>NW_026294780.1:5014395-6267994 GCF_026119805.1 Tympanuchus pallidicinctus | reverse complement strand
ACTGGGACAGACCACTGTGCAAAGTTGCATCTTTTCAACATACTAGCAGTGCCTTTGGACTGGACGTCATGTGCTATACCTACATGTACCACTGTGGCTTCAAACCAGAAATACACCTTGACTCCACTTCTGTCTCCTTCCAGAGTGATGATCTACGGCATAAATCTGAGAGCTTATACTGCATACCTTGGTCAGTGTCATGAACAGGATGTGGACATGCTTAAGGCTGCAAATTGTGCAAAGACAGTGCTAAGGGTTAGTGCTTTGTTTTTTGTGATTTGGAACTAGACAAATCTGATACAACTTAGTCAATAATGCTGTTTGCTGACTCTGGAAATGGGTGCAGACTTGGCCTGCTAGGAGTGGTCCAAAGCAGAGTTAGGCAGCAAGCTATCAATAAAGCAGTGAGGGCCATGCACAGTCTTCCTTTATCCTCTCAGCCATATCTCATAAGATTAAACCAGTGAAAACGAAGTTTCTAGATGCCAGTTAGGTATAAGCAGGAGCCAAGTCTAAGCTGAAAATGTAAGTATATCACAGCCCTTGCAGAGAGAGAAGTTGCATGTTTTCTGATGAAACTTTTAGGGAAGGAATGCTGCTTGGTTGTGATTAGTATCTGTAAGGTTAGGTGACAGCTTAATGGATATTTTCAGGGTTACAGTTTGGCATATAGACGAAAACATATTTTCCTAATTCCTGCTAGATATTTTCCTAATTCCTTTGTTCCTTTCTGCATGTGGTTTTATGTAAATTTCTGCTAGAGAAAATTATTAGCAGAAATGTAGGTGCCATGGGAAGAAAACTGTCTTCCTCTGGGGTAAAGCACCAGCTCAGCTGGGGTTTTGAAGATCTACATTTTGGACTTAGATGTTTACAGTGGCTGTTAGACCCCTAATTCTTTCAGTGGATTTAGGCCATAGCATGTAGGCAAAGCCTGGTAGAGTCAGCTGAATTTTTTCTTAGAAGTTTTGAGTTTCTTTGAAGCTGAAACTCACAATGGAACTAATTATAACTTAGCTGTAGTTGTCTGCCTAATGCCTTATGTGAGAGATACTGTACAACTATTTCTATACTTTTTAAAATGTCGTATCATGTTCTATAAATAAATTAGGAGTGTTTGCAATGAACATGAATTCTACATGTTGAATGATAGGTGTAGAACTTTATCATAAAACTTTTTTTTTTTTTTTTTCATTAAAAGCTTAAATTTCTGTTGATCAATAAAGAAATAAATCAACAAACTCAACAAATGATTCAGTGTGCCCATGTTGGTCATAATGGATTTGTGAAACATGTTACTTAGTGAGTGTAGTAACACAAAAGTCTGTATAGTAACTATATTATTTTAAAAATCTGCTGAAGTCAAAACTTTCGTATCCAAGCATTCAGAAACTGGGATTGAATTTTATGTTTTATACATTTTCAGATTGGTAAGAACTGATACAATCATACGGTTTGATTTAGGGAACTCACATACCCATCTAGCAGTCATTGAGAGAGAGATTCACACTGTGACTGTACCTGCTATGTACTTGCTACAAAAAATGTGCATTCAGTAGACTGTAGGAGAAAGTCTCCATCAGATTAACTATCTTAAATGTTAGCAGACCTCTAGGTTGCCCCTGCTGATTATCCTGAAATCCTTATTTTGAATTTAATGGAGAGCTTAATAACAAGCTACAATAAAAGGCTAATGTGATATAGGCAACACAGTATTAACCTCTTTGCTAAGCCATTTTTTCAAGACAATGAAAAAGTGAATCTACTGGTATAATGTTAAGGAATTAATTGGGGCTACACCATTTCATAAGACTTGACTAAAAATGAAAGAGAATGGTGTGATGAGAAGCAAAGTTCGAAAAGAAGAGACCTCAATAATAGGAAAATGAAACAAGGGCTTGAAAACACAAGTTCCAAAATCCCAAATCATCCAAAAAATTAGTAAGTGAAATCCCCAAAATACAGGATCAAAAAAACATCAAAGCAAGCGCGTATACACTGCTAACAATTAGAACAGTATTAATTAGCAACAATGTTCTTTAATCTATAAATAATAAAGTGATCAAACAGTCCCACAGAGAGGTGTATAACAATACATATAATTTTACAGTCGTAGGTCAAAAAGTCTATTTTAAATCCCTGTGGCTAATTCACATATTCAGATTTTAAGCCCTGTTTATCATTTAGTTGAGAGATCACTCCAAGGTGGAAGAGATATGTCAAAATTAGATCAGAGCCTCAGACAAGCTACAAAACATACAACGAAGACATTCCATTTAATCTCTACTTCTTTCTAATGAAGGAAAAATGTGCAGTAAGTAGAAAAATGTAATAGGAATGAACTTATATTTTAAAAGAAACTGTAAACAGGAACTAAGTTACGGAATTTACACTGCATATCAGCAATGAGCTGTGCCCTGAAACTGAGTTACCATAAGGGACCACAGAGCAATAACTGCAGTTTACATATATACATACGCCACTCTACAGTAGGGCAAAATACTTAATAATCTTCATGATCGAGTTATTTCAGAAGATTTATGTGATTAGACCATAGGTTCTAAAGAGCCAGGTTAATGCTATCCCCATTTCACTACAGGTGAACTGAAGCAGACAGGTTAAATTAAAAAGGAAAAGTTAGTTTTGTCTCACTTCATCGGGGAGACCATTTTAGAATTGATATATAAACAGTTAAGAGTCTTCTTAAGACTCATCCAAATTCATTAAGGTTTGTTACATCTAAAATATCACATGATCATTAGTCTTCATCCTTAGTTTTATATCATTTTTGACCAGTTCAGGTTAATTCCTGGCAATGTTATTATTACCTACCTGCATGAGTAGCATAAAAGCACAAAAAGCGCTGGCTGAATAGTAATGACTTTCCCATAATGTCAGACATACAATCCCATTAGACAGGGAGCGCTGTGGGGTCCAAGTAGCTTGCCTAATGGTCTCTTCAGCCTATTCTGGAAAGAGATATCCATGATATCCTTGAGGAAATTGGTAAACACAGTGCACTGGACGCAAAGGGAAATCCTCCCAGGCCAACGCTTGGCATTTCCACAGAGGAGTTAGTGAGCACATGGATAAAAGGGAGTCAGGACAGGCAACATATTTAATAATCTTCAAAAAAACATCAATAGGATTCCACATCAAGATCATTAAAGAAGCTGAGTTACCTTTGGACTGCAAGAAAAGTCATTTCATAGGCTAAAAAATCATCAATGCCTGGAACTTAATGGATATTATTCAGGACTTAGAAATATCACTGGTAAGCTTCCATAGAATCAGTGCTGGTGCTGGTTTTATTCCTCAGAGATCAAGAAAACTTCATAAAGTTGCATGGAGTCACAGCTGGTTGGTTTCCAAACCTGTTATCTCTGTACGGTGGCAGACAAAAAGCAGTAGCATTGGGTGTCATCAGAAAGGATCCCATCCAAAGGAGGGCCTAGGACACCATTTTGCCATGGTATTATGTTGGGATGTGCTACAGTTCAGTGCTGTGTGTGCAGTCCTGAATGTGTGTTGCAGGAAGGACTTAGCGGACTTGGAGTTAACAGGGGAGAGGAAACCTGAAGAGGATCCAGAAAAGACAATGGCTGCCTTCATAAGGAAGACAACAAATATTGGGATTCTGCTTTGGAGAAGGGACACACTGAAGGGGAGAAGTAATCACGATAAAATCATCTGGATGAGCACAATGCAGTGCTGTTATTGACCACAATCTGCACTTCTCTAACCACCTGTCTTTCACTGTGAACTAGCAAATTGCTTACAACACGGTGCTCCTGAAGTTTTGAATTACACAATGGTCTGGAGACAAAGGGGAAACAAACGGACAGAATGGACAGAAATGTCTTACTGCAATCTGATTAATGTACCTGGGTCTCTCTCCATCCCTCTTATTTGAAAATCATTTGGCCTTAGCAGCAATTCTTGCTGTTAGTCCCCAGTTACATGACCTTACACCACTTATTTTATACACTTCATTATGAATTTAAAATACTTTGACAGAAAACATATATTCCATACACAACATAAAGTAATGATATACATAAATACATATTTGGTACATTATGCATATTTATATATATATAAATATCAAGTTACTGTCATTCCTAGGTGAACTTTAAGACAGAACTGACCTATCTTGATGACAGAATACAAATTTTCTCATAAGCTAATAAACTGATCTTGAACTTTTAAAGTTTTCATTTACATACTCTGCATACTTTTCTTCTCCCACTTCCATTATGTAATGTTCATTATTTAATCTTCATAATGTTTTGCAGGTTAGTTAGAAGTTAACTTCTAACTTTTTTTAACTTTTTCAGAATCCTGTGTGATTACCCACTAGTAATTAGATCACCTTTAACCACTGTAATGTAGTTTAACATTCAATGACTTCATGCTTAAGCAATGTTTGTGCTTCATCATCAGTATCTTCTGGAAACTTTACCATTGCTTTACTACTGCTTACCTGCTTGCCTGCAAAACTCAAAAGCCCTGTAGAAGTCCATTTTTTCTCTTCACACACTGCAGAGTGATTCATTCTATATTCTGCTTTTGTTGGTCACCAGGAAGCCCGAAGAGCCTTCCACTCCTGTGCTTTCATAGGATGATCCCAGATACATGCTAAAGATTGCACTTCTCTGTTGGGAATAACTCAAAGTGAAGGGAAATTATTTCTAAGACAGACCACTCCACTTGCACCACTGTTATTTGCAGTGCGTTTCTCCTCAGCAAAGAGAACATCAGACTCCTCTGGCTTATAAAAATGCAATGTGCAATGTAACAACTGAAAACTTTATTTCCTTTTCCATTTGTTTTTAAAGTATCCCTCTTTTGTGTGATGTGTAGCATTGGAATATTGCATTTGTCATCCTAGCTTCTTTCATTTTTTCAGTTGAACACCAAACCAAAGAAGTGGGCAATTTGATTTTTTGGATGATTTAAGCTGTGAGAATTTAAGCTGTGAGAAGTCTTTGAGGTCTTCAACCAGAACAAAAAAGGTCTATCTTCCTATCCTGCTCATAAAAGCTCCTACATCACTGCAGTAGGTTGCAGCAAGTAAATTTCCTTGTACATAGAGATTAGCTTAGCTGTTAGGCAGTTTTGGATTTATAGTTCCATGTGCTCCATTTTCTCAGTTGTAAGCCATATGCAAGCTCTAGGTCTTGCTGCTTAGCACTGCTCACTCCTATATTCAAATCTGCTAAATGCTGTGTCTGAACAGGGATTTCAGAATCAGACAGACATACAAGAAGAAATAATTTAGCTACAAATGCTTTAAGCTACAAATAGTTTTTGTTTTCCAATAACTGCACTGAGAAGAGTACTAAACCACATTTAGCTATGGCCTTTTCTTTTTACATTGCCTACAGCTCATCCCTGAAGATGAGGATCACAGAAGCACTGAATCACAGAATTGTAGGGGTTGGAAGGAACCCCTAGAGACCATCGAGTCCTACCTCCAATCACATCTTAGTACATCTTAGGCTGTTCCAGGCAAACAGCACCTTGCAAAGGTACTTGCATATTTTCCTCTAGATAAGCAGGATTTACAATTGCATCTGGGCCGTATGATACGTGTACTTGCTTACTAATAGCATTTTTCTGTAGAAGTGTAGGTGGTTCAGTTCTCGCAAAGAACACAATCATATGTGCTGATAGCTCTAGGTCCACAGGGTCTGCTAGCTTTTCATGAAACTGCAGGAGTTCTCTGGCACTCTTTGGTCTTCAGATTTTAGCTTATGCAACAGATAGTTTCTGAATTTCTAAATTTTTCACCCAGGGGACTAGCTAATGATTATTTGGATCCATTCCTGCTTTTCTTGTCTCACTGTCTGCCCCTTCCCTGAACTGTACAATTTCCTATAGCAAATATAACATGATTCATAGTACATAAATGAGCCAGAGAGAAAAAGTAGCTGTCCTCTTTAAGGGAGCAAAAAGTAGGTTGTGCATTGTTACAGAGAGATAATCAACACAAAAACATGTTTCCTTTTTCTCATGACATCTAATAATTTGAGAACATTTTTATGTTTCATTTCAGTAAAATTTTTCAGGACAGTATCTTATTTGCACTGGGGATGTCTCATAGTTAATTCCAATTTCAGAAAAACTCATTGGCACATTCCTTCATATTGATATGTCAATAATTTAGAATTCTTTAAAAATTTAAAATAAAATACGCTTGAGAGGTGTCTGCACTATGGAAACCTTGGACCTCCATTTTCAGATTCCTACTCAGAAACTTAGGTTTGGGATAGTTATTTGAACATCATAGGATGTCTTGGTAGGAAAATGACTCCTCTCATAATTTTGTAAGAAACCAGGGCCAATATCTTAAAGTTATATATCAAATTGTAAAAGAAGAAAGTGGAATTATAATTCATTTTGCCACAGCTGGGAGTATATCTTGTATACATTACAAAAAATGGAGATGAAAATAAAAAAGATTTCTGCTTGTTTTTCCTCTCTGTGGTGAAATTTGTAACTGGATCAAGACAATATTTGCTGTTCATCCTCTGACTTATATAGACTAGACACACTGCTTTTGAAAGGCTTTATTTTGCAACCCATAGTTCAGCTCTGTAATAATAAAAAAGAGTGCAGCTTTCTGGGCTGGAGAGAGTTCAGTTAAGTCCATGCCTCTTTGTAGTTGCTTGTGGTGGTTATTAAGCAGATATATAGAGAGGCACATGTAAAGACTACAAAATATATACAGCAGAAAGAAATGGGTAATTGCAAGTATTTGCTTAAGTAAGATGATTCTCAGCTAACCAGGACACAAGAATATATATCATACAACCCCAATTTCACAACTTAGAACTATATGAGCATTGCACATTTTATGTGCTGATCAAGAACTTGAAGAATAACAAATGCTTTGTTTTAATAATAAATACATTTGACAAAGACAGTTTGCTCAGAAAAATTCTGTGAACACATAGGTAAGTTCAGTGAATGTGTTTATTAGTTTAGTTTATTAAAAAATATTAACTTATGACTAGTAATTAGCTCCCAAACATGGAATTCTAATGTGAGCCTTTTGCAAGGAGTTCTGAGTGAATATCCTCATCCAGCCAAATATTGGAATTGTCCACTAGCAGAGGAGTCACTGCATGTTCAGGACTGGAGTTAGCATAGGGAAGTATTAATTTAATTGCATACAGAGCTTGGGGAAATATTTTACATAAAGTACTTTTTACTCAGGCTACTTTCCTTTCACCCACTGTGAAATCAAGAATAACAGAGGAAGTTGGACAAGCTGATGATCAAAGTTTAAATGTTGCTCGCAGCATCTCATAGACCTCAATTTGAATTCTACCCAGTGTGATCTGTGACATTCCTATTGTCTTAAGGAAGCTTTGAAAGAAAATGTAAAAAGAATTGTAAGGAAAAAAAAAAATTTGTAAGGAAAAAAGAAAAGAAAAAAGAAAAGACTGAATTAACATGTAAATTAAAAAGAAAAAAGAAAACAATATTTTCTCCTACTCTGCTGCTGATTGCAACAGGGTCTCTTGAAGATACGTACTCATGTAATTATCATCCTGAATTTAGGGTTTTCATGCAATTTCTCTTACTGCAGTACCTAAGCTGTCACCATCTTTCTCAAAGGTATCCAGACAACTCCCCTCTGAGGTGGCAAAAATGTTATTTTTTACATATTAGGCATGAAGTAAAAAAAACAGTGACTAAGAGAGAATTGTCAGTGCCCACTAGGTCTGAATTTATTTAACTTATTTTAGGTTTCACCTACTTAAGTGCTAAAGCTAATACTGTAACAGTCCTTCTGTAGGGCTTTGGGTAGCTGCTCCCCTGATGTCCCACCATACTTTAAGCAGGAGGTGTGGTTAGACACACTGTGATGGAGCGAGGACTTTCCGAACACTTCTCCAGCTCTCATTTTTGAGTCTCCTTTCTCACTGGTCAAGTCTTTGCTTATTATTATTGGAAAAAAAGGGGCTATGTGGTGGTGAGAAGTGATTATGTGAGTGCACGCAGATTGATATTCAGTTGGACTGTGGAGTTACGACTAAAATTGCTATACCATTTCCTGTTACTGCAGGCAGCTGTGACTGAAAGGCTGTCAACCAAAAGGACAGGAAATAAATTTATTCCTCTACAGCTACTGTGTCACACTTGTGGGTGATGTGGTGAAATGTGCATCGCCGCATCTGTGTCACACCACTTCTGCGGACAGTGGGAGTGCTCCCAGCACTCCCAATGGCAGACATCTCAGTGCACATTTTTCTGGAGTGCTCAGTTAGCTCAAACATTCTTGAAGGCACACAGTTTACAGAGGAGATGTTTTGATGTTTTGCCTATTTTCTTCCCTTTGATAATCCATAAGATTTCATGTCTGAGGAACAAACCATTCTCCCTGGGCTGAACTGAACTGGTTTGCTAACTTCAAGAAAAATTCTGCAAGCAGAATTTGACCCTTCCTACCAGTGATAAAATACCACAAATTTGCAGAGTTATGTTGATGATATGTGGCTGCAATCAACCTTGAAATACTTTGATGCTAGCACATGGAGCTATGTTGGAGCTCAATGTGCTGTTTTCTTTAAAAAAAGAAGGAAAAAAAAAAAGACACTCAATCTCTCATGCTGTAAATATTGAATTATCATTAATATATTAGCACACAGAACTTAAGCCCTAAGACCTTCAGTGTCTTTGCTATAGTCAGCAGCTTCATCCAGAGCCTATCATGGGTGTCTCTTGTGTAAATCCTTTGAAGTTGGTGCTCCTCTGAAGTGGGGAGGAAACCAGGATTTTTAAGGGGAAAAAAGTATGTATTCCATGGGCTGTTCTGGGAAGAGGTGGGAGTAGAGAGAAACGTATGGACAGACAGCACAGGACAACAGACTACTTTTGAGGGCTCATCACTGACATGTGTGTGTGGATCTATGGGTGTTGGTGGGGATACACAGCTTTCCATTAACTGGGAAGTTATGCCTTTCTACCTCTAATCTCACTTGAGGCACTCTCACTTCACCTTCACCAAGGATGCCCCAGCAATTTAAATCTAGATATCTTACTTCTCCCATATGGGATAGAGGTCGGGAGCCTGCTGGGGGTCCCAGCTAAAGAGAGAGCCTGTGTTCAAAAAAGGACAGGAGGGGGGATGCATGTGAGAAGTGGCTATGTATAGCCCAGGTGTCAAAAACTCCACTGCAGCTTCCAACACCAACCACAAAATTTCTTCTGTACTGCCAAGCTCAGATAATGTCTTCAGCTGAATGCATTATTTGCATTGTTCATCTTCATAAAATTCTTAAAGTTTTCCAAAGTAACACTGACCCAAGCTGAAAAAAAAAGAAAAATAAAGAAAAGCAGCAACAAACCAAACCAACAAATAAAAACAATAATAATGAAAAATCACAGCAGAACAACCAGGAAAAAAAAAAGAGTGGTCAAGTAAGCATACAATGAGAAGCCTTCTCATGGAAAGATAAACAGTTCTTCACTCTGGAGGGTGCATCCAAACAGTGATCTTCTCCCTGTAGTTGAAATATGGTTGTGTTTCTAGTGCTTGAAACAGATTAATATGGTGTTCAGGTAACAAGCTTTCTTTTGTGGATGGATTTTATTCTTAATTCTTTGTGGTTACACAGCACAGAACTAACCTGGCATTTGAACTGAGATATTGTTCAATATATCATATAAACAAACAGGATATACTGGCTTTTTAAAGACCCTGGACAACTTAGTGGAAAAATCCCTACTTCTAACATGCTTTTCTATTGCTACAAAAAGACATAAGTTTCAACTTATTTTTCTTACATTTTAGAGCAATTGAAATAACTGTTTTCTTCTCTGACCATCAAATTATTACTGTATTGTTCTGCCTTTGTGCAAGTGCAAATCAGGCAGATAGAGCTACCTATTTTCCTTTAAGATCCATGGGTAGTTGTGCAGCTTGAGGAAGCTGTTTTGTTCCATGATCACTAACCAACAGATTTCCTTACCTATGGTTACTGCAATTTGGTACAGGTTGGTACAGGATCTAAATCTCCCAAGAACAGAAGGTAGTTCACTAATGAGAGAGCTTATGGATGAAAAATAGAATGTCTGCGCTTATTTAATTTTTCTGTTTTTCAGATGTGATGGCTGTAGGAGTTGGCACTATAGCAGTAGTGACATGTTCCTGAAAGTTTTACTTAGGTAGAACTGTAAATTGAGTAACACCCTTTTGGATCACATGAAAAAACATGGATGAAACTGGAAGCCAGAGATTTTCATGAACCAAATGAAAGAAAAAAGTAAAGAGTAAGGCAAACCAGACACAACTTTTAGATACAACTTCAGAAAGTATTATTATCGGCCAGGGATTCATTTTCATTGCTAAATTCCTTAAGACTTGTCTAAGCTATGGAAACCTACCCATTTAAGAAGTGGTTGGCCCTCCTAACATGGTTGTAAAATAACTCATGTCCATGCCTATGGGCCTTTCTGATTTGCGGAAGTGTGCAAAAAAGAAAATTCCCACTGATGGGAGGAACAGGGTAGACAAGATGTCTGTGAATGTGTCTATTTTTACCACCATCTTGCTTTGCTTTGCTTTTCCAATAGATTTAATGAAAACTGTGGTTGTGGCTCCCCTTAGTTTTAACACATTCAGCAGCACTGGAGACAAGGCTGTGGAATTTATACTGATTGTAAATTTCCTCAGTATTAGCCAGCAATTCCTCTTCTTTTCTTTTCTTTTCTTTTCTTTTCTTTTCTTTTCTTTTCTTTTCTTTTCTTTTCTTTTCTTTTCTTTTCTTTTCTTTTCTTTTCTTTTCTTTTCTTTTCTTTTCTTTTCTTTTCTTTTCTTTTCTTTTCTTTTCTTTTCTTTTCTTTTCTTTTCTTTTCTCTTCTCTTCTCTTCTCTTCTTTTCTCTTCTCTTCTCTTCTCTTCTCTTCTCTTCTCTTCTCTTCTCTTTTCTTTTCTTTCCTTTTCTTTTCCTTTTCTTTTCTTTTCTTCCCCCTTCCCTTCCCCCTTCCCCCCTCCCCTCCCCTCCCCCCTTCCTCCCTCCCTCCCTCCCTCCCTCCCTCCCTCCCTCCCTCCCTCCCTCCCTCCCTCCCTTCCTCCCTCCCTCCCTCCCTCCCTCCCTCCCTCCCTCCCTTCCTCCCTCCCTCCCTCCCTCCCTCCCTCCCTCCCTCCCTCCCTCCCTCCCTCCCTCCCTCCCTTCCTCCCTTCCTCCCTTCCTCCCTTCCTCCCTTCCTCCCTTCCTCCCTTCCTCCCTTCCTCCCTTCCTCCCTTCCTCCCTTCCTTCCTTCCTTCCTTCCTTCCTTCCTTCCTTCCTTCCTTCCTTCCTTCCTTCCTTCCTTCCTTCCTTCCTTCCTTCCTTCCTTCCTTCCTTCCTTCCTTCCTTCCGCCCTTTAACAGGCGCTGTGTAAAATACATCAGCAAGATGTGTGGCTGTTCTGGCTTCTCCCTGACGAAAATGCCCAATGCCTGTACAGACCAAAGGGTCAGCTAAACAGCTCTGGGAGGAGGAAGTGGATTTGGGAGATATATGGCAGATGGTTTGAGATCTCGGCAGCTGGGCAAAAGCAGAAGGTAAGATAGTTAGATAGGAGGGATGACACCAAGATGAGAACAGTCCATGCACCCATATATGTGGCTCTGCTATGTCACTCATTATGCCTTGATCAGCTAGCAATAGCCCAATTTTCTACTGTTGACATTTAGCCAGGGTGTTGAAAAGCTTTTTGTGGGTACCAGAGAATCAGACTCTGGTGTAGCTCTGCACTGTCATCACATTACACAAATGTGAGACACAATACCAAGGGGGATTCATTTTTTAACCTTAACACTTCAGTGATGGATAATCGGATGGATAGCTACACTTTCTGTTAAGAGATGTTCATTTACTTTTGGGGCTCTCAAATGACATGCTAGTGCTCCACCTCTACTTCAGCACTCTTTCAATGAATATGCACAATTGCGGCTTAGTTCCAAAAGCAATTCTAAAGCTGAAAATAAATGTTTTCTTTTCTCTTGGAGGAAGAGAGAAGTCCATATGTCTAACAACCACAGGCAGTGGCTGTCTCTTTAAGTTTTCAAATGTTTATAACCAATTTACAAATGAGTACATTTCCGTAACCTCTGCGAATAGCTGTTTTGTTTTTGGTTGTTGTTTTTTTTTTTGTTGTTGTTTTTTGTTTTTGTTTTTGTTTTTTTAACGCAAGAATATGTTTTATTTGGACTATTCCTCTTTCTTTTTCCCCCAAGGAAGTGCACCACATGAAGAAGACTGCGTGGGTGTTGTAAGAACGAATGATTTTCAAGCTGTAAGGACATTACGGCCTCATGTACCCTAGGAAACGTACTTGCTGCTGATGATTGGTGTCAACAATGACTGCAGCTGAACAGTGCTGAAAACATTTTAAGCCCTTCTGTCCCCCAGCTCGCACAGTATTCAGCAACATTTCAGGTAGTTTGATTAAAATCAGAAGAGGCACTGATTCCACAAGCCTGGTATTAACAGCAGAGTGAGCCCTAGTGCAGACAGCTGCCTGGCTCCAAAAGCCATCGTCAGTGCTCTGTGCACTTGACGTGTCCTGAAAATGGCTTCTGAGCCAGAAAACTGTCTGCGCTAAACTGCTCACTATTTACGCTACCCCTTCTTGTGTCAGTGTCGGAACTGGGCAAAAAAAGTGCAGTTGAAAAATATAAATATTTTGGTTTTTTTAGTTTTGCTCACTGGAGATGCTCACAATTTTTGACAAAATTATTCAGTGATTTACATTTTTCCTCATATTCTTTTCATGAAAGAAAGGAAGAGTGACTGAAAAGATGACAAAAACAATATTTTACTATTTTAAGATTTTTAATTAAGAATTAGTTTTCAATTATAAACTTTCCTCGACAGAATTCTTCTTAATTTTTCTCAAAAGAAATCAACTTTTTAACATTACATTGGTGTGCACCTATGAAAGGAAAGATGCAGTGTACTTTAACATTCAGTGTACTTTAACATTATTTCCACAGGAAGCAGCATGAATAATCCTCTGCTACCCAGTATGTTCTTCCAAATGAAGCTGAAATGCAAAGCTAGTTGCATTGGCCTCCAATAAAAATCTAGTGATAGGTATCAGCACCTTATTAACAGAAGAACTTGTTAACAGTGTCCTGCCCTTCTAAGTAAAAAGTCCCATGCTAGGAAACACTCAGAAAGCTAGAACTTCTCCCTTTTGAATAAAAGAATCCTGAAATCATTTTGAACAAATCTAAAAAAAAAAAAAAAAAAAAAAAAAAAAAAGAGAAAAAGAAGAAAGAAAGTGATGCTGCTGCTCCTTTTAGTGTTTTTGCATTTGCATTCTGTCATGAGATAGTGAGATAAGTATTGCACATTCTAGCAGTAGCCCTGCACTGGTAAAAAAATCTCTTTCTAAAAGAGGATCGTATCAGATATAGAGTATGAAGCTGGATTATTTGTGCAAAACTTGTTATTTGTTTGGAAGCTAGTGGAGGTTACTGCACAGGGAATAGACTACATATAGCATATTAATTGCTACACCTCTCTGCCTGGCTGAAACCGTGTGCTAACCAGGTGCATTTGAAAAGTATGTGTGTTGTATTCTAAAAAGATGCTTACCTCATCTTGTTGGTTCACTGATAATCCCCCCTTACACACATGAATATACTTCGCACCCAACACTTCTCCTTTCATGTGCAATAAACTGAAAGGTCATTAGTGCTGTCAGTCAGCAGTACATCTTGTTCTCCAGCCGTGTGAAACACATTGGGCTTGCTGTCTGCTTCCCAGGCTTGGGAGATTCAGGAAGGATAGGTTTTGGAATACAATGGACAATTTCCTTGCACTAGCTACTGGAAAAAAAGAGACACCCTGAAGGCCTTGTCTTTTTTCATTAAATTCATAAAAAGCTGTATAATTACAAAGCTTGTGCAATGCTAATTTTCTACATAACTTTCACACTTTATCAGCCCTAAAATATATCTGAAGTGGCAGCACTCATGCACAGATCAGGTGCCAGTCGGCATATCCTGCCACAGCTTATATGACCCACAGAAGCACAACCTGGTCTGTAAAGAATTAAGAAGGAATACTTCTACTAAGAAGAGATGCTCAGGCTGGATTACTCAATGAGTACTGACAGGAGAGGCATTAACCCTGGGCATTAACAGACTGCAAACATTGCAGATTTGCCCTTGCTGGGCAGAAATGTACCTTAATCTTTACATTAATGAAAAATAGAACCCCCTCAAATCACACACAGCTATCTTACAAAGTTACATTTCATCAATAACCATAAAAAAATCTGTAAATGGTGCCCATTGGAAGGATAATGTTTTTCCCTCTCTCTGAGAACATGTGTTTGTAAACCACGTAACTGGGCCCCGAGTAATTTTGGAGTGAGTAATTTCCGAATGTGCAATTACAAATGGCTAAAGTGCAATAGCTCCCCGAAGCATCATCACAATTTCTGCAGTGAGTGTTTAATTGTAGCCAGACTTTGTAACCTTAACATGGCCTGTGTCCTTGCCATAACCCTAGGCCTAAGCTCCACTCTTCAACATATGGGAAAATTTTTCAAGCTGATTGCTCCAATCTGATTAGGGGAAGTTATGTAGCTGCCATTTATTCAGAGTCTTGTTACCACACTCTAACAGCTGCTTTGTAAAAGATTCCCATTAAGTCCATTTTCTGCCTACTCCAATTCCAGCATGCTTGTCAAAGTAATTGTGATTGTACTGATTGCTCTGATGGTGCCAGCAAAGAAAAAAAAAAAAAGAACCTCTTTGGTACCAGGTTGGCAAGACAATAATAAATTGGATATGAGAAAGACCTACTTTAGCCAGCTTTCCCACTGTGAACCCTGTGGTACGTCACGGTAAATTCCTCGTGCATGAAGGCACAGTTGTCTCTGGAACAATTTGAGAGGAGGAACTTACTCTGTATCAGGTGACTGCTAAAAGACTACTACCATTTCTTCTTAATAGCAAATGTACTTTTCCTCTGATTGCCTCTATGGGAACCTAAAAAGCCTTGCTCAGTTTTTCCTTCCCAGTTGTGATCATATTAAGATTGAAGAGCTACGTGCAGCTGAAACGTCATACCAATACTGCAAAGCAAACAGAGAATAGAAGGCCTTCTATCAGAGTGATATTTTCCAAATTAAAAAAAGAAAAAAAAGAAAGGAAAAAGAAAAAGAAAGGGAAATGTCATACATTCTGAAGTAGGGATGTCTAAAGAATGAGAAAGTACCTCAGAATTGCTACCAGTGATTTCAGCCTGTCTAGAAAGCCATCATCTACATTGGATAGAGCACAATTTTTTCACTTTTTATTCAGATACTAGGTTGAGAAGTTTCAATTAAGCACACAGTTAGAGGGACATTTTATCAGTTTCTGATATGAATATGAAAGTGATTTTGTGAGTAAGGCTTAAAGTCCAGGCTTTTCATTTGAAACAGATCCTGTGTGTTCATGTGTTTG
This sequence comes from Tympanuchus pallidicinctus, assembly GCF_026119805.1. NCBI lineage: Eukaryota > Metazoa > Chordata > Aves > Galliformes > Phasianidae > Tympanuchus > Tympanuchus pallidicinctus. The sequence goes on along the minus strand of NW_026294780.1, from coordinate 6,252,532 downwards.
TTGAACACCTCGGTGTTGCATACGCTTATTCCAAAACAAATGCCTTTGTGCCTTTACATTTCAAAAGTGTTTTTGCACTTACTGAAGCCAGTAAAGATTTTATCATAGCTTGGTACTCAGATAATCAAGATTACCAAATTTTTTACATTCTTTCTTCTAGCTAAATGGAAATCACTGTTAACATGATTAATGTCTGTCATATGTTTCAGTACACGCTATTCCATGCAGAAACAATGAGGTTCAAAATAAAAAAAAATTTAGAATCATACCGACCTTAAGAAGCTTTTGGTTGATTATGGGCAATTATAAAAATTACTTTCTATTATGTATAATCCTTGGATTATGGATTTTGGAATTTCTCCTTACATATCACCATCAGCTTTAGATGTTTGGCTGAGACAGTTTTAATGTATTTCTCCTAAAGTGTTTTGGTTTTACTGTTTTTTTGGAGCAAAATTAAATTAATGTAATGAATGAAAATTCTCCAGTCTGAATTTTAGCAGCAGCACAGTATGTTTTTGTTTGAAATAGGCTTAATGAGTACCTCTACCCAGACTGCGTGAAACATTCTTCTCTTGAGATATTCAAGACCTGCCTGGACACCTACCTGTGCGACCTGGTGTAGGGAACCTGCTTTGGCAGGGCGGTTGGACTCAATGATCTCTGGAGGTCCCTTCCAACCCCTACGATTCTGTGATTCTCTGATTCTGTGATTCAAGACTCAAACCCCTAAACCCAGTATCAGCTTAAGTGTAGTCTAAGGAAGTTAGCTTCCCAATCCATATTATTTTACATTCAAGGTCTTCAGATCTTGAAATAGTTAAAAATGACCTCAAATAACAATGTTTATCCTTTACTTTCAATGCTGAGGAAGGAAGATTTGACTACTGAGTTATTTCAGGTTTTGAAAACTTTTTAGAAGTTGACAAGTGGAAAAGTTCCATTCTAAGTTATCAAATCAGTGAAGTTGGGTGATTTTTATCTATTTAAGTGATGAATCCAAATTCTGGGTATAGATCAGGTAAAAGCTAAAAGGTAAGATATCTAAATGTTTCATGCTGTGTTAAGCATCAAACCTAAACCAAATATCTAAGAAAGCCCCTAAGTAAATTTGTTAAGTCTTTACTTAGAACTTAGTCTCAGTAGAAGGCATCCTTGGAAATGAGACTTTTATTCTTTGGTTAGTTATGGAAATTATCTTCAGTACCCATGAGAAGGGATCACATATGTTCTCTATTACCTCTGGCTTTCCAGAGGTCAGCAGCACAGAAGTTTATTTGGTGAATTGTCCACGTTCCATGTTCCATGACAACCTGTCTGAAGGGGCCATGTTCTTGGACAGAGGATATTACACTTTTAGACTAAATTTGATTTGTTCCTGGTGGCTAATACAACTTCTCATATGTGTCTGAACCTCACTGTAAAATAAAATGGTTAGTAATTCCAGCAATAGATGCTGGCAAGGTGAACAGAGAATCCTTCTGCCATCACTACAAATGAATCATGCTCTCCAGAATCCCATGTGTCTCGTCAGTCTATCACAGAAGGTCTCTCACAGGTTTGCCTCTAGCTTCTTTTTGATGATGTACATTATAGGAAAGGACAATTTGGCATTACAGAGGCAAGAGGAGAAGACAGGCAAAGAATTTAGTGTCATTAATATTACCTCATGATCTCCTGGCAGAAAATGCTGTTATGAAGTAATTTTTGGAGTCAAAGCAGAGTCTAAACATTTTTAGCTTGAAAATGGTAATGAACAGATTTTTGTTTCCATCTACAGACAGAAATGGTTCATCATTTATGCCCATCAGTAACGTAAGGGACGAGTCCAAAGACCATCTGGCTGAGCATATTCAAACATCACCTGTGAGAAATTTAAAGTCAAGAACTGAACTACTGAGCTTTAGATCATTATGTTGAAATCTTTCTTTCTAAAGACATTGGTGTACACAACTGCAACTCTTGAATTTTATATGAATGTCTCCTTCAGATTCAATCAAAATGTTAATTTTATGATGGCTTCTTGTAGGTCTGTGTTTATTTTGAGTCCACATGAGTTAACTGTTGGTTAGACTTCCCAGGGCACCTCTATTTTTCCTAGAATTCTGTTCATGGGATTTTTTGAAATACTTGCTTTTTCTAGGACAAGAGAGTGGGTGGCCAGACTTCTCAATGGTGGTGAAGTAGTGGTGTAACACCTTCTGAGAGAGTGGCAAAATTGTTCAAATCCCCACTGCTTTATAGGGATTAATTTAATGGGAGCTGTCAGTGAACATCGGAGGTGTGAGAGAAGACTAGGGTTTTACAAGTGCTCTTGAAACCATGCTCTGGCTGCATACCTGCCAACATTTCAAATGTTCAAAGTGGTAGACTTGGCAAATAGGCTGTCTGGTTCCTATGGCTGCCTGCTTCTCCAGAGCCTCCTGCCCTCTCTCTCCATGCCCTCTCAACAGGGCCAGAAGGTTGGTTAGGCCTCTCAGCAGGCTGGTTTTTCTCCCTCCCTCCTCCTCCAGATCCAGACTGGTAGTCAGCCACCCTGCACTGAGATCCTCCTGCTGCTGTTGTTCACAGAGGCAAGGTATCACTGAACTCTGAGTCAGGTGCCTTTCTTCAATGACTGTGCGCCTGTCATTTTAGCAACCCTAAAAATTCTGCAAATGTCACGGAGCATGTTTGCAACATAGATCCAAAGGTCTGGAGCTGGCAGGCACATTTTGCAGGCACCACGAGGTACGCTTTAGAGAAACACCAGCCAAAGCAGTGGGAAGATGGTTTATAAGAGGAATTATTATCTGCTATTAAGTTATTTAGCAAAGGGGAGTGGCAAATGTGCTAGCCTTTGCAAGAAAAACTTTTGTAGGTACGAAACAAGATAGGTCAGAAGATGGAATTGATTTCAGATCTCAGCTGAAGGTAGGTTACATAAAAATGTCCTGCTTTAAGTAGAAAGTTTTTTCTCTAATGAATAGAGATTCTTGATGTTCTGTAGGTTTTGTATGAAACACAAAACTAGCAGGCTTGTTCACTGTGCCCAACTAACTATATATTTTATGTGATTTAATACATAAAGAATCCAAGCACATCCAGAATGCACCTGATTTCCTATTTTTGCATATTAAATGTATCTCTGCATACTCGATAAATTCAGTGCACCCAGCATGAATGTGAGATGTTAAGCAGGTTTCCACAGGCACACAAATTTTCTGAGATTTGCAAGTACCCAGAAACTCAGTAGAATCAGCAACCCTGAGCAAATGGCCAAATTCCTTCTTTCTGCCACAAAGTCAACAGTAACATGGTAAAACAGAGGGGTGGTATGTGACTCACAGAAGTGAAAATCTATGGCCAGGAGTGTCAAAGTTGGCAGGCATACATTCTACTCAGGAAAAAAAGAAAAGAAAAAAAAAGAGACTAACGGAGGTTATTGTCTACTGTGGCTGTTTCAGAAGAAAGGTAATAGGAAAACAGAGCTCCCAAATTCCTAACCTCCAATACGTGAATTACCCTCAGCATTACTCCTATTTTGATCTCAAAAAATAAATCTAATGACTAATCACACACTCAGAAAAGTGTGACAGAAGACCAGTCAGCTCTCATTAGTGGCAGTAACATTGAAAATTGTGTCTCTAGTTACCAAAAGATGGGCTCATCTTCTTTCTGGCAGGTTGTGTTTTTTATCCACTGCCTCACTGATCTTGTTAGCCCTTGGTGCTCTTTATACCTTGCCCATATGCACTGCATTTACCTGTGATGAAGTGAGGAGAAAGCATAGGATCCTTCTGAGAACCAAGAATTATCCAACTTATTTTTCTGAGTGACTAGAGCTGTAAACAGCAGAAAGGAAAACAGGAGATCGGTCATTGAAGCAAGAAAGCAGAATGTTAAAAAATCCTCATGTTGGGCTTGAAAATTATGGCTGTTGTCCTCTGATGGAAGATCCTCTCAAGGAGAATCCAGAGGAGTCTCCAAATGCAAGAGTAGGGGTAATTGTATACACGCAGAAGCATGCCTGAAGAGGGCATCATGGGGAGGACAGGAAAATTATGTGGAGCTGACAAGATCAAGAGTAGGAAAAAGATAAAATTATAGTGAGGTGAGTAGAGCACATTTTGCTGCTTAGATGAATTTGAATGCTTTTGTTTGAGATTTCAGCATGGCTCACCCATTTCTTCATGAGTGCTCTAAAATGAATAATATGAAGGGAACCTAAAATATCACATTTTAAAGAAAGGAGAGAGGACATTTTCAAAAGAGGAAGCCTAGACATCAATCTCTATGAGGAGTTTCTGAGCTCAGGGTCTTAAATTCAGACCTGGATCTCTAGCACTGAGAAGTGATAGCAATTAGCCTGTCCAAGTTTCTTCTTTGCTGGCTAATTCTTGTTCTAGCATGACAAATGAAACCGAATTTCGGTGTCTTCACAACTAACATAGTGTCTTGGACTCCATTCTATAACAAACTCTCTCCTCTTCAATGTAAAAGTGGGCTATAACCCCAGTGAGGAAATCGCTCTCTGCTCTGACATGCACATGCCTATGTGCTAGGTGTTTCTAATGTTAATTATTGTGGCTACATGTCTCATGGTGTCTTTGGTTGACTTGGGTTTAAGTGCTGGAAACACCACACAGACATGAAGGTAAGGTAAGCATTACCCACCTTTTCCCAATCCAGTCAGTCTGGAAGGGCATGTTGCTCATCCTGCCTGCTTTGTGTCTTGATATTTCCTCTAATGCTGGGGATGGGTGAGAAAGAAGGGAAGGGGATGGGAGGATCACACCTGGCTCCTGTCCTCATCCGGATTCAGAGTACTCCGGGCATGCAATTGGGCCCAAGAACTGGCTCTCAGCACAGGCACAGCCTTTGTGCCGGGCAGGGCTGTGGTGAGCAAGTCGACTCCTGCAGCCAACCACACTTCTTCCTTAATGGTGTGCATTCAGCTTTGAAGCTCTAGTCTCCCCCGATCAGTTTACTCCATAAATTAACGTGTTAATTGTACACACAGTGCTGTCTATTAGGGAGGTGTGTGTTTGACAGCCTCCAGCTGCGTGTTTGCTGGGATCCTGTTGTAGAAATCATTACAACGAGCAGTTTTCACAACCTTTTTAATGCACTCTTAAAAGTAACAATTACAGGGGCTTTAACATTTGCAGCTGAAACATGTTTGGAGAATGGCTCATTCAGCTGCCTTAGTGTTAACTTGATGTTAGATCAGATTGCATGATGCCAAATTAGCCATACACCACGTCTCATCCCGCTAACATTGTAAGAGCTTTTCTTTTCCTCAAACACAAATCAAAAAACACCACCATTTTTAAAGCTCCTACTTTAGAAATTCTTTTGTAACAGTTTCCATCTGTTCTTAATTTCTTGACTCAATGGACAGGCTAGAAAGAAAATACTTTACTTACAGCTCACAAAAGTGTGCAGGCAGTCTGGGCCTGAGACAGAGGCAAGTGCATGGTATCTATTTGCAACAGATCTCATTGACATCTTATGCCAGTGGGCATTACTGTTACTGTATTAAACCTGGTATATCTCACAAGCAGTCTTGTCCACTTTTCTCTTTGTCCTTTGATTTATATACCTGTAAAAGCAAGTATGCATAATTTTATTTCTTTTAGTCTAGTTGATTTTGAGTATAGATGTCGGCCAGGAATGACCATTTCACAGTGGTCATAATTCTCATTTCAAATGACCAATTCATCAAGTTGATGGGGTTCTCCATAAAGTCCAGATATCAGCAGGTCTAAAAGTAGCCAGAAGGGCATTCACAGCTACCCCAAAAGCGTGCAACCAAAAATACAGCTGATGATATGCAAGGAGAACAAACAGCTCATTACACTGGTAAAAAAAACACCTGCACTTTCAGCTGGACTTTTTGTGCTTGTGGCTGGAAGTTTAGCAGGAAAGCAAAAATAATATTTTTTTTTTTCCCCTGCATTTTACACTAATTTGTGGTCTCCAAACCTGGAAGTGCTGGGGCAAGAGGTGAGAGCAGGGAAGAAGCAAAGCACTGAAAGGTGAGAAAAAGATGCAGTGGAAGTAAAAGCAGCTTGACCCAAGGAGACACCGATCTGTGTAATGTAAATGGGAAAACTTGAAGAGAGAAATAGTTTGCAGACGAATAATTGGAGAAGGTTGACCCTGGCACTGAAAGGGGACGGGAGGGAGAGAGAGAGAAAGAGGAAGAGAAGAATGAAGATCTGTGTAATGTAAATTAAAAAGACTTCATTATAAGCATTTACAGACCAGTTGTAGTCTGCGGAACATAAACCTGTCCTCTAGCCACAGAATGTTTCAATATGCAATTTTCTATAACAATCAAATGTGCTGCTTGTTTCAAGAAAAAAAAAAAAAAAAATCCCACAAAAAACACACACTTTACAAGGCTCTGAAATTTGCTATTTAAATTGCATTGAGGAGTTTCATTCAGTAGGTCACAGATATGCTACCCTACTTTACCAGTCCTTTCCAATAGGCAGTGTGCTAAATGCATGCTGCTACCTATCAGAGTTTGCTGAATTATCTTCACTGATGTAATAATACGGTAGGTTCTAAAATGTTTGAAAAATAAAACGAAGATTAAGATTAAAGAAAACATTTTTCTTGGTGATAAATTTAAGCAAATTGAATGTAATTGCTCAATTTTATTCAAAGCAAGAGTATATGCTGACCTTAGGCTCAAGTATTCTTCCTGACTTTTGCAAGCCTGGATACATGACATCATTTGGACAATTTGCACATATTTATACAATTTGTCATCATTCTGTCTTTACAGTCTGGAGAGTTACAGGATTTGCCTCTAGGCTTACTTTTCCCCCTGCACAAGATGCTTTATGAGAATCATATGCTTGCAGTACTATTTTTAAAAACTGAAAAATTTAAGTAAACATTGAGAACCTACTTTATATTTAAAGCTGATATGAAGAAAATAACTTGTGAACAGAGAAACAGAGGCTGGAAAATTCTAAACTCAAGCACATATTGAAGGCACAAGTGTTTTTTTCCTTAGGCTACCTTTGACACGGGTGTGATCAACATGAGCCAGGATAGTATTTCAGTCATGGGGGAGGCATGAAATGATTTTTTTTGTGCTTCCACCAAATATACTTTACTCCTGTACCTCATTATCATATTGGTCAGTTGTATGAATTATCAAAAAGATTAGGAAATCTATTTGGCATGCACTCCAAATTTAGATTCTTTTAAGATGAAGGAAGGGAAAAAGATTGACACAGTAGAGAGGAGGAGTAAAAGTTTACAAACTGAATGTTTAAAGTTCTTAGTTGGAGCATGTGAAAAAAGTTCTCTGATTTTTTCAAATGGATAAGCAAACCGATAGATCTTACAAATTAAATTTGTCATTCATTTTGTTTCAGAATTTAAATGCTCATATATTGGGAGTGTTCCTAGGTCTGTTTTTTACAGCTCTTATGCTTCACCTAAATCAAAAGCAATGATGAAGTTTGGTTTAGGTGTATGGCTGTGTTTGGCTTTTTATCAGGGCAAAAACTGACTAACACCATTATTCACTCCTATTCACTCATTTCCTCATAAAGTACAGATCAAAGCTCACACATACAGGAGATTAGCTCAACAACTACTTGAAGATGGTAATAAATGAAAGGTAGAGAGAACACATTGTCTTCAGTGTTCAGCAGTTTCCTTAGTCCTACTAGAACAACCTGGGATATATACATATATAAACTAGGAAACGGAAAAGAATCCTAAAAGTTTTTTTTTTTTTTTTCCAGTTTGATTCATTATTTTCTTCTAAATGTCACTTCATGGTTTTAGAATCATTATAATAATCGGAAAGCTAAACAAGAATCTTCATGTCAGTTTGAATTAAGTTTTGTTCAAATAACATTTTTTCAGCATTATGGCTTGATCATGAAATGATCTGAACTGCAGTGTGTGCAGCTAGTATGAGCTTTCCCCCACAGACAGAAACAAGCTTGGTCATTGATTTCAGCTAGCATAAAACAAAGTCCAAATCGATTCACACCAACTGATTTTTAGAGTGGGCTTACATTTAAACGATAGACTGAAAATGAGTGATCCATAAGCCTAGCAAATAAACCTTTTTTGCTCTTGTAACTCAGTAGATGTGCACTGAGCTTTATAGACAAAAGCAAATCTCTCTAAGTTATTATGGGCAGAGAGGAGACAAACAGTTGACTTGAAAAGGGAGGATGGATGAAGATAGTAACCATCAGTTGAAGTATATTCCCAGTGAATAATTGGAAGCAGGGTTCAGATATTCTGGTTTCTTGAAACAATCACTTTTTTAGGAGAGTTAGGGGAGAAAGATGGAGGATCTTAGTGAAAGCACAAATGAATGAAAGCAGAAAGATAAGCAGAGAACCTAGCTTTCTGGGCATACATGTTGACTAGGTGACAGATGTATGTGTATAAAAAAGCATGGCAATGTAGAAAAGACTGAGGTGCTCTATTCAGATCCTGTAAGTGACAACAAATCTGAAGAGAGACTTCTTAAAGTCTTGTGGCTGAAGTCACACCATAATTTTCAGAAAGCTTTTGGATTAGATATTGGGAAGAAATTCTTTACTCAGATAGTGGTGAGGTACTGGCATGGGCTGCCCAGAGAAGTTGTGGATTCGTCACTGCTGGAGGTGTTCAAGGCTAGATTTTACAGGCTCCTGGAGAGTATGATCTTGTAGTTAGCAATCCTGCCGATGGCAAGGGGTTGGAACTACATGACCTTTCAGGTCCCTTCCAACTCAAATCATTTTATGACCTGTGATAATAATCTATGATGAAAGGTTCACTTGAAATCTGCAAAAGAAAATAGCTTTATTAACTTATTAAATAGCACTGAAGGCTGACAGGCTCCTAACACAGCATGTGTAGACCCTGAGCTAGTGCCACTTGTCACAGATCAGCAGATACTGCAGGCAGTGATGAGGCAACCTTTCTCCCCAAGCTTACCTTTTTGCACCACTGCAAAATCTGTGCACAATCAGGGCCTAAACATCTGTCAATATGTCCTGACCACACAGGAACATTGACTTACAGCCTGACTTCTCTTCAGTATGCATACAGGTTATCGATGCGCGTATTTGATACTCTTCATTAGTTTAGTGTGCTATCTTTAGAGGAAAGTCAATGGCCTGCCCATCTCAATGGACACCCTAGAATAAATTTGTGAATTAACTACAAAAGAGTACATAAAACCAGATGAGGCATGACAGAATTAAAGTCTTTGAGTCAGAGGCTCAGCTGTGGCAAGCAGCCAGCTGTGCCACTGCCAGTTAGGCCATGCATATTACCATTACAATTATATCGAAGGGAAATGACTTCATGTGCAGGGTATGGCTTGAATATTAAAAATTCCTTGAGCAAAATGAAAGGCACATTACAGTACGATAGAAAAAGAGTGCAAACATGTTTCATTTTATTTCAACACTATGCTCCAGCAGATGCACTGGTAAGCAAAGGAAATTGCTAGGTCTCAGTTTCATGTTCCAGGGCTTTACTGATTGGAGGACAGATTTACAGCACATGTAAGAAACAATTAGAATAGGGACTCCACCAACAACAAAGCGAGGGAATAAATTCCGATAATGAGACGGGAAAAGTACAAGGTAGAAATGATCTATGTGCTTGGATTCAGGGTATAAAATGTCAAAAAGCCCTGTGTCAGCATGAATTGCACTAGGCAACAGATGGTGTACAGATTACGCTCTCTCTCCTTCTCTCTCTCTCTCTGTCTCTTTCCTTTATAGGTTTATTTCCAAAAAAACTACAGATTTCCCCCAAACACTTTGCTATTTATTGGCTGTCAACTGAATAAATATAAATGTTTGATTGGGAAAAGAAAAAAGGGAGGCAACAGACAGAAGAAACTTCAGAGTTTTCCCAGGCATATTGCACAGACAAGAGGTCTACTCTTTGCATTCTGAATCGTTGCTTAAATTTTCTAAGGTGAAAGTTTTGATTATTTTTCTAGCCTGGAGACGGTATCTAAGTGCTGCATGGAAAAGAAAAAGGGTGCCTGTGGATTAAGGACTGTTCAATGCTGAACTCATGTCTTATATCACAGACCAAAAATACAGCTCAAAGAAACCTGTTGCTCCCTCTTAGCATCTTTTTACATTATATGGTATGCCTGAATCATGCAAAGATCTCATTTTAGGAGAAAAAAATCATGAGTCATGTATGTATCTGCTATTTGTGACATACTGTTGCCTTAGTGACAAATGTTACACTATCTCCCTGTAAAATAAATAGCACTGCAGAAGCTACGCAGGTAGAAGCTATTATATCCATCCCTTCTCTGCAGCCACTTTGCATGTCAAATTTACACATAATGGTTTAGAAAAAGAGGTGAAGAAAGTATTTCGTTCTAATAAAAAGATATTTGAAACATAAACAGAGGAACCACTAAATAAGAATTCACTTGCAAAGCTGAACTTATGCCATCCCAAGGAAACCCAGAACATATGAATGCCATTTGTATTAGATATTTTGTAGTCTGAAGTATAAGAAGCTTGAGATTTGTTGCGTTTCTAGAATGACACCACATCTTCTGTTGTTTATAACCATACTGTCTTTTTTTCACAGGAGTAAAATGTTATGGAAGAATAAGATAAAAACTCAGCTATAGGATTGTGGTGCTGTGCCTTGCTTGCACTTTCCACCCAGACTGGTAAAATCTGTTCAGTCAATCCATATTCTACCTTGCTTGATCACAAAAATGCTAGAAGTACAGAGTTATCAAAGCAGCTAGGGAGGGTTTTAACAGAAATTATAGCCCCTACATAGGCTATTAACACATGCTGAAGTGGCACACACTCCAATACTTTGTGGCATGGCTATTGCTATATGCTGGCTTTTCCTATCACACCCCTGTGACCCATGGGGAACACATGCGAGCAATGTCTTCACAAAAACAGAAGTATGCATTCTGCTTGTTGTGTGTCTCACAGAAGGATCAGAGAAGGAGGCTGACAGGATCACAGCTTTGTAGTCTTCTTATTTTGAGTAGTTTGAGGGAGATATTTTAATCCTTTTTCCTCTAGACATGTGTGTCCCAAAGTGTATATGCATTCCCTGAATGCATATTTAGGTCAGTTGTGACCATACTTGGAATAGAACAGTATTTCTGAAAGCATCAGTGGAAACCATAGAAATACTAACCATAGAAGTGTACGGTATGTTAACAATAAAACAGTATAGTCTGCTAAGTTGGAAAGAATGATGAGCAATTGGAAGAATATATGTATGAGGGCTGCTCCAAAAGTAATGCCTTCTATTTTATTATCTTAGCCCATGATGTCAGAAGTAGATGTTGGCAGTATGGTGATAGAGATTGAACTTTCATGACAACATTCCTTTATGTTTTGTTGTTACGTTGTTATGATGGCAGCAGAGGGGCAGTCTGACACAATGGCATCTGATGTGGAAGTACGAATGAAGTAAAGGTGTGTCACTGAATTCCTCCATGGAGGAAAAAATTGCAGCAATTGACGTTCACTGATGCTTGTTGAATGCTTTTGGAGACCAGATAGTGGATGTGAGCACAGTGAGGCAGTGGGTGGAGTGTTTCAGCAATGGTGACAGTGACGTGAAAGTTAAGCCATATTCCAGGTGACCATGCAGATTTTTATAAGGGTGGCGTGCAGGCTCTTGTTCATCACTGGCAAAGATGTATAGCTGGTGGTGGTGGCAGCTGTGATGAAAAACAGTATTTAGTAGTGAGAATTTGCTCTATCAAGTAGTATTATTGTGCTCTTTGTAATGCTTGTAGTTTCCATGGAAATAAATAGAAAGGATTACTTTTACTGGGACAGACAGAAGGAATCCTTGTAAAGAACAGCATTAAAGACTGAAGATGGAGGTTAGAGGACATCACATTATGGAATATGAGCAAAGAGACATTAAAATACACAAGGAATTTTCCACATTTCATGACTTAAGAGACACGTACAGCTCCAGTGTAGTCAGGAGTCAAACATTCTAGATTTTATAATGGTAGAAGTAGCCACAACTTCACTGTCTACAGTGAGAGCCTCTAGCACACTGGAGGATGTTATTTCTTTTCATTTCTCCCATCACAGAATCACAAATTAATTTCTAGAACTTAATTAAAACTTCAGAACACCTCTGTAGTATAGATATTTTAATCACTTTCCCTATTATACAGATTGTGAACAGAAAGAGAATGAGATTTTTAAAAATACTTAGCATTAGGCTAATTGATTCCTTTGAAGTCAGTAGAAATATTACAAGGAGCATGAAAGCCAACAGAGTTAAGCTAACTTTAAGTGCTAGATTTTCAGAGATCTTAGTAGAACTGGTTAAAAAAAGAAAAGATTTTCCTTTGCTTAGGAAACTCTGGAGTTTTTCACATCAAATTGGGAAATAGATGTAAAATTTTCCCTCAAACTGAAATATCAGTTTGGAAACACCAGGAAATTAAATTTTCTCTTAGTTTTGTTAGTATTATAATGTAAATACGCTTTTGATCTATCATTTTATATTATTGAGTACACAAAAAAAAAATGTCAAAAGAAAGCATAAGAAAACAGTAAGGCTATACTTTTCACTTTATTTTACTGAAATATGGGCTATTATAATGAGATAAGAACATCCAGCCAATTTGTTTGGCTTTTAATTGGCATATCAACTTGAATGCTTTGAATTTGACAAAAAAAATTGCCTTTTTAGAAGGTAAACTGTTCTACCTGAAGTATCTAACTCTATCACTTAGGTCCTCAAGGATCTAGGAGGATCATCCTAGGAGGATTTTGATAAGTAGCTGGGCTGGCAAAGTTTGTGTGTTTTGTTGAATTCTATGTCTCTTTGCATCTTTAGGTTTTTAAATAACTTTATAAAATATGGCTCTGATATGCTTGAAAATCTAGCTGAGGCAGTTCGGCTACCTTGTTTTAGGTCACTGCGGAAGTTGGTGCTGAGCCAAAGAAAAGCCTACAATCTTAACAAAAACAAAAAAAAATTGTGGTTCTTAATTTTACAGTAATAAAAAGGAAAGAATATCATATTTGTGTAGGAGAGAGATACAAACAGGACTGAAATGAAAGCCTTACACATTACTTCCATTCCAATTCTACATTTCAGTTGGCAGTAGTCAGGACAATATATCGTTCTGGTAAAGTCAGCAATCTGTATAGGTTTTAAAATAGGCACTTCTGTTATGGCTTTTGTGTTACAGAAACACAGTTTCATTTCATTTGCACTGACCTAGATACTGTGGCTATCATGCCAGGAACTCCTGAACTAAAATTTGTACTTGAGCTTTGCTTTCATCTCTTTTTTTCTGGGTTAAATCTTGTGAACTTCTCCCCTTCTGCTGCTTCCCTTTCTCTAGTAATAAAGTACACGCCCTGTAGAGAAGTAGTGAATACAAATTAATGAACACCAATTAACACACAATGAAGAAGAGATCCTTATTAATTAGTATTTTATTGCTCAGTTTTACTTTATGGATCTCTCTAGATTTTCAATCCCAGTTTATTTTAGATTCTCTGGAAGAATAGCTTGTTTTCTAAGTTCCCACCGTATTTATACATATACACATTCAATGTCAATTATTATGACATTGTATGTTTGCAAACCTGCAATAAATTCAAATTTTCTTTAGAGAAAAATAGAGTATTGTGGTTTCAACATTTTGTTTCATGATGAATCCATAGAGATGAAATTCCAAAGGAGAGGAAGTTATGTATGAAAAGCACTTGTATGTATATGTATATGTATATGTATATGTATATGTATATGTATATGTATATGTATATGTATATGTATATGTGTAGGTGTAGGTGTAGGTGTGTGCATTTCTTATGAAAGATTATATTTAAATTGCTGCCTAAATACATATAAGTTCAAAGTAAGACTTACAGCACTGAGGTTAATACGAATGCTCCAAGACAGACGTCTTAGAATGCTTTCTATTGTTAAGAATGCGATGATCCTCAGTTTGCAAGATTGATCAGAATCTGATTATTACCTGACTTCTGTACCAGAAAAAGAGCTCAACAGAAAAAGTCTAAGAAATAGGCAAAATTTAAAGCAATTTTTCAGATCAAATAATAATAAAAAGTTAAATTTCTCAAGATGTGAAGATGTAAATGTCAAAACTGTCATCTGCATCACTAGATTTGGCAAGGATTTTTTCTATGGTTTCTACATTTAAAAGCTGCTCAAATTCAAATGTGTCAGGAACTTCATAGTTAAATCTGCAAAGTTACTGCAAGTGTTGCAGTTTTGATTCTTCCTTGTACTTTTCATGTTCAATTTCTTACCTGGCTACCAAAATTTGTAAGCATGAAAATTTTTAAAAGAGATTTTTCACTGGTTCTATCAAGACAAATTATATTTTTACATAGACCTAATGTCTTCGGAAGGGGAATCTTCTTTCGTAAATTTCATATTTCTATTCACAAAGTCCGTGCTTTAATCAGCCAATTACAATTCAAGCAAAGCAATATGAATTCCAGAATTCAGAAGAAAAAAACACTGCTAAAGGCTTTCTATTCTATAACTATTTTTAAAAGTTTTTTTTTCCTTCATAAGTGAATTTATGCCCCAACGCCCCTAGTAAGGCATACTGGGAACCATTCTTTAACTTACTGTAGCTTTTTTCTTCTCTGAGACACAGATCAAACACATAGTGCTATTTATTTTTCCTGAAGTAGTAAATAATACCTCTATTATTTATGGTGCATGACAGCTGATTTGTAATGTTCAGGATGCAGTTCATCTTGCAGAATCAATGGTAGTGCTGATAGCATTGCAGCCTCTCCTTTCACTTAAAGACAGCAAAAGTAGGGTATAGCTGTCCTAGCTGTATGAGGCATGAGGTAAGCCTGTATTTAAATCATTAACAATCCACCTCTTTTAGTTGTGGGCATTATCTAATTTTGATGTCAAAAAAACAACTTCTGATTTTCTGACTTGAAATTCGCTCAACCTGATGCAGCCCAGTGTGTAAAACCCGTGTGATCCCCTGCCAGAGCTGTCACTGGCACCTCCTCTTCTGAGCTTACTGTGCTTTGAGTCTACATAAGCTAAAAGCAGGGCGCACAAGGAGGTGAAGTAGGTGAAATCCCAACCATTGATCAGGAGATGAGGATGCAACACAGGATGCTTGCTCCCCTCTGCTGCCTCCCATCAACTATTCTTCTGGGCTGGAAGAGTTATTAAAAATTCTCTGTAATGCTCCATGGGTAACAGTATAATACCTATATAAATATGAATGTGTACACACTTTTCTCTTTTGGCATCACCCTTCACCTGCTCCTACTAAGAGCTATGTTCACGAGTATGTTAAGCCAACTAGAGACCTTGCGGCTGGTGGCTGCAGTGCCATTATTTCCACAAAGGGATAATTTAGAGGTAAACTTCCTCAGCACAGTTATACAATAATGATTATATGGAGTCCTGAACATGCTCAGCATAGTTGGTTGTTTTGCGATTCAGTGAGAGATTCCACCAAAATGTGAAAGTTCTTTTTAAGGATGCTTTGCTTTTTAAGTGACTGAGACCTTTAAAATAGAAAAGATTGAGATACGCAATCTAATTTGACTCTGCAGATACTAATGCTATTGCAAGATTCACATTCTGACTAAGTTTTGCTCTGAGTTTGTTCAAAGAAGTAGATAATAAAAGACCTTAGAAGGCAGGTGAGTTTCTACTAAGGGGAACATTTCTGGGAGAGAATACTCCTACTCAAACATACAGATGGAGTATAGCATTATGCCATATGGAAGGTAACCTAAAATATTAAAATACATTAATTTTCTTGCCCTGAAGGCCTGCTGGCTGATTATAGACAATCACTGGGGGTTTATGTTCCAGTAAATTCACTTAGTTTCATAACGTAGGTATTTGCCAGTGTTGTAATACACTGTAGGGCAATAAGCCTATTGATCCACTGTTATTGGATGTGTTAAGGCTCTGAACCATATTTAAGGAATAAAATAACTGAATTCTGAAAATTTCAGAAAGTTAAATACTAGAAAGCTGCAAGCAAGCAGCAGAAAGTTTGGTACAGGTTTGTTTCAGTTCTCAAGCAATTTATTCTGAATTTCCTATTGGTTCATCCTGTGTTTTCTATTGCACCCATATGCTTCTGTACAGCATCTTTACAGAATCAGTACAGCATCATGACAGCAAAAGGCGATGTGGGGCCTTTCCCAAGCAGCTTCCAACCCTTCTAGCTGCCTTCCACCTGCAGCACTAACTTAGATTTTTTTGAACTGGTACTCAAAAGTGGTCAGAAGAAACTGTAAATTCTGCCATGGTGATGCTCCTTTACGTGTTGCTGGTCTGATGGAGTTACATGAGTTTCAGTTCCCTCAAGGTGTAAAAGGTGTTCCACCTTCAAAAGATGATGAGATAGCACTGCAAGGAGAGATCACTCACAAAAGACAAGTAAGCAGCAAATCAGAGTTTTTAGTAAGAAATTATGAAATAAACGATAAACATAATGTTAACATGGACAGAAACAAGTACGCAGTTGGAGCAAGCTACTGATGCTTGAATGACAAGCTATTGCTGTTTCTAAATATAAACATTCTAGAGAATGAAATATCAGCTGTCATGTGTAAGTAGATAAAGCAGGCAGCAGAGGGACTGCAGTCACATAAAGCAACTGCCCTACAGGTACTGTGGGTCAGCTCTTTGTAACTTGATTATTTGTCTAACTTTCCTATAATGCTCTTCTTGTTCTTGCTTAGAAGGAACCCTATCCCTTTGAAGTCTCTCTTTAGGCCTTTTTTAGATAAAATGAGGGGTATTTCTAAATAGTGAGGGAACCTGTTCTTCATGAGCCATATTTAAAAGGAAAGCCAAACAAGCTTTTCTTGCTGTTAGTCTCTGGTTCCATAGTAGACAGTCATGATATGTGCTATTGCAATAAATTGATTTTTTTCTGCAAACTACCTCTCAAATTCTTTGGCTTGAAGCAGCTTGTGACAAAGTCAGTGGGAGCTGACCACTTTTGGGAAAAAATACACTGTTTTGAACATCTCTACATTAGGACTTTTCCCTTGACTGATGATGGAGTACCAGATAGGCTGAGCACCCTGAGTACTTACCTGCTCTTTGAAGCTGCCCCAGCACATGAGGTACTGCTCTTTACATGCTGTTAAGCATGTTGTAACATGCATCACCAGTGCACTTATTTAGATCATGTGATTCTTCCAGTCTGACCTTTTTTTTTTTTTTTCCAGATCAGCAACTGTTAGCTAGTTGGGTAATCCAAAGAACACAGCCAAGAAATGTCATTGTGTTTGTCACCCCTGCAAGTCACTATTCCCTGACTCTGTTTCTTCATTTACAAGAATAGCAATAGTTGATCACTGCTTATTTCTTAAACAACAAAAATCTTGTGATATAATATTTCCCAACAAGCCATCTATCATCATTATCTGTTACTTTATTATTTTCTACATTTACCACATGACCTTCACTTGGTAACCATCGAATCTTTAGTAAACGACCTTCCTTTTTACCTCTGCTCCTACTAAAACATGCCATTAGTTGATTATAGTGCTAACTGCTGTAGCATTGTAACATATAAGCAACTCAAATAATATGCAAGTTCATATTATGCAAGTCTGAACTCCATTGGCAGAACATAAGGTAGGATCTGCTGCCATGTTTTAAAGCACAGTGTTTCTTAAAGAAAGACTACAGTCCATCCACAAACTTTCAAGAAAATTACTCTTTTTTTAGATGACAATATGGAGTCAGATAGCATTCAATTAAAACAGTGTATTAAAAAGTCCCCAAAACTCTGCAACAACCTAATAAATAAGGATAGATAATTTTCAATGTCTGGCAGTAAAAATTTTTCTAGCCTCTCTGATGTATGGCATATCTGGTTTCATCACAAACCTTTTCCTGACGACACACAGTGTCATTTACACTGTAGTTCTAGATCCACAGCAATGAATATTTAGGCTAGAGTGGTGACCTATTTTTCCTACAGTTGACTTGGCAGAGTGAGATTTATGTAGGCTGTAAAAAAATAACTTTTTTTTTTTTTCCTTTATAGCCTCAAAAAAGCAGATTCCCCCCCCCCCCCCCCCCCGAACTTCCAAATTTCTTCTGTAAACAAAATACTTTGATTTTTCTTTTTTTCCCCCAAGGAAAAGATCTAAAATGTCACTAGAAGTACAAGGCTTTTTTTTTGCTTTTTTTTTTTTTTTTTTTTTTGTGGGTGCGGGGAGGTGGGGAAGAGAGATAGACCTGTCCACTTTTTCACTAAAATATATAGTAAGGTACTTTATTGTTTTCCATTTCCTAAACTCAAGCCACATCAGTTCACAGTATAGTTCTGCTGCATAGCTTAAATTGTGTTTCAGAAAAATTGAATGAAGATCAATGTACTTTTGCCTTAATTTTTTAAAAAATTATTAAGCAAAAAAGAGTTCTAAATCCTAAGGTCTGCCAACATTTTGAATAGTTATTTCCATAGTCCTTGGAACTTTACATAATTTAAGATAAAATTAAATTAACTTGTTAAAATTCATTAACTTGTTAAAATTAAATTAACAAGTAACTCCTTGTGCCTTTTTGAGTTGTATTGTTTTTGCACTTGAATGGAGATAGACAACTGCAGATTTCCTGGTCTGAGTTCTGGGAGACCTTCTGACACTGCATAATACTTTTTACTGAATGTCATTCCATTCTCTTCTTGGGATAGATACATGTTGGAGAGCAACATCCTAAATGATGTATATTGATGTTGAGGTAAAAAGAAAATTCACTTAAAGTTCCTCTCAGTTTTCACATTACATTTTAACCCCGGGACAAGATATAGCTATTTCATCTTGCAGTTCTTTGACATCCTACTCCTTCTTTGTCCCACATTTCTAGCCCTTTTCAAACCACAGTTGTAAGTTGTTATTTAGTGAGAAGGACTGGGCAAAAATTTTTTGAAATTCTGCTACCTCCTCCTTTAATCATATGAAGTGTGAATGGTAAGCAATATAAGGCACTCCTTCCCTCAAGGGACTGTGCATTCAAAGTTCCTGATTGCTTGAGGAACAAGAGAGCCAGAGGGGATCTTAAATCAAATCATCTCTCATTCATGGATGCACAGACTGCTGCAATGTCTACTACTACTGCTGTTTTCTTCAGTGAAAATGCAGGACCACGTGAAAGGCTGTGTACAAATCCAGGCAGACAACATCAGGTTCCACTCCCTTGTCCTCTGATGCCACTGCTCCATTATAGAAAGCCACAAGACTGGTGAGGCACAGTATGTTCTTGGTGAAGCCTTATTGGCTATCTTGGATCATCTTCATATCTCATATATGCCTTAACATCTTTTCCAGGAGCTCTGGGGACATCTCAGTGCAGTCTTCCAGTACTTGAAGGAATATTATAAGCAGGAGTGGAACTGACTTTTTACTTGGTCTGATATTGACAGGACAAGGGGGAATGTCTTAAAACTAAAAGAGTGGAGATTTAAGTTAGATGTTAGGATTTTTTTTTTACTTGGAGGATGGTGAAGTGCTGTAACAGGTGGCCCAGAGAGGTGGATACCACATCCCTGGAGGCATTTAAGGCCAGATTTGATGGGATCCTTGGCAGCCTGATCTAGTGGATGGCCATGGCAATCTTTAAGATCCCTTCCAACCTAACAATTCTATGATTCTATGAATGAATGGAATCATCATCAAGCATTCTTCTCTTTAGAGCTTTTAATTTGTTGTTTCATAGCGGCAGAATTTGTAATGCCATCTTAGAGTCTGTGTCATCTTCTTGGGCAATATATTGTTTACTTCTATGGCATTATACATAACCATAAAACACAAGGCTATAATAGCCTATAATAATTTATGAGAGTACATTAGGTTCACATGTATAATTTATCGTATGTGCATTATGGACGCAACTAATCCTGAAAGACAGAGGTTACCTCTGTACGAGCATTTAGTATAACCACACAGAAAAGAATTAAATAGCCAACATTCTCCGAGTTATAACAAAGATTTTACTCTACAATCTCATCATTCCAAGAAGTGAAACTGAAGAGCATGGAAACAGCTTCTGACATTTAATGTTTAGACTCCAATTTTGTATTCTTCACAAACATCAGATACAGGTTTTTAACACACTGAAAAAACTGTAGGAATTTTTTTAAGTGGAAAGTGGTTTGTAAAGCCAGGTTTTGAGTTAGATTTAGCAAAAATATGCTAGATATTCAAACTCTATTCAAATTAAAAGCAATTAAAGAAAATGTGCTAACATTTTCCCCTCATCCCAAGATAGCACTTAATAGATCAATGAACATCTTTCTGAAGCCATTGCTATTTCTGTTCTTGTAAACTTTAAGAGAATAAAACAGATATCTCAATAGATTAATATTGCCTTTTAGTAACCCCAAGGACTTAAAAAGCACAATAACTTTCAGCTGTATAGCGTAAAATTGATTATTTCCTATTAGTAGTACATAATATTTTAATTCTTTAATTCTTTTTTACTTATTGAACCTTTGAGAGTAGAATCATAGAATCATAGAATGGCCTGGGTTGAAAAGGATCGCAATGATCACGTAGTTTCACCCCCCCTGCTATGTGCAGGGTCGCCAACCACCAGACCAGGCTGCCCAGAGCCACATCCAGCCTGGCTCTGAATGCCTCCAGGGATGGGGCATCCACAGCCTCCTTGGGCAACCTGTTCCAGTGTGTCACCTCCCTCTGTGTGAAAAACTTCCTTCTAATATCTAACCTAAATTTCCCCTGCCTTAGTTTAAAACCATTCCACTTTGTCCTATCACTATCCACCCTTATAAACAGCTGTCCTCCTCCTGTTTATAGCTCAAAGTACTGTGTTTCCTGCTTTCAGGTTTCTCCACTAAAATGTCTAATTATATTGAGGATGATATGTTCCATATCTAATGGCAACCAGACTAAAGCCAATACATTCATTTTTAGTTGGTTTTTGAGCAGCACAGTAAAAAATTTGCTCACTGTACTAAATTTGATCATTAATTCAAGAGTGAAAAGACTCTAATATCCTTAGGAATCTGAATTTCTTGCACTAATATTATTTTCATGACATCAAAATGATCTGTTTCCACTGGGGATGCAGATGACTCGGTGGGTGGGCTCTGGTCTGGGAGTTAGGGCATTTGAGTTTTCTTCCTTGTGGAACCATTAGAGAAATACTTTTAATGAGTGACAATTCTCAGAGTACAATTTTGTTTCCTTTAAAGTCTTATTTTTTTCATCCCATGAAAAAATATCATTTCAGTCTTAGCAAAAGGGAAAAAAAATGTTTCCTCTTTGAAAGCTGGTATTTCACTTATCAGTTTCCACATACTACAGTCAGAGGAATCATCTTTCCCTACCTGTTCCTCTTGTTTTCCAGATTTTGAATAATGTCATATTATTATTTCTGTTGAAAAATTTCCACCATATATTCTTTTATTTACATAGCAATGCATAGACATGCCATTATCTGCACCTCTCATGGTGGTATCATTTCTATCTTCTGAATCTCTCTGAGGCAAGCAAGCTCTCTTATCTTTATTTCTTGAAGTCAAGATGAGACACAGAAGTCTAGGATCTAAAACTCAGTTAGACTCTGTAACTCATGGGAAGAATGACTGAATCATCTATATATTAAACGCCAGATTTTTAAGTGTTCTTAGGCATACAGAGTGGGAAGAAAACCCTGAAACATTGGTTCTTTTTTTTTTTTTTTTTTTTTTTCCTGATTGTTACTTTGCAGGGATTTTGTGCCCATCTTGATGAAAAGCAAAATGTTCTGGTGATAAATGTGAGATCTATCTAAGATGTTATGAATTATATGCAAATACCAACTAATATGTTTTACTACTTAAGAGAAAAAAAATCTAGGCTTGTATGATATTGTCTAGAAGTATATATGCTTCTTTGTTTTCGACTAAGTTGGTTGAGGGCTTGCAGGCAACAGCAGGGTAATGGAATATGCATGAAGCAAATGCTCTTCACTTAGTGGAGGGCAAGGGAAAGCAGATTACAAACCCCCTCACACTTCCTCTGCAAGAAGCTTGAACTGTAGAATAACAAATCCTGTGTCTGTACCCCTGCAGCACAGTTTGAACCTGATACTGCTCGCCTCTTTCACCTCTTTCTTCTCTTTTGACTCCTATTTTTAAGCATGGATCCCCATTGCTGCCATACACTACCCTTCGATAACAGATCATTTTGGAAGCCTGTTTTCTCCAGGCATACCCTGGAATGGTGAGAAGCACCAAGTTTCTGCTGCTTCTGTGAGCTATTTTCACTTGCCCGTAGCTAAGCATGCCAAGCGGTGAGCACCCATCACCGTCAGACAGGTCCAACTAATGTGTGGAACAATGGCAAGATAACTGCACTTCCATTATCATGAGGATACTGACAGACTGCAGAGCTAAGCATGGTGAAGCGCCATCAACTTTCATCCTATCACCTTGAGTGCCAGAAAAAAACCAGCTGTTTGAGGAGCCCGGTGCCTGCAGGAGCAGCTGGGTCTCCCACAGCTGGGGCAGCAGCAATGCCCAGCCTTCCAGGCACATCAATGGGCAGAAAGGCCTCAGCTGCCTGCGGTCACAGGCCTTGCTCCCCCGGGGTGCCGCTAAGGGAGCAGGCCCAGGCGCAAAGGCAGCCGGCACGGAGCAGCAGGTGGCCCCCATGGAGGCAATCAGGATTGCGTTCGACCGGGGAACCGGCTCAATTTTCAGCCCCGTGTCTGCCAAGGGGCCTGGAGCTGTCTTGTTAATGCTGCAGGGAACACGTGGGACGCATTGACTGCATTAATTGTCCCCGTTCATTCAGCGGTGGATGAATTATAATGTTACCACTCCAGGGTAAAGCAAACACCTATCATAACAATCATGTCATTAGTGTGCAGATGCCGGCTGCTCTGCTTAACCTTTTGTATCTTTTTTTTTTTTTTTTTTTTTTTGTATGGCATGAAATAAGTTTTTTTTATTATTATTCTTGTTTGTCTTGTAATTGATTTTTAGGTTGCAAGTGTTGGCTAAACCCTTGAAAAAAAATGCATCTATGTTACTCAGTGGCTAGAAGTAAGCATATGGAGTGGCAAAACATAGATTAAAGTTCCTTTGAAGAGAAGCAGCAAGACTTTAGAGTTTACATTTACAGTTGGTTTACCTTTTGCAGTGTGATTGACATTTTTGCTACTCACATAGCATGAGTTCTAAAAAGACTTGTGGTCCTTAGAAATATAACAGTCTTAGGAATATTTTGAATTTACCTGCAGCTACCGGTGACCAAAAACTATACATGCACACCCAGACAAATATTTGAAAGACTTTTTTCTTTGCTTTGAATGTGTACACACACATGTGGAGACAGACACAATTTCCCTTTTTTAAAAATAAATGCACATGCAGATGTGCATGTACATGCATTCGTTCACATGGCTATTCCTTTTCATCTGTGAAATTTAACTTTAAAATTATTATCAGTAATATATTAATAATCTGTAAAAAACATGTAAAAATGCATTCGTTTCTATTTGTATTTACTTACACATGAACTACAAGGCTTCTCTGAGCATTTCGACATCATTATCCTGCAATTAATGATGCTGAGTTAGGGCTCTATTCTCATTTCTTTTTAATGTATCTCCATTTTGTGTTCTTTGGGTATTCACGAATGGCACCAGTAGTGTGCTTGGAACTTCCAACTGCCTGTTCCTCCCTCATTTAAGTGCTCTTGAATATAGCCATAATCCTGTTCCCTACAAGTTTTGAAAGCAGAAATTCTGTTCTCATCAGCTCTTCTGCATGCCATTAACATTTGCTCATCTACACACTCTGGAAAGCAAAACTGCTAGAGAGTGAAAGGAGTTGATGTGGCTTGGCATTAGGCAATGAGTCTATACTGGTGTCTGTTAAAGAACACAAACATCGTGTTTGCATGTTTGCAAGACCCATATGCCTATGCAGACCACTGCTGGATCCAGTGGTCTTCTGCCACTTTTGGTTAAAGCTACGATGTTGCAACAGTGTCTAGAAGGTAAACAAAAAAACAAAGAAGGTTCATGAGATTTCCCAGGTGAGCTCTAGCACGCACTCACTGTGAAGGTGATAAGGAGATACTGTCCCTTCACTCTATCCACACTCCACACTGCTTTGTGCCCTCTTTATTAGGAAATGAAGTCTCAATCTTCCAGACATTTACCTACAACATCCCTAAAAGTACCTGCTGCGAATAAACTCAATGGTTCAATGGAAACAGCCATATCAAGTAAAGTCAAGCTTTGAGTAATTTGCACCTGGAACCATGGTGCAAGGAATGGGAGGTATATTTCAGGAATATTGGTGCATAATTTGTAGATGTACAGATGTAGAACATTGTTCACTGTTTGACACTACTGTTGTGAATGGGATTTAGAATGGAATCTAAAACTACACAGGATGTAGTTAAATAGGATCAGAACGATGCCGTACTGTCAGTACAACTATTTATAATAAATATATGTAAATCTCTAGCAAGAGTAAGTGCCTGGTAGGATGAGGTTAAGAATGAAGTGAAATTTTTATGGTTAGTTATTGTTTCGGTGCTTTTAAGAGCATTGATACCTTAACTGACTAATTTTGTGTAGGTGCTTGCGGTTTGTGAAATGGAGAAGCCATTTAAAATAATTTAGTCAAATTTTAGCCTTTAAACAAGTATTTAATTTTTATATATGCATGTAAAACCATGTTGTTTATTGGTATTTCCACTGAAAATTACTGTGATTCAGCTCGCTTGGATGCATTTCAAAAGTGTAACATGAATTTATGTTCCATAATTGGTAGAAGGTGTATTTCCCTGAAATCAAAAAAAGTCATTTTTTATTATGATGGTGGATTCATCTGAGAATACAGTATCATTTTCTGATGTGTTTCTATAAAACCAGAGTACAGTCTTGCATAGCCCTTATAAAGCTACATACAAATATATTAAACAGTATAATCTTTTTTCCTTACTTCCTCTTTAGATTGTCTTTGAATGGGAGAGAATTCATCTTTCAAACTTTCATTTGCTTTATGAGCACAAGTACACACTGTCAAACTAAAAAACTCTGCAGTTTCTGAAAAGTGTTTTTATGAACAAAATAAAAACCTGCAGTTGTGTTCTGCTTGATGATTTTTTTTTTCTCCAAATAACATTTATGGTATGTTTTTTTTTTTTAAAGACAAATATTTGGTTGATCAAAACCAAATAATGTTATTCCAGGGCAGTTGGTGTCTGTGTATGTGATTTTCCCCACAAGTAACCTAGGCTAAAATCAACTTTATCCAGGCGTTTTTCTCTTAGTCTCCAAAAAAATTACCGTAAAAATGAACCCATATGAAAATGAGCTCTTGTATGTAAAATATTTTCCCACACATTGCTGCTGCTGAATGTTTTTACTTAGCTTGCTGAAAATGGTATGTCTGCACAAATAATGAATACGTGCTGCCATCACATCCATTCTCACATTTTCCCACTTGAAAAAATATGTTTAGAGTACGGACATGTTGTAGATTGGGAAATGTCCTCTCTTTTTGATGACAAAATATTTTACTCTAAGCTAGTAAAATATTTGATGATAATCTCATAAACTGCAACATACTGGAATTTGCGAAATAATTTTTAAACCTGCAAAAATATGTTGTTTGTTAGCTCACATGCAAGTATTTCTAATTGTTATCTTATTGTTATCTGGACTTTATATATATGTATAATAATAATTAACAGTATTTAATGTTTTCTCATTTATGACTTTTTTTTGCTTATCTTTTGGTGATAAAAAAATTAAAAATCTAACAATGATTTATGTTTCAGTTTCCTTTAACAGTTTCTACAAAAATATTATTTAGACATGAAAACTGCTTATGTTTCTTTTTCTTTTTTTCCTGAGAAGTTAGGCATTATTTTATAACTAACAACTGGATAATTAAAATATCTTATAGTTTTGCATATAATATCCATTATTATATTGACGACACTGCTATAATGGCTCAAAAAACATAAAATTAAATTCAGGACTATTTTCTTAAACCCTTCATAAATATTTTAGAAGCTAATTAGGGAACTACAGGTATGAATAGACCAAGATTTATTCATAATTAAAAATCAGATATCACATGTCACCTCTTCTGATAGAGAAAAACCTTTAATTGCCTGTAATTAGGCAATTGCCCCTGTAGTTTGCTAAAACAGATGGAATTGGAATGAACCTGGTGAAAAGACAAGCTTGTGTTAATAAGCCAAGTTTCCTGTTTTTTCTTTGTTTATTGTTTTTTTTTGATGTGTTGGTACAGAATATATTAGGAATAGTAAAATATGAATATCTTACTTAGGGATTCGCTAAATCACAGGAAAAACCTTTCTGTATAAATTAATATAATTTGGCATTTGACCTTTATCTAATGCCTCATAACCTTTCATGCCAATTATTTTGTCTTTCTTTACCAAAACGAAAAGAAAAAACTGAACTCATGAATGACAGTGGACATAAGATATATTTTTCCAAAGTTGTAATTAATAGTCCACTTTTTACAACGTAGAAATGAAGCAATGAAAAGTAGGTTTTCCAGAGCCCAAATTCTTGGGGGGAATTATGGATCAAAATAAACACCAGAAAACATTGTTGCTCGGGTATCTGATCCTGAAGTATGATGTAGTGTATGCTTGTATGGCCTTGATCAATTTCCAGAAGACACGATATTGGCTAAAAGCTTGAAATCTGACTTTTGTCACATATTTGCATATAAGCAGTTAAATGTAAATGACTTAATTTCCTGCAGTATGAATAACATAGTTATAACAAACTCAGTAAGGACTGTTTGATTTTTAAGACAGCGTTAGCTGAGTATATAAGCCCTGTACATTTTTTCACACTTGCTTTACCAGACATATTGACTGTGATGTTGAAGTCACAGGAACCTCTAGTGGAGTACAAAATTCAGTCAGCAGAAGTTATTGCTGTGTTCAAGCCAAGAGGTGGGCTCTAGAACATTCTTGCTCTTATGCTTACAAAGTGCCTTTGAAAACAATGTGATGATATTTCATTTTGGTTAGAAATTTCCTGCTGTGAACCTAATTGGACTCTACTCACTTTATATAATTAGGCATCCACCTCTTGGCTCGTAGCCCTGCTGAGCTAGACTCTCCTTGGACTTGGCTATGGTTTGCCAAATCATGGCATAATACATCCGCGTGTCCTCAAAATTAAATGATAAAGCAACGTGTTAATTAATTATCTCAAAAATATTTCAAGGTATTTCAGAATCTTCAGTTAATCAGATTTTTCTATTCAGGTTAAAGTCAGACATAAACTTGGAATCCCTTCTCTCACGTGTATCTAAATACATATATATTTACACACATATGCACAGTGTTGCCTATACTGCTTCTGGATAATCTTTTCTTTTATCTCTCCTAATTACTCTTAAGATGTTTAATTGTATCTGACTTCCAGGATTTATCATTGAGGGTATCTGCAATGCTCTTGATTTGTCTTCCGTAATTTTTTCCCTTTGCCCTCTGTAACTTTCATGGTTTGGGGTCCATTGATGAATACTTTGAAGTTAGGTCAAACTGAATGCCCAGTGAATGTAGCAAAGTTAAAGGACCATACTAAATACAATTAGTCATTTGTAGTTCTGGATTTTTAAGTCTGTGTTTTCTTAATTTTAGAGATAGGATTCTTGAAACCTGAAGTTCACCTGTCTGTATTAGCATTGTGTGCCACAGTGCCCTTGCCTTTATTTGGCATGTTGCTTTCCAGTTGGCATTTCAGCTTTTGGCAGTATAGGAATACTAAAATTTTGTTAAGGAATAGTTGCAAAATGGCAACATTGCTTTCCATCTGTGTCTTTCTTAAGTTGTTCAGAAAATGAGTTATTATAATTCAACATTTTAATTATTTAGTTTATCTGTACCTGTTGTGGTTATCTTAGAGAGACTGAAAAACACATTAACAGGTTCATTTTTAATGTATTTCCAGCCACACTCCCTATTCCTACTGCCCAGTCTTTGTGTTACTTAAAACCAGTCTCAGTGGAACCAGAGATGTTTCGGGAGAGATTTCAGGATCGTGTAAAGATTCATTATGGTATTAATGAATTATTTTGTCTTCACAATATGATAGGTAGGGCATGTCTCAGCCTAATTTTAGCTATCTAACAGAGAGGCATCCAAATTCAAGTGGTTATGTAGGCTCCATTTGTAGTCACTGCAGTGAGGGAGGCATGCATAGATTTTAAAGAATTCATTCAGATGCTTATTATTAGGATCAGTTGCCCTCTACAGGTTTGTTGCTCTTTGCAGTGACATATGCAGTCTTGTTGGTCAGCTATAAGTGAATGCTCAATTATCGCATGCTTAAATGCAAATAAAATTAATCCAACTTTCACTTTGTTGCATTTATAGAAGGGAAAGAATTCTATTGACAGCTTAATATATAGAGCTCTGAACAAAACTGCAAGGTCAGATTCTGCATTTCCCATTACAGTTAAGTAATTGGGCAAAATTTGACCTGTAGGTCCAAAGTTAAAACTAAGATTTTTAATTAGTCCTTCTAATGTTGTGGCAAATTACCACACCTAGATAAGAGAGACAGATATCATACAAAACTAACAAATGAAATTTGAGGTGATCCAAGGTATATATTATACATATACATATACACATGAACATATTGTCTTATGACACGCAAACAGAAACTCACTCATAAACACAAACTCACACAGAGAGCAATGGTTCAGTTCCACAGACAGTTTTTCAGGTTAATTATGTGACATCAGTAAAAGCAAATGTCTGGACAGCATAGTGAAAAGAAATAAGCATCATAAAGCCATTAAACTATACAGATCAAATATCAATTTGCATTAAATCAAAGAATCTTGTTAATGATCATCCAACAGATCCTAATTTTCTGTACTTTACATGAAAATCAGTCATGGAACACCCATAAGGAAGTAGTCTAATCTTGAATATGTTGCTAGTGTGTTATAACATCAAGAACAGTGAATAGTTAGACATGAAATCTTTAAAAACATTTGAAGACAGACTGATAAGAATCTGTGGACTAGTATATGATTTGCACATCTTATATAGGAACATCTTCATTCTACTGCATGTAGAATTCTACTGTACATCATAGTAGCGTAGAGGCAAGGCAATAATAACTGGAATAGAAATTTCTTCAGGCAGTGAGAAAGACAACAAACCAGCTTTGAATGGGAAGTTCTTCTTTGGAAACTCTGAGACCATTTTCCCTGTCAGATAGGAGGGAGTCATGATATGTCATGAGAATTAGGCTTAGAAAGCATTTTGAGGGACCTAGAAGGAGAAATCATTTAGTCAGGTGACCATGATCCACGACCTGGAGTATGTCAGATCCTGTGTGCTCAGACAAGTAATAATGCACTACTGAAGTGTGCTTTGTCTCTTAAACATGTCCAAAGAAGATGCTGCTCACAGGCTAGAGAGACAGCCTAAAGGGTTGTATGTGTCAACCTTCTGTATAATGCAACAGTCAATACTGGTGGCTGCAACAGGAAATCTAGCATACCAGATGTGAGCAGTGAAAAGAAGAGGCCTTGTGAGGTTTTCTGGGAACATGACTTTGTCCATCACCTCCTCTCTGCACAACCTGAGTTGTGAAGAATTGTTTCTTGAATATAGTGTATATGATCTTTTGTTCACAAGCGTAAATGTGAAGTCCGCGCCCACAGAAACCAGTTTGTGAAGAGGAGCTGCTGGGACTGCCTACACACACGTATTCCTCACAAACTGTACCTCTGCAATGTTAAGCTGAAGTTCCATGTTGTTATGGCTAATGATGCTGCTGAAATTCCACAGAAGACAGATATATTTTTAGCACTTTGTTTTAGACTTTGCTTTACAAAAACCTGACCTGTACGCTTTGGATCCTATATCCAGAGGTATTTCAACACTTAATCTAAATTACAATGCTCCAATTTCATTTTTAATATATTCTCCAATTGCAGTTTTAATATATTATGCGTATAAACATCTAAATATATATTTCCATATATTTACTGCATATCATCCACTCACACACGCATTATTGCTTATGTGCACCGTATTCATAGATCCAATTGAAGTGAAAATTCTCACATAAAGAGGAAGGTGTTGTGTTTTGGGGTACCATTATTGTAATGCTTTCACTTACATTCTGAATTTAATAGGATTTGAATAGATTTCAGTGAAAAAAAAAAAAAAATTTCTGTGCCCATCTGATATGTTCTGTTTCTTTATATGAACTATATTCTTCTTAAAGAGAAGATTTCCAAGCTAAGATCACTCATAATTTTTTTCATTAATACACTCTTTATAGTAATATATCATATAACACATGGATACTGGTACAATATTTGTTTTTTTCCATCCTTCTCCAAAAACATTAACTTTGCACAATGTTTTTAAATGAGGACAAAAACATGGTGCAAGTCTGTAAGTCATGATTCTGTGTTTTATCAGAAGACAAAGTGCAAAATGGTAACTCAGCTTTCAAGGAGTCTCTGCAATCTGTAAAACAGTATAAAAAGACAGTGATAGTAATTAGCCTTTTAAAGCAATTCCTTATATCCTTAAGCACATTATGGAAATCGTGCATCAGATGTCTGTGAGTGTGAAAAGGGGGGAGGATATGTGTATATGAGTATGTATGGGTATGTGAGAGAGTGAAAGGGAAATTTTCAGCCATCTTTGCATGGCTGCATTTCTAACTATATTGAAATGATGAAGCAATTTGTAGTGGTGTCAGCAACTCCTCAGGGGATGCTCATTGAATGCATGTCATTAGATGCCACACAGGTGGCTTTTTGCTCACTCTTTGATAACAGTTCACAATATATTCTTAAAAATTATAATATAATTCTCTTTAATTTTAGAGGTATTAATTTTTGGTTGATCTCAATTAATACAAGATATTACACCACTCCTTTCCTCTTACACATCAGTCAAATATCCCCTTTAGCTGCTTATTGTTCTTACTGGTCTATTGACATGATTATGTTAAGTGGTAAAAAATACCACAGGGGAATAAGGTGGTGGGTAAGGTTCATTGCCTGCTTAAGTACTTATAACATTTTACCACATGAAAAAGTAAAAATAGTACAAAGAGACCAAGGGATTGACTTCCTATTTGAACTACAGCATATCCACAGAAAAGGACTTTGAGGGTCCTGGTGAAAGGGGCAATCCTTCCTCTCTATCTAGCACTTGTGAGACCATGTCTGAAATACAGTGATCAAATCAGGGTCCCTCTGTACTCAGGGGAATCTCATGAGTGGCCACTAATCTGGTTATGGGCAAAGAACACACTAGCTGAAGAGGGACTGAGGGAGATGGGCCTGTTTACCTTGCAGAAGAGAATGATTCAGTGGGATCTCATTGCTGTCTACAGTTAGATAATAGAGATGTTAAGAAGACAGAGACATAATCTTCCCAGAGGAGTGCAGGGGTAGGATAAAAAACTGCAGACGGTGGCTGATAAACAGGTAAATTTGGCTTGATATAAGAGAGCTTTCTAAAAAAAAATAAAAAATAATGAAGTTGATCAAATACTGGAAGGGGTTACCTAGAGAGGTGAGGGAATCTCCATCCTTGGAGGTGTTCAAAACTAAACTGAACAAAGCCTTGCACAACCTGATCTGAATAGAATAGCTTTGAGCAGAATGTGAGTTCAGAGAGCTCTTGACATCCTTTCCAGGCTATATGGTTGTGTGATGGCCTGATGCAGTAACCCATCTTCCCCATGTACATCATGGCCTTGTGTCACTGGATGGAGATGCAGTTCCATACAACATCCTTCAGTTGAGAAAATGAGACTAGCATATGGCAGAAGTAGTTTTGGATTGGGAATTAGGCTATACATTAAATTTTCACAAGCAGTATGTAATGAAAGTCTCCTGTGTCCTATATGGCACTTTAACTACTGGTCTCTTGGATAAAGGAAGGGAAAGATCTCCCTCCTTCTGGGACCTGGCTCTTTGCTTCATTTGCTTTTATATGCAGGGCCTCTAAATGAAGTGTTCTGTTCTCAATTGGCCCAAACACTTCTTTTCTTTTATTTCATTTCTTCAAGAAGAAACAAAACCTGTTTAATTTACTTCAGGCTTAGCCAACTTTTCTTTAAAAAAATGCTTTGGTTTGGCAGCTGCATGTGAACAATTCTCTCTGCCCTAAGAAGGAATACAAAGTTCAGTGGCTTCCTTCCCAATTTATGGGCCAAGACGGTGGCCAGGAAGGATTGTTTTACAGCTGCAGACTCTGGCTCAAGGACTGAATTTCATTCTAGTTTCTCCTCTGCTTTATACTCACATTATGCTCAATCTTTGCAATCTCCTTTATAGAGACAAAAACATCCAGAAATTTTTAAAAAGATTAAAGTACAAATTGCTAGTGGTAGCCTAGTTAGCACGTAAAGTGATCTCCCTACACTGATTGTTTTACACACTAAAAAACCAAATAGTAAATTAGACAATGTTTATAAGTGAATTCCAGACATCTAGTTGTTGTTCAGGGGCTTCCAAAAACAGTAGAATTTTTTTTTTCCTGCAGAAAATTATACAAATGTCAGTCCCAACATGAATATGCACCAGCACTCGAAGAGCAACAGCAAACACTATTCTTTTCTCCAACTTGCTTCCATGCCAAATAAGAGCTTTTTGTTACAAGTTATGTACATAAGAAGGAACTCCAATATGTGCCAATGTAGTAATAGTAAGCAATAATAAAAATAACATATAAGTATATTTATCAAAGGGTGAATTAAAGCAGTAGAAACACATAAAGGAAAAGGCATTTTTGTCACTTTGCATCAGTAAAAGCCATCACAAGCCAGCCATCAGTGATATGAAATTTAACTTATATGAAATATTGCATTTATAATTATAAATATTAAAAATGTTTTTCCTAAATTTTAAGTTTACGGTGGTTAATGAAGTCTGCAAATTTGTGTAAAATGGGTTTAACCTTAAAAAGCATTAACCACTGTGCTAAGAATATAATGAGAGCTTGAAAAATGAGGATAGTCTAGCTGGAGAGTAATTTCATATATACCTAACCTTAAGTATGTAAACCTGGACTTCTGTGTTTGACCATACTGTGATGCCAGTACTCAGCACCTTGCTAGATCAGGGCTTTACCAGAAGAGATTACCACATAATCCCTTCCTACTTGAGGATACCACGTCCCAGCCAAGGCTATACAGCACACTCTGCCTGGCCAAACCTGGCTGTGAAGATACTTGGCTGAACAACAGAAAACTCACACATGCTTTTCCTTATGGCCATAATGTGCTTTTGCACTGCCACTCTGGCGCCAGGGCTTCCTGCAGCCTATCTATCTGCCTTTGCATTTTCTCACTTTGGGAAAGGTGTGAACCAGACTCTGCAGGAGCAGCAGGCTGCAAGCCCTGGTGCAGCCAGGCTGGGCTGGAGGAGGCTAGGCTGCCAATCAGCCCTTTCTTTAAGCTGTGCTACCCTTGTTCAATCGAGGTAATGGGTCCAGTGGGCAAGTAATAGGTCCAGTGGGTCTATTATACATTTTTATTGGAAAGCAAAATAAATAGCCCCGTAAAACTCACACACTGCCCCAGGGCTGCAATAATTTATGCACCTTCTTACACCTTCTTTTTCTTTTCCTTTCTCTTTGCTTTTTCAGAGTTCCTCAAGTGAAGTTTTTCAGCATGGCAAGTAAGAACTTTTGTGAATGCATCACTAATTATTTGAGTAATACAGTATTGGAAAATACTGCATGTTGATATATGGAGAACTGTGGCAGGCCTTTACTACTTGATTTTACTCAAATGTAGTACCAAAGGACATCACATTTTACTCAGCCAAACTTGTTTAATAGAAAGAGTATGAAAATCAAAGTGTGCATGCTATCAGATTTGCTTCCCAGAGAGAATGTGTTTTTCCACAAAACTAAGGAAAGAGTAATTTACCACTTAAACAAGCTGGGAAAGAGGAGAACATTCTTTCCTA
Source organism: Tympanuchus pallidicinctus (assembly GCF_026119805.1). Classification (NCBI taxonomy): domain Eukaryota; kingdom Metazoa; phylum Chordata; class Aves; order Galliformes; family Phasianidae; genus Tympanuchus; species Tympanuchus pallidicinctus. Next base: position 6,218,541 of record NW_026294780.1, on the reverse strand, counting down.
AACAGCGACAGTTATGCATTTGGCAGGCAGTAGGAAAAGAAATTATGCTTCCCTTCTGAACCTATTGCAAATCTGTACATGTGACTGATTAGAGAACAACTGCAGAGGTGCTGCTTTTTTTTTCAAGGTCTATACCAGTGAGTTATTGTTATGTTGTTATTGTGAACATGTTTTACCAATAGAGATTAAACTATCCCATCTAATTTGTGGTTGGTTCCAACTCATTCTTCATTTGTACAAAATGCAGCTTTCTTTTGAGTGGAGGAGATACAAAAGCTCAATGTTGTTGAAAAATCAGAATGATGAGTAAAAGGAAATCTTTCTGTGAATCCCTTGAGGTCTGTAGGAAATCACAGTTCATTAGTTTGTTTTACAGTTTTTCTTGTTTTGTTGCTGTGTAGTTTTAGTTTCTGTTGTTTTTGTTAGTTTTTTTTTTTTTAATCATTTTCTTTAGTTTATCATAGAAATGGTATTTTGTGTTCTATTTTCTATTTTTCCAGTGAGTTTACAAAGGAAACTAAAGCGCAGTCAGCCCCCATCCCTGGGAAGGTGATGGAACAACTTATTCTGGACGTTATCTTTAAGCAAGTGAAAAAAAAAAAGAGGTTATCATAAGTAGTCAGTGTGGATTCACCAAGCGGAAATCATGCTTGACCAATCTGATAGCCTTTTATGATGTCATCACTGGCTGGGTAGGTGAGGGGAGAAGAATGGATGTTGTTACTTTGACTTCAGCAAAGCTGTTGTCACTGTCTCCCAGAAATTCCTTTGATGAAGCTTAGACTGTGTGGGATAGATGAGATAATGAGGTGGATGAAAACTGGCTAGCTTGCAGAGCTCAGAGGGTTGTGATCAGCAGCACAGAGTCTGACTGGAGATCTGTAACTAGTGGTGTTCCCAAGAAGTCTGTCCAGTCTTGTTTGATGTATTTATCAATGAGTTGGATGATGGGATAAAGTGCACCCTCAACAAGTTTGCTGATGATACTAAGCTGGAAGGAATGATTGTTCCACTTAAAAGGCTGTAATGCCATTCAGTGATACCTGGACATGCTGTTGGGTTGGGCAGAAAGAATCATTATGAGATTCAAAAAGGGTAGATGTAGTCCTACCCCTGGGGAAGAATAACCACAATTATCAGAACAGGGTTGGGGCTGACTGGCTGGAGAGAAGCTCTGAAGGGAAGGAATTGGTTGTCCTGGTGGACAACATGTTGCCCGTGAGCCAGCAATGTGCCCTTGTGTCCAAGAAGGCCAATGGTTTCCTGGAATGCATTAAAGGGTGTTGTCAGCAGGTGATCTTCCCCCTCTATTCTGTCCTTGGTGAGGCCACATCTAGTGTACCGTGTCCAGTTCTGAGCTCTTCAGTTCAAGAAAGACAGGGAAATACTGGAGAGAATCCCATGGAGGGCCACAAAGACATTAGGGGTCTGAAGCATATCCTGTATCAGGAAAGGCTGAGAGACCTGGGGCTGTTCAGTCTGGAAAAGAGAAGGCTGAGGGATGGGTGTAAGTGGATGGGACCAGACTCTTTTTGGTGGTGCTCAGTGACATAACAAGGGGAAATGGGCATCAACTGGTATATAAAAAGTTCCATCTGAACATGAGAAAAATCTGAGGTCCTTTTCAAACCAGGCCATTCTATGGTTCTATGAAAAAACATCATTACCCTGAGGGTGACAGAGCACTGGAACAGTCTGCCCAAAGGAGTTGTGGAATCTCCTTCTCTGGAGATATTCAAAACCTACCAGGATGTAACCTACTGTAACCTACTGTAAAGAATCTGCTTTAGCAAGGTGTCAGACTAGATGGTTGTTATAGGTGCCTTCCAACTCCTGATATTCTGTAATTAGATTATTCTGTAATTCTGTGATCCAAACAGAACAGCAGGGTAAGAAAATTATTCTCATTATACATTTTTAAATACTGAAACTTGGTTTGGACAAAATCTTAGTGAGGTAAGAGTAGCTTTACCACACCAGATCAAATGTCTCAATGTTCTGCTGTTCAGTCTTGGGAATCTGTTTCTTCACAAGAGATATTTACAAGAGACTGCATTAGGAACTTTGAAATAGTCTGACGTTGGTGCAAATGAAAAAAATCTTAACCTCTAATATTTTAAGTGGGCTAAATACCCAAGAACAAGACAACAGATACAACTGATGCATTTTCTAAATCTGTTATTGGCTTTTTACCTTTCTCATTAACAATTTGACTAATCTCATTACCAGCTGTTGGGGATGATTTTATCTAAAGCTGATATTCCTTTTTTTTTTTTTTTTTTTTTTTTTTGTGAATTCACGACACCAAAACAAGAAGAAAAACATTAATTTAAAAAAAGTAAAAATCCTTCCTAAATTCAGCAGAATGGGCAGAGCAGAGCACTTGAGACAGATGTTGTGAGGAAAGCACAATCTCTTTATGACTCCTTTCCCTTCCTTATGTATCTCATTAACACCTAAAAATTGGGAGACAATAACAATTATTTCATACTGTGAAATGGTGAATAAAGGTTTATGGAAAAGGTCCTGGTAGGATTAGTGCTCAGCCAGAAACTGGGACTGCCACGTGGAGAACACCAGGCCATAATAACGATGAATAAGGAAGGCACCAGTGGGGAAACTAAACAGGTATCCTGAGTGCAGGAAATAACAGGAGAGCCCTAGGACTGCATGTTGTTGTCTTGTTTGCTGTAGTTGACTACTGCTCATGCAGAAATGGTTTGGAAGAGACAGCTAACACTGAGGAGAATAATAGTAGGCTATTTAAACAGTCAGTGTTGAAAGCTGATCACTTGAGGTTAAACCAGAAGAGAAAGATTAATAAAGCTTGGATGAAATATTTCTTCAGTGTGCTATTTTTCTAAATTTTCTCCTTCATATTTATTATTGTGCCAGTGAAACTGTCAAGCCAAGAGTCCTAAAAGTCAAAGTGCCTTTATCTGCCGAGCAATGAGATGAGAACTTACATTGAGCTGACTCTGCTACAGGGCTCAGCCCAATAGAATGTCCATGAGGGATGCGAAAGGGTGCATGTTATTTTCAGCAGTCCTAAGTTCTGTCCCAGTCCTTTTTCCTAATATTTCCACTAAACACCTCTACCTTGTTTGGAGCCTTTCTCTGTTTAAATGACCTGGTTCGTTAGGGACACCTTGCTTCCTTGATTGGCAGAAAACACAGTGGACCTTGGTGGAATCCAGGTGAGATTAATTCAACTCTGTGCCTTTACACTCATTCCACCAATGGAGTCTTGGTAGAGACAGAAGTGCAATATTGGCATTTGCTAGAACCTCCCCTTGAACTGTCAGTCCATTAATGCATGGCCACAGAGTGAGCAACCTGATTACCTGTTACAATTCTTTACAAGTTAGATTTTCTTCTATCAGGAATAATGGCTGTACCACAATTTGAGGAACAGTAGTGAAATTTAAGCAACAGCATTGCTGTAGGTGGGTAGAGGGAAGCCTCCAAAAACAAAGGAATTACAGATAAACATTTTCAGGTCTAATGTCTGGATTTAATGTAATTTTTATGCTGTTGTTAGAGACATTATGGAGATTATCTAAAGAATAAGCAAAGATATTGTCCTTTTTGCACTCCCAAGAGTGTAATCTTAAAAAAAAACTTCACTGTTTTTCCAGTGGCTACAGCCTCCCATCACATTGTGTTACCCTGTATAGTGAAGACATCGGGGGGGGTTTCAACCCTCTGGCTCCAAGTGAAATTGGTACTGGTTGTCTCTCACCTTCCGGTCTTAAAAACACTTGACAATTTGACATTCTCACTGCTAACAGGAACTGACAGAGGCTCATCAACAATAGGACATTGTTATCTGTCCTGGCAGAAATCATACCAACAGCCTTATGTGAAGTGATGACTTGCATTTACTTCCAGCAGGATGAATGCAATTGGGTGTCAAGTGTTCCCAGTGTACGACTAGGGAACAGTGAGGAAGTTACTTAAAGAACTTGCGTTCTTCCTGATTCTGTCTTAGTCATCTTGGAAGTAGTTTGCAAATTGTTTAAACCTTAAAATACCACGGAATAAATGTCTTGTTATTACACTGTAGTTTGATATGACTTGGAAAAAAAAAAAAAAAAAAAACCATAAAAAAACAACTAATATGTTCCAATGATCGTTTTCAGATGTTGATCTTTGGCCCAAGATGCTGGGCAGCAGATGAAGGCAAATTGTTAGTATGATTGTGCTTGCTGATTATTCTTCCCTCCCTCCCTCCCTCCTATCCTCCCTTCCTCCCTTCCTCCCTTCCTCCCTTCCTCCCTTCCTCCCTTCCTCCCTTCCTCCCTTCCTCCCTTCCTCCCTTCCTCCCTTCCTCCCTTCCTCCCTTCCTCCCTTCCTCCCTTCCTTCCTTCCTTCCTTCCTTCCTTCCTTCCTTCCTTCCTTCCTTCCTTCCTTCCTTCCTTCCTTCTCTCCCTCCCTCCCTCCTTCCCTTTCCTTGCTCTCTTTTTCTCTCTGTCTTCTTCTCTTTCTTAGTATCCTTCTGTCACTCCTTCTTTCTTCCTCCCTTTCTTCCTCTTTCCTCCCTCTCTTTCTCTCTTCCTTTCTTTCTCCCTTTTTTTCTCTCTTCCTCTCTTTCTCTCTTTCCCCTCTCCTAGAGTGATGGAAAGCAAGTCGGACTGGAAGGTTTTAAAATGCTAAGTAGAAATGAATTCTGACAAGTTGTAGCTGAAGTCTGCTTGCACAAAAACAGCCACTCCTTTCCCTCTATCCCTGCTGCCCTTCTCTTTTTAAATGGTCCAGAATTGGCTGTTTAATATCTAAAAGCTCCAGAGCTGAGATTGTTGGAAATGGAAAGGTTTTATTGAGGACAGCTGAAGGCACTCTCTTCAGGTGAACAGAAGTGTGTTGACAATCCAAGAGTGTTTGAGTGAGTGACTTTCAAGACCAACAGTGACCTTGGAAAAAAGTGTATGAAGAAATCAATGGAAGAATTTCAAAAGGGTTAGTTTTCCATTCCTGTCATTTTATTTCATTATACTCTCTTAATAAATAGGATTTACCTCTTTCTCTTCCCTAGCAGGAGGTTTCATTGTTGTTGGTTTTACTTCCTTGTTTATGAGGCATTTCTTAAGTAAGAGTTGATTAGAAGACATCACAGTAAAAGGAAAATGAGACACAAAAAGACTCTCCTGAGGAACAAACCATTCCTGCCTCATTTTTGTTTTTATTTATTTATTTATTTTTCCGGAACATACACACAGCAGCAGAGAGGGCTGTGTGGATAGGAAAGAAGGGACAAAGCCTCCAAGTTGTTTTTCTTCTGTCGTTGCTGTATATCCCACTGGAGCCCAGCGGGCTTCAGATCTGCTTTGGCTGACTCTGCCCAAACCCATCAAGCCTACACTTGAGAACCAGTAGGTTCTTTTTCATTTCCTCAGCTTCTACCAGGAAAAACTTGAGCTACATAAACTCAAATAAACAACTGAGGGAGGACCTAACTATTACCCATATTATCCTTTATTTTCCCTCTTGTTTATATATATATATATATATAAATATATATATATATTTATATATATATATATATATATTTTCACTGCATCATGCTGTAGGAAACACCTGCACAGGGCTCTGTTCTCTTTCTACCCAGCTGACTTTTTTCAGCCATGCACTGGCTTGGGGTTAGCCTTTGCAAGCAGGTGTTTTCCGTCAGAATAGCTTTCTTGTCTGCATCTGAGTGGATCACAAGGGCCGAACTTCACTGTAGGAGGTCATAGGTCAAACACAGCAGCACGAAGTCCCCTGAGTACTGTGCTTACCAGGTGTTTAATATTATCAGAGGTTATTTGCTGAAACCGTGATAGAGTGCTCTCAGCGATTCAAAATAAATTTAACGAGAACAGTTTTAAAAGCCCCCACATTAGAGGATGTCTGTTCAATGGACAGAGAGGTTAAAGTTAATTCGATCAGGCATGTGTACTTTCTCCAAAAAGGAACATATGCACTCAACGGCTTGGCCCCATTTGTTGCAATTTTGGGTCTCATTTCCATTTGCAAGAAAGATAACTACTTTCATATGGAAGCAATAAATAAGAGAAGTCATTAAAACTTCTCTAATTTAGGAAAAAAAGTCTTAACGAAGTAATATCTTTGCCAGGGCAGACAGAAATGTAAATTAGAGATTGGAAGGAAACCTATTAAAGGAATTGCTATGTTACTAGTCTTTTTTAATCTAATGAATTTATGAATTGCCACTTGTTAGGTCACAGACTTTGTTAATTTCCTATGTGTTTAGTTAAACAGAGAAACTGTGGGGCATGAGGAGTGAAAGGAAAATGCTTGTGAACAATGAACCTGAGAAAATATTTTTGCACAATGTGTTAAGGCTATTAGGTTCAAAATTTTGAATAAAACCAGCTATATTTAGAAAATTTGAGAAAGACTGTGTACTAGCAAAGGATGTTAATATGCATTTCTAAAACTTTTTTTCTGTATTTCTCTTTCTCACTTTCATGATATTATACCATTTAAAGGTATAAAGAATTAAAAGTTAATTTACAGTTACTGAACAATTTTATGGAAAACGAGAAAAAAATAAGAAAGCAATACCAACTTAAAGTGCTAATTTACTGGTCATGAGTTCACAGACAATATTGTCAAAAGTTACAGCTAATCTCTTGGGCTTTCTTTGGTCTAATGCCTAAATAATTTACATTCTTTTTTTCTGTGGAGTACAGAAATTATGCTACATCTTGGTTCCCCTTTTATTGCTGATTAGGATCTGTGCTGAAATGGACCAGGAAAAGTTCATCTGTGACAAATGACAAGGTGGCATTCTCAAGTGTCTCAGTACTCAAAGTTGGGATTTCATCCTATAGTTTTCTGTGTCCATTACTATTCAGGACGTACCAGAAGAAAATAAACACCAAAAAATGAAAGAGCAAGTAAAGAAAAAGAAAACCCTGTTATTTTTCATTCAAGCATTCAATTGTCACAGGTCACTTAATGTTCTGGGCAGTACATGACATTTTTCAAGCCACCAAATACAGTGGAAAGGTAATTGATTGATCCTACTTCTACCATCTAGTGCAGACCAAGACATCGTATGCTGTCCTAAAACAGAAACAGGAAAAAATGATACCAATTCACTGTGTATCTAAAAGATAAGACTTAGAAGTAGCGATGATAAGAACTACATCAGCATTTGTTCATTTGCCCCCTCCCAGTCGTGCATATGGGTGAGTGACATAGTAATCCTTACTGAATTCACCCTAGATAACTTCATATGGAGAGGCAAACAGATTTTGAATGTAATTTCTAAGTGGGTTGGATTCTTGGTGGTCAATGAAAAATATTCAAAGAGCAATCCACTGGGGCAACAAGTGGTGAATTTCTCACCTATTTTATATGGAGACAAGTTAACTGCAACAGTATCCCCTCTGAAGGGGCCAGTGAGTATAGACTGAAAAGTAAGTTATGTTCATATGTGGGCACACGCATACACACACAAGTGCACACTCGCAAATTCAAACTAAACCTTTATGAGTTTTGATTAGACCTCTATTACATTTTGCATCAGTGTAAATCTGTGCTCCTGCGTGATGCTTCTGGCTTCACTTAGAACTCTCAAATTAAAGACAAAACAAAACAAAAACAAAAACAAAAACAAGAAGAACAACAAAAAACAACCCTCAAACTAAAACAAAGGCTGTTTTTGTTGCATTTCTGGCATAAAAGGAAACAGAAAGAAATGGAAATCTAACTAAAAAGTCTGTTCTCAGGAGGCCTAAGTCTGCATTCTTGAGGGTTCAGATCGTTTGGATAAGCTCTGTAAGTATCTGAACTTTTTGGTAGATCGCCAAATTGAACCTCTGAACCTTCTGAGGCTCACAGATGGCTAGCCACTTTTGTGCTGCTGTGAGGCTGGACTCTATTTGCTTGCTCATGCCCTTGATACTGAAAATATTTACCAGCTAGTTAGTAGAATCCTGTTAGAAAAGTCATAAACGTGTTTTTCGGGTCTCACTGGCCAATATAAAGGAAAAGTGTTGCCAATGAATTAGTCATTGAAGGGTGTTTAGAAGGTTTTTGTGGCTCAAGTACAAGTCCAGGCCTTAAAAGATCTAGGCTGTTCCAAATCCTGCTACTGACTTCCTATGCGATTTAAACAGATCTTATGAACCTCAGTGCCTTGGTTGCTAAAGAGAGATGTCTATGTTAAAAGAATATACTTATTATTTGTCAGATAGCATGGAAATGAGCACATTAGAAAGCCTAGAAGTGTACTAAGCAATTCCAGAAGGATGAGTGAACTAGTGTGGTTTTAGTTGGCTAGTCCCAGGTAAAATCCAAGAAGGAAATTCTTAGGAAGCTTAATAGACTTCAGTTACTAATTTGTTTGGTGCTCAATAATATTTAAAACAGCTTGGATTTTAAACCACATGAAAAATATGCCACCCTGCTGTTCCCACAGGCATGAGCCAACAACTCAAGAAACTACATCTACCTCCTGTGCCAGTAATACATTTATTATTTATGTTTTCAATTACATTTCCATACCAACCTCCATGTGTAAAACTGAAAAAATTTAAGCATACACCCCCAAAGAGTTATCCATGTTTTTCTTACAGCCAGCACTGAATCATTGAAAAGGACATAATTCCCCTCACCTAAGTGGCATAAATCTCACTGAAATTTGTGTGAATCAGAGTTAGATCTAGGAGTTATTTTCCCTGCCTCAGAATGAGCATGCTGAAGAAAAAGCTTCTGAAGATGTATGAAGTCAGATGCTCAGCTGGTGTTGGTTATTAAGCAGTTTTGAACAGCTCACTATCAACATTAGAACAGAAACCAAGGTGGTATCCTGGAAATTAACTAAATCTGACCGTGTTTAAACAAGAAAGGAAGTGGGCCTTAGATTAGGGGCATTTATGAAAAATGTACTGGGCTATGATAAATAGCTCTGACAGATTGCAATGACTAAATACTGAAAACGTGGCATCCAGTTCATTCATGCAACCTAGAAGATGCCTCCCCAAATCTATAAACCAAAAACCTCTTCATTATCCTACATGACTGTACATCAAACTATTTCTAAGAAAGGTGGGCCAGAGACACAACTGAAAAACCTTTGTGTTCTTTTATATGATATCCTAAATCTATTTGTGGATGATTATGACAATTATCAAAATCCTTTTCTTTTTTCTTTTCTTTTTTGTGATAAAGAATGAGTGGCCCTCCAGTATTTTATTTTTAAAGGTCTGATCTACCTATTGTAAGTTAGCAGTATTTTGATATATTTGTTGTATTTCAGGCACTGAATCCAGCAAAACCTTCTGTTCACCACCTACTCTCCTACTCTAAAAGAAACATATTTCCCTATATTTAATATAAGAAAACATCTGCTGCACATACGCTAAAGTGCATGTGATATTATGCAGATGCATTTAAAATATTGTAAGATTACTTTGTTTATCTGTTATGTTATGAAGTATTTCATGGCACAGTGCAAATTATGAAATACAAGAATGTATCACAATCCTTAGTGTCATGATGCATGTTTAAATAACAGGAACACTGATGACTTTTGTTGGAAGTTATATGTGTATTCTAATTTATCATGTATTTTCCATTTGTTGCCTCTCCAGTGTTCTACAAAATATATGTCTGATATATATGTATTTTTTTCCCATATTGATTAATCTAGCAACAATTTTCTATGATGTGAGGCACTAACACTGAAGAAGGAAAAAAAAAAAAAAAAGCACTGAGGAGCAGATAGAAAACATTGGGGAAAGCAGAAATTCCTTTTCATGCTTATATGGAATAGGAATAAAAGATAATTTCTGTGGAGAATTGGATGAATCTATACTACTTATAGAGCTCTAGGCATCTGCTATCTGATCTTACAAATAGAGGCTTCTTACAATCACAAGATTCCAAGAACCAGTTAAGATAATTAAAAAAGCTGCTAAAGTAATTTAAAACTCCCTACTTGCTGATATGTATTACTGTGTCTTGCCAAATGCTTTTCGTGAAAAAGCATTAGCACTCACTGCAGAATTGAGAAAGACACTTTCAGCTGTTGATAGCTACTGTGAATGATATTTGTGCTATCTTCTTTTGAGTCATCATCTTGAAATGACTTCTTCTAAAACAGTATTCAACAGAAGATTCAAAACACACCCAATAATAATTTGAAGTGAACTGAGCTGCCCAGCTGTGGATGAATGTGAGGCATTTAGTCACTGGTCCAAATGGTCCAAGCTCCAATTTTCCAGCTGCTTAAGGCTTCATGCAATGTGCCTTTAGTTTCATTGGTTCAGTTGATTAAATATAAGTGTTCAGTGTTATTTTCAAATATTCAAGTGCAAAAAAGTCCACCTGGTCATCAGATATATCACTTACTACACCTGGCAAATGGAGGCCAGGTGTAGTAAGCTAGGGCATTTCAAGGGACAGTAGAGAGAAATCTGTATTTTTACAACTTAAACAAACCTAGTTTGATAGGGTGGAAGTCTTCCAAAAACTCTGTGTCATATCTGTAAGTTCCAAGCAGATATCTTGAATATCCTAGTGTGTCTCATAAGGTGGCCAGCAAAAACATTTGAGCATCCAAATCTGGTCCTCTGGAAATGCTCCAGAGATTAGTGGTGTTAAATTTATTAAAAATAAAAATAAAGTTTGCCCTTCTGGAAGGGAATTTCTTTTGAAACTTTCTTGTGCAGTACTAGGATTCACCTGAAAGCAGTCTTCTATTTTTCATCAGCTGAGAAGCCCTCTAAATTTCTTCACACCTAAGCTTCAATGTCTTGTGCCATCTAAAATGCCTTCTAGTGTTCAAAACATCTACATAAGACACAGGTGGCACAGGATCACTAGCAGACCCAGGTGCTACTGAAGTGGCAACTAGTGTGTATATCAGCTGGGACACCCTCTATACATTGAAAACAACCATGTCAGAGGCAATTGACAACAATGACAACAAGACACCAACCTTCTTTCATGAAGCCTGCATTAATTACCTATTGTTTCAAATAGAATTTTGCCCTCATTTCCCTCTATCAGCAGGTTCTTTCTAGCTAAAGCAATTTGCTGGTGTTCATGTTGCACAAGTTTTGTCATGAGGTTCAGTCCAGAAAAATACTGGCATTCTGGCCATGATCACAAAGATAATTCAATTATGGACTTAGCTTTAAGAGTCTGAAATTGCTAGGATTTTTCATCACTTTGGTTGAATTATACTGTAAATTTTTTGTGTGTTCTTCTTTCATTTGCAAAGTGCCATGCTTATTTGTGATACCACATAGAAGACATAGAAGAAAATCTTTTTTGCATCAGCTGAGATGGTTCAGTGATTAAGAAGAGTTGGGTCTTGATTTGAGAAATCTTATTTTCCAACTTCAGCAGCTGAAATAGTTTACTAAATTGCATTCATCACAGTGAGAAGCATTCAGTTGTTCTTCTCTTTATACCTGTCTTTCCAGTCTTATTTCATGCTCTGATGGCATGTAACAATATTAACAGCTTCCTCTGCAGGGATTTTTTTCCTTCTCTGTTCATTTGTCAGTGACTGTCTTCCATACATATTTTTCTGTAGCATTTATGCATTTTTCCCTGTACCCATTTGCTGTCAACTGATTTCACATTCAGACTATATGTAATGACTTATTAGCTCTAAAGTATTCTTTTTTGCATGGGCTACTTGTATCAATATCATTAGCCTTGAACAACCCCAATAGCCCTGTTGATGGCCATGAGCTTTTAAGTTATAAGATCAGTTCTTGCCAATGTTCAGCTGTCAAGTTTTTAGTCAATTATAATTAGAGTCTCAAGTTAAAAAAAAAAAAAAAAAGAAAAGAAAAAAAAAACAGACACATTCTTAGAGGCCACAGATTCTTCTTTGTCACACAGTTAGACAAACATTTTGGTGTCATTGGTAGTTGAGCTTTCTACAATGCCTGAAATGCTTCTAAATATGAATTACATATCTGAAAATTATTAATGACATTCTTGGCATTCCATTAATGTTATTTATTATTTATCATGTGCGAGACGGAACTGCCTAGAGGCCTTTGCAAAGGATCAAGGGCCCATAGAGCTAATCTCTTGCTAGGCATATCAGTCCAGATGGATGAGCAAATGCAAAAGCACATGGCAAACAGCAAAACCTGTTTGTCAGCTCAGAATTCCAGTCTGCAAAATAGAGCCCTAGCACAGTATCAGTGGCATAGTTAATACTAACTGGCACCTTGGGCAGCTGTCACAGCTGAACTGACACAAACTGAACAAAATCAGACTAGTTTTAGTCTTGTTTATTCTGAACTGTTTCATCTGTTCTTCTGTTTGAATGATCATATTTTCAAAAGCAGGATCCAATGGTAGGAGGGAGTATTTTGTTCATATTTGAACCCTTGAAGTGGGATCAGTGTTGCTAAGGAGCACTGTGGAACAGTAAAGTACTCTTCTGTACCATGTTATTAAACATCATTACTTTAACTGTGGTGAATGAGGAAACTAATCAGACTGCTGTTTTGTTCATTCTGTTATGATAATGATAATGATACTGCTGCAAGTAGCCCATCATCAAGGGCATGGATGTCCAACATTTTTGCTTGCTTGGACTGTGTAAAGATGAATTTATTTGGGGCCAATTTTTTGTTTTTTGCTGAGTGATGGACGTGGCTCCACAACTGCTTGAGCTGCCTCCATGATGGTGTTTTGCCAGCTGGTCTTCAAAAAAGGTGAGGAGGACCTAGATAACTATACGCCAGTCAGCCTCACCTCCATCTGGAGATGAATGGTGATGGAACAACTTATACTTGGCACTGTCTCCAGGCATATCAAGGATAAGAGGATCATTAGGGGCAGTCAACATGGCTCCAAAAAAGGGAAGTCATGCTTGACCAACATCATAGCCTTTTATGAAAACATAACCAAGTGGATAGGTGACAGTAAAGCAATGGATGTGGTCTACCTTGATTTTAGTAAAGCATGTGCCACTGTCTACCACAGCATCCTGGAAGCTAAACTGAAGAAGTGCAGTCGGAATGATCAGGTAATGAGGTAGATTGTGAACTTGCTGAAGGAAAGAAGCCAGAGAGCTGTAGTCAATAGGAAAGAGTCTAGATGGAGGCCTGTATCTAGTGTAGTCCCTCATAGGTCAGTACTGTACAATACAATACATTCATCAACAACTTGAATAGAGGAATAGAGTGCACTGTCAGCAAGTGCTGATGACACAAAACTGGAAGTGGCTGACATACTAGAAGGCTGTGCTGTCATCCAGAAAGATCTAGATAGGCTGGAGAGTTGGGTGGGGAGAAATTTAATGAAATCTAACAAGGGCACATGTAGAGTCTTGTATCTGGACAAGTACAACCTCAGTTACCAGTATAGGTACTGGTGGTACTGGTCTCCAACTGAGACCAGTTGGAGAGCAGCGTAGGGGAAAAAGACATGGGGATCCCGGTGGACAGCAGGATGACCATGAGCCAGCAGATGGACTCTCTCAGCATTTTTTGCCTGTGCATTTTGTGGAAGATGATATGACTGTTTCTGTGGAGCCGTGAGGTCTCAACATTCTCATCTTCTGGTTTTCCACAATTAGTTTGTTTTACATTTGCTCTGTAATGTTGGGAGGAAGAAGGGTGAGGAGGATGGTGATGAAAGACTCCAGGAGCTCAAGGGTGCGAGTAGGGCTACTGCATGAGGTTCATGCTAACCACCTCTGTGTTTGATTAACCATAACAGTTTCTCCCTTTATATTTCTCATGCTCAAAGGCCTCTGAATGCAGACCAGAAAATACAACCAAAATCAGGAAATTTCCAAATAGCAACAGGGCTCAACAGCCAAATAAAATAAATAAGCTGGCCTAGGAAATCCTTGTAAGTTGTACTCAACAACAATAAACCAACTACACAACACATGAATTAGAAAGGAAACAATAGAAGCTTTTTAATTATTTACAGTAGTCTTGTTGTGGTGAAGTAAACATTGGCCAATAGCTGACAGCTTTAGCCTCAGAATGAAGTGGGCTTATGCAATAGTATATTGCCTGTGCTTTTCACACACGGCTTTCTTAATAGTTCCAGCCTAGATATAACAGTTCTCACAGTAGTAGGGCTGTTAATGCAAGAGATGGTTTTCCACTTACCTGTTTCAGAGACTGCAGTCATTTTATAGTTAGTGAGACATTACTAGCTGTTGTCTTAATGTGTGTAGCTTTAAGGGCAGAAAATACTGTTCTAGCAGAAGAAAATCTTCTGTATAAGGAAAAAGGTTGTCTGTCTACATAACTAAGGTCAGGGGAAACCTCTGTGGTCCTTGGTCTATGCCCAGAGATGTCTGCTCATCTCTCCTGGACACACTTCTGGGTCTCTACTTCTACTCAGAAATGCCTTGTAGCATGTACTATCCCAGGTATCAGTGTAATGGCTTTGTCATGCTATATGAAAGTGAGAAATGCAGATCACGTAGGCCTGGTTGGGCTGGGCAGAAGGGAGGTGGGGTGAGTATGTGGCCCTGGGGTATTAGTGCAGGACCAGCCATCCAGGCTACTTCTGTCTTACTGGATGAGATAGCAAGCCTATGTTGATCCAGCAGTCATGCCCATAACCCATATCTAGCTTACCTCAGTCACTTATATCTTCACTCCCTTCCTCCTCCATTTCCCATTTCCTTTCATCTGTCTCCATTGCCCCTAGTCTTCCCCTGCTTTAATGCAACCAATTGGAGATTAAGCCCAGTCAACCAGAAGAATGACAAATGTTTAAGTGCCTCCAATGACAAGAGCCAGTAATGGAGGACACTAAGATGGCAGAGTTACTGATTGATTCCTTTGCTTCAGTTTTTAATCACTGCCCTTGTGGATCCCAGAAGAATTTATCCCTGAAGATAAATTAGAGTTTGAATCATAGAGTCATAGAATCATAGAATCACAAGATCGGAAACGACCTATAAGATCATCTAGTCCAACCGTCTCCTCATCACCATTGCCACCACAAGCACTAAACCATATCACACAGCATGTTGTCCAGACGCCTCTTGAACACTGCCAGGGACGACGATTCCACCACCTCCCTGGGCAGCCATTCCAGTGCCTGACCACTCTCTGAGGTTGTAGAGTCTCCCCTGAGCTTCCTCTTCTCCAGACTAAACAATCCCAGCTCCCTCAACCTCTCCTCATAAGACTTGTGCTCCAGACCCCTCACCAATTTTGTTGCCCTTCTCTGGACACGCTCCAGGACCTCAACATCTTTCCTGTAGTGAGGGGCCCAAAACTGAACACAGAACTCGAGGTGCAGCCTCATCATTGCTAAGTAGAGGGAGATGATCACCTCCCTTCTCCTGCTGGCTACACTATTTCTAATGCAGGCCAGGAAAGGAAGATCTCCACAGAGACAGTCTAGGCAGACTTGACACACAGAAATCTGTGGGCCATGATGAGATGCACCAATGAGTGCTAAAGGAGCTGGAAGAAGCAATTGCCAAATGGCTCTTTATCATCCATGATAAGGATCAATGGGAAGGATCAATGGGAGAGGGGCCTGAAGACTGAAAGAAAGCCAATGATATTCCAGTCAACAAAAAGGGCAAGATGGAGGATCTGGGTAACTACACGCTGGTCAGCCTTACCACAGCCCCTGGAAAGGTGGTGGTGCAGTTTATTTTGGATATTATCTGAAAACAAGGGGAAGAAAAAAAAGAGGTTATCAATATCAGTAGTCAGTATGTCTTCACCAAAGGAAAATTATCTTTGGCCAATCTGGTAGCCTTCTATGATGTCATCAGTGGCTGGGTAGGTGAGGGGAGAGCAGTGGATGTTGTGTACCTCGATTTCATCAAGGCTATTGGAACTATCTCCCATAAAACTCTCGTAGTTAGGAATTTAGGAAGTGTG
This sequence comes from Tympanuchus pallidicinctus, assembly GCF_026119805.1. Classification (NCBI taxonomy): domain Eukaryota; kingdom Metazoa; phylum Chordata; class Aves; order Galliformes; family Phasianidae; genus Tympanuchus; species Tympanuchus pallidicinctus. The sequence continues at coordinate 6,202,681 of NW_026294780.1, read as the reverse complement.
GAATAGACAAGTGGACAGTGAGGTGGATTGAAAACTGGCTGACTAGCAGAGTTCTGACGGAAGATTGAGATCAGCAGCACAGAGTCCATTTGGACATCTATAGGGGTTTGTACTGGTCTCAGCTGTGTTCAGCATATTTATCAGTGACCTTGATGAAGAGATAGAGTGCACTCTCAGCAAGTTTGCTGACGTATGATGCTGGGTGGAGTGGCTGACACACCAAAAGGTAGTGCAAGATCTGAGAAGGCTGGAGAGTTGGGTGGAAAGCAATATGATGAGGCTCATCAAGGGCAAATGTAGTTCTTCACCTGGGGAGAAACAACTGCAATCATCAGAACAGTTTAGGGTCTGACTGACTGGAGAGAAGCTTTGCAGAGAAGGAACTGGTTGTCCTGGTGGACAACATGTTGCCCATGAGCCAGCAATGTCCCTTTGTGTCCAAGAAGGCCAATGGTATCCTGGGGTGCATTAAAGAGTGCTGTCAGAAGGTTGAGGGAGGTGATCTTCCCCCTCTATTCTGTCCTGGTGAGGCCACATCTGGTGTACTGTGTCCAGTTCTTAGCTCTTCAGTTCAAGAAAGACAGGGAAATACTGGAGAGAGTCCAGTGAAGGGCATCAGAAATAGACACCTGGGACTGTTCAGGCTGTAGAAGAAGAAGAATGAAGGGGGATTGTCACAGAGTTAACTAGATCAGTCTATGCCCGTGACAGGGGGGGAGTAGGCCCCCACAAAATGGGAAAGAAAAGGGGAAAAGGGTAGGGAGATGGGAGCTGGGCTCAAGGAAGGGAAAAAAAACAGCAGCAACAATCTATGGAGGAAAACTTATTTTACTAACTATGATATCGGAATATCCGATAGGTACCCGGAATTGGAGCATTAACAGTCTAACTCCCAGTGCACTGCATGATGTTATGATGTGGTATACTGATAACCAAAAATCACGAAACCATGACAGGGACTTCATAAATGCTTATTAGTACATAAAGTGCAGGAGTCAAGTGGATGAGTCCAAGATCTTTTCATTTGAGTGACAGAACAAAGAGCAAGAGGCACAAACTGAGACATAAGAAGTACCATATGAACATCAGGGGAAATCTTCTGTCCTGTGAGTTTGATAGAACTCTGGAACAGGCTGTCCCAAAAGGTTGTGAAGTGTCCTTTTCTGGAGATATTCAAAACCCACCTGGATGCTTTCTGTGCAATCTATTGCAGAGAACCTATATTAGCAGGGGACTGGAAAAGATAATCTCTAGAACTCTCTTCCAAATCCTACGATTCCGTGATTCTGTGATTTGTGGTGGTACATTACTTCATCTCTTTCTCCTTTAGTCATTCTCCAATTCTCATGAGATTTTGCCAGTTTGGGGATCTCCATTGTTGAATTTGTCTGAATTTGAATAAAAAATGCAAGAGGCATTAAAAGGAGATGAGCTAACAATGATGCATAAATAGTTATAGGAAATCAGGTTGCAACTGAAAGGAAGCTCAGAAACGTGTACTCTAATGTTGATAAATTATAGTCAAGTAAAATATATTCAGTCAACCAAGTACACGTGAAATTTGCATGCTGGCTGATAAAACATGCAACAAAAACATCTCATCCTTAAATAAATCCTTTTCCATCAGAGCTAACAGATCATTTTGATAACAGAAGCTACAGCCCACAGAAGTTACAGAACTTCAGAGCAGATTCTAAATAACTGTCAGAAAATGGTTTGCCACACTCTGATCCTTCCAGTCCTTCTTTGGCAAGATGAAACTTTGATTTCAGTGTTTCTGAATTCTTGTTTTTGGCTTTAACCAGAGTTTGAGCAAGAAGACATAGTGTTACTACTCAACAGATGTGATATTATTTGAGTGCATAAGACATAAGTGCCACTAGTTATAACTGAAAAAACTTATATAAAACTTTATATAAATGAGTACATTTTGATTTTTATTGTATAGCACAGTGTTCATAACACACTGATCCATTCTAGGAATCTTTTAATGGACTATACCTTCTTTTGCTTCAAAATCTTCAACCTTAGCTTTAAGCCTCTTTTCTGATTTCCTATCCTTAGATATTCACTACTCACTCATTTCATCTTATACTTTTTCAGATCTCCTACTGGTTACATTTTTCTGTGCCTCTAAATAACTACAGGCCTCCCCCAGTCACTCTGAGTGTGATGTATAAACAAATGTTTACCCAGCGTTCGATTCAGCTATTTTTCTCTTGAAGAATATGAGCTTCTGTAGACCTATTCCCAATTTTCTGTCTCCTAGGTTGTAAGTAATGGTCTGCAATATAGCAGGGTGACAACGACAGCATGTTTCCTCCCTCCCTAGTCTAACATTGAAAAAAACTATGAAAAACACAAGCAGAACTAAGAAGTGTTGCTCTACCTTGCTTCTCGTGGCATCCATAGGCATCATCTGGCCTGTTAAGCAGACAGAGTTATCACAGGAGACAGGGCATAATGCATTGCAAATCAGGAATTCAGCATTATGTAACAATCTAAAAAATATGCAGGTAAGGCTTGAATGAAATACAACTGCTGGGCAACCAAGCAGATAGGCATCCAGGAAAGTAATTGCAAATACAGAGAGAAATGAAAGAGGAGACGCAAGGGAAATGTCTGACAGTATTTTCTGGTAATCTGTCAGTAGTTTACTGTCCTTAACATGGGTCAGAAAAAAAAAAAAATCCCACAGGTTAAATTCTGTTGGGCTTTATGTTATCTTTTAATAAAAAGAATAATTTATACAAAATCCCACAGGAAAAAAAGTCAACAGTGCAGCTACCTTTCAATATATTTAAATGAGAATTGTTATTTGGAGCAGAAGATATACCAGATGGCATCACTTCAGCAGTTTATCTATTTTCCAATAATAGTCTGTATAAGATGTTGTTCATAGAGAATTTTCTGAACACCTAGCACAGATTTTATCATAAACACTTTTAGCTCTCTTAATAACCTTTCTCTTAACTAAAATGTCATTTTCATTGGGTTTATTTAGCACTGCTATTATTTTTGCAAGAAGGAGAGAAGTGGTATTAAAAAAAAATCACTTACAGTGAAGAAGTTGAAGTAAATCTTTAAAACCATTGATTTTATTACACGGAAATCTAATGTAGAATTGTATTTTTGATCAAATGGATCTCATCCTTGCCCATGCTTTGACAGACCGAGTGAGCTTCAGACAAGGTCCAAGATTATTTTAAGGAGAAAATGACCAAAGTGATTTCATTTTCTTTAAGATTCTTTTTTAATTCCTAATTTCTAATTTAATTCCTATTAATTAAATAATAATAAATAATAAATAAAATTCTAATTTAATTCCTTCTAATTGATAGGACAAGTACTCTAGCCCTTTGACCATTTTTCTGGCCCTCTGGACCTATTCCAACAGCTGCATGTCCTTCTTGTGCTGGAGGCCCCAGGCCTGGGCACAATACTCCAGATGGGACCTCATAAGGGCAAAGCAAACGTGGGCAGTCACCTTCTTCACCCTCCTGGCCACCCCTCTTCTGATGCAGCCCAGGATACTGCTTTCCAGGCTGCAAGCACACATTGCTGGCTTATATCCAGCTTTTTGTCCACCTGGACCCCCAAGTTCTCTGTAGGACTGCTCTCAATGAGTTCTTCTCCCAGCCTATACACTTATCTGTGGTTGCCTTGATCCAGGCGCAACACCTTGCACTGGTTTTTGTTGAACCTCATTCAGTTCATGTGGGCCTACTTTTCAAGCCTCTCCAGGCCGGACGGCATCCCCTCCTTATGTTGTATCCATTGCATCACTCAGCTTGAGGTTATCAGCAAACTTGCTGAGGGTGCACTTGAACCCATTATCTATGTCACTGATAGAGATGTTGAAGAGTAGTGGCCCCAAGAGGGATCTGTAGGAGATATCACCCATTGCTCTCTATAACTTCCTGAAGGGAGGCTGTAGTGAGCTGGGGGTCGGCCTCTTCTCTCTTGTCATTAGTGATAGGACCAGGGGGAATGGCTTCAAGCTACGGCAGGGGAGATTCAGGCTGGACATCAGGAAGTATTACTTCTCAGAAAGGGTGGTCAGGCACTGGAATGGACTGCCCAGGGAGGTGGTGGAGTCACCGAGCCTGGGGGTGTTCAAGGAAAGGCTGGATGTTGTGTTGAGGGACATGGATTAGTGGGAGCTATTGGGAATAGGTGAACGGTTGGACTGGGTGATCTTTTAGGTCTTTTCCAACCTTGGTGATTCTATGATTCTATGATTCTATGACTGGCTTCTACCTAGACATAGAGCCATTGACCACAATTCTTCTGGCTGTGACCACTGAACCAATTTCTTATCTGTTGGATAGTCCAGCCTTCGAATCCATCTCTCTCCAATTTAGAGATAAGGATATGGTGGGGGACTATGACAAAGACTTTGCACAAGTCTAGGTAGAATAACTTCAGTTGCCCTTCCTTTGTCCACTGATGTTGTCATTCCATCATAGAAGGCCTTTGGTGAAGCTGTACTGGCTGCCTCAAATCACCTCCTGTGCCTTAACATCTCTTCCAGGAGGATTTGCTTCCCAGGCACAGAGGTGAGATTCACTGGCCTGTAGTTCCACAAGTCTTCCTTTCTCCCTTTCTGAATAATGAGAGTGATTCCCTTTTTGTAGTCAGTAGGAACTTTGACAGCCACAACCTTTCACATACGATGGAGAAAAGGTCTTGTATGTTGCAGGATGTGGTTTTATAAAAATAATTGAATAAAATAATAAATGATGCAGTACTAAAAGAAAAATGACTAAATATCTGACACAAAATTTAGACAGTGTATGTATCTGGATTCAGTAGTTTTATCTACAGACATCCCACCTAACTAGGAAAGTACTTAAAGTCTCTAATCATCTAAATTTTCGCTTGAAAATTTCTGCAGTTAAGTCACATTCTACTTGAGTTCCTGTCCTGGTTTCAGTTGAGAGAGTACTAATAGCATGCCAAAGCTTTGGTTGTTGTTGGGTGATGTGAATACTCCTGGGATCAACCCAGGCTGCTCATTTGGGAAAAGGCTGCTGCCATAATGATGATACAGTGGTAGGGGTGGAGCCCGGGCATCTAGTATGAATTAGGCCCAGCATTGTTTTATAACACGTGGCATCATATGGAAGGTTTTAAAAATGTAGTGCATATATAGTTATAATTGCATTTTTGTGCATAATTGCATTTTTTCCCCCCTTTTCTGCCTTAGTAATTAGTTCTTATCTCAACCCATTTGTTCTATTTTGTTTTTGATTCTCTCCGTCCTCCCAGTGATGCGGGGAAGTGAGCGAGCAGCTTTGTGATACTGAGCACAACAATGCCTAGTTGAATGTTTAATAGATTATATTATGGCTTAAGGGCTTCAAATTTATAAGCTATAGTTGTTTTCATTCCTGCATGCCTTTCATCTAGTTCCATCATTTTAGAAGAACAAACACAGGCTGAAGTATACAGTGAGTTTGTAAAGACTTCCAATTGGCTCCAAGTGCATTTTCTGACTGGTGTTATTTTTCTATAGCTTCTGGATCTCAAGCAAACTTTTAAATTTGGCTTTAAGTTCATGCCAGGAAAAGTATTGGCTCAGATATCAAGCTTAAAGACACATCACTTTCCCTCTTCCTCTCTTCTCTTTCTAATAACAAAACAATAAACTCCTAATAAAATGGGGTGTTATTTCAGTTCTTCAGAACTAATATTTTTCTTGGAGGAAAAATAGTTTGCAGCTGGGCATTAAATTTGGCTGTAAGGAAGAACTCTCACTCCTAAAGCTGCTACCAGTCTCTGGCTGTCTGAAGAAAGAACAGATAACACAGTGAAAATGATGGCAATAAAACCTCATGTTCCCTTGTAATATAGGAGTTATTTCTTCTCTTGGCTGAATCTCTACAGTTTGGTGAGATTTTCTGAGATCAGTTTTACCATGAATATTACAGTGGCTGGAAATCACCCTCTTCCTGAGCACTAAGCGCTGCGAAATTCTACCTTTCTTACTTCAAACACACTTCCACCAAATTCAATCATTGATTTCTGGGACCTCAGGTTTTTTAACAGAATTTAATTTTCTGCATTGTTTGTCATACAATGGGACGCTTTTAAAGCTATGAGAAAAAACTTTTTCTGAGTGAATGTAACAAACATCAAAGTTCTAAACAGAGATCAATACAGAAGAGAAAGTCAGCCTACGATATTTTTTCTTTCATATTGAGATGGTGTTATATGAGAGTTACACCTAGAAATTGTGTTTGGCTATCTTCTACACTTGAGTAGTTCTTAGGTTTTTGTAATCAGGAATAATTTTATTTTTTGATTTTTAATGTGTGACACGTTGAATATCAAACAGTGAAAGATGTTTTCCCTCTGTGCAAATCTATTGGTATTCTTGCTTATTTTGTTAGAACTTTCTCTCCTTTTAGACAAATTTTTGAATGCTTCTCCATCTCATACCTACAAATGTTATCATCTAAAAGAAACTGAAAGATGCAAAAGTAGTGTCTTTGTAACAGGATTTCCATCTGCTCCTTGTTTTGTTCTGGCTTGTCAAAGTGGGATTTTCATTTTAGATCAGCACTTCTGTTTCACTTATTGTCTGCACACTCTGAGTGAAAGAAATAAAAAAACACAATTAGGATATTCATTTTGTAAAAGAAGGAATAAAAAAATATATAAAGTTTGGAATAATCTCTTTAATGAAGTTTATCTACGGAAGTACCTCCTTTTGAACTCTCTTGAAACAGAAGTGCCATCAGCTGCATAGCCAGCAGTGTTTACTTAATATGAGCTGTATTTTCCTCTAAGTATGTTGGACCAAATTCCATCCACAATGATAACTACAGTCTGTGTTCTAATACAGATTCTTCATGTCTATATTCATAACTGGCAGCAAAGTCAGGTAGCTGATTTTTTTTTTTTTTCTCCCTACTTTCTTGATATCTTAGAGAAAGATGTGAGTCTAGTGTTGCTTTGCCAATGATTCTGGGTGCTCATGCATTAAAATCTTCAATAGACAATTTATGGATACCTAGAAGGATCATAACACTGTTTTGTTATTGGTATGGCAGATTCCACGCTGGGTTATGTCCTGTAAGCAGCTTTGAGAATTAGATTAAATAATTATTGTATACATCTACTGCCACAAATCTTTTCCTTTTCCTTTTCCTTTTCCTTTTCCTTTTCCTTTTCCTTTTCCTTTTCCTTTTCCTTTTCCTTTTCCTTTTCCTTTTCCTTTTCCTTTTCCTTTTCCTTTTCCTTTTCCTTTTCCTTTTCCTTTTCCTTTTCCTTTTCCTCTTCCTTTTCCTTTTCCTTTTCCTTTTCCTTTTCCTTTTCCTTTTCCTTTTCCTCTTCCTTTTCCTTTTCCTTTTCCTTTTCCTTTTCCTTTTCCTTTTCCTTTTCCTTTTCCTTTTCCTTTTCCTTTTCCTTTTCCTTTTCCTTTGTTTTCTTTTTTTCCTTTTTTTATTTTCTTGCATCTTTTGTCAACTTGAATAATTGCTCCTGAAATTATGTAGGAAGGAAGGTCCAACCTAAGTTCAGCTTAGAAGATGATGGGCACAATTGCAAGGTCGTCTATGAAGAAGAGAAAATAATCTTACTGATCACTATGTAAAACAAAGAAATGTGATATGAAAGATGATGAGATGTGAGGAATTTGTGATCTTCCCAGTGTTCAAAAGTGATAAGTTCAGCTTGACTGGAGTCAGTTAAGATGGTCAGAGATGAAGAGCTTGATTAGGAGTGAAAAATTATAACTTACAGAGCTTGGCAGAGAGGAGAGATAAAGAAGGTTTTATTACTCCAGATAATAAAAATGTATGAATATGTATGTGGAAACATATTGTAGAGAGAGAGAAGTATACAAGCTAATGAATAATACGGAGTAAAAGAAAGTCCAGATACAAACGTGATGTTCTGGGTACCTTTGAAAGGTTATTCCACTAGAGAAGACAGAAAAAAACATAATTAGATAGTTTGGGAGTAGGAATACCCTCTGTCATACCATTTTTGTGCTTTCTGAAAGCACTACATCTAAAATAGATGCAGTCTAAGAGCATTTTGGGGGCCATTTTACCTAGTAGTCACCTTGTGCCAGCAGAAGGAAATGGCTTAAGACATGATATTTGACCTTTGTTTCATCCATATGTAGTAAAATCATGTTTTTGTACAGATTAATAACATTATCTTCAACACATCAAACATGAACTAAATCATTCCAAGGGGAAAATCTGTTTTGTTCCATCTTTTTTTTTTTTTTTTTTTTTTTTTTTTTAATAGAAACCAGTGTCTGACAAGACATAGAATGCTTGAGTTTCTTTCAAGAAGTTATACGTACTTGAATTGTTTGCCCAGGCACAGGTGTTCACAGCTCCTTGAAATATCCTCCTAATGAGTAGGAGGTAATTTCCATCAAGAAGTTTAAGTTACACTGGTAACGTCGTGCTGTTTTAAAACAGTGAACCAAGAGAGTGCACAGCTAAATCTATGGTAATCATGTGGTAATCATGACAGCCTAGTGTTGACAAGTTCTACCTTTTATTCCACTCCTTTAATTAGGCAAACTAACATTGTTCCTTGCTGTTTTAAAGAGAAGGATAGAATGTTTTTTGGTACTTTTTCCCACTGATTATGTCTAGAATTCTGAGAGCCTTTACCTGCGATTAAGTGCAGGCTTGAATTTTCTTATTCATTTTATTCACTTGGATGCCAAGATTTCTTAGGGCAAAAGCTAGTACATTATATGGACAACACTAACAGCAAAAAAATCCTCAGAGTTCCTTTAAGACTTATAGTTACATAAATTTTAATTCTGAGATGTATTTCAGAACATTCACATTATTATGCATTATAAATGCATAGATGATTTTTTTTCTTAAATCTTCTGTACAAAAGTAAGCACCATATTCTCAAACTTTATCTGCAGCTTTATGTTATCAGTATAGATAAATTTAAATGATAAACTCAATATTTATTTTATTACCAGTTGATGGGTTCATGGGCTGAAGTGCCATTCTCAGCACAGGGGTTCTTCATAATAGACTGATTTGCATAAGTAATAAATAATTTACATATATAAATTATATATCAAAATGCTCCCTAGAATCGATTCAATTCAATGATATTGTTGTTTTGTAGCCCTTAAAACTGTTGAGTCTTTAATATTTAAATCCAAAACCACTTCCACAGCAAACCCACAGGAATTCCTTCATTTTTTTTCAGAACTGTACTGACTTGCTTATTAAGACAACAACTTGAACTTGATTTTGCTGTGCTGAGAGATACAGATGACTCCATTCAAAGTTTGGGCTCAACAAAAAGTTTCACAGGAAGTGAATATTCGGAAGTTAAATATTCCGAAAAAACCCAAACCATTAACTGTCTAGAGTTTTGTAGTTGTGATTAGGTGTGTAGGGTGAGCATGGAGGTACTAGCTCACTGATTTTAAAAATTTTTTCTACTTAATGAGCTATGAAAGTCATACATACAAGGCAAGCAAGAAAAGAAAAGCAGAAAGTCAGAATAATAGCCTATCTGGGTTTATAAAATGTATAAAATACCAGTAGAAAATGAAGCACAGTTAACTGTACTATAGCAGATCTTTCAAATGCTTTTCCAGTGCTTTTTTGAGTTAAGGATTACTGGGTCTTCGCAGCACACAGTATGAAGTTCGCTTTGACTTATATAATCTAACAAGTAAGAGCAATGTGTATCAGGGAATGAACTGTAAATTAATGAAGCATTGAACCTGTAAAATATATTCTGTTATCAAAAGAATATTTAAATTTTTTCCATAAATACAAACACAACTATTTATAATCTTCACAGTTAAAATTCTAATAAACATTTAGCCAGATCTGTCACAAAATTGTTAGCAAATTTATTTCTCAGTAAGCACTTTGAGATTACACGAAAAATACGGTTTTCTAGATCTGCATTTTTTTGAAATACAAAAATTATATGATTTACTTTTAATCATGGGCAACTTGCACTGAGTGTCTCTGTCTTCATTTGTCACTTTCAACTTGTCTCGTAGTATAGCGTGCATTATAATGTCATGATTTACCTTTGCTGTAATGTATATGTCTTGTACATCTGATTAATTGAATCCTGAAAATCCTTACTTTTGTCTACTGGTTATAAAGAAAGTCCAGAGTGACTAGCCTATGTGTAGTCATTTTTTCACTAAACATGATGTCTAATGACTTTTAAGCTGATCAAAAGCAACCAAGATGACCTCCAAATATGGACCAATGTGAAAGTTTTGTATTATGTTTTCCAGCCCTCCTAGATGTCTGAGTAACTATAAGACAGATGAAGTATTATTGACTTCCTGTGAGTGAATCCAGCCTTAGGGATCTACTTCAGGATGAATGCATCATTTTCTAGACTCAATACTCTGCAGTTACAATTGCTTTAACACGAGTATCTACTGCCATCAGGGATGTCTTGAAGTTCATAAGATGCACACATGGACCATCAGATGTAACGTGAGTCTGCAGAAGATGTGAATTCCTTGGCAGGAGGTGGAATATGCTGCTTTATACTGAGTGATCCCATTCATTACTCTCATAACTTCCATATCTTTCTCAGATTTGGACATTCTTTACTACATTTGATTCTTAAATATCTGCTGTCTAGTGCTGAATACTTTCCCCAAAATTGGAATTAATTCCACATCTGGTAAATATATAAGAATATTTGTCATCACATTTGGCTTTATAGGTGATAGTCTGCCACAGGGTTAGGAAGCTGGGCTACCTGTTTGATTTATATTTAGCATACAGAGTTGTATAATATTTAATATTCCGCATAGCTCCCAGCACAGATAAAACACAAAGCAAAAGGTAGGAGCAAAACAAACAAGCAGACAAAAGCAAATAAACAAACTGAAACAGAAATAAGTCCCCAAAACAAAATAAATAAATACTTAATAAATACTCTACCAAATTCAAACCCGATAGAAAAAGTGCTTTAAAATGGCAAACAAGTCAGAAAACAAATGAAGATGTCTGTGCAATGCATACTATTTTGGCTATTGTTGTAGACAATGGGAGGGATTCAGTAGCTTGAGCATAAGTGTCTAGTGCTGTTTGATATGCCCCAGGTCACCCCAAGCATCTGCATGGGGCTGACAGGTATGTCACAGGACTTACAAGAGACCTGTGTCCACCTATGCAAGCAGCTGGAGACCAGGTGGGGTAGTCTGAGATTTCTCAAGTGGCAACAGATGCCAATGTTAAAGCAATTGAATTCCACTCTTTGTGTACAGCAGAGGCTGGACCACCGTATGCGTTGCCTTGTCAGACACAATGCAGCTAGCATGAAAGCTTTCTCTCTGACAGGAATCACCATCAATGATTTGTCTTTTAAACCATGCTTAATAAATTATTAAGAAATAAAACCACATGCATTAAAGAAGCTTAGGGCTGGGTTCTGAGCTAATATAAATTATTGCAGCTGCACAGACTTCAGTGAAATGTCTCCTTTCTTTTAATCAGCTGAGGAACCAACTCTTAATAGGGCTTATGCATGTCTTTTACATTTCTGATCCACTGAAATAGGATTTCCTAGAGTCAAGAACATGTGCTGCTTGGTGCAGTGTGGCAGGATACATTTGCTTTCATTTGGTCGGCTTCAAATACTGTCCATTCCTCAGGCAACATTATTGTGATTTACAGTTGCCCTTTCATGTAATAAGAACAATATAAAAAATCAATCAATCAATAATAATTTTAATATATAAAAAAAAAAACAACATAAAAACAAAACAAAAAACCCAGCACCACACACATCTTTCTTTAATAGTGTGTGAGAACACGTGTTGAACCATTTTATCATTTTTGGTATCAAGTGGGTCAGATTCCCACAGGAGGAATCAGGAGGAAGCGAATAGTGGCTGTACTCATTCCTCTAAATGACTCCTGGAAACCCAAGAAAAAAGGTGGCCAGCATTGATCCAGGAAGCATCCCATGGCACCTTCCCTTTGAAAATGTATCTTTTCCAGGACGTATGTGGCCATTTTCTATCCTGCTCGTTTCCCAGTGAAAGACTGAAAAATTTGGGCTAAACATCAGCACCTTATATAAATATACTGGCTGTCCCATTCCTAAATGCAAGCTAAGCAGGATATTTAGGTTGAAGGAAATTTTCCCCACTTTTTTTTTTTTTTTTTAAAATCTTTTTCCTTTTATTTATTTAAAAAAAAAATCATGGCTTCATAACTCCCAGATAATTTCTGAAACATGATCTAGACTGCTTCCAAGATCAGAGAAGGGCAAATGTGCTAATGGGATAATACAATGAAGCACCTAGTGATGAAATCCAGTCCATCTTATTTAGGCTCATAGCATGGCCTCTAGAGACATCTGACTCTTTTCACTGCAGATCTAGAGACCTTGAGCATGAGGGCTGTTCATTTTGAGGAACAATGTAGGTATATTACAGGTGTTAAAATTAGCTGGAATGGATTACACTCTGTTAAAAACATTTAAGTATTTGCTGCATTTAGAGTGATTCTAAAAAATTCGAATTTCTCGTAAAAAAGAAAAATCAAACACCCATATTTTATAATAAACACTGTTTTGTTTCTTTTATCTTTTCTTTGGTCATGAAGATATTAGAGTTTTAAATTCCTTTTCCCTAATTCCTTTTTAAAATATGGGTGATATTTTTTCAAGGGATGTATGTTTTGCTTGTTATAAATGGAAAAGGGAATATATACACTGCAAGTGTAAAACATTATTGTTACCTGTAGGAGAAAAAAATAATAATCATGTTCACTGAAATGACTGTCAGGCAATGGCAGCTGTCAGACCAAGCATGACAGTAAAGGAGAGATATCACATGGATTTGCCAAAAGCCCATTCACATCAGCATTTAGAATTACAATTCTTTTCTGAATCGTTTGCCTGTTTATAATTATATTAAACTGAATAGCAATTTCTAACTAGACCTATTACACATGTACATTCTTTTCTGCTCTTTTCAAAGGAGGAATTGGGTTGCTGCAATATTTAGTTCCCTTTTTTGAAGAGGGCTTTTGTCTATGTAATTGGTTCTTAACGGGTGAGGGCTCAGACATGAGCTCCCTGAAATTTTTGTGTGAGTTATAACTCAAGATGAGTTAAATGCCGCTTGTCTATGCATGGTGCAAGGAAGATTTGGGTCTGCTGCTGTCATCAGGTTGCTAACACAGGCTGTAGTGACATTTCTTGATGGAGGAGAACACGCACTCTGTAGCAGGTGCCACAGGTGAGGTGGTGCCAGCCGCATTGCTTTGAGGTTTCTTGAACTATTTGGTATGTTTCACACATCATTATGATTTTCAGCCAGCAAGGGGAAACAGTGGATGTGCTGGCCAGGTAACTATGATCTGCTAACCTAGAGAAGATACAAGTATGTCTGCATGCTCAGTCTAGGCCCATGCCAAAATCTCTGGATGCACTGTCCTTTATTGTATGACATGGACTGGGGCCATTAGGTCTCCAGGAGAGATTTTACAGGTAGGAGATGCTTTCTGCACTTTTTGCACTGTGTGTATAAGACCATAATGTAAAAAATGAAACATTCAGCCTAGCCAGTATTTCCATTGCTGTGCCACAACAGTTGTCAATACAACTGAGGAGAGCAGGGAAAGAAATTGTGCCAGGAAACTTGATTAACTTTCCCCTGCAGAAAAGTGAGAAAGCAGTAGCTGAACCATGACTCTGAGCTGTATTTTCTGGTTGTAAAAAGTCCACAGATGAAGAACAGTGTTCGGAGTCCATATATATATAAATATATTTAATGCAATCCATCCTTTTTTTTTTTTTCTTTTTTTCTTTTCTTTTTTTTCCTGAATAGGGGAGAAAGAAATAATAGGGAATAAGTTCTGTTAACGTATCTGTAGAGTAGGACACTTTCTGTGCAAGAAAAATAGTGCTTCATCCTAGATATTCTTCTAAATGAGCAATAACTTTTGAGAGAGCAAGCACTATCACGAGTTTTCTTACCACACAAAAAGATGTTTGGATTTGATTCATCAAAAACTTTACTCAAGGTTTATGGAGCGAATTAGTTATTTTTGTTGGCATTGAACTGCTGTGAAAACTGTGGTCATATTAGGGTGAAGCCAGATGAGGTTCCCCTGCAATACTTGCCTGATTTTAACAACTTGCACTTGCGCATTTCACTTCTCACATTCAATTATTTACTGTCAGAAAGGAAGACTGTTTTTGAATATGATTAGATTATGAATTACTCAGCTAAGCATAATTCTACATTGAGTAAGATTTTCCTGATTGCATCACAAACTTCTCAATGTGATGTATACATTTCTTTTTCTTGCATGTCAAATATTCTTCATTTCATAGCAAAGAACATATAATAAACAGTAAGTTTGCTAAGTAGTGAGTGAAAACTAAAACTTGGTGTGAGATGTTTTTACATGAGTCAGAGCACTTATTTTAACTTGTTTACCTTTCTTTCTTTCAGACATACTCTAGATTTCATTTGTTTTTTCTACTTAAGAAGTTCTGTTCCTAATTTGAAGAACAATGGTTTATGCATACATGAGTTTAATCTGGGTAAGAGAAACAGCTTCTTTAAATTGAACTGCAAACTGTGTATAAGTATCTATCTTTCATATCAACTGAAAATTGAAAAAATATGAACTGAAAAGAGATTAAAAATTCACCAGAGACTTTTTTTAAGTGAAAAGCTGAAAAATACATAAGAACTGCAAGGAACGTGAACCAAATGTCCAAAGATATGATACTAATCTGATTTAAAATTTATCTGATGAATTCTGGAAAAATGAGAAGTTCAAGCTTAATTTATTGTTTACATTCCTAGTTATATTTTCTAGATTCCCTGCAAGAGGAGGGCAATAATGAAACCTAGAAACACATGCACTTTAATATTAGATTTATTGGCTAAGAAAACATAAAATATTGTATATACACTCAACTATGACATTTTTAAAATGTGTTTGAAGTTATATATACACAACAATAATGCTAGGAAATCATTACTTTAGAAGTTGAGTATATTTTTATCTTTTGCAAGACAAGCATTTCCTGTAAGTGTGCAATCTGTCTGAGAATCTGGGAGTCAATAATCTACATGTGGCCATTTTATAAAATATATCTAATTTTGTTGGCTTGTGGTAGAATTAGACTTCTTATGTTAGGGCTGAATTTGGCCTTTTAACACTCAGCCTTGATAACTGATCTTCTCCTACTTTTAGAACTCCAATAATTCTTTTAGTGTGTTAGGGAAATTATAAAGAATGTATCTATGCTAACATTTGGAACCTATTCTGAAATAAAAATAAATTTTAATTTCTTTCTTTCTAATTTGTGTAGGCTATGATTGTGCAAGTCTCCTTCACTGTAGTATGTATAGCTTAGTTGATCCTTTTCCTCTGTCATATAATCAACATATCCATGTTCTTTTATAATAATTATAGTGCTAAAATATAGATGGAGCATGTTTGGAAATGAATGTGCATTATTTTTCAAAATCCTTTCTCTCAAACAGAAGTTAAGTAGATGAAATTCATCCCCTCTGGTTTCAACAGAGTTACATGAAGTATTAATTTATCATCAGATACTTAAGTGAAGTTGTTAGTAGGCATTTAATTTTTGTTTATCCATTTCAAAGTAAATAAACACTCCA
Organism: Tympanuchus pallidicinctus; assembly: GCF_026119805.1. Taxonomy (NCBI): domain Eukaryota; kingdom Metazoa; phylum Chordata; class Aves; order Galliformes; family Phasianidae; genus Tympanuchus; species Tympanuchus pallidicinctus. Next base: position 6,187,035 of record NW_026294780.1, on the reverse strand, counting down.
GTCAAAATTCATGCTGCGTGTAATTTAACTGAAAATTATTGGGAATTTCTAAGCATGAGCATGGTCTCCTACTGTCAAAACTGTTCTCTGACTTCCTTTGTGAACTGAATTTAAGTCATTGATCAAAACTTCACACAGAAAGAAGTTCACAGGCTAAAACAAGTGATGAAATAAAAGATTACATAAGCAGCTTATTTAACTCACAAATGCAACAAGTTAGTGTTGTATTTACACAAGTTGTGCATGTAATTGAAGTGAAAGAATTGCACCATAAAAGGATGAAGAAGTTGTGCAGGAAGAAAGGATTAGTGCGAAATAAATGAGGTCTACATTTTCTCAACATTACATCCTCTCTGACTGCAACATTTCCACTCATCTGTTTGGTTCCCTAGTGCAATTTTGCATAAGGATATCTTTTCTGGACAGAGCCAACAGTAGCTGCCCTACACTTATCAAAGGAGTTCAATCAGACCACCCATACAGTTATCTCTCTTTGATAATTTTTTTAAAAATTATTTTTAGGAGGGGCAAACAACAATTAAAAGGAAAGAAACACATCATCTCCATGATGTTGATAGCCACCAATGAATATAACCTCCAGATACCTGTGTAACTTTTGAGCCTGCATACATTCATCTCTGTAGCACCGTGTGGCAATTCCTTGCCTGACAGTCACGTTCCTTCTGAAGGCAAACTATGGGCTTCAAAACACTTGAAATCTGTTATGTGATCATTACATTACCCTCTAATTTGTCCACTGTGGTTGAAAATGCTACGTGCTATTATTTGTAAAGACAGATCATGGACTCAGGATAGTACTTGTACATGCCTTCTACAAAACACATTATTGCATTACATCTCAGCTTCTTTTTTAGTAAAATGTTACTGAATAGTATTTACTCACCATATAAAAATTTTTTAAGACATACTGAGTAGTAAGGAAGGTGGCTATTACTATAGAAGGATGCTGTATAGAAGCATTTTATTATTACCTGAAGGATGAAAGTGTGTGAAACTCAGAGATCCATGTGGAAGTGAAAGATGGTACAGTATGAGAGATGTTCTGAAAGTAATGTCTTCTTTTTGTCATGTTGGCCCATGACGTCAGTGATATGGCAATACAGTCAGTAGAGGCTGAACTTCCCCATCATTATACCATTACATTTTGATTCTGTGAGATAAACGGCAGCACAGGGGCAGTCTGACAAATTGTCATCTAATGTGGAAGTGTGTATGAAGCAAAAGTGTGACACTGTGACAAAAGTGTGACACCTCCATGTGGAAAAAATTGCACCCATTGACATTCGTTGATGCTTGCTGCACGTTTATGGAGACCAAACAGTGGATGTGAGCACAATGAGGTGGTGTGTGGTGTGTTTCAGTAGTGGTGACAGTGAAGTGAGAGATAGGTTATGTTCTGGATGACAATGCAGATTTTTACGTGCACAACTGCAAACTCTCCACTGCAGATGAAAATGCATAGTGTATGGTGGTGGCTAAGTTGAAAAATAGCTTTTTGTAGATGAGAATTTGCTCTCACCAGTGCTGTGCTTTTACTTCACCGCAAACTACATACATAATAATTTGTACTTGGTATTCTAAGCATTTTACAGAGCCTTGTAAATGAACGTGAGGAAATCTCATCAGGAAAAAATAATTTAAAAACTGTTAATCCTGCCTGTATGGAGACAGTAAAGTTTTGAAAAGCTTTTGTTTGTCATAATTTTTTGAGGTGCAGTGCTTATAAGCATAATTAGTTGGCTAAAAGACTGGTTGTTGAGCTCAGTCTAGGCATAGATTGAATATGCAATATGTTGATGAGAGCTCATAAGTGAATTTCATTTACTAAACTGACACACAGACTTCAGAGTTTGGAGACTTCTCTAAAATCTTGGGCAAGATGAATGACTTGCTTTCAGATTCGCTTAAGCAAAGATGTTGGGCCACGTTTAATTTGCTAAAGTAATTTCCAGATGAGTAGTTTCCTCCAATTGTCCATTAACATTAAGTGAGATTAAGGGAGCTATTAAATACTGATTCTTTTACTCAGGAGATCTCTATGCCTAGACAGCTTTCCTGCTGATATTTATGAGAACTCTTCTGGTTTACTTATACCTCATATGCTAAATATTTTAAAGTCCTCCAAAGAGACAAAGCAGGTGGCTTTGTACTCATTACAAGGAAATCTCATTTTGCTGTCCAAATTAGCTGTGGAACGAAAACAACACAAAATGTATGCCCATCTCCCTGATAAATGTTGACAGAACTCTCTTGCCAAAAATACTTCCATTTAAATCTGAAGTATTATAACTAGTTGTGTTCATACAGCTTTTATTTACTAAGGGGAATTTATTGCAATGATCTCTGACAAGCTATCAGACTATGATTCGTGATGGGTGAACTTTGAAAATATGGTTTAGTAAAGCATCTAAAACACTGCTTGTTTATCCAGACTTCACTAAACCTTTTTTAGTCAAAACATCTGATAAGATCTGGCATCCTCCTGAGATAGTAAGTACTTGTAAATTCTGAGAGGTATATTAAAGAAGTTTCTCTAGGGGAGGTGAGATACGTTTGGGTGAAGGAAATTTGGGCTGTTGCACAATTTGAAGACATGGTCTTCCACACTCATGTTCTGTGTGATTTGGTTAGACCACAGGAAAACAAACAAACAATGGTAATGATTTCTTTGAACACAAAATGTTAGGGATCTGAAGGAAATTATCAAAAACATTTTGAAGCCTGTAGGCATTTTCAAACATGTCTTCAAATGGATTCTGATTAATTACCTTGCAGTATTTACTTCTGCCTGCAATTCAGTACGTTCTTACAACTATGTGACTACAACCTTATTTCCCTTCTCTTATCTGTTTCTCTACCTGCTGTTACAGTCAGTGTGCCTGCTGTGCAAAGCGCTTGATTTTTCAGCCCAGCCGGGAGGATGCAATCTGCCTTTCGTGAGGTGCCCAGAGCAGACAGCACTTTCGGAGTGCCATGGAAGAGACAGAAAACACAGGGACATTCCTGCTTCTGCCCTGATGGTGGTGGATATGTAGAAGGTGTGGAAAATAAGTCGGTGCCTGCTGTGCTGTTACACTGTGCCGTGAACTGGGGTGTGAGGAAGGGAGTTCCTCTCTGAGGAAATGTTGGTCTGTTGGACGTTGCAGCTCAGAAGCGTGGCTTCCAAATTTATTCTGACACACAGCCTCCTGACTGTCCAGAAGAGTCTTCTTTTGCATGTGGTTTATCTAAGTGATTAGCAGCTGTGCCTCTCTGAAAGACTGCTGCACTACCTGCCTGCAGCCATCTGCCTGGCAGAACTACCAGACAAGTGGGCAGACATGGTTTGCTGGGAGCCCCATTCTTTCCAGCTTTGCTGGAGAACCTTGGATGGTATATGTGTCTGGAGGAGCTCTTTAACTTTCAGTTTTAAGAAATAGGTTCTGATATGTTACTGGATACTACAGCCCTTTCCCGAGGCCAGAAAAGAAATGCAGTTTTCCAAGGAGGAAAAATAGAGCTAAGCTGGATACAGGAAAGCTGTTGATTCACAATTGCTACAGTGGGTAGGTGACTCTGATGTGAAATCAGGGGAATGATTGCAGAAACTGTTGAACCAGATTACTACACAGTAGTCAAGGCCAAAAGGTACAGAACAGCCAGCCCACACTACAGCAATGCAATATGCTAAGCAGAAGGACTGCCTTGTGTGGATGGAAATGAATCTGCGTGAACTTTAAAATGAACAAACTTGTTTAGCCCTGGTTTATTCAGTATGGAAGAAGACTAATGACCGCAGCCTGAAAGACACTGGTTGTGAATGAGAATTTAAGTTCCTAGAGGTGGAAAAAAACAAACTAATTGGATATAAAACGTACATCCATGATGAGTCCATCCTTGGATGAAAACCTATTTGCAGACAATTATAAATTAAATTCAGCACTGCAGTAGCTTTTAAATGTGGATGTTTCAGGATTATTCTGTGCATGACAAATGTCAAACTCAGCAAATGAAAATCGGGAGTTGCTTGGAGCTGCATTTATGAACTAAGGTTGCTTCCAACCTATAAATGGACACTACCACCATCTTTTCGAAAAGGTATTGAAATTTTACATGAATTGCAGACTTTTCCTCTTCACCAGTATATTAAATCTAAGTGTTTGGATTCATTTTATTCGAGAGATTTCCCATATAGCCATATCAGTTTGGGATGCACACACTCTGGTGAAGGTTTCAAACTTTTTGCCAGCACAAAGTTTCTGCACATTGGTTCTAATGTTGTCTGTACTTAGGTTTGTAAGTATGCTTACTTTCACTTTGATATTTCAGACTCATTTGGATGAATCTCAGAATGAAAATATATATATATATTAATTGGTTTTCTACTTTTTACTGTAACAAAGTGAACTTTTCTTTCGTGTAGTTGATGCTGCTATGTAATTCATCAAGTATTCAATTTATCTTACCCTACTTTCTTCTACCAACTATAAATCTGTAAGTAAAAAATTAAAAGTAAATGCAGCTATTCATAAAACCGAAGAGGAAATGATTTTCTCCTCAAATAAAAATTCCAAGACTTTAAAACAAATCCTGTTTCCATTCCAAAAATTCCTTTTCTATTTATTTATTTATTTATTTATGTCTCTAAATGAAAGATGAGAACAAACATACCAGCTCAGGTAATTCAGAGGGAAACCTTCTATATGCGTTCCTGCTCCTGATTAGCAAGAGTTATTCTTCGTGTTGAATCTGCTGTATAATGAAGTATATCTAAAACTGGCGTTAAACCTGACTCATCTGTGTACACTTTGCATGAATACTCCTCAATTTTATCCTTACCTTTCTCTGTAATTCTATCAATAGTCAAGACCTAAATAGTTCTTACTGTTCTTACATGTAGTACTCAAACCAGGATATAATGCCATTACATAGCATAAAGAAAAATCTGTTAAACAGCTAGTACTTAACTGTATGTTTACTAAGATGTATATCAGGTACCAGGAAATGTTAGAGACCAGAGCACAGAGCTTGGGCCTGATTCTCTTCTCTTTCTTGCCTGTGCAAATGTATTAACTCCAGGGCCATAAAAATGTGCATATGTCATATATGTTTCAGAATCTTTTCTTTAGTTTCACCTCCCCTAAAATACAGACTATACTTTATAAACTTATTTACAAATTATTTCAAAGTTGAGTTATTAGCTATCTTGTTTTTCACACAAATGATTATTCTTCTAAAGGGAAGTGGAAAGAAAGATATCCTGCAGGATGGTCTATTTGAAAAGAAAAAGCATAGCATCAGATGCTAGAAGAATATTTATTTGGTAATAGTCATTAAAGGTTTTGAATCACAGTCATAGAATAGTTTGGTTTGGAAGACGCAGCTTCCACTGGATCAGGAATGAATGACAATGTCTAAGGAAGGTTAGCTTACTTTTATTCATATAAATGGATAAAAATATGGATGAAAATTTAGCTCTAAGGAATTCAGTAAGAACAGTGAAACTCTCAGAGAGATGGTTTTTTATGCCACATAGAGATATGGAAAGGAATGGACACTGTGAAGTCATTGTTTATCTGACCTATTTTAGGCACTGTTTGGAAAAGAATGAAGTGTCCACATCTTTCTATTGGCTATAACAGGAGCCTGGAGTAAGTAAATGAGATTTAGACATGTAAGTTATTTTTCCTTATACAGATAAACCTTCTCTACTCGAAGCGGTTTAGCTAAGTTTATTGTTCACATTAGAAAGTGTTCTCTTACATTTCAGAGGTGTTAGAAAATACAGGAGGGACAGAGTAATTCATTTAAAACACTGATTTCTGTAATATGATGTTCTGATCACTATGGAATTTTCTTTAGATGTTGTTTTTCTTCATGCTCAACTTGAATTCATTAAGATTACTTCTGTGAAAGATGTTTGTTATTGGTGTGCAAGCAGGGAGCAGTGGAAAGATTTGATCTTGCAAAAACAGTTCTTCTTCAGAGGTATATTAGCCAACTTCATGTTACAGGAACTGACATTCCATTTCTGTCAGTTCAGTCAACAAATTTGTATCCTGAATTACTATGGAAATTAACTTACAAAATTTAGTATTGCTAGTCATTTATTTTCAGGGGAAAATAATGGTTAAAATTAAATAGTTGAACTATTACAGTAATTTTAAAAAAGAGAGAGAGAGAGAGAGAGAGAGAGAGAGAGTTAAGATCTTTCTATTTACTATTTCATGAGACTAATTACTTTCCTATGCAAAATAATGGAACCAGTATTAAGGGAACGAACTCTCAGAGTATCTAAACACAATCCTGTGAACACTTATGCACATCAAACTTGATTGTTCTTGCTGACAGAATTATATAATGAGTAGATGAAAGGAATGCAACAGAGGTCATATGTTTGGAATTCAGCACAGCATATGTTCTTGTGCCTCATGACATATTACAACAAGAAGTTATTTACAGTTTGGCTATAAAAGAAATTGTACTATATTTGAATTAGATGCCATTCCTTTAAATAGTCTTTACTCTGCCTCATGGGATTCCCTCTTTTCTATTGTTTGCATTTATATATTTGCACAAATTACTAAGCATGGTTTCTGGAGTATAGATGTCATACTTTGATATAGCTCTAATATTATGTTGGGTAGAGAGCAACAGAGAAAAACTAATGTTATCCTATTGTCTAAGAAGATTTATGAGACTCATAAGAGACTCCCAAAGATCCAGTCACTTTACAGATTGAAAGTTCCAATATTGCCAGCTGTCATGCAAATGCTATAATTGTGTGGGAAAAAGGGTATTTCAGATTCTGCTGATCCATCAGTGCTTCTTTCATTCTTGGAAATGGCTAGTTCTTCAAAATTTAGAGCATCTTTTCAAAATATACAATGGTAAAAAAAATTTTTATATGCCTTTGGAAACAAAATAGATCTACAAATATGTTAGTGCTTCCAACAGTATTATTTCCTTAAATTCTTACCTTTCATTTATTTGGATCTCTCTGAAAATTCCATTGAAAAACCAAAGAATTTAAAATGAAACTTGTGGAGACTGGCAAATGTGAAAAGAAAAAAATATTGAAATACTTTGGGATAAAACTTTTCAATCAATTTAAAACGACATTTCATTTTTGCTTGTTTTCAGCCTATGGGATCACACACTGTTGAGCTGTCTGCAGTCAAACACACAGAAAGAAGACAGAATAGTGCAGAAATAGCTGCTAGATCAGGGCAAAGTCCATTGAGCCTACAGTTGTTATCAACTCAAAGTCGGTAACAAATATAATTATATCATTATAGTTTTTCAAAATACGTTCTCATTCTTCTTTAGTGATTTATGGCTCTGGGATTTCCCTAGCTGGAGGTAATGTCTTCATATTTGAAATGATATCTCCAACTTTCATTACAGTGTTAACACAGAAATCTATGGAGATGAATAATTACATAGTGAAAGTTTAAGAAATCAGGACATTATTTTTCAGTGCTTCCTGTATTTCATATAGATAATAATACCTTTTCCAAAAATATCTATCTATCTATCTATCTATCTATCTATCTATCTATCTATCTATCTATCTATCTATCTACCTACCTATCTACCTATCTACCTATCTACCTATCTACCTATCTTTTTATTTTTAAGAGGGACCACATATTTTCATTCAGGTAAAGATTTCTATTCTATACATATACTGCTATCTCCATGTCATGAAAAATATTCTTCTGAAGAGAGAATGAATACAGAAACCCTCTTTATAATAAGATGTTACTTCTTTTAGTTGCATGTCAGCTTGTTGTTTGATTTGGCTATTTCTTTCAGGTTTTTTTTTTTGTTTTGTTTTCAGTTATTCCATGGATAACTTAGGAACTGTAAAACTTTGCCACACATCTGAATCCTGAAGCACAAAAAATATGAAGAAAAAATTTCTCTCAGGCCAAAAAATCAAACAAGCAAATGTACGATTTGATTAAAACTCCTGTAAGTGTCAAGTGAAATGCAGAGGCCTTTCCAATTTTTCTTAGATACTGGACTCTTTTGTCAGCTGGTATAAATCAGTCAACTTCAATTTATGTTAATGTAACTAGGCTGACTTGCACCAGTTGAAGAACTAGCTCTTTCAGCTCCAGCATATGAAAGTATCTATGTTAAGTCAATCAAAACATTTTCTATGACAAATGATGAAGGCATAGTAGGAACTAGGTGTCAGGGAGTTGTGTAATACCGAATATTTTAAAATTCAAAGTCAAAGGTGTATATCCTGTTCAAATCATAGTGACAGGATTTTGAACATCCAGACATTTCCAAGGGAAAAAAAAAAAAATCATAAAAAATAGGAAAAAAATAGATTTTTATTTATTTATTTATTTATTGTAAAAAATTGAAATAATCTGAAACTGACTGGCCATCTGTACACTGTTTGATTGCCTACCTGAACTGTCACAAGGAAGTGATAGCTCAATACATTTTAAATGAAAATGTTGTCACATAAAATTGTCACTGCAATGTCTAATCCTGTCATCTCTCCCCGTAAAGAGATCTAGGTCTTAATAGATCAAAGAAGCTAAACCGTTCATCTGTAGAGCCTGTTCTTCCAAATCAAAGTTAAAATGAATTTGTTTAGTTAATAAACTATTTTGCATGGGATTCATCGCACTCGAGTGCGGACTTTTATCTCTTAGTTTTTTGTCCTGTGAATTCAGTGGAGTAAACAGGCAACTTTCTTTACAGCTGTTTATCACATCTGCCTGAGGTGTGATCAGTTTTTAGGATGGGATGAATCTCCCTCTAGTGGATTTTGTCTTTTTCCTTGAGTAAAGAAGAAGTACAGTGCCATAGCCTGCTCAACCACTTTTTATGGGATAGGTCGTTAAAACCTGCTTTTAGCTGATGGGTTTCCTAAGCAAGACTCATCACTATAATATAATGGATATATAATGGATAGTTGCCACCTCCTTGCCACAGGAGTGCTATAATCACACAGTCTTCCTGGGAGAGGCCAATCACTGACAACCTTGTGAAGAATGGCTGCTGCTCAGGTATGGCCACTGCTCAGGCGTACAAATCAGTGACCAAAGGTCACATCTGCAATACAAAAACTAATCATGCCATGTCAAGGGCCACAGTGAGGTTCAAGTTTGGCTTGGGAGCACATTCTGTATTAGATCATAAGGAACAGATTCTTGGGGCAAAAAAACCCCACACTGTCCTGGTCTCAGGCATAAATAGTCCCATCCTGGGACATTCCTGGTTATATGGGATGTGGAGCTAGATTATCTGTGGGACAGAAATCATTCTGTAACTTTGGTCCCATTACTTTCTGCAGTTAAGGGACCTGATGTATTTCAACTTTGCTGCCATAAAAAGATAAAAAATAAATAAAAATTAAAAATTAAAATAGACATATCTGGTTTGAAATAAAGATATAATCCTTGAACTGTAGAGGACCATTCATCAGCACCAGTTGTTAGGATCATGAGAAAAATTTTTAATGTTCTTTTCTTCTCCTGGGCAAAAGGATCTACTAGCACCTCCCAAGACTTCCCCCCTTCTCTGTTAGCAGCATTCCAAATGGGTTTAATGTTTATATGGATGGTAATAGTTTATTGCTAGATTCTAAATACGTTACATAAAACATGTGTTCTGATTTTCAGTTGATCATGCTGTACCAGAGGGGAGGAAATGCAATTAAAATAAAAATGACACACTAACTGATATTTCTGAAGGCAGTTTTTAGAATTTAAATTGTGACCTCAGTGTAGACCATAAATATAAAATTCATATGTGCTCTGCTTCCTGCATATAATTACCTATCACAAGGTTCATAGTTTAAATGAAATTCTTTATGAAGCAAGAAATAGTATAATAGTGTTTTCTGGCTTAGTGCCCTACAGGATACATTAACCGAAGATACTTTTTCTAATTTTAAAGAGAAATAAAAACATGTGGAACATATGCACTTTTGATGCTGTAATCCTATCAGAATATGTTTGTTTTTATTAAATTTTCCTCATTGAATGCTTCCTTTTCTAAGTGCATTCAGGGGGTGACACTATGTTCCACATGAATTTAATAGCTATGTGAGCAGTCTGAAGGATCTTTTAGATTCTTTTATTTCTCTCTGTTTATAAATACATGAAATCTGCAGTCTACCTTTCGTTAATACTTCCTCTCATCTTGGCACAAAGCCCAAACAAACAGGATTTAGGTAGATGAATTGTGTAGGGGTTGAAGGTAGATAGGGAGGAAGGATTAATCCTGATAGCCTGTAGCTGGGCAATATAACTTCAAATAATGCAGCCTTTGAGTTTGCTTAATTGCCCTGTCCCACTGTACACAAAGTTCAAACCATGGCATGCACACAAATGTGGATTCCTGTCACCATCCCAGGAATCTTTTTCTGCACAGCTACAACTTCATGTCTTTGAAAACCATCATTAGGGACACTCTGCTGCTTTACCTTGTAAATCCCAAATCCTCTGTAATCCCAAAGTCGGAGGCTCATCTTCAGTTTAAAACTTCTCACAAGCTATAAAATCACCAAGAGGAATGTGATAAAAATGTCCTTGTTGATTTCAGTCAGTAGGGAAACTCATTTTTTTTATTGTGTAATTTGCCCTTGGTAGATTGGTTCTTGCTTTCAAGATTCCCAAAGTTCCCTCACTTGAGCAGTTGAGATAGGCATTTTGTCAGCTCCTACAATCTTCATTCAGGGAACTTTAAGCGGAGAACTTGTTTGTAAAATATTTATAAGACTTAGGGGTTTTATTTCAAATACTTTTTGTGTTCTTTCAGAGCTCAATGTTGAAACTGTGTTCTTGCTAATTGTATGAACATACCGGAAAAAATCGATGTTGAGATAATATTTTCCTTACATCTTTGTCATGAAAGATGGTTATTAAAAATCTTCAAGAGGGTCTAATGAAAACTGCAGAGATGTTTTTATAAGGATACTGATATTAATAGATGCACATGACTACATTAAAAGCATTTAAGAATGAGCAAAATAATAGTGTGTGGTAAGAGTAAAAATCCTAGATATATTAAATACACTTTGTGGCTTCATAATCATTATGAAGTTCCACATATGTATTTTTCTTAACAACCCCTCTATCTACACTAGGATCTTGTTAACTGTGATCTTCTTCACATGCATTCTAAAGCTCTGATGATCTATTCTGTGGCACATACTCAAGAATGTGTGTGGCTATCGTGTGCATGACAATGCAAGAAGATGAGGCAAGTAAAAGAAGAAGAATATTAAAAAAATAATAAATGTAGGGATGACAGCCTAGAAAGATGGCATTGACAGATGTTCTTGTTGAATTAATTTGATCATGGAAGAATGACAGCAGTAAAATAACAGGAAGAAAAATGTTAAGGGAGCTCAGAAATGCTAGCAGTTTCAAGGAAATGAATAAAATCTAAGATAGGTTTCAGGGCTCAGTTCAGTTCCCTAAATTTATCTGTCTAATGCCACTGCAGACCATTTCTATTATAGTCTATGAAGATACTGTCAATAAAGCCAAACAAATAAGATGTTCACCGCAGACACCAGTAAACGTCAGCTGCATAACTCTCCAGATCACAGAAAAGATAGATTAGACCTTTCCCCAGGAAGTTTTTTGGAAGCACTGTGTGCACATCTTCTCATGGATAGAGCTTCCTTATTACTATGTTTTGCAGTTCTAGAAGAATAACTTATTTCTCTTTTAATGCTTGCACATTTCAGATGCTGTTGATGTTGATAAGAGCTGCATAATGCTTTTATTTGCTCAGTTCTTGCCCTCGACAGTGTTAACACCTAAGTGGCCATCTGCAGAATTTCCTAAATTTTGGCCCATTTGTCACTAATATGTTTACTCTATTATCATTATTCCAATAGGACACTTGCTGAATAAGAGAGTTACATTAATATATGCATGTGTCCAATTGCAGCTGTGTCTTTACACACCATCAAAGAGATGATGTTTGCTTCTTATTTTCCAGGAGCATTTGGCATTTGAAACAAGCACCATCTTTTCCTTCTATGCCAATAGTACACATGACAGAGATCATTACTCATAGTTAGAAGACTGTGAATAGATAACTACCTCAGATCAGGCTACTGGAAGAGAACAGCAGCAGATGACATACTCCTTACTTTTCCTGTCTTTATTGGTAGCTTCTATATATGAACAAAAATGGTTGTGTTAATCTCCTCCAATGCTGAATGAAATCATGTTGCTTACTACTTATTGAAGAAGTAAATCTCTCTTACTTTTCCAGCTCTCCTTGATGTATTGTTTTGAGGTATACAGCTGTTCTTTTCATTAAAATTGGCTTCTCTGAGTTTCAACTTATTGTTTTGTATTAGATATGTGTTCTTTTCTTTTCAAATGCAAGAACTAAAGGAAGGTGTTGCTACTGTTATTTTTCTGCTTTAGGCTCCTTTTAAAGTTTTTATTTGGATTAGGCACATTTGAGATTAATCAGTCCACAGAAGACACCAGGCACCCATCATGTCAGACTATTGCCATTAGTTTTCTTTTCAGCTATTCAGATACCTATATAAACCACTCTTGCAAGAATTAAGATCAACTATATAACGCTATTTTTTCTGTCTGACTCACATTTTTGTCTCCAATATTTGCTGTATTTTCAAGTGTAGTTCCTTACATTTGGGTAACTTCTGTCTGGAGGGGACATTAATAAAGACAAACATTCTTCATTCAGTGAATGTAATAATGTCTGGAAGTCTCCACGTGTTGTGGAGTGATCCCAGGCTTCCCAGCCATGGAGGTATCAGTTGAAAAAGCCCTTGTCTTCCCCAGGGAGGAAACCTGGGATCCATTTACGTGTTCTTTGTAGTTGATAAAAAGATTACAAATGGCCAGTTAATATTTCAAGATTATTCTAAATTGCTGATTAACTTGGTAAATTTCAAAACATTAGAACAAATGAAGACATGCTTTTAAAATATATTTCCTTTAATACTTAGAGCTTCTAGGGCATTTAGTTATAAAAGGCCAAAGGTCAATCGATTGGTTCCAGTCTGGAAATTTAGACAAGAGATGTTCTTTAGGGCTCCTGCTTTGGATCAGGAAGAATTCAAAAAAGCAACAAGCTTTTTTTCTTTTTTACTCTGGAAATTGATTAATTTCTTGCTTGACAAAGTGGCAGTAACAATACAGGAGGTCCTTACTCTCTGTCGTGAGGTAATTCGCATCTGTAATGTTTTGATTTGTCTCTTCCTATTTCTCAGTAAAGATATAGTAGTTTGGTGTCATACTGAGAATCAGAATCATTAAGACTTCATTAAAGATATACTAAAATGCATTTACTAGTACGTGATGTAATTTCATCATGAATAATGATGAAAATGAAAAACTTAATGACAGCTGCCAAAAATATTTTTTTATTATGGTCACATTATTTTCTTAATTATAACTATAAAACCTTCAATTACTAAAACAGGATTTCTGTGTAATTCTATACCATAGGTATGAAATAAATAAGTTAACACTTATTGAAAACAATTATTATCACTGATGTTCAATAATATGGAGATTCTTCCAGTACTGAACATTCATACTCCAAGTTCACTTACGAAGAACCTGCATTCATATATGGAATTGAAATTTATTGCAAAATCTGCTATTATTTTTTAAATGTTGATTTTTATTTATTTATTTATTTTGCAAAGCAGTTTAATGTCTATTTGGTTCATTATAATAAGCACTTCTGATGTGAAATGAGATCAAGAAGAAAGACCTTGATCATTCTGCTTAAATGTTAATTTAATAGAGAATTAACCTATCTTCTCCACAGCAATTGTTGACCCCTCCACCCCCTTCACTCTCTGTTGCCTCTCTGGCCTTCCAGGACAATATTATGGCTGACAGGGAAATAACACATCTCATTGCTGAAGATCCCATTTAATTTCTACACATTAACTCTGTTGGCAAGAAATATCATTTGTCTCCACCCTAATTCTAAATTATTACTCCCCTTATATTCCCCCTTAATCTCACCCGCTTTGGTGAGCTTTGGCATGGCTCTATTTGAATATATTAATTTCAGCTGTAGGATAGAGGGCATGCCACAGGCACTAACTTACTTAACCCCCAGCACCAAGAATGCTGAACATTATATGGAGACAGGGTCTCCCTCCTCTATTCTCTGCCCCTCTAAACTCCAACTGAAATGTGGTGATACATTTTCTTTGTCCCAATTCCCTACCAATCTCTTGCATGACTTTCAAAGGAGTTTATTATTATTACAGTGCTTGTTGTCAGAGCCCCTTCTTCTGTCTCTTGAAGTGCCTCCCACGGTCAATGCTGACTCCAGGGCCCCTTCTTGTCAGTTTTTACATTAATGACATTCCCAGTGTACCTGAAATCTGAAATATTTATGTTTGCAGATGACAATGTTCCTCTGTTTGCTGCTAATGTCTCCTACTTTCCTTTGAAAAGACATATGTGATCAAGTAGCTTAATAATATGCAGTACTTTTTCTGCCCCTCTCTCTTGACAGAGATGTGGTTGTACTCTTTTCCTGCTCACAAATTAGTTACCCTTTAAAGCTGCACAAACTTTACAGTTCTAGAAAAGTAGCTTATCTGCTTTCTTAATAAGATACAAATGTTTTGTGTCTGCAGAGGAGATCTCTGCAGGTCAGGGCTGAGGCTACAGGAGGAGACCTGCACTACTTTAACTCCCTGGGCCATTTGGCTTTTCAGAGTGGCTATCCATGTGTGCACACAAATGCAAATACTAATCTATTAGTGCACCTACATATATGTACAGATGTTTTCCTTCTTCCCCCTAGACCACACTGGAGAACCCAGCCCTTTCCAAAAGCATTGCGTTCATTTGCGGACAGGAGTGGGGGGAGAAGAGGAAGCTTCTCATCAAATATTATGACTAGCTCAAAGGAATGGAGTTCTAATTCATTTAAAATATGAAGTACATTTGGATAACTCACGTAAATTAATATTAACTTGGGGAATACTATGCATAGGCAGATAAAAGGGGTGGAGATTGTTGAGGAAAATGAATTAATAGGAGAAAAGGAAATCAGGGGGGAAAAAAAAGCTAGCAAGAAAGGGGGATCTTTAAGTTCTAAGAATATTTTTCCTGGGAAAATAAAAAGACTAGTAAAATTAGTGGAAAAACTGCATCAGTTGAAAATGAAAGAGTATAGGACAGCTCAGGAGGATGATATAACTTATCTCTAAGACACTTATCCAGCAAGTAAGAACAAGGCAACAAGGCATCCTTCCCAGCAGTCACTATTCTGTTGAAGAGAAATTTGAATGTCAGTGACCACAGTGCTAGGATTTCCAAAGTTCATTTTGTAGCTGCTTCTGAATAGCTGTATTGGTGCATACACAATTGTCATAAGTAAACAGGAAATCCTTCTGTGATGCTCAGTAAAGATATGGTGCTGGTGTGAAAATGAAATAGCCTTTAGGACCAGGAAATGCTCAGGAATGGGAGGTCTCACGACACCTTCTAATCTGTCATTTCCTAACTCGTGAACTTTCTGGTGAAGTGGGAGAAACCACAGAGAAGTATAAAATCTATCTGCATGCTGAGTTCTTATATTCTGTGGTGTCATTTCTGCGAAATGCCTCAAGACTGTTCACAAAAGCAGTTTGGTATTGCAGGCTAGCCAGAGGTCAACAAGCATAATGGAAAGCCTATATGGCAGAGTGTAGGGCTGTGCACAGATATACAAGTTATCCTGAACACCAGTAGCTATCTCACCACATGAGTGCAGCCTGCCCTCAGTGTATGAATCCTTGCCCTGATGGACTGCTGCTAAATGAGAAGATTGCTCTGATTTCTAGGCAGATCTACTCAAAGTCAAAATTGAAGATGCAGTATTAACTCCAGTATTAACTCCAGCCTCAGAATTTCAGTCCCTGGTCTGACAAGAAATGAAACATTACTGGAAAAAGGGAGATGGGGGTGGTGTGACCACAGAGCAGGTTGAAAAACAGAGTCAATGTGGCAAATCCTTCTGCTTGTAGCGAATGGCTTTGCCTAGGAAAGTATATGTGCTATTCCAAGAAAGCCTTTACTTGTTGCCAGTCATTAGACTCATATATTCTAATTTAGAAAATCATCAGGATCAAATAGAAACCCTGAGAAAGAGCTGAGGTTCTTCTGAAATTCATTTGTAGAGTTTATTGCATCAACTATTCCTGTGCATCCTAGTTCCTCTTGACCATTCCAGGAAATCACTTAGCACGCATTTAGAAAAGAGAGGTATAAGAGCTTAGGGTAGACAATTAATGTGGCATTAACGTGACAATTAGATAGTTAATCCTTTATGGAGGCCATTACTTCAGTAAGATAGATCGCATTCAGGAATACATCTGCTCTATAGTATCTCAGGTCATGAGCAACTCAAACTTATGCAAGAGCTTTTCTTTTCTTTTTAGTGCTCCAAGAAAAAAATCATCTCCAAACAAGTGGTCAGGTGCTGGAATTGGCTGCCCAGGGAGGTGGTTGAGTCAACTGACCCTGCAGGTATTCAAGAAACATTTAAATGTACTAAGGGACATGATTTAGTGGGGAAATGTTGGTAGTAGGTGAACAGTTGAACTAGATGATATTGCAGGTCTTCTACAACCTTGGTGATCCTATGATTCTAGTACATGACTACATTTTTTATTAATATTATATGTTTTATATATTTTTGGTGTTACACTGTGAAGTGTGGGTGAATGAAAGTAAAATGCATCCTGAAATAGTGTGAATGAACGAATCTATATGGGGGAATCAAATAGCTGTGATTTAACAAATATTTATTTTGGGGAATTGTTGCTAATTGGAGTTATCTCTCTAGTCACCCACAGCCTTTGAATTGGAGAAGCTCGTGTTACTCTTTGTCTGTCAGGGAGTGACCTAGCAAATAAGTGATGTGAAAGGTGAGTAACAGACTGATCTCTGAGAGTATTTTGATCCTTGACTCTTTTTTACTCAGCAGGATCAAAGTGCCTAAAGTAATTTTAATCTTTCACCCGCAATTGACTAAATTATAGACATTCTGATGGATATAGAAGATTACAGGCATAAGATTTCTATCAAGCTGAAGGAATTCCCATGTCCACCTGTGTATTAGAGGGATTGTTCATGTCTAAGTATAGGAGTCTAATGCAACTGTGAACACAAGCTATTTTGATGTTTGTAAGGCAGATTTTCCAAGCATGACAGTACATTTGCAAATGTCATGATTTGAGATTGGTATAATGTTTAAAGAGGAGGAAATAATTAAGGAAGAAAGAATAGAGAGAAATCATTCCCAGACTTTTGAATATACTTCTAATCAAAATATATGGAAATTGCATGTCAGCAACAAAAATAAAAAATGTTGGCTGAAAAATAAAAGCTTATCTAAAAACAGTCCAATTTTACATATGATGTGTGCTATAAGACCTCATCTCTACATATAGTCTTTGAAATTATTCTATACAGCACTATTCAAAAATATCATCCTTTATTCACTTCATCACAATCCTGTATTAGAAAATCTGACTTGGTCACTTATGTGTAAATAACACATAAAGAGGATTTGCTTGGAAATATCTCACTAGATGTAAGTCTGATGAATGGCACTTCATCAGACAGAATGGCACTTCAGCAGAAGTGCACATTTTCACTGAAACTCTAAAGGATCTACAAATGGATAGCTCAAATGTACATACATAAACTACCATGTAAAGTTAGATGGGATGTATTACGATTCCATGCTTATAATTCATCTGCATTTCCATGAAACAGACATTGATATGCTAGACAGAGTTTGAGGTAATGTGTGGAAACTATACACTATCCATTTGTGAGTATGAAAAATTCCAGCATAGTTTAAATCGTATAATTTTGAACTTTCTTTGTCTGTTGGCATCTTGACCAAAAGCCATTGCTCTAAATTTTGTCAGTTTCTGAAATGCCAGCTAGAAATGTTATAATTTTCTCTCTCTTTTCTTTCTTCCTTTTCCCTAACCTATTGAAAAGTATTATTTTCAGCAGTTAAGAAGTGATTGAATTTCAGAAAACACTTTAGTGGTGGATGTAGGATATAGAGCTTTTTAATCACTCCAGGACAGAAAATATTACTGTGCATCCTCTGTGGAAGAAATTATTAAATAATTGCTAGGCTACCTGCTGTACCTTATCATAATTGTAATTCTTTTTTTTCTTAAATGTTTGCTTGGAACTAGTTTCAGCCTTTGCTACATAGAAGGTTTTTAATCTTGGTTCTCAGCCATACATATTTACCTGAGGCTGTCAAAGACTAAGCACATTGGTTTATTAGCTGCTCTGCTAACCCAATCAGGTTGATAAATGTAGTTTTCAAACAGTAGCAATAAATCAGAAAGCATTTTGGATAAGATATGACTTTGTACTGTTCAATCAGGTATATTTGAAATCATATTTGAATATATGCACTGTTGCTGTTGCAAGAAGCAGTGTTTAAAATGAAGGTCAATGAAACTTTTAGAGAGCTGACAGGCAATGGAAGATGAGACCATTGGACAGTTCAACTTAGGGCAGATATTGCTGGATACAAAATGCTGTAATATATCGAAAGGCAATTTCCCCAGGGGAGAAGGAGCAAGAGAAAGTGCAACCATCAAAATTCCTGCACTGGAAGACCAGAAAGAAAGAAATCTTGAAAATCAAACCTGTGACATTCTGCTTAAAAGACAAAGCGTACTGATTTGATCATCATAGCTTAAATTCATGCTGCAAAACTTACTGGCACAAATGGCAGAAATAGTAGTGAATTAGACTGTACTATGTTCCTAGAATGCTAAAATTTCAACCCAGTTTAAATGTTAACCTTTGTTCAATTCTAAAATAAAGACCATGGCTCTCAGTTGAACTCCCAAATAGAATTTTTATATATCCACAGAAAATCTGGATCTATTATATTTTCTACATTAGATTCTCAATGAAGCTAACTTGTTAATACAGTCCATTCAAAGCAGGAACACTACATTGAGCTTGAGCAACGTCCAGGGATTTGGGGTTTTCCTAGTGAGCTCAGAGCAGGACAGCATATATAAATCTAATCTGCTGTTACTGCCTTCATACTATAAAGTAATAGGAAAACATGGAACTGACCAAAAAGGAGCAATATGGGAGAAGAATGCAAAAGATACTAGGAGAATGTCACCATACCCAGCTCAACTAGCTGACTGAAGACTGTAAAGAGTTCAGATATTCTCTGAACCTTTGAGCCGAAAAAAAAAAAAAAATAAATAAAGGGGGTGCGGGGTGGTGAGAGGGGGGCAGAGGGGTGAAACTGTGGATCCCTTTTAGTAAAAAAAAAAAAAAAAAAAAAAAAAAAGTGTTCAATTTAAGCCCATAGACCTGAAAGCATTTAAGACTACAGGGCATAGGATTTTTTATTTTTTTTTTAATTGTATTTGCTTCAACTTTGTAAGATGTAATTCTGATAGGCTGGAACACAGTGTGAGTTTATTATTTTCCCCATTACTTTCCCACAGTGCAATTTCATATGCAGCTCCAATTACAAACTGCAGTCAGATTTCTCAGAGATGAGATTTTAGGCAGCTTGTCTTTACAATTTGAGGCAGTGTTAGCCTAATGTAAAACATGCTGTTTTCACGATTAAAAGCTTAGAGACTTCACCATTAGAAAATGAAGATCACGTTGGCATCTGATTAGATCAGCAAAAAAAGAAAGCACCCATTCCTACGGCGAGAGCCAAACAATAACTAAAGAAATGAATGCACGATGCTGCTCCCTAGCCTAACATGGGTTAATGATTGTACCTTTATGATCTTGCAAAACACATTTAGAGATATTTTCTTGTGTTGTTTCAAATTATTTCCTCATTGTTTCTTCGTGAGAAATGCACACACATAAATTGTTTATGAAAGCTCATCTCCGACACCATTTATCCACTTTTCTTGAGATATCTGATTTGCCAAAACTGAAACCTTCTTTTATGGTATATGAGACTCTTCCTGACAAAATCCCCATTTAAGGGCTAGAGACGGGATCTCTCCTGGGGACTAGTAATGAGATACAGAGCAGAGTTCTGCAAAAGTTCAAAACCAAAGTATAAGACACGTGAATCATGCCTTGCTGGAAAGAAACATTTCATGTTTTTGTGCAGAAATCAGACACAGATCATCATGTGGTCTTGTCTGAATATGAAATCAGATGAAATCTTGGGTTTCAGAAACATTTGCCTTACAGAACTTGATTGTGCAAAACTCTAACGGTTACAGAAGGGCTATCCTATCAATATGTAAGGAATAAGTGGCTGGGTTGCTGCAGAACAGGACAAAGTATAAGAAAGTGTGCAAGCAGTTCTAATGCTACTTGCAGCATTTCTCAGATGCAAACAGGAATCTAGTGCTCTGTTTGGAGCAGTGGGTGGAGCATTTTCACATGGCCTGGTGCAAGGATTGTGCACAACTCTTACTAAAGCACATTTCAGCATTAGGTGACTCATGAATTCTGAACGGAGCACAGGAGAGCTGTGGAATAGCTGAACATATCATTTGGGAGCCCATTAGTACACACATGATGTGAGCTTCAGGGTGTATGGGATGGAGAGTGCAGTCCTTCTGTCCTACCATATTTCCCATTCTAGGCATTTTCTGTGTTTTTGCGTTCAGACTTGTGGCTCATATCTGGCCCAGGCATACCAGTATAGACTGCTGGAAGTACATGTGAAGTATTGTTCACAGTCCTGTTCCACTTATAAATATCATTGCTTGGGCTGATTTTGGCAGATGTTGGGCATTCAAACCATATATGACTCAGATGCTTTTCTTGTACATCTATAAGTCACTGAGAAACATGTTCTTTCCTATGAAAGACATCCATGAATGGTCTTCAAAAGTACTGCTTCATGACATCTTTCCAACATTATATAGGGTACATAATATTCATTCTTTCCTGTGTCTTCCTATGATGAGATATTCTAACAGAAATCAAATTTTCTCTTTTTTTAGTTTTATGTCTTACATTTAGGAGATCCTTCTTATATCCATTTCACCCTAAATCATCTTTTTTTCCTCCATTCTAGTTACAGAACTACTTAATTCACTTTCAAAAGTAAAAAAATAGAAATAATTGAGGGTTTCTTTTTTGGGGGGAAGGGGGGGAGAAAAGGGGGAGAAGCAGTTAAATTGAAAATACAAAACTTGAACAGATGTAACTTAAAAATAATATCGTCTGCTTTCAAGAGAGACCTAGATGATGCAACATACCTAGACATGACTAGAAATAACAGCACTCACTTTTGGCTTGCAGTCAGACCCCTGCTCTGAAATCTATGACTCAGTGGATCATAGTTCATTAAGGCACCCAAACTACTTTCTAATTATTGTTAAATTCTATTGTTCAAAAACTTGGCCATCACCCAAGAAAAAAGATCATCCTCCAAAAATGTCCTTAAATTCTGCTGAGAGTAAGAGGAATTTGGGGTAAAAACACGCTATATTTTTGTATTGACTGTAAAATCCCCAAATGTCTGCACTAATTTTGACTTTTATTTTGAATTTGCAGTTCAGTGGGGAAGTGGGGAATGTTATCTGTGACCAGAGGGGAAAATAGATAAATAAAGAAATAAATAATCCCTTGATTGTTTTTCATCTGTTCTTCAAGTATTTTAAAATAATTGAGAGGAATCTTGGTAACCATAACAAATAGTCCAAATATATATATATATTTTTTCCCTTTGAACTGACGTACATCCTATAGTCATCTTCATCTCCTGTGAGGTTTTAGAAGACAATTGCTTGAGAATTCTCTTCCCTCTTTTTCTGGTGAGATAGACCCATTAATGCAAACTCTAAAATGCAAACAAAAAGTCTGCAGAAAGAAAAAGTCTTAGATCAGAAGAGACACCATCTTTCAGTGTTTGAAATGTCAGAAAGATCTTAAGCCAACTGTAAGGCAGTTTTCTTCAATTTTGGTTAGATTTTTCTCTAGAGAGATCAAAATCCCAAATGACCACCCACTTTCTAGGCTCCTAGCTACTCTAGTTTGGACATCTTACCCAGCACAGAAGTACTTTGACTTGGGAAGAACAAATCTCACTGTCTTGAGGCTCCGTCACCTGTCAGAACTATGCAGAAATCTGAAACTTTGCCCAAGTCTCTGCAGTGATCTGATATATCAGGTGTATATTGAACATATACACCTAAACCATACCGCCAGTACTGAGACCACTAGCAGAAGGGACTTCTTTCAGAAACACAACAAAAGAAGGGGCTGCCTGTCTTTTATGTATTGACACATTTTAAGTGCTCAACAAGGACTTGGGAGACATGGGCTTGTCTCCTCTAGCTGAAACTAAATAATTATCTGGAGAAAGAAAAGAATCACAAAACCAAGAACTGAGTAAGAACAAGGCTGACTCTCTTATAGATAGGATAAGTGAATGCATTGGGCAAAACTGGCTCCTACTCCCTGGAATAGTTATGGATTTAACCTTGCCTTACCCATTTTGCCCTCATATGTAGTAAAAGCTGTTAATACGAAGTGTGGGGAACACTCACTTATCAGAAAGTGTCTCAACCACTAAGAGTCAAGCCATTTGTCTTTGATCTGCTCTCAATCACCTGTGCAATACACTGGTGAGCTTTGAACAGGAAGGAAGAGAAGCAGACCAGGCTCTCTTAGCTCCACAATTAAGGGACTCTCTGAGGAAGAGGGAAATAGGAGGAACTCCAAATCTGAGGTAGAAAAAGAATTTAGATTTCCTTTGAAAGAACAGAATTAACTTTGAAAGACAGATTAATCTTCAGAAGTGTGTGGTATTTTCATACTCAGTTGTGAATGTGGCCGTTGTCCTCTTAGGAGAAAAGGTTTTCCTCCACAATACCATCGGTGTCATCATAGTACTGATTTTGTCCTCTTTGATTAAACTAGAGGTATAAAGGAATCAGATACAGTATCACAAAAAACTATCTTTCTATAAGGTCATACAAAACGTTTAAAAATGATTTGACAATGAGCAGTGAATATCTTAGTAATCTTCTACTGACAAAGTAAATCTATGCTCAAGTAGCTAAAAACTCATTGAACTGGTCTGTGAATCCTCTAGAACTGTGAATCTTCAGACTGAGGAAATTTCCCTTCAACTTTTAATTTTGAATAACAGATTGAGTAGCTTTGTCCAGTTGTCCACTTGTGTCAGCATGCTTCAACTTGTCATAGTATTAGACTTCCATGTAACTCAAAGTCTGAAGATGACTGTTAAAATTCTTGCAGGACAAATAGGGATATTAATCAGAAAGTTATTTTATTTTTAAATACTAGATCTGCTTTAAAACAAGGTTAGAATAGAAATATTCATCATTATTTGAAAATAATTTATTTTTAACTCCTTTTCATAGTAGACATTTTCAAAACAATTTTGTTTTTAAAAGAATATTGGACTAAGACTAGACTGATATTTTTACTGAAAAGGAAAGAGATAAAATATTTAGAAATATACATAGGAGGAAAAGTAAAAAGGACAGATTTATACTCATGAATACTAAAGGCAGAATGGTGTCTAGCCCAATGATGGAGTATGATTTTGCTTAGAATCTGCTCCCCTTTCATTTCATGTCAGCTTTCAGGGCACTGGTAGAATAACTTTCTTACCTTTCAGAGAAAATAACATTATCATTAAACTCCAATCTGGATTTTCTGGATAGGAGAAGGAAAGATTTTGCAATCAACTTCATTCAGTTTCAAAACATCGGAAGGTGCTGAGCTTCACTCTATATGGTATTGGTCTTTGTCCTGCATCTTTGCCTGGCAAAGGCATTTTTTTGTTTGCTTATTTCTTGTGATTTTTGTTTGGATGGTTGGCTGATTGGTTTGTGGTTTTGTTTTTTTTGTTTGTTTATTTGTTAGCTCAGAGAGCAAAACACTGGTATGTCTGATTTTACATAGTAATTTCAGATTTGTCAATGAAGATTTGGAGGGATTGGAAGAGAAGAACATAGCAAGTGACTTTGCCAAGGATGACATTATTTCTGGACTGTGGTTTACATTGAGGTGAGACAACTGGAAATGATTAAAGTCAAAGTTTATTGAATTTAAGTAGAGGGATGATATGAGAAGATAGTATGGAGACGATTAACTGAAATTTGGTAAAGTCATGTATTAAAAATGACTGGGGCAATAAAAAAAAATCCACAAAATCTGCTTTACAATATACCTAGAAAGAGGAAAAAAGTCTTAACATCAAGAAGCATTAAGTATTACATATTAGTATTTTGTACTAGCGCTTTTTGCAGGACTGGAGATGTTGTATCCTCTGGAAAAGGGCAGGAAAAAAAGAACCAAAACCAAAAACCAACCAACATTTTCTAAGTGAATAATGAAAATAACTTGGTAGGCATAAGTTTTCTGATAAGGCACTATGCGATGTTACAAATCTGCTCCAGTTTTGGATGCAGCGTACAAATATTCATCCCTACAACATAATGGTTCCAACATTTTTCATGTCTTGTCTCCTAGTGTTGCAAGGTGTGCTGGTTCATGAGTGAGGAGGAATAAACAAAGGCTCATAGGGGAGCAAAAATAAATGTATGTAGGATAAGCTGTGGGAATTAAAACATAAACAAAAAGCAACATCTTTGCCCTTAGAAATACAAATCAATTCATAAAGCCAGAACTGTATATAACACTTGTGACCTGCAAAAAAAGTGGTCACTGAAATGATTTTAAGTTTGACAAACTTCATCTGATCTTTACAGAACTGTCAGGGACTGGAAAAAACAATTCACTACATCTTCATGTCACAGTGTAATCTTCTGGGAATACATATTCAAAGTGTGTGAGGATACACAGCTCTGTGAAGCGTATTTACCTCAAAAGGCAAGTAGATATCACAGATAAGCATGTATGTTATAAAAGTTTTGCTCTAGCACTTACTGTCTTGTCCTGTCTTTCGTGTTATTTTGCACAAAATCTGCCATTGTACATGTGTGTTTTGACTTTATTGCTTTCAGTGATTATTCTGAATTCTCGTATTTTTTATTTTATTCTAAATTATTTGGGTTTTGATTGTTTAAACACAGTACTGGCTATGGGGATAGTCCAGAAAGTTACTATTTTGACTTTTTTCTTCCCAATAAAGAGATTTATTTATTTGTTTGTTTGTTTGTTTGTTTAGTGGCATGGGAGCCACAGTACAGCTGGTACTGTGTGGGGAATACAAATAGCAAACCTCTTCAGTCTCATTCTTTCTGAGAAGAAAGGAGTAGTTCTGCCTCTATCCTTGTTGAAGAAGGATAGACGTGAGGCAGGATAGCGGAGAGAGAAATATTTCCTTTGAAATATTTCATATAAAGGAAAGGAAATGGAAATTTTGCACTGGTTATATTAGAAAATTTTCAGTCAAGCAAAAAATTATGGTACATCTGTGCCTTAAGTATTACCATAATTCCATTCCATTATATTGCATTATTATTTATAATACAAGAAATTGATTTGAGGAAAAGTATGAGTCAAATTTTGACTGTACAGCTTGCAAAGTGAATTTCAGGGGTATATTGAAAAGATCTTTATGATAAGCACCTGAAGATTATATCAGCATTTGCTACTGAGAAAGCTATTTACCATTTTTAATTGAGATTTACATCTAAAGGATTGTGTTAGACCTGTCATCAATCCTTACTACTGAGCTATAGCAATGGATAGGAGCCTTTTGCCATCTTTGCTTGTTAATGAAGATGCACATATTTCATCTGGGTATAGAACCTGAAAATCTTTCTTTATATTTATTTATCTATTTACTATTATTTTGTGGGCTTGACTGTTGTACTGCTCACATGAAAACATAGGCCTTGAGATCCTGGGGAATGGAATGAAGTTCATCCCTTCTGAGCTCTCACAGGGTACAGTTTTTGTTGTTACTTCTCAGGTTTACATGAAAACCTATAAGAAGAACTTCTTGGACTGTATGTGTAAAAAAAAACTTTAAGAAACATACTTCTTCTGTGATAGTGTGCAGATAAGTCACAATTTTAGTCTCAAAATTGTTTGGAATACATTTTGGCAAGATTTATGTCAAAGATAAATAGTGCAAATACTCAAGTTAGAATAGGCTGTAGCCCACAGAAAAGCATTCAAATCAACTGCCTTACCAATTATTTTTCCTTCCCCAGAACACTAGGATGCATTTGCTAATCATGTGAGCACATAGAAATGTTCTTTTATAAGTGTTTTTATAAGTGTTTGGGAAATGGATAATAGACACGTGAGTTAGCTGAAAAATCTAATATTTTTGCTTTTTGATGAGTGCTAGATAATTTCTATTTGATTAATTTTTTTTTCATTTATACATGAAAAATTTTGATTTATTCTAAACATGTCCAGAGCCATGGATAGATGTTGGCTGTTGCTATAAATCAAAGATATAAGACATATAATTATGTTTATGAGTTGTAAGAGAAGCTACAATAAAAAGGGAATTTGTTCAAATAAATTGGATCTTGAGGACAGTGCCTGTCATGAGATCAATAAACAGCATTTGTTAAGCAACAGCATAGCAGAAGAGACTGTCACAGAATTTCAGCTTCATCAAGCTCTTAGTAGAAGAGCAGGTAATTGGTGAGGTAGAAAAAAGGTAAATGTTAAATCATTAATATAGCTACTAGAAAAAATAACACTACTAATGTGTGTCTGCTTGAATTATATTTTAATCAAGATGTTATTTGTACTCAATTATATGAAGGTACTTATAAAAATACGCTATGTCCAGTGCAAGTTTATTACTTTTTAGCCTGAGTGCAATTGGCAGTCACAACCAGTTAGAGAATAAAAAAAAAAAAAAAGCAAGATGGAAAGTCTTATTGAGAATATTAAGGTGAGTAGATCTGCACTTTTACATTTTTTACCATCCAAATCGCAGTGGAATGCAAGTCTTTGATGCCTCTTAGATCCACTTTTTATGAGACAGAATTTTTAATATTAGAAGTTGGATAGCTCTACAGCAACTTCTGAATCTCAGTTGACTGAAGAAAAAAAAAGAGGAATTTAGTAAGGGATATAATTGGTGTATAGATCAAGTTCTCATGATGGGCAGAGCTATTTGGACCCATTTTGGAATGTTTATATGCCTTTGAAAAATTTACTGTCTATATGAGTATGCTATCTAATTAATTTAATTTCTGTAAGAAACAGTTGTAATTGGTTGGTGCTTATTTCTGTGCCATTGTGACATTTCTTAAAAATCAAATTATGAGTGTCAAATCTTTTTTGCACATTAGCTCCAGGTTGTAATAGTTTGCCATAGGAGACCATGACATTCTTTATTCAACACTATTCAAATTGTGAGGAAACTAGAACAACAGTTTTGTTACCTAAACACCATCAAAGATTAGAGATACCAGTGGAGATTCCTTGGGGCATGGAGGCCTTTGATACTTGGCAAGTGCATGCATGATCAATGAGAGAACTCTGGGACATCTCAGGACTAGGGTAATGATTGTCCCCTTCTATGTGGCACTACCGAGATTGCACCTCAAATAAAATGTGTTCATCCCTCAATTTGAGGACACAGAGTTTACTGAGAGTGTACTGAAAGGAACAATGAAGCTGACAAAGGGACTAGAAAACATGACTTACAAAGAGTGGATGAGGAAACTGAGGCTATTTAGTCTGGAGAGGGGGAGGCTGACGGAAGACTTCATTACTCTCTTCAACTGCCTGAAAGTTTTCAGCAAGGAGGGGATGAGTCTCTTTTCTCTGGTGACAAGAGATAAGATACAAGGAAATGGTTTCAAGTAGAACTAGAAGACATTCAGACTGGATATCAGGAAGAATTTATTGACAGAGAGGGTGATCAAGTATTGGAATGGGCCACGCTGGGAACTGGTGGAGTCTCAATCCCTGGAAATACACAAAATATGGGTGTGGTACTTAGAGAGGTACTATATGAGGATGATGATTGAACTTCGTTATACTGAAGGTCTTCTCCAATAGATAGTTTTTTGATAACTATGATTCTATGATTTTATGATTTACATGTTGAATTTGGAGATGGATTCCATTCCAGATTTGCAACAAAAAACAAAAACCAACAAGTCTTCATAGAACTATAGTGCTCGTGCAATACTACAAAATGATAATGATTGCAATCCTATTTTGAGGAAGCAGACTTAGCTGCTGATTCAAAAATATGTATTTTTTGTGTGTATAGTACAATAATCCAAGTTGTTTACTTGTGAGTGAAATCCAAAATAGCCACAAAGTGTCTAGTTTAACGTGACCATTTTCTCTAACTAACGAGATTTGAGAATTCAACTGATTGGGCTTTTTGCCTGTAACAGAGCACAGCATTAACTGCAGCTATTTAGTTTTATCTGGAATTAATTTGCATCCTTGTAGCCTGGAGTCTAGGCAGAGAAAGCTTGTGTTTGCCAGTAAAAGGTATGCGTATGCATAGAAGCACTGTGTCTGCAGCTCTCTCCTTTGTAACTATATCATTAGAAGTGGATACAACAACTAAACAACCTTATGATAAAATATTGTTTACTTAGCATGATAGCAATAAAACTTTGCAAAAGAGAGGGAACTGGAAAATAATATGCATTCTACTTTATCTCAAGATTTGCTGTCTCCTCAAGAAAGGCAAAAAAGGTTTTCATTGGTCAGACATTTATATTTACCTGCCCAAGGAGTTTCTGAATAAATTCTGATTATTAATGAAAATTATTAGTAATAGTACCATTAAAATTGCTGTTGATAGTTAGAAGTGCTACTGACTATTTGAATTCCATTTTTCTATGACAAATCAACTAAAAAGATTAATTACAAAAAACAAAACAAAAAACAAAAAATGCCACCAAAAAACGTGGAATTGCTGGATGTCATTGATAAAACTTTCTTTTTTTGTAATGAACATAGTTTTTGAAATATGCTGTCTTTGTAAGAAAGCTTTGTCTTTCCCTTTAAAAATATTTGAACTGAAATTTATCATCTATAGTAATGTATGTTTTCAATAAAACGGGAACTCAGGAAGGATGGCTACTGTAGAAAAAGGGGTTTCTGTTCTCATTTTTTTTTTTATTCGCTAAGAAAGGTTCTGCATTATATTGGTGAAGATGTATGCTTCCATAGGTGATGATGAACAATATACCTCAGCACTCTGAAACTCATTGTAGCTGTGTGCTGACTTGTAATTACTGTGGTGAATGCTGAAATATCTAAATGACTCACACTGAACATAATGACTATAAGAGGCAGACTTGCATATAAATGTTTATCTTCATTAATGCTGAGGTGAAATCAGGCAATGTGCCAGCTTAGTACATGGATATTAAGGTCAGATCTTAATCCTTTCCAGTAGAAGCTACAGGTACTGTAATTAATTGTAAAATTACAGTAGAATTCCTATGATGATGTATATCACATTTTCATGAGTACCATATTTATTCTTGTTGGTTTATCAAAATAATAGTTGCATTAATAAGGACCAGTTATTCGTTTCAAAGCGATCCTGTCAGCTAACACATGGAAAATCCTCATTCATTCCTCTCCTCTTCATTGTATTAACATTATTCATGCCAAACCCTGCTGGCGTGCGTGTGACAGAGCATGGAATTTGAGAATACTTTGGCATTGAGCAGCACCCAATTATTGGAAATTATTAACATTAACAGAAACAGCTCTAATCCTGGCTTTTTCAGCAAAGAATATGTTGCTTCTGCTCTAGCCACATGATCTCTCTTTGAGCCTCCCCATTCTCTTTGTTGATTAAAACCAAAGCATAAGTAGGGGAAATTTTCTCTCCTCCAGTATCCTGATAGCTGACTAAATTAACACTGCCCTCTGATCACCAAACGAATGGTCTTTGTGGTACCAAAATGTGGGTGATCAAACGCAGCGTCCGCCTGGTTTGACAGGTGTGGAGCTGAGTTGCACATGTGCCTCTCCTGTGCCTGACATCAGCAGCAGGAGGGGTGGAGCAGTCCTGGGAGTTAGTGCATTTACAGTTGTTACCAGGGAAACAAGAAAAATTGCAGACATTCTCTGTTATATATAATATGATCAGAAGCCAGCAGTATCACAGCAACATTTGGCTAATATAGCAATGTACTGTGTAATAGAGCAAGTAGTAAAAAATTTCTATGTTTTTTTGGCTGTAGCAGGAACCCCTCTTATGTAAAACATTAGTCATTAGAATTTAGATTAGGCTTAAAAGAGAAGAGAAATGGAAAAATCATGTTCAACTACCTTCCTAGAAGAAAATGGCCCCATACTCAGTTTCCATTGCAACTTCATTTATCTTCCTAGCTTTGAATGACCAGCAGCAATACAGATGCTGTTTTGTCCTGTGAGAGCTCCCCATCAATGAGTGTCCCATCTTCCCCTCATTCCATGAGTGCAGCCTAAATTTCTACTTGATATTAGACCTCCTCACCAATTTCTTAACAACTTTGTCTTTCTCTTCCCTTTGACAAAGTATAGAAGTGCAAACAACTTACAAGAAAGTAGGCTGAAAGTATATACTTATTCTGAAGATTGTTTGGAAGTTTGGATAAGTTTGGAATTAATTTAAGATGTGACAAGTCCTGCCTTGTGTGGGTTACAATGCTACATGGAATCACTCAAGCAGCAGATAGTAAAGATGAAAAGCAGCAGTTTCATGAAGAGAAGACATTGGTGCTAAAGGACTGAGGTCAGTGTTGCACAAAGTTTGGAAATTTAACTTGGATAAAGTCTGATAATTGAGCAAATTAGCAGTATAAATCAATTTCTTCTTAATGGTCAGACCACATTAGAGATCTTCCTGGACTACGCCCTTAGTTCAGTTCCATATGATGCTCTTTTTGCATTCTGAGGCACTCCATGATGCAAACCAAAGTATAGGAAGTGGGGCAACTTCGGAGATTTTTATTGAAAGGCAGATTCATGATCTGAGCTGATAATAATGTAACCCTCAATCTTAGAAAGTCAGTGGTAAATCCCAGGAAGGTATTCTCTTACCTCTTGCATTCATCTATCATTTTTCCCGTCCCTTTTTCTCAGTAACATTGACATGGATGATGGTATATTTGAATAGTGTATCTTGTGCTCACAATAACAAAAGCAATGTATTTCTTCTCTCTCCTAACTCCAGAGTGTCTCTTCATTTTTAAGCTTTGTTTCATCTTCACTGTTTCTTTAATGTTTTCTTGTTTTTTTCCATCAAAACTGTTTTAGGTTGAAGGACAAAATAGTTTCCCAGCTGTCTGATTCAGAGATCTTTTTAGATCCATCACACATACCTCTATAATTTAAGCTAAAGCAATAACTGGCAAAAACAGAAAGCTGCTTCTATCTCTGAGTTATAACTTCTTTCTCAGTGCCTTACTCTAAGCCTTTGTTACTTGTCAAAGGAACATTAAAAACCATGAATCTCAGCTTTATTTGTGTGGCCTTTTTGCTGTGGAGAACAGTGAAGTACGTACACTTATTTGATACATTCATCCTGCGCAGAAGATACAGGCTCCAGTACACCCACCAGAAAAGAGAGCCTTGGCAACAACATAGCTGCTTTATTTTATACAATAAGTGCAGGATGCTAATGGGCTCTGTGCTTTAGAGGTGTAAAATGATGAATTGTGTACAATTATCCCTGATAGTAAGGTAAGAAAGTAAGGACCAAAGCAACTCCTTTTCCCATTGCGCTGTTTGTGAAGCCATGAAATCGCCACTCCCGACATAACCTGTGAATCCTTTTTCTTAGGTGGCTGCTGTGTCAAGTGAAGGCTCAGACACAAGGATTTGGGGTTGGAGCCTGTTTGGTGCAGTTTCAGAGGTTTAGAGATATGGTTTAGAGATAAGAAAACTCCTGCAAGCCCTACCATAAGTAAACAGCTGCAGTACATAAAACTGATATATCTCAGCTTCAAAGGTCTATAATCTAATCAAATCCATCTAATTTTCAAGGTGACAACAGGAGAAAATATTTTCTGCAATATTTATGCTAACTTTCATCTTCCATCTAGTGCTCCCTAGAAGAAAAAAAAAAAAAAAGGGAAAATGAATTGAACATGGGAAAAACTATTGGTAGTTTTCTACCTTTGTTCTTGTAAATGGTTTGCAATTGTTTCTCATGTTCCAGGGCAACCAAACCTTCAGAAGATGAAATTGTGAAAAACTATAAAACTTGTGGAATTATTAGCAAGGGAAGGCAACTTAGAACCCAGAATTGTAGAATGAGAAAGCAATAGACCTGCTCTGTGCCCCAGCACTAACTGGCATTAAGTACATTTCTGTCCTGTGGGCTACAAGTGGCTTATAAATGCTGAGGTGTTAAACTTCAACAGTGTCACACCAGAAATGGTGACAAAGACAGCGTGGTGTCTGGCAGTCGGCGGGGCATGAGCGCAGACCACCGGTGCTGGAGCTTATCAGGAGAGCTCAGATGGAGCTCACTGCTCCTGGCTGCCATTTCCTCTCTGCCAACCTCCCATCTGCCTCGATTGCAGGCTCGCCCCTACTCACAAAGTGCATTAAACATAAACACCATTCAAATCATTCCCAGTCCCTCTGACTGACAGCAGCACTTTGTCAGCCTCAGCAGCTCCCTGCGCTCACTTCACGGGGGGTGTGATAAAGAGGATGCATGGAAGCAGATTTTAATTACAGGCATTTTTACTCAAGGAGGGGAGTAAACAGATGAAAAATGTAGAAGTGTGACAGATCTACATAACTAATTGGGGCCTGAACTAGAAAGCCACAGGATTGCTGACAGACCCTATGCTCGGTAGCAATCTGAGGATGAGGAAAGGGAAAAGGAATAGGCATTCAGAGCCTCAGATTATATGTTTTAATTGAAAGCATATTAAAAGCATCTCCATCACACTTGGTCATCTCACCAAGCCACTCATTCATTTAAAAATATAAATAAAAAATTAAAACTGTTTAATTATTTTCTTTCGGAATGAAAGTAATAAAGAACCCCTCTGAAAGATTTTTTAATCATCTTCCAAAAAGCCTTAGAAAAGCTACCCCCCTCCCCCCAATTCCTCTTTTTAAATGGAATTTGTAATCTAATGAGGAAATTATTTATGAAGTATTTGCTCTGCACCTGAAAATACCTCCAGTGAAATTATGTTTGGCAACCTGAAGCACTTTGAAGTCGATGGAGTGGCAATAAAAATTAGGCCTTCATTAAAGAGCAATGCCTTTTCTTCAGCTAACTGGCACAGCCTCAAGAGGTCAAACTCTGGGAAGGCCCCAGATCTCTGCCCAAGACTTGCCTGCGCACCACACATGGAAGCAATTTTGCCCATATTCTCCACTGCTTTTTATGAATTTCTCCTTCTCATTCCCCCTCCCCACCCATTTTTTCAGGCTTCCTTCTACAGCTTTCATGTTGCATTTAGGAAATTAACAGTAACTGTCAAATTACTCTGCAAATAGGAGAATATAAGTTTGGAAGAAGTAGAAGTTGCCTTTTGCCCTAGGGCCAAGTCAGTGGAAGAGCAACAAAGGGATCCTTGAGAAGTGTTTGGACAGACTGTTTTAGCAAAGCAGGCTCTTATTTTATCAAGTGCGCACAATTTTTCCATTGGCGATTTCCACCCACTCCTCCTTCCTGTAAGTTATTCTTTCCCCTTGTGCACCCCCCTTGCTGGAGTGGGAAACGTACTGGGAACGATTACAGCCCCTGAACACTGGCAGGGTGGGTATTGACCCCTGGAGAGAGATGGAAGGGCCTGGAGACCGTGAATTCCTTGTGGGACAGCATAAAAAAGGTGGAGTTCAATTTGAAAAAATCTTAGCACTTCTCAACACATTTAAAAAGAGTGTGTAAAGGAGGGAGTAGTTACTTTAATTAAATACTGAAATCTTTTGGAAAAAAAGTGAGAGAGGAAAGCTCAGAGGAATTGTAATCTATGGAGATGTAAGCTAATTACTTAATCACTTGCATTTGTAAATCTTATTATTGGAAAAGAAATTACTGTAGTGATTAAATTACAGATATTTATCTGCTAATAGCCCTGATTAACTGGTGATGCTAATCTGTCATTCTGAAAGCCAATATTAACGGCATCAATCTCTCAGAACAATAAACAGTTTATATGAAAGAAAACTTTGTCCCCGTAAAGTCCAGATGTGCAAAGGGAATGCAGAATATGTGAGATCCTGGAACCAGTTTGCTGGACCAAAACAGCTGACGCGCTCAAAATGAGTTGTTTTGGCCTATTAACCCGTTGTCAGGAACAAAGTGCTACTTAGTTATGAACAAGCGCTGTCTTATACTGCAAAAGCAATTTAGTTAGCAGCACTTCTAGAGTAAATAAATAAATCCTAGGCTTAATTTATTACCAGAAAGTTATTAGGACTGAAGAGAGCAGGTAGGCCAGTGAGAGTTGTTACTAAGTCTTGTCTGCAATGAAAAGATAGCTGATAGAAGCCAAAGAGAGGTATAATTTATTTATTTTTAACAGATACCTGAGTGATGCTATTGATTTTCACTTTGGCTAAATAAACTTTTTCTTTTTAATCAGTGTTTCTTACCACAAGGGAAAGTGATGAAGAGGAAAAGTGGAAGGACCAGTACCTTAATTTCCTCTCCATGTTGCAGGGCAGGTTTTACAGGGAAATGAAACTCCAGCAAATAAACTCAAGTTAGAGCTTCAGAGGAAATTTGCTGTGAAGCAGACAATGGCAAAGTACCCAGAGAAGATCAAGTTTCCTATTTTAAGCTGTTCAAGAAGTACTGCAGGAAAAAAAAAAAAAAAGAAAGAAACAATTGCTATAAGTACTTGCCTTACAGAACTCCTATCTCAAATATAACTGGAATCTACCAATGTAATCTTTATGATGACCAGATGTTACTATTTCTGGGAATGCCCTGAGTTTTCAAGGGCTACTCTAGTTTCCTGGTTGATTATATTGAAACTGTTGTTGCCTCAGTTACAATAAAATCTGCCAGCTGGCTCATCGCATCCTATCAGGGCCTCCCACTGCCATCTCTTCTATCCCATGATTTGAAGCAACCTTTATTTGAGCAGAAATCACTCTGGCAATGTTTAAAACAAGAATCATGACCTTTTGATTAACTTAAGTTGGAGACTATCAGTGAAGGAAAAGAGATCAGGGAAGGCACAAGGTGACTATTGCGTGGTATTTCTCAAGCTAAATGCAAATGTGAGGACATGGCCATAATATCAGACAGGAAATAGTATGAAAAGCCATTCACTTTGGTACAATTTTGACTGTGTCTTCTTCTTTCTTCTTCTTTTTTTTTTCCCCAAGAATGACAGGATTTCTTTTAGAACAGTCAAATTAGATGCAACTGAGCATCTGCAGTAGGTCTGAGAAGCTGCCACATGTCCACAAGTCCCAAATGAGTCTATGCTGCATGTGAAACAGAGTTTTAGATATAGGAGAATAGAGAGGACTCTCAGGTCTCCTGGTCAGCTTTCTCCTTTAGAAAGCTGGGAAGTGCAGAAAACTCCATGACTAAGGAATGATATTAAGGGCTGTTGAGAAATGTTTTCTTGTGGGTACGGAGGCTGGACAGTTATTTTCCCAATAAACAGAGTGAAGATTATTGCTAGAAGGGAAAGGATCCTAAACCCAGAATTGACTACAATCAGATTCACTGGCAAATAATTTTATCCCTCACCCTGGATCCTTAGTTATGTGGAAATATTCAAAAGTAAGGGACCTTCAGTTTATCTCATCTTTTTTGAATATGTATGTTTATATATATATTTCACTGGGACAGAACCGTGGTAAGCAAATTCAAAAGAATGGAGAAAAATGAAAGCACTGGATGCTAATGAAAGAATGAGAACTCAGCACAGCAATTTCTTTTTGATTTAGATAAGATATAGGTGATGATAAAATGAATAAACAAAAATAAATAAACAAAAGAAACAACACCAAGAACAAACAAACCAAACATCTCTTTAGTGAGCAATTTAAAATATTATTGGAATGTTTCCTACTTTCTTACAATGAGCTATATGATAGATCAAGCTGGAAGCTTTCATTCAATCTCTAGAAGTAGTCATGTAAAGAAGGAAAAGATGTAATTCACGTAATGCTTCTGAAGACTGAAGTTTCACTCTGAAAGAGAAACAATATGTATTTTCAAAAAAAGTGCATCTATTAAACAGCCAGATTAGAGACCTGTATTTGCTGCTAGGCTTTTCTTAACTAGAGCGAGTTATCAGGGAATAAATTGCTACATTCCTAACCTGAGTTCTGGTGTGAATGTACAGGGAGCTCTAATAGCTAATTTTCCACCCACTTAAACAAACCAATTTAGGCATTCTGAGCCAAGATCTTTCTAAGTTTCTATCATTGAGTTATTGTTGCTTTACATTCTGATTTTGTTAGTAAGAAGGAATATAAAGACAAATTCTCTACTTGCTGTAATCCTTCAAACAAATATTTATTTTTCTGTAAAGTACTAATGGTAAAGTGTTTAAATGAAAATATATAATTTAGTGTAGGCCTGCGTTTGCCTTTCCAAGTACTTTTTCTGCATGTTTTCTTTCCTGTGGTAATAATGATTATAGTATATTTATATGTATTTACTTAGTATTATCCCTCTGTGAGTAAAATGGCAATTTTGCAAAAAAGCTTTGTCTTGATTTCAGTTTGCCCATCTCTTTTGACTGGGAGCTCTGCAAGGAACTTTTGTATTCTGTGTTTACCACGTGGGGACACAACATGATCCTGTTGTCAATGGGAGCTGCGGGAATTCTGTAATTACTTCTAATATTCCCACTTTCTTTGTAAGGGAGCAGGAGCAATTCTTTAAGATCAGGCACAGATCTTGAGTCTCTTCTGGACACAAGTAGGCTGTGAATACTTAATCCTTCTGCAGTCCTATTTAAACAAATGCATGTTTTTCTAAAATAAATACATTTTACAGTTTTAGGGGCAATGATGCTGCATCACCAGTAGAGACGATAGGCAAGTATTGAGGAAAGGAACGAAAGTCTGGTCTTCTAATTGCTATGGTACATGCAGCAGGTATTCCTATTAGAGTTGAAATATTTGTAGATAAAAGAGGCACATCAGCTTTTGTCTGTGTCTAATAGCAGACCCCCAGTTTTGTTTATTTCTGGAAAAAAAAAAAACAACCCAAAACATTAATAGGGTGCAAATTCCAAGGAGCTTTAAGAAATACTGCCAATATCTCTGTTGATGTCGAAATGCAAACATGCAATCAATCTATATGAACAATCTGTTAACAACTTTCTTTATGAATAAGTATGTCCAATAGCATCCCATTAAATAAGTAATTTTCCAGATCCTAATGACCCTAAATATCCAGGCAGTAAAATGAAAAGCACTGTCTGCATGAATAGTATATTCTGAACTGTAAATGATTTACTATAGTAAATCTAGTTGTGAGAATAAAATCATAACTATGCTAAATATCAGAGGAGAAAAAAATATTGCCAACATAGACCCTGAATCTGTGCTTGTACTATGAACTTGCAGAAATTAGAATTTTGATTTTGCAACCAGGCCCTTGTGCTTTCAGCCAGTATACGAGTGATGTACAAAAACATTCACAGGATTGTAGACTAATTCAAAGGAAGTAAAATCTTTCTACATCTCCTGGATTTGGGTGAAGAACAGCAGTAGGTATAAACGGGAAGCATGAGACAAAGCTGGACTGATAGTCATCATTGTTGCCTGAAAGTTTGTGCTCAAGATTGTTCTTCTTTCGTATTCTGAAAAGTGTAGAGCTGGCTTATAAACAAGACATTCATTATCCTCACATCTTTGTTCTGTCATCCATTTATAGGACTGCCATTGGCACTATTTAGTCAGTTTGAACAATTTGACTCACACCAACCAGTTGCTCATTCTGTCCCTGGAGAGAAATCTTTCTACAAACTACACAAGGCATTGCTTCCCATTGAGGGCAACATGACCAAGCATGGCAGAATGAGAATGGCAGGCTGGGCAGTGTACACTGCTGTCAAAAGTTTGTGAGAGGAGGATTCTGATGGAAAAATATCTGGGAAAATATTTGGTAGAAAGGCAATCTGTAAAATCAGTTCTGGGATTTGAATGAGAGATGATATTCCATCAACTTAGAAAGAAGAATCTCAGCTCCCAGAAGCATCATGAAGGGTATTTTCCCTAGATGTGATTATAGCTAGAGGCTTGCAATCAGGATCAAGATAGTTGTGCAAACAACTTCTTTTATGATTGCTGACAGTCAGTCATGATATTTCCTGTATCCTTTTGGGACTGTGACTGTGCTGGAGTGTGGTCAGGTGACTTAGGGATATAAGGTAAACATGGATCATTCACAGATACCTGTCAATGCTTAATAACATTACTGTTCAGCGTCCCTGGGAGCAAACACACATTATGCAGGAGCATATATTCATTTTAGCCTCTCTTTTAAGACTTTAGTCATTTCCATCTCTAGAAATGGTAGCACATGTTTTGAAGTTATTGCTTGGCATGTACTAAGACAGGTACCCAAGGCAGTCCTACGGCCTTCAGAGGCTTTTCCATGAACTGAAGAGGTAAGTTGTGTCGATTTTCCTTTTGACTCAGTTGGTAAAATGAATCTGTATGTGAGATATGGTAGAACACATACAGCTATTAACTTGAGATGTGGGGTGTTCCTTTTCCAACTTTGAGTTGTCCAGAGCACTCTCCCCACAGTTCTCCTTTCATGATTTTAGCAGCAGTAGTTTGTGAAGCATGTAGTGCATAGTATTTTGCTTTTGCTGCTGTTCAGCAGATAATTATTCCCTTTCATCAGTGTCAAAAAGCTTTTTTTAAAGATGGAGAAATAAAAGAAATGTCACAGATGCCTGGACTCTTCCACTTTGGTAAAGTCTTTTGTTTATGCTCTCTTCAACTACAACAGAGTGAGAAAGGAAAAATGTAACACTGTCAGGAAAAAATACAGAATAAATACATAAGACCAGAATTAAATACAAGTAGTTTCAATATAAGCAGCAATTTTTTTCTTGTTGGGTTATCCAAAAATGACAGAAAATATTCTGTGTTTAAAAGAACAATTATTTTTCTGTAGTCAGTGGGATGAAGTTCAACATGACCAAGTGCTGGGTCCTGCACTCCAAACAACGCTACAGGCTTGGGGCAGAGTGGCTGGGAGACTGTGTAGAAGAAATGGACGGGGTATTTGTCGACTCTCAGCTGGACCAGCTGTGTGCCCAGGTGGCCAAGAAGGCCAATGGCATCCTGGCTTGTATCTGAAATAGTGCTGTCAGCAAGGGTGGGGAAGCGATTATCCCCCTGTACTCAGAGATGGTGAGGCTGCACCTCAAGTCCTGTGTTTGGGCTCCTCAATATAAGAAAGACATGGAACCCTGAGGGGAGTGTCCAGAGTCCTGTTGTGAAGTTATCTCACAAAGTATTAATGTTCATAGAGGCAGTGTTCTGTTGTGCCAGAAAAATAAGTCATGTTTAGTTTGCATAAAAGATCAGTTACAGCTATCCAGAAAAATCCTTTTAAAATTCAGTAAACTTTTTAACCAAAACAAAAAAAGAACAAATAGATACGAATGGACACTTCCTGTGCCTGAGAGTAGTTTTAACTGTATAAAGATGCCCTAAACAAATAATGTGATATTTCTCTCCTTATCGAGAAATATTTTTATTCACCTAAAGTGTTGTTTCGGTTATAAATATCTTTGTACCTCTTAGGAAGTGTGGATTGCACAGTTTTAACCACATAAGTGCATCTTTTTTGAGCAATGCAAGAACTTATCAACCATCTTTCTTCCCTTCCTCTAGCTGTTTTGTTCAGAATTACTGAAATGAATTGGGGAGGAAAAAGTAGTGTTTAATCTGGAAAAAAATATTCCCGTAAGTAAAATTTTAACCACAAAAGGTCTGCTTGCCTCTGATTACTTACATTTTGCTATAAAAAAAAACCACAACAAAAACAAAAACATTTTTAATAGTAAAAGAATATCAAAATAAATTTTTCTCTTTTTCTCAGACATTCTAACTGCTTTAAAAAAAAAACAAATGTAATTTTTTTCTACTGCTGCTCAAAAGAGAATGCCAGAGCTAAAAAATAATACTTTAAAATAATGAATAAACAAAACTGCATTTTCACATAATACAATTTTTAAAAAGGAAAATATTTGTTTGTTTTGAAATAATTTCTCATTGAAACAGAATATCTAAAAAAATCAAAAACAAATCAAAAACAATCAAACAACAAAGATGTTAATGGTTTAGAACACAGATTAAGCTCTTAACTAAAACACATAAAAGGAAGAGAGTCTTAATAAATAAGATAGCATTCATACAAAAAGCAGAAGTGCCTGGATATTTGGCTTATATCATTTTGCGCTGTTCATGTTGAAGAGTATAAACAAATGCAAATGTATGTATTCTTTTTTTCTATACTTTTCTATACTATACTTTTTTTTCTAAAGACAATCTGCAAAAACAAAGTGATTTTTCATGAAAGCTTCATATCCATTCATGTAGCTATGTGTACTCCATCAGGGTTATAATGCAACTGAGGTAGCTGCCAGCCTCACATAGAGGCAAATCTCCAAGAATGTAAATATACAGATGTATATATATATCAAATTGGAAAAGCAATATACGGTTGCAATAGCTAAAGAGGGCACAGTCTTCCCGTGATGTTATTCATTGTTATTATGAGTTTAGCTGAGTTGGAGGTCTGTGCGTGATGGTTAAGCTGCCTGTCAAAGGGATATTTGGCACTTGCTCCTCCTTTGCACTTTGAAGTCCACTTCCTATAGTAACATTTTCCAGTCATAACACATCCTTCTTCACAGCTAAAAGTCAAGGCTTCTAGCCTTCCCCTTGTGCTTTAAAATGTAGAAACTGTAATTCACCCCTAAGGAAATGAACCAATTACAAGAAACTTGATTTAACTTCCTGATGTGGTAGAAAAAATGGAAATCTACTATGAAAGTAAGCCCACAAGCCTAAGATATATTTGTGAGTATTTAACAATTTCAGTCATCTGGAACATTCGAAGAAACAAACTCAATCCTTTTCAGTAAGGACCAGTTACTGCACATAGCATCAGAGAATAGCGAAGCCATTATGGCTGCCACACTCTAAACAGAGAAACGTGTGAAATTTCCTGTTCTGGACGTAGATTTCAATATTTTCATGGTAGTGGGATAAAGGTCTAGCCTGTAAACTGCAAAGAATGTGGGTGAAAAAGTGTTTGTCTACGGTGAAACAGAACTACCACACAGAGTTTCATGCATAGATGGTATGAAGATATTCACAATGAAAGGTTTAGTTTGTAGTAGAAGTTTAAGACACCTTGAATTGTTGCTTATTCTTTGATATCTGAGAAGTTAATACTTGCACTGGAACCTTGTGGAGGTATTACATTCTATCAGATAATAAAATTAAAATTAATTACTTTCATTATTTCATGTTCTACTCAACGTGATGCGATAGCAGTAGCACTCCAAAGGTAGACAAAAATGATATTTTGTCTAACAAATCTTCTCATTTAGTATCTGGGATTGCATTGAGAATTTCATCATTCAGGTAGTCATATTTTTTTTCAAATACTCAAGATTTTTTCTTTGAAGTTCTACATCATCTTTACCCCAAGAAAAATCAGGGATATTCTGTGCATTTGAGACAACTGAGAAAGTATCAATGCAACGTTACACTATCTTACAAATCAGTTTCAAAAACGTTTGGGAAAATATTGTAATCAGGTTTATAGGTACTAATACAAATATTCAATATATTTAGCAAATATTCACTAAGCAGTTAATAACCTTAGCTAGACTGCAAATACTGTTTGGCAGTAAAAAAAAAAAAAAAAAAAAAAAAAAAGAAAAGATTGGTTTTAGGCAGAACAAACTAGCAGGCTATAAATAGTTTTAGAAAACCTTAAGTTGATAGACTCCAACTTCTTTCATATTTGCCTTCTGAGATGTCGCTAATCCAGTGTACAATATAATGCAGCAAATAATGCAAGCAGTACATTACAAAATACAGTATAACATTCTGGAAAGGACATGTTTTTATGACTTCTGTTTCTTAGGATTGATTTTCATTCTAAAGTACAGAAAGATTAAATGATTAAATGCCAGAATAAGGTGAAATGGAATTTCCAAGTTCTGCAAATGAGGCAGAAAGCGTGTAGACATTGAGCCAAATATCTCCAGTGAGGGATGTCTGTTTGATTGTGGATGTTTATTTTTATTTTTTTTAATCAAACAGACAACAAGCATTCTTTCTTCTATCAGGATTTATGTAAATCCTTTAAACTGAAACTCTGCCACATATAGTGATTGCACAATCCTTAGTCAGCTCTCACAAGTTAAATGGGGTCAGGATCAGGATGGGTTGCAAAGGAAAACAATGAAGAAATCTAAGAATGCAGCAGGAAGTTGTCATGGTCCCAAGGCAATAGGGCAACTTTTAACTTTGCCTGACCCAGA
The DNA here is from genome assembly GCF_026119805.1 of Tympanuchus pallidicinctus. Lineage (NCBI taxonomy): Eukaryota > Metazoa > Chordata > Aves > Galliformes > Phasianidae > Tympanuchus > Tympanuchus pallidicinctus. The sequence continues at coordinate 6,144,635 of NW_026294780.1, read as the reverse complement.
TATGAAACAGCACCTTGTCTGTTACATTAGCCTGGTAGATAGACATGTAGACTTGTTCTGGAGTGAAAGCCAGTGTCCTCCCCCTGCAATGACTGTATCCTGTTGCATACCTAGCAAGCAAAAAATAATAGCACTACTGCCCTTACCAAAGATTCATTTGGAACTGCAGTTATGCTAACGAAATTAATTACCTGCCTTGACTAATTTAGGCAATTAGTTTAACCATTTTGCTTTTAGGGGTGTGTGGGTGTATATTTATTTATTTGTTTGTTTGTTTGTAGTGGAGACTCTCAGCATCAGATACGGCAGAAAAATTTAAACAGAAATATATTTTTAATAAAGAAAATAAATAATGCCAAAATTGAATTTCTAGTTTGTTAAGCTGTAAATATAGAGGCTGTGTTGTTTATCCATCTCACTTGTCATTGTCCCTAAATAATAGCTCAGAATTGTGGTCAATTTTTATTAAATTTGGGAGGTAAAAAAAAAAAAAAAAAAAAAAAAAAAAAAAAAAAAAAAGACTAGATGTCTCAAAGTTAATTACATCCTATAACTTTCAGATATAGCAGTGTCCTGTCAGAAGAGATACATCCAGAGCAGTATCTTCACTGCCAGATTTGACTTAAAGGCTCTTGGTTTTATTCAAGAGGCAGGTAGGCAGCTGGCACATAAGGACTGCTCAGGGTTATCTCCAAACTAGCCGTCTCACATTTTCCTTTGAGAGAGTACACAGAAGGGAATGGCAGCTATTTTAATCAGGTGGCTGGTCAATCTACATAAATCCTGGAAAAAGAAGGCTTAATTAATTCTACTGATCATGGAGTAACTTCACTTTTTATTTGGAAGGAAAATATATCAAAATCTGTCTTTGTTTCAGAAAATTTTGCTAAGCCAAATAAGAACTTCAAAATCAAATTTATTTTTGATTTTTATTCAATTTTATATTGTCTCTGTTATTCATATGTTATTTCATGACCTGCTGTGCCTGTCCTCATCAGGTGTCAAAATGGCAAATATGTTCTATTCACTGAGAATGTTGACTTTAAATTTGGCTTCATTTCAGTATCTGTTTTGTGGAGAAAAGTAAGTCTGGGCAGCGAGTTTTTTTGTTTATTGCTAAATTAATCTTATTTTATATCATAATTTCAATATTTTTGTTCTTCTGAAATATGTTTTTGCAAGATCCATACCCCCAAAATTCATCCTTTGCACAAAGATCCTTGCCCATCTAGCTGAGAAATCTTACAGTAAGCCTCCAAAGACCTTGACCTCTACATTCCATCAACTTTGTGATCATGGGAAGCTGCCTCTAGTACCACATCAGAAGAAATGCTCAGAACAGCATCTATGGATATCTAGTTCCTCACAAAACTGGCCTTCTTCCTGCAGACAGAAGTTTGCTTTGCACTGTCAGCTTCCTGAAATCCCCATGAGACCACTTGGAATTTCTCCTTTTGGAAGTGCTCTTTTGATGGAGACTATATCCATGGCAATTAAACGACAGTGGCAGTGTGGAAAGAAAAGCTCTTCAAAGTGGCAAGTTGGCACCTCCAATTTAGTCTGATGTGTCCTAGAGCTTATTTGTTCACTGTAGTGGGAAACCTGTTGCGTTCCCACATTGCTTTCAACTCCATATTCTCCTCAGAGTTAAGGATTTAGTAAACCTTTTTAGTAAAAAAGTCAGACTTTGGTAGCAAGGATATAGTAATCCACCTCTCAGCTTCACCAAGTGTCCTATGATAACCTAGCTCAAACAGAAAACAATGTTTCTCTTATAGAGGATGAAGGGTTTTCGGAGGAAATTTCCACAATGTGGCAAGGATTTCACAGTAATAGTGCAGCAACTATTTGCTCCTAGCAAATACAGTACATCTGAATAAATCCAGCTGATGATTGCAGTCTGTAGAAACTTTCACCACTCAGATGTCTCTATCAGCACAGTACCTCCTGGGCTCTGAAATATTTTTAAATAGTCATTTTTTTAATTTTCAGTTTTCTTCCATCCAAACTTTGCATGTCCCTGTGCTCCCATTAAGCACAATACAGTAATGCTATATGTGTGGTGAAAAAAAAAAATAAAGAAAAGAAGAGGTCAGGGAAAGGTTGGTTGAATAGGCAATTAGTGGGAAGTTTCATAAACAATAAGGGAAATGTGCTAGAGAGCAGCCTATTTTTTCCTACATAAGTTTCTGTTTCATCTCCAGGAATATTCGTTTCATGCATATTTAGTTTAAGAAAAAAAAAAACAAAACACCATACATCTTCCAGGATATATATATCTTTTTATTCTTCATTTATGGTACTGTAAATGCTTAGGTAATAATGCTTGTATTGGAAACCAGCCAAATGAGCACAATTCAAATGAGTGGGCAAGCTAGAGCATAGTCTTTCATTTACAGTCTGCTTGATCATACCACATTAAAATCAGCAAGACTTAAGCCTACTCTGTTTACAGCCCACAGGTTGTTATCTAGTTTCAAACCTTTCTGTTCAGAATCGTTAAGACACTGCTGTACTGCATGCAGCTCACCATTAATTGGGAGCTTGGATTCTAATGGCTGTTTTTTGGGGCGGGACCTGCAAATCCTGAAACCCACAATATTCACCAAAATGTATTCATTTAATTTAAAACCTTTGCATAAAATTACCAGTTATTTGAAAGTTAAACACTTAGTCACAGTGTTCTGCATCAGATGCTACGAATGTATTCACATCCAGATTTTAAATTACCTCCTTTTGGTTTAAGACGCCGATTTCACTATGTTACCTGAAACATGATTTACATGGAGTTATTACACCAGGAAAAAAATAAAATCCTCTCTTGTGTTCAGTGTCTTGTTTCTCTAATCCCTGCAGACAGTGAGGAAGAAAGGCTTGCTTTACACTGTCAATTTATTTCACTGCACCCATTGGCACTTGTCAATATTCCTTACCACACAAAATGTGCAAATATTCTGGGACATGTAACAGCTTTAGAAGTTTGTTGCTGCTTGTATGTGGATGTACTGTAAATGTTTACAGATTAATTAATGGAAAAACAGGAAAGTTTTGATGTTGCTATATCCAAAAACTGAGCTCTACCAGATGAGCTAATGAATCACTTTCATAAAATATTCTTACTACTAAATCATTATCATGTTAAAAAAATACGGAAATGTATAGATATACATAGGCAGCAGAGTACTTTCTTGTACTATTTAAGGGGGAAATGTCACTGTATAACTAATGGAATTTTGTAAACATGCACGGTTCCTTAGGGCTTTTCTGGGAGATGGAATAAAATATGTTTACAATGTACAATCTACAGTTATTTTTAAACACAGGTTCAAAATGAAACACGCACACGATCTGGGGCATTTGACACTGGGCCTGTAACTTTTCCCATAGGTCAACATCCTAATTACTTTTATACATTTTCTGCAGCTTTTTGGTAATAGCATTCATTCTTATGCAGTTGTGCAAACATATTCCCTTTCAGTCATACAGGATTCAGTCACACCTACTTGCAGTCATTCTCTTGTCACACTGAGTTAGAGTGACCACTAACAAATAAGAAACAATTGAGAATCATGCCAGTATTTTCTTTCTTACCTGACAATTTCTCCTGAGGAGCCCTAGGTGTTAGCCTTGGCCAGCAGTAATTTGAGTAACTGAGCTCTGCCTAGCCAGGTGTCTCTACAGTGATGACTCAGTGATGCATACTTTTCCAGTCTTTGCTCTAGACTCTGAGCTGGACTTGTTTTGTGTATCATTTCTCAAAATGAGAGAGACAGTTGAATTCTATTCTGGGAGGTCATTGAAATGACTTCCTACCACAGCCTGCTTAAGCTTTTAATCATGGCATCAGCCTTTCCTGAAACAAGGTCCAGAAGACCTACATTATGAGGCATCTTGAAAACACAGTCTATCAGATATCTTAGCTGGGTACTAAGCTGGAGCACATCAGGCCTTTCACCAAACTTATGCATATGATCATCCACCTTTCAAGAAAAAAAAAAACAAAAAACCCACAATAAAAAAACAGTACAAAATGGAAAAAAAAATAAAAAATCCTAAAGCAGGAGTAATCAAGGCAAAAAAGGATATCTTCTTCCTTTAGTCTCAGGATTAAACTGAGACATGTTAGGTATGTGCACTATGGATGTGTTAGATCAGGAATACAGGAATACTTTCCCTACTAAATCACATCCCTTAGAACACCATCTAAATGCTTCTTGAACACCTCCAGGGACAGTGAAATATTTTGAATTGAAGAAATGCTAAGTTATTTCTCTTATTTATTTATTAGTTATTTTTGCTTATTTATTTAAGCAGAAAACTACTGAGGTTTTCAACTTTCACTGCCTCAACATTTTGAGAAAAGTTAAAAAAAAAAAAGACAGGACAAAAAATGTTTTAATTTATTTTTTCCCAGCAATATTTTTTTTAATTTAATGCAAGTTTGTTGTGTTAAATATGCTGTATTTTTACCCCTGAAATGTAATTCAATGAAATACGAGATGTTAACGGCTCAAAGATTATCTTCTTACTTCTAGGCTTGAGCACTCACTGACAGGGAATGATTAAGTACAAGCAATACAAGAAATGTCATTAATTCCTCCCCCCTACCCCCGCCCCCCTTCGTTCCCCCCCCTCAGTTTTTAGACATATACATCTGATTGTAGATTTCTACTTGCGACCTTATAATCTTCAACTCCCTTTACAGTAATGAGAGAAACATACTTCCAAGGAGTGACGGGTTTCACTATACAAAGATGTTTACTTTGAGAAGAAATGAATCATATTCTAGAAATGTCTATTTCTTTACATTAACTATAAATAGATCCACAATGATTAACAGAGATGTAGAAGTCTATGCTATAGATTTTGACACACAGTCAGTGAAATCCCATCCTAACACTCACAGAATGATTACAAATAAAATAAATGTATTACACAGGTAACTGCCATAAATATTAGCACTCTTTGTCCTATTGATCCCAAATCTTTTTGCTGAAATATAAAGGAATAGTGTCTTTCAGGTCTGATGTGTTTTATGTGGTGTATAAATTTATTTGTTTTTAAATATACTCCTCCTCCATGGTCTTGTAAAAGGAGAGAAGAAAGAATAAACACAGATGAAAAAACTTCAAGAATTTCAAAAAAAAAGTGGCTGGTACATTTTATACACATATAATAATGCAATCTAGTTAATTTTTCCTAGTAAATATGCAGACTTTAAGTAATTACCTCTCTGTAATTAGAGAAGTAATATTTGCCATAATTCTCATACAGTACACATAAGATTTTGCTCTCTACAAACAGAATTTTGTTCTCCACATTTACATCTACGACACATGGAAGTCTACCTGGCCTCACAAAATAAAAAGGGTGCTGTATGTATTAAGTGTGAGTGAGAATGCTGAGAGAAACTATGTATGGTATGTTTGCTAACATTTTATAATCTTTACAAAAAATCCAGCCAAACTAAGGATAACACTTTTGCTCTTTACAGTATATAAAGCTGTCACAAAATATACATATGCTGTATGGATTTTAACTGCAATTTCTGTGTCATTTGGAAGTACCTTGAGTACCTGGAATTTATTTCCATAAGCATTTACGCTCTCTCTGCTGAACTACTGTTTTGTCTACGGAGGTTTCAGTCTGATATCCTTAGTTGTTACTTAACTGTAATAAAAGAAATTCCATTAAAAAATTCTAGATTTTGATAGATATGCAAAAACTGATATAATGGAATTTGAACTCTTATACTTTCATTTTCTCTGCCAAAATCCAAATTTTAAGCCAGTGATGGAATAATCTACTATATAATAATGGTCTGGAAAGCTTTCTTGTAATTTCATCTGTCTTGAATAGAGGATATTTCCTTTCAAAAATGTGTTTAAGTCTTGTATGCCATAGAATCATGGAATGGGTTGAAAAGAACCTCAAAGATCACGTAGATTCAACCCCCCTGCTATGTGCAGGGTCGCCAACCACCAGACCAGGCTGCTCAGAGCCACATCCAGCCTGGCCTTGAATGCCTCCAGGGACGGGGCATCCACAAAATTCTTGGGCAACCTGTTCCAGTGTGTCACCACCCTCTGTGTGAAAAACCTCCTCCTAATATCTAACCTAAACCTCTCCTGCCTCAGTTTAAAACCATTCCCACTTGTCCTATCACTGTCTGCCCTCATAAACAGCTGTTCCCCCTCCTGTTTATATGCTCCCTTCAAGTAGTGGAAGGCCACAGTGAGGTCTCCCTGGAGCCTTCTCTTCTCCACGCTAAACAAGCCCAGTTCCCACAAGCTCTCTTTTCTACAGTGTGCTGTAATAAACTTGGCCATTCTGTTTCGCTTTGCACATTCATACTAATGGAAGAGTTTCCATTTTGCCTACTTTCTTTGGAAACTTGTTTTTCTTCATAGTTCTGCCGTCTGATGGTAGAAGGCATTAGAGTGAGATACTAGTTTTTCTATAGTGAATTAGATATGAATCTGTATGCTGTTGCTCCGAGCACAGAGGAAAAAGGAATTAAATAGCTATGCAGAATTTTAGTACTGTTATCTTGCTAGGATTGTGGAGAAGTGGTGAGATATGGAGAGGTACAGAGTCCTTATGAAGAACAGGCTAGGAAGATGAAAAGTGGAATTGCCCTTTCTGTGTGAACAGCTGTAATGCATGGAGCCCTGCATGAGGATGGATGAAGAATCAAATGTTATTTTGTGGGCCAGGATTAAATGGAAGATGAATAGGGATGACTGTGCACGTCTACTAGGTTTTTGAATGATAGTGGCAATTGGAGTGTCTGAAGAATGTAGAAAAACAAATGTCACTCCAATCTTCTAAAAGGGCAAGAAGGAGAACACAAAGAACTATTGCTCTTTGAAGAACAGTATCACCTCAAGATCTGAAAAGGTGATGGAAAAGCTAGACCTGGAAAATATTTCAAGCCACAGAGATGAGATGAAGTCTATTAGGAGTAATCGATGCAGATTTGCAGATGGGAGTTCATACTTAACTAACCTGATAACCTTCTCAAAAGAAATAGATGGCTTGATATAAGAGGAGAAAGCAGTCAATATTGTCTGTCTTTATTTCTACACTGCTTTCCATTATGTCTTCAAACAGATGAATTATGGGCTGGGATGAACAGATAATGAAGTGGATGTGCAGTAATTCTCAGTCTTTCTCTCCAAAATGGAAATTGCTTGATTTGCTTGTTTTCCATTGTCATTTAATACAAAGGGTGGAAAAAAAAACCCTCTATAATCTTTGAAAGATCAAGGAGAGCATGAGAGATGCCTGAGGACTGGAGGAAAGAGAGTGTCTCTCCAGTCTTCTAAAGGGCAAGAAGGAGGAGCTGGAAAACTACAGGCCAATCAGCATCACCTATGTCCCAGGAGAAGTGATGGAGCAGCTTATTCTGGATGTCGTCTCCAAGCCAGTAGAAAAAAAAGGAGGTTATAAGGAGTATTCAACATGGATTTGCCAAGAGGAAATCATGCTTGACCAACATGGTAGCTTTCTATGTTGTCATCACTGTCTCGGCAGGTGAGAGGAGAGTGGTGGACACCTTCAGCAAGGCTTTTTGGCACTGTTTCCCATAACATCCTTGTGGGTATGCTTAGGAGGTATGCGATTCATGAGTGGATGGTACGGTGGATTGAGAACTGACTGATAGGCAGAGCTCAGAGGATTTTGGTCAGCAGTGCAGAGTCTAGTTGGAAGTCTGTAGCTAGTGATGTTGTCCAAGAGTTGATACTGGGTCTGGTCTCGTATAACACTTCATAGAGAGCACCCTCAACAAGTCTTCTGGTGACACAAAGCTCAGAGAAATGACTGACACACCAGAAGGGTGTGCTGTGATTCAGTGAGACCTAGACAGGCTGGAGAGTTAGGTGGAGAGGAACATTATGAGGTTCAATGAGGGCAAAGTCTTACACTTGGTAAGACTATCAGTACAGGTTAGGGACTGATCTGCTGGAAAGAAGCTTTGAAGAGAAGGAACTGGGTGTTTTGGTGGACAACATGTTGGCCATGAGCCAGCAGTGTGCACCTGTAAGCAAGAAGCTCAGTGGTATCCTGGGATGCATTAAAAGGAATATGGCCAGCAGATTAAGGGAGGTGATCCTCCCCCTCTACTCTGCCCTGGTGAGACCACATCTGGAGTACTATGTCCAGTTCTGGGCTCCTCAGTTCAAGAAAAATAGGGAACTTCTAGAGTCCCTCTATGGAGTGCCACAAAGATGTTAGGGGCCTGAATCATATCCTTCATGAGGAAAGACTGAGAGACTTGGGACTGTTCAGTCTGGAGAAGAGAAGACCTGAGAAGAGATGTTATCTATGATTGTACGTATCTGAAGTGCATGTTTCAAGTGGATGGCCCAGGTTCTTTTCAGTGTTGCACAGCAACAATGCAAGGGGAATGGGCACAGGCTGCAATACAAGAAGTTCTGTGCAAACACAAGAAACAGCTTCCTTCCCTTGAGGGTGACAGAGCACTGAACAGGTTGCCCAGAGAGATTATGAAGGCTTCTTCTGCTTCCTCCTGTGAATGCCTCCAAAGGTATTCAGAACCCATCTGGATGCTTTTCTGTGTAATCCTCTGCAGGGAACAGAAGCACAAAGTTGGACCAGGTGATCTCCAGAAGTCCCTTCCAATCACTAAGATTCTGTGATTCTGTAAAAAAAACCCAAAACCTTAAATATTTGTTTTATCAAGACAGTTAAGATCTCAAATGCCATTTTGATTTTTCTGCAGGCTTGTTTGAGTCCATACAATAGGATTCTTAAGTTATTGCCATTATTACTATTAATATTATTACAATATTGTATTTAGCTACTATGTTTGCAAGCCTTATTAAGGATTAATTTCGTCATATTCGTTTTATCTAAGAGTAGCTGCTATGAGTGTCTTATTCTCTTACGTAGACAAAATGCAAAATGTGAACTTCCAGAGTGTTTTCATTTTACTTGATTTAAACATCTATGTTATAATGAGAAGAATGATTATAATTTCTAAGAAGTGACGAAATATTCCAAAATAGCCGAAGCTGCCATCCACAAAGCCCAGGCAAAGCCAACAAATAAATATTCTATCTATAAACTTGGTCAGATTGAGCCAATACAGAATGCATTTGATCAAATAGAACTTAAAACAAATGAAATAGTACTAATAGAAGAAATTGGAAAAACTACAGTAAAATAGCCCTTCTCATTTACTGAAGCCAAAATGAAACAGTTGCTCCCATTTTTCTAATCCTTCTGCAATGTAACAGTTTAAGAGTCTTTGCTCATTTGCTTTCCCATCCTTTTGTCTGCTTCTGATTGTGCACCTAAAATATGCATTATTTTTCTAGCCTGCACTTTATTCTTAAGGATCAGGATTTCTTGACCTCTTAGAAACAATTAGAATTTTCTCACAGGAGAATACAATGAATATTACATTTATCTTTCCCATCTCTAATTTTGCTTGTTCGATTTTAGAATCTATTAAGAGTTGCAATGAATATTATCTGAGCAAATCATGAAGTGACTCACCAAAGTAATACCAATTCTTTTTCTCCTGTGAGTTGATTTTTGTTTTCAAATCAGTTTCCATTTACTAAGAAAATATTGGTCTTCTACCTTAAAACAAGAAACCAAAGCAAACCTATTGTGTTGTATCCAGCTTACTCATGTCGTGTTTCAACTAGCAATAGAAAATATCACATTAGAGAAATTGCCTCATCTGTGAAATCTATCCTCAAATTAAAAAATGATTTGGTGCTGCAAAATTAAATAGCAAAACCTAAACTTGTGATACAGAAGAAATGGATTGAAGGAAATCATCTATAAAACTGAGGAAAGTTATCTCCTAAGTGAATTTGGTCTTTTTAATTTTGTAAGGGCAGTCTAGTGTTTTCATAATTCCCCTAGATCTACTCTTCACAATAGATCATGAGTTTTGATATGCATATTATTAAATTATCTGGGAATAAGAAAAAAGCAAATAGATTTCTGAGATGATATAAAACCTATTTAGATTGCTAGAGAGGCTAGAGAGCTGCTGAATTTTACCTGCACAGACTAAAATGGGATTTGCAGATATATATATATATATATATATATTTAAAGTCTTGTCATTCTCTTTGTACCTCCAAAGTGTGACATTGCTATCTCCCCTTGCAACATGAACAAGATCCAGAAGAACAGCACAATTCATCTTGAAGCTCACCTATGGAAAGGAAATGTGGTGAAAGCAGAATGCTCTTGAAGAGAAATTAGCTTGCAAAATTAATCACAAATAAGATAATGGTGACAAAGGAATGGAGGGAGGTAACATTTTCCTTCAGACAGGTTACCTGTTGTTTTTAAATCAGAGGCGTGTATGATGGAGGAGGACTGATTCCTCTCCTCTCCTCTCCTCTCCTCTCCTCTCCTCTCCTCTCCTCTCCTCTCCTCTCCTCTCCTCTCCTCTCCTCTCCTCTCCTCTCCTCTCCTCTCCTCTCGTCTCCTCTCCTCTCCTCTCCTCTCCTCTCCTCTCCTCCCTTCCTTTCCATCTCCTCTGTATGGAGGACATTAATTATTCAATATTTACTCACTACTAGTAAATAGAAACACAGTCGAAAATAACTACTCTTGGTGCAGTGAAGAACCAAGTCTCACTCAATTAATGAATAATTTCTTGCTGCTATGTACCAGATGAATTGCAAATGAGACTTGTATACTTTTATCTCATGTTTAGCTCATGTAGCTAAATATCTAATCACTCTAATCAGGTGTCTAATATTAATGTCTGGCTTAAGTTGAGAATTCTAAAATTCTATGTCAATTACTAAAAACATTTGCCACAAATGTTTCTCCTGGATAACTGCTGGGGAAATATCTGAGGTGAAACTGTCACAGAAAATGTATCAATGAGTTTTTGAGTCTAAAAAAAGATGCTATCCAGTTGATACCACATTCTTTCAAAATGTTAATACTCTCTATATTCTCATTGATTTTTTTCTTTAAATAACAGGGAAAAGAAAAGGAGATGTTGAATGTCTTTTTCTTCATTATTGATTTTTTTTTTTTAAATAACAAGAAAAAAAATAGAAATATTTTCCTTATGTTATTTTTTGTCAGTTATTTTACCTTGTTATAACACATATATCATCAGTTAAATGTTGCTGAAGTGACTAGAAAAACCATAGAACATCATTTTCTTTTATTGTGCTGCATTGTAATCATCATAACACTCGTAATACGTTCACTACATTTACTTTAAGAAAAATATTATCAGACAATATTATTGATGTAATAATAGAGAAAAGACATTACAAGCACTGGATTGGATTTTCTCTTGAGAATAATAATTTTCTAACATATAAAATAATTCTTTTTTTTTCTTCTTCAATGCTTTCTACTTTAAAAATAGAGCTGATAGAGCTCATTGATCCATCCAAATTTCAGTTACTATCTGTGCATGACATCTGGCTTTGTAATATTCACACCATTCTTACTCTTGCTTTGGGCTAAAATTCCTGTTTAACTACTCCATGATGTACAATTTAATGACTGAAATCTTATAGTAATGTATTACCATACTGAAAAAAAAAGTGACTTTCTATGCTGCTTATATATTAAGGTATATATGTGCTTTTACATAAATGATGGTGTTAATGTGCCCTTAAAACCAGCAAAATTTGTGGCTTGAGGAGAAAGTTGTAGTATTGATGCACTGAAACTGTAACTAAGGAAAAAAGTTACAAGGACAAGGATTTCTGTGACTACTGGTTTCATATTTTCAACATCGTACATTACCAAATATTTACAAAGGCATTCTTTACCATTGCACCTAGTTTATAAACAACAGCCTATAAAATAAGTATTTTAATTCTTAATTAGGATTCTAAGATATTTCTAAGCAAATATGAGAGACATTTAGCTAGTTTTGCAGTAACAATGATAATAATTTAGGAGCTGTCTCTGCATCCAAGTACATGCAATTTTAGCAGTCCCAAGTCCAACTGCAGTTGCCCACAATAAATCGTAACATTTAACATACTTGTCTCTTTAACCAGAAGTAGATGTACACAAGCAGTATTGACTGCTTCACAACATACCCAATAAGAATCCTGAATATATATATATATATATATATATATATATATATATATATATATGACCCACAAAAATATAATACTAGTATATACAATGGCAGCTTGGTTAATCTGGGACATCAAGGAAACTAATTCAGCTCCACAGTCATGCACTGGTATTAGATTTAGTGCAAAATAAACACAGACACTTATTCAGTTAATCAAAGTTACATGCCTATCTTAGCCAGAGTGAATCAGACCTTCACACTGCACAGTCTTGAAATCCAACAGTGATAACTGGAGATTAGCCACCTAGCTCACACTTAGATGTGTCTAAGTATCTGAACCTTAAACTGCTATCATCTGGGCAGCATACCATCTCTATTAGGTTGCCACAATTTATGTTCATTGCATCTAACTTTCAATATAACCTCAAAGAAATCATTTCTCTATTCTACTCTATCTGACTAGATGAGGTCCTGAGCAACTTTATCTAAATTGGTGGTGCTTTGAGCTGGAGGCTGGACCAGAAGATCACCCCAGAGGCCCTTTCCTACCTTCAGGTTTCTGCGATTCTGTCTACATCTGAACAAGACTACTCTGGCCCGCTCAAGGAGCTAGGAAATGAGCATTTGTAGGTGAGTTGAGAACATAGTAAAAATATAGGCTTCAGCTCCAGGTTGAGGTGAACTGTACATGCCTGTACATGTACTTGCCACTGATCTTATAGGAACAAATTCAGATACAAACACTTGAAATGAAGAACTCAACACGTGATCCAAACCCTTCTCACAACTGAGTGATCACTATCTCTTCCTCAACTGCATTCACCTTTGTCAAGAATAAAAAAATCTAATAATAAATAATAATATTTTGATCATTTGAAAAAACATCGAAATAATTTAGAAAATAATTGTCTTTATTATCTTTTCATGCATTATTATTATATCTGTACTATTTTACTTATGTAATTTATAATTTCATTATTATAGTTAGCATTCAGGTAAGCAGTGTGGTCACTTAAATTCATATTCCCTAAGTATCAAGCTTAATAATATAGTACAGTAGCAAAGCCTAGGAGAACAGTGACAGAAATCATATTTAATAGTTACTGAGACAGTCATTTTTTTCCCTATTTTTATCTCCATTTGCTGTATGACCAAAGACAAGGCATTGTGCCTTAGTTTATTCAAAATGTAAAATGGTTTTAATTAATATTCAGCATAATTAATGATTAAGTGCCTTGAGAACATGTGATGAAACAATTTCTAGAAGAGCAGAGCATTTTTGCTTCAACCTCTTTAAAAGTGTATCCCCTTGCCACATATTTTCAAAAAGTCTACAACCCCTTACTAGAGCTAAATGACTAATTCAAATGAATAATTTATCTAAAGAATTTTGCTTTGTTTTCTCATTGCAAATTGTTCTCAAATAGACTTCAGAATTATTGGGCTTATTAGTTATTGCTAAATTATGCACATTTCAGCGACTCATTCTGTGTCTGAAGACCACTGATTATTTTTTTTTCTGAAAATGTTAGTAATTTGCTGTTTGCACTGTGCTGGTAGTCCTTTCCTATTACTGAAAAGCATATGTAATCTATCAATGCAATCAGATCTATATATAATGATATTTTATAAATAAATACATATATATGAAAAATTCCTGATTCGTGGATTTTAAAGGTCAGAAAGCACAAGGAGACCACCTACAGGGAACATCTGTAGAGTCCCTTTCCTCTGAGCTGAGCCTAATAATTTGTGCTTGGCTCAAAGTGGCAGACTTCTTTTAAGAGAATCTGCAAAAGATTATTAAGAAAAGGAAGCATACTTTCAATATACATTAAATTCACTATATGGGGATTGATTCCTTCTTACACTGGAAAACATAGAAGCTTATGAATCAAATAAGACTAAAAGCTATTGGATTAAATGGAATCTCCTATTCACTCTTGACTGGATGACTTCAAGAGGCAGAGGACAAGCACTGTTATTACTATGTTGTTCCAATAATTACCCTCCATGTTAGAAATATTTCTTACTTGTAATATGAATTTGTCAAGCTTTAATTTCCCATTATCTGCTTGCATTAACAACCTCCCTGTGAAAGCACTTATACATCATAATCAAGTCACCTCTTGATCTTTTTGATGAGCTAAACAGATTGAGTTTCTTGAGTTGTTTACTGTAAGCCTGTTGTTAAGCCCTCAAATTACAGTTTCTTCTGAGCACTGTCCTGAATCTGTTGACAAATTTGTTAAGGAATGTTTGGATTTTGTGTTGAGGGATATGGTTTAGCGAGTACTATTTGTGATAGGTGGATGGTTAGACTGAATGATCTTGAAAGGCTTTTCCAACCTTGGTGATTCTGTGATTCTGTGGCATATTTTAATATTCTACTGCCAGTCTCAGAAGTGCTGTTTATACAGATACATTGGTTAAAAACATCAGTTTCCTGCTCAGATATCTGGAGAAATATCATTGTGACTGTTACCAGACAAATGATGAAACTTTCAATTACACACACATAAAAACATAAAAATTCATTTTTGGCCAGTGAAAATGTTAAAGTTGACTGAAAGTGCCATTTAAAAATCCTTATTTAAAAATGCTATATTTAAAATCAAATATGCTAATTTGAAAGACAAATGAATTTTTATCTGGCTCTCTGTGTGACTTTTGCTGTTAATTGCATAGACTGTTGGAATTATATTGTTAGAATTCAGCATATAGTAAGATACATACATTCAGCATACAAAAATGTCTGGAATTAAAATTAATTTTTAATATTTTTAAAATTTTTGTCTACAGGAAATCAAGAGGGTGCCCTACATTAAACTGAATGAAAATTTGCTTAAAAACAGAAAATACAGTTCAACCCTGAGATACATTTATTCCTCATGTAAACATCAAGAAAGCAAGTTACAGCAAAATCCTGCTCTGTGGCCTTCTTGATAAGCTCATATTGAATTCAGTAGAGTTTGGATCAGACTCTGAGCACAAGAGATTTTGGCATCACACAGCAGGTTATATGAATGGACACTTCCCTTTACTTTGCGCCTTCACCATCTGTTCTGCCCTCTAATTACAAATGCAAAATGAACATAATTAAATATTGGCATCACACAAAAATAAGCTAGAAGTTATTTCAATGCATATGCATGTTCTTTATTAAATGCAACAAGCATCTGTTTTGTTTTCTTATGTTTTGAGACACAGATAGAGGAAAATTGCTTTTTCCTGCCAGAAAGGATATTTTTATTGGTAAATTGGAATTTAATACAGGAGATAAGACTTTACAATCATCGATAAAATCTAGTTTCTGTAAAGAGAAATTTAGGCCTGAATTCTTCTCTAAGGAAGTACAAGAGGAACAGCAAAAATAAGGAAGGGAAGTCATTACTGAACATTGTTCTGACTACTGGAGTCCAGTTTCAGTGAGTGAGTGGCTGTGCAGTATTTATGTAACTGTTGGGATTAAACTACAGTTTTGTTGCATGTGCTGTGCAGTTCATTAAAAGCAACAATACTTGAGCTTTTGCTGTCTCCTCCTTACTTTCAGGCTAACATCAGCTAGTCCTGGCCCAAGCGTCTGCCTTCTATAATGGTATAGACTCTTTATACTTCGAATCATAGAGTTAGAAGGGACCAACAAGGATCATCAAGTCCAACTCCTGGCTCATAAAACAATTACCCAAAAATCAAACCGTATTTCTGAAAGCATTTATAAATGCTTCATTAACTGCAGCAGGCTTGGTATCATGAGCACTTCCTTGGTGAGCCTGCTCCAGTGCCTGACTGAATACTTATAAAGCTACTTATTAAATAACTTGGTACTTTACAACATCTGTATGGGATCTGATGAGGTATTGCCATTCCTATTTTTCAGATAAAGAGGGGCAGTTCACAGATGTTATGATCTCTGCAGACTGTACATTACAAAAAGAGCAAAAAGGATTTATCCAGACTAGTAAAAAAAGAAGGGCCTGAGGCCATGTAGCTTACAGTGGTTTGTGTCCAGGCTTCCCAGGATTCTTCTATAGAGCATATAGTGTTATATTACATAGCACTTTGTTCTGTGTTTCCTCAGTTTCAGCGTGATGTAAGTCCCAAGATATGATTTACTATAGTTTGTGTGATTATTCAGTTTACAGTATCTGAATTAATGAGTTATGATTTTGCAGGTTGGGACTGAGGGCAGGTGTTTCATGTCCTATGTGCAACCAAAAGGGTGTATGGTTGATGAGAGAACTCAGTTTCCCCTGAAATAATATTAGAGGAAGGTTTTGACTGGAAGAGTGAGAACAAGCTGACAGCCTTTCTATCTTGCTATCTTACAGAGTGAGCTGCTCTCCAAACATTGCCTGGTTTTTGTCTCAGAGAACTATGGGGGCTGGCCCAAACAATTAAGGAAGAGGTGGTTTGCCCCTGGAGCTTAGTGGTTTTCACACAGCAAAATAATTGTACCCGGGGAGACTACACCCATAAAACACATCAGGTGCTATAGCACTTGCACTGCAGTGATGTTCAGGCCTTTTGTTCCCTGAGCAATTTGGAGTCCTAGGTTAGGCACATAGAGTCTCTATGGAGACAGGCATCCCTGAATGGGATCTGTGTAATACAGCCTGCCAAGAGCTACTCAGGCTACTCAGTAGGATAGTTGGGAAGTATATTTTAAAGGAAACCTCTCTCTGGCAGTTAAAGACCGAAGTCTAGGCTTAATTTTGAATTCACAGACATGAACTCTTTCCAAAAGATGCTAAAACTGTTCTTACTTCACATATTACATTGTAAGCGTTTAGTATTTGATTGGCTAGAAGTAAAAGTGTCCAAGTTCCAGTTTCTAGGCTGTGCTATACCATAAAGACAAAAATCTCTATTTTCTTTCCATCTGTCCACCTTCTATGCAAAATGGATGAAAGAAACCATTTGATGTAATAGAAGAATCCATGAGAGTGAGATGCTCTTCTCTTGGGAGGCAAGGCTTTCATTTACCCTCAAGTAGACAAACATTCCTACAGTTTGGTTCAATGCTCCAAAAGCAAAGTAGTTGGGTAATGCTGCGTAGGCCTATGTTTGCTGCAGCACTTAACACTTCATTTTGGCAATACCTGCTCTGGACTGGCATGAATAACCTAGGAAAAGAGCCTGCAGTTTATGTCCTCGTGGGACTCAGACATAAGCTAAAAAAGGCTGTGAGCATCATAATTTCTCTTTTGAAGGTGGTGGGAGGTGGGAGTGGGAAGTGTAACTATTTTGATTTGTTTTTATTCACTGTTTTACTATACACACTAACAATGTGTTGCTGCCACTGAAATGAATAGCTTCTCAGTGAATATAGGGATTGGATACACCATGACTGATAGCTGATATGCATTTCAGGACTAGCGTGCAAACTGCTACCAGCAAGTATGAGATGAGATCTGAATTGTGAGTGAGCTCTCCACATTGTTCTCATCTGAGGGTGGCAGTAAGTAGCTCATCAATGTTAGGATTTTGTCAATTTGAGGCTTGTCCATAAGTAGGTCATTAGATAGCGTGAGTTGGATTCTTGCTGCCCTAACTCTACCTTTCTAAAAACTGGTCGTGTAGTCCAATTTTGTCATTTGGGCTCCCTCTAGAGCCAACGGAGGCAGACATTCTACCATATAATTTCTTCAGTCACAAGGTATGTGTCCAAGACAAATAAGGCAACTCATCCACAAAGCATAGAGAGAATCCAGGTTATTAACTCAGTCTAGATATGTAAAACTAAAAGAAACAGAAACCACCCATATTGCTTTTCCTAGTGAAACTGAGGAAGTTTTCAAAATAGTTTGGGTATTTAATTGTGGAGCTGGAAAACAACACAGTGTCTGCAGCTATTGAGATGTTCTATATGAAATCAGACACTCCTAGATCTCTCTGTGTATTTTCTGCTGCTATAAATGCAGTGGTAGATTGAGCATATAAACCAATGCACCTGGGCAATTTTCCATGATTCTTCCCTTCATTGCTTGCCTGTTGATAATTGATAGCAATAATTATGCTACCGCAAATCTCTTCAAATCTCTTGCAGGTTGATCATATAACACAAATGTCTAATTTATTAGTTCTATAAAACAAATGAATAAACAAACAGCAACAACAAAAAAACATCCCCAAAATCAAGGTTGAATATTTGACTATGAATGAAAGATACAGCAATGGACAGGGATACATTGCTCATATCTCCCAGACATATTTTACCAAGGAAATCCATTCCACATCTGCTGACCAGAACCAATAGAAGCCCTATAGTAAGATCAAGTAATATCTACTTCAGAAGGCTTATATGGCTGATGCATCCTTCTCATAGAAGGAGATAGGGATGTGACATATGTTTTAAAGGAAGATGTGAAGCAAAATTCACATTTAAGACAAAATAGACTTTAGTGATACTGAGAATCACAGTCATCATTTCAAGCATTCCAAACATTTTTCAGTATTGTTTCAGTGTTTTTTTTTTCCAAATATAGTGATTGTTTTGGGGAGGATAACATCAGATTGACACTGTACCTCACACAGTGTGTGGAGGAAAGAGTTTATTTTTCCTAGAATCCTGTTGAAGTGTTAATTTAAAGAAGTAATAATGTAAATCTTATTTCAAACATTCTTCCCCCCTGGCAGACTTCTATATTAAGAAATTTGGGTAATTGACCAATGTTGCAGTAGCTCAGCAGGCATTATTTTCTTTTGGTAAAAGGATACTACAGTAAATTTCAGTGAGAAGGATGGAAAAGAAAAAAAAAAAAAAAAAAGAACAGACCTAAACAAGACTTGAATATGAAAGGAAAATATAAACCAGATGGGAATGATGGAGACACATTTTCATATCATTTTCTTTTAAGATTGTTTTTAAAGTTTCCCTTCACTGCGTTGGCTGTCTGCCTCTGAGTAACACGATGCAGCAGCAGCTAGGAGCTATCCATTGGTATTGCTGGCCAACTAAATCAGGGTAAAATCCATCATCCCACAAAATTAATGTGAAAGTTTCCACTACCTTATGCAGGCAGTGGAGCAGGTGCCGAAGGGGAAGGCCTGGTCCCATTGAAATCAAAGGCAAAGCTCCTACTGCCTTGAGTGAATGGGTTCTGGGGCTTGAAGACACACGTGGGAACTCTACTGCAAGACCTTTAGGGAAGGGGAAGAGAAGCTTTCCTGATGTTTCTGTACTGTCAAATGCATCTCTGACTATTAATAAGTTTGGAAGCTGCAAAATGCAGGGCTGGTTGTGCTGGTACTGGACAATTAATTCCTCTTGCACCGAAACAGCAGAGGGAATTTTTGTCTCCCTTTCTGCTCCTCCTAATTAAGCCACAGTGGCCATTGCAGCTCTGGGGCTCTTTCTTCAAGTCATTGTTTCTCAGTATGGTTTTACTGACACATGAAAAAAAGCACAAGGGCAGGAGTTGCATGGTGCTTTCTAGTGAAGCTTCAGCTTTAAAGCTAGGACTCAGACTGCTTCACTCTACTGCTGACAATTTAGCAAATGGTCCATGTTATGCTGCTTTGATCTTGTGAAAGTTTTCAAAAAATTCATCCTTGAAGAAAGCTACAGGCCCAACAGATCCCCCAGTTCATTAGCAATCCTTTAGCAGCTCCCAACAATTAGAGCTGTCAGACAGCCGAACTCCATTCGGAGGCCGCACATTCAAAATCCCTGACTAATGACTTGGTAAAAAGACTTGACAGTGTGTTGCAATTTGTTATAATTGAATCTAAGCTGCATCAGCTGTTTGAGGGGCTGAAATGTTTTCAAACATTACACTGATTTAAATTAATGCCACAAAAATATTCAGAAATCGTGTCTGTCAGATTCAGTGCTAATAATCATGTACTCTTCAGATGTGAAGAAGACATTTCATCACCATTTGAAAGCATTGTCAAGAAGGCAGCTTAAATTCCCCCTCCTCCTCCCTCCCCTCAAGTGAAAAATAAGTTGATAACCAGTATATTCATCACAGGACAGTGCTTGGTAACTGGAATAGGATGGCATGGGAGGGGGAGGCCTCCTAAACTGTGAGGCTCTAGGGAGATAAAATTTGAAAAGCCCATTACAAATAATGGTTTTTCACTGAGTGCTTTTTAATATAAGACTTCCAAAAAAAAATTAAAGCAACTGTTGGAGGAAGTTCAAAAAGAAGAATCATCTTTTCTAACTCAATCTCTGCCTTCATTTTCACTGTGGACACATAAATGGAACAGTGGGACATTTGGCAAGCAGACTTCCAGTGCAAGCTCTCCAACTGAAACTTGCATCTGCTTTCAGAATATCTTTCACTCAAAAGGAGTGGGATAACATGAGATATTGAGGTAGCCTTACTTTCCAAATTAATTATTTGCTCTGTTTTTTTAATCTACTGTTAGTATTGGAAAGCTTTCCATTTAAATTGAGATGAGTTCCTACTGTAAGCACTGAACCTGAATTTTCCTACTTTGAATGCTCTGGAGTCTAAGAAAGGAATTTAGAGTTCTTCCATGTATATAAAAGCTACTTAATAGTGAGCTCCAGACAGAATTTTGGACTTAGCCCATTCTGAAATCAAGACTGGTTAGACTCAGTTTTTTTTCTCCCTCCTGAGGTACAGAATATCGTGAGCCAAAAAATGTGATGAGTAAAGTTTTAATCAGTACAGAATTTTCAGAACCATAAGGGTCACTGAAGGAATGCATTTCTCACTAATGTATCAGTGCCATTTAGGCTGAGCTGAGATGCTATGGGTTTTAGTTAATACCACAGAACTTTGTTAAATAAAAAAGCAGTTTACAAACCCAAGCACAGAAAGAACTAATGAAGTTCTCTGACCTAGGAACTCATTGCAATTTACTTTAAAACTAGTTTTACTCCTCTAGGGTTCTGAAAATCATGAAAATCACCTGATCAAATGTGGATTTTTACTTTGTACATGCCCAGCTCTGAGCTGGTCAAAGAAGAGACCTGGTGGGAGCAACTCATCCCTTCATGAAGATGATGCAGTCTCACCATTGTAATATTGGCTCTTGAACTATAGAAAGCTGAGATAATCATTTCCTAATCAGAAACTGGATATTCTTAGAAAGGTAGATGTTTGATGATTACAAAACCAAGCAAGAACACTGACAAACAGACCCCACTCTGAATCTCTGCACACGGATAAACTCTTCTGAACTCTTGTTTCTCTTTCTCCAGGCTCACATTAATTTTGTGCTCTTTCTGTGATGACTATTACTTAGTATTAGTATGTTTGTTATCCATATTAGCTAACTATAAAATTGATTACTTTTACTACTAACAGATAGCAAGGAAGAAACAACTCGGGGAAAGAAATTCTCCACTTGGGGAAAGTAATAAATAAACAATTTCTTTTTTAAGTACACTCAGGTTTTTTTTGTTTTTGTTTTTGTTTTTGTTTTTGTTTATAATACAGCAGCATACTTTGCTTTCTTAAAGATATCTGCCATGAATATCAGTCCTCTCAGTCCTTCTACTGAGATCTCAAGGGTTTTTACTATAAATGCAAAAATGTTCTGATACAACTCTGTAAGCATGTCTGCTTTATGGGTGATGTAACATAATTTTATATTTTGGAACTTTTCTCACATAGACCTGTGTATTATCAGATTGCATGTGGGGAACCAACAATAAAGTTATTCTTCAAGTCTTGCAAAATTCACAAGTGACTCACAAAACTTTTTTTTTAAAAAAGCCTTTATGTAATGTCTGATTAATAACAAAGGTCAACAGCCAGCTTTGAGATCTATAATTCAGCATTCCCAGGTTTTACTAAGATATGTGTTACAGAGATTGTGGTTACCATTAAATAAATCTCAAAAGAGTATTCCACTATCACATCTTTTATTTATTTCAAATCTCCATTTTCTTTAAGTATTGAGGATTTGATTCTATTAGGCAGGTGTAATTTCAGGAATACTGATGTGTGGCCATTATTCAGCATTTAATGTGTGATTTATTTCAATAACCTGATAGAAGCTAGTCCTCTACTCTCCCACTGTAGGCAAAGGAATGTGAGAAGCACCTCCAGACAACAATTTGCTCACTACCTTTCTCAGCCAGTCATCTCCAGATGCTGCTGCTTCGACATGCATGTTGTTCATTCAGAAGTCTTGCAAGGTCAGAGAACGCTGAGCTTTTCAGATACTGATACAGAAAAAATTCCACAGTGAAAATCCATGAAACTTTTTTTTCCACTAAATTGACTTTCTGTATTTCTGTACCATAACATTGCCAGGAGTTGTCCTCTGATTCTACCAAAAGTACATGAAAACATCTGTTTTTATTTACATAACTATCTTCAGTTCATATGAAGTCACAGTACTGAGCCCTCCAAAGACAGTACTGCAATGCAAACATACCAAGTTTCTGAAAATTTAAGACCTGTGCAGGACTCTTCAGCCCACATTTCAGCATTTTAGTTATAATCTGATTTTTATACACTTTGAGTGCCTAACAACTTCTGCTGAAGTCAGAACAAATTACTTCATACTCATATGCTTAAAGGTACTATTTGAAATTAGGGACTAGTATGCAGATTTAGAGGCTTGATGTTTGTTGCTACTTAATAAATATACAAAAGGTAGGATTTCTCCCTTTATATCAGTTATATCTTATCTATTGGTCTGTTGTACCAGTTTCTTGCTGCAGTCCCTATAAAATTCTTGAATCCAAGAAAAATGTGCATCGTTACATGTAATTATTTGTAATGTACTTTTCTGTTTCTCATTTTGCTTTATTTGGTAAGAAGCATATCTGCTCAAAAATCTAGAGCGTTGCTTCTTTTTCCACTGCAAATCAAGACGTGTAAACTATAGTAAAAGCTGATTTAGAAAGGTGGGAAGAGGAAATGCTAATTATCCAAAGGTGTGATAACTACAAAAAGAGCCAAGTCACAAAAGATTTATCCGTTTAACTAAAATAGCCAAGACAAACAAAATACAATTGGAGTTAATTTAGCTTTCCAGGTTTTCATAAACTCATACTTGGGAGGTCGAAGGAGGGAAGTCACTTAGCCCCAATTGTGTCTTGTTTAACTTGGCTGGGTGAATTGCTAACCCTTTTGTAAGCTGGCTCTTTTTCAAGCTATCACACCTTTTGTATCACTGAAAAGGGTTGGATTTTATTGTTTGTTTGTTTTTTAATTGATGTCAAATATTTTTATCATCAAATACCCAGGTTTCTTTTGAGTGTGAAATTGATAGCAACATAATTAAATAACAAGAGTTCACTTATTTCATTGCTCAGAGGAAAAAAATAAACATGCAATAGAACTTTGAATGAAGTCACTTACTTGACAGGCTCTATATTCACAAATTCTTGAAATAAAGCCAAGCATATAATCCACAGGACTATACATAGCAGTCAGTAAAAACTGACTGGAATGTCCATGTGTTAAACTAGACACCACAAGAAGCATCAACAGTGCCATGAATGCATCAAAACCATCAGAGACAAAAAATTATGTAACATCATAAAAAAGTCACTTACTTGGAAAAACATATTCCTTTAGGACACTTGATGGAATATCTTGTTAGAGCAGTTAGCCAAACACTGGTAGTGCCAACTGTTAGATTATTTTTTGTATTTAAATGTCTGCTGAAATCAGTTTTAGTAAGTGTTTTCACCAATATCAATAAAATATGTCTGTTGATCAGGAAGTGAGTTATGACCTTTTGTACGCAAGATGCAAACAACGAGTAGAGAAATAAACTAATATTGCTACATTATAAAAAAATAATCCTTTCCTTCTGAAGAGACAATGATGGGAACATGATAGAAACACACAAATGTCATGTCTGTAATAAGACCACATCAATAGATGCCTCAATTAGGTTCTTCTGTGGTCAAATACTTGATTATGTAGACCCACTTTGTTAATGCCTTCGGCAGCTTAATTTGACTTTTCTGTTGCTATTGACCATACGTATTCTAGAAACTGTTATTGCACTGGCATTCAACCATCATATGTCATACACATGAAGACTGTTCCCTGTATATGTAATACGCATGTAAGCTAACAACATCACTCCAACATGTAATTGTGCCCCAGTAGGTTGCTGCAGATATTTCACTGTTCACATCAGAGAACAGACAAATGATATTTGAATAATCATTTAGAAATGTAGAGTCTGGATTCTGTGTGAGTAATGAACAGATTTGTTAGATAAAAGTGTGATACCCGATATAAGATGACTTTTCATTAGTTTTGTGAAACTATCCGGATATGTAGTTTAGCAAGGGCATTTCCTAAATATTTTGGACCAAGTTTTATGATTTCCCTTATTGCAGTATAACAGTGCTTGTCTTTCTGTGTGTGCATGTGTTATTCTAAGTATTTTACACGGTAGGTCTGGAAATTACCAAAACACTGAATTATTCACTCCATCTTACTATGCAGAAGCACTGTAATCTGAAAGATTTTTGGCAATTTAAAGAGGTAATAGATGAATTGAGCTGCTGCTTGGAATTAGTATGACTAAAGCAAAAACAGTTCCTGGATAACATGGTTAACTCAGTGCCAGCTCTGACTGTGATAGGTCTATTCAATAGAAACAAAGTATTTAATTAATTAAAAATATAAAGGACCTAGAGAAATTCAAAAGGTTTTCCTGATGACAAAATATTTGAAAACAGTTGCTGACAGACATGATTATTAGGTGTATACATAGTTACACACAATGTTCACACTCCAAGTGAGCTCATAACCTTACAATGTACAGCACAGTACGTAAATTTTGCTTATGCTGTACAGGTCAAGTTGAAAGGCTTTAATTTCCTCACTTTCAAAATAACTTCCCATCACTATTCAGTCTCTCCTTTCTAAATCTTTAATGGAAAGTGATATATTTCAATGATACTGAATGTAATTTTGGTATGATCACTTATATCGAGCACTTTGCTGATATCACAGGATGATGTAGCTGTTCATGAAGATGCTCATTTGAAGTGTTAAGAATTTTTTCCTCAAGCTTGTTCTGTTGTGATAATCAACCAGGATCTTAGTGGGTAGTGGGTCATTACTGTCATCCGTTCTTGTTATTTCAGTAGATATTTTTGTCTCTTTGATCTTGTTCAGTATTTTGTACTGATCTGGAGGCCGGTAGCATAAGACCACTAGTATATTTATACAACTTAGTGAGACTCAGAGTACTTAATACTAGTGCCAAAATGGCATTTGATCTTGTCACTACCACCCTCAGCAGAGCAGCCACAACAGGGTCAGAGAGGCTTTTTCTCATTATTGCACTCCAGAGGATCTCTATCTGCCAATAAGATGAAAGGTGACTATGAGTTCATGTGCCTACCTTGGCTGCAGTCTTAACTATTTAGCAAACTCCAAAAGCCTTAGCTAGTTTAAAGTCCTTTTCTTTACTGGCAGGTCTACATTACTGCTGTAGAACATACTTTGACTGACAAATATGGCATAACTTCTAGAATCAATTCTCTTATTATAATATATGAACAGAGGGGTACAGTGCCCTGCAGGGTATGTGTGTATTTGAGGGAATGGAAGGGAAGGGAAGGGAAGGGAAGGGAAGGGAAGGGAAGGGAAGGGAAGGGAAGGGAAGGGAAGGGAAGGGAAGGGAAGGGAAGGGAAGGGAAGGGAAGGGAAGGGAAGGGAAGGGAAGGGAAGGGAAGGGAAGGGAAGGGAAGGGAAGGGAAGGGAAGGGAAGGGAAGGGAAGGGAAGGGAAGGGAAGGGAAGGGAAGGGAAGGGAAGGGAAGGGAAGGGAAGGGAAGGGAAGGGAAGGGAAGGGAAGGGAAGGGAAGGGAAGGGAAGGGAAGGGAAGGGAAGGGAAGGAAGAAAAAGCTTCTAATAAAAGAATGGATTATCTGGGAAGGATTCCATCTGATGGATAATCCTTGAAAACTCCTCAACATGAATAAAATCCAACCAGATCTTTCAAAAATCATGCTAATATAGGAAGCCTGAGGGCACTGAAACAGTGTGGATGGGATTAACAAGTTGAAATTGCAGGTTAGTGTGGACAGGGGAGACTTTGTAATAAACTAAACAAGGCACAATTAAAGAAGTACCAATAGGCCAGTATACTGGGGAAAATAGCAAGTTTTCCTGGGAAATCAGCACAACCGAGTATCTCTCTGAAGGAATGCCCGCAGCATGGGGAACAAACTGGCAGAATTACATGTCTACAAAGTTCTGCAAGGCTATTAACTAATTGGGACCATGTAAATGTAGTGAAGTAGTTCACACAGCTGTGTGGTGCAGTGAATGTATACAAGAAAGACAGGAACATACTAATAGGAATGAAGTGAAGGGTCATGAAGAAGACTAAGGGGCTAGACTATCTGTCATATGAGAAGAGAGAAAGACAGGTGGTACTATTTAGATTGGAGAAGTTTCAGGAGGGATCTTATCTATGTGTATGAATACCAGATTGGAAGGGGGGAAGCAAAGATACAAGCAAATTCCTCTCTATGGTAAGGGGGACACTACTTCAGTGGGAGGACAAGAGGCAATGTGTGCAAACTGAAATACAGGAAATTATGCTTAAACGTAGAGAAAAACTCCATTACAGTGAAAGGCGGTCAAACAAAGGGAGAGGTTGGCCAAAGATATTGTGGAGACATTCAAATAACTGCTGAACAGCGTCCTGGCCAAATTGTTGACCCTGCTCTGAGCAGGTGGTTGCACTATACAGTCTCAAGAGGTGACTTCTAGCCTCAGTAATTAAATGAATACTGAGCTTGGTGTGACCACTGTTTATGTTAGGTAAAAAGAGAAGCAAAAGCAAAGCAAGTAGCTGTTACTTCAAAAGAAAAATAATCAATTGAAAAGTATCAGATTTCAAGCTAGAAAGGAATTGCTCAGGATATATATATCACTGGACAGCCTGGTCTAGTGGTTGGCAAGCCTACGCATAGCAGGGGAGTTGAAATCAGATGACCGTTATGGTCCTTTTCAACCCAGGGCATTCTATGATTCTGTGATAGGAGAGAGACTGCCAATTCAGTGGAGTAGACTAAAGTATTATTTTCTTTCTACAGATCTTTCTACATGTGAATCATATAGGAACAAAACATGAAATTGAGAGAATTGACTTTCTTTCACTGGACAAGCATGTAGATGTGAAGTGATGCCTTTCAGCTCGAAAGGCAAATGGGATCCTGGGCTCCATCAGGAGAGGGGTGGTCAGCAGGGAGAGGGAGGTGATTGTCCCTCTCTACTCGGCTCTTGTGAGGCCCCATCTGGAGTACTGTGTCCAGGTGTGGAGTCCTCAGTACAAGAAAGACATTGAGATCTTGGAAAGGGTCCAGAGGAGGGCGACTAAGATGATCAGGGGGCTGGAGCACCTCCCCTATGAGGACAGGCTGAGGGAGTTGGGCTTGTTCAGCCTGGAGAAGAGAAGGCTGTGGGGTGACCTCATTGCAGCCTATCAATACCTGAAGGGAACCTACACCCAGGAGGGGAGTAAACTCTTCAGAAGGGCTGACAACAGCAGGACTAGGGGAAATGGATCCAAGTTGAAGGAGGAAAGATTTAGGTTGGATGTTAGGGGGAAGTTCTTCACAAGGAGAGTAGTTAGGCCCTGGAACGGGCTGCCCAGGGAGGTTGTGGATGCCCCGTCCTTGGACGTGTTCAAGGCCAGGTTGGACGGGGTCCTGGGCAACCTGATCTGAATGTGTACATTTGGTGGCCCTGCTAGGCAGGGGGGTTGGAACTACATGATCCTTGAGGTCCCTTCCAACCCGGGTGATTCTGTGATTCTGTGATTCTGTGATGTAGAAGGAAAACAACAGATAGTCTAGGTCAGATCCACTATGTTTCTAACAAAGCAATCTTCACATTACTTCCTGCTACCACTAAATCTACTGCCCTGTAGTCTCTTCAAGTTTCCACTTGATTTAATTTTTAACCAGCCTTCCTGATTCTTCAAACCTACCAACAACACAGGAGCTAACTCTACCAGCTGTACCATAGTGCAGCAAGGCAGCTATGCTCTTTGAGCAGTATTGCTGTTGATAGGTGCAGAAGTTTATGGAAAGTGACTGGTGGGATGGTGAAGTTCCCACTGAAGAGTAGATTAACTCTGTGTGGGGCACATTTCAGGGTATCCCTTCCCTTTTAATCAGTGATTCCTATTAGAGTGGAAGGCAGTGAATAAGCAGAAAGAGAGTTAATGGAATTCCTTGTCCATATGCATCCCATTTCTGGTGAGCATGTGCCAGAGACATGAATGCCTTAGCCACAGGGGTTTAATAGGTTTCACCTGTACCCACAAGTCCAATTTCAAAGATGAAAAGGGAGTAAAGCATCCAACCTCCTTTTTGTTATTGCAAGTTTTGTACCTGGCAAAGTCTGCGTTGCCATGTTACTTTGCAGTAGCTCTCTGCAGCCACTCTTTACTCTGAAAAATATAAAAATCTTAATGAATACAGAAGTTGCTTCTGTGTTCCGAGACTTTCTTCAGCAATAGGACGTCCCTAACAAACTTCACAGATCCTATTCAGAGACTCAAGTGCTGATCTGCAAATGTCCATATGTATCAAATTCCTAGCAAAAACCCTGATAGAGTCTTGATGTATTTCAAATAGCCTTTCCTGTGTATCTGCAATTCTGGAGGGAGTAATTGTGGACACAGAAGGACAATGTAAGCTTATTCTCAGTAGACAAAATGTATGAAATAACATCATTCAGGGTTATTTCTTCCCATAAAGGAAGATAATTTAGTAACATGTAGGTAAGAAAACCTCCCCAGCTAGGATACAATAGACACATTTTTATGGCTATAAGCTTTAGAATTAAGACAGTTCTTTTCCTTTTCTTAAAATGCCTTTATGTTTGCTGTGGAGTCAATAAGAGAACAAGATATGAATATTCACCACTGCTGAGGGAGGGAAACAGATTTTTGCAAAACAGAAAAAAAACTGTAACAGGAATTTGCCTAGGCAGCTTTCAATATTAGACTGGTGGGTGCTATGGAAAGTGATAAGATATATAGAAATATTAAATATTAAATAGGATTAGCTTTTGAAAAGCATCCCCAGACATAAATCTTTTGTGTCATCTTCATAGCTGGTTACAGAAGTACAAATCACTAAGTAGAAGAGCCAATTCTGCTATTTATGTTTGTGACCATAAAGAAAGTGATGTAGGTGATTTGTATAATAACTGCACTTAGTTGTCAGGATTTTCTGTAAGTGCTCTTGAGCCTACTTCTTTATGTTCCAGTGAAATTGTTTTTTGGTGTTTTTTTTTTTTTTTAATTGTTTTTCAGGGTTTATTGTTGCTGTTGTTGTTGATTGTTTTTCCTTTGCATATGTGTGTTGGTGGTTGCTTCTGTAATAGACTTAAATATTTCCTGGAGTTATCACTTCTTCTCACCTACAACTGCAATCTGTCATGCTCTGCCCTTGCTCTCTATATCTATGCAGTGAATACAGATGTCTTTCAAGCAAGACTATCAAGACGACACATTTGCATTCTAGTGAGCTCACCCAGAGCTGAATGATATTTGGCCTACGGAGTATCACCTTCTCTCAGCCAATCTGTGTGATTCAAAAGGCACAGCTGTTGCGTAGGGAAAAAAAATAAAAATCTCTCTGCTGGGTTTTCAGGCATTAATCAAAAAATATCAGATACCAAAATGTAATAATCAGATGTTATAGGTACACCTCAGAAAGGGCATTTCCTCTTCCATCAGCTGCGCTATCTCACTGTGGCAGTATGAAGAATGGGCAAGTCTTTTTGATATATGAAGTCTTAATCTTTTATTCAGAAAGTATATCCTGATCAGTGTTTAAATGTGCTAGGTTAGAAAATGAAGCATCTTACTGTTTAAATTGCAGCCTTCAAGGCACAATGAGCCTGTTAATCTCCCTGTGTAGTTACTCTATGGCAGCTATCATGATGGTATTTCTTCTTATCACAGTAATAGGAGGATCCAAGAAAAAACTGTTAAAAGGTGATTTCCACCCTGTTTTTTATTTCCTTTCATACACCTAAAGTATTCTGGAACATGAGGTGTTCTACTGGCTTTATTCATCCACTTTGTAGTCATCTGGCAACATTTGTATTACATCATCCTAATTGACCTTGAAATTTTTGTTAGGCTGGAAAAGATATTCAGGGATTTTTTCTAGATAGTTGAGTTAAAAACGAAAAGTAACTCACAGATATGGTTAACAACACTTTCCAGAACTAAATATTAAGAATGCAGTATCTTCTGTAATCAGTGCTCACTGCTGACCTGCAAATTCTATCTTTTTCCTCCTGTACAAGGCATTACAGTAATCTTCTCTACTAACCTCTCTAGCTGAATTATTCAAGCATATGTTTCTTCTCACAGTTCAAGAATTCTGTGCAGCAAAATAAAGTTCTGTTGTGTTTAAATGAAAGCATGTTGTCATACAGAGGTGTCCTGGGAAGCATTTAGATGGGAAACTGGGAAACAGTTAGATTAAAGACTAAAGACTTAAAGACTAAGCAAAGGATTTCTAATAATCATACAAAATATTTAACGGTCTCTTCAACATAATATAAAATGTCCCAAGTGATGTCCAAGAGATCTCCAAACCTTAGTAGGTATATTTACTTGAGGGATATGGGACAGACAAAAAGTAAAATTAGGTTGCTAAATTTGAGGAAATGTAACTTCCATCTCTTCAGGGAGTTAGCCAAAAAAGCCACTGCGAAACTGTCCTCAGGGATAAGAGAACAGACCAGAGCAGGCAGATCTTTAAGCAAGCTTTCCTCAGTGCATAAGAGCTTTCCATCTTCAGGTGTAGGAAGTCAGGAAAGGAAGGCAAAAGACTGGCTGAACAAGGACCTTTTGATCAAATTGGAGAGCAAGAAGAAAATGCATAAGCAGTGGAAACAGGGACAGTTACCCTGGGAGGAGTATAGGGATGATGCCAGGCTGTACAGGGATACAATCACGAAGGCCAAGGCCAAACTGGTACTGGACTTGACAAGGGGCAACAAGAAGAATAAGAAAGACTTCTACAAGTACATTAATCAGAAAAGTTAAGTCCAAGAAGGCATATATCTGCTTAGTGGGCAATAGAAACAGGCTGGTAACAATGGACAAGGAGAATGCAGCCATACACAACTTTTTGCCTCAGTCATCACTGGCAACTGCTCGTCATACATCCCTTGAGCAAAGGGGTTAGCAAGTGAGAACTGGAGGAACAATCGCACTGTAACTGAATACAAGATTTGTGAGTATTTGAGAAACCTGAACATCCATAGTTAGTTACTGTGCTCTTTGTATCTGCTGTATTTTCCATGGAAATAAACAGGAGGCACCACTCTCAGAGCAGCCTACATATATATATATATATAATCTTATCATCCAAACTTACTAAAAATATTGAGGATTTTTTAATAATATTGATCACAAGAATATATTGACAGATATTCGCATATTTTAATTCTTTACAAATTTTCCAATTTTTCGGAGAGTGATGCTGGTCTAAAAACCTTCACATTTATCAGTATCATCTTGTTTTTCAAATATTGACAAAAAATCTGCCATCTTAATTTTAATATCATCTGCTTTCTAACCTTGTTATAACACAAGATGACTTCATCACCTTTCTGACTGCATGTATTATTTGTCTTGTTGTTAAATCATGATAGTAATACAAGGAAATTTTGACTCAGTTAAAGCTGAGCTATGGTATTTCTCATCAAAAACAGTCATAAATGCAGATGTCTAAATCAAAATGAATCCCCCTAAAGGTCTGTTAACAACTGATCGAAAGAAAAACAGATACTCTTAGAACACGATCCCTTTCCTTATATATAAATGTATAAAATTGATTAAGTGAGTCACATTCTCATTTCTCCCTCTGAATATGAAAGAGGACTGCAGTAACTCACTCATATACAGAAACATAAAGCAACATAGAATAAATTGTATCCTTAATGTTTGCCCCCATCTGTGACATGACCAACAACATAGACACAATAACTGTATATTTCTGAGTCTTTTTTTCATTAATATTTATAAAGTACTTTGAGATCTTGGGATCAAAGCAGTAAAAAGAGGCAATCAGCAATACATGGCCAATCCACTCAAATGTCAAATTCCCATTTTATAGAGGATTGTGTGCCTAGGTAGCCCTCCCTCCAAATGTTTGTGAATTAACTGAGAGTACAGTTTTACTGCAGAGACTAGGTCTTCTTGTTCTAAAGATATCTTCCTCCACTTGAGCTTGTGAGAATATAAAAAACAATACCTTCCACACATCCTGCAGGTGCTACAAGTTGCCACAAAACAGACCAGCCTCATGAGAGCGATCATGGCATATCCTCTCCTACCTTCATGCACATCAGTGCTCCACTGCAAAACAGTGTGTCCCCAGTACCACTGCTGTCATGACAGCCAGTTCAGAAGAAAAGGTTGACTCC
This sequence comes from Tympanuchus pallidicinctus, assembly GCF_026119805.1. Taxonomy (NCBI): domain Eukaryota; kingdom Metazoa; phylum Chordata; class Aves; order Galliformes; family Phasianidae; genus Tympanuchus; species Tympanuchus pallidicinctus. The sequence continues at coordinate 6,112,195 of NW_026294780.1, read as the reverse complement.
TTTAGCTGCTTGCTGATGTACTGAGGAGCTGCTGAAACTGAACACTCAGCCCTTCTTACAAAAAAAAACAAAACAACCCAAAACTAAAAAACAACAGACAGCCTACAGCTATCACTCCCAAAGAACACTCCTAACGTGTTCTTATCAGTCATACACTTTATAGAATCATCATAGAGTGGCCTGGGTTGAAAAGAACCACAACGATCATCTAGTTTCAACCCCGCTGCTGCATGCAGGGTCACCAACCATTAAACCAGGCTGCCCAGAGCCACATTTCTTAACTTTTTATGAAGAAAGTTAAGTACAGTTCATTACACATTTTAATACTTCAAGAGTTATCACTAAATGCACTTGGAGAGATAAATGGGGTTCATGGGTTCATGGTTATGGATATCCTTGTCTGTATTTAAGATGCTCTTACCACAACATTATAGCTATGCAAAGTGTTTTTTATTTATTTTTAGGAAAGAATTGTACACCTGGCACTTGGGTTCTTCTGATCAGACTACAGAGGAATTAAAAGACTCTACAAATCCATACATCCAGCCAACATATGCAGATGCATTTGTTTTTTTTTTAGTTTTGCTTCTTTTTAATCTGAGTTACTTTTAAACATACACATACACAAATATATATTTCCTAGCACATTTTTTATAATCTAGGTTATTTTTGTGGTATGTGCTCTTTCTGGTGCTCCCATGGATTCGTTAGGATGAATAATTTCTGTCAATAATGAACGCAGGAACACAGAACATGAATACTTGACGAGATGAATATATGCATAGGTTCTACATATCAATTCGTGGTGAATGCGTGAAACAAATGCACAAGAAACTGATTTAACTAGCATGAAACACAGATGAAATAGATGGCATATAGATGTAATTATATTACTTTCAGGAAAATAGATGATGTGGATAGGGAGGTGATGTGTATGTGAATTTTGTAATGAACATCAGTAGAGGACCCTTTCCAAAGACAGTATATCATTTTATTTAAAAAAGCCAGAGTCACACAAAAAGCCAATAAGTATGCACTGCTAATAGGTAGAAAAATAAATATATTCAGTGGGTTAAGAAGTTAGCATACAAACAAAATGAATGCTTATGCATGGAAAGAAAGGTGATGGGAAGTGCAAGAGATGAGTAAGAACCTATTGGATTAGGCAGATGTGTTATCCCTTTCAACACATTTTGAATCTGCCCCTCACTGATTAACAGATATGTGGTATCTGCATGCTAGTGGCATTACTTGTTTGTATTTCTGATCAAAATAGGAACAGTTAATTAAAATCCTGTATGTTATCTCCAAACAACACTGTGGACAAGATGTGGGCCATGAGCAGTGTACTCTTGTAGCAGAGAAGTTCACTGGTATCCTGGGGTGCATTAAAACAAGCATGGCCAGCAGGGTGAGGGAAATGATCCTCCCCCTCTACTCTGCCCTGGTGAGGCCACAACTGGAGTACTGTCCAGTTTTGGGCTCCTTGGTTCAAAAAAGGACAGAAAACTTCTAGAGAGAGTCACCAGAATGCTATAAAGTTGATGAGGGGCCTGGAGCATCTCCCTTATGAGGAAGGACTGAGAGAGCTGGGGCCTGGAGGAGAGTTCAGCCTGGAGGAGAGAAGGCTGAGAGAGATTTTATGAATACCTATAAGTACCTGAAGAGCAAGATCCAAATGAATGGGGTCAGATCCTTTCCAGTGACGTCCAGCATCAGAACAAGAGGCAATGAACATAAAATGGAACACAGGAAGTTTCAGCTGAACATGAGGGAAAACTTCTTCACTGTGAGGATAAAAAAGCACTGGAACAGGTGCCCAGAGAAGTTGTGGAATCTCCTTCTCTGGAGATAGTCAAAATCTGCCTGGATGCTTTCTTGTGCAACCTATTGTAGGGAAACTACTTTAGAAGGAGGTTAGAATTGATGATTTCCAGACATTCCTTCCAACTCCCAAGACTGATTTTACAAAAGTCGTCATACTTTGAAAATTTCAAAATTACTGAAAATATCTTTTTAATTGCTTCAATATATTTAATTTTTTAAAGATTCTTAAAACTAATGTTTTATGATGCTCAGCCCCTGTTTATACTAGATAATAACAGCATATAATAAGGTTCACAGTGTAGGAATATGTCTAGAGAGAGACCTGATCATCGGAACTGTGTGTGCAAAGAAACTAGTTCTCCAGGTCAGTAGTTTTAATGTCTCCATAAAATATCTTCAGCTCCTGATAAGACAGTGTGTAACTCCTTATCTTCTCTGAAATGTATCTTTCGTCCCATCAACTCTGTACTCACAAGTCTTATCAGGCTAAGTCCTAAGGCTACTTTTCACAGGCATCTTTTCCTTGATATCTGTTCTGCCTCACACATTATTTAGGGCTACCTAGAGAGTTCCTTTAAAGAATACCAAGAACAAATGGTAAATAATGTTTACCAATTCTGTGACTTTGCCCCTCGTGCTTACTTCAGTATGCCCTGTTCCCTGCACTCCTGGATGTCAGCGCATAAACTAACAACTGGTTTCATTTGGATCTTCCAGCAACATAAAAATAAGCACTCTGAGTAGTCAAGAGTTAAAATTTACCTTGGCTGTTTCAATAAAATGCAATTTAATACAGCAAGGAACACATTTCATATCTAATGCTGACATTGAAGGATCTTGTATTGCTTTTTCACCAATAGAAATGACAGTGATTCATCAGCTTTTATTCCATTTTATATTGCTCTGTTGCTCAACCAGCCAGTGAAATGCTCTAATTTTTGGCAAACTTTATCCACAGACTTCTTTTCCTTGCTGCCTTTCAAATCAAAAATATTTCTTGTAAAAGGCACTCACATTTTTGTTATATTTCTGGTCTTCCCACTTTATTGCTTCTCTGTGCCCCTGGAATTCACAGCTCAGTATTTCCTAATACTTCTTTTTCAGAAGGAGCATAGAGAAACCTGTGAGTTCTTCCAGATTTCATGACAATTTTTCATGTCTTTACACCATGTTTTCCAGGGAGTATTCATGAGTATTCTGAATAGCAGGAAATATAAGAGGAATACAACACTAAAGAACCTGTCTTCTCACTTGATACAATCTAAGTGGTCAGCATTGACAATTTAATAAAAACAACTCCTTCTCAAGCACACGAGTAAAAATAGCTAAGGCATATATACAACAATAAAATGGAATCTTACTTTTCTAAGGAGTGCTAATTTTCTCAGAAGATGTAGCAGGGTTTCTGTGAGCCATGAGCCAGCTGTACAGGACAGGTAGCAAGATTTAAGCTTCTTAGGAAGAGGAAACCTTTCTTAGCATCAAACATTCTTCTTGTACTCCTTCCCTGACCATTTCTTCTTCTCGTTACCCCATCCTTAAGAACGAAAAATAGAAAAGCATCCCCTCTGGGAAGAAACTCAATCTGGAATTCCTCCACTTCATGATTTTTCTAGTAGAAAAGATGTAAAACATATACAAAGTAGCATATAATTTCTTGAATAAACTTTGCTCTGGGAAAAAAGAACTGAGGAAAGGCAGAAAGAAAAAGGGCAAAGTAAAATCTATTGCTATGAGCCAGAAGAAGTGCTATTAAAAACGCCACAGCACAGAATTTAAAGGCAGAGTGAATGGATGGAGGCTAAGAAATAATTTAGGATTAAGCTGGAAAAGAGCATGTGCATGAAAATCTCAGAAAGGCAGTCAATATGAGACAAAAAGAAAAAAAAAATCTAGACTCCCTTTTTATGTCTGAGACACCATAGAAGAAGTCATAAGCTTAGTGTGGATTTTTTATGTTTTGCCAAAGGTTTGGCTGGAAATAATTCTGCTGTCATAAAATCCATTTATGACGGTATTAAAGTAAGTATATCACTCTGAAAGTGCTGTCTATTCTACCCTGAACAAAGGAAGCAGGGAAATCTGAAGCTCAGCTTAAAACTCTGGTGGAGCAGACACCTTAGCAAGAACATGGTGGCAATCGTGTCACCATATCACAAACCTCAGGAACATGGACTAGTGCTGTCAAGAGTGAGTGGACGGTGAGCTGCCTTTAGGAAACCAACCTCAAGATCTGGCTGGGAATATATGAAATGAATTTGCTGACAACTTCTGAGCTGCATGTGTTTTGGGGCAGGAATAGTTGTGGTCAGTATGTCTGTTGCTGTGCTGTAGCATCTGCAGCTATCGGTGTTGGTAGTAAATGAGCATTCTGCGGATTTTGCACAAACCATTTTCCCTTCAGTGTTCGTGTGTTTTATGGGCTGGAAAACTGAGGAGGAAGTAAAAAGGCTCGTAGGAGGAAATACATTTAATATATCATGGTAATTTTTTACTTGTGACTTTTGTGTTAACATAATTTGTAGCTCTTTCATGTTCTCCTTTCATTCTCTCCCCCCTGTTTCTTGCTGTGCAAACACTGAGATTTCCTGATAGAAAGAGACTTTAAACAGACCGCTAAGATCGACTGCATTCATGCTTCCAGATTTTCTTGGGCAGTTATGCTCAAGAGACTGGCATATGAGCACAGATCAAGTAACTTACTGACATGCATGCAGACAGACACTGGGGAAGGTGAGGATACAAGCCAGCTGCCCTGACATGAAAGGGCAGTACGGCTTTACACCACAGGGCCATCACCCCACTTGAACTGTGTGACGGCACTCTCTGAAACCAAGCTGGGCAAGCCAGCTTCTCTTTGCCAAGGGGCTGTGCTGCCTTGCATTCCTAGGCTGGCTTAGAAATAAAACCCAGAAATACCACACAAGCCTCTTTGAGGAGCAGCCATTTTACCAGTAAAGGACAAAACCACTACCAGCTAACCCTCTGGTGCCTCTGCTCATTGACTATACCCATATATATCAGGATATATATAACACATATATACTCCATGACAGCAACAGTATGGCAGAGTAAAAGTGGGAGAAGTTGGAGGAAGGCTGAGAAAAGCAAGGGGGGAACTCAAGTCTGTGGCTGCCTCTTGCAAGGATGAAGGAGGGAAGGAGAAGAAACTGGCAACTTCAAGTGATTCTCACACTTCATCTGGGAAGATATAAAAGCTGTGGTCTGAGCTACCCTGTTCTGCCAGGTCTCTGTGTTGCCTCTGAGTGCAGTACACAGAAGTAGAAAGGATCACAAAACGAAAAAGGTTAGATGTGGTCAATGAGAAAATGGAAGAAAGCTGAGCAAATAATCACAGAGCCTAGCAAATGCCAGCAAAGGGATGAGGGCTGGAATAGCAGCTAACTAGGAATAGCTATAAAAATAACAGGGGAAAACTCTGCTTTCTAAATGGAGACAGCTCTGAAGTTACAAAATTCCACCGCAAGTTGACCTCAAATCCAAGGCCCTGAGCTCACCCTCCAGGAATTTTTGGCTACTGAGCATATTTCTGCCAGTCTAAGGTTTTTGTTTGCTCATTTGTTTTTTTTTGACTCCACTGGATTTTCTGTTAATTGATAGAAGAAATATAATTAGTTTTCCAGCTAGAAACTGACTGCATTTACAATGTAATTTCTTGCTGGCACCAACTGATCCTTCAGCAAGGGTAGTTATAATCAACGGACCTATAACCATTTTTTCAACAAGCTCAAGCACAAATGGAATTTGAGGCAAGGTACTGACAGACAGCAAGATTCCTTGATTCACTCAGAAATCCTTATTTTCCCCTTTCTGATTCCAACATTGTACCAGAAAGTAAGACAAGATATGCCTGACTGGAAGGACTGCTGGTCCATCCAGTCCAGCACTGCAGCAATAGGAGTCAGAAATGAAACACACAGTCCCAGACGCTTTGGGGCAATCAATTTCCTTTACGCTGCCCTAGCTTCTGCAGTTGTTTGATTAAGGATGTTAGAAGTTATTTTCCTCTATAGGCCTTTTGGTATCTGTTTATAGGCTGGTTGTCAGTGGATTTGTCTCCTCCCTTTCTCAGCCTGCTGGTCTTGCCTGCCTGCACGCTGTCTGTGGGAGCAAGGCGCAAGAGTTCACAATGCACTCAGTAAAGGAACATTCTGTGATTTACTTTTAAATCAATCTATCTTTTGTTTCATCAGGCTCAAGGGTGTGGTCAATAAGAGCTCTGCACTCTGTTTACCTACTCTTTTTCTGCTTCAAGGTTTTCCATCTCTGGTAGGAAGGATCCCAACCTTTGTAGTCTCATCTTGAAAGATAACTGCTTCATCTTTCAAATCTTTTCCATTTCTCCTTTCCCATATCACTTCCAGCTCCACTTACTCCTTTCTGAGAGGTACAATTAGGACTGCGCACACAGCACTTGAGGCATAGTATATCCTGGCTTTATAAGGTTGCAAAATAATTCAGTCTTGTTCTCAGTGGTAATACCTTGCTGATGTTTTGTCCTTATCATGCCCAAGACTGTTCCTTTTATATCTGCCACTGCATCTGAGACAATGTTTTTGAAAGCCTAGTGGTCTTTTTCTGGCACCTGCACCTCCATTATAGCTGGAAATTACAGCTCAGGTTTCGGCATCATGCAAATATGTTTAGATTACTGTTCTGTACATGTGCTACCTCTCATTTACTGATACTGAGGCTCATGTGCACCATTTTTGGAGATTTCTCTGTGCACTGCCTTTCCCATCTGGTTACTGAAGGTGCTGAACACAGCCAGCACTGGCATGGGTACTCTGTGCACTGAACGGGAGGCAAAGTCACAAGCCTGTGGTTCTGAGACCCTCTGGAGCCCTTTCACACATTCAAATCATCCTGGCCTGTGTGCCCCCTCCACACTTCATTGGCCACACAGTCCTCCTAATTCCCTTGCCTACTTCCTGCCTTAGCAGCCTTTGGGGAACTTGCCATACTCATTCTTCACATTCCTTTCAGCCTTTCTCATTATTTTTTTTTTAATTTGCTTTCAAGGTGCTATGTGTATGGGCCTTCCTGCTATTCCTTTTGGGGAAAGTATCCATTTAAAATTATTTTCCCATGTTATAGACTGCATAACTTTTCAAATAAGCCTTATAGGGATTTTACAGACTGCTTTGTTTTCTTTTTGAATTGCGGCACACATTTTAACTGGCTCCTAGCACTTTATTTTTCAACAGCCTCCAGGCTGCTCCTAGGCTTCTTTGATTTTGGACAGCTGCTTTTAAAGGTTATATTGTTTGTTTATTAATTTTTGACCAGTTACCTCATTTTTACACTGTTCTCTGTGGAATGGAATGGAATGGAATGGAATAGAATGGAATAGAATAGAATAGAATAGAATAGAATAGAATAGAATAGAATAGAATAGAATAGAATAGAATAGAATAGAATAGAATAGAATAGAATAGAATAGAATAGAATAGAATAGAATAGAATGGAAAGGAAATTGAGTATTGTGGTCACTACCAGAGAGACTCTAGCTGAAGTGGCTTCAGTGCATTGCTCCAGGCTTTATCCAACATTACCTCTTTTCTTGTGGTTTCTGAGGCTATTTGTTCCAGGAAGTGCCAGCTATTGTCTCCAGGAAATTTATCAACTATCTTGTATTTTAGTACTGAAGTGTGATGCACTTGTGATTCTTAATATTGCTTAATATTGCTCAGGCAAGTCAAATGGCTTTGTAAGTGGTCTATCTTGCCTTCCTTATTTATTGAAGTTGTGATTTTATTTCTTTCTTGGTTTTTTTAAAGATGCAGTGGACAACAGCCACATTAGATTGTATATTGCATTAGACCAGGTACTCTTTGTTCCTCACCCCTCTGCCATAGGAGCAGTTCAAGACAACCAGGTAGAGTGATGGGTCTCATCTGCGACAACAGATGACTCCCCATGTCACCCTGGTTGGCAGCCCAGCAGACTCCCACTTGCCCCCAGTGCAAGGCCACCAACAAATGAAAGCAGGCCAAATTCCTACTGATATCTCTGGCCTTCCAACAGCCAAATACTATGCTTTTTTTTCCTTAGAATCACAGAATGTCTTGAGTTGGAAGGGACATTACATTCTACCCAGTCTCAACTCCCTGCCATAGGCAGGGCTGCCCCCCACCAGCTCAGGCTGCCCAGGATCCCATCCAACCAGGCCTTGAGCGCCTCCAAGGATGGGGCACCACAGCTTCTCTGAGCAGCTATGCCAGCACCTCACTGCCCTCTGAGTGAAAAATTTCTCCCTGACATCTAATCTAAATTACTCCTCCTTTAGTTTAAAACCATTCTTCCTCCTCACATTGTTCCTTGTGCTGCCTTTTTTTCCACGGCAGCATGGTGACCTTTCTTTAAGAGCCCCTGGCACCTGCAGGCCGTATATCGCACTGCCACCTGCTGAGTTCAGTCTGGAAAATATTGCCCTCACTTTATTAATCATTGCAGATATGGGCCCAAACACAGACTCATTGAGTATGATCACCAAAATTTTGATTCAAGTACAAAAAGACAGAAGAGTGTATTATTTTCCATGGTGTTTTTTGTTTTTTTTTTTTTGCACTGGGTCCCTCAGCTTTCCCAAGGAGTTTAAACAGCAAGTTAATCTAACTGCTAGTAGCAGACATTACTGGTTTGTAAGGACTGTTTGAGCTCATTGCTGGGTTTTCTGACTATTTTTGTCTGCAAAATTTAAGTGCAGAGAAGCTCAGGATTTGCATCCACTTTTTACTTAGCACCATAGAATCATTAAGGCTGGAAAAGACCTCTCAGATCACCCAGTCCTACCATCAGTCCACCTCCACCATGCCCACTGACTACATCCCTCATGCCACATCCACACGGTTCTGGAACACCTCCAGGGATGGTGACTGCACCACCTCCCTGGGCAGCCCATGCCACTGCCTCACCGCTCTTTCTGAGAAGAAATTTTTCCTAATATCCAACTTGAAGTGCCTTTGGATTGCATTAAACCACTATCAGCTCTGAGTTGCATGTAATAGGCCTGTCATCTAAGAGGCTCTCATGTTTGTCTGCACTTCTCTGCTCTTTGTTGTACCTTCCTAATATAAAGTCCTAACTCAGTAGTGATTGAAAATAGGTACCAGAATTCCAGCAATTATTATCTATCACTTAACAGAATCCTCTAATATTTTATACAAGAGATATCCATGTTCTCTGCAACCACATGATGAGTGAGAAATGAAAACATGAGGCTTTCCAAGCAGCATTAACTACAATTCCTGCAAGTCCACATGTCATTACTAGACATATTGTCTGTGACTGTTTCTGAAATGTGCATTTATCAGATAAGCTTACTCTGTATGGAAGAAAAAAACCCACAGTTTTCTAGGAAAAAAAAATCTCCACTGTAAACATTAGGAAATGACAAATACTCTTAGGACATATTTATGTATCCAAAACAATATAAATTATTAAAAGGAAAGGAAAAAAAAAACAACAAAATTTATCTAAAAATAACACAAAGTGCTTAATAGATTTGTTTAAGAGTCATAAACAAATAACCCATGAATACTTTAAAAGAGTTAGTGTTGCAGGAAGCAGACACCCAGAAGATTTTATTAAAGATTCAAGCATTTATGAAGTGAGCTCCGGAGGTTAGAGCAGGGGACTGGCAGTCAGGAGAGCTGCTGCATTTCCCATCTCTACCTCATGCTTTCCCTCAAATCAGTTTACAATCACACGCATGGCTGGACTTGCCTAAGGTAGGTACCAAGCAGGTCAGCTATTGTTTGAAATCTACATAATATAAGATTTTATCCATTTACATGCATTCTTCCCTCAAACACTTCATTCTTTACTGCCCTACAAATGATCCCACTGACATATAGCCCTTGTGAAAATCTTAGCCTTAGGATCATGAGCTGCAGTAAATGGGAGCCCAAGACCAGGAATGCTGAATAAAAGGAAAAGGATGAGGAAACCATTCTTGGCATCAAGGCTTCAGAGTGGCTGGCTGGTATCTGCAGTAAAAGGAAAATCCTCCAAGAAAGCTTTGTCAGAATGTTTACATCTTCTTTCCTGCTTCTTGGGGCATCTGCATGTTTCTGCAGTTCCTCTTCAAATCTAAATATGTACTTAAATTAACCTTAAAACAGATGTAGGAAGGATTCTTATGCAATTTTAAGGCTATATTGATGTATTATAATATGAGGGCTACTCCAAAACTAATGTTTCATACTTTATGAATTGACCCATGATGTCAGAGGCTGATGTTGGTGTTATGGCAGTAACACCATGTTAAGGGGTGTTAAGTGTTAAGGCTGAATCTTTTTGTCAGTACTCCATTACATTTTGCTTCTGTGTGATAAATGGCAGCAGAGGAGCAGTCTGACCCTGAGCAGGACACTGTCTGAACAGGAGGACATTCACTGAATGGGAAGACCTGCAAATCCTGGTCTGATGGAGATTCCAGCTATATCTAAATTTCTAATGTGAAAGACTGATTTGTCTTGTGGTGACATTTCAGAGCCATGGACCCCAGCACTACCTTCTCTTCAAAGAGCTGACAGTTCGTGTATGGGACCAGCACCAACGAGTGAATATGAGAAGAATCTTCCACTTCAGGCAGAAGATTGGCCCTACCATGTAGCAATGGCACAACAGCAAAGACTCCAGTTAGAAATAGCCAGAGCATGCTTACAGCTCAGCTGTACCAACACATATTATGTGTATTATCCATGAAAATCAATTGCTTTCGTAGTTAGGCAGGAACTCAGGAGTGTAAGACTGTTGTGTCTGCTCCATACAAACCACATGGACGCGTAAGGAGAGTGCTCATTAGGTCTCTTATGAGTTGCACAATCATTAATAATTAAAGGTTAAAAAAGATATATATCTGTTCCACAACATGGCCTCTCTTCCCGTACTCTACAATTTTCTAACTGCACATAGAAAGGACATTTTGGCTGGTTTCTTTTGTTTCTTTGGAAAACATCTTAAGGGAATGTAAGAAGCATGCATCTTTACTTTCAAAAAAAGCCCCAAAACTCCAACAAATCAAAAATGGTAAAAGAGAATACAAATACCCGTTTTCTTGTAATCCAGATTCTAAGAGGATTTAATAGCCCTGTTAGTGCGGGGCAAAATTAAGTCCTTATGAAACATATTACAAAGTACCTTTGTAGATCTCATTTTTCAATAAAAAAAAGGGTTTAGGTCATGTTGAACAATCTGCTATTCATTAGCACTTTGCCTTCAATAGGTCACCTTTCATAGTATAATACTCTGTTTTCATTAAGCACCGAATCCAAAGAGGCTATATTTTTAGAACTCAAACAAAAATTTAACATACATTGTAAGTACAAAGATGAAGAAACACAAAACATTTAGCTACAAAACTCCTATCTCATACAAATCTGTATGATTTGATGTTTTGCCTTTTTCTGAATGCTGTGATCGTTATGAGAACAGCTCACTTTTTAAAATATGAAATGTTAGGTGTAACATTTGTTGTCCAGCCAGGAAAGGGGAAAAACAAGAGAAAGAGAAAGAAAGAATAAATAAAAACAAGCAGAATTTGCAGACTTTGACATGTTCAATGTGATCTATATCTCAGAGAAAAATAGGAGGCAATATATAACTTGGTCTACCTATATTTTAATATATGTATGCTAGTTACCAGTTATATCAGGTTTTTGGTTTTTTGTTTGTTTGGTTCTGTTTTTTTTGTTTTGTTTTGTTTTTGTTTTTGTTTTTAAATTTCTTTGTGAGTCCATTTTGTTTCAGGTTTGCCTAAGGAATACTTTTAAGATTAAAAAATCTCCCCTCATTATTCTTATATATAAATAACGGTTAGTTTGAGGCACAAAACTCTCAGACTATTTTGCATTTCTTAAGGCTATGCCAGCACACCGATATGCTATTTTTTGCTGATCATTTGCATCGCAGTGCTTTAATGGTCCAGACATATTACATAGGTAAGAAAGAATGGGTAAGTAACCTCCTCCCCGTACATCTTTTACAAGATTGAGATAAAACTTCCATCTTTCTACCTTAGGTAGTTCACTACTGTCTAGAAGCACTGCATTATTTGCAGTGACCAAACAGTCCTACCAACTGATGAGTCATGATGCAAGTGGCTGAATTTACACAGGATGCATTAATATAGACTTGTTCATTGTTGACTAAAAGAAGTAACAGTAGATAGTGTGATCAATAGTACCTGACAGAAGACAGGAAAGCTGTAATTCTCTGCAGCACATGCAGATGGAGCCCAGAAGCAGAAACCAGTATTATTAAATTCAAACTTCTCTGCCATATAGAAAAGTGAAGGAAAATCAGTTTTTTCCTTACCTTACAAATAGGAATTTTTTTTTTCTTTTTTTTTTTTTTCCTCTTCACACTGGTATAAAGCCTTAGAAGCAGACTCTTTCCTGTCAGAGCCCTAACCATAAGATAAAACATCCCCTCACCCATTTATTTTCTTTCAGCCCCAAGTTATCTCCAACACTTCTGAATAGGTTGTATGGAGAGCTCTGTCATTCAAAATGTCCTAGAGTGAAGATGTACGTCGCAGCCACAGAAACCCTTCGGGTGTACCTGAATCTGGTTTGTCTTGGAGACCAGCAGCTCATCTTTCTATAAGAGCAAATGTGGGGAGACCACAAGTAGTCAACTTAAGAATTGCTAGATCATTCAGAAGTCAGTCTTAGGGTCAACAATGGAACTAAGTTCTGCATTCCACTTTGCCTTTTCTTCTTCTCTCTCCATTCTCTGAATGACAGCTTTCCATTGCTTACTTTGTATATACTCTATTTGAATCAAAACTGTTTCCAATGACTATTTATACTGCAAAATTGGTAATGTTTACACATAAATAGCATAGAGAACATACAAGTTTGAGTGCTGTATTAATGTTTGAGTGACAAACAGGGATCTGATTCATGTGAGGTACATTTTGCAGAGAAGAAACACTTTAATTCTCTGTTTCCATTCTCTGCAGGTTGGAAATAATTTCTCACTGCACTGTGAATTTTAACATATATACATCCTTGCAAGCGATAATCATAAACATTTGGAAAATTACTTCCATAAATGTTATTATTCCATTCGAGAATCCTATGTTTTAAGTATCGTGTTCAGCACATACTGGAAAGAAGCTTGTGGTAAATCTATGGAAACATCATTTGTATTTAATCACACAGTTGGGAGTAGTTACAGTAACTAAGTAGATGCAGGCAGTTTAAAATGCACAGATTGTTACTGCAACCTAGCTTGCCACGGGCACTTTTTCCCTTTGATAGTGCAAGTGCTGAATAAATAAAGTACAATCAATGCTCAGAACTGGTTGAAAAAGCTGTGCCATGTAGGTTATGCTGTCAGTCCTGTTATGGCCACACAGCTAACCTGCTCCAGCATGAAAGCACAAGGCATAAGGACAGCTTTTGTAGTGCCTTTTGTACATTATATCTGGATTCTAGAGGGCACAGCATCAACTTCACCAGGCTTAAGTGAGCTCCTCTTTACCCTCTTTGGATACTTTTTCCTGCAGAAGGAAGCAGGTCTAAGACACCTTATCTCTTCCAAGAAAGCAAGCATTTGTTTGATGCCAGCTGCACACACAGCATCAGAGGAGTGCCACGGTGGCTCCTCACCAGGCAATTCCTGTTCAGCATCTTTCTGTTCCAGCAGCTTTTAAGACCATGTTTGACAAATACTGGAAAATACACTTTGATTTTCCATTATTCATTCATATATAAAGTTTAAAGAATAATTTTAAATTAATCTAGATCCTGACATTTTTTCATAAATACGAAAACTTCTGCAGACATGGATACAACATTGGTCAAAATATGAATCAACAGATATATCTGTATTAGTTTGTTTAACTCAAAATTGCTGGCTTAAGTATGGTGGGGAATAAAATCTTAATATTCCTTCTCATTAAACATTATGAAAATAAATGCAGTCGTATGTATATACTCTGTGTATGTTCCAGTAAAAGTGTGTGTGTATACAAGGACACCCAAAAAGGAGGAAGCAAATGATTCTGTTTGTTTGTCTAAATATAATCTAATTTATGGTAAGGCACATAAATACTGTGGAAATGGCCCTTAGAGAAAAGCTGAAGCTGGGGAAACAAAGCTATATCTGTACAGTAGCATGCTTAGTTTTTCAAGCTCAACTCAAGTTTTCTGTGAAACAATAAAATATACCCATGCCCATATATTATGGAAGAGTTGTTGATACAAATTTTGCTGCCTCCTGCATTAGTGCTACACATCATGTTTATTTTTCCTTCCATCTTTTTCCAAGGAATAAATGAACTGCTTATGTGGAGTTCAGTAACATAACCGTACAAAATAAGTTACAAAGAGAAATGTCAGAGTTGATATTCCTGACACAGCCTTTTTAACTCTTGTTATGTCTTAGGCTTGCATATCTGTGATGGAATAAAGCAGCAGTCCAAGCTCCCAGGAGGCACCTGCTACCATTGTCTTTTAGGTTTTTAGCCTGTGGCCTTGATTGAAAGGGGAGCTTCAAATGGGAGTATACTCATTCTTTATTATTAAAAAATGGCATGCTTTTGTGAGGAGAGGAAAAAAAAAGGAAAAAAAGATTGAAAATATTTGCTCTCTGTTCCTATGTAAAAACTTCTTAGATAGTGTTGGGCAATTGATGTTGAAGTAGAGTAAGACAGCCTTTGAAACACTTACCTAGTTCACTAGCATTATGGAGGATCCAGTTCACTGCAGTTTAGATTCCCAGACAGCATTTTGCTTTCCTGTGATCAAAATGCCTGTGCATTTTGAAGGGCTTATCATCAGAGTTGAATTTACACAAAGCCTAACCTCAGAACAGCCGTGAAAAGCATACATTTGAAGGGCTTTGATGCTCTATCACATAGCCATTCCGTGGCTATAATGGAAGAGGAGTACATGACAGACTCCGCTCGTGCCTGTCATTCATAGATCTCTATTACATATATCAAGAGTTCCAGATTTCACAGTGAAATTCTGTTGGCAACTCACTAGGCTGCAGAATCAATGCTCACCACATTAATCACATATATTACTTTCCTTTCCTCACATTTGAGAAGCATGTATGCTGAAATTATTTTATTTTCAGAAAGAACTCTTTAATAGATTTACATATTTTAGCAGGTATTATAACCTACCAGATCACAGGAAACGGGTTTACTGAAGTCCTTCACATGTCTTGTTAAAGAATAAATAAGTGCAGGCAGTTAAAGGTGAGATGTAAGAAGAAAATGAGAGATTTAAAATATTAATATTACACTCACGATATTTTTTTTCTCTACGTGCTCAGCCAGAGCAATATTCTTTAAAAAGCAGTTTGGCAAAAGATTACGTAATGTACATCTGTTTGAGAGACATGTTCCTTGAGAATTGAAGTATTTATCTTCATTGAAGAAGTCCCATGGCTTGCTGTTAGTATCAGAAATCTTTGTGTATGCAATCATGTGCACTGCTAATCTTTGGAAAACACCCCAGGTGAGTGGGCCTTCAAAGTCTTAAGAGAGCAGGTGTCAGAAGCAGGTACATCTTCCTTTGTGGTCTCCCTTCCTCCCCTCCATGACCTATCCCTCACTGAGTGACAGCATCTGACTGCAGCCCTCCTCCCTAGCACTTCTCTGCAATGCAAAGGTATACTGTTGTAGGGTAGCACGTGTAGAAGTGGTCATAGCAGTAGAGGTCTCACTATGCTCTGTGCTTCTACTTTGATACAAAACTATGTGGCCTGTGACACTATGGAAAAGGATACATACATAGTAAAAATAATAAGCAGCATCTTAGTAACCTGTCACTAGACTCTGGACCTTAATGCATTTCTCAGAGAATAATTTCTCATGAAGCATTCTTCTTCTCCTCTTAGCCAAGAGTCCCGGTCAGCCAGCCCAAGGATGGCTGCCTCCTGCTCCCTCCAGGACCATGCCCTGACTTGGAGCTGAACCTAGTGCAAAAGCTTGCAGAGCAGAGTGGGGAAGGTGTCTATGTGAGGCACCAGACTCCAAAGGAGCCTGGTGAGCTCTTAGCACCAGACCAGCCTCCTCTACTTATGTTTGGGGCTTACAAACCTCTTCATCAACACAGATCCATGGCTGAACCTTGTTCTTCCATTCACATCAGCTAGAAATTTTCAGCCTAGTTGATGTACTCATCTAGAACACATCGATGCATCTGGGTATCCTTCAGACACTGCAAGTGCAGTGGGGAAATAAGTTTGCTGTGTCTCCACTTTTTCTGAGATATGAGCAGTGCTAATTGCCTACTCGTTGCTAGACTGAGCAATATGTTTTCCAGATTCCCTAAAAAGAGTGACTTGTTGGCTCGAACCTTATAATCTTCCTTCACCACTCCCATTATTTACTATTCTCTAATTCTCCAGTAATTCCATGGGTCTGAATCTGGCCAGTGACTCAGTAATTGGCAGTGTTCTCTGTAACACTGCCACTGAAATAGTATGAGTGTTAGATTTCTTGATCACTTTTATATGATCCACACTTTTCTGTGATACACATCAGGCAAGGAATTTTTTCTCTTGCTGACTAAACTCCAATTTCCAGTTTCTACTGAATCCTGTTAAGAGTTTTCTCACTGACCTCAACAGCTGCTCTAGATCGAAGACTGTCACATGGAATTTTTCAGTTCTCTTAAGATCTCTGGGTTTACAGCCAGAAATTTGTCCATCATTGTATTTTCAATTCAACTATATTAAGTAATCTACCTATTTTTTATTTTGGTAGGCAATATTTTAAGTCTTTGTAAAATTTCTCCATTGCACTTTATCTACAGCTGTGCTAACTCAATTGAATGGAGCTATCAGTTTCTTCCATTATACAGTTTTTTCATGAGTTGCCCAGCAGACATTCGCAAGTGGCTCATGGGTTTTTTGAAAACAAAACATTTATACACATTCTACCTTTTGTAATATGCTGTGATCTCCAGCACCACAGAGGAGTTCACAAGTTTGCGCTGTCAATCTACAGGAAAAACACTGCTGAATTTGACCTGTTCACATTCAAAGTCATAACTGAAGATGAGAAAATCTAAGTACTGTGATACAATAAAGCCAT
This sequence comes from Tympanuchus pallidicinctus, assembly GCF_026119805.1. Taxonomy (NCBI): domain Eukaryota; kingdom Metazoa; phylum Chordata; class Aves; order Galliformes; family Phasianidae; genus Tympanuchus; species Tympanuchus pallidicinctus. The sequence continues at coordinate 6,095,280 of NW_026294780.1, read as the reverse complement.
TAATGAGTTTAGTATGGAAGCTTAAAAAAGTCAAGAGAGTTTCAGTGATAGATAATATCTGTTTGGTAGTGTCTGCAAGTGAAACAAGGGAGAAGGAGGTCCTTCTGTCTGAAGGGACTTTACAGCACTGAAAATATAAATGCTGATTAATTACAAAGAGAAAGAAAAAGGAAACATAATTGATCAAATCTCTAATTCTGGATCATCTGTGGGTTGGATATTCATGAGAACTCTTAAGTTTATGATTCAATTTAAGCATGCATTCAGTTGATAGTTTTTTGGGTTTTTTTCTCTTTTTTTTTGTTTTTTTTTTTTTTACTTAGGAGTAAGATATATATATATAGCCTGATGCAAAGAAGAACTTCTATAAAAAAATATTAAACAAAACATTAAATGCAGGTTTTAAAAAAAATTCACCAGTACAAAAAGACAAATGGACTTGTGGAATGTATATATACATCAGTCACTCCAAAAGTAATGTCTCCTATTTATTTTCATGAAAACTTCAACAGATACAAAGAGCACAACACACTATTTGATGGAGGAAATTCTCAGCTACAATTTTTCAACATTCACCAGTGATGAATGAGAACCTGCATGCTGCACTCATAAAAATCTGCACCAGCTGAGGTAACCCACTGCATCATAGTTGCTATGATGGCATCACTGCCATGAATACGTTGACTATGCAGTTAATCTTTCACAGGCTTGAGCAGATGGAAGACAGAAGGTGCCAACTCCGGACAATATGATGAGTGTTGAAGGACAATCCAACCAACATGGTCAATGTCCTCCACAGTCTTCAAACTGGTATGGGGTCTGGTGTTATTGTTTTGCAAGAGAAAGTTGTTTTCTTCTATGGTCTGAATCTGAAAGTTCAAGCCTTCAGCCTACTCAGCATCACAGTATAGCTTCAAAGTTGATGGTTTGTCTGGGTTCCAGAAAATCCAGAAGCACCACCCCAAAAGACAGTGCACATCACTTCACCTGCTGAGGGCTCCATCAGCTTCTTTGATTTACATGTCATCACTGCATGGACTGCCATTTTGACTCTTGCTCATACTAAGCATGCCACACCTTGCCACTGGTAATGATGTGACCCAGAAAACCATCACCTTCAGCCTTGTATTGATTCAATAGGTCCCGGCAAACTTGCATACAGTATTCTTTCTGCTCTTGTGTGAGTGTTTGTGGGATCGACCTGGTGCAAACTTTGTGATATTGCAACACTGCCACCATTGTTTCCAGTATACTCAAGCTGATATTCAGCTCTGTACACAGTTTCCTGGTTGCAATCCACCAATTTGCATGAATGACCTGATTGAGATACTCTTCATTTTGTGGTATGACTGCTGTGCATGGCCATTGAGAATGTGACTTGTCTTTCACGTTGCAATTGCATGTGGCATATCATTACTGCTGAACACACCACCCACTGCCTCATTGTGCTCATATTCACTGATTGGTCTCCATAAACACTCAGAAAGTGTTGATGATTTTTTCATCATTTTTTCCACATGGAGGATTTCACTGACACACCTTTACTTCATTCAACACTTCCATGTCAGACGTCATTGTGTCAGACTGCCTCTCTGCTGTCATCTGTTGCACGGCAAAAATATGTAAAAGAATATTTGTAGGAAGGTTTAACCTCTACTGCCTTATCACAATATCTGCCTCTGATGTTGTGAGCCAACATCATAAAAAGGAGGCACTACTTCTGGTGCAGCCTTTTTTTGAAAAAAAAAAAATTTCTTATGGCTGCATAACTTCACCTTGGAATTTACTACACGTCTGCTTGCCTTCTACAAAAATCACTAATTCTTACTGCCTTTGAGGATGGTAGCATTATTTTTCCAAAGAAAAATATTCCAGTGTTTGTCTGTGTGCAGTAGATAATGTCAGCAAACAGTGCTGCTTTATCAGACAGTTCCTTTGCTCAGTTCCTTTGGAAATCTTACAGAGGACTTTCTGGATTTTAAATCAATATCAATAAGTCTGGGGCAATTTGCTTGGAACATCTAATTACTTTTCCCCTCCCACTAGATTTTCAGGCAAGCTGGTTACCTCGGGGCTTCAAATACCACAGGATCCATCTTTCTCTCAGAACTGTTTTCAACTTTGCATGCCTGCTTTAAGTTCTTGGAGCTGGAAGTCCTAGGTGGCATAATCTTCTATTAATTTATGGGCAGAGCCAATCCAGTAATACAGTACATGCTTTTTTCTATGTATTGAATTTGTTCATATCCTGTAAATCTTGCTTTTAAGATGTTGTGGGAAGGAGCTCAGAAATGTACACTGCAATTTTCTGTGGTGGGGAGAAAATAAAAATCAAATCAAAGAAAAATATTCACTACTTTTGGACATAAGGAGAAACTTTTTCTCTCAGAGAGTGGTCAGGCCCTGGAATGGCTGCCCAGGGAGGTGGTGGAGTTGCTGTCCCTGGTAGTGTTCAAGAGGCTGGATGAGGAGCTACGAGATATGGTTTAGAGGCTTGTGGTAACAATGGTAATGGGAGGATGGTTGGACTAGATGATCTTGTAGGTTATTTCCAACCTTGTGATTCTATGATTCTATGATTGTATGGTTCTATGATTCTATGAACTAAGAAACTCAGCTTAAGAACACAAAAGCTAAAAATAATAAAGGAAATAATTTAAATATCTACATAGAAATCCTGCAAAAATTGTATACCAAGTATATTAGCCTTTATCACAATGGAAATGCAGCAAGTAGTAGGTAGAGCTTATTTTTTGTTTTTTTTTTTTTTCCTAATGATATTTATCTTCTTGTAATCCAAGCTAAACAATAGTAGAAAGCTATCAATAGGAAGGTAGCAACACATCTAGCTGATCCAGATGTAGGTGCCCCTGTTCACTGCAGGACAATTGAACTAGCTGACCTTTAAGGGTCGCTTACAACTCAGATGATTCTATGGCTCTATGATCTGCATTTCTGTTCTATCATGGCAACTACTTTGGATGAGTTCTGCCAGAATAAACTCCTATAGGATTTGTGATGAAGCCTCCCCAACTATGAAAACCATCTTTGCACCAGATAGAACACTAGAGAATTCATGGGGATATGTTCCAGAACTGGAAAAGACACAAGTGAAAGCATAATAGAGATCTGAAGAAATCTGAAAGGAAAGTTAGTTTGGAGAACTGGTTCACTGCTTTCTCTAATATATAAGGTAAGAAGCAACACCTTGATTCTGAAATGTTCCAAAGAAATGAAATGGTAATTTGCACAAGGAGTAGAGTTTATTTTTTGCCACAGAAAATATGAATGCTGAAAGCTATCCAAATAACTGCAGAACAGCAGCTAATAATAATAATAATTGTAGATAAAAAATGCTACTTCCTGTCCAACAAAATCTCAATCTTCAGTTAGCTGTTTTCTAGAAGTATGTACTGGTGAAGAATCATTATATATGTTGTGATTTTCATTATCTTCCCTAGATAGCTGATATCATTCACTGCCAGAGAGAGGATATATAACTGGATGATCAGACCTAGTCCAGATATTTTTATATGTTTTATGTGAGATATTGTAACTGACTGTGAACTGAAATATGTTCCCTGAAATATGCTCTCTTTTCCTTTTAAACTCAAAGGTTGAATGAGTCTCATCACTGTAGGCAAGGAATTTTTATTGTCTGCAGGTCTCCGGGATGCTCAATTAGGTTTATGTGAGCCTATGGGAGAGCCCAGTCAATGATTCCGCAAGGGTTTCCTCTCATGCTTGGGGGATGGCAGGCAGGAGAAAAGAGGAACAGACAGATTTTGAGGCCAGAAAGTGCCAGCCAAGAACTTAAAACTCCATCACAAATAAGCATGAGTTAAACACTGTAAAAGATGAACTTTTAATTTTCCTTTGGACACTTCATGTTTTAAAAAAAAAAGAAAAAAAAGAATCACAAAAGTGCCATAATATTTTTGCCCTCACATTCTACTCACTGGTTGCTGTAAGGCATGCTTTGTATTTGTAAGACTGTTCGGTGTGACGGGAACTGCTATATGCACAACCTGTAAAAGTTGCATATTGTAATCAAATCATATCTCAGTCTTAGTTTTGATAAACTCTCCTGGCTGTTCTTTATTTCTCACTGTTAAACGTTTGTGCAGTCTCAGTGAATTTCTGTGGCTCTCACATGAGGGTTTTTCAATTCGTTCTTAAATGTGGGCTGCAGGACAGACCACCTCACATGCATACTCACCCTAATCATAAAGCAGCCTTTACAGAGTGGGATGGGAATACTCTTTGGTATTACAGTACTGAATAGAGAGATTTTTGTGTTTCATTGTTCGCTCATTCTGATCTATAGGTCAAAAAGCTGGTTTTGGTTCATTTTACAACAGACTGTACAACTACAACTGTATACTAGAAACAGAAAATTGATTAATTGTGAAATTTAGAGGGTACTGATACTTTTTTGTTGCTGTGTCAGTCATCTTTCTAGATCAGCTGGGAATATTCATTGACATATGAGTATTTTATAAATGCTACCTCAAAAATAAGGCAATCTTCAAAAGCAGAATCCACTGTGATCTCGATGTGTGCAAGAGCTAGCCATGGTAAAGTTACTGTGGAAACTTAGATGCTTATATGACTAATTTAGACATCCAGTTCTCACATTTGTTTTAGGACTCTAGTTAGTACATCTGCCTGGGAGAGGGGCATAAATTTAATGGGAAATAGTACATGGTTTCCAAATATTTTTGGAGGATAAACATGCTAAAATGTATATGTTAGCTGAACTGTGATCTGTCTTTGCTAACTTCTACAAATGCCTATGTCTCTCCACTGACTCGATGGAAAGTCTTATAGGACTTTTTCTAACACTTAAAATAGATGTGCTAATTGCTAATTTGGTATTTCATAACCCTTCCTGATGTTTCAGATGACTTACCTATCAACCTGTGCACAACAAGACAACTCAATGTCTGAGAGCAAACTCATTTACTCTAACTCATAAGTACTCTATTTAATTTTTCAACATGTGAATAGTGCAGTGATACTGCTGAGACATGTAAGGGGACTAGACAAATACATGTCATCTGCGTGGAAGGACCTTTACTAGGTCCTTTCAAATAATTTCAAATCAGGTTCATTGGAATCTGAGGAGGAACAAGAATATCCCACCTGAGGGGAGGGGAAGAGGCGCATTGTGGTTGTATGTTAACCGTGAAGCAAGAGTTGTCTTACAATCCGTTGTTCAATATTTATTAAAGCAGCACCAGTGAAGGAGACAAGAACTGAACTCTGAGGCTCTGAGCTAGATTTGCGCATCTCTTGTTATTATTAGTAGATACTGACATCGAGTCAATATCAAAGTTGAGTAGCAAACTCGAAGCCTTGATGGTACCTGTAGAGTTGGTGGATTTCTTAGGAAATAAATTGTTGCTGAAGTCCTGTGGGAAATATGGACAACACACATTCAGTCTTGTTTATTTTAATTCAATCAAGAATATTTCTTTAAAAAGAAATAATAATAATAATAATAATAATAATAATAATAATAAATCCACTACAGGAGTCTGGGAAATTTCTACTGCTTTAACTGTCATATTTTGAGGATTACAATCAATGCTACAAGAAAGCTAAGTCATGAAAAAGCTAGCTGTCTCTTCCTACAGGAGGAGAAAAAGATGATCCTGGCAAATGGGGCATGCTGGGAATATGGAAGTTGTCAAGAAATTCTTGTTTTGAGGTTACCAACGCTTCTACCCACAGCTCCAGTCCTTGCCAGCTGTAGCTCTCTTTCAACATAGTGGTCAATTCCTAATTGCATATTGGGATACAATGTGCACTTTTGACTCTAGAGTCTAATTTAATGAAAAGGTTTGCTGTCTTTTTTGGCTAGAGAATGTCAGAGGTGCTCTTTGCATAAGACACCGTTTTGCAACGGATTTACTAACATCATTTTGCTATTCATACCTAGGGGATTTAGGAAAAACACAGTTCCTGACACAGTTACCACGAAGGCCTAATGTTCATAAATGCCAGGTTGTCAGTCTCATCAGGTCTAAGCAACCGAAATAGAAGGTGCTTTTTAATGCTACCCCAGAGTCAATTAAAATACAGTAATGCTGACATCTGCAGAATACAGAATGATCAAAGTAAAGAATGCCCATACAGCTTCTGACATAAAAACAGTGTGTTTGGCGGCAGAGTGACACAGTGTAACAGGTCAGGTAATTATGAGAAAATCTATGATGTATCTGTTGCAATTGCTTAGCTTCTTTCCATTATCAGAGCCATCAAACAGAACAGCGCTCTCACTTCTCCTGATGGATCGTAAAGCTAGTGACACTCCCGCTCTCCTGATACAGATGGCATCTCAGGAGCAGCTGAATTAATTTGACAGTAAATAGGTGATAGCAATCGCTGTCTTCTCCCTTTTTTTATTATTTTTATTATTTTTTTAATTGCACCAGGACAGCTTTTAGGACTTCTGGGAATAGCTCAAAAAGCCTATGCCGTGATTAGCAGTGTACCCCCCTCTCCTGTAACTCCCTTCCAAAGCTTTTACTGCTGTTTTATTTACATAATTGCTCAATGGCAACAAAATTTTATTCTCCCCCATCTCCCCACCCTAACTCTTGGTCTGAATTATGTGCATTAATTATCATGATTAAGGAATTCTCTCATTTTTTGCCTTGATGTGTTTATTAAATTAATGAAGGAATCTGACACATGGGCTTGTATGCTTAGGGTACAGTTATGCTAAAGTCACGGGTATATTTTAGATGGCTGCAAATTTTCTGCCTCAGTAACATTATAATTGGCTTAATGGATTTTCAGTTATGTGCATTGGATTTCTCCCCTCTCCAAAGCAGACTAATTACAGCTTTTTACATTAAATTCTAATAGATTTCAATTTATCTCCTCTAAATTATCACAATAATTACAGTAATAAATTAGGCATGTAGCTGTCATTAATCTAAACAATCTGAATTGGGTATCATAGCAGCACCACACAGACTATGTTTCCTAAATGTGTATTCAAATATATTCCTATCTGTATAACTATTGTGCGGGAAAGTCTCCTTTCCCAATAAGATACAAAACCCAGAAGGCAGAATGGAAGGAGACAGATGGGGGAGAATGGAAAAGGAGATGAGGGGCTGGAGTAAAAGTCAAAACAGACCAAATTCTAAGGAGTACTGTGCAATTAGTCTAAGAACTACCTTGGACAAGAACATACCTGAAGGATCCTGGCAGAGCTCAGGCTCCATCACTAATCTGTAACTTTTTTTTCCCTCTTATATAAAAATGTGTTGCAAATATTTCTTTGCTCAAGAATATTTACTTGAAATTGTAGCTGGCTGAATCATGAAATTTTACCGTTCATAGGATATTTTGGCAAGGACAACTTTGTGTTTTTTTTTTGTTTGTTTGTTTGTTTGTTTTTCCCCTCATTTAGAACAATACCTAATTATCTGAGCACATCACAGATGGAAATTCTGAAAAATTTCACAAAAGAAACTCATGTGAGCATTGTTTCCAAATTAAGTGCATTCATCACTTTTACCTTTCCATACAATGGAATGTATTGACTTAATTCTAGTCAGCTTCATGAATGTTCTTCAGCAGAAGGCTGTGAGACACTGACAAGCTCATATCACTTTCCTTGGCAGCTGCCAATGACTTAAGATGTTATAATTTAGGATTGGTACAATTTCCTTCATATCCCTCTGCTTCCCCGGGCATCTGGACTTTCAAAACGTCTGGCTGCCTGTGTGCCCAATTCCCAGAGCAGATGAACCCTTCACACCAAGTAGTCATCACACCCAGATCTGCCTCAATAGCTGTTCAGGAAGGATTTCTGAAAACTAAGCCCAACAAACACATCAGTCCTCCCTGTGATACCTGTTTACTTCTAGACTATCATAGACACATCAGTGCTGTTCTCCATTCTAGAAGATAATGCCTAGGGTGTAGAGACACTTCTGGGGAGATGACCAACCTGGCTTTTGGAAAATACAAAACTCCTGTCCCAAGTGCCAGCAGGTCCCTTCACAACCGCCGATTCATGAGGGTGGGTGGCACACAGAAATCTGTGCCTGGGTGAACTTGCCACAAGGCTGTGGATGCCTTGCACTGTTACCAAAAGGTGACCTGCATCAAATGCAAAGCACTGCTTGCTTAGCGGTGTGTCATTTTTTTACTACACTTGGACTGCTTGGTTATTTTTCAATTATTTCCACAAATAACACATTTTAGTAACAAAGACTATTGAGATACTTCATCCTTGAAAAGGGAGAAAGTTTTAGATCTGTATTACAACCATCCTAACATTTAACCTCGGGGGCATGAATTTATGTAGCACATGGACGACACAAATTTGAATGCATTATATATTTCTATGCTTCCAATTCTCAAAAAAAAACCCAGCTTTTGGCTGTTCCTCTTGTGAAAACAGAATGGAATTGATGGGTATAAACATTAAAGGGACTAAAATAGTGAACTTTGTTAAAAAAAAAGCCCAAACTTTCAAATTCTTGCATTGGAGTTAAAATAGTAGCCTCAAAATTCTGATACCATATGTGCAATTACACAATATTTAAAGCTTTCCTGAGCATCGGAATAAAATACCTAACATACAGTTTCAATTGAGTTCCCATATAAATAGTTACTGCATTTCTGCTATAACTCCTCTATATGAAAATTCACTAGCATTTTTCCTAGTGACTAAAATATTTCGCAAATTCAGGCTGCTCTGTGAATTTGCAGAGGTTCAAATTGGCAACACTTAAAATAATAGCACATTGATTTGTGCTACTTTGCACTGGAATTCCTCTGGAAGGATGTCTGACCTCTCCATTAATATGAAATGAACTCCTTGTGATACCTTAATGAATATGCAGTGTCCCCTTAGTGACATGAGTAACATTTGAAACCTTTATGCATTTTCAATGGGCATTCACCTCGGCTAATCCTCAGAGCAGGTTCATTCATAGTCATATTTCCTGTTATCTGCTTACAAAGTTAAGATGTTCTTACTGTTTGAAATTTGTCACTTGCTCCAGAAGATGGAGGAAAAGAAAAAGCAAGTGATGGTTTTAATGGGCAATGTGCCAAGATAAATGGTCCCTGCTGTGCACGTTAGATTTGATGCAAGTGTTCTTTGTGTAGATACTACTTCCTGTACAGAATATTGCAGCCTTATGGCAACCTTTGTCCTTTGTCTTGATGATTGTATGAAATATTAATCTCTGAAACAGTAATGCTAAAAAGAAGCATTCTGCAGTATATCTGGTGGCTACAGCTGCAGACAGGGATTCAGATGTCGGATCCTATTCCTGTCTGCACAATACTCTCAGTGGGTACTTTTTTTCTGTATTTTAGCTCCCTCACTTGTCAAAGAGGAAACATTATCGTTAACTAAGTCCTAGGGGGTTTTCTGCACCTTACATAGATAAGTTGGTAAAACACACTGAGGTCCCATATGGGACTGGATGGTAAAGCTTTCTGATTATACTAACCAGAATTAATACTAGACAGTGTGTCATGCTATTTTGTTGGCTGACAGCAGTAGTTAGCCTTGAACTTCGTGACCTAAGAGGTACTTTCTGGTATTATTGGCAATTCTTGCAAAGTTATTGCAGTTATTGCTCAGGATCTTTCAGGATACTTTGATGGTACATCCTTAAGGATGTATTTGTGAGGTTTTGTGGGGCTGAAGTCTCACAGTTCATTTTCATCTTCTGGACAGCATGGGCAACTATGAAGATCAGATACACCTTTTCTTTAGATCCACTGATAGTTAAAATTCAGAGTGGATTTTTTAGAGATGGTAAAAGATATCCAACAGGTGGCTTAGTTCTTCACATCAGACACAGAGAGAATGAAAAGCTTTTGTGTGCTGCTGTCCTCTGGATTTCTACATTCTTAGAAAGGAACACACCAAACAGACACTATACCTGCATATTCTACATGGAGGAGTCTGGCTATTTTTTGTAAGCCCTTTTCCACCCTCAATAATGTGGTGAATACATCAGCAAGAGGGAATAACAAAGCCATTTGTTGCTGTTTTTTTTGTTTGTTTGTTTTGTTATTATTTTTTTTTTTAATACCTACCAGAGGTCTACCTACAGCTAGAGTTCCTTCATTTTCCTTTTTTTCTTTTTCTTTTTTTAATCATATTTTATTGCTCAAGCGATTGGTAAGATTTATTACTCTCCACAAAGCCTATGAAAGCCTACTATAGAAAATAGAAAAACAGCAACAAAACCAACAACAAAAATGGTAGAAATTAAAAATAGAGACACAATGTGGCAGTTTTAATTTGTTTCACTCTCCATCCATCACTCTAAAGCTTACAAAATTCATCTCTGCTTATGTGGCTGTATTTCTACATTGTTTATAGCCAATGGACACAGGGATGAAAGGCATAAGTAAAGGGAGAGAAAAGAATTGCATAATTAACTTTTTAAATTAATTCATGACCCAGTTAAAAGGACAAGGAGGGGGTTATTAATTAATTAAGGTGGGAAACCCTGTGGGCATGTGAGATTTAGAGAGTTTTAACTTACCAGCCAGGTTAAAAGGCTTTCTATGGGCACTCAGCACTTACTGAATCTGGAATACAGTCAATGTAAAAAGAAAAAAAAAGTGAAAATGTATTGTAAGAGGTTTTCAGGGAGATAAAAAGTCTAAAAAGACTGCAAATTAATTAGGAGGAATCTTGACAAATGTTTCATCAGAATTTGAGGAATAGCTTAGCCTGATTCTCAGCTTTTACAAGCTTATTTAGCTCTACTGAACACAGGCAATTGTTGATGACAGAAGGATAAGATTTTGTCTTTAAATATATTTTTTAAATCTTCCTAAGTCCTAAGAATTTTAGCAGAACTCATGGATTAATAGTCAAACAGCAACTGTAGCAACAACTATTGATATTAATTTGAGTGAACTTTTTTGACTCTCTGGAGACACTACAGCCTCTTCTTGCAGATGTGGCACCTCTTAATCAGAATACATTTTAAATCAGCCATCCTGGTTTCCTTCTTTTCTCTGGTATCTGCAGCTGCTAATGCCCATTTAAGATGCAGTTTTCTATGTCTCCTTAAAGGCTCATACCACCTCTGCTGCTTCCAGCACACATCCAGGTACCACAAGATAAAAGTTAGAATCCAAGTGAGTTTAAGAAGTCATTTCACCTTGTGTTTTCTTCCTATTATCATTCTTTACACATCTCTTTCTACAGATCTTTATACGTCTTAGGGCTTTGCAATCATTAAAAATTAGGGATAATGCTTCCATGAACTGCTGGCACAACCAACAATAAATATGCTAGTTCAAGAATTATTTTATGAACTCATGAGAATGAATGGTGCTGACAGTGTCTGATTGCAGATCACATAGATTACTGTTGGTTTATTTAGTCTGTCTTGCATTTCAATCAGCTAATGATAGATATAAAGACTAATCATTTTCAGCTATCTGTAAATGTTGCTTCTTTTGTTGGCTAATACCACGTGTCTTTGTCTTAGCAGCATTTGGCAAAATCTCAATCAGAGTTCAAATATTGTCTCAAAAGCTAATTGTGTAGAAAATCTTTGTTGTTTCCCAGATTCCCACCTTGGAATATCAAATAATAAAAAAACAACAACTAATAAATGTAAAATGTCAGTCAAAATGATGTGTTACCACAAACAATTTTGAAATTTAGAAGGAAAAAAAAAATATCATCAGTAGAGACAGGTCACTGCTAATGGAATTTAGATCTTTTTATGCATGACAAATGTCATACTATCTGCACCATGTTACTGTTCCCTAGGCAAGTAACAATCTTCATTGCTTTATGATTCTTTTTCTTTATCATACTGCAGCATTTTGGTGTGAGAATTTTAAAATTAAATCTCCTTATTGTGCAGGCAGGATGTCCAGTTTTATTCTATCAAATGCCACAGAAACAAAGGGAACAATCCATTTTTCCTGATAGAAGCCAACAGTTCGTAAGAGGTTTGAGATGAGTGTAAGGATACAATTTGCCTAGAGAGTGCCTGAGGATCAAGACAACCTGACTTTCCACGGAATGAGTCTGTCAGCTGGCATCTTGCAGTAATTGCTTCCCATGGCAGGACCTTACCAGCCGAGGGAGGACTGCTCTCGTCAACCCAAGAATCAATTTCTACAGTAGCTGAATGATAATTGTTTGCTAAGGCTCGGGGAACTTGTTGCCAAGCCTGAAAAAGGGGCTGAAGCTATGATTGGCACTCATTAACCCGGGATTTGGATTTGATCATTTACCTTAGTAGAAGAATGTGTGGGGGTAAAAGGAGAGGACTGCAAAATGTTCTTTTGTTTGGAAGAAACAAATGAAATCAATCGCACAATGGGTATCTGAATGTCAAGCCTGAAACTGTGTCAGTCTTCACTCAAACAGACCAAATAACATGCATTATCAGGTGATTTGAATGCCCTCCTTCAAGTAGAAACACCTCTTTCAAATTTTTTCCCTGATAGATACCAATGTTTGCATATTTTCTTCACTACGTTAAGTATATCCTTGGTGACTGGTGTCCTGAACTTACATTGCTGGGTTACGCCGTAAAGAAAGGGGGAGAAAATATGAGAGATCAGGAAGACTAATTTCTGAATTCTGCAGTGAAAAGCATACTTTTGCAGGAGGTGTTCACCACTGTCTTGTATATGGCCTTCTACAAGGAAACGGTTTTGTTTCATGGTGTCTGCTGATTATTAATGTGACCTTTCAAAACCTACTGACATAAACACTATTTTTTTTTTTCCTATATTACAACATACATATGCATATGACACAGCCAGTGCTGGTTCAGGGAGAAGCACAGGGCAGTGACTAAGTCAATACTATGGTATATAGATGACTGCTTTAGGGAGATCCTGTACGATCTTCAGCATCTCTCTGTGTTTCTGGAAATGGCTGACCCAGATTTTCATGTCAGCCCTGACTTCACTCTGCATGTATGTGTGCATTACTAGCAAAAAGCAGTCTTTGTTTCATGACTCTAGTCTCACCAAGGCCACTCTCTTCAAATCCTTTTGTGTTATGAATTCTGAAATGACAGACATATGAATCTTGAATTCTGTAAGTTGTCCAAGAGTTGCTGTGTTGCCAGTGGTGGCTCTAAGAAGTTTTAGCTCATGGGGACCTCAAAAGTGTCTTGTGGCAGGCACTTCTGCATAGTCACAAGCATATAATTTATCAACAAGAACAATACAATCTAAAATAAGAACAATATGGTATATTAGTTATCAAGACGATACTAACAAATCAAGGGTATTTAGCAGTTGTTGGAAAACAAAACCAGCCATTATAACTTTCTTATATGCACCCTTTTAGTGCTCATCTCAAGTGCCTGATGTACAGTATCTGTTGAGGCTCAGCAAAGAGAGATGCTGTATGGATCCTGAAGAGACAGAAAGAACGTCCTCTCTTGCACAAGTTTGCAGTGCTGGAAATGAAGCAAATCTAACTCTTCTGCTCAGGCTTTGTTTTCATCTCTTCACTTGCCTGATTTGTGCACAGTAAATTTTGCTTGTCCATGTGCAATTTTAGGGAATAAATCACACAATCCTCAGATCTGGAGGACTGGTTCATCACTTGGAAGGGTCTGTGCTCAGCCATGGTGCAATTTCCCACCTTCAAACCAAAAACAACAAGGAACGCATTCAAATTTTTTACTGTCCATAGACAGTTTGGAGTTTTGTTGGTCTTTTTCATTTTTCTTTCTTTTTTTTTTTCTTTTCTTTTTTTTTTTCCCCAGGGAATTTCAACTCTGAACTTTATTATGTTATTGCTTCCACTACACCCTGAATACGAACCTGGTTTGTCAACTTACTCTGCATGGTGAAGGCAGTGTCACACTCTTTGTTACTCCCTTAGTGGATCAGTCATGACCTTAGCAGCAGCAGTATCACAGTATATGGATGTGAATTATGTAGTGTAAGTAATAACTAGATATGCTAGCTTGGAGATAAATATTTTACATTAAACTGACCTGTAGAAACCTCTATGTTAAAAAAATTCCCCTATGTCCTTCTGGTTTGGGCAGGTTCACATCAGATGCTGAATGACTTGAGAGAAACTATTTAGGAGATACAGAATCCCTCACATACTGCAGACTCCTTTAGTTCACATGACAATTACATCTCAATTAGATCAGAGAGGAATACATTTCCCTTTTTAATAAGATTTTGGATGTTACATCCCGTATCTTCAGTGCACCAAATCAATGTGAATAGAGGTCAAATTATAGAATCCCAGTCTGGCGATGGTTTTGCATTCATATTCAACTTGGGGAAAGCAGCTTTGTAAAAATGATGACTTTTCTGAGATTCATAACCGAGGAAGTTATATTAAACAAATTTTGCACATGCAAAAAGCCACAGTCTCTTATTAAACCACTCCCAAAAGGACTGATGTCCTTCAACTAGATGGACATACTACTTAAGAAACATGATTTTCAATCTAAGTTTAGATACTTATATACATAACATGCATAACCAATGAAAACGGTGATTTTATGTCTGACAATACATCTGTATTTTCCAACTTTTATGATCTGCTCCTTCATAGTGAGCAGATATGGTACTTCACAAGAGATTTGGAATATGAACGACTGCTGTTCTTTATACTGCAAGAAACAGTACACAGCAGAGTTCTTCTGATCATCCATCCAGTGGTTTGTATAAAACAACTAGGGTGACATGCCTCTTTGATGTGTCAGACCGATTTAATCTGTGGGCCAGATATTTTCACAGAATAAGGCCCTTAAATGAGTATCTTCAAAGGAACTCTGTGCCTCCAGCTCTTCTGGAGGGGTGCTGCCTAGCCAAAGATGCAAAAGGCTAAAAGGAGTGACACCAGTTTGAAGTCCAGGTAATATGTCTTAAACTGTAGGTTTAAGACACATGGGAAAAAAAGAAAAAAGAAAAAAAAAAGAGAGAGAGAGAGAGAAGAAAGCATGCTTCTTGAAGTTAAATCAATGTTGCCACAGAAGTATTTTGTGACTGTACTCCACTTTGATGGCTGGTTTGGTAAAAACAGTGGCATTTATGATTTTGGTAGGGCTACTTCTGTTCTCCCACCAAGTAGCCACAAAAATAAAGAAGTTGTATTACACATACGAAAGAATAAGCCCATTTTTGTCCTTCCCATTCTTCTTCCCTCTAGTCTGCTAATGGAAAGCAATGTGGCACCGGTTATCTCTGATATACCTTATTCAGTCAATGAACATTTTATACCTTTATCTTCTACATTCCTGTGGAATTACAGGAGCAGTAAGCATTGGACTTGTATGTCTATTTTAAGATAACTTACAGAAAGTTTGAATTCTGTGAATCACTGTGATGAGGACAAAACCCCACACACCACCCTGAAAATACAGGTTTTATAGCAAACATCATAGTATTGAAGTACTGCACAGCCAAGGGTCTTTAAAGGTTAAATTGTTGAAATATGATGAAATTAACAAAGTGAAAACTTGTATCTGAAGATGTTTTATTTGTTCTTGAATAGAACATCAAGATCTCTATTTGAATGCCCTTACACCATATTGAAATAATAGCGATAAAGAAAAAAAAAAAAAAAGGAAAAGACAAAAAATAAAACACACAAAAAAACAAACAAACAAACAAAAAAACAGTAAAAGCTTCATAGGTTTGATATTTTGTGGTTACAGGTTTTGCTGTTCTTCATTTCAGAAAACATAGTTCAAGAAATGTTACCTAGTTTGTGTCCTCCTTGGAAGAAATCCTAATCCTAAACTGGTATTCAATTTCTTCCAGTGTCTGAATTACCTTGTATACAGAGGCTTTCCTGTATGTAATGGGAAATGATAGCAATTACAGTGTATCTCTCTCTCTTCATCCTCCTGCTGTACTCATAATCCACAGCATATTGTATGTGCTGTTGTCACTATTATCTTCTGGTATGAGGCTTACTGGATTGTGCATGAGAACCTTAAACTGTAAGAACTTCCTGAAAAGAAGGTACAAATTCAGCTTGGACATGACTGACAGCTGATGGCATATTTTCCATTAGTTCTGGTTTTGCAGGTGTCTTTTGGAGAAGAACCTCTGATGACCATGGCAAAGCATGGAAAAGATCTATTCTGCCTTAAATCAATGTAATTTCATGAAAGAAATATAATTCATGGTGCAGTCCCAGAAAGCAATCAGTGATGGTGCCAGGTTCTAGGTGTGAGCACTGCTGACATTTCTACCTTTTTCCTGAATTACTAGCCCAGTTAAATTTACCTGAACAGTAACAGCATTTCTTCAGCAATTCCATTCTCTGCAGGAAAATAATAAGGATTTTGAACAACATTGATGTAGAATATAGATTGACAACCCATGAGGCTTTTTGTTACTATGAGAACCTACGAAGCTTTCCAACTTTTGTGTGGGCACATCTGTTAGTCTCCCCTCCATGTGGTAGATTCTGAGTCAGCACGACTCAAGCTATCCCCTGCCAAAAGCCACATAACTGCATGAATGCAGTGCTGAACTTGACCTTACAGGCCCAGCTGGCTTGTGGGTTCCTTGGAGGATATTTTTATCCTAATGCTGATATTTGTTTTCTTTCAGTATATAAATCTCTCCATGTAAAGCCCTTACTTACGCTGGTGGCCATTATATTGCCATAATGTATAGTGTTATTAGCTTGGCCTCTTCACTGTTATGCAGTATTGCTACTTTGAATTGAAGATGGCTCCTCTCCCACTGGCTTGGAGCACAAGAATATGTATGCAAGTCTCTTCACAGACAGCTGTCTAGGCATGAGCTGAACCTAAGGACAAAGAGGCCAGTGGAATTACCAATTTAAGCTTATTTCTATTTTGATCACATTCTTTTTTGTGACTGTGAGCTACCATGTAGAAATCCAACTCATACCAATTTTTTGCGATGCCATCATGAGCATCCAATACATGTTTATTTCTCAGTAGCAAAGAGTTATATGATTTTAAAAAGCAAAGCCACTGCTCTCAAATCATTTACTTTCAGTAATAAACATTTTTCTTTATTATATGATCTTATTTCTTACCCCTTCTACAACGCATGAGTTCTTCTCTGCACCAGTGCTTTGGTAGCACATCACTACAAATGAACCCAAAGCCTGGCACCTATCCTGCTCTCTATAACCTACGGAAGGAAAAATAAATACTTCACCTATTTTTGTTTTTTGTTGGTTGTTTTGTTTTGTTTTGTAAGAAACGTTGATGAGGCAAACTTTTTGCATATTCAAGTTGTGAGGAGGATTTCAATGTTTGGGAAAGGGTGTATTTCAATGCATGTCACTGGAAGGCTGCCCAGGAGCATTCTGGAGCCAGTGAAGAGACAAGTGTTTATTGTGGTGAGTGTGGTAATATAGAGGACAGCAGGGACAGACCAGAAGGAGACTGAAACCATAGCAGCTGAGTGTGGAAAGTACATAATCTAATGATGAGCCCCTGACAAGGCAGGTGTGAAGAGGAGATGCCTGATCACTGCAAAGGCTCAGGTAGCTAATTTCAGAAAATTGATGGAAACGAAACAGTTGCTTTGGCCTGGGCAGAGATTTGTTGCTGACCTTCACACTAACAACAAAGGTAGGGGCAAAGGGATCTACCCTGACACCTCCACAGTTGCTTAAAAACTCTGACCTCAGTTCTTCTTGCCACTGACTGAAGCTGTAGCCGACAGCAGGCAGAGCTGTCTTCTGCGCTGCCCCTGCAAAAGGGTTTTACAGTTATTTTTCTGCTTCCTTGTAGTTTCCTTTTTTTTTTTTCTTTCTTCTTTTTTTTTTCCTGTCTTATTTTCCCCTTCGTAATGGAGGGAAAAAAGGTTAGATTAGAAAACTTCAATTAAGCCTTTAAAAAGACCATCTGCTGAATGCTGACTGGGGTTTCATGTAAACAAAATGCCTGTGCTGGTTACAAACAAATGATCTTATCTATTGTATTGTGTTACAAATTAAAATTAGATTAAGCCACCTACATGGTACCGCCGCTGAATCTTAAATTTCTTATGGAAACTGAATGTTTGCTGCAAGTATTCATTCGGCCTGATGAGAGCCTCATTATTTTTGTACCAGCAGTACACACTGGGTATAGCATAATCAAAGCCTGGGGGTACGTATTAATTATCCTTTTGAATAGTGATGAAATTTTAAAAAGATCTCCTTTAGGCTCACATCATCAGCAGATGAAACAAAGCTTTGCACAGCTTGTGAGCAGTGGCTCACATGTGTTTTTACATCTGTTCAGGATATTTCAATTTGAAGCGCAACAAGCCAAGTCTGGGATTAAAGACCCGGAGAAAGAGAGGGGGAAAATCTGCAACAATAACCAGACCCCACCCCTTCCTGTCTGCAGCAGAGAGGGAGAGTGTCTCCTCAGCAAAAAAAAAAAAAAAAAAGCTAACTCCATCTTGCTTTTCATTTTGGATGTAGCCATGCTATTCAGAAGATGAGTGTGACACTCTGTGCTAGCCACACTGCCTGTAGGTACCAGGACTGATTGCCTGATCACTTGTCCTTGCTGCCCATAACAGCATCTAGAGAGATGTCAGTTTGCACTGTTAGTGCTGGAGGTTCTCACGGGAGTTCACTGCTGCTTTCCTCTTTAGGGTGGTAAAAGAGAGGAGGGTTGTATTTGCCTGGATCCCTGCGGATCCATGTTTGCCAGCTTGTGAAAAAATGGAGGAATGGGTAAGCTTTTTGTCCTTTTTAAATACTATTAGGCTTGCACCATAATAGTTTTCCTGGAATGTAAAAGAATTACTTAGAAATATATTTTCTAAGCCATATTAAAGCCAAGAGGGAGAAATTGTACAGGTTAAGTCCTACTGCTGTGAAGAGTGAAAACAAAGTGGTCAGACAGAGTGGAGATGTATTAAATTTCAGTGGGAAAGAATTGCTGTGGTCCAGAGCTCCATCAGAGGGCTGGATTTTCAGGCAGCCATATAGCTAGAACCCCTGTGAAGTCCGTGTGAGCTCTTGACTTGATAGACAATCAGAGATCAAGCTGATCACGTTTACATGTCTGTACACATATTGCTATTTAGAATTCTTACTTCCTTGGTCATGTACAGTGTTTCTGAAGCACAATAATCTTAGAAAAGGACATGGCTTATAACTCACGTAGTGAGTTGAGTCTGGAAGAGTCATCTCCATGTCCGTTTTGAAATACGATCAGCACCTCTCTGTTGGCATGCATTGTAACACAAACAGGTTTCAAGGAGGCATCCAGACTCACCAAAACCTTTTTACCCTTTGGGTAAAAGTCAGGGGAAGTTGCACAAACAGTGAGAGACCACAATTTTCTTCACAGCTTAGAAGTGAAGGATGTGAGCCCTTTCCCACTGACAGGACAACATTCACTTAACTCTGTCTAAAACAAGCTCTTTCTAAGTAAGAACTGCACATAGAAGGACCTGTGGTCTTCTTTTCAGGCAACAAATAAATGTTGTCATTATTAAAAATTAATTATGCTAATGTGTTGAAGACTACACTCCAAGTTGTGTGCTTGTTGTAAGCTAACAGCTGTTGCAGTTCTTTCTCTGTGCTCAAGCCTGCATGGCCTGTCATTTACTATTCCTTACAGAGTCCAGAGTACGGATCATAACAATATAAATATGGATATATGCTTAAAAACATGATTAAAAATAGTTACTGCTCATGGACAGTAGCCAATTTGCCAACATGAATAAAAGCAACACTATTTTTAAAAATGCATCATGACACATAATGGACAAGCCTGTAAAATTCAAATAATGAAATTTTTTTTTTTTCAGGGATAGAAATGAGTGAGTGTTAAAATTTTCTTTCTAACAAAATAAGAAGTGACCAAAATGGTTTTTTTTTTTTTTTTTTTTTTTTCATATTTATAAAAAAGTGCTTGCAGGCTGAGACTTTGCATGCCAAGTTTCAGCCTAAAGCGAAATTTAACAGCTGAGTTATAAACCCCTAAAAATAGGGTATTGTAATGGAAGTGCTGACACAACTTTAACTATCACAATGAGAATGGCACAGCTATAATCAAAAGTACATAGTGTACTTTGTCTTTGACTAACATAAATAGTTGTCAGGATGGACTCCAATAGAGTTCTCCATGTTATTTTGACTCCAGCACAATGGAAGTAATTCCTTATTATAGCGAGTTGAGACAAATTATCTAAAATTATAGGGTCATTGGATTTCTCTACAAATAGCAACCAAACACCCTCACATGTTGCTGTTAAGTGGCACCAAGAGCTCCAGCTGTTGTAAGAGATCATATCTTGACTCTGTCCCATGGAAATAAATTGCTTCTTTTCCTGCTTCACTTCATTAGGTGGGTGGGTGATCAGTGGGTTTCCAATGGAGTATGAAGATAATATCCTCCAACTAGACCAAGCCTTTGATGCTGAGGTACCTTTAAATTGCTAGATATTGCTGTGGCTTCTTGTTTTTGTTGTGACTTTTATATTTAATGATACTTTATTTAATAGGTGCTATGTAATTAAACTTTTCCGACAAGACTTCTTGTTTCTTTTTCCAACCCTTCTGTTATATTTCTAGGAAAAAAGAGGCATATTTATATGTTTCATGACACTCTTAGCTTTCGTCTGTTAAGTCACCTTGTTGGTTGGTTTTTCACTCCCACCTCTTTTTCCTGTTTCTCTCTTCTGCCAGTACATGTTACTGCCCCTTTGTCTCTCTTTACCCTCATCTCACACTATAGGAATCCTTTTTACCATCTGTCTCTTTCCCTCCATACTTTGTATATGTGTCTGGCTTTTTCTGTGGGGCTTAATTCTGAGGTTCCTTTCACATCCAGCTCAATGAAATCGCTATTTTGACTCAGTGACTGACTCCTAAATTTTGTCTCTCCTTCCCTAAAGCCCTTAAGGAGTTTATAGCTAATAGATGAAATAAATGAATAAAGTCAAGCACCTTATTTTGCAAACAGTTCCACATGTATAATTCCATGTAAGTTGTGGCTGTTCAAGCTTTAGTTGGAGAGACTGAGGCTGAGCCACAGCTTTGTGAAAGACTTACCACTCAACTACTCTGCAGTGCCAAGAATTCCTTTGTCCTGGTATAACTGCTGGGATATGCCACCATCTCCAAAGGCTACAAAGGTGGGCTTTAAACATGAATTCTGTCTAAAAAGGAGATTCCTTCCATTGAATGTGTTTGCAGTGCAGGGAAAGTCTCTGCACCTCTCCTAATGTGAGTAGGAATGACTCCTTTTGTTTCTTTTCCAGGATATTTAACTGATTTTATTGTTGCTGTAGAAATTTAACCAGGAGGAATGTTTCAGAGACAAATGTGGGATACACATTGCTTATGGTCAAGTGACAAAAGACAGAAAACAGACAATAATAATAATAATAATACAACTGACAGGAGAAACATGAAACAACTTCCTTTAAAGTAAAGTGCTCTGTAGCTAAGATGAAAGCTTTATTTTTAAAAGCCATACCTTTTCTTCAGCTAAAAAAGAAATACAGGAAAGAAAAAAAAATTGCAGAATTGTATTTAGGTGAACTTGAAACTGAAATGTTAGCAATTTTATTTCTATTTTCTTTATGCTTAATTTAGAAATGTAGATAGAAATTGTAGAATATTTCCAAAATATAAATGTAAATATTTGTGAAAACAGAGAAAATATGATATTAGAAGATTATTCATTCTAAATTGATTTAGATAGATAGATAGATAGATAGATAGATAGATAGATAGATAGATAGATATAACTTTGAAATCTGCAGGGGGAAAATTTAAATGAAGATTAATCATAAGATGTATTGCTTCCTGTATAATAAAGTGCCAGGTATTGTTAACTTTCTGCGCTTCTGCCTTAATTCTTTCTTTTTGTCCAGATCCACAGAATAACACTAAAAAACACTGTATGCTGGGACAGCTCCCATTTTCAGGTAGTTCTGGCTCTTGGTTTTCGGCCTCATGCCTAACACAACCCACCCGAGGCATTGTGATATCCTAGCATAACACAAACCTTGTCATGTCTTATTGCTTAAATAACACAATAAGGAAATTAAACGGCTTGCTGGTTATGATCTTCATTGTTAGGACTTATGAAGTCTTGAAGAATTTCAGGAAATTGATTAGCCCGGAAGGGAGTGGTGGGGGAGGTTGGTACCTATGGCTGGAGAGAAAAAAAAAAAAAAAGGAAAAAAAATATAGCACATATATAAAAAGAAACGCTTTGAGTAAACTCCTTTGAAATCCGTACAAAATACGTAGATTCGTCCATCTCTGCAGATCGCACTCGGGCTGTGCGTACCGCCGCCGGGTGCCGGAGCGGGGCCGGATGGATCGGCGTGGGCTGAATGCCCTCTACCGGGAGAACCCGGGGGTTACCCACAGCCGCACCATCGGTGAGCAGCGCGGACTTGGGGGTGCCACCTGCGTCACCTGAGTTGTCTTTGCATCAAAACACAATGGGGTGTAAGGAAAAAAAACAAAAAACCAAAACCCTCTAAATAATGCCGAAGTTCTTTCAGGAGGGGGCAGTGGGAAGGAAATCAACGGTGCTCTTCGCAGCTCTGATGCTTCTGACAGGGAAGAGGGGAAAGCATGCAAGGCTCTTTTTACATCCTGTATGCTCCTGACAGTGCCTCCAGCACCGCTCCTGGTGTTGCCCCTGGACGTGCTGCCATGTTTTGCAGTTTTGTCCCAAACACACGTGGCCAGCACTAGGTCACACAGAGGTGTGTGAGTGAGATCTGTGCTGGAATCTCTGAGTTTAATAACACCCTTGAATTTGACCCTCAGGAAAGGAGGGGGAAGGGAGGAGAGGAGAGGAAGACAGAGTGGTGGCAGGAGAGCAGTGTGGAGCTGCCCACTGTGTCCATGCTGGCCAGCTGCTCAGGTCCATGGCACTTGCTATTCCATCTCCTCATCCCAGATGGCTTTTCAGGGCAGGCAGAGCTGCTGGATCCTGAAGGTGCAGCGATTCTAGACCTAAAACAAGTCCAGACTAGGAGGCTATTCTCAAGGTACATGCAGAGATCACCTCCTGCCAGAGCAGGGTGGCCTGAAGCCTGCTGCAGGGCAGGATGGGCGGTGTGCTGGTGGAATGAGAAATATGAGAAATGGGGGGAAAAGTCAGCACCCAGCATCGCTTGATGAGAATGTTTCCATCATCCCAGCTTCCCCTCTGGCTCCAAGAGACCATCTCAGCCATGGCTACCCTACCCTGCATGTAGTACTGCCCCTTCCTCCATTGGAGACCACTGCCTCCAGGTTTCTCCAGCTGTGTGAGAGGTTTGCTTTTGAGCCATAGGCAAAAAAATGTTGGTCTTGAAGAAATGCTCTTCCAAAGTCAGCAGCCAGTACAGTGAGTACTGCCAGCACACAACTGAATGGGATGAAGCTGCTCCAGCTTTACCCCAGGATCCGATCACTTACAAAGACTGCAATTAGATCCATCATGTTATCTGAATGGTTATTTTGTGATTTAATTCCCCCTGCTTTTTCACAGTGGTAATTAAACGAGCAAGGAAAAAGAGACAGATTAATTGATTGAACTGGTTCCAGGAGAAACCATTAGTCCTGTTCCTCTTCTGCTCTATATGGTGTTTAAACAACTCTGTAATGGAGCCTGGTGAATCCTGCCAACATATTTCTGTAAGCGCTGCTTTGATTTTCGAATGAATTGTCTTCATCTGCTTTTATCCCCCTGTTGCCTTAGCTTTATATGAAAATTTGTACAGTCTTCTTGCTTATAAAAAAGAAAGGAAAAAAAAAGCTAATATGTTTCAATATGATTGAAGATGAATTTTGTTTCTGTGAGCTCAACAGTATGTGGCAACAGGACCGAAATATTGTCATGCAACAGACCAATAATCACTAATGACATCGTTCAGATATGCCACAGTGCAAATGAATAATACTACGTTGTGGATCAAATATAGGAAAATTGCGTAACTTAAATAGCAAACAACAGAAACTCTGTTTTTAGGAAGAAAAAAAAGAAAAGAGAAATGTACCAAATTCTGCAGTTTCTGCCAGTTATTTTATTGAAACGATTAAGAATATTTTTCTTTTAAATTGCATTCAGTTAATGTGCATTTATAAATTTGATGTCAGTAAGAATAGAGTGTATTACTCAAATCTCTGTTTGGGGAATATGAATAATACTTATTAACCATAAAAGTCCCATAATATTAATAGATATACTAGCATATTTTTTTAGTATTTTGAAAAGAAGGAAGGAAGAAAAAAAGTCATGAAGGAGTGACTTCTAAGTGAATTTAAAAAAAAAAAAATCATCAACTTAAATAAATGCAATTTTTCATCTGGATCTAATCTAAAGTTTCATAAAATCTTTCTGTTGAACAATTATTCGGAGAGAGGTTGAATAAATATAGTGGTAAAAGCCACAATGATGTTTTCCTGATGATTTGAAAAATAGGCAAAGAAATCACTTCTATCTCCATCTATAAGAAAGATTACTAATTTAGTCTGTATTAGTATTCTGCTTTTCTTTTTTTATTTCTGTTATGGAACATATCAGATTATATAAGACTGCAGAAGGGCTGAAATTTTCAAAGTTACCTTTTGAATTTATTTTTTTTAATGAGCAGATCTGACATTTAGAACAATTCATTCTCCTAAATCAGAAGTCCTTGGTTTGATAATGAGTATGGGGATTCCTATTTCAGCCTGGATAACTGTTCACCTCAGGAATGTGCTGCAGATCCTCTGCCCTCCCAGGAAGACCTACATGTTTGGAGAAAGCACTGTGATTTGAAATCTATGAGGAAGAACACAAAAGGCAGATGAGGATGGTAAATAAATAGTAAAGGAAAGAAGGGTTTCTTGCCATTCTTTCACCCAAGATGCAACTGTGTATACACATTATATACTAAAATCTCTGTTTTAAGAAATATCTGGCTGCCTTTACTAATGATGTAGAAAACAAGATTTAAAAAGCCAGTATTTTACAGCACGTGAATGTCTTATATAGTTGTCCATAAAATGTGACCAGAGAGTTACACAAACTCAGTATGGGTCTGAGCTGAAGGAAGAAAAATGTGATTTAATTCTGGTATGTGCTAATGTGAATGTAAGTCACAAGAAATTTTATTTTACTATCTAAGGAAGGATTTTATTTTTGAAGTGTCATCTCAGACACGCCTGTTTGAGAATGACATAGCCAAAGAGAAGAAAGCCCAAGAGGAGAGTCCTGTGATCAGTCCATAACCATCTGTCTCTGGCACCCCTCCATGTTCACTCTCAGCCCCCGCTCCTCATGGGTCCCTCCCACAACACCATCCTTCCCGACTCCCCGTGGGCTTTCCACAGTCTGCAGCTCTCCCAGCACCATCCCAACATGGCTCCATGCTGTCGGGCGCCGCTGAGCTCTGCTCACTAGAGGATTCCCCTGCACTCCTCTGCTACCAGAACCTCACCATATAAGCTCAGTACATTATGGCACCCACATGGGC
The DNA here is from genome assembly GCF_026119805.1 of Tympanuchus pallidicinctus. NCBI lineage: Eukaryota > Metazoa > Chordata > Aves > Galliformes > Phasianidae > Tympanuchus > Tympanuchus pallidicinctus. The sequence goes on along the minus strand of NW_026294780.1, from coordinate 6,069,849 downwards.
CTGGCTGTGGTGCTGGAGCTATGTGATGAAGCTATCAGCTCTCCAAGGTACTAATTCACTAGCAAATCCATGAGGTCTCTGATGACACCCAATGGTCAGGTTTCTTTAATTAAACATTTTGAAGGTTTCTGATTTGTAGCAAATACTTGTTTATTTGTATTTTTCATATTTATCTCCATAAAAAAGGTTGAAAAGAAGTATTTTATTTGTTTTGTTTTTTTCTTCTCTAAAGAAAAATAAACATGGAAGATGTATCTGTCTCCCTATCCCCAGGTAAATAAATCTCCATATTTTTCACTGAAGGCCACCATTGCCTGACCACCTGGCCCCACTAATTGGCTTGAAGTGGGAAGGCATCATGGTAGCTGGCACTGTGTGGAAGGTGAGCAGAGAAGGTGCCCCATTGGAAGCATTCAAGCCCAGGTTGAATGAGCTGACATTTTACAGCACGTGAGCTGGTGGAGGACAACCATGCCCATGGGGGGGGGTTGGAACTGGGTGGGCTTTGGTATCCCTCCCAGGTCTAGCCATTCTATGATTCTACGATTCTGTGGATTAAAAAGTGCAGTTTGGAAGTAGCTGGTAGCTTTGTGACTATCTGTGTGCATGAGAGCTAATAAAGTTATTGTCACTCAGCAGCACTTGATTGCAACCTAATGGCTAGAACAGTTTTTCAGCCAAGAAGCAAGGAAAAATGCCTCCTGGCAGAGCACAGCTACATACATGGAGAAAATAGTTGTTATTTCAGGTGTTCAGGTTCCCAGTAGAAAATAAGTTTAATTAATTTATTTATTTTTCTAATTTGTGAAAATATGCCTACAGTGACCTCTAGGAACACGTGCAAAAGCCATAAAACCAGATTCATTCATTAACCATCTGACACACTGTCAATCGTAGATAGTCAAATAAACAAATAACATGTGAGGAAAACTCAAACTCCTCCCTTCCAACTCTCCATAGGAAAAAGCCTTAGAGAGTGAGCACACTTGGCAGCATCCTCACTCAGTGCCTTTTTTGGGTGACAGAGAGAAAGGAGTCTGAATTGTAGTGATGAACACTCTCATTTCTGATTTAATATTCATGCTTTTTAATTAAAATCCATAAATGTTTATATATTTTCAAACTTTTTTTTTCTTTTTTTCTTTTTAGTATGTTACATGGGAAATAGGAATGAGTTACAAAAATGAATATATAAAGTGTTTTCACCTCTGGAATGGGCAGAGAGCTGGAAATTAGGGTTTCTGGCTCATCCGCCAATCTCTGCCACTCTTCTGCTCTCTGATCCTGGGGCAGCTACTCATCCAGAGTGGCTGGATGTGCAAAATTCATTACACTTATCAGCTCCTTGTGATTCAGCATATTGCTCTTTTTCTAATCTTTGAAATTCTATTGTTGCTGTAGGATGCTTTCAACACTGAAACTATTTGAGGAAAAAGCAGGTGCACCTTTTGTAATGCGATGACAAAAGTAATGGAAGGAGCCCAGCCTCTCCTTCAAGCAGCAGAGAGTGTCTGCCTCCCATGGCCAAGTGACAGCAGCACTGAGATCTTGGTGCATTATGCCTTTTCCAACACTTCCATGTGATTTCAGTGACTTTGCCCTTGCCGCTGCCTTCAGTTATTGAATGAAGTACCTACCTGGACCTGAAATACTGTCTTTGCTGCAATGCCACGAGCAACTAGTTTTGCTCATGCAAAATCCTCGTTATGCATTATGAAACAATGTATTCTGTTTTGCTTTATAAATAATCAGTTTTTGTAAACTTATATATCAGCTGTTTGACAAACACATTTGAATGAAGACAACTTTGTGTCCAAACATCACTTTTAAACATGGAGAAAATATTCTTTGGGGCTACAGCTTCATATTCAAGATGAGATTCTGTTCAACCTGGAGCTCTGTGACTGTGATGAACACAGAACAGCACAGGAGAAAGTCTTCCCTTACTTTGCCCCCCTCAACAGTGTTTTCAAAAAGAAGATCAGACAGTGTTTTAATGCCTGGGGAAAAACAGAACATGGCCCACAGTATATTTAGACAGTTTCATTTCTTCTTGCTATTTTCAAAAGCATACATATTATTTAAAAATAATTAGCTTGAGCCCATTTATGTGCAATGTAATATTACGCACATGTCTAGACAGAACAAGAAACAATCACAACCTTACTACACTAAAGGCCTTGGCAAAAGAACCACGGAGAGAGTGAAAGCCAAAGAAATTTTACCTATCATATGTATTTCCCTCATTTAAATATATTAAAACAAAACAAAAAACAAAAATAAACTTTTGATGCTCAGAGTTTAATCCAGCGTACATAGTAGTTATTTCAGTCTTTATTACAACAATTATTCATATTCTACATGTTCACGTGCAGTAAAATGTGAGACAGAAATCTGGATGACTTATTCTTCTGCAACTTCAAATTTCATCTGTTGCTAGTGAAAAGAAAAGGTATCTTCAGATATGTACACGCATTTTTCTCTGAATGTCTCTGCATGGCAAGTAAGGCTGTATGGAGAGAAAGTGGGTTTTACTCTGGAAATGTGAGCATGTGCATCTGCAGTCTTCTGTCCCTTTAAAATTTAATTATCCAGTATAATAAGGCTGCTATGTATGTATAATATTATCATATTTAGTGAATCGTAGGGCTGAATATAAGGAAGAATCTCTATTGAGTCAAAATCTCCTAGAGGCATTACTAGAGCTTGGACTGGCACATGGCTAATGCTTTTCTATTTCTTTTGATTCAACACCAAGGCTAACTATACTTGCAAAGAAAAAGATCCAGTTGAATAAAATCCATATGAAGCTTGCTGTAATTACATAATTTGAGTAAATTTATGCCTTAGGACTTTCTTAAGAGTAGAAATTCTCTGAACAGAAACAGTGTATTTCTAGGGAGTACCAGTAAGGATCTTCAAAGTACTCCTTATCTTACTGATCTTGCAGGGGTTTGGTGAGATTTTCCCCACTACAGAGCACGCTTCTTCACTCTGCAGCACACTGTAAACACACTTTTCATGGCAATGTCTTGTTTTGTATGGTTTCATAGAATATGCATTGGTAATTTGTGCATCACATGCTGGCAAGCAGCATCACAGTGCACACTTGCTAATGTGAGACAGAAACCTCAGTGTATTCTAGCCCTCTTCTCATATCTTGTTAGCATCTGTTAGTGGTAGGCTGAGGTGATGAGGTGCTAATATGATACAGCAAAGGAAGTGTAATCCACGAACATTTTTGTGTCACATTTGTGTAATATATTACACTAATCTGACCAGACTTTCATGTGCTCTTACCCAAGGAATGCCATTCCACCCTCCTCCCTTCCCCCATCAATACCTTTGAAGGTTTGTGAATGATTTCCTGTACACAGCCCATGTAAGAATGTGCACACGTTCTTTCCATGATTGAGGAAGGAGTGCTTTTTATTCCTGCTTGCTCTCAGTGTAAGAATGTTCATGAACAAATTGCACTAAAGAGCAAAGCATGTTCAATTATATTCTTCCACAGCTCAGAGGTAAATGAAGTAGAAGGTGCATTCTTTCCAATAAACTTCAGATCCATTCAGCATGCTTCATGCAGTGTCTGGGGGCAATTTTTTAGCATAACTTTTATGAGGCAACAGTGTGCAGGTTGTAGAGCAAAACAAGTAGGATATATGAACTGGCAGACATTGTGTTGTTGTAGTTTTTTTTTTTCTGAGAGATGCAGTCAACCTGTGGCATCTTGCAGACCTTATTGCCTATCCTTAGACAATTTGCCAGGTCTGTTTTTCAGATCCGTGATTAGTTTTGCCCTAGACTATCCATTCTTCAGCAATAGCTGTCTCTTCCTATGTGTCTACACAGCTTTAAAACATTGGTCTCCTATTCCCGACTGAAAATTCTTGTCAGTACTGCAATAGAAATAAATAAAATACACTCATGAAAAACACAATTGCATTATAACTACAATATAAAATGAGTTTCTTCTTGCTGATCTGAGAAGGGAAAGTTCATCAAAGGCCTGATTGAAAGATATGAAATAAGAAAATTGTTTTGGCAAGTTGTTGAATATTTCTCTTCTTTGTGAATCATCAGCTTAAGTTAAAATTTATTAAAAAAGTGAAAAGAAGTTACCTGAAATTTGACTGCATGGGGGAGCCCAGATATCAATATCCTTCTTTTGGGTGTTCATCTGAGATGAGATAGTACTTACATCCATCAAATGATGTAACCGGTCATCCTCTAACCTTCCAAGTGCTGCACGTGACACAGGACCTTAACTTGACTGTCTGTGGTAGACAATGCAACAGATGCTCATTCTATTATATTAGGATCAGTTTAACTGTCTGGTATTTGCAGTTTTTGTTTGTTAGAGAGGTTAGGGCTTCGGGAAACAACAGTTCAACAGTCCTGGCACTGGTGGGAAGAATATTCCTGTGCAGAAAACATGAAGGAAAGCAGAGTCCATATGTTCTAATAAAACAGCTAATGCCTGTAACTTATCATAATACCAAAACACAATCTCACATACTGCCAAGCCACTGGAGTGATTTATCTTATGCTAAAGAACAACTCCCAAATCCAGTTGGAGGACCTACCCAGTCCAAGAGGGTTAGCAGACTTCTGTTTTGGATTAGAAGTAGTTCTATGAACTCCTTTCCTGGTATTCATACTTAGTTTGCTTTCTATTTCTAGGTTCTAGTGATGTAGATGACATAGTAGATGTAAACTAATGTAGATTAGTTTATTGCCAAGTGGAAGTACATTAGGGATGTTACACCATTAGCATCTCACAGTGTCATTTGGTATAATAACAAGTCAGAAGAAATCTCAAAGGCTATGGCTAAACTTCATGGGCCTAAGGCTTTCTCCACTGCTTCTCCTTAAAACATTATGACCCACAATTTCAGTTTAGAATGACTCCCACATAATCTCTTACTGAACATTTTGACTTGCTTTGGTTTTGGTGTGGTTTTGCTTTGATTGATTGGGTATTTTGTTTGTGGAGGTGAGAAAGAGGCATGATGTTTTATCTGAATCAGATAGTGACCAGACTACATATTGTGCCATTCAGAACTTCCATTTTACCCTTTAGTGCAGTTCACAGGATCTGGAACAGGCATGTCATGCAAAGAGAAACCGTGCTACTCTCTTTCCTAAATAAGCAATCCATATAGTATAATATTTTGGCATAATGAAACATAATTTTGGTGAATTAGTCTCAACAGGAGAACAACTGAGTCCATAGGTAAAGTGTTTGTAGATTATATTGATGTGTAAAAAGAAGCCAGTATGTATCAACTGGTTTCTGAAATTAGAAAAAAATAATCCATTCTTATATGGGGGAAGATGTAACTGTGAGCAAGTCAGCAAGGAGTTTATCAGACTCCTTGATAGACCTTATCAGTGTGAAACCTTGGGAGTCTGGAGTGTAAGACAGAGAGCAAATGGTATCTGTTTGCATCTAATGTTAAACAGGAGGTTCTGTTTGTATGCACTGTTAACCTTATCACACTTCAGAAACCTTTCATCCTTTATCGCTGTGTTTTCGGAGAAGCTGGGCCAATTAACTGATTAGAGGGACAGGAATTCCTGGCTTGTAAGTGAATGGTATATAAGATGTATGGTGAACACAATAAAGCAGAACTATTCTGAAAACTATTCTGATGCTACAAGAAACTGTGGGAGCTCTCTAACTCGACTGAGCGATGACATTCTTATTTCATGTACTGACTTCCTATTGGTATGTTGAGGTTTTGAGCATATCTAGTTTACTGAATGTCTTGCTAAAGCAAAGATGAATTAAATTAAGATAAAGAATGTATAAACTGAAAAACAGGAAATAAAAGGATTAGAAGCTTTTAAATTTCCCTGAGTATGTTTTTAAAATGATTTCTTCTCTAGGAGGTACTCTTTTCCTTATGTATTTCTCTGACAACTTGTGCTATTTATCTCATTTTAATAAAGAAATAGCATTTGAGGGCACCTCAGAATCCAGCATCTCAGCCTCTGCCTTTGTTGTTTAAATTACGAAACAACAGCAAAACCACACTCACAAAAATTCACAACAAAAACAATTTAAAAAATCCACCTAAGCCTTTCAAGAGAATTTCTCCAGTGCATTTCAACCTCCTATTTAGCATTCAGAACTTCTTTCACTGCCATTTAGACAGTAAGATCAGAAAACTTGATCATCTGTTCCACCAAATAGACATTGAAACAGAAAATGATCAGATTCTATCTGTTGTGAAGAGGAGGCTTAACAATGACAGGAAAAGAAGCTACCCCAAGACTTTCCCTGAACTAATTGGTACCTCTTCACTCATCTTGCAGAAGATTTGAGAGAAATAATGTTCTTGGTAGATCAGGACTTGTGTTAGCAAGAATATAAGGACTTCATGGTTTCACAGAGAGCGCTCCCAAGACCATGTACCATTTGTGAGGGAGAGGTATGAGGGTATGAAGACTCTTTGCAGGATAGAGAGATGCTGGAGGGGTTGCAGATAGTCAGTGGAAATTGCTTGCAAGGATTGTGCTATTCTCCCTTAGGTGCCAAAGAGATGTTATGATGGCTGCCCAACTGAGTATTGCAGCAGGGCTGGACAGTCTGCAGGAGGTTAATTCAGTATTTGTAAATGCTTTGAAAGGAACAGAATGTTTATTTTGCTGCTGAACATAAAGCAGAATTTCTACTGAACAGTGAGAAAATTGCTATATGATCTGGAGAACCAGATTCTGCCCAGTTAATTATTTAAGGGGGGGATGCTATTAAAAAACACTAATTTCCATTTTTAAACTCTGTTACTTTGAATCTTGTGTTGGTGATATGTACCTACAAAAGTGAATGTTTAATCCCAGTGTCTTCCTTCTTAATATTTGATCCTAAATGCTATGGCTGATGTAGTAAGAAGTAGACAATGCTTTTGCTAAATCTCAGGAAAAAATCAGACATTTAAAAATTTTAAAATACATGTTTTTATTGTGATAAAAATGCAGATGCATACAGAACAGATTATGCTACTATGTGAGAAGACTGACATGCTATTTAACACACTAAGAATGTATTACAATACCTATTTCAATAACTTTATTACTGGACAACATAGTTATTAGCTGAGTGTGCTGTACATCCAGAATTTAGGTAATTGTACTACATTTCTGTATTAAGATCTGGGTTTCTTAAGGATGTCTCTGTTCCATGACACAAAGCAAGAAATAGTAGAATTAGTTTATCATATCCACAGAGTCTTTCCTGTTATGGAAAATCTGTTAAGGCCTCTTTTAAAGATTAAGCAAATGCCGGTGTAGTTGTGGTTCAAAGCATATAGTCAGTTCTATTTGCAAGGAGAAGAGAGCTTTGGATATACTTCCTTGTTATCTATAACATTTAAGCATACTTCAGGAAAGGAGCTTCTGAAAGATGTTTATTAGTCTTACTGTCAACATAAAGTAAGTGATTTGCTTAACCAATCATTCTCTAAGGTAATTAGTATTAGAGTATAACAAGCAGGAAGTTTTCAATTTCTGTTCTATAAATATGTGAAAGACATGGAAAATTGGTCTTCTGGGGCTCCTTCTAAAATAAAGCAGTCCAGTTAATTGAGTTTGTGCAGTAAATGAAATACAATATATAGGGTTTGGTCTGGAACATATGCAGTCTTCATTGGTGTAGACTGGTGTCTATATGAATAACTATTGATAGTCCAGCATGATGTATAAGAAATCTTATGAGACAAGCTTAAGGAGTTCAAATCATCATTAGACTTTTTATGATCTTGAGAATAAGTGCAGGATTAAAAAAAAAAAAAAAAGTAGGGAGTGAAGATAAGCACAGTTTCATACCTAGGTTAAAAAAGCCCAGAACCACTTTCCCAACAGAAAATGTAAGATGAAAACTATTTTGAAATAAAATTCAAAACCCAGCAGAATTTCAAAAATAAATATTAAATTAAATATGTCTTCATATAGAATTTGATTAAACTCAGTATTATTAACAGAAGACAGATTGTATCTCATTTTTTCAGATATCTTAAAACCTGAAAAAATGTCTAATTCTATGCACAAGCAGTAAACGATTTATTTATTTTATTAAGGACAGAAAGAATGTTCAATTTTTACAGATGAAATAAGCTTAGTAATAGATGTATCTGGAGAATACTATAAATTTTTGTTTTGTATTCTTCACAGTGGTTCCCTCGTGCAACTGAAGAAATCTACAGGAGAAAACTTTTGGACAAGTAGCAAATATAGGGAATGTACAACACTGTCATAAAAGTGAAACAGTTTCTCAGTCAGTTGAACTAATGCACTGTCTTTCATATGAAGAATGTTGGCCGAATTATGAAGTAAGTCCAAGCCAGATGAACTATTTTGCGTTATTTTCTACTGGCTCCTTATTTTATATCCCCAACAAAACAGTCTTCTCAAATGACAAAATAAATTTTAGCTTATAGCATCAGAGACAGAAATGAAGATCAAATTGAAAACTATAGTTTACTTGCTGCAACTAATATGATTTACATTAATTCATACGTAAATTGTAACTTGTCCTAGCCAGTGAACAATTTGGCCAAAGCTATTTGGCTTCAGTGGAAACAGAATACTCACAAAGGGTCTGTGACCAAGTTTCTATAAGAGAGAACTATAATTTATTTGTTATGGTTTTAATAAGAATCTTCTTGTGATCTTTCCTCACTTCTACATTTGGTATTATTGGAATTGAGCAGCAGAATTCTTGAGGTACCAGATTAAAATTTAAACCATTCCCCCTTGTCCTATCACTACCAACCCATGTAAACAGTCATTCCCCTCCTGTTTCTACATTCCTTTTAAGCACTGGAAAGGTCCTTCTTAGAGTGCTTTCTTCCTCATGTTTCTATCCTAAGAGTTTTTGTTCATTATTTGATTTGCAGAAGCAATCTAATAACTGTTAGCATCACTTAGAGTTTAGTTCCCCAGTTTGCCATCTGTATGTAAAATAATTGTAAAATAATTTTCTCCAGTTTCAGTATATCCTAGATTATTTATTTTAATTAAAATCTGTTTTGGAATTTATTCTGTTCTCTGGAGTGGAGTTAGATTGATATGTATTAAATATCATATCCAATTAAACATTGTCTACGTAGGATGCTATAGATATAATTTTAAATAAAATAGTATATTTGTATATTGATGAGGTTTGTAGACACCTGCAAGTGAAATGACACGCATATTTATGTAAACATGTGCACGTGCCTAGGTGTTTTAAAATTATCTTGGTACTTGTGAATCATTTTTGACACCCCATTTCAAGTAATATCATCTTTATTTCCTTCTTCTGCATTGATTTTTCTCTTTTAAATTCTTTTGTTTTTCTCTGAGTCAGCACCATAAGTGAGGAAATATCTTGATTAACTTCCGAATTAAAACTAAACTTCATCTTCAGCTCACTTGTTTAAAGGAACCAGTGGCTTCAACTTGGCTATTCACCACTACTGGAGTAAAATGTGTTTGCCCCAAATGTGAGTATGAATGTATAACCTCTGCAATATTTTTATAAAGACAACCTGTTCTTTTTTGTGGACATTTTGTCTGAATTGTTTCTCTAATCAGATGGGCATTGTGCTCATACTTTCTTTTCTCTGACCATATCTAAACATATTTATTTACACATTTTCATAACAATTCCATTCACATGCAATTTCAAAAGCTTTGTACCAGTCTTCTTGTTGTATAGGATGCAATAAGATCCCTCATCTCAGCTATCTTCCCTGCCATGAGTCATTTATCACAACAAAAGGCACTGTGTTAACGACATGACTCATCAACAGTCAGTCCTGGTGCAAAAGATGTCAGATCTGCTGATGGAGAACAAGGATAATTTGGACTAAGCTTTTTGAAATGGAAAGATGGCTGTGAACAGTCACAGGCAAATTGGTTGACAATTTTCTACTCCTTTTCTTTTCTTTTCTTTTCTTTTCTTTTCTTTTCTTTTCTTTTCTTTTCTTTTCTTTTCTTTTCTTTTCTTTTCTTTTCTTTTCTTTTCTTTTCTTTTCTTTTCTTTTCTTTTCTTTTCTTTTCTTTTCTTTTCTTTCTTTTCTCTTTTCTTTTCTCTTCTTTTCTCTTCTTCTTTTCTCTTCTTTTCCCTTCTTCTTTTCTTTTCTTTGTTTTCTTTTTCTCCTCTCCTCTCCTCTCCTCTCCTCTCCTCTCCTCTCCTCTCCTCTCCTCATCTGCACTCCCTCCCACTTATTTTTCTCTCTTTCTCTCACTTTTTTTTTTTTTTTTTTTTTTTTTGCCTTTGTAAGATACTCGAATTTTATCAAACTCAACACTTCAGTTTACTCTGACATCTTAAATATTAAGGACAGACTGATCAGTACTATTGAAATTGAAAATATGTTCATAGAAGTCTCTAGAAAACAATGAGTCTCCCAGCCACAGACATGTATCTCTTAGTGTGTTGGTCTCCCTTTTGACAAGTTCAACAGCAATGTTGGCAAGAATTCTGCTGTACATTCTGAAAAATAAAAGCCTACCTATCACCGAGGATTTCAGTACAATATATGGCTGTTTGAATTGAAATTTTGAGGAATACTATTTCTGAAGATAAAGAACTGAAGTTCAGTAAGACCCTAGATTTAAGGTAACCATTTTTGAGCCAGGTATTTAACCTAGCTGCTTGCAAGCACATACGTAACTCATTTAACTGCAAGTAGTGTTTACTTGAGCTTACTTTAAACACATGCTAAAAATTAAACATGATCATTAGTGCTGGAAGAGTCAGGGCCTCTACAGATAAAAAGAAAACTGAAACATGTAAGTTATTTGCATTCAGCTAAAGCATTCAAGATGGAGTCTCATGAAAGTTGGAGTAAAATATTAATTCAGTTTGGTTTGAATCTACATGCTCTTCAGTGGTTTGCCAAGTGTTCAAAGGAGCTTAGTAAACAGTTAAGTAGCAAGTATCAAACTAGGTTAAGGTGTCTAGTGAGGTACCACAGGGATCTCTATTAGGTTTTATTTATTTAAGTGTCATTAAGAACTAGGAGAGGGATTCTGTTAGTAAGGCATATAAAATGAATGTTAATGACCACAGTTTAATTAAATTCATGGTTGACATTAAATTGGAAAGAAATTGCAAGCAATAGAAAAATAATAAAAATGGAGGTAATCATATAGACATGAGGAAATAAGCTGAGGATCAGTTTGAGAAAACTGATATAAGTGGGGAAAATTTTTGCAGTGTGGAAGGCAGATGTTACACGGGATGAAGAAGCAATGCAGGGAAACCTAGGAGTGCCAGTGAACAGTCAAATGTTCCACATAACTTTTTCATCTGTCTATGTTGTGTTATGGAGCAGGTTTCCCTACTACTTCTGAGCACTTCCTAATGACATCTTTTCCATTTACTGACATATTTTTATAGAGAGGATGTGTTTATTGATTTGCTTAATGACTATAAAGTAAAACTGTTTGAGATTCTTGAAAGAACCAAGAACTGAAGGGCAAGTAGTTACCTGAGACTACAAATACCTGAAGACATAATGGATTTTATATTTTAAATAGCAAAGATCATCTTCTCTACTGGTAAAAGGCTGGAAGTATAACAAAATCATCTGATGTGTGTTTCTTTATACAGTGGGAAAATGGGTGTCAGGGTGCAGTAGGGGGCTGTGAGGCTCTTCTTAGACATTTGAAAAATGTAATCTTTAGAACTGACAGTGAGTCTACCTGACTGAGAGACACTACCATATTTTTAAAAAATAGTGATAGCAATCCTTAACAGAAGATAACTCTGCAAATAAGCCTTTTCTGATTCTGATTCTGATTCTTAAGTTACTATGACAAAAATCATTCCTACCAGTAAAATGCTGCAGAGGAATCTGTAGTGTCCACTTCATGTGCCTCTATACTCTGTCAGGAGACAAATTTTTCAGTTTTTAATTAGTTTGGCTTTGTTAGTCAATTATGTGTTCTCCAGCTCTTCTAGCTGCATCACTCATTAGGGATATGCAAAGGTGCACCTCACAAACTTTGAAAGCTCTGGCAGAGGCATGATTGTTTTCCTTATTCTGTAGCTTTCAACATAAAAGCTAAAAGAATTCATTTGTTATTTTCTGCATCTTACTGATGTCCATTCCTTCCATAGGCCCCTCTGATTTATCATCCTAATGCTACAGAATGGCTGTAGTTGATGTTCTGTCAAAGCTGTGAGGGGAATAGCTAACAGCTGTGCGTGGATTCTATTGAAAAAAAAACACATCTATGATTTTACTTGTTCCTTTCTAGTTGCAGTTGGAAATGGCACTAACAGATGCAGTTTAGTAGCCTGCGCAGTTTAAGAGGTTTTTGCTTCAACCATAACTTGTCCAATAGAATATTTCAACCTGATGGTTAATACAAGATAGTTAAGCCTAATTTTATGAGCTGAAATGTGCCTAATGTTATTTAATTAGCTCTGTATTTATTAGATAGTCTATTTATATTTTATTTCTCCATTTGCTTCTTGAAGTAATGAGGCTTGTATGTGTGTATCCCAACATGTTTTCCTTTCTTCTTCTTTGTGCAAATATAAGGGTAGAAGAGCCTCAAGGCTTGCTTCCAAAATGAAATGTTAGCCAATTAAAGTTAATTTAAAAATGATTGAAAATGTTAATTCAGACGTTCCAGCTCTGAAAATACTTCAGCTTCTTCTTGTTGAAGGTTCCCAGGAAACATGCTTCTCTGCATAACAGGAAGCACCTTGGTCTTGACAGCCCAGTTTAGCTCCATCTCTCACCAAAGTCTGTGCATGATTCAGGGAGTGGTCTGCTTTTGCAGACTTGCAGCAGGTAAGTAAGCAAGTGAGCTCTGAGCACAATGAAATCACCTGGAAAAAACTCATCACATATCACAGAGTGGCCACAACAGGAGATGGTTTGTATTCTTCATACAGCAAGAATTCCAGAAAAGCATTTTATTGTTACATGGAAGACATAGTTTCAATTTTGGTTTACTTCTCCATATTGACTGCATGAAAAGGTTGCCCCGCTTTATGCATTTTATATAACAAGTTTCAAGTAAAGCACACAAGTAGTCTTTTATATCAAGCAATCACTGATCAAGACATGAAGAAGTAGTTTTAGATGCTCAGACTAGAGTCCAAGATTTCCTCTGTCTCCCTTTTCCTTTCTTGCTACTGATACAAAAGGTTGAATGGAGTTTCTCAGAAGTGCAATTCTGTTTTAACTTCTTGAAAGATTCCTTATGAAAAGCGAAGTTGCAATGCCTGCTATTTTATATTTTATGTGTTTTTATGTAGTTTTGGGCCCTGGTCAACCTTATCTAATGCATGATTTAGTGGGGCAACCCTGCCTATGGCAGGGGGCTGAAACTAGATGGCCTTTTAGATCCTTTCCAACCTAAGCCATTCTGTGATTCTATGACTCCATGATAAAGATGGGGGCACTTATATATTTACTGATTATATTGCTGATCTAGTGAAAGTGCTCAAAACATATGTTCTTTCTTATGAAATTTCAAGAGCCTTATTTACTGAACCGTCTGCCAACAATAGTACTACACCTCTATTCACACAGGTTTAATCAGCTGAGGGCTTAAGAACACTCTGGAGAGCCTTATAGAGAGCATGCTGAACTCCCTTCTGTCACAGTTAGACAGCTACTGGAATGAGTTACTGCTTTGGATCTTGGTATTCATACATTTAGATTACAAACTTAGAGAAGGGACTTTCTGCAGGCAGTAGGCTGGTAGTGGCTTTGTTGGGAAGATGTTGCTGGCTTTGGGGCTGTGGAGTAATTCTTGTACCCTGATGTTCTTTAACAAGAACACACTCATATCTCCTCCCAGAAAAATATGTGCTACGATGAACCATTCTGCCAGGTTTACCTTGAGGGATTTTCCATAAATTCTTCTTGCAGGAGCAAAAAAAGAGTAAATTTAATAACATTTAACAGAAATGAGAAGGTAGATAAAGTTGCCTACTATGCCCACAAGGCATAGCTGGAGACAGCTGGTGAGGTGGATTCCCTTTACTTTCACATTTCCTTTTGTTCTCTGATTACGCAGACAAATATCCTTCCTCCTAACCATCCAATACAGAGATCTTCACATCTGTGAAGTCCCTGGGGCTGCACACAGCAGTGATGCATAGACTTGTCACACATCTACTGAATTTTAAATGAAGCATGTCTCTAAAAATGACCGAAGACTTCATAAGAAACAACAAATGTACAAACAACAGTAGGTATAAAACCCGACTCAGTCCTTTGGATTTTACTTGAACTTCCATATGAAAAAGTACAATGGAGTATAAGGGAACATTTCACACCTCAATTTGAACCATTGTTTTTCAAAGGAAATATAACTTACCATGTATTTCTTACTAAGTGGAAAAAAGTGTTATGCAAACAGTCATGTGTGAAAGTAAATCTTATCTTGCTTCCTGGACTACTTGGAGAATAAAATAAAATAAATCCAAATCAGGTCCAAATAGTCAACAGAACTTGAACTTCTGGTGAAAATGCTGTAAATCAGGGGAAGTCAGTTGACTGCAATAGGAAACATTCTCTCCTTGCGCACACTTGTAGATCAGTGCACTATTTAAAGCAATATCCTTACTTCATTTTTAAGGACTGTTTGCAGATCAAAGCACACTCATTATGAATGTGGATGTCATGTTTAGTCTCTGCTTTACTACCGTGTAAAGTACTCTCAAAATATTTCCTTTTTTACTGTTAAGTAAAACATTCTTGGCACCACTAGTCCTCTACTGCTCTAAGTATTGCTCTTAGTAGCAAATGGTAGTTATACAAAAGTGCATATATAAAATTTTTTCACTGTAGCTAATGTCATCTCAGGTATTCATCAGAAAAAGTCCTAGTTACATCATCTGGTTGTTCTGGTGTTTAGGACAGCTTCTGAGCCTGTTATAATACTTGGACAATATTGTGAACTGTGGATAGTTCCCTGAATTTAGCAAGAGTTTATACAAGGGCATCACCATTCATAAGAAAACCAATATGAGTCTACAGTACTTCATAGGTGAACCTTCCTTTGCCTGAAGTCATTGTCTCCATTTAGTTGAAATCAGGATATGCAGATACCATCTCCTCCTGCTCCTATGTCCTCTAATATGTCTTCAGCCAAACTTTTTCCTAAGTGCTTTACCCCTCTATCCACTACAGGTTGTATGGCTGTACTGGTTGTAAGCTATCACATGCAAAGGAACTCTTGAACCATAAATCAGTAAGGGCTGGGAATTTATTACCCGATATACTGTTATCCTTTTTTTGTTGTTCTTGTTTCTTTTTTCTTTTTTTCTTTTTGTGATCTTTTAGAAGATATTAGACTGATTGGACATTTAATCTGATATACTCTGACATTCTTATTTTCTGGTGGTTTTCTTTCTCTGTCCAGCCCTCACTGGTGTACAACCCACCTTACCAAGCCCAACAGTTTTGCGACATGCTCTATCACACAGTGTTTTACTTCTAAATAACCTAGTGCTGAGGTACAAACAACAGTAGTAATAACAAAGTTATTTGCTACTGAGAATTTATTATTGAAATGTAATCACAAAATTCTTCCAACCAATGTTCTTCTGTGTAGTCTCTCTTCTCCAGAAAATGTGCTTCAGACTAAACGGACTTAGCAGTGTATTACGAAGGTGGATGCAATCAGGTCTGTGTGAACTAAGGCAGGAAACAGATCACTCAGTTGGGCCATTTGGTGAAATCTATCTTTTGTCACTTGACACTTCAGCATGAGGTTGTAGCTCAACTATCATAGTTTGGAAGAGTTAAGCAGTCAGGCCTTCCTGGGTTTTTCCCAATTAAGAAATAAATAACAATAATAAATAATATTTGAACTACTGTTGGATCATTAAATCATCCTATTCCAAAAGAATATTCAATATAAATGCTTTCCTGACATTTGAAGGCTCACATTTTTCAGAGTTGGTTGTATCAGAGCTATCTTTAGTCTGCATGGAATTCTGCATGGTGTTTCGGATTTGTATAATAGATGTCATTCCATGCATTTCAGAGTATCTGTACTACTTTTTACCTTCCAAAAACACCAGAGGCAATGATATTAACTGAGATAAAGAACTTGGAAAATTTGATCATTTTAACTCCAGTTATTCTCTACTATAAATCTAGATCAGGAAAAATGAGACTGGAGTCAATATAATGATCCATGTTTAAAAACAACATAACATGGACAAGCATGAGGCTGACCTACAATGTATTTTCACCAGTGTAAATTATGATACTTTCTCTCATCCCCAATTTGAGTTTTTCTTTTATTTTGTTTCTTGTGATTGTCTTAATTACACAGTGGTGATATAAGCACAAGTATATTTCTCTTGTCACTTGTAAGATGCACACTGGTGAATACTGTTTAAAAAAACTGAAATCACAAAAGCAGCCAAGCAGAGTTTAGTCAAACTTAGTAAGCAAATATTTAGGTATAGATAATACTATATTTATCTACAGATAATACTAACAGTCAGCTCAGGTCATGACAAGTTCAGAAATGTAAATAGAAATGCTTTCATGCCATAATAATAATGCAAGGGAAATCAGCATCCTTTGGACCTACAAAACATCTTGGAAAAAAGATGTACAGGAAAAACTGGCCATTGTTCTTACTAAGAGGAGCAAAGTTCCCATCAGTTTTGAGTTGACAGTATCTCACAGAGCCTGTCCTTCACACCTGCTTGTGGTTTCTTTCATCCTCCAAAGCATGGATGGCAAACTTTCATATCCCAAAACCTATTTTTATTCCCAGCCAGATGTTATGGGGCCAAACAGATATAAACATATTGTTACAGTGCTGCTCCAACTGAACAGACTAAATCTAGATCTGCACCATCTCCATCTTACAACATGATATAGGAACAGGCCAATTGCTGATGGGCCAGTGCTCTTCTGAAGCCAAAAAAATGTCCTTACAGGCTGAGTCCTGGCCCTGAGCCATCTGTTGACTAGTTTGGCACAAAGATATTCCAAATTTCTTCCCTTTATTCTTCCTACTTCATGGATCTAAGTGATTAGATTCCAATCTCCTTTCCAAACCAACATTTTTACAATGCTGGCATTGTTTCCACTAGTGACATCCCCTTCCTAAAAAATCATCTTCTTCCTGTAAATTATTCTAAAAGGGTTTGTAATATTATTCTGGCATAGCCCCACTAAACAACATTACTCTTTGAAACCTTTGCAAAAAAATCACTCATCTCATTATTTTCCTTTTTTTTTTTTTTTCTGCCAGTGGTTGGGCTTTTTGTATTTTCCTTCATTTCAGCTCAGATGATGTTAGAAAATGTCTCCCTGAACTAGCTCTCTCTCTGCTAGGAAAAAGGCAAACCAATTTTTATAGTAATAGCTACAAAGTACATTCTTCTTTATGATTATGCTAGAGTAAATAAAAATAACGATTATAAAAATTAACACTGCAATTAAATTAAATGAAAAGATTGAGAAGCATGGAATCACCAAGATTGGAAAAGACCTCCAAGATCATCTAGTCCAAATGTCCACCTACCATCAGTATTTCCGCACTAAACCATGTCCCTTAGTAACACAAAGCAGAAGTGTCTGCTTGTAGTTACAGGAGTCAAGGGCTGTGCAGCATAACTTCACCATCTGTACTGGTAATGATCTCAAAGATACCAAACGGATGTCAATTGGATATCCAAGTGGAGGCTGAGGGGAGGCAGGCATCCCTCAATATGAGAAGCTGGAAGATCTTCGAGGAAGAGACGACAATTAACTTGCTGATGTGCCTTGTCACCCATTATGATTTATTTCTCAAACATTCTGCATATCCTTAGAGATATATTAATATCTCTAAAACTTTTTGGATATCAGTAAAGTGGGGACTCGGTGATCTCTGGTAGGAGATTCTGTAGGAGGCAAATAGGCACAGAGGAAGCCTTGGAGTGCACTGTGTACTGTAACAGGCAAAATCTCATCAGATGGAGTGGCAAAATTTTCCCTGCTCTGCCTTTTCTTCTAGATCTTGTGCTCTTCTTAATTTCCAGTTCATTACATGTTCTTGTGAGTCTGTAGCTGTTGTCATGCTTGTATCTGTTAGAAAGATCCTGGAAGAACTAGAAATAAGTTATGTCCTCTAACTTGCTGGTAAATCATCAGGACTACTTCATTACATCACACGGAGTATTTAAGTCAACTTTGATTATTCTTCTAAAAGATTTATTCTAGCTTAACCACCCACACAACTGAACTTGATGCAGTGAAAGAGTGTGGCTTGTGTTGTGCAGCAGCTCAGAGCCAAGGCTCATGTCACTCCTCTTTGAGTGTAAGGATCTGTGAAACAAAACCAATGCTTTGGTTTGTTTCCAAAGAAACCAAATAAAACAGAGACAGTACCCAAACAAACAAAATTGGCTGCCTTTACCAGTGGAAGCAAAAACACTTAAAATGTGTTTTGACACCTAAGCAGAACATTGAAAAAGAAAGCTTCCCTTTCATTGGTAAGCTCCACCTCACCTGCTTAAAAATGTTGCCACAGATGAAGTTTCCCTTTTTAACAATAAACTATTTAGTACACGTTGAGCTTCAGCTTTTCACCTTTACAACCAAATTGTTAATTATGACCTTTTTTAGTGTTGTTATTAAGCAGTTCCGCTCTTTCCCTTCAAATTCTTTTCTAACAGTGAACCTTCTGTGTCAGTGGCTCATGGGCTGCAGCAGTTGTAACATGTAAGTAGCATCCATAGATCAAAGAGGGGGAAAAGAGGTTTGCTGGAAAGAGGAAACTCAGCCAGCACAGGAGGAGTACATGAACAGGAAAGGCAATGACTCCTCTTTCTTTGTTGCTGTTGTTAGCCACAATGGTTTGAGGGTGGCTCTGCAAGAATGGCATGGGTGTTCATTGTAATTTAGAATTTGAAACCATGCAAGGCTTCCTCTCCTTAGGGGGGAGGAGAAAGCTACAGGCAGCTCTCCAGCAGGCAGGCACCCACAGCAAGATGATGGGCTGCCAGAAGCACTGGCTCTGCTATGGCCTGGGCATGGCTACATGTACCCATGGGCTGGAAAGCTGGGGAAGCATGGGGGATTCGGCCCTGAGAAGAGGTGAAGATTGTGTCACTCAACAGTGGCTCAGTTACTGACACACCAGGTTAAAATAATTGCTCTCACTGGCTCACTAGAAGGGAAGGCTGTACTGCTGACATATTTATCTCACAAATGCACAGAAGTGTGAGCTTCCCAGGCTACCACTTGGCCTGATGGGGATGTGCTTCCATCCTTGCTGAATCCTCAGGACAACTTGTGACAGAGCTGCCTTTTCATTAGTACACTATGATGAGCTGAACTGAGAGGTCCTCTCCTAGTTAGCTGTGGCATTAGAATAGAGACAGGCTTTTTCCTCAGAATGTTAGTTTCTTTCTTCCTTCTTTTTTTTTTTTTTTTTCCTTTTTCTTCTTTTTTCTCTTCTTCAGTTGCCACAGAAGATTAAATCACCTCGGGAGAAATGAGGCAGAGATCTGCTGCCACCTTCTGCTCATATGGAAATCCTTCCCTGTCACTTGTACAGAAACAGCACTGTGCCAGGGAAGGGGCTACACCTCTCGGAAAGGTAAAATATCCCACTCTGATCTACTGCTGCACATGGTATTGGGAGGAAGAGCTTTAGGGTGAATCCGATATTGAGTGAAATATTCAGAAAAGGGGTCCCACTTCCGTACATACAGCATCTACAAAAGCATTGTGCACTAAACTCCAGTGAAGGCACAAACAGTTACCAGTGAGCTCAGTCAGAAGTTAGAGTTAGAAGTCCAACTAGTTTTGTTTTCTAGTTTCTTACCCCAGAGTGGAAACTGCCATAGAAATCAGCTTTTTTTTTGAAGAATCACAGAAACTTTAAGGCTCTTGCTACCTTCATTTGTTGAGAACCTGTCAATTGTCTAGTTCCTAGTTAGCATGCCAGGAATAGCAAAGGACATAAGTGAATGGCAAAGTACAGCAGAAGGAGCTTTTAAAACACGTGGTTGGCTATCCCCTGACTTCTTATTCTTGATTGAAACCTTGAATAACTCTAGTATGTAAATACAGATAACAGCTAAATATAATAGAAAGTAGCCACATACACATGTATACCACAATCATCTGCTAGAATGTTTTTCTGGATCTTCAACACCAAAAACCTGACCTTTGTCACCTGAAACAGAGGCTCTTTTTGTCTCCAAGAAAGGTGAAGGCTGAACAGTAGTTCTGTCCAGCCACAATGATGATGGTGTTAAGAAATCACTTCTCAGAGGCATCAATACTGCTAATGATTTCACCCTGACTCACATCTCCTGAAACCATTAGACATGCCTTACTATTAGCAGAGCTTAAGACAACAGTAAAGTTGTAGTTCTTTCTTTCTCTTTTTTTTTTTTTTACTACTTTCATCTGCTTTTTGAATCTTTACAAATCTGTGCTTTGTGCTTTTGTCAAATACCTTAGCAGAAGGTTTTCAGCAGAAACTGAGGTTTTCCTATGATTACCTGGCCTCATGACCCAGGTTTGGAGGGGAAGGAGGGAAGAATATATAGCCCCACAAAACTGTAAGTATTGCATTTCTGTGAAATCAAAGAGTCAGTAAGCTGTTTGCAGTCCACACAAATTAGAAAATTATAGAGCCTCTAAGATGTCAGCTAGCACTGCTCTATTGTGGGGATGATAGCAGCCCTAGCTCACACTGACAGATCAGTCTCACTTGTCATCCCGAACTGCCCACCTAAGAAGCAAGACACCACATGCAACATCCCAAAGTCCCTTTCATCCCCCTGCTAAGCATCAAGCTCTGGCTCCCCTGACGTGAGAGGGCTCCCTGCTCTTTTGTGACCCTGGGTTTTCATTCAGAAAAAGCAGAGCAAATCAGGACTGTGATGATCCCTAAAAGCAGAGCTCTGACAGGATAAGTCTCTTCTGGGAAAAAATAAAAATTAAAAAATAAAAAATAAAAAATCTCAGCAGAAGTTTTTAATCAGGGTCAGCCTTGTAACAAATAGACAAGTAATGATTTCCTATAGTCTGTAAAATACTGATGAGGGTAAAGTAAACATTGCTATTACAGGGTTCCTATCACTTTTCACTAGAACTATTGTAGGGAAACATTTGGGTAACCACATGTTGTGTTAAAAAAAAGAACCCTGAACACTAGCAACATTTCCTTTTTAGGAAAAGAGACTTGTGAATGATTTAAAGCCTGATTCTGTAAATTGGGCCCTACTTTGCTCTGAAAAGGAATGAGGAAGAAGGGGGGAGGGTGCCAAAACTATATTGCACATTACCAGATTTCCAGGATTCTGCATTTTCTTACTCATTAAACTTCACATTGAATATGCATCACTTCTCTGCGCTCAGTTCCAGCCCTAGGGATTGCACAGTCCAAATGTATTTTAATTACATTATTTATTATTTAAATTAATTTAATTACAAAAAATAACAGACTCTGCACATGTTTGAAAATGCCATGCTGTACAACTAAATCTTGAGTAATTGTTAAATTTCTTGCAGGCCTCCTGCTAGGAAGTACTGTTTTTCTTTAAAAGTGAGAACACTATTATATCCGTCAGTGGAAAGTTTACACATTGTATTTCTTCTTTCATATGCCGTTAAACATGAGGCTCTCTCATTTCCCCCTTTCTTCAGAAGGCAGGAGACCCATCTGGTAATATTCTGCAGATCAGCATTTCTTATGGAGAGTTTGATTTAAGTGGTGGTTTTGTTGAAGGCAACGAAAAAGAAACTTATGAACCTGGGTTACAGCACTACGTCTTGCGTTGTTATTAAAGTTTCTCCGTGCTTGTTCCATGCCAAAGAAAGAGCTGTCTTTACACTGTAAAGAATAAGTAAGAGGTATTCTCTTAGTTTCATTCCACTTTGCTTTGGACTTGTAGCAAAGAAAAAATATTCAGTGCTTTGATAGCTCTTACTTGACAGCTAATTTTGTTTTGAGAGTTGAAATCTGATGTGGATAAAATACAAGCATTGAAAACATTTGATCAAGTTTAAATAGAAAAGGAAGGGAAGGGAAGGGAAGGGAAGGGAAGGGAAGGGAAGGGAAGGGAAGGGAAGGGAAGGGAAGGGAAGGGAAGGGAAGGGAAGGGAAGGGAAGGGAAGGGAAGGGAAGGGAAGGGGAAAAGATCAGGAAACTTCTCAGATGTTTTCTCTAGAAAAAAAAAAAAAATTTCTATTGACTAGAAGTCAGGTTCATAAAGCATTCTCAGACTCTAACTGCCCACAGTTATTCCATCCTTCTGTCTCCTCTTCAGCAGGACTTTGATTCTGTGAAACAGAGCAATGCATGAAATCCACTGGAGAATTTTCTGCTGCTGTTGCAGGTGTTTTGTGTGGATTTTAGTCAACAGTGATAGAAAAAAATTGAAAGATCTGTGTAGACATCAACCAGTGAGAGTACTGCACAGGCAATGCCAAGTCAAATTTGCAATCTATGTAACTCATGTTTTGATTCCAAGAAGGCTGGAGAAAGATACTTCAGTCCTGGTCACTTAAGCAATTGTATTACCTGCAAATATATCCATTTCGGTGCACGGCATCAGACATAAATGACTAGCTTGTATGTGTTAAATGGTTTTACTCAAACACTTTGATGTTGAAAAATGATAAGGTATGTGGTGATGAAAAATGGATTTAATTTAATTTAATTTAAGCCTGGATTCAGCTAACATACATTTAGAAAATTATCTAAGGCCCAAAAATTTAAGTATACTTTAGGCTGTCTTTGTAATTATTGTAGAGATGAAAACACTTCCAGAAAGAGAATACTTCCATGTAAGTGTCCCATTCTATAAATAGTCTGACTTGGAACAGTCTACCTTTCTCTCTGAAAAACTATTCTCTTTGCAGTATGCACAGGCAAGGTAGGATTGTTTTTATTATCAGTCCGCACCATAAGATAGCTTATTTGATGGATAGGTTTCCACTAGAGACTTCGACGAAGACCTTCTGAAAGCCCAAAAAAGAGATTTTTATTTTTTGCATCTTTTCTCTTTCTTTGGTATATGGAGGAATAGCAGTGGATATTATCTCCTTCAACTTCAGTTAGGATTTGACTGACTCCCTTATTATCATCATATAGAAGCTGGTGAAATATGGACTGGATGATCACACTGTCAAGTTAATTGGAAACTGGCTAAACTACCAGGTCCAGAGAGTGGTGATTAGTGGCAAGTTTTAGTTAGAGGCCAGTGATGGACAGAGTATGCCAGGAGTGAATACTGAGACCAGTCCTGTTTAACAACATCATTAATATTGAGGGTAGTGAAGCAGAGTGTCTTCTCAGTATGTTTGTTGAGGACACAAAGCTGGGAGGAGTCCCTGAGTCACTTGAAGGACACACTGCCATCCAGAGGGATCTCTGCAGGTTGGAAAAATCAGCCAACAGGATCCTTATGAAGACCAAAGCCCTACATCTCAGAAAGAACAACCCCAGGTACCAGGACATGTTGGAAGCCACTCAGCTAGGAAGAAGCCCTACAGAATAGGACCTGAGAGTCCTGGTGGACACCAAGCTGAATGTGAGCCTACAGTGTTCCTTTTCTGTAAAGTAGGCTAACAATGTCATGGATCACAGTAGGCAAAGCGTAGCCAGCAGATAGAGCCCTCTGCTTAGCTATGATGCAGACACACCTGGAGAGCCATGTTCAATTCTGGGTCACCAAGCACAATAGATGCAGGGAGCTACTGGGAAGAGTCCAGCAAACTGTCACAAAGATTATGAAAGGACTGGAGTATCTCTTCCATGAGAAGGAAAAAAAAAAAAAAAGAGAAGCTTAGGGAATGTTTAGTCTAGGAAAGAGAAGACATAAGGGAATCTCATCCAGGTATACAGATAGATAGATATATACCTGAAGGGGAGGTGTAAAGATGATTAGCCCACCCAAACTAGCCCAATGCTATTGACAGATTGAGAAGCTACTTCATGTTTATACTGCTGATGGGCCCAAACACATTATTTGCTATCTGTGAAGGACTTGCACTTTCAATTTCAATTTTTCTTTGATCCCTCTTTTCTGTGATCTTTAAAACTTCATATCTATCCTTCTTTGGCTTCTTACCTTGTATAATCCTAGTTCAGTTATTCTTTTGTATTCACTATTAAGTATTTGTTATTTGAAGAGAGATTGACAGTATAAGACTGACATTAGCTTTCATCCAGTATTATATAGCTTCACACTCCATGTGTTCCATGCTGTCCAGGCATTTGTCAGCATTTGTCTGTTTCTGAAAGTTTCAACTTCACTCAAAAAAAAAAAAAAAAAAAAAGAAAAAGAACATATTGTACATAGCAAAGATCATGATTTGTAGGCATGAAAGTGAATTTTAAGACAGTTTGGATAGAAGCTTGAGACAAAGACCTGAAAATGTAACCTCTCTCATGAAAACACTTTGTGAGTTAGTAAGACTTTCCACCCCTGAACACAAATGACATGTAAGAAATTCATCCCTCACCACTAAATTAAATATTCTCTCACATTTCCCATCCTTTCTATCTTTCAAAGCTGGAAGCATCATGAAAATAGGGATGAAACACTTCACAATCTGGATGTATATTTTGGGTACTTCTGAGACGAGTGTAAAATCCTAGCTGTGGTCCTTCATGCATCTCATGTACTCCTATTATAACCAATATGATACCCTGTATATATGTGGATCTTTTGGAGAGGGTCCAGAGGAGGGCCACAGAGATTATCAGAGGTCTGGAGCATCTCTCCTATGAAGACAGGCTGAGGGAGCTGGGCTTGTTCAGCCTGGAGAAGAGAAGGTTGCAAGGAGATCTCATTGCAGCCTTCTAGTATTTAAAAGAGGATAATAAAAAGGAAGAGAATCAACTTTTTACTTGTGTAGATAGTGACAGGACAAGAAGGAATGCTTTTAAGCTCAAAGAGGGAAGTTTTAGATTGGGTACCCAGAGGAAGTTCTTCACAGAGAGAGTGGTGAGGTGCTGACAAGGGCTGCCCAGATTGATTGTGGATGCTCTATCCCTGGAGACGTTCTAGACCAAGCTGGATAGGAACCTGGGTAACCTGGTCTAGTACCAGATTTGGAGGTTGCTGGCCCTGCTCATGGCAGGGTGGTTGGAGCTTGATGATCCTTGAGGTCCTTTCCAGCCCAAGGCATTCTATGATTCTATGATTTTCTATAGATAGGATACAAGCAGATGTGATACTTGATACCTTTGGCTTCTAAGTACAGTGGCACTGCAGGAGTTACAATACATGATAATGGAGTCATCCTTTAAAGAGAGAAATACGTTTGACCATTCTCAGAAAGAAAAGGCTGCAGAAAGGGGAGGGAAGGATGAATAGAGGTAAAAAGTGATGACTCCACAAAAAAAATGACTGGGCTTTGCTGAAAATGAGGTGAGCCTTGGGGCAAAGCAATAATAGAATAGTAACTTAAATTGATAAAATACCTTTCAGCATAGTCTCAAAGCACTGCACAATTATTAAAACCTAATGCCAAATTTAGCACTACAATAAAAAGACAAAACAAAAGCAGTTCCACAATATGGTAGAATACATATGAAGTACCAAAAATAGAGTAACTCTAAACGCTGAACAATCTTATTTTCCCCCTAAATTTGAAAATATGAAGTGATTTTCAGGGCACTGAATACTGGGCTATGTTGTTTTACAAAGACGGCCATAAAGTAAGCAGGCAGTACATTTTTTTTGAGTAAGGAGAAAACTGGGCAGAAAGAAAACCTACTAATTCTGTCTTAGAAGCAGGAATAAATACTATTGTGTATACACTTTAAGGTGGACTAAAAGTTTTACCCCACAGAGAGAGGTAAGCAGGGAAAAATGGACTCTGTCAGGCAGAGTGAAGGCACCTAAGAGATGGGGAAGAGTGGAAACAGGTCTCTGCTTGGCATCACAGGAAAATCCCCTCCCTTCCCTGCTCACCTTCCCAGTTGCCTGTACGCAATAGGTCTGAGGATCTGCAAACTTGAGGGACAGATAAGTGAGGATGGAGTAGAAAGTCCACCCAGGAGGTTGTCTAGGGCAATGTGGTCAACTGCATCTCAAGATTGCTTCCAACAAGATGAAAAGAAGGGTAATTGTAGGGGACTCTCTTCCGAGGGGAATGGAGGGCCCAATGTCTGCCAGATCATATCTGTAGGAAAATCTACTGCTTCCCTGCAGCCCCAGTCAAGGACATTACTAGGAGAAACCCCAGTCTGGTTTACCCCTCTGATTACTATCCCTTATTGATAGTTAAGGCTGGTGGTGAGGCCAATGGCTTAGCTGAAGTGCATCTTTGGCAATGCATGCAGCATGGACAATTAGCAGAAGGAAATGGAAGCCATTGTGTGACAGGCAAACTATGGCTTAGTTGCCATACTGAAACACAGTTGAATCACTCACACAACTGGACTGCTGCAAAGAGTCACTACAAACTCTTCACAAGGGATAGGCTAGGAAGGAAGCCTTCTTGCATCTTTCTAGGGATATCTGAACTCTATTTCCCTAAAGTGCTGGTATACCAATGCACACAGGATGGGAAATAAACAGGAAGAACTTAGAGCTCTATGGGCAGTCACAGGACCATGATCTCATTGAGATCATGGAGACATGGTGAGACAGCTTGCTTGATTGGAATGCTGTCATGGATGACTCTTTAAGAAAGACAGTTTGGTGAGATGAGATGGTGGAGTTTCTCTTCATCTAAGAGAGCATCTAGAACGTATTGATCTCCACCTGAGGTTGAAACATGAACAAGTGGAGAACTTATGAGTGAAAATTAAGGGGCAAGCTAAAATGAATAACACCATTGTAGGTACGTACTACAGGCCACCTGATCAGGAGCAGGACTTTCTACAAACAGATGGAAGTAGCCTCATGATCCTGGGCACTGGCTCTTAAGGGGTACTCTCCCTCTCCCCTCCCCTCCCCCCTCCAAACCTCCTCTCCTCTCCTCTCCTCTCCTCTCCTCTCCTCTCCTCTCCTCTCCTCTCCTCTCCTCTCCTCTCCTCTCCTCTCCTCTCCTCTCCTCTCCTCTCCTCTCCTCTCCTCTCCCCCTTCTTCCCTTTTCTTTTACAATCCATCTTTGATGCAACATGCAGCAAGGCAGTTCTTGGGGAGAATTTAGAGCATCTCATAGCAGCTTTTCTACATGGTGCAGAAATAGAAAGTTAGCACTTGTTTTTATCTTTCAGAAGCAGTTTAACTCACCATGTTTGAAAGCACAGCAAGATTTCATGCATCTTCTCACTCCTTCCCAATCAGCTCACGGTTCTGATGTTGACATCTGTATCCATGAGGACTTTCAACTCAATTTCTCTCACTGTAAACTAATAGGACCCATTTTAATCTCTCTTCTCTCTTGCATAACAGTTGTTTGTAGTGAGATCAGGAACATCATTCCAAGCCTAATAAACATTGGTAATACTGGAGCCTAATTTTTCCTGAACAGACCCCTTATTTAGTTAGATTCTTTTGTCACATCATTCATCACAACTATTGGTTTTAGCCTGTTTCCGTGATTTGATTACATTTAATTCAGAAGTTTAGCTAATTAAATGGTCTTGTACACAGCAAAAGTTTTGTCTTGCTAGTTGTTTGCCGAATTAAAATTTTATGAGTAAGCACCAATGACCATTGCTATACAGACTCCTGACAAGGAGGAAAATAGTCGCTTACACCATTTCACACTAGAAATAGAGATCATTCAAGAGAAATATGCCATAGAATTGCTGAATGATTTTCTTTATAGTGTGAAATTTATATACAGCAGAAGTACGTATTTTAAAGATATAAAACAATGACAAAAAGTAAGCTAAAATTAAAAAAAAAGTCCCGCTCCTGTATACTACATGGAATTTTGCTTTGGCACTAATTTACTTAATCAGAAAGGTCAATAAAGTAATGTTCATTTTATGCTGGAAAATCAGTGTGCCTGTCATTCCATGTTGCAACCTTTCCACATTTCAGCCAGCACTGGCCTTTGTCAGGCTCATATAGTATTGAATTTATTTTGACAAATTCTAATGTTGCCCAAACCACCAGGGGTACTTAACTTAGCTACTAATACCCAAAGTAATAAAGGCTGTTCTTCAGCATAGAGTATATATGATCTTTATTAAACTTGATGCCTAACCAATGTGTTACTTGGTGAAATGAAACTCTGTTATATATAATGCATATTCACACACATATATTCAAACATATATACATACACACTTTTATTTGTAGATAACAGTATATGCATTTCTTCCCAAGGAAAAGTAGGAGTCATGACAGATTATTTTTCTAGAAATTGCTAAATTCAGCTCTCAGAGAAATTTGTTGCTTTTTCCTCAGTACTACAGATTACAAACTACTCCAAGCATGAGCAACTCCAGAAGGGTGTACTTAGAATATTTTATCACCCAATTTCTCAGTTGTTTAGGGTACTGGAAGGAGTGAGGTGACAAAGACTTTCAGAAATGTTGAAGCAGCTTCACCCTCTAAGGAGTTTTTTTACACCCAGGAGGTGAGTACATTACCTGTAGATACTTACTCGTGACTATAAGTTTGTTTCCACCTAATTTTGGAGCTAATGTAATGCAGACTTACTGTGAGGGGAGAACCTTAGAAATGATAAAGCAAACAAATGACAGTAGTGATTTGCCTGCAGTATCTAGTGCTGAAATCCTACCATCCACTTACACAAAGACCCTCTTGTGCTTTCTCATCTACCTGAAATTTTTTATTCATATAAGAAATAGAATGATGTCTCTGGCAATGTAATCTAGCCCTTATTCAGAGGAAGATAAGATGACTTTCTGACCTTAGTCCTGTCTCTTCCAACTAGTAAATGGCCAGATGCCACCCAGACACTGATGCTAGAGAAAGGGCTGACAAGCTCCCTCAGACCTATGGTGGGTGGATCAGAGCCAACCGATGATATCTGCAGTGAGCCCAATGGCAATTTTTAGTGATTGTAATGAGCTTTGAACTAACTTTAAGGCAGATTTTGAAATACAATTAGCGTAGTAGAGATGTAATCATAAGGAAGCTTGGCACAGCAATCAACTACTGAGACATAGGCAGAATAGCCACATGTACTTGGAAAGCCTTGGATTTGCCTCATAGATGGTGTGCAATGTACCTCAAGGCTTCAGTGCTGTTTCACAGCAGTTTGTGTCTCAGGTGCAGCTGTCAGTAACACAATTGCAGGCTTCTACCACCTTATCTGGAAGCTTTTATTTTCAGTGACTTTGAGGCCTGCTAGCATTTTTCTTTATGCGTGTTGTCCAGATTTTCACATCTCTTCAGTCAGAATTTTGGGCAAGTCTGATGAAGAGTCAGAGTAAAATTAATTGCTTTATTCAAATGACTGAAATGAAAATAAGAATATCTTTACTGCCTCTAGTCTATGAAAATGACTTGAAATTCTAAGGAGACTATTTTTATACAAACTTAGCTTCAAAGAATTCTCTACCTTCTTATTCCATAGAGGCTCACAGAAGCTCTGTTCATTTTGCTCAGATTCTGAGAAATATAAAGATTTCTTGGATTCTACAGATCCATGCAATTCACATGGCTGACCTGTGCTTCATTTCATTCACAAAGCAGTCAATACCAGTACAAGGAAAGGCTTAATGTTCAAAGAAGGTCATAGCATTTTCAAAGGTGTCCAAATAGTCATCCTTTTGGTTCTCCCACAAACTTAACAGATTATACTGGATAAAAAAATAAGGGAGCTCCATCATTTCTGAAGCTGAGACCTAGCAATTTCCCACCCATAGCACTCAGCAATTTATTTCATATTCTAAGCATACATTTAGCACCTGACAAGATACTTAGCAAAGAAATGCTAGGATTAGAAATTCTCAATACAATGGGATATAGAAGAGAATTACAGGGCTCTTTGTGCATATATTATGATGCTGTCTTTAATTATACAGCCAAGTCCACTCCCAGGACCACTGACACATTCAGTGCACAAGACAGACTGTGCTCACAAAATGAGCAGTCATACAGTATTTCATTTTCTTCTCATCATTTAATATATGGCCCCATGCCTAATTTTCTGCACACCATCCAAACCTTGCACTGAATACATAATTATTCATTTTCTAATGGGTTTTTCCCTGGTGTTTTTTTTTTTCACAGTATCCTAGTTATTAACAGAAATTAATGAATTTATCTTCATAATGTCCCTGTAGTATCATTCTCCCCATTTTACAGATAGGGAATTGTCAAAAGTGCCGGCTAATTTGGGGTAGTAATTTGAGATGCCTGAGGTCTGATTTTTCAGAATATGTAGCAGTATATGTGCTGAGAGTAGTGTTTGTATTTATCTTAGTGGCTGCAATGAAAGCTCAGCGATTCTTCAAGACAGACTGCAGGATCTCAAAATATTCATCCAAAATATGGGGAAACAGAGAATTTGTATGATTTTCCTAGAAAATCTCTGACAATGGAAGATGGATTCTGGTTTTGCAGATACAACTACTACTATGACAATCCTTTTTAATTTTCCTCATGCAATGCACACTGCCAAAGGATCTAGTCATCTTCAGGCTTGACACAAACCTTATTCACTTCTATACTGTTCATCCTCTACTTCTAATGAAGTGAGAGTCTTGTGATCTTTCATTTCAGCCCTCAGACATTTTCATATATTAATTTAATTTAACAGTATTTGAACATTTTCTAACTTGAACAGAGCCCATAGGTGCATGTTTGCCCACACAAACAAACTCACGGAAGCAGAATTGAGGTTGGGGGGGTGTGCAGAGCAGGGGTTTTTTGGTTGCTTGTTTTTTAGTTTGTTTGTTTGTTTGTTGTTTTTTAATTTGAAGTACAGTGGAAAGTGGAATGAGAAAATTCTGTGTGAACCTCCCACTAGAGGGGGATGGAGGAACACATTTGACCAGTAACTTCGAAGTCATGTAACAGAGAGGATGTTGAGATTCAAAAAATTAATTTATACAGGTGAAATAATAAGGAGATGTGAATGTATTGGAAAAACATCAGGAAAGCTGTGGCACTCTTATTTTCCTCCTTTTCTGTGACAGGTAATACATATACCTGATCAAAGTGCAGCTGTGCAGTAGCCTCACCTTTCCTTCACTGGATTTAACTGTACTCAGCTTTTCTCTACCCAAGGTCATAAGGGAAATGTGTCATAAAGGCTACAATATATTCTGTATTCCTGCTAATCCCTAGACCCAAGTCTTCCTTTCTTTATTTTTCTCTCCCCTCCCCAACTCTTGCTAATTATCACCTGCTTTCAAAGTTTTTCTTTAACACTTCTACAATCTCTTCAGCATTCAGCTCTGAACACAGTCACAAACCGGGAGACGAGTGGCTGGAGAGCAGCTCAGCAGGAAGGGACCTGGGTGTGCGTAAGAGAGCAAACTGCATTGCTGAGTGCATTAAACACAGAATAGCCTGGTCAAAAAGAGGTCAAAAGAAGTGATTCTCCATCTGTATTTAATGCTGGTGTGGCCTCACCTCAAATATTGCCTGCAGTTCTGGGCTTTGCAATATGAAAAGGACATTATGATTCTTGAAAGCATCCAGAGGAGGGCATCAAAGCTGGTAACAGGTCTGAAGGCATGTCTTGTGAGGAGAGGCTGAAGGCACTGAGCTGCCCAGTCTGGAGAGAAGGAGAACAAGAGGTGACCTCACTGCTCCCTGAAGCACCCTCAGGAGGGGAAGCAGGGGGAGGTGCCGGACTCTGCTCCTGGGAACCAATGGTGGGAGGAGAACTGCACAAAGCTTTGCCAGGGGAGGGTCAGGCTGGCAATTAGGAGACATTTATTTACCACGAGGTGGTCTAACACTGGAATAGACTTCCTAGAGATTTAATTCATGCCTATGGCAGCCAGTGTTCAAGAGGCATTTAAATAATGCCATTAGTAATATGCTTTAACATTTTGTTAACCCTAAAGAGATCAGGAAGTAGGACTTGATGGTCTTATATATCCAGTCCAACTGATCTATTATCTCTTAACTCTTGTCACCTTCTTTTTCACCACATCTTTCAATCACTCCTTCATCCCACCTTTCCACCCCTCTCCCCATTTCCTATTCCACCTCCAAGTGCCAGTCTCCACCAGCATGCTGAAAGAGTGGGCTCAGAGTGGGTGCTGACAAGACCCGTGGCAATTGCAGGCAGAACATGAAATTCTGGGCTTGTGATGAAGCTGCTCAAGGAGTGGCAACCATGTGGGCAGGAAGGATATTATTTGATCATGAGACTTACAAAACTTTACAGAACATATATGAGGTTTAGAGAGGTATGAGGTTTTTTAAAAAACATTTATAACTTTGGACTTGGACTGCATAGTGATTTGAATTTTAGCTAACATCAAAATTTTTGAATACCTGCTGCACTATAAACCCTCTCTAAGCATTAGCAGAGCTCCAATAGAAATTAGATAATAAAATTTGATCATACTTTGAGTAGTTAAAACAAGACATGAAAAACATTACTGACACGTTTCCTTATGTAAGTACTCAGTGATTTGTCTATTGATGACATGCTCTTAATTCTTACGTTTGAAATTGGGTTTGGCAAAATGTTCTGTGCACCTACGCTTCCTTCACATTCTCAAATACTTGTAACCTCCATAAAAATATAGTAAACTATTTGTAAATATGTTAACTAACACCATCAGCATGTGAATATGGCACTTACAACCAAGATATGCTTATTGTAAGAACAAGACCTAGCACTCAAGTTGCCCTGAATGCTTTATATGCTCATTAATCTTATTTTTGACCAGAATTTTTTTTTTAATATTTGAAAATTATTCCAGCTCTGAAGTCATGGACGTAGTTTTAGGTAGCCAAAAATGGATGCATACTCATAAAAGTAGATGTTGAGATTTTAAAATTTCTGAATAGTTATAAAAGCTTTGAAAGATAAAAAATACATTTTTTTAATAAACTAGAACAGTCCTGCCTCAAAAGAATACAAGTAGAAATAATATGGAATGTCTCAACCCACATTAAAAATATTCATATTTGGTATGCATTCATTTACTGTTTTTTGTTTTCTTCTTTCAGAGAATTGTATTAAATTATAATAGTGTCTTATTTTTTGAGATCAAAATAATCTGCATTTAATATTTAACAGGGACAATTGTCCGTGTGGTCTTATATTATCTTCTTGGAACATCAAATCTTGTTTTAGATTTCTGCTAGTATACTTCTTGGTAGATTTTTCATGTTCACATGGAAAATACTGGTTGAGACGGGATGACTTTCATGTGGGGGAAGGATGAAAACACTCGTACCTATAAATGAACCACTAGGAGAATCTTTGAAGATGGGATAGAAGCAAAACATGCACTATGTATAAATGATAACTTAAGAAATTCTTCCATGTGGCTGAGGGGAAGCAGTTTGTTTCTAATGAACAGACCTGATGATAGACCAAGTCTGGCTGATAAAGTCAGTAGGCTCTGGAGAGCTATGCAACTCACATTGAAGTAAACATCTACATTGAGTCCCCTAAGTGCTCTAAGTTGCTTACCCAGATATCCACTAAATGTAGAAAGACCTAGGACACCTAATTCACATTTGAAATAAAACACCAGATGTGCTTGAGAAGCATGCCATTTGAGATGCCTTCTGGCATCACAGACATCACAAATGGTAGTCAGATATGATCCAGGATATGTGGGAGAACAGTAAAATCTGGCCTGACAGCTTATAAGAGATTATTCTTTTACATCATTTTCTCAAAGCTTGTTGGGGACACAGATGAACAAGTCCAAGCAAGTCCTGGGCGAGGGCTGAGAAATCCTTTGTCTGAGGGACACAGATGTACAGGGCCGGGAGCAACAAGAGAGATAAGCCTCAGCTTAATGGCCAGGAAGCAGTATTTTGTGGGGCTTATCTCTAGGAAGATGGCCATCTCAGGAGATGCTGCACATGACTCTTACCCAAGAGCCCAGGAATGCCACATTCGCAGAAACAGAAGGATAAAAAGGGGACCTACAACTTTTAACTTTAAAGTTTTCTGGCAACAGACTTCTCATGAAGAAGAAGGGGGTCTTCAGATATGAGAAGCTTCACGTCCTGCCTTTCTTCCTCCTGGACCTATTCTGTCACTGCACCTTCTCGTTGCTTAAGGACAGCCATGCTGCTGTTGCTCTCCCCCAAAAGTTTCTGACAAGATTTCCTCACAATGTGATGCCTGCATACTAAAGAAGAAGAACAAAGGATGTCTGCCATCAGATTCCTCAGTATGGAATGCCTGCATGCTGACGGACTCTCCTGGGCCTGCTACCTGAGTCCTGCTGCTTCCTCCCAGATTTGCTCTGTGACTTCTTCCTGCTACCTACTTGCTGCCCAAGGCCAGCCACTCTACTGCTGTTCTTTCCCTGCGCTTTTGCCTTGAACCATTGGGACGACATGCAGCAGGACCGCTGCTGGATCCTGGTGGTGACTATCCCTACTTTACTCAATTTTTGCTTATTTCCTATCTTTTCTATCACCCTCCTTCCCTTCCCCATCACCCTAATTCATAATAGTTACCCTCCTTTCCTTGCTCATCTGCCTGATTAGGATTTATAATAAACTGGTTGGACCAACATTTGAACTGTTGTTTCTTAGCGTCATGCCAGGTATGCAGATATCAAAGAACCTCCTCTCCCTCCTATAAATTGGAGCGAGACACAGCTAGAGACCAGGCAGTACACTGTGAGCATCTCCAGTGATGCCAAAAACCCATGTGGTCAACTGAAGCATTGAAACCAGTCATAGAATCATAGAATTACAAGGTTGGAAACGACCCATAAGATCATCTAGTCCACCCACCTTCTCATTACCATTGCTACCACAAGCTACTAAACCATATCTCGCAACTCCTTGTCCAGATGCCTCTTGAACACTGCCAGGGATGGTGACTCCACGAACTCTCTGGGCAGGCCATTCCAGTGCCTGACCAGTTTTTTTCTCATGTCTAACCTAAATTCCCTAAATTCAATGACTACATTTGGATACCTACAGTTTGAGGCTGAACCTGACCTGTTCCACCACCTGGCATTAGGAATAAATGTCCTTTGTCCATCATTTAATTGCTGATTATAGAAGAGTATAGATCCTTTCGAAGACCCAGGGTTCTCTGAGAAATAATTCAACATAATAAGGGGGCTTCAAGTAGCACCAATCTTATCTAAGTTTACAGCATGCATGCTCACCATACTCACCACTTAATTTATTGTCCTGATTCTACATAATGTCATTTGAGAGAGGAAGATCTCTGGAGTACAATTCACCAGACCTACTTTCATTGTTTTCTTCAGATTGAAATAAACAGTTCTTTAAAAGGGCTGGTTTCTCTGTAATGACTCTAAAGGAGGGTGGAAAAATGACTGAGTGACTAAATGTAGAGTAATATCTGCATTTCAGATTGCCACAACTGAAAACATGAATGACACCTGCTCTGACCAGCACCCACTCTGCTGCGCTCCACTAAGGTTGTCTGAAACTGAGCCTACTTTACCGTGGCATCACTAGTCATGAGAGTGGAGAAGGAAATTTTACCAGAGCTGCATTCTTGTTGTAGCTAAAAGTCAACACTATCAGCTCAGTAAAAAAGCAGAGATAATTGTATTTGCCCAGTTTCAGGGCGGGCAGGGGGGAGGAGGGAAGAGGGGACAGGAGGAAGAGGGAATGGAAGGGGGCAACTTCTTCAGGGATTAAATTTTAGGGTCTAATTCATGCACAGATTTACTTACATCAAACTTTGCAATTTGCAGTGTCAGTTCTGTTCAGTATGAATATTATCTTTCGTCCTCAGCTGTCTAATATTTTTACATCCCTCCATGATATGACATGTATGCTCCTATCCTTTAGTCTATATGACCCTTTAAGGATTCTGACACTTATAAAATTAATCTACTGACGTAATCAATTGAAATTGTATGTGAAAGAACACAGGATGTTGTGATAATGATATTTTTCCAAAATACCCAAAGGCAGTTGATTCTACTGTCAACTTCAATGACAGAAACACATCTGATACCACTAAGATGTCTTCTGTGTCTTGTGTGGCCCGATAGCTTATCTGCATCTTAGAGGACATATTTCTATTAGATTTTCTAAATCATTTTGCCCTTCAGGATGACTTTGTTTATAAAGTTTCTTCTTTGTCTTCAAAGATGGAATTGTAAACTCCTCTGCAAATGCTGACTGTGAGAGTGTGTGAAAGGCATCAGTGTATTTGTATTCTCAACTCCTGCTTCTCTTAGAACTCTGAGAGTAAAATCACATCAAGACATCAGAAAATATTTTTTCTACTGTTTGAGTTAGGTTTACTGTAGCTTGTGTACTGTCTGTTTCTTGTCTCACCTACTTCCTTGCTTCTGTTTTAGTTCAGAATTTTGACTTCTGTAAAATATAATGCCTATAATTCTGTACCTCTTCATGGTCTTGAGCACAACTGTGTCCCACACTTTGCCATCTGCTAAATACTGTCTTAATAAAAGCGATAAAAATAATTTATAGCGTTCTTTTTATAGCAGTAGGTTTTTATCAGCTGCTAGTCTCTCCATAGCGTACCATTTCTTGCATGTGTACATGTCAAAAGAATGGATGAAACACACATCTTGCATTTACAATGAAGGGATATCTGTGCAAAAATAATTTGTTTATACAAAAAATATACAAGACTTTGACAAGCTGAAGAAATGAAGCAGCAGAAACTCAAGAAGTTCAGCAAAAGGAACTGCAAAGTCCTGCACCTGAGGTGGAACAATCCCAGGAGCTAGCCTGCAGCCAACTGTATAGAAAACAGCTTTGCAGGGAAAGCAGAGGTAGTGGACAAGATATTGAGTATGAACTAGCAATTCACTCTTGCCTCAAAGAAATCCAGTGGTCCACTGGCCTGCAACAGGGACAGGTTTGCCAGCAGTTCAAGACAGATGATTTCTCCTCTCTGTTCAGCCCTGGTGAGGAACATCTGTAGTGCTCAGATTGCTGTAGGACTTCACACTGCAAGACAGGCATGGACATACTGGAGACAGTGAGAGGCCACAAAGATGATCAAGGGACGGGAGAACCTTTCAAACAGAGACAGACTGAGAGAGCTGGGACTGCTCAGCCTGAAGAGAAGAGTCAGGGGAATCTTGTCCTTGTGTATAAATACCTGAAGGGAAAGAGTAAAGAAGATGGAATTACACTGTGCTCATTGTAGCCCAGTGACAGGAAAAGAGGCAGTGACTACATACTGAAACACAGGAAATTCCATTTAAAACAATTCCATTGGGAATGTATCTATCATGGCAGGTGATCGAACACACGAACACATTGCCTGGAGAAGCTGGGAGTGGAGTATCTTTTCTGGTGCTCAGAATCAGACAGGATCTGGACCTGGGCAACCTGTTGTTGATGACCCTGCCCTGGTTTGGATTAGATGACTTCCAGAGGTGCTTTCCTGGTTCAGTCACTCTATGACTTTGTATGGAACAGTGATTGTTCCTGCAGTTAAACAAGTCCATAAGTCTGAAAACAAAATATTCTTTGCCTATTTGCTGAAGGAGATAGAAAGGAAGAGGAACTTAATCTTTGATATTTTTTTTCAGGTTTTGTTATTCTCTAGCAATGATTGCCTACATGTCCTGCCTAAACAACACCTGAAAGTCTATAATAAAATTAAAATTATATCAGCTAATGGAAGATATCAGTATTGTACTGATTACAGATTTTCTGACTGTGGTACAGTTAATGTACTTGTGGTAAAAAAAAATCACAGAAGTTCATATAGGCAAGATTTTTAGTCATCATTTCTAAAAATTTCCTTTCAATCAGATTGCTTAAAAAAGTCTTAAAAGAGTCATTTCAAATATTTCTAAGAAATTCCCTGTAACTATATAAGCAGCATTGGAAGAAAAGGTCATGTCAGTTCTCTGCCTTTCAACCCCTTTGGTTTCACAGTTTGAAAGAGTCACAACAAAACATCTTGCAACAGAACAAATAACTGGATATTTTTTCAGCATTCAAAAGATATTACATTCTCAGATGAGTATGTGGAAATACTTCCAAATTCTCAGGTTCTTATTTGACATTCAAGAGACCCAAGTACTGAGGGAGCTTAGTGGTTGCAATATTTCTTTGCTTGCTTTTGCATCAAACCAAATGGTTCTGAAAGAGGTTGATACATAATATTTAAGGTAAAGCCTTATTATTTGAAACACATTGTTCTCTTCTCTGGGCTTTGTTTCTTCAAGATATAGTGCTTTAATATGCCCATTTTCTCTCCATTCCCTTGAATTCAGTGCTGATGACAGTCTTCCCACTACTTCCCTACTTTCCATTAGTCCCACACTAGCAAAAGCAGCATTGCAGTCAGGCTGTAAGCTTCGAAAACAACTATGATTTGACTAGTTTCAACACAGGAGATAGTGTGACCACACAATTGTGAGTTTAATCAAAATTAAGAGGAATTGCAGAGTCTCTTTTGTCTGCCTCTATGACCTCTTGTTATCGATCTATATCAATTGATGGTGCTACCTGTTTTAGTCCAAGAGGGTGTAACTCTTTGAGACTTCTCTGATGTGGAGATCTTCTCCAGTACCTAGGTGTTCAAATCCTTTATGTTGTTGATTGTGATCTAACATCTTCTGCAAAATAGCAAAATAGCATGCAAGTGACATGAGACTTTGCACGCACCCTGATACCATGAGCGATAACTTTGTTCTCAATCATCTTATAGACCTTTTGTTTACTGATGTTCTTTGTACTGAAGTTCAAATATTTTTGAATAAAGATTAATGGGGAAATATTGCATGAGAAGGCCCCCATCTCAGCCTCAGTCCTTTTATGAACAACATCTGCAGAACATAATGCGAAACAAAAACATCTGTTTCCAATAGCTTTGCCATTCTGAGCCTTTCTAGAGTCTCATAAAAATCTGAAGTCAGACTCTTTAGGAAGTTCTCTCCTCTTTTATTATATAGATAGCCCTGGGCTAACTCAATAAGCAGAGATAAGATACAGCAAAGTGGAACAAGTACAGGTAGACTGAACTATAGAAAACTTTTTTCATCTTCACTGCTCCTAGATGAAGGATTTTTGGGTTGAAATTAAGATTATGAATGAGGCAGAAATCACAAAACATTTCAATTTCCAGTGGCAACACAAATTTTCATGCCAAAATTTGCTGGAAAGTCAGGGCAAACTTTTGAGCGTATCTATTATTTTCAGACCTATATATATATAGACCTATATACCAGTTCTAGCCTACTTTGTATTTCCCCCTAGAAAGCCATCAAATGCTGGGTAACATTTCTGAGCTGTGGCAAATAGCTCTGGTGTTCCAATGACCCTCTGAATGCATTTAAGCACTGATAAAAAAAATATGTGAAAATTCATCCTTTAAGAATTTCAGATAAAAAAAAAATGTTTTCTGTTACTCTTGAGCAAACATTTCTTTAGTGTTTAGGCCTCTTGCACTGACAAAATTTCTCAGTGACGTCAACGCATGAGCAACATCTGAGTTCATGATCAGGCAATAACAGTAACAGCATAAAAGAGAGACTTTTGCATATTGGCGATGTGCTTCCCTTTGCTCAGATACAGAAGTCCCCACCCTGTGATTTGTATAATTGAAAGCTTTAAATCATTTTAGAGAACACTGTGCTTCACTGAGCACTTTTTACAGGGTTCTCAAGGCCTAAAGAATGCCCAGGTGAGAGAAAGGGGAGCTGATATCTTCCCATCATCAGAAATCAGGGATGTAGGAATTGATTCTCCTCTACCTCACAGTTTAGCAGCTGAAGGACTCACAGGCTGCATAGAAGTCAGTTTCTTATTACTCTCTGTTTTAATGAGAAGGATCTCTTACATTCATGAAGAACCACTATGTTTTCATGCATGCTATCTTCACCCTTCTTTTGAAATTCAACCTTTTCACAAAAATAAAGTTCTTTCAGACTGGCTGACTCAAAAGAGGAGGAGGATATTTGGCTCTGCAGCCCACAGATGGCCTACCAAAATGAAGAATGATTCTTTTTCCATGTACTACATCACACTAAAGAGACACTGGATAAAACATCTGTCTACACCAAGACAGAACAATGTAGATAATACATGTCTGTCCATCTTATCATTGGCAAGTTTAAGCTCGTCCTGAGCTTTCTAAAGGAGTCATATGGGAGTCTAATGGTTTTTCTAAAGGAGTCATATGACTTATATGTATAACCAAGCTTATGTAATTGGCAGATATTAGGGATTCCTCACCTTATATGGGGATTGTGTTGAAATGCTTCCTTTGGAAGCTTACTTAAGTGCCTAATAATACAGACATTTAATGCTTGGATCAACTCTCTCTCTTTCTTCCTACAAGACCTGTTGCTCACAATTAATCAACCCATGTCATTTTCTTATTAAAGCTGAACGTGACTATAGTCTTCCCTTTAACAACTATCCAAGAGCACAATCATAGGGGCTACCTTTAAACAGATATCTTTCACAGAGCAGTATCAATCAGGAAACCATTTACCAAAAAAACTGTAGTCTTTGAACATATCGAGATAAGGAACAGTGGAGAACAAGAATGCAAGATATAACCATGAGAGAATAGTTGTCCCCCTCCTATTTTTAGAATTACTGTATAATTCAGAAAGATAAATAAATATGCTCCATTAGTCTCTCTTGAGAAAACATTTTCAGGCTGCTTAGATATATACAGAGACATTCGTTTAATATGCTGCATGTTATTTCTTTCTCTTGTTCACACTTCTCTAAGACTAGAAAACCAGAAGTTCAAGTGTCAAAGGAAAGGCAGGCACAAACCCTATCATTAATGCAAGGGATTTCAGTTTAAGAAATCACGTTGCTGCACTAGGAAGTGGATGCAGGCTCCTCAGCTGCAGCCCCTGATGGAGAAATGAGAGCACACTAGCGGGTTTTGGGGAGCTGGAGAGGAGTGGGTGGGTATGCTGGCTCTGCTGCTGCCTCCCGCTGATCCTACTCCATGACTGCTGTGGTATCTGAATACTGTGGATGCTCAGTGGCTCTCCGTGTTTTTCGGTAGCACTTAAGGGGAAGATGTAGGCAGAGCCAGCTGCTCTGATACTCCTTCCCCTTTTGATGTTGGGTGAAGAGGAAAGTGGGCTCTGCCCAGCTGCTGCATTCAGATGAGGAGGAAAGAAACTCCAAACAGCTGCAGCTTCTCATCTTGCAAGTCTGGGTCTTCTAGGCGAGCTTGCTACATTGCAAGTGTGGATGCATGAAGGGACCACTTGTGCAGAGCAAGTGTACATCTGCTATTCTGATACACAAAACCTTATGCCAGGAGTTGACAGAAAGAAGTTATGTGGAAGGAAGGTGTACAGGTCACTGACCATGAATAGGCACTGAGAACTAGATTAGTTAGTGATGGATCTCTAGCAGTTCAGTGATAAAGTGCCATGGCCACACTTTCTTTTCCTACATAAAAATTGTCTGTTCTCAGTATTTGGACAAATATAGACCTGTATGGCTTTTCCAAAAAAAATTATTGCATCTAGCCCTCTCTTTCAAGAGCTCACTGTGACCCTCCCATCATTATCCTGTTGTTTTCAGGACAAGGGTGAAAATATAGACAGTGTTTTCATGGTTGAGTTTAGTTGTTATAAAAAGATAAGCCATTAACAAAAAGCAAAGATGGTTTTGAAACGTTTTATGACAGTATTGCAAGAAACTTTTACATTCCTTGCAAAGGAAGCAAATGTTTTCTGCTCATAGTTGCACAAAGTGTATTTCCCAGAAGACTGATAAACATTAAAATGATAAAAATGAACAAAAAAGGGGGAAATCATCAGAAGTTGCAAGATTGGTTTCAGTAAGTTCTGTTATTTGTTTTTTAAAAAAAATCAATGTGATTTTCTCTTACTCTTCCCCTCACTGAAAATCACACATCAAAAGCCAAACAGTATAGATGTTCAATGTGGCTCAGCACTGATATAGCAAGTACATAAATTACATGAGGTATAAATATACATCCTTTTTATTTTGCTGTTGAAAAAATGCAAGTTAGTCTGGACTACCACATGATATGCTGTTTGTGCCTTTCTGTGGGATATAATTAGGAACAAACTGCAGCATCTGGGGGACTTGTGCATTTGAAAAACATAACAACTTTGAATAAACCAAAAGGGAAGATGTTAAAGGTGCCATATACCCTTCTTCTCACTGTAGGGAGTTGAACAGGCCTTTTCCCAGCTGTCTGGTTAAGTTGCTCTTTCACAGGTTGGTTTGCACGAGCCCCTGCAAACCTGCTTTGAGATACGGTGCATGGCTGTGTAACCATCAGAGAACTGACAGTCAGGATGAGGAGAGGAGTTTATTATTTCAGCAATTCTTTATGTTGCTATGTCTCTATTTATATATATATATATATACACACATACACATAATGTTTTTAAAATAAATGTTTAGATATTTGCAAGTTTTATATTTTTAATTTCTTATCTGTTATACGCTATGTAAATATGGGTTGCATACATTTGCAAAAATAAACTTTATAACTGTAAAATATAATACAAGCTATCATTCACACTAAAATCTTAGATGACTGTAAATTTTCATTTCAGGAGCACAACTGAAAGAACACATTTCCACATCTGTCTTCTTTTTCTTCCAAAGTAAAATTTCAGTACAATATGAAACACTTTTAATTCAGATAGAAAAATATTTGTAAACAGAAAATGGTTAATGGTTAAATTAAGGCATCTACCTATATCTTTAGACCATCAGATGTATGTATAGTTCAAAGATGAAGGAGCTAAGCAGTACATTCCAAGCTTTCCTTCCTACTTTATTGCTTCAGTCATTACTGGAACATTTTCATATCAAGTGTAATTAGATTTAACTTCTTTGATTCTCATGCAATAACACCAGTTTATATCATCTAAAAACACCTGAGCTAAGGTATATTCTGCTGATCAAATTATATAAAGCTTGTATTTGTTTAAAATTCATTGCATTCTTATACTATTTAAATACTGCGTA
The DNA here is from genome assembly GCF_026119805.1 of Tympanuchus pallidicinctus. Taxonomy (NCBI): domain Eukaryota; kingdom Metazoa; phylum Chordata; class Aves; order Galliformes; family Phasianidae; genus Tympanuchus; species Tympanuchus pallidicinctus. The sequence goes on along the minus strand of NW_026294780.1, from coordinate 6,026,894 downwards.
ATTATTTTTATTTTAAAAATTCATTTAAAATTATGTACCAAAGATGGATGAAAGACCCCAAAAAGCTTGTGTAATTCTGATTTAGATTTAAAAAAAGGCAGAAAAATTGTCACGATTTCAGGAAATCCTCTGTTAGCTTGGTTTTCTTGTTACTGTAAACTAAGTCTAAGGTAATGTCAAGAAAAAATAGAGAAATGTGTCTTCCCAGTTAAGTTTTGCAGTTACTGGCATACATTTTCTGGATTTTTCCTTGTATGGCAAACTGGGTCATCAGAAACCAATTCTGGAAATTAATATATCTACATTACTGTATACAATTCCCAAGTACATCTGGCATTAAAATGCTGAGCTAAAAATATTAATTTCTGTAATTTTATGATAGGTGTCATCTGCAAATTACAGTATGAATTAGTTCATAAAAGTATGCAGTAGGCAAAATTTATTCAACTGATAAAATCATTAAACGACTGATTGATGCTCATGTAAATATCTGGAACTATTTCAACATATAATTACAATGAATCTACAAGACCTTACATATACATACAAAAGATGTTTTAGCACTTAACATTTTTACAAAATTTGTTTTCAATGTAGCTTAGATGTTAGGGTAATTAACAGAATACCTCAGATTTTGTTTATGAGACCTAACTGTAGTATGTGGCATTTTAAGTAAAAAATTACACATTCAAAAGTTGGTAAGCTTTAGAAAACAGTAGAACAGAGTTTGAAAATAAAGCTTTTATTTACAGTTTTAAATTCTACTTCATTGCATTACAAATAGTTTGAAATAAAAGAAACTTAGTTAAATATAAATATTGTAGAAAATGAACCTGATCTCTGCAAGAAGCTGAGGTAGTCACATCGAGACACAGTAAGATATCAAGGACCTGACCGCAGTCCATGAATCTTTGCTATTCTGAAGGAAACTGCCTGCACAGCAATATTTACATGATAAATTGTAACTCAACAGTGTACATCCTCCCTTTTCTGTTCATAGACACATGATTTATTCTTTCTCTTTTAAAAATTTTTGATGCATACCATGAAGAACAAAATTTCACAACTGGAGAAGCAGCTACAAAAGCAAGCACTTCTAATATAAAGAGATACAGTAAAGCAGTATATTATCACTATGAAAATGAACAGTATGCTATCTGGCCTTTGTGAAACAAAGACCATTAGGAGACAAATATCTTAATTTTCTTTTCATTTGAGAATAGTAATGATGTAGTTTGCACTACAAAAGCGCAAGGACTGAATCTCAGCTGTTGAAATTGTGCCATGGAACAGCTCTTGTTCTCTCCCCTAACATGAAAATGGGACTTACTTAAATCCTACATATAAAAACCAACTATAATCCGAAATCTTAACTCCATAAATCATTAGACATTTACATCAAATATTTAGCCTGCTCATAAGTTCTTGGAAAGAACCTATCTGGAATCAGATAATACAGACTTGCATCTTTCTTCTTGCGTTTCTACTTGTGATAATATTTTCTATTCAGCCTCTGCACATACTCATCAGGATCTTACATATCATTTCCTCATACCTTCTGAATTATGCAGGTTTTATAACATCACATACATGTCATCATTCACTACATTCTGGGGGACAGCAAAAGAAACTGTATTATTGAATGTTGGCATCAGGCGGGCATTCTGAGCTGTTTTGGGACTATTATTTCCAGTTGTTCCTGAAAAGCCGAAGATTTTTTCCCTAGGCTCCTGATTGTCACTTTTCTTCTTGTCTGTTTGCTGGTTTTCTTCCTCGATGATGCATTCTAGCTCTTCATATTCCAATTTGGTTTGTACTACTGCATGATCAGTTTTATCTATCCATTCCTAGGAGAATGAAAAGGTTGATACTGGCAGGTTCTAAGTGGTCAATCAAAAGAAATCTGTCTGTATAGACCTGGATTTTCCTTTAAACAATGGCATCTTTCCAGGGATAGCCACAATGGAGAAGATGAAAAGGGAGTAACATACAGAAGCAGAAAATATAATGCAAGGAACCGAGAAAGACAAGAAGAAAGACTGTTTTCCACCAGTAAATACAAGATCTTGTGACTTACAGAGAACATATTAAACCATAAAATCATAGAATCATAGAGTATGCTGAGTTAGAAAGGACCCACAAAGATCATAGAATTATAGAACATAGAATTGCTTAAGATGGAAAGGGTGTTCATGGGTTCATGGATCCTTCCATGACGCAGATCCATGCCATTCCCTCAGGTCCTGTTGCTGTTGTCAGAGAACTCAGTGTCTTTGGAAAACCTGGGATGTGTAAAATACCCTATGTTCTTTCCTTGGTGGACTCACACATTCTTTGACCCAAGTCCTCATCTACTCTAAATTCAGACTAAATTTATATGGAGAGTTATGCAATATAGCATTGTGGATTAAAGCTTCAGTATGGATTAAAACTGTCATTAGAAGGAAAGTATGCAAATGCCACTCTGGCATCTCCCCAGATATTGTGTCTCTGGACATCCTTAAATTTTCTCCTGAAATTTTTCTCTCACTTTCTATAACAACTCTTATGCAGTACCAAAGCAGTATTATAGTGCTGATCTGTTGATGCTGCATAGGGGGAAGGGCTTTTCTCTTGGGTCAGAGGACATCTGAATCAACATCAACCCAGAACATGTGTTGGTAGCTGCTTTCAGATTATTCACAGCATTGCAAAGTTCATAGACTTGTTTGCTAGGAAGAAAATGTTTACCTGGAAGTTTCCACTATGATCATTGAAGAGATCAGTAAATATATATTTTGGATCTGGTATAGTAGGCATAACAGATTTTTGAAGTCTGCAAAGAGAAAAAAAGGTGTTCTGTTATGGTGTTGTCATTTGTACAAACATCTACTTCAACACATTGCTGAAGCCACAGATAAGATTTGCATGTCAGTATCCTTGGCTTCTTGTAAACATGTGTTAACATCAAAAAGTAGTATTGTTACATTACTACAATAAAACAATCATCTGATGAGATTTATGCAGTATAACAGAATGATATGCCTAGCAAAGTCTGGAATACACGCAAACTTGCAGCTGGGCAGCCAGCAGTATTCTGCTCTATGTACTAGTCAAAGCTTTACTGTGTTGGCTGAGTTAGTAAATACAAATGTAAACACAGAGAAAAAGAAATTATAATCTGAAAAGGTATATATTCTACAGTAGTAGTAAGCAGTGAAATTATATTTACCTCTGCCATTTACACAGAAGGATCAAGAGGATAAATACTATTAGAAGTACTGCCATCAAACAACTTAAAAGAATTACTGTGTTTGACTGGGTTTTTATTTCATCATCACATGAATCTAGGAATAAGCAGAAGAAAGCAAGTGAAAATTTTGTTGTTTGCTCTAGCAGGAAATATTCCTAACCATGCTAGAACATTGACTTCTCCTATTAATAAAAAAAAATAGAATAAAAATTTAGGAACAAATATAAAAAAAAAATAAATCAGGTGTTCTTTTGAAACTGAAAAGAAAAGCTATCTTTCCCCAAACTGTGCAACAAAATAAAATCATGTTTTATTTTTTTTATTGACCTGTTACAGAACAAAGGAAGGTGCACATGTGCAAAGAGTAGAAGCATTCAGAATGATGATTTTTATGTTCTCTCACTGCACTAAGGGTGATACAGCAGTTCTCTGCTAAGGTGTGTCTTACATAGACCTACCTACAGTCTCCAGAGCTGCAACTAATTTTACATGTAAACTAAACATCTTATTTCCCAAGATAAAAAGCTGTAACTGGACTTTGCACATAGCCTAAATGTCTAATTTCCCAAAATAAAACAAACAAACAAAAAATGCCCCCACCACATATACCAAAGAAGCCCAGAAAATGCAAGAGCTAACAACCAGAAAGTAACTAGTGACAGGATTCAACAGGTATGTATCTGAACTGATGAGTTTTTGCAGCTTTTGGCATTCTCAGTGTTTTTCCTGCAGCTTTTGTAAAGGCACCACAAAACTGAACTTCCTCATACTGAACTTCTGCTCTTCAGATAAATGCTACGGAAACTTAAGTTAATTAAGTTAATTATTAGACCAATCTATAAATAGTACTCTATAGTCACTCCTTTTCCTATGGCAGCCTGTTCCACCTGCTCGCTTTGTTTAGCCTGTCAGAAAGTCACAAGAAAAGTTGTGAACATCCAGTGAGACATTCAGAGGCTGAATTTTCTTGAGAACAGCTTTTGTCATGTCTTCCTGTGATATGGAGGCAATCACTCCTTGAAGTCCTGAAGTGGAATGCTTGCTCCATTGAGGAGGCTGTGCCAGGGTCACTTATGATAGAGGGACACTCAAAACAACTATTTGTCTGTCTTTTCTGCACTTGCCATCCACATACATGCCTGCTGATAGCCTCTGGTCTAATGTTGTAGGTAGGGCTCTGTGTTTCTGAAAGACATTGTCTGCCACAGCAGAGGACAGCAGGTTCACAATCTGCATGGTGCAATAAACTTCTCTGGAAGTCAGCACTGTTCCTACCACTAGTGCACAAGTAGTACATTCTTATGCTCCAGGATTTCAGCCTAGCTTTGTGTATACTGATTTTCTTTGGGTGAGTTAGTTGTATCATAGAAAACTCAGGTCTGGGTAGAATGGACATTTGGGTGTCTCATAATTCCAACAAAGCCTAGTGGGTGGAATTCTGTGGTTAGATGATATGAATCATATAATTTTTAAGGTTGGAAAAGACCTCTGAGATAATCTAGTCCAGTCATCATCCCCATCATGTCCAGTAACCATGTCCTCAAATGCCACATCTGCACATTTCTTGAGCACCTCTGGGAATGATAACTCCACCACCTCCTTGGGCAGCCTGTATTCGCTTGAGATAGTGTACATTCAGTTTTACAATAAATCTGTTTTTTGTTTTGATAAACAATAGAAGTAGTTTCCACTAAAGGTCTAACTGAAACCAATTACATACAGTTAAATGGGTCTTCCTGGTGGGAAAGCAATGTTGTTAATGACTTTGCTCCCATTTCATGTTTCCCCCATTTTCAGCAAATATGAACACCAGACAGTTATAACCTCTGGTCTTATAGCACTCCTAGATGTATTTTAAAGCAATCAGTCTTAAAAAATTGAGCGTAAAGGTTTTTCTTAGAGTTCAAGTTTGATGTTAATGTATCATCTGTCACCAGAGTGCCTGCATATGTTTATGTTTTTACATAAATATGTAAATCCACATATATTTGTGTATGTGTGTATATTAATATATACACACAAAATACACAGCATGCAACACATCACTGTCACCGGGGAATCCTAGACACTACTGTAACACAAATAATAAGGACATTTTAAACTTTGTAGATAAATGCATAAATTTGTAGTGTTATGAATCATCGGGAACAAAGTTTCTTTGATAACAGAAGATGGAACATAGTGAAATATAAAAGTGATTGCACATTCTGAACTTTTTTTGCAGTCACCTCTTAACAATTTGCACTTAGACAATATATGAATATAGCACAGCTGTTACCTAATAATGTGCTATTCATCCAGAATGTTTCTGCTTCCCAGTCACTGCTGAAATCAACTACGTTGCAAGAGGGTACTATCCTCTTCAGTCTGACCCGAAAAGAATAGCATTTCCTTGGATCAAAGCCTTGCTCTCCAACTCTGCAACACTTAGAAGTTCTGGACTGAGAAGGAAGGTGTATAATTGTTAATTCCAGCTTTCAAGACAGAATGCTCAAACATAACTACACTATGATCATGACTAGGAGAAGGAGTAGACCAAAACCTCAGAAATAAAATTTTGTTTCTCTGAATTCTGAGGAATTCTTCTTCTTGACCCATTCTTTCCCATTCATCCCCGTTGTTCATTATTTGACAGTGAGCTAAAGGGCCTAACAGTCATCATACAGAGTACTATGTTACAGTTTCTGCTTACAGTATAAAAAAAGAAACTAATTCACAAAATATTTACATGTTCTACAGGTGCCTCGGTAGATTTAAGTCTGTGAAATAATATGTAAATAACAGCTAGCCAGAATAAATAAAAATTCTGTATCATCTTTTTTCTTTCCTTTTATTTCATGCTGTTTCTCTGTTAACTCTATTCAGCTTTCTGCTTTTATCTTCCAATGCTGTTCTGTATTTATGAACTTCCCTTTACATCATCCCCAGTTCATTGTGTAGCAAGTAGATATAACTCAAAATGTAAATGACTTCTGTATGGTAGACTTCTATGATCTGTATGGGAATTGTTGAATCACAATCTGAACCTCTGATTGATCATCTCTGGCAAGCAATGAGTCAACTGCGGGAGCATATGTGAAGGCAATTCACCTGTGTGCGACCAGAAGGGATGGAGCCTGGCTCCACCTCTTCTAAACCCCCATTTAAGGGCTGACTGCCACTGAGGAGATTTCAATCTCTACGTTCTGGAGATTGCTCCCTTTGGAGTTTTTCCAAAAACTGTGAGCCTGATTATCCCTTGATTATCCCTTTCCACCATGATAATCCTTCTAGTTATATGACCTGTAAAATACCAAGCTAACCACGCCGCTCTGTTAATTGTATATTTTGTTCATTGTACAGATAAAAAAAAAAAAAAATCCAATGGGGTTCTCCTACAAACTATTTTGAATGCAAAGGTGAGGAGAACAATCAGTAAACAAACAGGCTTTATATTTTATGGAGATAATATTTCCAGCTCCTTCCAACATTGATTGAACGTGCCATGTTCAACTCACTTGCCATCCTTTATCATATTTGCTTTTGTACTGAAGCTCAAGTCTCAAGCACTTCACACCTCTTTCCGGTTTATTACATGTAACAGTAACAGTGTCATCCTTCCAACTGAAGGTCACATTTTCTGGTCGATTGGGCTTTACTAAGGAAAAGAGAAAAAAAAAAAAATGCAATAGCCTCTTAAAAATATTTATTCTTAAATTAATTCCTTCCATCTCTCCATGTTTCCCTGAGTAGCAAGGTGGATATTCCTCTTACATGATGCACTTCTGCAGCTAACTTCCTTACTAAATGTCAAAATGTACCACTATGACATTACTCGCCATTGGAGGTGTCACGTTTAAAGGTAGATGTCCTCCCGATTCAGGAAAATCCTGAAACTACTTAAAGAAGGACTCTGATCTTCTTTCAGTTCCTTTGGTTTGAGAGAAATGAAGATTCTTCTGTATTGGAAAGAGATTGACAAATTCAGTACCACTAAACTTAAAAGACACGTAACATCCTCATCTTCTGGAGGAAGTGTGGGATATGCTGAGATATATGGCAAAAACACTGGGTGTCTACCTGTGTGCAACTGAATCTATCCCTTGCTATTTTCAGATGGTCTAAGAGAATGCAATGGTTTGACCTATGTAATTGTGTAGTCTTTAATAGTGGGAAATAGTGTTGAGAAGAATGCTACTTGCTTTCTCAGTCCTTGATTCCTTTTCATGTTATGAAGAAGCCTTGCCTTCCTAATTGTAAAACTGATGTCAGACTTCCATTATTTCTGCCTTGTTATCTAATGCTTTTGAAATTAATTTTGGTATCAGTGAGAGTTTAATAGCCAAAATTCGGGAACCAGGCTGCAATTTTTCATAGTTTACCATATGAGATACAAAAAAGTATTCTCAAAGTTAAATATTTTAACAGGTTTTTAGATTTATCTTTTTTCCTAAAACATTCATAATAAGCTCTAAATGTATATTTGGATGATAATGGCTTTTCCAGATTCTTTCTTACTGCCGTATTTTTTGCTTGGTATTTATTAAAAGGAAAAAAAAATCCTTCACTTTAAGCACTGTATCTATGTGCAGTACCAGAAAATGTAAAAACAGGAATATGAAATCTCTTATAATAAGACTTGAAATTAACAAGTTGTATTTGTTTTCAGACATGAATATTGAGTAGGTCTACAATATGCCAAGTATATCCATAAATTTTATTTTGATTCTAATCTTAAACTACATTTTGGGACAAATCTTGCTGTTCAAAGTAATCCCACCTAGTTACAGCTGCACATGATCCTATGTAACTCTCAATGACAGAAAGGTATGAAATCAGCCTCCATAATTTCAAATACTGATAGATTGCTTATTGTATACACTAACAGCATTTTATACAGACAGATAAATGATTTCTTCTCAGATTAAGCACAAATAGAGAATGAATGGGGACACCAGGACTATCAAAATACATAGTTTTGATTTTACATACTTACTATAGAAATCAGATTTCAGTCTTTTAGAAAAAAGCTCTTCACTTCCATTGCTGTTCATGATTGAGAAAGCAAGGGTGTAACCTTCTGTCTTAAAAAGACATCCTGAATTATAACCTTGTGTCAATAGATATGTGGGACATATTTTCCGGTATTTCTGCTTGCTGTCTTCAAATCTGGAAATTAAAAAATATCAGTGAACAGAAATACTCATATCAAGACATAAAAGCTAATTCTTTTTTGCAACTATATTTTTCTTAGTTTTGTTTTCAGTGGTTCTACAAAGACAAATCCACATACAGAACTTGAAGAAGGAAATTTCATTATGGTTTGAGGCAATTCATTGGCATGACCTCATTGACTTTCCAGTCCTTGGATTTGGTGCAATCTAAAACTAACAAGTTTCCTTTGTTAGTTGTGTTAGCTTGTTTTGTTTTTCCTCTAAAAAGAGAATAGCTTATTCAAACTAATGTTTTCATAAGCCTTTTTTCAAGATTGTGCTGTTAGTTCTTCCATGTATATCAACTAGAAAAAGAAGGGAATGTGAAGCTTTATGACTACCTTCAACCAAAACATTGAGTTTCTGTTGTGTAAATAACATCTCTTATACAAAATATACATACTTAATATACATAATATACATACTTAAATATGCAGGAAAAACACTTTCAACAGTGTAATTAACATCAACATTTAGCAAAGAAAAAAAAAAAATGAAGGCTTCGTATCTATTATCACAATCTAGTGGGATAGGACAAAAGGGAATGGCTCCAAACTAACAGAGGGGAAGTTTATGTTAGATGTTAGGAAAAAATTATTTGCTCAGAGGGTGATGAGACAATAGCATAAGCTGCCCAGAGAAGCTGTGAATGTCCCATCCTTGGAGTTGTTCAAGGCCAGGTTGGATGGGGCGCTGAGCAGCCTGATCTGGTGGGGGGCAGCCCAGCCCATGGCAAAGAGTTGTAGTTCAATGATCCCCTCCAGTCCAAACTGTTCTATGATTTATTACAGCTGATTATTCAGCAGGTTTACGGGTTTATACAGCTTTGTAGCAAGATATGAATATAAACAAGCTTCCTCTTGAATGATTACAAAAATGTTAAGAAAGTTTAATGCATAGTTCAGAGATGAATTAAATATTTTTGGTATTTTAGCTTCCCAAAGTAAATTTTTTAGGGAGAGAAGCACAGGCATTATCAATACTCACATATAATAAAATGACACATTCTTGCCAGGGAATAGTTTTCTTGTTGCCCACGTGATCTGCATTTTCTCGTTATTGAAATTGATTATTGTGGTGCTGATGGCATCTTTCTGACCTGTTCAGTACATTTACAGAGAATATAAATTCAGCACTGAGTATGAGAAACTCCATCTTTGTAGGCAATCGGTATTTCAAAGATGTTTATGCCATAGGCTCAGATGATCATAAAATATATATGTAAGAATATAATAGTATATATATTTATGTAACACTTATACATAGTATATATGTGACATGAACATGTCTAAAATGCAAGGAGACAGAATATAATACTCTAGAGAAACTGAAACTAGAATTTCAAAAGAGCAAAATAAAAAAATGTGCAAAATCAGAAAGAACCCAATGGTTCCTGGCCCAAAAGGTGTAGACTGTGCATGGTGCCTAAATAACAAAGCCAGCTTTGCTCCATAGTACCTGGTAAGATTTTCCTGCTGAAGAGATCTCTTTGGGTACCAACGCAACATGGATTTTCTGTGTAAACTCTGATCTTTACCACAAGAAACAAGGGCTCACAGCATAGATCTACAGCAGATGGATAGGGTAGACACACACAGGATACCCAAATAGATAAGCAAAACTAGGTGAACTATGCATTTAGTCTGAGTGGTCTTGGTCCGTTCCAGCTTATAGGCTTTCTCAAAGCAAAATAATTTGATGTTCCCTGGCTGCACATGGTTTGTTTTTTTTCTTCTCCTGGCCTCCTCTTTGTTATAGCTCCTTCTGGGGACACAGGTGTTTTAATTTTGTGTCCAACAGGATTCCACAATTAAATGCTGAAGATAACTCTGACCTTGAAAAATGAGAAGCCAGAAAGAGTAGAAAACCACAATAGCAATCTTTCAAGAAGAAAGACAAATGTATTTGAGTTCTATAAGATGTGAAATTATATTTAATTGAATTTAAAAAAAAAGAAAAGGAAAACAGAGAAAATATCAGTATCTAAGGAGAGATTATAAGAAGGAATGGGATAGATTCTTTAGCAGGGTCTGTTGTGATAGGAAAAGGGGAAATGGTTTCATAGTAAAAGAAGTGAGACTTATACTGGACACAAAGAAGGAGCTTTTTAAGATCAGAGTAGTGAGGCATTGGCACAGGCTGTCCAGTGAGGAATTGGATGTCTGGTCTCCAGAGACATGCAAAATCAGGCTGGACAGAGCTCTGAACAACCTGATGTAGTTGTAGGTGTCCCTGTTCATTGCAGGGGAGTTGAACTAGATGACCTTTAAGGTCCCTTCATACTCAAATGGTTCTATGATTCTGCAAAAATATATCATGAATATTACATACATTACAAGATTCTGAGGGTAAAATTTGCAGGCTCTTGTCTCCAGGCAGGAAATGCCTGCCACTAAAAACTTCTGCAGGAACATTCCTACCTAGAGGAGAATAGAGGATTGATCCCTGCTTAAATATTTCTGATGACCTGTGTATTACAGTTAATGATCCTGAATATTCATCATAATCGGATCTACGTATTTTCCAGTTTGCTATACTTTTGCTCTGTAATCAACACTAAGAATGTAAAAAAGCTGTGTGGAAACACTTGGGTTCAAATAATTGTATCGTCTAACTATTTTCAAGGCTGCATCTCTGCTTAATAATTTTGTGATTAAAGCTTATCAAGACATTTTTGCATAGATGTCATTGTGTTCTTACATCATTCTCTTAAAATCTCTCTTAAAACACGTGTGACAGAAATCCAAGAGCAAATTTAGCTTCAAATCCCTGCTACACTATTCACAGAGCTCTAAGAAAAAGAGTGAGTATTCCTCTGCAAGAAGTCCTCTGTTTCCTAACTAGTGGCTGCAGACTTGTTCTACACTGTTTTCTCAAACCAAAACTGTTATGTTTTTCTGAAGAATGGAGAAGTAAATGTACTGAAACAAAACAGAACTTAAAAATTTTGAAAGCTGTCATAACATGGATTTTATCCAGACAACTTTATCTCTGTACAAGAAACTAGCCGTTGTCTCCTTACTCTCCAAGCTCCTCAGCAAGTCTTAGAGATCATCTTGTCTTTAACTGAAGCCACCAATATGATGGCAAAATGCCTGAAAGTGGATTATTAGTCTGCAAGTATACTAACAAATTTTAATTTTTATGAACTAAATTTTAGCATGTGTGTGCTATGTAGTATATATAGTGTTATGATTATATTATGATGATCCATGACTATTTGTATGCAGATTTTCTATTTTCTATAAAAATAGCGAAATGTATATTTAGCATATTTGAATATATAATTATATATTCTCCATTAAGCAAAATTAGTTCTATTTTTTTTAAAAAAAAGAAATATTAGTGTACGGAACTAATTTTTATATGGAACTGTAACTCTTGGGTTTCTCAATGCATGTTTTTGGATGACAGAGAAGAATATCGATATGACTCCAGTCTGGCAGTGATTTATGAACAAACTTTGCACTTTCTGAGTAGTCCACTTGACTTCCACAGTATTACTCAGAGCACACTATCTTAACATTCTATATAAATCAGATCCTTTTTCTGTTCAAAAGAAATACAAAACCAAACTGGACAAAAGAAGTTGCATTTTATGATTTGGAACTCCGAGATTTTAACATTTAAATATAAACTCCAGTACCTAAAATGGAAGGTAATACATTATTGAAGATCTTCACAATAAATATAATTATGTAGTAGAAATGGAACTCAGAATGTAAGGAACACTTTGTGACACGTACTTTTCCTATGTTCTATCTCTAAATGACTTCATCAGAAGTCTTAACATAATTTATAACTTTGAAATGCATTCAGCTATTTAATACAGAAAAGTTTTTGAAAAAAACTTGTTATTAATAGTTGTGCTTCCACATCTCCAGATAGTGCAATTTTTATACTATGCTTTCTAATTTAATGGGATTTGTAGTCTTATTACTGTGGCACGAGATGCCTCTTGTGTTAGTGAACAAAAAAAAATTATGTGTATCTTTTCAAAACATAGCATGTATATGTTGCATTATTTATATTTCCTTGCTTTTTCAACTTGAAAAGATGCAAAGCCTGATTAAAGTTTTTAAAGTTTGATTTAAGTAGACATCAAACACTGAGGATATGAATAGGTTATGTAAAATAATGTTTCTTACTGATGATCTTTCCTTTGCCTCTAACAGGAAAGGTTTTTAGCTTCTTTCTTTATTTCATTTTACTATCTTTATTTTATGTTATTTTTAATCACCTACACTTAAGGACGCAGAATCATTCCTATCTTTTGTTAGTGGGAAGAGATATAGAGAAAGAGAGGAGAGAGGACTGTTCATCTCTTTCCTTGATGAATCCACCTGTAATAACCTGGATTGTTCTCAGCTAATGTGCCAGATTTTTCACAGTAACTGCAATATTTTAAATTATGATCCTATGGAGTACAGTATCACATTTAATTACTTTTTGTGTTAAGGGAATGGTTAGATAAAAGGTCAAAAATATAGCGAAAGGAGGCCTAGGAAGGGATGGCAAAAACTTTCTGTTCAAGGGTGACCTTTCAGTCTGTCTAGGAGGATAGATAACAGTATGTTGCAGAAGTATAGAATGTGTACCAGCACTCTTGAACATCAGTCAGAAGGAATAATCAAGGTCTAAATCTTCAGTAAAATCAGAGAGAAAATGGTAGGGCTCTACGCTGGACTTAATCTCACATATGCTATTGGACACTTGGTCTTGTTGAGAAAGAGAAGAATGGAAGATCTTGCTATGGTGTGTACAGAAAGTACTATTACAGATGAAGAAAAAGGAAATTACCTTGAGCAATGCATTATAAGGATGCAACCATGAGCAAGAACATGAGCAATTATAATCCACCTCCAAACGACTTTTCAAACTTCATTGCTAAGAAAATTTGCTATTGAAGGGGAACTTTGTTAAAAGCCCAAATGTCATGGAACAGATCAAAAAGGAAAAGAAAAAAAAAAAAATAGAATGTCAATCTGCAAAGATAACAGTGGAATGTACATGTACAGGAACAGTTGAAACCTCATTGAAGGCAAACAAAAAAGAAAAATCACTTTTGATTTCCTCACACTGATGAAACCTGATAAGTAACCACATGTTGAACTTACACATAGTGCAGTAGTTCTGTGTATAGAAACAAATGGAGAGAAATACCCAAAACTGAGCCTACACTCTAATTACTCATATATGAGAACAGTTTCATTTCATTAACTGGAACACATGCAAGTGAAAGTGCAAACTCTTGCACACAAGGTTTCTGAAATGTGTGCTCAAGGCTGACTGAGTAGAAAATTTATTTTCAATAGAATTAATAGGACAGCAACAGAAGGTTTTTAAAGACGTTTTGGAGCAAAGCATAGTCAAGTATAATTCTCATAACTCATCAAATTGATCAGTGCAGGGATTTTCTGTTTGTTTGGGGTTTGATGTTATTGTTATTTGGTTGATTTTGTGGTTTGGGTTTTTGGCTTTTTTTATTTGTATGTTTGTTTTGAGTAGAAACTTGACAAACTATAGACATCACTATATTTTGCATTATATAAGAACCAGAATGCTGACTTTCAGCTTTTGTCCCACAAAGTCATAGCATCTCAAGGCAGAATCAAGTCCCCTCACAAAAAAGCCAACAACTCAAGGGAGCAATTAACTTTGAAGAATTAAATAGTGTTGCATTGCTGAAAAAAAGTACTTATCATACATACAGCAGAACACAGAGTTGATTTATAGGTTGATAAGAGGAAGGGATAGCTTTAGAGTTCTCGAATGATGGGGTCCTTGTGATAAAATAATGAATGAGTATTAAGTTATCAGACTATATTTTGGGATTTTTTAATGATTTCTTCAAGATTCTATTTATCTTTAGTGAACTACAAGTAACGGCACTGCAGTCAAACACATGAAACAGAGATGTTCTTGCATGTAGACACACAATGAGTTTTTAAAGCATTTGTTAATTTTGCTTTTTAAAATTATTTTTACCTTGTTGTTTTTACAGGAACAAAATATTGCTGAATATTTCCCAACTTTCATTCTTCTAGAATAGTAAGTGATGAAATCTTACCTGGAATTCATTTTATCCAACTTTTTTCAGTGAGAAAACTGTAGTCTGTTTCAGATTCAGTCCACTCTATCAGAACCTATGCATTCCTTGGATGGAAAGTATTCTTGCTTAAAGATTTGAATATTTCTCTCTTTAACAGTAGACATAATCTTACAGAGTTCTTTCGTTTTTTTATTTAGAAAATTGGGTATATTTCTCTTACTCTCATCATCACTCTTGTTTGTTTGTTTGTTTTTTTCTAAGAATCCACATTTACCTCTTTTGAATCTCAATTTCTGTTTTGTTGATTCTTTTTGGCAAAAAAAAAAAAAAAAAAAAAAAAAGAATACTGTAACATATAAAGTAGGTTATCCACAGAAATATTAGTAATTAATATATCAATTTCTTAAATAAACATAAATGGATTTGAACTTACCAAGTGATTGTGATAGAGTATCCACCAGGTTGACCAGTGTGAAGATCACTGAACATTCTTGAAAGATGAGTCTCATGGTTTGAATGACGCAACCAACTGTAAAGAGATGAATAATTACAATCCTTGATCTTTACTATTTGATCACTTTATACAAGAGACGGGAGGGAACTAGAGGAAATGACTACAGGAAATTAAAAAATGACTATCTCTAGCAACAAACAAATCAGAAGTGTAGAATTCAGTATGCATACTTTCTTTGCAGTATGTAATAATAATAATAATAGAATAAATTCTCAGAATAAGACTGTCAGTCTTATCAATACTTGTTTGCTTTATCTTATCACGATACTACAGGTGATGACAACCATGATCCAAACAAGGATTATGTAGTTGTGAGTAGCAGTGACCATACCGTACACCTGAGCACGCTGATCTCAGCATGCCTGGGGACCATAGGGTAGGTGGGGACCAAGCAGCCTGCCTCCTCCCCACTTACTAATAAGACCTCCTGTCACTCCACATGCTTGGTGCACTTCACATGGCATTAGCTACTTCTGTCCACAGATCAGAGGCAGAATTAGTGGGCCTTCTGTGTCAGGGAAAGGTGGGCTGCCGGGGGTGAGGAGGCTGTTACACAAGAGGTAGCACTACAATGTATTTCCTCCTGCATTACCTGGACATCTATATGCTGGTATATAGTCTTGCATATATATATGCTGCTATAGAGTCTTATCAGTTTTGTAACATCAGCAAAATCCCCAGCCAGATGATGTGGTACCAATTTTGATCTGTCTGTTCACTTTTCTTGGGTTGGCTTCTTTCACTTATTTATCCATTACACATGCCAGGAAGATCTATTCAAATTTCATCAAGTCTTGGAAGCTCCAGTCACACATGCATTACTCTTTTGCCTTTCTAGTCCCTGCTTTGACCAAGTTCCTCTAAGGAGGCATTAATTCCTGGAACAAGAAACAGATAATTGAAATACTGAACTGGGTTCAGTTATTTTTGCAGCTGATGACAAACAGCAGAAAATGGCCAAATCTAGCGAAGCCTGTGCACCTCAGAACTTACTCTCATGCCAGAAGAGTTGCCCAACCACTCGCTCAAACAGATTCTGCTTTCTTGAATAAATCCATGATTATCTGGTGTGATTTTTCTCCAAATATGAATAATCCCAATGCATGAACTGAAAAGTTGTCTGTGGGCCTAGGGTTCTGCTCTCCCTGAGTTTACATCTCTAAATGTGTAATTGATTAACTTGCCCACATCCCCAGGGTCACTGCTCCTGTGAGGACAAGGTCAGAGTGTAAAAAAGTGTGCGTTCTCCTAATGGCTCTTACACAATGCAGCACTGGCATGTTTGGCCTAAAAAAAATGCTAACACTGCAACTTCACTCAGCAACAGTGAAAGAAAACAATGAGAGTGAGTTGATAATCTGCAGTCAGTGTTTGTGATTTTGACTGCCAATAGAGACAAATGCAAAGAAGATACTCTGAGAAGTATGGTGCTTTTTTATTTATGGCCTGACCTTGAACTTCTGCAAGCCAAAGAAGTGCTTTTGTAATCAATTTGGAATTTATATTAAACTGCACAAGTAGCCGTTGGCCCTCTGCTGAGTCCTCTACCCATGATAGCTGCCCTCAGATGTTCTTCCTTCCTTTTTATACCTTTTAGTTTTTCAGTTCTTTTGTCATCATCACTGTGAATCAAGTCTTTGATCAACATGTAGTTCAGCAAAGCAAATCGTCTCAAGTTTATTTCTTCCTTCACCTAGAACATAAACAAACAATATCCTGTGAGCAACTTTCATTCGATATTTACTCTTGGCCTTGATCCACAAGATGACACACTAAAAATACATAGATAATCCCATTCTTACAATGATGATGCTTTTGATTTTCAACACTAGGAGGAGATAATGCCAGTGTGCTTAGAGTATGTGAAATAAAGAATAGAGAATCCTATAATGCCATGGTAAATCAGCTCAGTACACAAGAGTCAGATCAGCCTTTTATTCTCATAGCAGAATCTAGTTCTCTTTGGTAATCTGCTGCAAACTGAAGTGTATGTAGAGATCTCCACTGTGCATTTTGGTGCCCATCTTTCACCCATGGGAAGATTAGAGAATTAAAAGTCAAAGGTGTCTGGCATTTTAAAAAAAACATGCTCTTGTACAGCCACTTCAGAACCTAGAAATGATGCCATCATAGCAGCTGTGAAACGGTGGGTCACCTCTGCTGGTGAAAATTTCTATGACTGCAACATGCAAGCTCTTGTTCATCGCTGATGAAAATGTATAGTTAATCATGGTGACTATGTCAACAAATAATGTTTTGCAGCTGAGAATTATTCTATCAGTGTTATTGTGCTCTTCATATCTATTGTATTTTCTGTGGAAGTAAATAGGAGGCATTGCTTTCAAAGACACATATCTTCGAGCGTAAAGATTTGGTAAAATACAGCCAGGAAAGATTATAGGGCCACTGATAATGCAAATCATTTCCAAATATGTGAAATCATGTTCAACAATCCTGATAACATTCTACTGCAAGGTCAATTAGGGGAAAGAAGTGGGCACTTACTTTAATAAGGCATTTTAAACTCTCTCTCATAACATCATCATTGAAAAATCGACAATACACGGGCTGGATCAAAGTTAGGTGGATTAAAAACTGGCTGAACTAGAAGTGCCATTGGGTTGTGATTAATGGCATGAAGTTCAGTGGGAGGTGAGAAACTAGTGGTGTACCACAGGAGTCAGTAGTGTGACCAATAAAGATTAACATCTTTATGACTTTGATGCTGGGACAGGGTGCATCCTCAGCAAGAATTCAGATCATGTAAAACTGGCAGAAGTGGCTGATAAACCAAATGGTGCAGCCATTATGAGGGACCTGAAGAAGCTGGAGAATTGGGCAGAGAACTTCATGAACCTCAGGAAAATTAAATACAAAGTCCTGCATCTGAGAATGCAGAACAGCGAGGATCAGTTCATTTTGAGGTCTGATGTCAGTCCTTCTTTAGAGAGTGAACCTGAGAGTACTGATGGACAAGATGAAAATGAGCCAGTAATGCAAAGATTGATGATCTCTTATACTACACTAGGCAGAGTATTGCCAGCAGGTTGAGGAAGGTGATTCTTCTTATTGTCTCAGATCTGGTGATACACATCTGGAGTGATGGGTCCAGTTCTAAGTTCACCAATACAAGAAAGACATAAATTCAATGGATCAAGTTCAGTGAAAGCTCACACATATGATCAAGGGACAGGAGTATATTTCATGCAAGAAAAGGTTTAGATATGGGACTATTTAGTGTAGAGAGGGCTCAAGGAGGTCATAGCCATGTGAATAAAATGACTGATGGAGGGAGTAAAGAAGATGGATCCAAACTGCTCAGTGGTGACCTGTGACAGAACAAGAGATAATGGATACAAACTGAAAAAAAATATGAAATTCAATCTGAAGAAAATACTTTGCACTGTGAAGATGGTCAAAAAAACAGTAATTGCTGAAAAAAAATGGCTGAAAATTCAATTGGACACAGTCCTGGGCAACTGATCAATCCCACTTGTGCAGAGGGCTAGACTAAATGTTTTCAAGGGATTCATCTCCAACTTCAATCATTCCATGTTGGTGGGGGAAAAAAAAACAGAAACAAAAACAAAAAACAGGCAGTATCTCACCTCTGGATTTGCATATCTGAAATTCTAAAGCAATTCCTAAGCATGTTGTACAGCTGGTACAAAGAAGAGAGAGAAGAGCTACAAGGTAAAGCAGAGGTAGGGAGCAATATTTGTAAGAGGTAAAACTGAAGAGGCTGATGCTTTGCAACTTGGAGAAAAGGCAACTGGGTGGAGAATTGGTAAAGGTCTAGAAGTTCATTAATAACGAAAAGGGAGTGACTGTTTGCCTTTTCTCACTACCTGTGGTTTCCTAAAAAATGCAATTATGAGACACCAAGAATTATCAGGTAATACTATTCCTGAAAATATATCTTTAAGCAAAGGACTGTGCTCCAGAGGGAGCAAATTACAGTTTTGCAAATGGTACTATATTTTTGACAGATCTAGGAATGTTGATACAGCTAACAGGAGCTAAGCAGGAAACAAGAGCAGGTAGATGGTGAATGAAAGAGGAAGGAAAGAAAAATACTTTTTCAGTTCACAAAAAATAAGACCTGATATGATCAAAAAAGGAATGATCAGTAATCTGAAGTTTTTATCATTATTGATAGGAAAGAAAAATGAACTGCACAAAATGTGTCCTAGAGATAGAATATCACATTATGATCAAGTAATGGACCAGTAAATTTTACTTCATAAATCCCACGCTGACAATGTGGCATATTCAATCACAAGAACTGAACTAACTTTTCCTTCTTTCTTTCTCTGGGCAGATATGCAATAGCTACATCCAAGAACTTTGTATAGGGAGTCAAATCCATTTCTCTTAGACTGTCAAGTTGATCTCTCTGTTGCAAGAATTCACTCTGAAGAAGGACAGGGAGATTATTCTAGATGAAGCAAAGATTAAGCTGAATGTGTGTGTATGTGAGAAAACTGTCTTTCTAACTTTAAATGCAAGCAAGCATAATTATAGATTCCATGCATGATTGTTCTGCAGAGATGCATCACTGAAAAGCACTGAAGGTTTCCTGCTGCTTTGCATTCATTTAAATGATATCACTACAATCTGCTGAACAGCACTTACCTTCTGAACTTACTGGAAACTTTAAGCTGTCATTCACTCTCATGCACTGCCTGTTGAGCTAGTTGTAGCCACAGTAGGCATGTAGTTAAAAGTTTGAACTTGCCAAAAACACTGCAGAGAGCCATGCATAAAAACAGTCATTTTTACCAGCGCCATTCTCATTCAGCACTGTCCTATGCATGTGTCTCGTATTTAATTTCTTCTGGTGACAATGCCTATATCAAGAGAAGTGTAACACTGAAAAAGTACATAGGTACAGTTGCAGTAGATGAAGTCATACCATAAAAATTATTACAGATCGTAGTTAGTTTTGAAAAGTGAAGTATCCCAAAGTATTTTCTAACTAGTCAAATGAAGAGAGCTTAAGTCGAACCCTTTATTCATCTCCTTTTCTGTGCATCTGCTAACGAACTTGATCACAGAGATATGAGCCCAAAAGGCAGGAAAAAGCTGCTTTTGGAATGAATTACACTTGAATCCACATTTAAGACCTCATTTTATATGCTAAAGAACATAGAAGGTGTCCACAGAATGAATCTGAGTGGTATAGAATTAAGGAAGAGGGCGCCTTGGTACACGCCATGTTTGGAAGTTCTTAATTTTAATAAGGCTCTTTACTGACTTAAATGGCCACCACAGCTGAAGATAAGCAGCTTCAAGAATAAATCAGACACAAACAATCACTTAACGTAAAAAAATACATATATAAGAATGACTTATCCAAGTTATAAGGTGGTGAAGTGGTGTAAGTGTAAGCAAAATAAATAGGAAGTATTGAACAGTTAGCATCTTGGAGAGGGTTACCAGTTCAATTAAAAAAATAATTCATTTCATGAGTCAACTCAGTCATGTATTTTAAACTTTTTACCATATCATTTTGCTACATTTCCTGTTTGCTATGTGTATCTTTAAAAATATATGTAGTAAGCATCACAGGTTTTTTTTCTTGCTAATATGTTTCTATCTTCCAGGAAAGAGAAGGATGGAATTATAAATTCAGAAGTTTCTTTTTGGGATTATCTTAGATTTTTGAAGTATTCTGCATCAAATATACATTTGACCATCAGTCCCTTTTTTTCTTTTCTTTGTTTTCTCTTACCTACTTATGTTACTGTTACATGCGGGATCCTTCAACTACACACTAAAATACTGTCCTAGTTCCACATCTAGCGTGTAAGGATGACAATGTGAGTTTTATCATATGGTCAACTAAAAATCTGTAGAATACGGCAGAGTAATTGTGTACCTTTATTTAATTTATAATTTATGTATTTAATTATGTATGACAATAAGCAGTCTAAAGCTAGCCACCAGGGTCTCCAGTGCAAAAAGAATACACAATACAAAACCAGTAATCTTAAACCACTGAAAAGCTATTTCATCTCATGAATCTGCATAATGGAGGCAGGAGAGCACACCGGAATAAGTCAGAGCGTAACTTTATTTTCCAAGGGCTGAACTATGTCGAGATACATCCAAAAATACTTGAAAGGCACAATGGTGAAAGACCAGTTTGAAATCAGGATGAAAGGAGAAGAGCTAAATGGCTCTTTCCATTTAAGTGAGGTCTTGCTAGTTCATATGCTCTCCTGTGAGTCACTCGGTGGCTGGGGCTGAAGTACCAAAACCTGACTTGCCTATTAAGTTGTGACAGAAATAGCATTGGTTCTGAATATAAAATGTTCTGTCCCATGTATGTGGAAACTGCATCAGCGCACTTGAGGCAGAGATTGATAACTGTCACTGTCACATTTTCACCTTCTGTGAGGCCATACCTGGAGTACTGTGTTCAGTTTTGGACCACTCACTACAAGAAAGACATTGAGGCCCTGGAGTGTGTTCAGAGTGTGTTCAGAGCTATGAGGGGTCTTGATCACAGGGCTTATGGAGAGCAGCTGAGGGAGCTGGAATTGTTCAGTGTGCAAAAGAGGAGGTTCAGGGAAAATCTTATTGCTCTCTACAACTACCTGAAAGGAGACTGTGGTGGGGTGGGGGTCGGTCTCTTCTCCCAGTTAGCATTAATAGAGTGGGAGGTAATGGTCTCTGGTTGTGCCTGGGAGGTTCAGAATGCATATTAGGAACAATTTCTTCTCAGAAAGAGTGGTGAGGCCCTGGAACAGGTTGCTCAGGGAGATGATTGAGTCACAATCCCTGAAAGTCTTCAAGAAGTGTTTAGATGTGGTACTTAGGGACATAGTAGGCAATACCGGTGATAGGTGGACAGACGGACTAGATGATCTTAAAGTTCATTTCCAACCTTAATGATTTTATAATAATGATTTTCAGTTCTGATTTAGCTATGTGAGAAGGAATTTTAATGAAAGTTTTTAGCAAGGATTGGGGAGAGAAAGAATAAGGTTTGGTCTTGATTTGTTTCTGCATTTGTAGAGGACCCTCATCCCCAGAGGTGATAAGTGAGGGATGAACCTGCTAGAAAGCTGTGTTGGTAGTCAGGAATATTTTGCTTGCTAAATGCAGATTACTGGTAAGGAGAAAGAAAACAGGCTTTGGGCAGGAGCTGGTTTCATGCTGGTGCTTTCATAAGGTACTGCAGGCTTCTATGTGTTCTGGTACATCCACTGGGTCTGGGAAACTACAAGAAATGCATTCTGGAATTTTTAGCAGACTTCCCTCCCCCCCCCCACTCCACTGCTACAGACACCGATAGAGATGAGATAAGGACACAGTTTAAGAGCTCTTCCGGAGAAGCATCTGCACATGCAGTTGTACAGGAGATACTGAAACAAAGATAAGAACTTTAAGAATGATTTTTTTTCCATGCTACTTTCAACTTCTTGCGAATGCTGTTGCTTTCATACGTTACGATAAAATTTAGTTATTGGATTTTTCTTCTGCTGAATGCCAAAGCTAACATCCCGAGTCAAATTATGTTAATTGATCTGTTTTGTTATTTACAGTCTTTTGACCTTTTCTTTAAAAAAAGACTAAGTGATAGATGGTTTGTACTGCTTCTTATATGAATGCAATGGTGCAAGATGAAGCAATAGTAAAATCAGTGCTTATACCTTTCCAGCTGGAAATTAACTTCATGAAAAGCAGAATGCTTCTTCTGCAACCTGCACTGAATCCCCATGGAGGAAAAGAAACAAACAGTCAAACAATCAAACAAATTAATAAAAGGAGATTTCACCTCCAAAATGATGTTGATGTTTTGGCAGCTTCCAAGTGGATGAGGTGTTAAAACAGTTCATGCAAAACTGTTAAGAGCAAATTCAGTCACAGAAAGATTTGAAGCACCAGTACCTGAGATTCAGCTTGGTGAACTTGTTCTCTGAACTATTTATTGTAGTTATCATAACTGTTTAAATATCTCATTAACTAACTGAACTTGCTGCTTCTGAAAACTCCCACATATCACCATTGCTTCTGACACTTTTTTAAAAGTATTCCATAATGCAATTGTAGTTTTAATGTACATGAGTTCTCTCAAGTTCAGATTTTGCAGAATATCTGATAACATCAAAGATATTTTGAACATCTTTTCTGTGGCCTTAAAGCCAAGTATTGTGTTCATTGAAAAGAAGTTTTAAATAAACAACAAATTTAGGTCATGCATAATATGTATTACATGAAATTACAGCAACTGCTGATGCAAAGTAGGCAATTGTGCATGCCAATTATTTATTACATGCCTGTTGTATTGTTTGAATAAGCAATTATTGAACTCATAGAGACCAGCATGTTAACTAGGAGTGTATATTAGGCACATAATTATCACCACTTAACTCAGAAAAATCAAGCAATGTCGAACTTAGCTGGGGGAATGGTTATGAATCTTGACATTTTTCCAAGGCATAAAATTCCTGTTTCATTATATGAATTTCTTGCATTTATACCAGCTTATGCCTCAAAGTGATTTAGAAAATGATACAAGCTCAGTAAATCAAGACACGTGCCAGCTAAACATATGAATGGTCATTTGGATTTCTTTGTCATTCTTCAAGATTTGTGTACAAATCCTGCAGAAACAGGGTTATCTGTGGACATTTCTTCATTTCCAACTGAAATTTAGTTGCCCCTCTGTCAGGGTATGCAGTCCCAAGTACTGCATAGCAGTGGAAGTAGTGAATGAAGCCGTACTTGGATAAACTTCAGAAAGAAGTTGGTTAGAGTTAACACACTGAAACTTAAATTTTAGTCAGTGTGATGGCTGATGCCTTCTAATTTCAGATGTTTGATATCCTCAGATTGCTAGACTGCATTTTTAATCCTGATATGAGAATTGCTGTCAGCTGGTGCCACAGAACCAGTAGTGTAGTGATAACTCCTAGATCATTCAGGGTCCTTCAGAGTACTCTGACTGCACTGGAGACCTCATCAGAAATTTCTGAGTCTCAGAATGGCACAGGCATGTAAGATCTAAATTTGTTTATAGCCCTTGCTTTAAATGAAATCATAATACACTTCGATTGCTTGAAAAGCAAAAAGTTTGTAGCTAATTCCTCCTGGTGTTAGCTTTATCTGAAGTCCCAATATTAATTAGGTGTCAGCAACTCTTACATAGTTGTCAATATTAAGAGAAGATCCAGGTAGATTTACTTTGTAACTATTTAACTGTTAAAAATAAGAATTCAGTACCGTCTAAAGAACTGTCAAATGAAGGCCACAGAATTTGCAACTCAACTCTTCCAGACTTGAAATTCTCCATTTTCTTTCCATTAATTTCAATGGAAACCGCTTGCGTGTATATAAGGCAATGTGAACAAGGTAGGTCACATCTTTAGGAGATCTGAAGGTCCTCGTTACAATTTAAGAATTATTAGGAGTCTGTATATTTTGTGTTGGTAAAAATAAGAGTACATGTTGGTAAGAAGTAACACACTCACATCCCATGGACAGAAGAGAACTGAAGCATATCATCTAGCTGTCCTCCACTTTTCCCCCTGGTATCGACAGAATATGCTTCATCATGTCTGCACTTGAGAAATGAAAGTTGAAGCATTGTTTTCAAGTTGTTTAACTGTTTTTGGAACATTGGCTCCCAAAGGTATGGTAACAGTCTAGTTCTATATTTAAGAGCAAAACAAAGCAGTTGACCCTTCAAAATACAACTTAGCTTTCCCTCTTTCTTCCTCCTTGCCTTCCCACTCCCCTAAGGAAAAGATGCTGGGTCTCATTATCTCAAATCCTGATTTCATCCATACACAAATTAAAGGAAACAATGAGTCACCCTGCCTTACCATGCTTGCACAACAGAACAGTCACATATTTTGAGCTCCTTCAATGGTCAATCTGTTTTATCTTTTGAAGAACACATTTGACATCAGTTTTCTTTATGACAAGGCTAAAGATCTTATCGCTTCCTCCTGTGACACTTCTACTCTGTGTATGGACCACTTTTCACTGTAACTTTCTGATGAACATACTTCTTTAAAACCATAGCAATTATTCACAACATTTGCACACCTGTAGGATTGCTGTGTTCACTTCAGACTCACAAAAGATCTGTGTGCTTAAAAGTTTCTCTGTTGTTTTTTTTCCAGATACGTGAGTTGGTTTCATAAAAGATATTTCCTGACAAACTTTTCGCCACTTTACTAAGTACTTTTAACAGTAAAATGTAAATTAATTAAATAATTAATGTAAATTAATTGTAAATAATTAAACATAGTATTGTGGTAGAATTTTTTCACAGATAACTGCCATTTTGCTTGCTTTTTCTGTAGAAAAATAATGAAAAAGAAATAGGTTTTTTTCTTATTTTTTAAATATCTGACAGTGTATTTTTCAACAACAAAAAGTGAAGAATTTTTTAAATGTGAAAGTTCTGACTGCAGATAATTTTTATCAACTCTTGTAAAGTTCCACTTGCTACATCAATAATAGATTTTTGGTTTTGTCATTCCAAATCTTTTCCAGATTTTTTTTTTTTTTAGGGAGAAGTTCACCCAACTGTGCTACTTTCATAATAACTTGCAAGGATTACACATAAACAGCAATCTGTAGTGTGCTGAAGAGTTTTGGTTAGTATTTCTATTTTATAGGCACATATTTTATTTTATTGTTTTAAAGTACTATTTGAAATGCTTATCAAAAGATGTTTTTCAGTGTCCTGAAGTTTGCAAACTACCTGCTGATAATAAATGTGTGTTGATTTACATTGGTCTAGTGATGTTTTACTTCTTTCATCTGTTCTCAAATGAACACATATATGAAAAAAATAATGAAAATAAAATTGCATGCAAAAAATTAACTTTACTCATTCAGTCTTCTGGTTTAAATTTTGAAAAGCAAGAAAATAGACTAATATTAACCTAACAATTTGCTTGTTTGTTTAGTACACAAAAGCAAAGTTGAGATTTTTATAAGAAAAATGTGATAAAAATTCACTACCCAAATTCTATTCTATTCAATTTTCAATTCAAATTCAATTCTATTTGGACAAGTTAGCTCTCTGTATTTGATTCTTACTTGATCAGAGAATGTATCTGTATTCTTCCTAGGTTAGTTGTCATTGCTTCCATTATTTCTAGGCTTCTGTGTTTAATCTTGACTAGGAGCTCCTAATTCATTCATACAGGCTTGATGGTGTTTTTGCTTCCTTTTCTCTTTGCTGGGATGCATTGTACTTCAGTATGGGGAAAGTTATCCTTGAATATTAGCCAGCATTCTTGGGCCCATCTTCCCTCCAGGGTTTTATGCCATGGAACTCTACCAAGCAAACCCTTGAAAAGCCTGAAGTCTTCTCTCTTGAAGTCCAAGGCCGTGAGCTTGCTGTGTGCCTTCTTTGCTGCCCTAAGGATCTTGGACTCCACCATTTCATGGCCACTGCATCCAAAGATGTCTTTGATGTTTATGTTCCCTATAAACCTCTCCTTGCTATCTTCTCTATCACTTTGAAATGGAATTTATCATCAACACATTCAAGGAACTTCCTGGATTACTTATGCCCTGCTGTGTTGTCCCTCTGGCAGATATTGGAGTAGTCTAAGTTGCCTGTAAGGACCAGAGTTTGTGAACTTGAGGCTGCTCCTAACTATGTGTAAAGGATCTCATCTGTTTTGTTTCCTTGATCAAGTGACTTGTAGCAGACTCCCACTTAATGTCATCTAGACCTGTCTTCCATTTAATCCTATACCATAAGATCTCCATCAGTTCCTTATCCATCCCCAGGGGCTGTTCCACACACTCCAGTCAATAATCAACATAGAGAGTGTCATTCCCTCATTATCCACTTAATTTATCCTTCCCAAACAGCCTGTTTCCTTCTACTGCAACACTCCAGCCACAGAAGGCATCCTACCACAGCTCAATAAGATCACAGCAGTGCAGAAGTATGCATATCTCTAACACATCTGATTTTTACCCATACAACATGTGTAGGTGTTGAGAGGGTCAAGTTTTCTGTTCCTAGAAAGAATTTTGGGTATTTCTTTGTACTGTTGTCTTGTAGGCATTGCTTTGCTAATCTGCAAGTGTTGGAAGTGGATCCTCCCTACTACATCACTCCACATCCCTTTCTCAGGAGCCCTATGTGTCACTCCTTGACAGAGCTGCTGGTTATCGTTTCCCTTTCCCTCCTTCCTAGCATAAGGCCCCGCTTATAATGTCTACCAACCTACGGGCAAAAATGTCTTTGCTCAACTTAATGAGGTACATTCCATCTCCTAAGCTGATCTTCAGACAATATCTCAAGGTGTTAGAATCCAAATCCCTGGTGCCAACTCTAGTTCTATTGCCAATCGATCTACAGTTAATACTGCTTTCGGGGGAAATTTCATCCAGGGCACCTTCTTCCTTACAATCTAGCTGCAGTCATTACTGACTGCTGAGATGATCTTACAGTATAAAACTAATTGGAAACTAATTGGAAACAGACAATGTATTTAAATAGGAAAAAAAAATCTGTTTAAAGTGTTTAAATGAAGAAGGGAGGAAAGCCAGTCAGTGAGACTGTCTTTTGCACCAACAAGAGTCTGATCTTTTTCTTGATAGTTCCTATTTTCTTTTCTCCTGTGAGTTGTTTTTAAAAGGAAACAGGGGCCCTTCTCAGAATTGTAGCAAATGTAATTGAATTTCAAATGTTGTTTTCAAACAAACAAACCATAGAAAAGTTGAGGATGGCGAATGTATGCAAGTATGTTTTCTAAAATGCAATTGTACAGGCAAACACATGTTTTCAGTTAAGCTAAGCTCATTTCTGGTAACAGTACTAACATTGTGATGGCCATGACCAGCAGGTATCTGGGGAATGAAGGGTAGTAGCGCTTATCAAATTAGATCTAAAGGGGAAGAACATGTATTTAGGATCTTTTTCTTTTTTTTTTTTTTTTTTTTTTTGTAGTGTTCTCCATAAAACAGTTTGGAAGAAGCAAGTAAAGGCTGGGAGGGCTCATGGAAAGATGGTAATACTTTTGAGTTGGAAAGGAGGACTCTGCATTTGTTAAACAAACATCTCGTCAAAATGTCCTTTTCTCCTTATTTCAATTTTAAATGTGTTACTGATATGAAAGGTCATGCAGAAAAACTGTATCTGGTTTTCCTGAAAATATTCTTCTTTAACAAAGTGTTTGGGTATGACAGAATGTAAGCAAAGTAGTTTTTATTCTACACTGATATTTCAAAGCTAGTTACATTCCCTGCTTTTTTTTTTTTTTCCTCTTTCCCCTCCATTAGTTTGTACTGCTTGGCTTCTACAGGGAGAAGTTTCTATTTTTAAATGATTAAGCAATAATAACCACAAGATTCCCAACTTCACCGCTCCCACTTCATAGTGGCCCCCTGTACTCCCGTACAAACTCATTTATGTAATTTTAACTCCACAGCTCTTAGGGCAGAAGACTCCTTAGCTCACTTATTTGAGAAGAGAACCAAACCAGGACAGCATTACTCTCAGCTAAGAGAGGGTCAGCCTGAGTGCTGCGTGCCATGTAACATGGATTCACAGCTCTTCTGCTTGAGTGTACAACAGCACTATAAGAGCACTCATTATTCCCTGCTGCAAATTGGTGCCTTGATTTCATGCCTGTAATATAAAAGTTTTCAGACTTTTCCCCACCTACCCTTTATCAACCATGAATTTGTGAAATGAGAGTTTTTCCTCTCACCTTTGCTGAGGGACAAACCCACCTCTTGGTAGAAAAAAGGCTGCAGGCTCACAGCTGTGCCAGCAGAGCCAACCCAGGCTGCAGCCCACTCATGTCATCTCTCTTGTCACGGGAAGCAAATTAAGCATTAGTCAAACTTGCACTCTTTTTAGCTCTGCACTGAAATTTATATTAGGAAAGAATGCATTCTGAACTGAGGGTGACAAACTGAACAAATGATAAGAAAACCTAGAAGCAGGATAAAAAAAATATAGTGGCACCTAAAACAGAGTACTAACAAGGAAAAAAAAAATAGATCAAGATAGACCACTTTTTCCTTATTCTGTTATCTTCAGTTTTATTATCTCCCTCATCAAACAACAAAGCAGAGATAGTACAGCAAGTTAAACTGAGGAAGTTCAATTTTTTTCTTTGACTAAAATGGATAATCTCCATGTCCATGTTCAGGCAGCACATTTAAGTAAATACATTTCTTTGCAGTGGGGAGGCAAGGAGGGAAGGAGTTGGAGAAATGAGCCAAAATATGAAATACACCCACCAGTTATAGATGAAACATATTTGCATAGCATGTGTATTCATGTGGAGTTGTGAGCTTCTGTAGCTGGAGTGTGATTACACCTTCAACCCACACTAATAGCCCAGCCCCAGCAGTTATAAGCACCTGACCAAGGTCTTAGGGCTCATATTCAATAGCTTATTGTTACTGTATCTGCTTATATATTGTGAGCTTGTTCACCATTTTTAGAAAATTTCTAGAGGCCTTTAGTAAACAAGTTCCAGGAAAAAAGATAAGGACTATATCTCCTCATGCCCTTATCAGTGGTGATCAGCTAATCTATACTTTGAAGAGTTATTTTCTTCCCACTACCAAAAGGTGCACAAGAAATAAGATATGAGAGCTCAGCTCAAAATCTCCTCTGTATTCCCTCCAGGGGAGGGAGGGAGGGCATGGCATGGTCTCCCCCAAAGCCTGCTCCTCTGCATGCAGAGAGGCAGACTCTCAGTAATCAGGAGTCCAGCCTGGAAGACTCCATGCCAAGGATGACATCCCAGAGCAGGTGAGGAGGGCACACTGCACCATCAAGACCACCAGCAAGTGGGCAAACACAGAAGGCAACCTTCCTCATCTAGCTGTCTGTAGCTCAGGGTCTTCCTAAGTTAGAGAAGTGTGCTCAATAGTTCTTGATGAACCCACAAATGTTGTGTGAGGTTTTTAAATCACCTTTTGCAGTCATACTGACTGCAGCATCCATAATACATTTTGGCAAAGATTTTGCATTTCAGCAGTTTTGTTGGAAGAGGTCTGTCTGATTTGTTATGTTTATAACCTACTATCATCATTTCTCCTAGCTATTTCTGTTCCAGCCTGAAGGACCCTAGTCGACCTCATTCCTTCTCAAATGCAAGCCATCATGCCTTCTGTCACTGTTGATTTTCTTTTTCTAGATGTATTATGTTCTTTTTTGATGGTACAACTAGAATTTCATGTACAGACACTGAAACACACTGAATTTTTACAGTGCCCTTCCTATTTATTCCAAACATTCTTAAAATCACTCAAGAAATAGATAAAAAGTACACCCACACAATACACAGGAAAAAAATAGATAAACCATCAGTCTGTCTCGACAGGATGTTTGTGATATGATTCAACATATCAAGTTGCATCTTTACATCAAGTATCATCTAGCTTTGACAAAAATATGGAACAAAGGTTAAACAAAGCAAAACCCCAACCAATCAAACAGATAAACAAAAAATATATTTTGTTTTAATCTTCACTCCTATTGATGTTTTCAATATCAAAATAGGATTTCTTTCAGGATCTTCAAATTTGTTTTGAAATATGTATTGCTTGCACTTTTATACTTGTTCTTTAAGCCAAGGAAAATATATCTTTGTCTTGAGTTGACGTTCTGGTGTTGTTTACCTCTCCTTCTTTCTACAAATGATGATGAACTGTGAAATCAGACTCTGCCTTGCTGTGGTGAGCAGTCAGAATTTCTGCAGTAATTTCACATATTTCCCACTCTTTCAACAGAATTAAAAATCCATGTAGTCAGAATTTTGGTATTTTGGTATTAATTTCAATGGGAGTAAGATTACTGTGCCTACATGAAGTTTACACAATAACTTGACTTCCATTCACCACAAGTGTAAATATTATTTTTCAATGACTGAAAGAGCTGAACACATCTTTAGCACGTGTGTAACCACAAAAAAAAAAAAAAAAAAGGGTTGTACGCTTTTGAAATCAGATATTTAATAACCCATATTATTTCCAAAGAGCTTGCTGTTATCTCACTTGGTTTCATTGACAGTTTCATCCTATAGCACTACAGAACAACTGTTTTCCAAACAACCCTTTTACTCAGTTTCACTTAAGAGAAGATCTTATTTTGCAGAGAAAAGAACTTCAGTATTTTGAGTCTACGAGTTCTTGTATTTTTATAATTTGACAGTTTGATTATTCAAAATACTAGTGTGCCTTCAAGAATTTTGAGCACGATTTACTAGGAAAACGGGGTTTGGCTGATCATGCTCTGCATGTAATATGAAGCTATGTCTGTTGGTCACCTGTCTTTTCCTTTTAATTCTGTTAGCCAGCTTCAGAGTTTGACCAACGGTAAAAAAAATTATAAGTATTCTATTTTCACAGCCATTAAGGAAGGTGTCATCAAGGGAGAAAGCAGAGTTTGTCAGATCTGCTCATTCAAATTTTAGAGCCATCAAAGAATTTTCATAGGTGAAGAACATAGAGTTCTCTGTTTTGTTTGTTGCTCATTTGTTTTACTTTAGCCTTAAAACACCAAATTCAACTTCATCCAGTTAGTTTGCAACAAAAGACCTACATGATAATTTGGAACAATAGTTTTTCTTCTGGCTATATATTACAGATCAAATCAACTTAGTATCACATGCTTCATGTTCTGAGCTCAGTTTGTAAGCAAGGCAAAGACAATAGTCATGACACCAGGTCAGTCTTAGGTTTCAAGCAGATTAATCCAAAACCAATCCCACTTTTCTGAGCTGACTGTAGATGGAATTAGGAATGGATATTTCAAGCAGTTTGGAGAACATTTTCAATAATGATTGAATTTTGAATAAGTCTTGCATCTTCTTGAAGGAAGAATTATAAAAATGACAGAAGTTTCAAAATACCCGATATGTATGTCCAAGATGGGCTATCTTCTGATGACAGATCTGAGGAAACATTACATCTGAGAACCATTTTCTCATTCACCATTACACTACTTTCCTCTTTTTAATTACATTTTACATCTTTGATATCATTAATGTCTTTTCTTTATTTCACTTTAAACACTGAACTAGAGCTTAGTGGTAAGATGATCCCTCTACAACCAAAGGAAAAAAGTAGAAGGAAACAGACATCCTCAGGTAGAATGAGCCATCTGTGCAAGATATCTGCCATTCTACATGGGCTGTAAAAGGGTTCTGGTTTTTTTTAGCAGACACCTCACTTAAACGGGTTGAATTCAGGTACAGTTACTATTTCGGGTATTTCAGGTATTGTCCTACACAGTGCAGCCTATGTCCTGGTAAAAAGGCTTGGCATACAAATATGTATTGCTTTTACTGGTTTAAGGAGGTATTACAGCCTTAATGATGACGTTCAGGTGCAAAACTATCCTGAAGTAAAGGGAAGAAGAGAGGATGGACAAGTGATCACAGCAGAGAGACAGGTTCAAAGATGAGGAACTAATTCATTGCTGTTTCTTCCCATTATCAGGAAAAAAATTACTGAAGTCCTGATGTGAGATCAAACAAACTAAATAATATTAAAAAGACCCAAATGCAATGATCATCTGGAGATCAAAAGGATTGACTTTCCAGTTCCCTCACCTTCTGCAGTGAACTATGCTCAGGCAAGATGAGTGCAGAATGGGTGGAAATACAATTGTTCTCACAGAGAAAGCCTGCACATGGATGTATGCTGTCTCACAAAGTACAGAGCAGTGAAAAATCCAACTCTGTTATTTAGCTTGAAAGCTGTTACCTGCCAGCTCTGATGTTCTAGGAGGTTTTTCTTTCCATGAACTGACAAGTGGAGACATAGCATAGCACAGTTTAAAGAATCATAACCCCAGGATTCTGCAACCTCGCAGATAGGCTGAAAAAATTGGCTGCTTTGCAGTCAGTATGTAACATTTCTCCTCTGTCCTACAACTGAAATGCTGTAATTTGAAATATATATATAAAAGTGTAGAGATCAGAACTGTAGAATATGGTTTTTTTATGCACTCTGCAGTAGGTTTCCATTCAGTATTCTCATATACAAGTGGCACTGTCTTAAGAGTAGCTGAGTGTTCAAAATCATATGTACATATTATATTCCATGACATAAAGGCAGTCTGAATGTGTTTCAAGAATGCATAAACAATTTTTGGAGGCCTACGGAAATTATTGAATTAAAAGGCATACACAGAGAATAACAAAACACTCTGTTATATAAAGTCAAGCTTAAGACACTGATTAGATGCCTCAGAGGATGCATGTGCCCCAACATCTACTGGAACGGTGAGCGTTTGAATCAGGTCCATGATACAGTCTGAAAAGGAAGCTTGGTGCCTGAGTCACCTGGCAGAATTCCACTGCACAAATTCTTTCTGAGAGATCAGTAGAGAACATAGCAGTTCAGGTCCAGTGGTGGTATATCTCTAGGCATACCGAAGTGCTTAAACCAACAGGTTCTCTTGTATATCATTATTCCATGGGGACAGATTGAGTTTCTTTGTATCTCTGGCAGTACCAAAGCACTAAGCCAGAGCCAGGAAACTGAAGACCCTCAGCACTGAGCTGTCCAAGAGATGTGACTCACCAAGTCCAGCGACACATGTGTCACTGCCAGCTAAATGCACTGCTTCTCTTCTGGAGATCTGGCAAAAGATCTCTACTGTCAGTGCAAGCATTGCTTTGCATTTTGCTTAAGCAGTCCTCAGTTACCAAAGCCATAACTGATGTAGCTTGACTGTAGACATAAGCTTCTGTATGCCAGTGCAGTTCTGTTGGCAAGCAACCTCCAAAGGTCAGAACAAGAGGGGCCCATAACTTCTTGAAATGCAGTTGTGTGACCTCTTGCCAGTGTCTTAAGTTAGCTAGCAGGAAATGCAGAAGAGAAGAATGCTTCTTAGTTCTCCAGTGTAGCTGGTAAGTGCCCCTTCTTTTGAACCTTAAGTTTTGCAAATGCTCCAGAAGCTGAAGTAGAATGGGTGATTTACTCTGGTAATTTGTTTGTCATCTGTAGCTTTAGACGACAGATCAGTGAGGATTTCACGAAGACAGTATGAGTACTCAGCTCTGTGTGTGCAAACATTTTCTCCATGCTCCCTGTGCCTGGGATCTCAGTGGTTGTGGCTGCTAAACAGCCCTGTGGGATAATTGCTGTGACTGCATTTGGCAATTCTGCAATTATTATTGGATGTCTGATTATAGTTAATACTCCCTGCAAATGTTCTTGCTGCCACAGATAAACACGCTATGGCTTGAGAATTTGCTTTTGTGAGGTGACTGACTGACATCTAGTGTTTAAACATATTCACATGAAAAAAAACCAAAACAAGTGTATACAAAAGCAATCAAATAAACAAAAAAGGTATTTTTAGTGAGAAGAGAGAGTTCTCAGTAATTTCAGAATATCACCCCAATGGTAAGGTGCCCTACAAAAGCTAAATTTGAGGAGATAAACTGCATTATTAAAAAATAAGGCATCATAATCACCATATTTTTCCTAACTTCAGCTTCTGAAGAGAACTGCCTCTACCTCAGACCTTCCTGTACCATTAAGACTAAACTGTGGCAATAGAGATGAAAAGGAATTGACACACCACTCTTAGTGTGGTGTCTTAGGCCCTTCCATGTCCAGGAGATCCCCAGGGCACATGTAGGACACAATGCCCCAGTTCCCAATGTTGGTAAAGTGATTCTTCACACATTCAGTATGAGTATGCATGCTAGGTATTCAGCAGGAGATGAACAACGTAATATCCCCAATTAGGTTAATTTCAAATTAAGAAAAGCATCTTAATTCCAAATTATCAAGATCAACTGTCCACCAAGAATAGAAGCACCTTTCCCTTTAACATACACAGTTTACTATCTAAAGGAATCCAGAATATATATTCTTCATATGGAACAGGTGTTCAGTTATTTTATTCTTTATTGGTTTTCATAAAGAAATAAATTGAGAAATGTAAGGATAATTTACGGTCTTTATATAGCTCTGAATACCTCATACTTTACAGACTCTTCAGTCAAGTAGGACAGCTTTACAATGCATCAAAGCTGACTTCATTCACAATATAATGAATATATGTTACTGTAAATTCTCCTCAGCCTGTTGAAAGTGAGCAAAATCTTGCTTGTATCCACTTCTTTCTATTGTTCCCAGATGTTGGAACAGTCCATTGTATATGCATCACTATTTATTTTTATTACATGTCCAGAATGGATTAGGGATAAAGCTTTTCCACGCAGTATATTTTAAATGAAATATTTTGTTTCATAAAGAACATCCTCTGGTTCAAGAAGCTACTGAAATTATGTATGTGGATAAATCCCTGTTCATACTATCACTGGAAGCCCAGGTTTGATAAAATTTCCTCACATTAACACAGTGAAGATTAACTGGGTGAGTTCATGAAATGTTTTCAAAGTTCCTTGTCATTATCTGAATATTATGGGGTTTAGATGTTAGCTGAATAGCACAAATTCCTGTTTTTCTGAACCCAAAGTTCATACAGTTGGTTTCAACATCAATGGTGAAAACATTACTTGGTAAATACATACCTCAGCAGTTTCTCCAGCTGCTCTATAAATAATGATTGTAACAAATCAGTCCAAAGGCTGACATAGTCCAGTGGCCTACTTTGGCTCTAATAGTGGCAGTAACAGGTGATCAGCAAAGTCAGATTGTCCCTGTGCCTTGCAACTTATGACTAGAGGACCACATTAAACAGAATCATAGAATCACCAAGGTTGGAAAAGACCTCCAAGATCATCTAGACCAAATGCCCGTCTACTACCAGTACTCCACTAAACCATATTCCTCAGTACAACATCTAAACCTTTCTTGATCACTTCCAGGGATGTTGACTCCACCATATCCCTGGGTATCCCGTTCAAATGCCTCACCATTTTTTCAGAGAAGAAATTTTTCATAACATGCAATCTAAATCTTCCCTGGCTCAACTTGAGGATATTCTCTCTCATCCTATCTCTAGTTAGGTGGGAGAAGAGGCCAACCTCCACTGCACCACTACCTCCTTTCAGGTCATTATTGAGAGCAATAAGGTCTCCCTTGAGCCTCCTCTTCTCCATACTGAACAATCCCAGTTCCCTCAGCTGCTTCTCCTAAGACTTGTGCTCCAGGCCTCTCACTGGCATTGCTGCCCTTCTGTGGATATGCTCCAGAGCCTTGACACCTTTCTTGTAGAGAGGGACCCAAAACTGAGTTGTGCTTGTATCTAATTGGCCTTTGCAAGATATTTTTTTAATCTACTGGTCCAGTATCCATGTACAATTTCAGCATCCTGTTGCAATCAGCCACATATCTTAAAATGTAGAAAAAGATTTCCCCATACAGTGGACTCCTGAACAAAATCAAGGATAAAAGAACTATCAGTTGGCTAGCATGGTCTAGAATATTTACAGAATGGAATGGAATGGAATGGAATGGAATGGAATGGAATGGAATAGAATAGAATAGAATAGAATAGAATAGAATAGAATAGAATAGAATAGAATAGAATAGAATAGAATAGAATAGAATAGAATAGAATAGAATATTTACATAATGACTGTATTTCTCATTTTCCCTACAGTTAAAAAAAAAGACATCCAGAAGTCAAAATAAACTTTAAAATGCAATTATTTTTCATCTATATGAATGTGAAGCAGCAGTTTGCTAGATCCAAACTACTCTTTGTGAGCTACCAAACAGATAAAAAATACTGTTACATGTCATAGAATACTAACGCTTTCCTTCTTTCTCTCTATTTCTATCTCTTCTTTCCTACTTTGCTAAAGTTTTGATTTGCTTATGTATTACACCTGTGCTTTTTAGCTTAGGTCTTTCTAATTTACCATAGCTAGATTGTATCACTGTGTTTTTTAGAAGCTTTTTGAAACCTTGAGGTTGGTAATAAGAATAAAGTCATGGTAGAATCACAGATGTCCACTGATTCTCTGTGTCTATAAAACTAATTAATCTCCTGAACTAAATATCAAAAACATATTATCTAATTATTTGTCCAATGGTTGGAGTTTGTTAGTGATCACCTGCCAGGAGTCAGGAGATCCAGAAGCATGGATATAGGTTTTACAAGCAATTTGTACTCGAAACTGAATTTTTGACCTGGGTTATTTTGAGGAGATTAACAGAAAGATGTTGGCATGACTAAATTCTGATAAGATGCAGTGATACAACTCTTAGTACACCCAATGCTGCATCAGGCACCAAAGCACTTTTATCTTCTCAATGTCATCTTTATCTTTAGATTTACTTATCTTGAAGATGCCCTCTGGTTCCTTCTGATATATCCAATTGATTCAGTTAGTTAGCACTGGCCATTCAAATGCCAGCAAGATAATGTATACAGTAGGAATTGAGAAATAGAGGCAGTATGCTAGGAATA
Organism: Tympanuchus pallidicinctus; assembly: GCF_026119805.1. Lineage (NCBI taxonomy): Eukaryota > Metazoa > Chordata > Aves > Galliformes > Phasianidae > Tympanuchus > Tympanuchus pallidicinctus. The sequence goes on along the minus strand of NW_026294780.1, from coordinate 5,989,547 downwards.
CCATACATGCCATATTTTTGATCCAGATGAAATTGATGCCTTTTTCAAAACAGAGAGCATTTGCTTTGCTGTGTTTCTTTCATAAGTCGCCTACTACACATACACAATACATGCTCTTCTCAGAAAGAGTGGTCAGGTGCTGGAATGGGCTGCTGAGGGTAGTGGTGGAGTCACCATCCCTGGAGGGTTCAAGAAAACCTTAGATGTTGTACTGAGGGACATAGTTTAGTGCGGTAGATGAGTAGTTGGACTGGGTGATCTTGGAGGTCATTTCCAACCTTGGTGATTCTATGATTCCATGCACAATTTATCTAATCAATACACTGTACTTTGGTGAAACTTATAATAGGCTGCTGTTATTTGTAAGTTAGATACTTTTGTCCTCAAACTTTTCCACTAGAAAGAGAGAAGAATGAAATGCGGACTTTGATTTGGCCCAAATTTAGCAGCCCAGTGATGTCTGCCTTTCATACTGATCAAAGCTGTTTCTGATCAAAATTACTGCTGATGGCATAATAATGATATCCTGAAAAATGCTTATATACAAACCGTGACTTCTTTAATTGTGCTGGAAAACCTTCCAAAGGTAAATCTGTCCCATCTGGCCAAGATGAGCTTTGGCCAAAGCTTCTCCTTTCATGTGGATAGAGAGAGAAAAAAATAAAAAATAAAATAAAAATAAAAATAAAAAATGAAAATAAAAAATAAAAAATAAAAAATAAAAATAAAAAATAAAAAATAAAAAATAAATGCACGTTTTGCTGATAATCTGAGTTTGACCATCTGGGTTCTAATGAGAAAGAGACAGGCATTTCCAAAGCAATTATTCGTCTTACTCTTGGGCACCTGTTTAAGGTTGGAATGAAGTGCTCCCTGGCGGAGTATCCCAGCTCCCTGGACCTAATATTTGGTTAGATGCTTTTAGATGCCTAAATTTGAGGAAGCTAAAATTAGGTGAGATGGATACTGTCTCTAATGAAAATGAAGTCTTCAGGATAAAGAGAGGATGACTTTATTGATAACAGTGTGGTTGAATCAGCAGACCTGCCCTGAGTTAAATTGGTTTGAAAACCAGGAATATTTCTTATTAAAAGCAGGATACGTGCACTGTAGATGGCAGCAGTGGACAACATGACCAGTCCTCATGCAAAGTCTCAGATCTGAAGGTTGCTTTGTTTATTCATCTTTCCCTCTTGTAATTATCTTTCTTCCAAAGCAAAGAGAAGAGGGTGTTGTGCTTCCAGAAGCGAAAAAAAAAAAAAAAGAAATCTACAAAGTCACCGATGTTCAAAAAGAAACATAAATGCAGGGTAATATGTTTAGCTCCAAATCTCTGTGTGCTATATGTTCTTGGCTGAACTGAATACTTGGAGTGGAAAGCATAAAAATAGCCACTCATGATATAGCACATGGTTCTATAAGTCAAAATGGATAGACAGATAGATAGATAAATGAATAAATAAATATTTTCTCCATATCCCTCTACATATGTAAAGTGGAGAGAAAGTGGAAAGTCCCTACATGCAGTGCACTTTCTGGTGTCTCATTAGGTAGTGCTACTTAAATACAGAATGTGCAATCTTATGAAGGTAACCAATTCATTCACAGAAGCAATCCAGCTGAATGAGAGTTTGTATATACTTTAGCATTCATCACCAGATTGTGCAAATATGCTTTGGCACATGTATGTAAGTGAATTACTTGTTTCGACCAAAACTGAGGTCTCCTGAAAGCACAGTAGTTTTTATTTTAAAGGATTATTCTGTTTTCAGGTAAAATGATCTTAATCTAGAGGTTCTCGATCTAAATTTAAATCCTGGCAGTGACTGCTGGTTTCGAGCACCACAAATTAAGACTATATAAAATATTTGTATATAAAATGCACTTTAAGGAACAACACAATATTCACTATGCCCTGATTTCACCATAGAAAGTCTGGATTCCAGACATATTTGCTAAATACGTGGTACTTCTCCACTCCACTCAGTGAACATAGGTTCTGATTCTTTCCTTGTACCAGTTCTATATCCTCATCAATAAAGGAATCTGTAAGTTCATGTCAGTTGTTTTCTAAATGACTCCTGAAATAACTTTTAGCTGAAGTAGTAGAACTTCCCACCTTTTTTCTGAAATAAGGTCTAGACCACATCTGATGAGATAAACTGCCTTGACTACTCACAGAGAAGATACTCAGTTGTCCAAGAGAGAAAGAAATATGTTGACTGATGTTTTTCCTTTTGCACTCCAGGAAGAGGAGTTGTCATTATAGCAGTAGTTGTTACTGAAATTTGGTTCAGTACCTCAAATCTACCACTCATCTTCTCCCTGCTGATTTCCATAGTTATCTGTCTAAGATGTATCAGGGGAAGAGCACCAATGTTCATAGGCAAAGTGACCTTTCCCTTCTCTTACAAAAAAAAAAAAAAACGAAAACAAAGCAAAACAAACAAACAAACAAAAAAAAAAAAAAAATAAAATAAAAAATCCACTTCCCTCAAAAAACCCCCCACAAAACAAAACAAAACAAACCCCACTGAGACAGATAAAGTAATGGTACCAAGTAAAGTTGATTGTTTTAATCCTGTAGTTATTAACTTGGTCTTACAGCAAACACTGTCAATAACAGTTCTTTCATTGTTCAGTCAATTCCAACTTGGACTCTTGAGATCACAGAACCATAGAATGGTTTAAGTTGGAAGGGACCTTTAAGATTATTCCAAACTCCCTACTATGGGCACGGACACCTCCCACTAGGTAATGCTGTTCAAAGGCATTCTTAATGCCATTCTTAATAGGAAAGGAGAAAGAGTGCAGTGTTCTTCCTTGAAGAGAGAAACATCTTGCCAAAAAAAGGAATATTCAAGTGAACCAAAACTTATTTACTGAATGTTAAAAAAAAAAATTTGCAAACAAAATTTCTGTTTTTCCCGCAATAAAACAAAAGTTGATATTTCAGTTCGAATGAAATATTTTATTCAACCAAAATTATTTTGAACTTGAAGAAATTTTACCAGAAAGCAAACTGCATTACACTGGTATGGAACACATTTTCTCAAATCAACATGAGACACCTAGTAACAATTTTGTGGACAGTTTTGCATTCAAAAGCATTCCTTTGGACAGAGCCAGAAGATATTTGCTTTTATATGGCAAGTTCCAAGGATGTTTTCTGGCTGAAGACTTGGCCTGGGAGCAAATATTTTCAGCTTGGTACAAGAAGTTAGTAGATGATACCACTGTATCCTGTGAAGGAAAGATACAAGCTGGCATATCCTTGCTTTCTTTTACCTTTACTGATTTAAATTTGCAAGCCCTGGAAGACAGGAACAAAAGAGTTCCTGCTGAGAGCTGGGAAGCCAGAGGCTGTCACTCCAAAGAGCCATCTGAACAGCTCTGGACTATAATTAAGACTGCATGTGTGTTTATCATAGCCATCAACTGACCATCACACCTTAGACAACCCACCACTACTGAAGATCAGCATCCCCCAGCAACAAAACATCACTGGATTGAGGAGTGGTGAACCATTTTTGCCTTGCTGTGTCTGTGTACTTATATGTCTGTATGTCTGTCCATCTGTCTCTCCTTCCCCATTTTCAACCTTTGCTCTTTGTATTATTTTATTTTGCATTCTTTGTAGCAGCTGTTGTCTAATATTGTCTTAGAACTTTTAACATAGAGATAACTTCTCCACCAAAGTACTCTTACCTATATTGCTTACAAATTGTTATTAGCAAATTAGCTGATTTTAGCTCCAAGTAGAGTATTAGTTGTTATTATAAAGCTCTCAATAAATTTATTTGTATTATTTCTCTGAGTCCTGGATGACTCTGTCATGATAGTGACCACTGCTGATTAGGGAAGACACAACTCAGGAGACAGAAAAAGGTTCATTTCCCTCGAAACACACCGAGTGGGATGAGATAGAAAAAGAGGATCTCTTAAGTCTCTCCCTAGCCCTCTATAGAATTAAATCAGTCTTTTACTTGTATTGCTCTGCTATAGAAGAAATCTACTGAAACATATCTTCCTTTCAAAATCAAGGCTCTATATTCCTTCGTCTCAGCTAGCAGTTCAAATAGTCTACCCTGATTGCATAGCTCAAAATAGAATCCTAGAACTGTTTGAATTGGAAGAGACAATTAAAATTCATCTAGTCCAAATCCCCTTCAATGAACAGGTATATCTACAGGTAGACCAGGTTGTGAAGAGACCTGTCAAGCCTGATCTTGAACATCTCCAATGACATGATGTCCACATTTCTGTTCAGCATGTTCCAGGAAGAATCCAATCTAAATCTCCCCTCCTTTAGTATGAAGCTTCTTGTCTTATCACAACAGATCTTGCTTAAGGGTCTGTTCCCTTTTTTCTCATAGCTCCCCTTCAGATATTGAAAGGTCACCCCAGAGCCTTTTCTTCTTCAGGCTGGACAGCCCCAGCTCTCTGTTTGTCCTTGTAGTGGAGGTGTTCCATCCCTTGGATTATTTCTGTGGCCCTCCTCTGGACATGCTCTAACAGGTCCACATCTCTCCTGTGTGGAGGACTCCCTATTTGAATACTGTACTCCAGGTGGGGCCTCACCAAAGAGCAGAGGGGCAGGGTCACCTCCCTCGATCTGCTGGCCACACTTCTTTTGACGCAGCCCAGGATACAAGATGGCACATTGCTGGTTTGTGTCCAGCTTGCCATCCACATGTAGCCCCACGTTCTTTTCAGCAGGGCTGTGCTCCAAACATTACATCTCCTCACTTATATTAGAGCAGGGGTTGCAGGTACAAGACTTTGCACTTGAATTTACTGAAACATATGAAATGCACCTGGGCCCACTGCTCAAACCTGTCTAGGTTTCTGGCTGGTATCCCATCCCTGAGGCATGTAGACTTCACCACACAGCTTCCTGTCATCTGTAAACTTGCTGAGGATGCATTTGATCCCTCTATCAATGTCATTGATAAAGGTATTGGTCCCAGTACTGACTCCTGAGGGACACCACTTATCACCAATTTCCATCCATACACTGAGCCATTGACCTTCACTCTGAGTACAGTCTTGCAACCAGTTTCTTGTTCAACAAACAGTCCGCCCATCAAATCCATATCTTTCCAGTTTGGAGAAAAGGATGTTATGGTGGACCGTGACCAAGGCCTCACCGAAGTCCAGATAAATTACATCAGTGGCTTTCTCCTTGTCCACCAATGCAGATACACTGACATCGAAGGCAGCTAGTTCTTTCAGGCACGACTTGCCCTGGGTGAAGCCATGCTGGTTGTCTCCATATCACCTCCTTCTCTTCCATGTGCCTTAGCATAGGTTCCAAGAAGATCTGTTCCGTGATGTTCCCCACCACATAGATGAGGCTAACAGGACAGTATTTCCCTGGCTCATCTTTTCTACCCTATGAATGAACTTTTATGTATGAACTTGCATGGCTTGCTACTCCATGGAAAGAGAGGGGAAAATTTCTTCACTAAGATAGGAAAAATAAAGTAACAGTAGTTGTTCAGTTCAAAGCGATACCTTCTCTGAGCTATACTTTTTTAAACAATTACAATAGGTTTAAAAAAACTGTCTTTTTTACCTTATTTAACATTTTGTCCCTTCGCTAAATGCAAAAGGATAGGTATATCATATTAAGATATTGTTTTCACATGCAACTTGTTAATATCTGCTTGCACAGTGTATGATATTTTTTGAAGCTATAGAGAACCATTGTGAGCTTCTGCTGCAACTTCCGGAAATGATTGCTTCTTCCATTGCTTCTTACTTCTTTAATCAGATATTGAATAGGTACTGTGGTACTTGTATAAAGAGCCAATCTTAAAGTTATTGATCTATTGGACATTATTTGGAAGCTAATGCAGCACTAACTCTAGTTCCTTCTTGACCCAAATAGATTCAATTGTTCAGTCATATTGTCTGACCTGCTGTACTTTACTGGGCTGAAGATTAGTAGTTAGAGAAAGACTGCAGTATACTTTACCTTTTTGATCTGAAGTACATTTTAAGAGTTGCAGAATATCACAACTCAACATTTCAAACCATTTGGATCAGACAATCTCCAGTATCAGCCTTTCTTGGATCAGTGAGAATCCAGCCAACTCTGAGAAAGTTAGCTTTTACATGAAGATAAAAATAAAATAAAAAAAAAAGCACATAACTCTCCTACAGGTCTTCAGATTTTTTCAAATATGTATGTTGTTTAATGTCCTCGTCTCCATTATCTTCTGATATTCTCAGTATGACCTCTGACTGCATCTCCATTTGCACTGAATTTTGTTTCTGTTTGGAAAAAAAATTGCATAATGTGCATCTACATTCGATATTCTGTCTGAATTTTATTAAAAGCATGCTATCTGTTTGATGTATCTGGGATTAGTACTGATTACTTCTTCCATAATGATAACTGTGATACAGAGATCACATTAGTTACTGTCTCCCTCTAAAAGGTGCTCATAAGCACATTTGCTTCATTGTTATGAACCCTATCTTTTTTTGGTTATTGCCCTGCAGGATATTGACCAAGAGTTTATGTCAAAGTAATAATCCAGCTTTCCAATATTATATTTATGTGCTGGATAAAACAGCTTATTGCAGCACCATTCTTCCCAATCTTCTTAACTGTTATGGTATGTCCAAAGCCAAAATCTCTGCGGTGTCAGCAATATTAGAGATACTAATCTATTCCATATGTTTTATTCAATTTCTCTTTCCTAGAAGTGTCATCAACAGTCATCTTAGTCACTTACAATAATCATCTAGACAATAATTACAGCTATGCTGAGGTTTTCCTGTCAGAGGTGTGAGTAGTGTTTTGTAATAGGGAACAGAACTGTCTTCTTCCTCTGTCAGTGACATTTAAATATATATTTTTTGTGGTCATTGATTGCTGCAATTTTTGATCTATACAGGGAATAAAAATGGACACCTGAATAGTAATGAATGCCGTTGTAGATTGCTGGCAGATACAGAGTATGTGTTTAATGATGATTTTGTTTTTACATTCTAGTAGTCTGTAATCAAAAGCCACAGGAGTAATTATCAATTACTTACTGGTGAAAAGGTACCAAAAGGTACTGGTGAACTGGTACCAAAGGATTTTTGCATAGAGGAGACAGCAAATATGGCACCCTTAGGTCAAATTCAGTCAGATATTTTTTGACAGAAGTGTCACAGAAATGATCAAATCTTGAAAATAGAACATAACTTTAGTACAATTCTGGAGCTCTATTGGATTTTTCTTTCCTGAGAAGATGACTATAAAGTAAGAGGGGAACAGAACACTCCTTAGGAGCCATCCCAAAAATGAACTCCAGGTGAAAGTTCAAAACACATGCCATCAATCTCATCATTTTATGATATCATTATGCAGCATATACACACTGGTTTCTCCATAGATTTGTCTGTAAGAAGGTAAAAGCAAACAAAACAAAAAAACTCACTCCCTTTGCCTCAAAATTCTAATTGTGATTCATGAATTTTGATGGTCCGTGGTTGCTGTCAGAGTTTGCAGCTACATACATGCATTTAGAAAAAAAAACAATAAAACAATTGAAAGACACACTCTTATTCCCCTCGGAGTGGAGGTGTAGCTCTCATTGGCAACTGGCAGTCACAATAGTGAATGCACTTGCAGAAGAAGTTCAGATATTGTAGTCAAAGTACAGCAACAGTGTTGAGTAAGGTAGATAAAAGGGTATGAAACAAAGGCTCCTCAAAAAATGTTTTAAATACATAGGATGAAGGAAATCCTCATAATAGTTTTTTATTTACATCTCTCTGGAAAACACTGTTTGGGCACACCTTCATCTTTTCATCATATGCTATAGTAGAACCAGGTAAGAAAATCTTGCTGTGTCTTCTGGAGAGCAGCTCATTGTGTAGCTTCACTGGATATGCAATAAGATAGACTACTGCCTGACCAGAACATTTTTTCTTCCAGCTCACACAATCACATGCAGCAAGAAGAAGCATTGAATATGCTAGCAATAGAGCTGTATTAAGTAAATCACATAAATATTGGAAACACGTATTTTCTGTTTCATCCAGTCAATTTGTAACGCTAATTTGTAATTTGTTTTGTAACTTGCTAAGAGATAAGTCAGAATCTGAATTTCCTGTCACGTATCATATTTTTCAAAATAAAATTTCTGTAAATGATTTTATCTTGCAGCACAGGCACTGTTGTGGTAGCTTGCATTTCATGTATTGCTGAGCTTCCTCTTATTTTCTCTAAATGTGTGTGCTTACTACATAATAGCCAATGACTTGCACTTCTCCACAAAGAACTTCCCTTTCATGACTTTCCCACATTCTTATACCTGTAAGACCGTAGAACTGATCATTCTGGAAGAAGTCATGACTGCTCCTTAAAAGAGTGGTCCACTGAGCGTGGAAATGCTGAAACACTTTCTCTCTGAGACACACTTAAGGTAGTAATCTCCTGAGGAGATTATCCTTTCTGAGAAAATCGTTGTCCTGTAATCTCCACAAACACTCTGTTCTCTTTCGGCTTCAGTACAAACACTCTACATACCTTTTCCCCAGTTCTTCTTAAAACTGACCCACTGCTTCAAATGCAATGTTATGCTGCTCTGATTGCAGGTAATATTACGCACATCACTGTAGCAAGAGAAGAAAGACACTCTACCTGGTGATGAGTCTCATCTGTAGCTAACCAAGTTGTAACTTTATCTGTAGGACCTGGAAAGGGCATGGTTATAACTTCCAGGAGTCTGTACCTACAAGAGAGTGATATAGACACACAACTCTAGAATATCTGCAAAACAAATTATTCAATAATACTTTGCAATAAATTCATCTGAAACAGACATCGGGTAGCAATTTAAATGAGTAAGAAAGTTAAACATTGAGAGGAAAACGTGCACTCAAATGGAGCGCGGTCTCTGGTCTGAGAGAAAGATTTGGTGTGAATGTAACACATCTAAATTTAGGTGGTTAGGAGCTGCCTAATAGCCTCCAGAGATACTCCAGAGCTCTTTCCACTGACTAGAAAGGTGTCTTACACTTCAGTGAAGATTGTAGGTGCCAAAAAAATAACATGAATTAGATGTTAGCATTAGGCAGACATCTATTTCTAAAGATATTCTACTCCTTTTTTGATTCATCACAGACATTTTGCTCAGCATTTTTCCTAGCTCTTCTTTCACTTAACCAGTTTTAACTTGCTAAAGTTTTAAAAGGATTGTAGTATGGATATGTACCTGCATTTGAATTTCAACAAAAACAAGAGACTGTGGCATGCAACCATGCTTATAGCTGGAAAAATGCTCCTGTTTTCATAAGTAAAAATACTACCTATAAAATGTGATAATCAAAGGAAGAAACATAGAGAACAGGGGCAGGCATAGTGTCAGAAATGTGTTTTAATTCCTATACTGAAATCTAGTGCAATTCAAGTTGAGCAAGAGTGAGGTCTGCACAGAACCATGAAAACATTTTGCACTATAACAAAGGGTTATATGTTGGCTTTCAGTACTGTGTAAATTTACCACAAAAGAAATCTACCAGCTGAACTGATCTCTTGAGACCAGAAGCACTCCTTATTATTTGACCAGAATACTGTTTTATGTTTAGATGCAGGTGGGTTTTAATTGCTTTCCTTGTGCCAGTGGAAGCATTTTGTACTATATTTTAACAGTTTCATATCCAGAGTACCTTGAGTTCTTGTTTGCTAAAACAAAGTTTATAGTAACTTCTTCTATCCTAACCAGGAACTTTAATTAGTTTTCAATTAATTAATTTATTTACTTCTAACACTGCTTCCATTTTATATCACACCTTCCAAATACTAAGGCATCTTGAGTTATCAGCTTGTCCTGATTTATTCTTTTCCCAGTTCAAGAAAGCCTTTTCTGCTATACCAGTAGGAAATATAAGTAGCTGAGCAGAAAAGCAATGATGTAGAGTCTTTTGGTTGCATTAATTTATGGTGGGTGTAGGGACACTAATGGTACAGCAAAGCAAATTACTTCTGTCAGCCTGACTTTCATTTTTTTACTTATTTCTTGTAAGCTGTCTGAGTTAGAGGAAAGGAATGCTCTAGGCAATACCCATGAATTATGAAATGAAGTTGGGCAACATGGGAAATGCAATTCATCTTTGGTGTGATTAGTGTTGGTAGCTCAGAATGCAGAATCCATAAAACCATGGGGCAAAATCACACTGAGAAGAGCAGTCAGGCTACTGGCAGAGATACAGCTGAGAGCATCTTATGAGACTGGAGCTCCCCAGACAGTGATGTAATCCGTGAGGTGCTCAGTAACGGTGCACTACTGCACACCTCTGATAAAGCAATAGCTGTTACTGCACTATTAACTGCTTTTTGTAAGTAATAATTCATTTGTAAAGATCTCTTTTACAACAAAAAATTGTATTATCTGTCAGAAATGTGTATTACCTTCTACATGCACATATCAACAAACTTCCAAGGAAAATCAGAAGGCTGAACAATGTGAGGCTTAGCAATATGCTGTCCACAGTTTCTTCTTAAAAAGAAGAAATGATAATGTTAATAATATGGGAAAGGGTAGTTCATAAATTGATGAATTATATATTAATGACTCATAAATATTTCATCATTCGTGGGCTGCTACAGATTTAAAGAGTCTTTTCACCAAGCTTTTTAGGGGAAACGGAGCCTTCTGACTTCAGCACAGTTCTCTCCTTCTCCCTTTAGCCCTCAGCCTTGCTGCTACCTTCATCCCACACTTTCCTCATCTTCCCCTGCACCAGTGGATTCCATTTGCTCCTTTCCTTGGATTGCTGCTCTCTTATGTTGGGCATGGTCAGTCCTTTCACAGCATGCATTCATCCAGCCTGGATATCATGCTCTTCTGTCTGTCTGTTGCTGACACTCCTGCTGCTGCCCAAGTTGCTTCTGGATTATTGCTGTTGCCACCTCTCATCTCCACACACAACCAGTCTCCCACCACTGCTTGTTCACCCCTTCACAGCTGTAACTGGTTTAAGGCAAAATGAAAGCAAAATCTTTTTGTCAAAAAAAAAGAAAAAAAAGGAATTCTCTTTGAATCAAGAAGCAACATATTTTTTGCATTAGACTTACCTAAAGAAATGCAAGGAAACAATCTGAAAGACATATTTATACCATTCAGAAAATATTACTGTTTTGTACTTTGTATTCCTTCCTCTACAATAACCCAATCAAAACTATTGTATATTTTTTTTTTTCCAAATTGTGTTTTTGTTTAATATCTGGCTTTAGAACCATGACTTCAAACTAAGTACTTTGAAGAAGAAAAACAGGAAGGAACAGTTCTTGAAATTTTAGTAGTCCTAGGTCAGAACGATTTTATGGCCAATCTAGATAAAATTCAAACAAAATGGTTTGAACCCGTTTGGGGTTTAAACAAAAATATGAAATATCACAAAATTAATGTGAAAAGAAAAAAAGCCCTCAGACTTCTGAGCCTAGAAAAACCTTTATGTTCTACTAAAACACAAAGATATTCTCCATTCACTTTAAGCTGAAAAGGAAGTTTTTCCATTGTCTTTCAGGTTCAGTGCTCAGAAAATATGTTCTGAACAATTTCTGGACCATGAAGCATTAATACTTCATTTTGAGGTGATTGTTCTGCTGGTAATCCTTTCTGACTTACACACTCAAGACAAGGGAAAGCAGTGATCTCTGTGTCAGCCAAACCACAAAGAGGTTTGGTCCTCTTGCTTTCTTTCTTTGTTTCAGAAAGTTGGAAGACAAAAAGCATGCGTTCTTTCAGTTAGGTTATTTTATACTTTGGGGTTTTGTTTTGGGTGGGTTTTTTTGTTTGTTTGTTTTTCATATGCAAATGTTTAAACTCAGTCACATACAACAGTAAATTGAACCAAAACAATTGGCTTGGTCTGCAGAATTCAGAACACCTCTGAATTGCTATTAACATCAAAGTGATCTATGAATGCTCAGAAGCTCCAAAAATCAGACCAATTATTTCAAGTTTCTATATATGAATAAAGCTGATCAAACATTTCTCTTTTAGCAGAAAGTTTCTATACCAAACAGTTCAGTTTAAATTGTCTTATTTTTCAAGGGCATATGCTAATTCTGGTGGAAAATGAATATATTTCCCATGAGAAAATTAACAAATTCTTTTCATGTCAAAGGAACATTTCAGAACAAATATTTTAGTTATGTTTTGAATTATGTTATTTCGTTTTGATGTATCAGCTTTTTAAAATGGAGAATGAAATGTCTCTGAAAAATGCATTCTTAAAGAAATGTATTTTTTAGATAAAACATCAGAGTGTCACGTGAAATCAAAAAAAAAAAAAGCAGGTCAGTTCAAGTTGCTTCAAGACTTTCAGCAGAAAAAAACTGACACATTCTGAAATAAAAATACCCAATGGAAGTTTTTTGGTTTGGTTTTTTTTTTTCACTTTTAGTTTACTACACAGAATGTATCAATCTTTTATAATCACTTTGTCTAAAAAATTAGGTATGGGTCTACTATGAAATTACCATGAATTACACTACTAATGACAGACTTTTAAAAAAGTCTAGGCGGTATTAAAGTACACTTCATAACATCCATTTATGATATATTTTCCCAGTTAAAAACAGCCAAAGTCATTTCAGCTGAATACAAAATAAAACAGACAGAAAACCCTCTCTAAGCATCAAAGGAGTTATTTAAAAAGTTGCCTGAGTCTGTGATCCCTCAATGTAATATACTCCGTAGATTCATATTACAAAAGCCACTGATCCTCTCCAAATACAGGAAGGAAGAAGGGAAATTGCTGTATTACATGAACTTGTGCAGAGTTACATGCTCCAGAGGCAAATCAACTTTCTGCACCAAACACATGGAGATATGACATATTATAAGCAATGGCAGTCCTGTCTACCACAGTTTTTCCTGAAGTAGAGAAAACAAGTTGTGATTGTTAACCTCAGCAACAGCTGTTGAGGAAGTTGGGAAAGCAGTGGTGTTGAAAACAGTTGAAGGACAGTTGCAGCTGCTGAAAGCAAGGTTTTATATAGTGGAATTAGGATGAGTGACTGCCTAGGTCCATTTCCTTCTTCTGATGAGGGGCTGGCAGAGAATGAGTAAATCTACATCTCCTCACAAGGAAAAGCCCTTCAAATTTCCCCTCCCTCCACTGTCTACATTTCAGTTCAAATGCACCCAGCCTCACACAAGGCCAGGCAGACATCTGCTGGCCACGCTACTGAGCAAGTCTCATTTTCTATTCAGTGAGAAGAAATAAGAATTTCTGATGAACAAATATCTGATGGACAGAAGTGCATCCTCTCTTTCATCACAGTGAGCAGATGCACCTCCTCTCTCAAGCATTTCAGAAGTGAAGTCTTCTGAAATGAAGTAAGTGAATTTAATCCAACAGAGATGTTTAGCTGAGAGATGCCAACAGAACAGTGGGATGTGGTGAGGTATCTGACGGCGTAGGCAGGCAATATCCTATAAACTCTATTACTGAATTTACATTCAATCCATTGCAAAAATAGCAATGCCTGCCATTGCATTACCTGTCTCTTCAGATAAGCACGTACTTGAATCTTAACAGATCAGAAAGGCATATTCCAAAATGCATAGTCTGCTGCATTAAATATTTATATTGTATTGTTTTATTAGCAATAGCACTGAACATTTTTACATGCCATCATTCAGGGAAGTCTATGCACCACTTTTTCTACCTAAATATTGAGTGTTGTTCATCCCACTCTACTGCTTCCTTTTTACCCTTTTACCCAACCTGACACCATGAAGCAACTGTACATGAAGGCATTTTTTTAACCATGGAAAGTACCAGTTTCCCTTGTTAGCATACAAATTAAAATCTAGTCATAGGAGGTGAAGGAAAAAACATGGCTTTTGTTTAATTTATACTAAAGCAAATGATGGGAGTCAGAGCGCATATACTTGAATTAGAGCTTAACCACTTCTTATCTCTGTCAGGTGAGAAATTATTCACAGAATGTTAGGGATTGGACAGAACCTTGAAAGATCACCTAGTCCAATCCCCCTGACAGAGCAGGAAGACCTAGATCAAGTCACACAAGAATGCATACAGGCAGTTTTTGAATGTCTCCAGAGAAGGAGGCCCCACAGCTTCTCTGGACAGCCCATTCCAGTTTTCTGTTACCCTCACCGTGAAGAAGTTTTTTTCTCATATTAATAGGGAACCTCCTGTTTTCCAGCTTGCACCCATTGTCCCTTATCCTACCACTGGATGTCACTGAGAAAAGACTGGCTCCATCCTCCTGACATCCTCATTCTTTACATATCTTTATAAACATTAATGAGGTCACCCTTCAGTCTCCTCCAAGCTAAGGAGACTCAGCTCCCTCAGTCTTTCTTCGTAAGGGAGGTGCTCCACTCCTTTAATCATCTTTGCAGCTCTGTGCTGGACTCTCTCAAGCAGTTCCCAATCCTTGAATTGAGAGACCCAGAACTGGACACAACATTCCAGATTGTATTCTCTTGATACAGTAATAAAAATGTTAGATTTAGTTCCTAAGAACTGTGATTTAATGAATATTATGACATTCATAAGTTTCCTGTCTTAAAACTCCAGCTGAAATCATTTCTAAAGATGTCCATTCCAAAAAAGGCTGGAAGGTGCACCTTTTAGAAGCTGTCACAAGTCACCTTAAGACATCTGCCCTGTGTTAAACTAAGGACCAAGGAAATACGACCCATTAATTCAAGGACTCTGTTTCCCCACAACATGTAGAACTGTGAGAGCTGGTGCATGGCATGGACCTCTTTGTACTGCTACTGTACAGTGATACAGTAAAGAGGAGATCCATGACTATGAAAAATTAAATATGCTGAGTGATACTAACATATATGGTTACAGAAGTTACAAATGGTAAATACATGATAACTTACCATCATAAATAGTCACCGGTTCACTCCAATCACTCCAAATCTTGTTTGTTATGCATACCTCTTTCTTGGCCCTCACTTGTGCGGTACATTTTTTTGCTGGTCTAAGAAGTAGATACTCATATTTCTCTTCACTGACATCTACAATCTAGGAAGATAGTTTTCAGGGGTTATTTTTTTGTGATTTCATTTTGCAGTTAAAACAGATACAAGTCTAGGAATTTCAAATACTATTATTTATATCTCAAATCCAGTGGAAAAAGATTTTCAGAAAAAATGTTTATATTCAGGCACAATCTGTCTTTTTGGTAGCATGTATTAAATCTTAGAAAATCAAGAAGAGACTGAACTGATAAGATGGAAGAATGTATCAGCTTTGGTCAAATGGTAAGTATCTGAAATCACTGATTCCCCTTTAATTTTTTTCTTACTCCAAGTGTAGGGTGAATACAATAACAATGAAACTACAAGTTCTAAGGTTTTTGTGGGGGTAGTATGTTGCCTTTGGTTTTCTGGTAGAAAAAAAAACAGTTTTCAGCTGTCTAATGCTGTAGATTGTCTATTACTTTAGTGACTCTCTTGAAACATCTTTAACTGTGCTTACAAATCAAAGTATGCCACTTCAAAAGATAAAAAATACACAAGATGTGTTCATAACAGTTCAGACCATCTACAAAATGCTACAAAAACTGGAGCCAAACTTATTATCTAGAAGAATGAGTCACAATCTACATCTTACATATGACATGCCTGTCATACACACTATAATAGCTTTTGACCTTTATGTAACAACATGGAATTATTGACTCAGTTTGTGGCTCACTGTAATCCACAGACCTTTTTTCTTCTGCATTTCTGCTTATGCATCAATTACTCATTTGGATTTTGCATATGTGACCTATACTTCCTAACAACAGTATTTTCCTTATTGCTGAATTTTGTCTTGTTGATTTCAGATTTCATCATTTCAAATTCAAATTTTGTTTTCTATACTACTTGCTAACCCTTCCTAGCTTTCACATATCTGTAGACTTTACTCCCTACTTTTAAGCTTTGTCTCTTTGTATTACAGTATTATTAACATTATTCACAAAGTCACTTCCTTTGGTATTCATAATAAATACAGACTTGCATATTTTGATCTTCCTCTTAAGTGTCTGTCAACAAATATCTATAACCCTGCTTGTGGAAACCCTAATAACAATTAACACAGAATTTCAAACGTGCTCCATCCTCCTCCCTCCTATTCCTCCTGTAACATCACTGTGTTTTTTCCTTACCTTTGTCTCCTCATTTTGTATCCCTTGGCTACATAACTACTCTTTTAATTGTTACTAGCTTTGATGCTGATTCTCCTCAAAGCTCCCCTCATTCAGGTATGTTAGCAAAGATATAGGTGCTTCAAGGAAAACACAGATTAAAAGAGAGCTTGAACAAAAACACCAAAGGCTCAGAAAATTCACATTCAAATAACATCTGAACTCCTCAGTATCATATGTTCAGTTAAGTGCTTCCTACTCTTTGTGAGTGTAAATAAGAAGCTGTGTGAAAACATTTCAGCACTTACTACTCTATAATTTTAAACTGCCAGCTGGTACTGCCACCTTACTTGCATCGTGCTCCATAAACTAAGCTACAACACTGTCCTATTTTTTACTGTTAAAAGAAGCTGCTGATACATGATGAAAGATTATTAAATATATATAATATATGCAAATAACAGGAATGATTATTTTAGTTATGTATGTATATATAACAATATTGACATGTAAATTGTAACCACAATCCTGCAAGGATTCACATGCATTTCACATGAATTATTCACTGAATAAGGCATGAATTAAGTATGAGAGGAAATCTTTGCAAGGCTAAAGCCTGATTGCAAATTTCAGGAACAAATTAATATTGCAATCTAAATTAGCAAATATATTTTAGTTTTGAGGAGTACATTGAGAGCTGACATAGTTCTATTTCTATGGTAGAAAATCACATGATTTAATCAATACTGTCTTTCTACAATTTATTAATTTCCTACTAAAATGCAGCTACATTTCAAATCAAGCTTTTTTAAAGTTTCTGTCTAGAAAAGAGAATGCTTTAATATATCTACAAGCATTTTTCTAACAAGCTGCTTTTACATGTTATCTCAAAATTCATATGGGACATCAAGAAGGAAGAGATGCTATTCAGACAAAAATAGATTCAAAATGTTCTGTGCACGATAGAATCATATTTACATTCAACTTTAAATTAAAAAAAAAAAAAAAAAAAAAAAAAAAAAAAAAAAAAAGAAAGAAAAAAGTGTAATTTCAAAGAGTCATAGGATGGCTGAGGCAGGCAGGACCTTGTGGGTCCCTCAGGCCCAGCCCCTGCTCCACCAGGGCCACCCAGAGCAGGGTGCCCTGAACCACGTCCAGGTGGCTCTGGAGATCCCCAAGGAGGAAACCCCACAGCCTCTGGGCAGTCTGTGCTGCCGCTCTGTCACCTGCACAGCACATTAGTGCTCCTGACATTCAGAGGGAGCTCCTGTGTGCCAGCTTGTATCCAATGGCTCTTGTCCTGGCACTGGGCATTACAGAGAACAGCCTGGCTGTGTCCTCTTTGCACCATTCCTTCAGATATTTATATACCCTGATGAGACCTCCCTCAGCCTCCTCATCCCCCCAGGACGAAAAGTTCCAGCTCTCTGAGTTGTACCTCATAAGTTAGGTGCTCCAATCCATCCCTAATCACCATCTTCAATTCATGTAAATGTTTTTCTCTTTTTACTTTTAATGCCTTTTGGTTTCAATCAGTACATGCTAAGATTTAAAACTTTTCGTTTTGCTAGAATCATCTCAGGAAACACTTAGCAAAAGAAATATGTCCTTTAGTTGGAATAAATCCCTTCATCAAACAAATACTGCAGGTATAATAACATTTTAAAATCTTTAAAATTTAAAATTCAGAAGTTGTTCCTTCTGAACAACTCTGTAAATAGCTGAGCATATTTATATAAGGAAAAGCATAAATAAATCTATATATTATTTCTGTAGAAAATAAGATAACTTCAATTCCAGATCAAATATGGTAAGCTGGAATCTGCCCAGTGTATATTGGCCAGCATCTTTCTGGCAAAACACATAGTATCTTTACAGTGCAACAATAATGATCCATTTATTTCCTGAAGGGGAAAAAAAAATGATTAAACGTTAAAGTCCTATCTTTGGACAGAAATGATACAGAAAAAATGAATTCGAACACTTTTTAATAACATATTCTTCAGGTTGAACATTACCTCTCTAAAAAAAAAAAAAAAAAGGTTTCTACCATTACTTTTATTTCTCAGTATTCACAAGTTAGCATCTTTTATCAATAATAAAAGGTCAGAAATCTAAGTGGTGTTAATGTAACAGTAAAATTAATGAAAAACAAAGCCAACAAAAAAGCCCACTTGAATGCAAGCATAAATCTGAAAAAGTTGTAAAATATGTTGCTTCTCTCTTTTGTTGAGAAAGACAAAAAATTTTGGATTATTTATGAAAGACCTTGGGATTTCTTCAAAGTTTGTTTGAATTTTAAATCCTTTAAACACAAGGGATGCCTATTTTTATAGAAATTATGCTATGTGGAATAAGTATATTACCAAAAATATGATTACCTTACTGTCTGTTATTTTCACTTGATACTTAAAGCACTTTTTTTCTCTTGAACCAATGGTAGGTGGGGGTTTCCAGTGAATTTTAATACTTCTGTTTTCAAGGGAAACAGAGACGTTGGTTGGTGGGTTCAGTTTCTCTGAAAATGAATACAGAGAGGTTTGTGCACTTTGTGTTGTTTCTCATATTTATGTGCATCAGCCCTTGAAAAAGACAATTGATTATTATGGAGTTACCACTTGCAAAGAAAACACTCAGTGAATGAGACATTTTCTTTAAAAGCGTCACTCACTGAATGACATTCATTTCTGCCTCAAAATAAAGGGAAAGATTTTTTTCTTCTCAGTATTTCCACCATGTCTCATGGGATACCCCAAGTCTGTCTGTATAATTTGGAAAATAATGGAGTTAGAGCTCTCACTGATGGGATACTGAAGGGCTGGCAACTAGTGGCAGGTCTTATTCACACTGTCAGGTTTATTACACATGCCTATAATATCTATTTCTTCTTGCAAATAAGCAGAAGAAAACTTGCTATAGATAAATGTTTTTCCTTTGGAGCAATGCAAGCTTAGGAGATAAAAAAGCGACATGGACCTCTTGGAATGTGTCCAGAGGAGGACCACAGTAATGACCAAGGAATGGAACACTTCCCTTATGATGGCAGGCTGAGAGAGTTGGGGCTGTTCAGCCTGGAGAAAAGAAGGGTATGGGGAGACCTGAGAGTGGCCTTTCAGTATTTAAAGGGGGGCTATAAGAAAAAGGGACAGACTCTTTAGCAGGCTGTGTTGTGATGGGACAAGGAGAACGGATTTAAACTAAAAGAGAAAAAAACGGTACTAGATATAAGGAAGAAGTTTATATAATAAGTGTGGTGAGGCACTGGCACAGGTTGCCAGGAGAGGTGGTGGATGTTCCACCCCTGGGGTCATTCAAGATTAGGCTGGATAGGGCTTTGAGTGCCCTGATGTAGCTGTTTCCCTGTTCATTACAGGATGGTTGGACTAGGTGACATTTAAGTATCCCTTCCAACTCAAACAGTTCCACCACCACCACCTTGTTCTCATCAAAAAGTGCAAGCTGCGCAGTAGCCACGAGGTTTTTTTTTTTTGGAGAGGGAAGGTGAACTGGTTTGGAAGCAAGAGACATTTTTGCATTTTTAGGTTTTAGCATTTGTTGTAGATAAGCAAGTCCACAGTCGCTTTCTATCATGGAGTCCACTGAGGCACTGATCTGGGTACAGATGTGTGCAGGCTATTCAGGCAGCAGGAACCCTCGCAGCTGATGTTGCATTGCCACAAAGGGACAAACCACAGTTGCAGTTCTCTTATCAGCCCTATCAGCAGAGATGTGTTCACCACAAAGTTGTGGGACTGCACTAGTTGCACAGCTGCAATGTGGTGCTCTGTTTTCCTGCAGCTGTGGCTACATGGCCCTGTCTTGCTCTACTGGAAGGTATGTTGTGCTGAGGTTCCCTTTTTGGCTTTTATTTTGCCTTTCCCATCTACAGGAGTCTCATTTTGGAGCAATGAGAGTGCTCCACAAAGTCAACAAAAGTATCTCAGCCTTGTAAAGTTGTTCTGTTCTGCCTGCCCCCAAATCTGACCTTACTGGCAGTGACCAGAACTCACCTTAGGGGTCAAGGTGCACCACAAGCCATGAAAGGTGAGGAAGATAAGCAACATCATCTTTGTGTTCAACCTCCAATATGAAAAAGACATATTTTTCACCTCTGAGATATTTTTCCCAGAGGATATCATCTTGTTGTGAGTGCACTGAGGTTTGGACAAGATAATCTGAGAGGTCTTTTCCAACTTTAAACACTCTATGATTCAGCCATTTAGACAGCTAGGACTAAGTTGCCCTAATAAGCTGAGGGTAAGTTTGCTGCATGCCATGAAACTTTTGCAGTGTATTTTAGAAGTAAGATAGGTTTCTGCTTGGCACTGGGGCAGGAGGGGAAACTGCTGGCTTAACCATCAGCGAGCTCCTCCAAGTTGGCTACGAAACACAATACAGTGTTCCTGCAGATTAGTTCTTTCCTCCTTGGTTTTTTTTTTTTTTTTTTTTTTTCCTGAAAAAAAGACTTTCATGAAGATATTTTATTTTGCTAAAGCAGAACATACTGCTTTTAACTGCTTTTAACTGCAGCGTAAATACTAAGGTAAAGCCAATAATTCTAATGTATGAAAACACAGTAAATCAAATCTAGCTCGGAAGAGATTTTGATAAATTTGACTGAGTTTTTGTTTTCACCTGAATTATCCTGATTCCTATTTTACAAGTCTAGAATATGATCAATACATTCATTATTTGAAATGTATTTAATTCTGCAATCTGTGCTAAAGCTCAGGAGAATTTCTTACTAATGAGATTAATTCAAGCAACACAGAGAAGTTAGGAAAAATAAATATATCTGATCATTCGGCTGTCAGTAGTTAAAAATCACTATCAAAATATTTTTAACTGAAAATGGCTTCATAAATAAATAGAGATGTTTTTAATGATTCATAACACTCATATTCTCAAATACAGTTATTAATGATGGATGTGTGTTTAGACTCCACGTTAACTTGTTTTCCTCAGGACAATAAGAGAAAGAAATTACAGAAAAGAGAAAAACTGGAGGAAAGAATAGTATAATGCTTTTCAAATTGCATGGAATTAAATCTTTAAAACAGTTTCTCACAATATCCTATTATTTTCTAAAGGGCAATTATAGGTAAACAGTGGTATTACTTCAAAGAATAAAACCAAAGGCACAATCTCTTTCTCTCTCTTTTTTTTTTAATCTTTGTGTAAAATTCCCAGGGATATAAATGTATAGCAAGTTGGAAATAATATTCTAGTTTTGTCACACTTCTTTCTCTTGTTTCCTTGATTCCAGATCAATGAAATAACCAATAAACAAGTTTTTCATAATAGGCAGTAATAGATAATACTTACCTATTTTCTGAGGTGTAAAACCTTTATAATAAGACAGTCTTCTTGAATTATTTCTCAGATCTACTACAGATATGTTTAAAATTATTTTCCTTAGTGGTTGGAAAGATATATCTTTCATGTGGCATCCAATATTTTTATTCCTTGCATTTTTTATATATTGCTGGCATTCAAAATATTTTTCTATGTGTCTGTTGGAGGGAAATATGAGTCTTTCAGATCAAGGTATAATAGAGCTTAGACAAGGTATCACAGATTTGGTGTTTTAAAACAAACAAACAATAATTTCATACTAATTTACTAATTTTGCACAAGATCCTTACCTGTATGAAAAAAAATACTGGACATCTGCAGGATCTTCTGCTTTAATATGCCAGGTGCAATTGAAAAAAGAAATATTATATATGATGCAGGAAAGATTCTGAATATATACTGCAACAAAGAAAGGAGAAAAAAAGAAAGTGTGCCATTTCTGTTACTTAGATTTTCTAGGAACACAATGGATGCCTTTAAGACCTGTCTTGTATCCTTATCTCTAGAGGGGCAGTTAAGCACCGGGTGAGAGCAAATGGATTTTTGGGGCAATAATAACTGAGAAGTACTTCTGACACTACAACCAAAAGCCTTACTAATACAGTTAAAAGAAAAAAAAACAACATCTGGATTCTTGCTGAAGAACTCTACTCTTCTAAGATTTTCTGAAACCAGATAATACAAAAGGCAGTCTCCAACAGAGTTAGGAGTTAGGGAAGATGGAGACTTGGAATAACATTCTGACATCTCACTCAGCTGAGGTGAACCTGAACATGTCTTAAATAGTTACCAGTATTCCAAGATGCTGTATGTCATTCTCTTAAATGAATATTTTAAAAATATGGTATAAGATAATAATTAACTTTTAGAAACTATCCAAGTAAGACAACACTGCAAGGAATGCTTATGTGTCTTAATGATATGCAGGAAATAGCTGACCTGGAGGAGATCTGTATGTACATTCTGTCCAGCCGCTCTCCTTAATTAGGTCTTCTGTTTCTTTCATAAAAACTTGTGTTTTAACTTTAGCTTTAAAACCTGTATGTAGCTCAATACGTATCCTTTTTTTCTTTTCCTGTAGTCTTTCCTAAAAAGAGGAAGAAGGAATTACATTAAGACAGACAGTAACAATGACTGAAAGGCAAATTATGCAAATTCATCTACCAAATGAAGTAATGTGTGATTTCACTTAAACTACATGTAACCATTGAACAACTTACTTTCCTTTCCTGAAATGTATCAAAGAATGTGTAACTCAGAATATACTTCACACTGTACTTCTCTGTCTCTTCTTTTGTCAGGTTGTTGTTCCAGTACAGAATAACTTGTGACTCTTTCTTGGTAACCTGCAGATCATTATGTAGCCGAAGTTCATCTGCAATTAGAATGACATTACTGAGAGAAAAAGTGATCCCTTACTACATACACAAAGGATTTGTCTCCCAATAAGGCCTGCATACTCATCAGCTCCCCCTGGGAGCTCTGTTCTCATATAGAATAGGTGGTCAAATTCAAGAATATGAGTGACTTTAATAGTGAGATTCACGTTTACCCATCTACATCTCGCAGTATGTTAGGTAATTCACTTTTACCTGTCTTGGACAATTTTCCTATTGGTTGTAGAAAGAGGCTTGACAAGAAGATCTGATCAGATAACTGAGATGGCTAGCATGGGATGAAACATTACTTAATTTTTTACTTACCCACTACATCTGGTTGTCTTCTTGCCAAACCAGTAGAAAACAGTGTCTTATGCTGGAAAAAGCTTAGCATCAGCACAACAGGAACATATGTAACATGTGCCATATTAAGTGCTTAGGGTCATAGATTTGTAGAAACTGAGAATTTAGTTCCAAGTTTGGCTCACTTAGAACATGATGTTTTCATTTTTCATCTGTGAAATAATATGACATCGTCACTTAACCACTGAAGTGACGTCAGAAGTCTAGGAAGAAAACATGAAATGAAACATGGTTAATGAGTCTTGTTGGTCACTGCCTACTGTTACCAGGATGCTTGTATTTAAACCTGTGCTTGGGCTGTTTACCATAGTCAAAGAGGATATTTATCATATTGAGCTGGTGTTGAATTGGGTCATTGCACTGATTGTATGGCAAGATCAATGAAATTGCAATACTGATAGTGCCTGATAGCAGACAGTTTGAGTGGGAATCACCTGACATACATTTGGATAGATACAAAACCAGAAGCTCTATTTGTGTGAGTGACCTAGCCTCTAACAGCAGCAGGCCAACTGTCACTACTGGGTTGTAATTCATATTACCTGTTCCAAGCAACTGCAACTATCTGAGGAGAGATTAATTATGACATTCTTAAAAGTGAGTATTGGGAAGATTGCACCACCTTTGCTAACTGTGGGATACAGTAAGCAGATTGTGTGCTGGTTAAAATTGGTTTTAGAAAGATATATAAATTGCTCAGACAGCTAAATATTTATTCAAAGGCAGATCTCTTGATGTAAGACGACTTTGCAGACAGTTCTCTATAGAATGAACAAGTCTCTATGATCAGGGTCTTTCATTCACCAACTAACTCATTTATCTTCAGTTTTACATTTTTCAGTACTAAAAACGTACAGCAGAAGGCCTTTTGGAGCAACTGTCTATGACAGTGCTCTTGATAAATTGACTAACAAGAGGCACAGGTTGTGCAGAGGAAAATGTGTGAATCTTTAGCACACTCCAAAAAAGTTTACGTGTTTACACAAAGTTACCTGGAAATGTATACATACACATATGCACATACATATGCACATATAGGTACATTTATAATGCTATTTTGGTTCAATGCAGTAAACAACAGGTAATTTAATGAATTGTATTGTTCTCAGGTTCTCACTTTTGTTTACATCCAAACCCACACTAAAGCAATCAATAGTATTCCTACGAACATTTATGTACTTTACTTTAGCCAGTAGAAAGAGAAAAATGGGGTGAAAAACACTAAACATTTAAATATGAAACATTTGTAGCTGTGAGTGCCATGACACTTGTGGAAAATGTAAGTGAAAAGACTTAAAATAGGAAAAGGAACAAAATAAATCTTAAAGAAGGAAATGTTGTCAGTGTTAGGAATGAAAATAGAAATAATCTGTGAGACAATATAACTGACTGAACTCAGAGAGATAGAGGAAACAGTGGTAGAGAAGGAAGGTTTCTAAGCCTGAATGATTATTTAAAAGGCAACCATCAGTTTGAGTCAAAAATGGGCATTTCAGGAAAAAGCACTGCTGTTTCCCAGAGGCAACTTGCTGCTAGGAGTACCTTTTGTACAACACTGAAGGCACTGAAGGCAATCCTATGCCCACAGCACAGTGAACTCTGGCAATCTGCTGCCATGGGAGGTGTCATGGAAGACAATATCAGCAGGCTGAGAACAAGGCAAAGTAAACTTGTGGAGAGCATGTCTGTGGAAAGGGACTAAAAGTTTGATAGGAAGAAATGCTGTAACATCTCTAATTCAGCAAATGTGGATGTAGGAGTTGGCCAAAGTTGTGGATTATTTAACCCCTCAGGTCATATCTTATGTTTACACACAATCAAAGTATCATAGAATGATAAGTTTGAGCAGACCTTAAAGATCATCAAGCTCCGACCCCCTGCCATTGACAGGGTTGTCAACCAGCAGATCAAGTTTCACAGGATCTCAACCAATTTGGCCTTGAATGCCTCCAGAGATGAGGCATCCACTACCTCTCAGGACAACCTGTTCCAGTGCCTCACCACCCTCTAAGCAAAAAATTTCTTCCTAACATCCAATCTGAATTTCCCCGCTTTTAGTTTAAAACCATTCTTCCTTGTCCCATCACTATCAGACTGTGTAAGAAGTTGGTCCCCCTGGCTTGTAAGCTATCTTCATGTACCGGAAGGCCACAATGAGGTCTTATGGGAGCCTTCTCCAGGCTAAACAAGCCCAGTTTCCTCAACTTTTCATCACAGAAGAGGTGCTCCAGCCCTTTGATCATCTCTTCATGGCCCTCATCTACACCTCCTTCAACAGCTCCGCATCCTTCCTGTACTTGCGGCTCCCAGGTTTGGACACATTATTCTAGATGGGGCCTCACAAGGGCAGAGTAGAGGGGAAAAATCCCCTCCCTCTCCCTGCTGGCTGATCTTTTGATGCAGCCCAGGATATTGTTGGCCTTTCAGGCTGCAAGCACACAATGCTGGCTCATGTCCAGCTTTTTGTCCACCAAGATTCCCAAGTCCTCCACAGGGCTGCTTTCAATGAGTTCTTTCCCCAGCCTGTGCTCATATCTGGGACTTCCTCAACCCAAGTGCAACACCTTGCAGTTGTCCTTGTTAAACCTGCTTATGTTCTTTTGTGCCCACTTCATGAGTATGTCCAGGTCCCTCTGGACAGTATTGCTCCCTTCTGTTCTGTCAATTGCACCACTCAGTTTGCTGTCATCAGTAAACTTGCTGAGGTTGCACTCAATCCCACCATCTATGCTATTGATAAAGATATGTAAGAGCACTGGTCCCAAGACGAATCCCTGGGGGACACCACTCACGACCAGCCCCCACTTGGACATAGTGCCATTGAGCACAATCTTCTAGCTGTGACCATCCAATCAATTCTTTGTCTAGTAGTCCAACCTTCAAATTCGTATGTCTTCGATTTAGAGATACGGATGAGATGCACCATCATGTCAAAGGCTGTGCACAAGTAGAGATAGATAATGTCCTTTGTCCACCAATACCATCACTCCATCATTGAAGGCCATCAGACAGATCTGGCACAATGTATACCCTTGGTAAAAACATATTAGCTGTTTCAGATCACCTCCACATCTCATACATGCCTTAACATCTCTTCCAGGAGAATTGGCTTCACAGTCTTCCAAGGCACAGAGGTGAGGCTCACAAGCCTGAGATCCTTCCTCGGGCTTTCCTTTCTCCCTTCTTTGAATATGAGATTAATATTTCTTTTTCCCAGTCACCGGGAACTTTGCCTGACAGCCACAATTTTTCAAATACGATGGAGAGCAGCTTGGCAGCCAGTTCCTTCATGACCTTGGGATGCATGTTGTATGGTTCCATAGACGTATATGCACTCATTCGCATGAAATAGTCAATGAATTGGTCCCCAGAATACAGCAGAGGGAAAACAAAAGGGGATTAAAAGACATCCAAAGATAAAAGGCTTTTAGATCCACTACTTGTCAAAGCAAGCAGATTTTCATTAATGTCCATTCAGATGAGCAGGATCACTGAGTATTTTTTCTTAAACATGAACAGAGAGAACAGTGTCCTAGTGTTGTTTTAATTACAAACATGTAATTAAACAAACATGCTTTATGTTGGCATATGGTGCCAAAATTCAGTCCATGAGATGCAAATTAAAATTCACAGCCTGACTTTTTGTGTTTTGAAGGCCTACTCTGGAGAAATAGATTCTAGGCAAATATAATAACAGGCAGTTCAGCTGTTTTAATAGGATAGAAAATATGGGAATAATGTAAATTATATTAAAAAAATAACCAAAAATCAACAAAGTCAGATTGTTTTCTAAACAGTTATCTGTCAAAAAATCCCACAACAAATCTCTTTTATTATCACAGAATCATAGAATCATAGAATCATAGAATCACAAGGTTGGAAATGACCTACAAGATCATCTGGTCCAACCGTCCTCCCATCACCATTGCTACCACAAACTAAACCATATCTAACAGCTCCTCATCCAGACACCTCTTGAACACTGCCAGGGATGGTGACTCCACCACCTCCCTAGGCAGCCATTCAGTGCCTGACCACTCTCTGAGAGAAAAAGTTTTTCTTATATCTAATCTAAATCTCCTCTCATGCAGCTTGCGACTGTTTCCTCAGGTCCTGTTTGTTGCCTGGGAGATGAAAGTATTCTTAATAATTAAAAAAATACTATTCTTACAATTAGCACATTTTGTTGTTACTGTCTTTTGCTTAACTCCTTGTTTTTTTGTTGGATTCCAGGTATAACCAATGCCAGATGGTTACTGCCAAGCAATGTCTTTGTTCCGCAATAGTGGGTTGCTAGAGTTATGTACAGGGAAGTAATGCATGGCAATCTGCCTGTCATGCACCAGAACAGCTGCAGAAACTGTAGAAAATGTGCAAAACACACCTGAATCTGTGAATCTGGAAAGTAGACAGTTAGGACAAGAAAATGAAAGTAACAAAACCCATCTGAGCAAAACTTAGACTAGCTACTACGGATGTGTGGAAAAATAGCTGTTTAATTTTAAAAGTTCAAGAGAATGGAGAATTTCCCGAAGTATAGAGGTTTGCTCTGGCTATGCATTTGAAGAAATAAATTTTTGAAACACTTGTGGGTCTGATTATTTGAATACTTCTCAATACAAAAGATAAGAACTAAGTAAGAACATTTTTTTAATTTTCTTTGAAAAATATTGTTAAATCAAAAAGGCAATCTTGGGTATTCCTGAAATATACGTTGTACAGAATTTAGAGGACAAATTCAATCATTAAGCAATAAAATTTTCATTTTTAAGCTGAAATTCAAATTAAAAAGCATCACAAGAAATAGCTGAATCATGAAGAAATATCTACAACTTACACATAATTTAAGGCTACAGATTCATATTTTTCTGAAGTCCCCATATGTGATAGTACATAATGTTGGCATTGACTAAGGAATAATGAAATAAAAAACATAGGTCAAATAAATACATTTTAAATACAGTTAAAATTGCAGACTATTCATCTTTGTTTTTTCAAATCTTACCTTCCCTTTAATGCTTGTTAATTGCATGCAGCATCACTTGGGCTGAGAAGGTATAGAGATAAGCACAGGAGAACGTCTCAAAGACTATAGCCAGAAATGATTCAGGAGACTTCCCTTTTTCTCAAGATACCATCTCAGGAAAGCCCACTGCTGCTGTCACTTCCTCCTGTGGGAAGAAAACACACCATGAACATCAACTGGAACATTAGTCAAATTCTTCAAAACACCTTGAAAAGGGACACACCTTAATAATTGGCCCAGTGGACGTGATGTTACTATTTTTTCTCTTTTCATATGGAGAAGAAAGATTTCCAAACATTTTACATACTGCAATGAGTTTTTATCTTTCAAGAAAAAGTCATATTTCAGAATAAATTAAACTATGTTGTGCAAGTGATAGACATGAAATTAAAATCCAAGAAAGATCATGCCCTCATTGCCACTGTTCTCCTGGTTTTCTGGTGATTAATATACATGCTTCAAGGTGGAATAAATCAAAATAAATTAATTACTTAGTAACAACTACAATGTCAGTTTGGTAGACTTAAAAAATGTCATGAAGGTAAAAGAACAAACTCCTACTCTTTGAACAGGCATGGTTAGCTGTTTTACTCCCAGAAGCTTTGCCCAACTTAACATCTAATTCATGGATTTATTATTAACACATCATTTTATTCATACAAGCTGATATTTTGTATTCTAGTTTTCCCTTAAAGCTGAATTTGTGGGAGAATTTGGATAATTCACTCCTGTCTTCCTGGGAATATGGTTTGAAACTGGCACATCTCTTTGTTCCAGTTAAAAGTTATTTGCTGAGCATTTTAAACTTTCCAGGTTTTGGTGCAAAGACATGAAATGTGTCTAATGTGTCAAGAATGTATTATGAAATGCCTTTTTAAAAAATCTCCAAATTGGACAAGCTCTTTATCTTCTTAAAAGCCTCATTTTACATGCAATGCCACAAGCAGTTGAACAAATCAAATAGTCTTTTTCCTGTTGTATGCTATGTACACACTGCTGTGCTCCACTCTAGAGCATAGAAACTGGCTCTTCTACTTCAGTTTTCCCCATCTTTAGCAACCACACACAGTAGACAGATGCTAACAGAGGAAGGATTCCAGTCCTCTCCTTGCTTTAATTGCAAAATGTCTTCAATTCCGTTTCATGCAGAGGTTATAAAAGGAAACAATGGAAATGTTTTTTATTCTTTATAATCCATATTAAAAATACAGAAGTTAAAATAAAATTAATACAAGCAAACGAACAAACAAGAAGAAATCTCATACAAAACCTCAATGAAGTGTTCCAAATTCTTACTACTGAAGCCTCCAAAACTGCTGATTTGCACGTTGGTTATGTCCAATATAGCTCAGTCTTTTAATAATACGAGTGTTGTTTATTTCTGCTGTGATTTATGTGACTACTTTATACCTGTATTTCTCTGATTCACAGATTCAATAATTTTTTCAATATTGGTTTTAGACTGGAAAATAATGTATTTAGGAAAAAATGGAAAAATAATTTAGGAAAAAATGGAAAATAATGTATTTAGACTGGAAAATAATGTATATAATGTACATGTAATTTTATTTTTAACACCAGAAAATGTAGTTATGCAAGGCATACGGCCAAAAGAACATTTTTACCTCTTACTTTTCCCTTGTTTTGGTGTTTATCAGATTTAAGCTTAAAGGTGAGTGTATACAGGAAGTCTTACCTCTCTTGCTTAGATAATGGGGAGGCTTAGATAAAGGGAGGTGATTCTTAACAACTTCAACTAAGTTTATAGGTGTGTTCCATTTAAGTGAGAAGAAGGTGACTTTAGGTCTGAAATCCAGTGGTAGTAGTAGCAAACCTGGCCACAGGCTCAGTACTTTATTTTTAATATATAAAAAACTTACTTTCATGTGCCTTCTGCTTTCTATCAAACTATTTTATCTGGTTTAAATGTTGTTTGTAGACTGAATTGATGAATGCTCATTAGCAATTGCAGCACGTTTCTTCCTGCACTAATGAAATACTGCCATTGCTGACTTCAGAGAAAATCCTTTCGTTACCTAGTAGTATGTTATCTGGAGTTTTCTTATAATTTCAAGTAATTAAACATGAAATGGAAGAAAACTACATTGTGGAGATTTTCCTTTTTTTTAATACTCACACACATTTTTAACCTTACTCAGAAAAGCACGAATGACAGGAGTTCAGCACTTCTTTCCATCATTAGTAGACTCTTACACCAAGCTAAGTGGAGGTTCTTCATTACAAATGCATGCGAATTCAGGTTGATGAAAACAGCATGTTTTATAATTAAAAATATCCATAAAAGCAGTGCACTTAGCATTACTTCACCCAAAGTTTATCTGTCTGCGAAAAGGAACTGCTGATAACTTTCCAGAAATCCCGTGACCTATGCAAAATTCAGATCTTAGCAATCATTTGTTTTGTGGTCATCTAAGCACTGTGCTAAAATACAGTTCCAGTGAAGACTCATGCATGTGGCTACGTGACATGGATTTTCCCCTCTCTCATTCCCCTGAATTGTTTTGTGTTGAGTTTGAGCAACTAATGCTTGTAACCATGTGCTGGTGGCATTTTGGTTGCTCTTTAATACCACCTCTGTTTACGTCAACAGAGGAAGAAAAGATCTCATTTTCTGCTCTGCAGTGAAGTAAAAATGGTATTTCAAAGATATTGGCCATCCTCACTGCAGAGGAATAGTGAGGCAAAATGAAAAGAGATCAGTAAGGTAAAGGGAGTGACCTGAAATCATATGTTCTTGTTAGCAGAAAGGAATTCTGGCATCACAGTTTTCTACTGCAGTGACTAATCTACCACCACTTGGGTCTTCTAATTCTGTTTTGAAGCTGAACTTAACATTTCTGTTTCACAAAATAGTGATGGTAGCTGTCTACATGGCATTCTACTCTGAATCTGCAGTCTCAAAATGTAACATTTATTTTGTTATGGATAACTTTGCTAGTGTTTTTCAAACTGGATAGATGCACATGTATGTATAGCAAAACAAGGTTAGCCAGAGAAAGTCATTTCTTGGATAGATGCTTTTTGTTGTTCTTTTCTTTCCAAAAATTGTCAACTACAGCAAAGAGACATCAGTTGACCATACAAGTTAACTTTGGAATACTTTTGTTTCTCTGTTTTTCTAAATCTTCAGAAGTTAACATAAATTACACTCAAAACCTACTTGTAAAGGTTCATCAAAGACCAGTGTGCAAGTTTGAGGAACAATCTATATGTAGCATAAAGTGACTGCACTTTCAATCTCCTTTGAGTGAGGATATAAAAACTCTAAAAGTCAGCAAACTGCATTCATCAGTCATAATACTTCAGATGCTTTGAAGCAACCAAGCATATGTTTGGATGAACTATTCTATGTGCTCTTTGAAGCAATTCTATTCTCAATCAAAAGAATGACCTATGGGCACTGACATTTGCCATAATTTTATATATATACATATATATATATATATATTTCTGATAAAAACTTAATATGTTAGATTTTCAACAAAACAGATAAATTCTAAATTTTTGAAGAATATGGAAGAAGAGCCTTCTAAAATCTACACATTTGCTTTGAAAACAATCATGATTTGTTTAGATGCTTATTTCATTGTAGGAATTTGTTTTGAGTCAGGTGGAGAAAAGTCTGCAGTTTCCCAGTGGATAATACTTGCATACTTTATTTCTCAGATTAAAGTTTTTTACTCAGGTGTCTCTGAATAAAAAAATTAATTAATTAATTAATTAATAAGATTACAAGGAAAAGTTAGGTTGGAGGAAGGCTGCTCTAGCACAGTTTTGACTTCTTCAATAGAGAAGAGAGCTTTGGCTTCCAGGAAGAATCTGAAAAAGAGAAGAATGATCCTTGCCTGAAGTTTTGAAAAGTAATGTCAGCCCTTACCTTTGGCAGCCCTTCATAGCTGTTGCAGTCCACGCATGATTCACTCCTTCAGTCTTAGAATGAGGACACACAAGCTTCTAATAGAGAAGACAAAATGTATGGCTTTCTACAGCGCTATTTACAAGCTTTGGTAATTCCCCATTTAGCATGTCGGAGATTCCCAATGAGACATGACTAAGTTTTTGCTTCTACATATTTGGTAAGGCTGTAGCTTCCACTGTCATAGAGTCAAAGACCCATAGAATGGCTTGGGCTGGAAAGGACTACCACTGCCTGTACATGTCTCTCTTTTCCCTCAGTTAGACCAGCATGTCCTTGCTCAGTCAGTTTCCCACCTCCACTGCTTGATTTCTTCTGCTGGAGCTCTTGTGCTCTCAGAAAGGTGTCCTTAAGAGCTCCATTCCTATCTCTCTAAGGACATTTTCCCAGGGAGACCTCATCCATTATTTCATTATTTCCAAACTCTTTCCTGCACTCAGTCCAGTGTTAATTTCCCTCTCGCTACAGATCAGTTAATTCACTTCTCTTTGTGCGACCAGATAAGTTATCTCTTAAAAAAGAATCAGACCCCTGTTCAGAACTGGATACTACTTCCTTTTTCAGCTCTTTCTATTGCATTTGATCATGCAAGCAGTACCAACCCTCTTGACTCAAGAAAACCCAGATGAGTCAGGGATGTCCTCTTAAACAACTCCCTGCTTTCAGCTGAGTCATATTCATCAGCTATTTCCATTTTCTTTATCCGACAGAAGTACATGGCTAAGCATTTTTCTTCCTTTTAAGCAGCTGTTCATTATTTTGACAGAAGTTACAATATCTGAAAAAAAAAAGTAAAAAATAAAAAATAAATTAGAGAAGATATAGAAAACACTGTGCAAACAAAATTGAATTAGATAATACTTGTAGCAGGTAACCACACCACTGAAACCATCAGTACTGGTGTCAGATGAGGAGACATTTATGGCACTGTGCAGAGATCTCCACAGAGAAATTGACCATTAATTAGTTGTCTATCTAAGATTCCAACGTCTGAGCTTGTAAGTCGGGAGAGGAAAGGCCTCTAATGTTTGCCTCTAATGTTTACCTTTTGTTACTTACAACCCAGAAGTATTTTAATTGGCTATAAGTTAATTTTCATAGAATCACAGAATTGTAGGGTTGGAAGGGACCTCCAGAGATCATCGAGTCCAACCCCCCTGCCAAAGCAGGTTCCCTACAGCAGGTCGCACAGGTAATTTTCCCAAAGTTGAGTCTCTTTTGTCCAAAATGGTAACTAGAAACTTTCAGCTCTGTTGTACAAGTATTATATTCAGATACAACTTCTGTAGTGAACCTTTTCCAATAGAGGTCAGGATGGCTAGACTTGACAAAGGCAATCTAGGCTTTTTCAGTTTGTCTTTGAATGTGATTTGGGCTAAATAACTTTTATCATGCAACACATCTGTATGGTAAGAGCTGGAAGCACAGGAGAGTCAAAGCAATTACCTCCTGAGAAGAAATAGAGGTTTCCAGGCACTACCAGCTGTAGCATCATCAGCATGTCAACATGTATCATCTTAGAGATGATTATATATTACCTACAAAAAGAGGTCTCAACAGCTCTCCAAGTTGAAGTTCCATAGAAACAAACAAGATCTCCTTCAAGTACTCACTACCTGCACCATAGCCATTTCTGCCTTATTGAAATAGCATGTCACTGCTGATACAGTAAAGTACATGTAAGAGGGGCTGTGGCACTCTCACATCTCACAGGATCAACAGATCAGCGTGTGGTTGTTAACAGTCTACAGGCTGGTTCAGCCTGGTTCTGTGACTAGTGGGACAGGGGAAACCATAGACCCATGCCCCAGGAAAAGGAAAAAAGGGGAAAGGGTAGGGAGATGGGCCTAAAAACAAAACAGCTGCAAAGATCTAAGGAGAAATAAATTAATTTACTAAATAAGATATCAGAATGCAATAAAACACACTATAATACACTATAGTACAATATAATTAGAATCGAAGGCAATAAATCAAATAAAATGAGAGAGAGTGTCTGAAAACAGAAGGTCTTACTCTAGTGTGGAAGCAAGTGAGACATCTAGCTGGGCTGAGGAGAAGAGTAAAGAGGGGAGAACAGCTTGTGAGATGAGAACAATTTCATGTTTCCCTCTGAGCAGAAACGGTAACAGAACACTGAGCAGACCTCTGGGGGATGTAGTATGTAGTTCTCTTCTGGGACAGATACCTGGAACTGGAGCATTAACTCTTTAACTCTCAGTGCAATACATGATGTTATGATGTGGAACACCAACAACAGAAAATCATAAAACCATGACAGTGGTGCTTTACAGGTAAGAATAGAGTTGCTGAGAGACTACCTCTGCATAGTGGAAAGGGTCCTAGTGAATATTTGGTATTTAGGGATTAAAAAGCGCTGCATCTTTTCTGAGTATTGCTGGCAAAAACTGCACCATGTTGAAAATGAGAGTAAATAGTGGTTAAAAAGTCTTGACAAAAGAAAAGCAGGAATGGCTTGCATAGTAGATGTCATGAACTTTAGCAATAGAACAACGAGTGAATGAACGAAAAATTCTGCTGTAATGAGAACCTCAGTAGAAAGTATTGATCAGAACACGATAAGCCCAAGTTTACTAAGAAACTCAGAAAGGCAGAGGTAGAAAGTTATCTTCAATATCTTAAGTATTCAGAGAATCCTAGACTGGAGATGATCAAGGAACCTGACCGCAGCTGGCAGTACACAGGAAATAATTGAAAATCCTTACACTACTACTGTGTTACCACAACAGCAGACTGGTGTTTATAGCCTTGCCAGTAATATTCATGATTGTCACTGCAACATCAAAGACAAATTAAGTTTTAAATGACGAGACTTTTTTTTCATTGGAGATATATATATCTTTGCAAATCATGTCCTGTTACTGTTATTGCCAATGAGAAAACTACACTGGCAAGAGAACTTTCCCCTCGCCTGGTTCATTTTCATCCTGAAATTATCCAGAGGTATAACTAAGATGTGGATGACAACAATATGCAGCTTTCATCTATAATTCAGAAATTAATCCCTTTTATTGTCCTTTTTAACTTCCACTGTATGAATTAAGTGCAAAATGACTGTAATCAAAAGCATGGTTTTCTCTTGTCAGTCAGCCTGCCTGCAAATGCAGCATTAGTCTGCTCATCAGCTTTATATAAAATCTGCTAGAAGAACTTTTCTTTTTATTTATTTTTATTTAAAAACTCTAATTTTGCTAAAAATAAAATTATGTAACATATGAAGTAAAGAATGTAAAATAAATAACATCCAGTAACAGGAGTCAGCA
Source organism: Tympanuchus pallidicinctus (assembly GCF_026119805.1). Classification (NCBI taxonomy): domain Eukaryota; kingdom Metazoa; phylum Chordata; class Aves; order Galliformes; family Phasianidae; genus Tympanuchus; species Tympanuchus pallidicinctus. The sequence continues at coordinate 5,954,062 of NW_026294780.1, read as the reverse complement.
ATGCCTGTAGCTAATAATCTTCGTCTAAAATATATCCAATTTTCCACTTTTTAAGCAATTTGTATATAGTAAATATACATTTAATATAAATTTGTGTATAACATAACATATATATAACACACATATATATATGTATGTATAACATATAATATAAATTTGTGTATAGTAAATATATATATATGGTGTATATGAGTAAAAAGAGATAAGGTAAATTAACCACATTAAACATTTAATTTGGGCTATTTCCTGAACAAGAGATTCAGCAAAGGGTCCTGGACAATTCTGGAGCATTTTGGCTAGATTTCAGACCTACGGGCACATTTACATGGGGACGAAGCTCTGAGCATGATGTGCGTGAGCAGAAACAATCAACACAAATGAACCTAATGTTTCAGAGTTTAAGGGCTAGAGTGGCTCATAGCTGCTGTTTACAGGGGAAATTGCACCTTTGTCTTTTGGAATGAAGGTACAACCTGTTAATGTTTGGTGAGGGGAGAATTTGAGCAGAACAAAACATACACGAACCAATAGGCAGAGTGGCTAAGAAATAATGGATTGCAATCAAGAAGCAAAACTAAGCCCTCTGAAAGCCACCTGCAGACTCGATCTTGCCCACAGGCAGCGCCTAGATGTTTTGCAGGCTGAGTAATCAGCCTTTGTTTATGTTACTCGGGAAGATTCCCAAAGTGGCCACACGATGGTAGCCTAGCATCAGAGACACGCAGGCATCAACCACTGCTGTCACATAAGGAAAGGAAGGAGGGTGAACAATTTTTTCGATTAAACAGAAATCAGAGGAAACTTCGGAACCTATCGCTGCCACATGGGCATCTAAGCTCAGTTTTGGCTTCCAACTTGTGTAATTTGCACGATAGGGCTCTAGTGTACCTAGTGGTTAGCCTTACATCTAGATAACTGTACTATTACAGACAAATTCATACCCAGTCCTTACACTTCCCTTACACACGAGATCAGCATACCACCATACTGCAACCAACTGCAGTTTACTCTTTGAAAGTACACAACAGGATTAAAAATTTTAAACAAGCTCTTTGCTGCGCTCTCAGTATCTTGCTCACCTTAGGAATAGCTTTAGCTGTATATATGGCACAAAGGAAAAAAGAGGATTTTTTTTGACAGAATCCTCTTTGCAGACTGGAGAGACGTAGCAGCATCTGCATATCTGAACTGAATTCAGGCAATAATTTAACATTTTTTAAAAGGTATGAACTTCTAAGCTTTTAAGATGTCAAGCTTAGATAGTTTGTGTAAAAAGATGAAGCCAATTTGTACTCAACAGCAAATTTCAGTGGCCCTGAAGCCTGACTGGGGATTGGGCAATTCTTCTGCACAGACATCTATATTTGTTTACAAAACTGAGTGATAATGATAACTAAGAAGTAAAAAAAATAAAGCTCAAGTTCTAAACCGTACCCAAAGGTGTTGCACTTGAGCTGTGGCAATCTCAGGTATTTATATAGACGAGGGGAAGATCTCCTTGAAAGCAGCCCTACAGAAAAGGACTTGGGGGTCCTGGTGGATGAGAAGGTGGACATGAGCCAGCAGTGTATGCCTGCAGCCCAGAAGGCCAACTGTGTTCTGGGCTGCATTAAAGAAGGGGTGGCCAGCAGGGAGAGGGAGGTGATTGTCCCCCTCTACTCTGCTCTTGTGTGGCCCCATCTGGAGTGCTGCGTCCAGGTCTGGGGCCCACAGCAGAAGAAAGATGTGGATCTCTTGGAATGCGTCCAGAGGAAGGCCACTAAGATGATCAGAGGGCTGGAGCACCTCTCCTATTTAGAAAGGTTGAGGAAACTGGGCTTGTTTAGCTTGGAGAAGAGAAGGCTCTGGGGAGACCTCATTGTGACCTTACAGTACTCAGTGGGAGCGTATGAACAGGAGAGGGTTTACGTGGGTGGACAGTGAGAGGGCAAGGGTGAATGGTTTTAAACTAAGACAGGGGAGATTCAGGTTAGATACTAGGAGGAAGTTTTTCACACAGAGGGTGGTGACGCACTGGAACAGGTTGCCCAAGGAGGCTGTGGATGCCCCATCCCTGGAGGCATTCAAGGCCAGGCTGGATGTGGCTCTGGGCAGCCTGGTCTGGTGGTTGGTGACCCTGCACATAGCAGGGGGGTTGAAACTAGATGATTTTTGTAGTCCTTTTCAACTCAGGCCATTCTATGATTCTATGATTCTAACATTGTTTTCTTTCCATTTCTTGTACCTCCAGTTTAAGGTAGAAAATTTAAAATACATTCAGAAAGAAAAAAAAAAAAAAAAAAAACAAAACCAGAAAGATTGTCTTTTGATTATCAACATCTTCCAGACAATAGCAGCAATGCTCTTTCTTATACATGTAATTCTTTAAATTAAGTTGTTATGTTTTAAATTAAAGTCATGTGAAGCCACTGCAATGGTTCTGATTTTTAGAATACATACTGACTCCAGGGAGTCTTTGGTATATCCTGCAGGACTAATAAGGTATGCTTATACCCTATTCTGGCATGCAGCTCCCCTCCCTTCCATAAACAAATCAAATCATTCTCCAGGCTGACACAGCAGCTAGGGGGAAGTCCATTTTTAAGTTAAGTGATTGAACATGTCTATATGAACATGTCTAGCTCAAGCACTGACTGTGAGGCTGCCAATGACAAAAGTGGGTTTCAAACACTCTGCAGAGAGTTGACTTTGTGCATTCTGTATCTTTCTGTCAAGTTACACTTTCCAAATATCTATTTTAAATACCCATACTGACACTGATAAAGCAATGCTAACTCTAATTAATGAGGGTTTAAACTTTCCTAATCTATGATCACTTTTTTTCACAATTAAAGATGTTGACATGGTAATAAATAAAGGCTTTTGTACCAGCCCGATATCTTGTATCCTAATTTGCTGTAACTGCTACATCACATCACAACTTCCCCAGTACAGGAACTTGACCCTGTTTTTGACAGTCTGCAGGGCTTGGTTTCAAGAATTACAGAAGCTGAGTAGACACAAGAGTCACAGGACAGTCTTTACCCTATAGTATGAGTCTTTCGGTTCCTCTACAGAGCAACAGTCAGATTAACTCAATTCTGAACAGATCAGTTACAGTTAGTTTTTTTCCTCTCTCATTTCCTTTTTCATAAGAACAGTAGTACCAAATAAACGTGCTGGCCCATAATTCACAAGAACTCCCAACCTTACATATGTTTCCACAGAGAAATTTTTCAAAACAAACTTCTGGTATAATTGTAGTCTTATATCTAGCATATCTCTATGGACATTCCTGATGCAAATATTCACGTGAGAACTGTAAGTATCTGCACAAGGTAGCCCCTCTCAGTTAAGCACCACTCACTGTTCCCCATGCTCTGGCATGTGTGTGCATCTGTCCCTCACTGCTTCAGAAATGTGTTTCCCTTGCTGAGAAGACTTCAGCACTAAGTATGATCAGATTGGGAAGAATAAGCAAATTCTGTGTGTTCTTGCTGGCAACTCTTGGCTTCCTTACCCATGACCTGCCCAGTTTGCTCACACTAGGTTCTAAGAATCTTTTGATTTCTCTGTGAAACCACAGAAGGAAAAGTATGAAAATATAAGGCAATTATGTAATTGCTCTGTGAGTGCATTACAATAGCTGCTGATTATACAATTTACTCTATATCCTTATATCCCTCTTTCTATTCTAAATGTTGTGGTCTGATTAGTCAACCAAGTGGCTTCTATACAGTGCAACTTTATAATGAATTTTCATCTTTATGCTATTCACTATTGCAGTGAAAGTAATCCATCAAGGGCAAATTTACAATCAATGGACAACAGAAAAGTATATTTTAGAATATTTTCACTCCTTGGAAGTGTGCCAAGGAAAGAATTCCACTATTGCATATGGAAATAATTGCAAATCTAGATGGAGCTGGAAAACTCTACACTTGCCCTTGTTATATTTCATAAAATTTCTCCCCACCCAACTCTTCTGCCTGTCTAGGTCTTTCTGAATGTCAGCACAGCCTTCTGGCATGTCAGAAGCTGTTCCATCACCTTTCCAGGGATGGAGGTGAGGCTTCTTCCCCTTTTTAAAGACTGGAGTGACATTTGCTTTCCTCCAGCCCCCAGGTACCTCTCCCATTCCCCACAACTTACCAAAAATAATGGAGAGAGGCATAGCAATGACTTCCATCAGCTCCTTCAGCAACTGCATCCCATCAAGACCCATGGATTTATGGATGTCCACATTTCTTAATTGGTCCTTAACCCAGCCTCATGAACTGAGGAAAACTCCTCCTTTAGCCTGACTTCCTCTGGGGCCTCAGGGGTATGGGGCTCCAGAAGACAGCCTCCAGCAGTACAGACAGAAGAAAAGAAGGCATTTAGTAACTCCACCTTCTCTGTATTTTCTGTCACCAGGGCACCACCTCATTCATTAATGGGCCTACATTGCCTCTAATGCTAGTTTTATCTGCACTGTATTTGAAGAAGCCCTTTCTGTTGTCCTTGTCCTCCCTTGCAAGGTTTAATTCTCGCCTAGTTGTCTCCTTACATCCTTTGAAAACAGTCTTATATTCCTCCCACGTGGCCAGCCAAATGGCCCCTCCTTCCATGATCCATACACTCTCCTATTCCACTTGAGTTTGCCCAGCAGTTCCCTGTTTAACAATGCAGGCCTTCTGGCTCCCTTTCTTGAATTCCTATCTGTTGGGAAGCTCTTGATGTTGAACCTGGAAGAAGTGGTCCTTGAGCCAGCCATGTGCACTTGCAGCCCAGAAGGCAAACTGTATCCTGGGTTGCATCAAGAGATGTATGACCATCAGGTCGAGGGAGGTGATTCTGCCCCTCTACTCTACTCGCTATTGTGAGACCCACTTGGAGTGCTGCATCCAGTTCTGGGGTCCTCAACACAAGGAGAACATTGAGTGTTGGAGCAGGTCCAGATGAGAGCCACAAACGTGGTCAGAGGGCTGAAGCACCTCCCCAGCGAGGGTAGACTGAGAGAACTGGGGCTCTTCAGTCTGAAGAAGAGAAGGCTCCAAGGAGACCTTATAGTAGCCTTCCAGTACCTGAAGAGGGACTACAGGAAAGCTGGTGAGCAACTTTTTACAAGCACAGGTAGTGACGGGATGAGGGGAAATGTTTTTAAACTGGATGAGGGCCGATTTAGACTAGATGTTGGGAAGAAATTCTTTCCTTTGAAAGTGGTGAGACACTCCTTTATTCTGAATTTGTGTGAAATCAGTAAATCCTGGAAAAAAGCAGCTTTCACATTCAAAAAGATTTGCACTCATAGTATGAATAGCTTTAGTGGTTGAGACTAGCGTAATTTCATCAGATCTTGCTGCACATATAAGTCCCAAATCTTTGAAATTTTCATAGGATCCCAAATGTCAGAAGTCCCAAATGTCCAGCCATGAATCTTTCTAACATCTACCTGAAAATATACCTGAATCACTGCAAGGAGATTTATGGTGAGTAAACTCCTTACACTTATGCCAATAAATTACTCAGCATTATCTTAACAAAGATAATCTAAGTGATCCAGTGTCATCCCAAATGATTACATGATGTGGAAGCATCATGTACATGAGCAAGCATGTCCGTATCTCAAAGGTTACATAAATCTTCCCTTTAAAAAGTCACACATACGTTTATGAACCAAAGAATTACAGTAGTTTCCCATATCACAAGATAAATTGTCCAATGTGACAGCATAGAAGAACTGTAAATATTTTAGAAAACACAATTTAAATAAAAGACATGGAAGTATAGGAAGATTATCCATCCTCATTTACGTTTGTATATACAACTCTATTTCTTTTAGAATGTGTACCTATGTGTTGTGATACAGTTTTTAATTACATTAATTACATCCTTTCAACAGAAATCCTGTTTCATGCTGCAGAATTTGCAGATGAGTATGAAAGTCAATTGTTTAGTTTCCAACCTTTCCAGCACTATTATCAGCTATCTGGACGGGTTATACATACCCTAGTGAAAATGAGATTTCAGGCTTGCTGATAAAAATTGATCCTGAAACCACACACACTCAAGTTTTAAAATGTGGTACAAGAGAAAGTGAGAAAGAGAACAGAAGGTCTTACTTCTGCAGCTCCTGAAATGAAGTGCAGGCAACAGCCTATTGTCTGCTCTCTGACCTATGAATAAAATTGGGGAATTGAAACCTCAGGAAGATGAAACATCTTCTCAAGTAACTCCCAATTCCTCCTCTGATCAGGAGAAAAAGAGGAAAAAAAAAAAAAAAAAAAAAACAAAGAAGGCTGATAGGAGAGAAGTGTTCAGTATACAAGAAAACAGTCAGGACAAATCTGAAATTATTTCCAATCTCTTCAGAGAAATGTAACAGATATGTGTAGCAAAACTGGTACATTCACTGAACATTGTAAGTCATGAGTGCTGTTTAATAACTTTATGTACAAGTAATTAAATGATAAGAAAGGTAGAGAGATCTGTAAACACACAGTCATAAAATCATGAAATAATGGTTTATGTTGGAAGAGATCTTAAAGCCCATGCAATTCTGAGCCCCCCACTAGCTGAGGCAGCCCAGGGCTCCATCCAACCTGGCCTTGAGCACCTCCAGGGATGGGGCACCACAGTTTCTCTGGGCAGCTGTGCCAGTGCCTCACCACCCTCAGAGTAAACAATCTCTCTCTAATATCTAATCTAAATCTACCCTAATTCAGTTTAAAGATATTACTCTTTGTCCCATATCACCTGATAAAGAGTCTCTCTCTGTCTTTCCTTTTAGCTCTCTTTAGATTCTGGAAAGCTGCTATAATATCTTCTCAGAAAGAAACTTCTCTTTTCTAAACTAAACAACTCCAACACTTGGCCTTTCTTCATAGGATAGGTCCTCCAGCCCAACTTATTTACTTTGTGGCCCTCCTCTGGATCTGCTCTAACAAATCCTTTTCTTTCTTGAGCTGGGAACCTCAGTGCTTAACGCATTTTTCCAGGTAGGGTCTCAAAAGAGCAGAGTAGAGAGAATTATCTCCCTCATCCTGCTGTCCACTGTACTTTTCATGCACTTTTCATGCAGCTCAGGACACAATTGGCTTTCAGGGCTGCAAGTCACAGAATCACAGAATCACAAGGGTTGAAAGGGACCTCAAGAGATCACTGAGTCCAATCCTCCTGTCAAAGCAGGTTCCCTGCAATAGGTCACGCAGGTAGGCATCCAGATGGGTCTTGAATGTCTCTGTAGAAAGGAGACTTAACAGCCACTCTGGGCAGCCTCGTTCCTGTGCTCCATCACCCTTACTGTAAAGAAGTTCAGACTTGCTGAGGGTGCATTCAATTCCACTGTCCATATCATTCACAAAGATGTTAAACAGCATCAGCCCCAGTACAGACTTGTGAAGGACACAACCCATTGCTAGTATCCACCTGGTACTGAGCAGTTTACTGCAACATTTTCAGTGCATCCATCCTGCCAATTCCTTGTCCACCATTAGTGCTCCATTTATCAAATCCAGATCTCTCCAATTTTGAGACAAAGATGTTGAGGGGGACAGCATCAAATGCAGTATACAAGTCCTGGTAGATTATGTCAGTTGTTCTTCCCCTATCCATGAACACTGCAACCCCATTGCAAGATTCCACCAAATTTGTCAGGCACAATTTGCCTTTAGAGAATCCATGATGATTGTCACTCTCAGTTTTCCATGTGTCCTACCATAGTTTCCAGGAGGATCTGTTCAATGATCTAGCCAGGCACAGATGGAGACTAACTGGCCTGTAGTTCTCCAGACCTCTTTTTTTCTCTTTTTAATATAGATATTTTTCCTTTAAAAGCAGAGGTTGTGTTTCCCTGTTTCCAGACACAGGGAAATTCAAGAGGCTGACAGACATCCATATATGATGGTTCTCAATATGGTCCCATGGATTTGTGCACATTCAGATTCCTCGAATAGTCTCAAATGTGATCTCTCTGACAGAGGGAAGTTCTTCATTCTCCCAGTCCTTTGCATTCTGTGAATTGGACAGTGTGACTAGAATATTTTCCATTTCACTCATCAGGGACCATACCATTTCTTTATCTTCCTTTGTTGTTCTAGGCATTTTAATAAATCCTTCTCGTTATTTTTTTCACCTCTAGCACACCTCGGGCCCAGCTTTGCCTTGAATTTCACAATTTCCTGGACCACATCCCTCAATTCCTAGAATTTGTATTCCTGCCTCCACTGCCTATGCATTTTGGTTTTGTGCCTTAGTTTGGCTAAGAGGTCTTGAGTTAGGCAACCTAATTCCCTGGTTCATTTGCCTGGTCTTTTGCATGTCAGGTTTGAGATCTCTTATGCTCAAATAAAAAAGTTTTTAAATACCTTCCATCTCTCATTTGTTCTTGTACCTCTGAGGGCATTTTCCCAAGAAATCCAAAGCATTAGTGCCCTAAGCAGTCAAAAATGTGCCTTTCAGGTACTGTGCAGTACGTGGAAAGGCAGATGCTATGTTTCTCAGTTCACAGAAAGCTGCTTTGCTGAGTAAGTGTCTTCCAGGACCCAGGCCCATTCTTTGGTCTCAAAATCAGTCAAGGTAGCAAAAGGCCTTATGCTACTCACTTCAGAGCCTGTTAACCTGGGCGATTACTTGAGTGTGATGGCTCATGTGTGCTCACATTACTGTATGCATTTAGAATGAGGACACTGAAGTTCATGCAAGTGATGCTGCACACCTCTGAGGACCAGTGCACTAACACAGGTGCCATAGTGTTGTTTTGGTACCCTCAGGGCTTTTAAATGCCAAAACAAACTTTACCTTGACTGTCCATTGAATGTACCCAGAAAAAAAGTATGTGCACAAGAAGGACACTACCCTTGTCAAGTGGAAGATTGACAAAGGAGAAGTTATGGGAGCTGAAAACATTGGTTTGCTACTCTTTCATAGGAACTGCATTTGAGGTTGAATAGTGCAGAGCTGGAAACTGCTGTTACAAAGTCCACAGCATCAGGCAAATTGCACAGGTGACCCTCAGCAATAAGCAGAAAACAGTGGTGGTGGTTTGAAACAACAATGTTGACCTATATCTAACCCAGAAATTTATCTCACATCTGCATGTGCCACTGAGGCTGTGCTCTATACAGAAGCCCATATGAAGCTCATGTAACAGGAAAAAGAAGAAAATTACATGAATGAAGTGGTGAAGAAGCTGTCACACCGTTTTTATTTTTGCCTCCCTATAGCAATACAGTGGCTCCTTTTGCCCGTTGCCTTAAGGAAGTGCGGTGTAGGGGAAATGAGTAAGACAAAGGCGTAGGCGGGATTTTTGCACCCTTTTACGTGAGGTTTAGAAAAACTTAATAATGAAATAACACTGTCAAAGCACACAAAAATATGCCACTGAGTTGTACTCACGGCTTCCGCTTTTTCTGTGCCCGACTGCTATAACTGCCACAGGGAAACAGGTTTGAAAGGAGAAGGTACGTTTGCTTTTGACTTTATCTGTTGTACAGTTTTACCACAAAGAAGGTAGGCAAAGAAATACTGCACTTATATCACTTGTGTTAATTTAAATGTTCTTAAAATAACTCTTCTAGGGATGGGTAAATACTATCTCCAAAATGCATGCTTTTGTCTCCAAAGACAGATGTAGCCAAAATTTTGATGGCATTTTAGCATATTTTTTCTATAGTTTATTTATTATATAAAATTATTTTAAAATGAAGAGTGACCATATTTCCAGTATTACTGGGCTCTACCAAATACGCTCTTGAAGAAAGCCAGGTCTGACTGGAAATGTTCAGATTTTTGCATTCATAAAGCAAAATCACTGTAACAGTGAGTTCCTTTTAGGAGGACTGCATTTAGGCACCAGTTAAATGAAACTATTTAAGTGTCTTTTCTCTTATTCCAATGTTAATAGTGAAGTAGAATATTCCATATATGTAGAGTTCTCTGAAAATGACAAAAGAACAGAGGCATGAATTGAATACGCCTAAAAGTAAGGCATATTTCAAAAATAAGCCTCGTAGTAAGGAATAGAGTATGTATAAAAATTATATTTTATATATATATATAAATTATATATATATTTAAATACATATATGTATATATATCTTTCACTTTTTTTTTTTTTTTTTTTTTTTTTTTTTTCAGTAACATCTTCCTTTCCTGTGTTTATAAAAGTCATTGTAGTATCTGACATAATATAGGCTCTGATGAGCTAAAATAAGCTACAGGGTCAGATGTTGCTTATAACCAGGATGTTATTAGGCTAATAATCTAATGAGAACTAATCAGTCTGAAGAATTGATAATGTAACAGGACTTCAACATAGCTGATATTTCTGAATTTCTAAAATGAACATCTCCTGTGGACATGTGTCAGGGCTGAGCATTTTCAGGGAAGAAATGAAGGGTGGGTTGTTCTGCAACACAAAGCCTAGTTGTAACCCATTTTCACAGAAAGTTTATAAACAACAGTGCACAATGGATGCAGAATGGAAACAGCTTTGCATGGAAATGCTTCATGTTTCTTTAAAATTTTGGTCAATGATCTGCACATCAATTGTGTGAGATGTAAAAGAAAGCGCTTCCCACCTCTGAGGAGAACAAGTACTGTTCTTCTACTGTAACTGTTTTTCTAAAGAGAATATGTGAGACCACAGGTATAAGAAAGAGGAGGAAAAGATCATTTCAAAAATAAATTTGCAGATTTCACAAAAAAGGAAGATAGGAAACGTTTCTGTTCATTAACTACATGCAGGTTCCAGATGATGTAAGAGGCAGAATGAATTAAATCTCCTATATTCAAGGCAGAAAATTTTGTTAAATAGAGATATGTCTGGGCTGATCACTCTGACTTACCTTTTCAGGCAGGAAACACAGTGAAGACTTCATTTATCTCATCCTAGGCTAGTTTGAATTAACTGTGTCTCAAGTACTGTTTCTTTCTAGCCACTACAAAGGCAGCACAGAATTACTGCCTCCCTTGAGGGCACATTTATACAGCACCTGTATGCTGTTAAGACAAACTGCACCCCACGGTCTGATGCTGTCTTCAGAGTTAAATGTTAAATGTTGAAAGTAATTCATTTTTTTCATTTCCAAAAACAAATCATGTTCTTTTAATTATAAAATATGCTATTTGCAACCCTCTACAAATTATCTGATCTACTGTGTCCAAGAGCTGAAAGATGTTTTTACATTTTCTATTCAAGAACTACTGAATAAAATATGAAATTGGTCTTGGCCCAGCAGTGAGATCCAGTCCTTCCTTGTTAGTAATCCCAATTACCACAAAGAACAGAAAACAAAATTTTATTATCTCCGATGATATTTTTTGCAGATAAAACATTTTTTTTCCCAGTACAGCTCAGAGGAAAGAATCATGGCAGTATGGTTCTACCTATTTTTAAGGAAATAATGATAAAAAAATGATGAATAAAGGGTTTTTAAAAGAAGAATTGTAGAGCAAAAAACCACTAAGAAAATTTGTCAAGCTCTCAAGTATAAACTGGAGGGAGAAAAATTTAAATATCTCATTGAAATAATGGAAGATAGTGGGAGAAATATCTAAGGAACTTAACTGTTATTAAAAATGAAGGTAAAATTGTAACACTATAGGGAATAGGATAGACTCAAAAATAAACAGCTCCATAAAGGAAAGGTAGTCAGAATTTTACACACCGTGGAAAGGTGGAAATTAAAAATAAATTCCCAGAGTTTGGAATGAAATTCCTATCCATAAAGCGAACAAAGTGACTCACACATAATTCTCCAGCTGATCATGGCTGTTTGTAGGCATAGTAACATCGTGGCTGCATAACACAGGCTAGTAAGTTTAAAGAATATTTGGGTGTTTCTATATGCTTCTCTTAGTTATAAAAAGCTGAAGTTACAACTAAAGAGGGCAAGGAACTGGTTTCATTTGCCTTTTCTTCGACCACAATGCCACAATGCCACCTCAGGAGTTCCCTTTACCCTACTATGTCCTCAGTCAACCTAGCTGTTTTTTGGGCCATTCCTGAAACAGGTTGTTTTTGAATTTGACACCAAAATAACCCTTTTTCCTTTTGATTTACAGCATCACCAAAGGCTTTATAAAGCCTAAACTTCTAAGATCCTCACACAGTGCCTATGATCATACTTCAGCCTGTTGCACATTTTTGATGGGAAGAACACTTCCCTATTTCCAATCCAGAAGTATTTCCCTTGTGTAAATGGGGAAATGAAGTGCACAGATTTGATTGACCCTGGGTCATCAGGTGAATCTGTGAAATAACAGAGAAATGATTGATGGTCTTGGTCACCTTAGTATCGTGATTTACTCACTGGACTCTGAAGAGTGTACTGTAATATGTTTATATAAACACATATGTAAGTCAGATATAAACAACTCTATATTGAATGCTTACATGTCTCTAGCAACAGGAGTATTTTGGCAATTTTTTTTTGTCTCTTGAACTACTCCTCTTTATTTTCAGATGTTTACAAAATCAGGTAGCTGCTACTCTTGTGTCTCCATTGAAATATCTTGTCCCTAATAACAACTCCCCTAGTGCATCCTGATTACCAGTGTGCTGAGTGTGAAGAGGATGTTTCCCCTGAGGTTTTCTGAGTGATGGGAAGTTATTCATTTATATGTGTTTGTAGCCAAGGTATTAGTTGTATTAGTTGTATTAGTTCTAGTTGTATATTAGTTGTATATGTTGTATTAGTTCTCCTAGATATCAGCCTTTGCCTCCGGAAATTTTGAGTCAGGCCACATGTATTTGGTTCTTAAATCCCTAATATGTTCAGATGAAATAAACTTTCTGTAAATAAGTTCCAAATACCTTCATACAGCAGAGCAACTGCCTGGAGCCACCAAAATATGTATATACACATTAGGTACAAGAATGCATTTAAGCTCCTTTTATTCTAGAGAATTATTTTTTCATACAGCACTGTTGAGGAGAGAAAAGGATTCAGAAGGACAATACACTTTTCTGCGTTAATAACATGGATGTTATCAAAGTTATGTGCAAACAGAATTCCACAAACCCTTGAATCCAATCTGTATCAGTCTTGAATAGGTTAGCAGTGGATCTAAATTAAAGATCCAAAATATGCTTTTATCTCCTCAAAATCATGACAATTCTGCAGGTCATATCTTCAGAAAACAGAGTTACAGTTGGGTTGTAATCACCTAGTTTTAACACAGAAAAAAAAGTAGTGGACAACTTATCTTAATTTCTTAATCCTTTGTAAGTCCATACTCATAAGTTTAGAGCACTTAACACGAATGCAGGATAGAAAACTTCCCTGGCTCATATTTGCAGAATTTATATTCCACTGTAGACTGGACCTTTGATAAACTGAAGATGTAAGCAAAGGACACATCACAGAATCAGAGAATCACAGAGGTTGGAAGGGCCCTGAAGAGAACAAGTCTAACTCCCCTGCTAAAGCAGGCACCCTACAATAGGTTGCATAGGTAGGCATCCAGCTGGGTCTTGAGTATCTCCATAGAAGGAGGTTCTGCAACCTCTCTGGGCAGCCTGCTCCAGTGCTCCATCACACTTAGCGTAAAGACATTTTTCCATGTGTTAGTACAGAACTTTCTGTGTTCAAGTTTTATGCTATTATTCCTTGTCCTATTGCTACACACCACCAAGAGCCTGGCCTCATCCATTTGACTCCCACCTCCCTTTAGATATTTATAAACATTTATCAGATCCAATGTTCATAGGTAACTAAAGGGAGGTGGGAGTCACACCAGTGAGTGACTTTGTTAGTAACCTCCACTATGTAATTGCGCCTAAACAGATTAAATCATAGCCACATCTTCTGCATCTGTAACAATGGTAGACAATCTTCAGACTCAACACAGATAAAATGATTGCTATATTGATGCAAATGTGCAACTGAAAGACCCAAACAGTATGCAACTGTGTTTGCTAATCAGGTGTCTAAAAATCATTAAATGTGCATGCAAGTTCTACATGATTTAAGAAGTTCTACAGTCTTTAACAGAGGGGACATGAGATATTTTTCCTATGTTTGCAGGCATGAATGTCACAGCCATTGAAAATTTTGTCTGTGTGATATATAATATTTCCTTCATGAACTGCACTTGGCATGTGGACAGGAATGCTTCAGGAGATGCTCAGTATTTCTTGTACTGGAAGACCTCAAGGTGAGTAGGTCTTCTTGCCTTGGAAAATTTGAATTTTCATCTGACGTGCAACATTATCAATATTAAACTGAAGAAATTTGTCATATAAAGGAATGAAGATTTCGTCAGATGCCAGAATTACATCACAGATAATTGTGGAAGACACACAGGATGTATATTCCAAAATGTGACAATAAAAGAGAATAGGAAAGCTTATTTCCTGGTGAATGAGTCTAGAAATGGACAAAATATTTTGCCCTACAGAGCGACAATTTATCTGTATGAAATTGGTAAGGACTATTATTATTTTTTATTTTATTTTATTTTCAGCACTGTGCTAAAAGAATGAGGAATTCAATACTTCAATCCTATGGGGGGAAAAAAAAAAAAAAAGGATAAGATTTTGAAATACTGTTCCTCAGACTTATTCTTTTTTCCCAACCTTTGTGACTGAAAAGTCAAAATTATAAGAAAAAAAAAATTGAATGCAGAGTCAACCTGAAATTCTGGATTGGAGAATTTTGAACATTGGCATCACATATATATTCTATGAAAGAACAAAGTCATCTTTTGGGATTAAGTAGCTATGGATGCCTGAGTGGAAATATCTAGATGTTGGGTTTGTGTCTTTATCTCATGATTCTGAATTCTGTTGAAACAGAAAAAAAAGATCCTTAAAATACCAAATGTCTTAAAACAGTGAGCAAAAACTATAACAAAACAAAACAAATGCACAGATTACATTTCAGAATTCAGCAAAATATAGCAATGAGCTTATTCTGTTTTTTTTTTTATTTTAATTTACAGTAATGTCTGATATTCCAGACTCCTCAACTGAAATAATAAATCAGGAAGTCTCACTTCTGAATATGGGGTGAATCTGGTAATTCTCATCAAGATGTAGTTTTTTAATAAGACAGAGCAAAGAGACTAGATTTTTAATCTGCCGTATTCCTATAATGATTGTATTTCTAATTAAATTATTTCAGAGAAGCTCACCCCTCCATTAAATGTCACTGTGAACTGTACAGGAGTTTCTCACAGTTGTGAAATTCAATGGCAACGACCTCATACAAGTCATGTGGACAGAGACATTTGTTTCAAATATGAAATTATCATAGAAAAGAAGGTAAGGAGAGTGAATTATAACTCCTAACATTATTTCATACACCTGCGTTTCAACCTGCGCTATCATACAACAAGTGCACTGTTCTCTCTTTTCTCTTCTTGAGTTACCTCTCTGTTTTTCTATGTAGAACCCTTGCATGTGAGCTGAGAACAGCTGCCACTCACACATAAATGCAGCCATTCACAGGAATACTTTCAGTCCAACGTATGGCTGATCATTAAAGGAACTGGTCGAGGATTCTCTGTACCAGGGGTGAACAGTTATTCTAGCACAAACATAGAACATAACTTTCCCCCTCACCACTGTCAACTCTTCAAAAGATACATTAGTTTAGCCTTCTTCAGTTTGCTACATATGGAAGTTGACTGACCAAATAACAGTGAAAGTATTTCTGTTTCAGAATAAAGTTGGGCAGTAGCATGGTTTGGGTTGTAAATTCATTGTATAACTGGAATTCTTGGATTGCTGTGAATGCTCAAAATTGCCAGAAGATTGAATTTCAATGTAGCTAGCTGGTTTAAGGACCGGAAATATATGAAGTTAAACTCATTTGCAGAGCACCAGAGGAAGTGAGTGATTCAAAGAAAAGTAGATGGCTTACACAGATAACGCAGACAGCATCAATTAGCGCACTCATAGCACTGTCTGTGCAAAGTACTTCCTAGTTTTTTTGTTGTTGTTGTTTGTTTCTTTGTTCTGTGTTTCTAGTTTTGCTGTTAACTGGAGCTGTGTGTTTCTTTCGGATGCAGTTTTTGTATAAACAAACATCTCTGCCAGATTGCACTAACCATTTGATTGACCTTGAAGTTTGTATCTCATCCAATTCCGAGGCTTAGCTAAAGTAAGTCTGCATCTTATATACTGTCAGGATTGTGAACAGCACTGCAGATGTCGCGAACGTTTCTTTGTGGTAGCAATACACATCAATTCTTTGTATTGGTGCCTTTTTAAAACGTGCTTGGTTTTGTCTTTGTTTTCCTTAAGTTCGTTGTCCTTTCTTTTTAATTTCAATTGGAAATATTCAGCTATGTTTTTGAATAAAATGAAATATTCTATCATATCACTGAAACAGAATATCCAGGTTTTCCAGATCTTAACGTGAAATGATTGTTATTTTGCATTTCATTAACTGCAACTATTTTGAAGATTTGGATGAATAAGGTCAGTAGTGTATTATCCATCAAGAATACTGCTTGAAATATTTGTGGAAGTAGTCATGAGTTCTTTGGTCCAACAGCAAATAAGTAAATAAATAAATAACTAAGGGAGACATAACGTAGCTGAATTAAATGACTATGAATGCAAAAGTTACACATACACAGTTTTAAGGGGAAAAAAAATTGTAACAGTTTGCTAGTATTTTTCAAGGCTTTTTTTTAGTACAAGTAAGACATACATCTTTCACACATAGGGCATGTGAAAAAAGCTTCTTTTGTTATTGCTTTTCAGTTGTTTGATTCTCAGTTCTGCACTCCCATTTAAAGAGTTCATTATTTCAGAGCACAGGTGATGAGGAAAAATGTTTCTGTGGAAGAACAGCTTAATTTCACAGTGTATAAAGAAAAGCATTTAAAATATGAAATGTACTCTTTAAAAAAAAAAAATCAACCATTTACAAGGTAGGACATCTTATTAAATAGTAACAAAAGGAACAACCATAAAAATTGAAGTTCTTTGTTGTTGCTAGGCTGATCCTGAGGAAAGAATCAAAAACACATCTAAAACGGTAAGTCTGTTACGACATTAGTCTAAAGTTTATGTTGGGTTGAAAAGCCAACAGTAAAAGAACATCCTGCAGTCAAATCGCTTCCGCTTCTGGATACTAGTGTATAATATAGTATGTATGCTTATTATTAGCAAATTTCCTCAGTACAGTTTTATATTTTTGTTTATAAGACATGGCACAAACAATACTTGCATACATGGAAGTTACGTCTATGCAAGTCACGCATCCTCCATTTTACAGCTCATTGTACTTCCTAGCAAATTCATGCATATGTAGAAATATTATCATAATTTCACATTATGATTGAAGGCACAAAATTCAGATAACTGTGGAGAATTTTACTTCATAAATGGTCTCAGGATGGGGGTTGGGATGAAGGAATCAGAAAAATACTACCTGAAAGATTAAGTCACTATAAAGGAGGAAGAAAAATATCATTCATCTGTCCACAGAATTATGTAAAAAAATTTATTCTGTGATTGTTTACATCATTAAATGAAGCAGATGCCTGTGTTTACATCTGTACATCTAGTGAAAGCAAAGCTCTCAGTCTAGTTGTTTTATATTTAGGAAAGAATCATCACAGGAAATTCCTATATATTTGACAGCTTCAATGCAAATGAAAGGTACAGCGTCAAAATCAGAGCTACTAACAATGACTGCTTAGTGAGTGAAAACTGGGGGGAGTGGAGTACACCAGTAGAGTTTGGTAAGAATGAAAATCATTTTCTTGACATAATTTTCTCTTAATTATTATTTGTCTGCTTCGCTTATTACTTCCCAGGTGGAAACACTTTTAAATTTGCACATCCCTTCAACTTGCTAAGATGAAAAGGAGCAAAGAAGTGGCATATCTCTCAATATGAGGGAGGCTTCCAATCGTTCTGCTGTGACAGTCAATACTTCTTGCAAGAAGATAGCAGATAATGCACATCTTTTTCAAGTCTCTGCTGCCATCTGTTTTCCTTCAGTTTTCACAGACCTATCATTTCACCTGTTCTCTGTCACCTTAGATTTTGAAATAATATGTAGACTCTGTTCCTCACAAAATGTTTGGTAAAGCGTCAAGTTGCTGAGGACATACTGTCTGCCATCCCATTCCTTCTCATATTACAAGGCAATGAGAAGCTAGGCCAAGGAAGAAGTAATGGCACGATGTTGTGAAATGCCATCATGCATCAGAGAAGATGCTTTACATAGTGCAATAGGTGCATTCTTTCCTATTTTGTGATACTAAACACTTTGATGATTATTGTCTTTCAGGAAGAGAACAACTGACATCTATTTCATCATACACATTACTTCTGATATCAGCAATAGCAGCAAGTCTCGTACTTTTCTTCTGCATCATGTAAGTCTTATTTCTTGTGCAAAACTTGTATTCTGGATTCTAATGTATAATAACTCTTCTTTTTTCCCAGCAGAAATGTTCTGATATCTCTTAAGTAGAGAAGACAGGGGGAAAGGTGATACTGAATTATAGCAGGTATCATGACCTCCTGGCCATAGAATATCAAGTGAGCTCTGTATTTCTGATTCCCAATGTTTTTTTATCTACTTGATCAATACAGCACAACTCCTTCCAACAGAGATATGAGGTCTTAGATCAATTCCTCTTTAGTTTCTGCCTTGGTTTAAGGATATTTCTGTTTCAGAGGATAAAGAAAAGCAACTTCCTGTAATTCTTTAACTAGTCATAAAATAAACTGCAAAAATTCAAATTCTGAACAATGAACTGATGCCACTGGTTTTGACTCACAATTTTTAGATACCTTTTCATTATTTTTGTCTCAGAGAAAGAAAATAAGGCCTCACTGTTACAATAATAGAATAACATTATTATAAGTTTGTATATTGAGTCTTTTCTTCTCCACCTTTTTTTGACCCTGTAGAACCATTTATTTAAAAACAGTACCTGCTATTGTACTACAGCCAAAAGACCTATTCCACGATATCTCTCCAGTGAATTTCCAGGTATGTTTTCTTTCCATTTCTCTGAATTTTTTTGTAAAGAAGGATCCACTGCAGTCTCAACCATATGAACTAAGTGTCAGATAAAAGTATATAAGCACAAAATATATTTCTTTCTTTTTCTTCTGTTGGGGTATCAAAAGATGAGCTCCGTATACAAGCAATTCTCCTGGTTCTCCTTTTCCATTCAAAGATATTTGGTATTGGCTAAATAAGCCATTTCACCGAGCTCTCCATAGCCTAAGCTTCTCAGCACAATAATAATGTAGATCCAGACGGCTGGTAGCTACGCAGAGAGAGACACAGAGAAATTTACTTCTGGTTAAAAATACTTCTCACATAGCAGATGTTGAGACCACATTTGTATTTGGCAATGCTGCTGAAGGAGGAGAATTTTCCAGGATATGACAAGCAAAAAAGTATAGCAGAACGCTGAGAGGTTTTGATCTGTGCAGAGTGCTTGAGAGACTTATGAGAACAAGGAAAATATCACAAGTAAAAATGAGAGAACTGCCAGTCTGGAAAGCATTGTGCAAAATGCTTGGTTGCAACAATTCAAACAGTATTTCAGCTGGCAATGAGCAGGTCTGGAAGCAAGAATATGCCTACAAGGACATACTGGAAGCTTCTATAAATCCTACTTTCATTTCCTTAGTCACATGAACTTTCCTTTGTTAGATCCAGAGTCACTTTTGTAAAACTTCTTTGGTTTTTTCTGGGGATCTCATCATGAAGGGAAGATATATACTCATCTACTCCAGTCCTCTCATTGCCAGAATCCCACATCTTCTATATAATACATAAATAATAACAATTTGAGTAATGAAGATTCAAAATTATAAACTAGTGATCAATCGCATGCATAAAATGTTAATGAAATATTTTTTTCTTTTAATAGACAGAGAATCAATTCATAAAGCATGAAACTGAAGAAATAATAACAATTATTGAAGAAGCATAATGGCATGCAAAAGAAGAGAACTTTCTTTTTTCATGCAAATGATTATATATGTACTTGTTGGCATTAATTTACAGGTTTTTTATATTCTCCCTCTTGTAAGCAGATGTAACAGCATTGCCTGATCAGGCCAGTCTTCTATAATCTATCATTAAAAAAACTTTGTGTTATTTGCTTGGAAATAATATATAATTTCTGTAAGTATTTTGAGTTATATACTCCAACTAGTGGAATACTCTAACTAGTAAGGAGATGTCAAACAGAATCATTAATATGGATTTTAATCATACATTGCACTTCAACAGATGAATCATTTAGACTGGGAAAACCACGAGTTAGATGTCATGTATTGCCCAGTGCCATGCCTACGTTCCATCTCTTATCTCCCCCATGCTTGTATACCTCATTGCCATATCCTGTGTATCCCTTCCTGAAGACTTTGGCAGTCATCCAAGCTTATACTGCAATGGTACCTTGATAATAGCACACAAAGGTAAATGTAAACCCAAAAAGCTACAGATATTTGCTCAATGATCTGTTATTAGTAATGGAAATAGCATATTACTGAGCTACAGGGTTACAAGAGCTGAGCTACTTACATTTCTGTTATAAGTGATCTATTTTTTCTCATGTCAGCGTTACCTAAGTCTCCCTCAAGAATAAATACTGAAGAACTCCTATGCCTACTAAGCAATTCTGTTCAATCCTGTTCCTGACTGGCTTTTCCAATGCCTTATTTGAAATTTCTAAAACAACTACTTCTGAAATGAATTTGATATGAAGAAGAAAAAAAAAAACAAAACAAAACAAAAAAACAAGCAAGCATGCAAACAAACAAAAACACAACCATAAAATGAACCCTGGCACACTGGAATGTCTCAAATGACTTGCATGTTCAAATTGCATCCTTGTAAAACAGGAGAGGTGCTGATGAGAGAAAGAAAAAAATATGCCAGATTCTAAAAAATGCTCAATATGGATACATTTAACTGAAGAAGCATGAGTTTCTTTTCATCGAACTGGAGCTTCCAATGAGAATTTCACTTCTGCCCAGAGTATAACCCTGGCTGGAGAGAAACGTGCCTGGAGTAATGCCGTAATGTAAACCAAGTCCATCCGACAGGCACCAAGGCATCTTCTGCAACATAGGAAATCCCCAGTGTCAGAAGGAAGCAATCGGGGCCACAGGTCACGGAGATCTGAGTTCATGAGTTATGAGAGGATGGCTCTGGCATAAAAGAATTTGTGTAGGGCAAAGGTAGCAGATGCCAAGAACTGTTAGAGAGGTTACTTGAGACTCAAAGGGAGGAACTGTAGTCTGTGTCATGACATCCAAACCACAGGAAGAGGACAAAGGATATATGGAAGATAAATCTAGGCTGCTGGCAGGCAAGCTAAGCAATACGCTCATGACATCTCACATATATATTATGCTATTTGCCATCCCCTTTTTTCTTAGGATCTTAAAGTCCACCACATTGCGGTCCTTGCAGTCAGGATTGCCAATGACTGTCATATCCTTGACCAACTCTTCTTTGATGAGTTACAAATCCAACTGAGTACCTTCTGCATTTGGTCTGTCCAGCATCTGTGGATATGATTCCTGATGATCTAATTCTCCGTACCCTGCCATGTTGCCCTTCCAGCAGATTTCAGGATGGTTAAAGTCATTTCAGGCAGCTGAAATCCCATCTTAATAGACAAAATTCAGTGATAGTGATAGTGATAAACATCTGCTAGCCCACATGATCAAGATGTTTCCTTTGAAGCCAGATTTTTTTGATTCCATGTTTATAAATAAGTTTTTATGGACAATTTCTTTTGGATAACTTTAGAAATAGAAGTTGAAAAGGAGCCTAGTCTTTAAATTATAATGTATTAACAGTAAGAACTTCTGCATCACAAATGTCCAGCTAAAACCAAAACTTACCATGGAAGTCAAAACACATAAGGTCTACTGGATCCTTTCTGTTCTGTTTCACAATCATGACTGTTAGTGAACTATTTACACTCTCTTGGCTTTCACTATGGAAGCTGTTGAGGCTGCAAAGCCCCTTCAGAAACCTGAAATTCACTTCTAATCTCCTGATGAGAACAACAGAAGTCCTATTCATGAGATAGAGGAGGTAGGAGTAGTTGGGATTACAGCATCTCTTTCCTGTTCTTGGGCAAAGACCCAAAGTAATGATCACTGGAAAAGGGTAGTCAGGATATGTAACCTTCCAACTATCTGATTCAGATGTTCACACAGACAGAAGTCTTGTATTCTGGTCCCCTCTTGCTATTCCTTTGTTCTGTGGAAAACATCATTTTCTGAAAAAAAAGGAAGTAGTGCAAGTACCAAGAAGAATGTTGCAATATATACAAGAACCATATATTGCCATAAAAAATGTTTAGACAGCTCTTGTGAGCACTCCTATTGCTGTTGGATGAATAAAATATTCTTCAAGCTTTAGGACTTTCTAGGAAAGTTGTGTTAATTCTGATCTGGCAGTGGCAGGATCATCATGGAACTCAAAAAACTGAGAAGCTGAATACATTCTCACTACCTCTGTAATTCTGAAAAGAGCCTATTTTTCACCTGCTGGGTTACAGTAAGGCCACTCCACACAGGTTTCTTGGACTTCAAGGCTTTGATAATATCATCAACATGCAACAGTTTTGCTTAGTGATTTTTTATTTTTAAATTTGTTTATATTTTTAAAAATCTCAGGAAGGATTTGCCCTAAATACAGACAAGCAAAGAAATCCCCTGGGTAACAGAGCTTCTTTGTGGTGGTAACAGTACTGTCCTTGTGGGTTGTTTGGCTTGTTCTCCTACAATACATTCTAGTTAAAAAAAAAAAAAAAAAAAAAAAAAGAGTGTTCGCACCCCAAAACCTCAAAACCCCTACTTCCTCAATGTGTTGCTTAGATGCATCATCTCAGAAAGTACCAAAGAGTGCTGCTCTTCTACTATTTGCTATAAGCCTGGGAGCTCTTCAGAGTGGGAACATAAGGCTCAAGTAACCATGAAGTAGTGTTGCACTGGAGAGAAGGAACCCAGCGCTGCATGGATCAGTTTCTCTTTGTTCACTCATTCTAACACATTAATTGGGAGGACTCTAAATCTGGAAGTTGACAGCACTTCCCAGAACCAAATTTAGGCACACAGAAAATGCAATTGTCCAGCATCCCACCGCATCTGCACCAGCGTGATGAGCAGCTGAGTCACATACAGGCACTGCATAGCCATCCAGCCACAGCCATATATGGGCTTGTGCTCCGACTGCTTCTCCCAGGAAATGTCTGTAGGCGTGTGGAAATACAGCCCCCTCAGAGCATCAGCTGACCTTAAACACCATCCTTAAAGTGGTGCAGGATCAACAAATGCAACTTTGGTGGAATTGATTCCAGCCTTCTTCCTTTCCACCTATCTCTGGGCTCACCTCAGCACCTTTCCTTCTCTTCTGCAGTGTGAGGTGCCAGAGTGGGAGCAGAGCTCCTGCTTTGGAGATATCAGCTGCAGGAATGGGGTGGGAGACTGCTTAACAATCTGGGAACTATGCTACTGGAAGAGGGAGACAAAAGATCTCTCTCAAAAAGAAAGGAGAGAGAGAGGCAGATGCACAGAAACTGTCTTCCTTCAATTTTCTAAACTCCATTAGATTCTCTCTGGCATTTGTTATGGCTCTAATTTTATCGCTTTCCATTCTCCTTAAAATATCACCCTAGGGCCACCAGCCCCTGCCACAGCGAGACTGCATAGTGGCCAAGCTCCAGCTCAATACAGCCCTGCCCAACCCTGACATGGCCCCTGCTCAGCTGGGCCCACCATTGTGAGCGCCCCCACATCCCCAGCTGCCTGCTCCTGGTAGTGCTCTTGGATGACACCTGGCCTTGAGGGCCTGTCCTCAAGCACCAGGGGCAGCATGCTTGGCCCATGGAAGGATATGCTTTTTATTGAGTCACGCTTTGTACAACTAATAACTATTTACAGACAGAGATAAATATCTCTGAGAGGAAATGTTTTTACATATTTATTGGATTCCGAAGTATTACCGGATTCTATACAACAAAAAAGAAAATTTAACAGCTAACTACTTGTTCATATTGCATGAAATGTGGGTTTTAAAATTGCTAAGACTCTTGATTTTGTAACAATCAGAAGGGAAGTGATGAGCATCACATCTTGCAACACTTCCGATAATATGAGTGTTCCCTAAAATGTAGAAGACAAGGAGGCAGCCCTATTTGTAGCTGTATAACCATTGCAATTGCGAGTCTTTCCATTTTCTCTGAGCCTCAAGACTATGATACAAAGATAAATGAGACAAAGAAGTTTTCAAATACAAGGTATGTCTATCTTTGTCTTTCTGTTTTGTTTATGGGAGCATTTGGTAATGTTCTGAGATAGATACAGGAAGCCATGGGCTGGAGGGCCGATGATCCAGGCATAATCTCAGAAGCTGGCAGAGAAATACATGGAGCTGAGTTGAATAAAGATTTTTGCAAGCAAGATATCTACTGCCTGCCAAGAAAGTTCTTTAGCCACATTTTTTTATTTTCTTTCTGGTTTTGGCATTGTATTTGTAATAAACTTAGATGCTGCTCCTAGATCTACTTTTATGCATGTATACTAAAAAATACACTTGGAAGTATACTAGCTGAGCTAACCAAATTTAACATACTGATCACTGAGTATCTAGAGCTAATCGATTTTGCTGTGACAAATTCTGATATTTTCTATTTGCAGCTGTTTACCCACATGCTTGAGGTCTACTCATCCTGATAGATAATCTTTAGACCTTAAGATGGCAGTCATCAGCGAATGTATGTAGAATTTCTAGAGCTGTTCCCAAATCAATAGCTTTACAAATCATCACACAAATTATTTCGCTGCAGTGAAAAACAACTTTGTTGATCTTGTTACTATCCATTTTAAAGATTCCCTGGCTGCTTGAAACATCCATATAATCTTTTCTTGCACAAGAACTGAGATGGGCAGACAGTTTGGAAGCAGGTAAAGTGAGCAGATATGACCAGACCAATTCAGAGGGCAGCAGTTTGCTCTGATATCTGTCATATTGGACAATTTTTGTTGCTTTCTGTCTCCAAGGAAGAAAAGATGCTTGCTTGTCTTGGACTCATCTTCATGACACAGTGGATGCTGCTGGTTGCCCAGATGTATGATGATTGGCAGTGTACAAATTGTGAGTAGAACACTTCCTGCAGATATCCTCTTAGGTGAAGTGTAACATGCTTCTCTTTAGACATATTTGTCCCCCAGTTGCCTTTTGTCTTAGATCTGGTAAGTAGTAACCTCTATACCTCAAAAATCCAAATATAATCGATCCCTATTATGTGTTAATTTCAGGGGAGATGTCAGATTCACCCATCCAAAATTTGATGCTGAATTGGTGGAAAACAGAACTGAGTTGGATCAGCACCATGAATTTCACTAAGTACAACTGTTCTATGTCAGTATATAATAATGTGGTCGAAATACAGGTAAATTTTCTATGTAAAATATCAACAGAGATAAATCACTACACTTTATTCTTTATCTTTTGTATTCTTGAATAACTGAAAAAAAGATAGTCTGTGTTTTAGCCATTCTTTTTAGTTTTTATTGAGGCCCATCTTGATACTGATATGTGTCTGTCCTCTGACAATTCTCATGAAATTCTTGCCCTGTGAGGACTATTGTGGGACCAGGATCTTGATGAGACTGAAGCATAAGACTGCCTGTTTTCCTGGTTTCAAAGGAACTTCACTGAGAGGCATCTCATGCTGTATGGATGAGAATTTTCATGTATAGAGGAGAAACTGAGTTAGACATATGTGCTCTGACTTACTTTAATAAGTGGTCGGTGGCACTGGAGCTGTAGTTTAGCTCAGAACTGAGACTCATGTGACATAGAAGTTTGTGAAGGAACAATTTTTCTGGAGTGGCTCCTAGGATCCAAGCTGGTTATTTCAAACACAGTAGGCACATTTGAATAGACAAACTGAACCAAAACCTGGAGGAAAAAAAAAAAAAAAAAGGGCCTGAGCATCCAGCAGCTCTGTAGCTAGACATTCTTGAAAGGCATTCACTTTAGATCACTCTGCAGGACAGCATGTTCCAGATGCCTGTCTTGCATCTTATCCCAGGAGAGCAGGAAACCTATATGCATAGCTAAAAAAGAAAAATAAGATATATATATATAGACATTATATATTTTTGGTTTGGGTTTTTTTTTAATACAGCTCCAACATTTTGATAGCTGACAGGAGACATGGAACTCAGAATGGATTACTTGGACAGTGTTCTGACGTTATGGAAAGATGATTTCTTTGTCAGGTTCAGTCTGTTTTCAGCTCTTATGCAGAGAAGATGGCAAGCTAAACCTTTCCCTGTTTTGTAATTACTACATGTATTAACCAGAATAGGTTTTCTTTTGAAGACTGCTATGTTCTTCAAAGCTAGTCATGAACTCATGGGAATATTTTTTTCCTAAATACATACATTACTCCAATATTCACCAAATTCTCTTCCTCTAGACACCACAGCTGCAGTAATGTCACAGTCTATTTGGTCAATATCTCTTGTGCATCAGACTGACTTGATTACCTCTAAAGTTCAGGAACGGGAACTGTATCAGGAAATACTGGTTTTGACATCCTTTTTTGCACAAATAAAGAATAAGCATTTTATGCTATGCTGCTCTGTCAGTGTGCAAAATATATACCACATTTACTGTTTCTGTAAGCAGTTTCCAGAAGTCTAACTTCTGGGGAATCTTTTAATACTCCATGTAGTTCTAGCATCTGCATCAATGATCACAGATTAGAATAGTCATGTCACCCTCATTTCAACTATCTAAGCATGGAAACCTTAGTCTTCAAAACTCTGATAAAAGCTACCAGTGAGATATAGGTCCTGCCTGGAGAAAATGTATCCCATGCATCTTAGATGCAAATACGTGTGTCCTTTACCACTAAATACAGAAGGCACTTATATGATTTGTTCAAATTGGCTGCTAACATTAAGAAATCTAATTCTACTAGACATTAACCTCAAGCCATCTCCTTACCCAAGCAGTCACTTGTGGGCTATCTCCCTTTGTCTTTGAAATGAGAATAAAGTACAGAAAAGCCATCTGTTGATTTTTACAAAAGAACATATGCTTCATTTTGAGGAGGTTCAAAAGATTTTTTATGCTGATGGATGGATAGAGAGGAGGAGTTCCTATTCTTCACACTACTCTGTCATGAGATTTTCTGATGGGAAGCATCAAAGTCTTCACCTTATGCTGATAAAGGCTCATTATCCAACATTTCTAGGAAGGGAGCTCTCTGTCTTAGGGAGATATAAGTACTTCACTCTAGTAGCGGACCCAGTGTTACACAGAAAGCACAGGCTTTCTACAGGAGTATTACATAAACTGTTAGTTGAAAAAGTTAAAAATTAACCACTTGAATGTAATTTTTCAGGAAAAGAATACAAATTGCATCTTTGGAAGAAATCTAGCATATCCTCTGCACAACGGGGCAAATTTTTCGGTTAAAGCAGAGAGCACTAACAGTACATACTCAGTCACATGCAAGTATATTCCTCAAGGTAATGCACTAGACTTTGGGAAAGGATTTGCATACTTCTAATGGGCCTGAGTGTAAAAAAAAAACAACAACCATGAAGTGCTTCCTTCTTTAGTTATTCTATTTCCTGGAAATGATATCTCCTTGTTCATATCCTTATGGCAATGTATGTTGGACAAGTGAACTGTTTTCCTACAACTTGTAGGAAACTCAGTAAACGTTTTGCCCTTGGTTAATGTCTTGCTTGGCAACATTTTCTTAATTGCAAATTCTCTTCTGAATATTTTATTAGCTTCATTTTCCTGTATTATTCAAAATCAAGTTGAAATAGGTGTGTGGCTGTGGTTTTTTAAATTTTTCTAGAACTGTGTGATACCTTGAATTCTCATGGTGTCACTTTGTAGTGTCCAATCTATGATAACAAAAAGTCTGACAGAATCTGCCCTTTTTTATATGAGACAGATAACAGATATGAGAGTGTTAAGATAATGAGGTACAATATTTGCTGATTTAAGTAACATATAATTGGAATATACACAATGACGCTACTTCCTGTCTCATCAAGCTCAAAGAAATTATTGTTTCCTTATAAAAGGAGGGCTAAGCCATTCTTTCTTTTTAAAAGACATGTTTATTCTCCTTGTTAGCCTCTGTTGGAGTTAGGAGTTAAAGAGTAATTTGTAGTGTTTGTGATCTGGTGATGTTAATCTCAGAAACCAGAATAATTCAAGCAACAGAGGTGGCCACTTTAGGTGTCAGCCTGCATTATGGCAACCTAGTCTTCATGGAGCCTAATCCTGTCATATGCAACTTCAGTCATATCTTTGGAGGACATAGCTACATCAGATTCTTCACAAGATCTGTCAGTCTAAATATCTTCCAATGCAGCAACGTAAAATGATGTTTACCATTCCTAATCAAAACAATAATTGCAGTTGCAGGTGTCTGCTGTATCTAAGCATGTGCCAAGATCCTCCACTTTGGAGCAATCCACACATTTTTTCCTCATAATGGACATTGCTGTGTTTGCAGGCATTAATGGGTCAGCCATTAAGAACTTCTCCTGTGTGATTTATGACATTTCCCTCATGAACTGCACTTGGCAGGCAGGCAGGAATGCTCCAGGAGATACTCAATATTTTCTCTACTGGCAGAACTCGAGGTGAGTAGGTCTTCTTGAGTCTTGAATTCCCACTTAACACATCACAGTACCCGTGTTTAACTAAAACTCTTTGAGATATATATATATATGTGTGTGTGTGTGTGTGTTATATTATCTATAGAGATGATGACGTAATGGAATGTGAGCTTTACATTGAAGACGAAAATGGCAGACATGTGGGATGTAGATTCAAAAACGTGAAGATAGAGAAATCCTATTTTTTGGTGAATGGGTCTAGCAAAAACTCCCTGATCCAGTTCTACGACACAAATATTGACCTATATACAATTGGTGAGTAAATTATTTATTTTGTTTTATTTCTACTATTGCATGAGGGTAATAGAGCATTTATCACTGAGACAGAGCCTGCAGTCAGACAGAATTGTCTCCCCACATGACAGTTTTTCCTGTTTTCTGAAAATATTTGGTCTTATCATTGATGCTGGCAAAAATACAGTTCAGAAACAGACCACAAGAGGTAGTAGTAACATTCTGAAATAACTGTTAAGAGAAGTCTGACCATCCTAACAATTCTTACGTTGAGAGTGAGGATTTTCTGGCTTGAGTGTCATTTATCTAAAAACCATGCAGGCATTCAAATCCATTGGATGTTAAAACCAGAGTTCCTAAATTCTCATTGAAATCTCTAGTTCTATCTTTACTTGTGCAGCTAAGGTGAAATGTGTTACTCGGTCTGTCAACTCATTTAGCTGATTATTATCCTAAAGATGGTGAACACTGGCTTTGTAAATGCTTTCACACTGTTTTTAATTATGTTTAAAGCTGTTAAAAATTATCTTATTTCTGCGTTTAGTGTCTGGCTGCAGAATTTAGCTTCAGTTTACTTCCCCATAGAATCTGTAACCATTTTCATTTTATGGACTTTCTACATTTCAGTTCAGAACACATCTACTCATTTACCAGCATTGTTGGACATAACATTTTTTTTTCTTAAGAGTGGTATCTGTACAGGCAAGACCTGAAGTCTCTTTTCACTCATTATCCTTGCGATGACAAAAGAAGCAGTATATGCCCTCCTTTTCTAATCGCTCTGAATAATTTATCCTGGCTGGTGTTTCTAGCTCCCTGGTCCTTTGAAAAATACTATATTATAACTATTATTTACTTAGTATTTTTTTTCAGTGACCTTCAGACTTCTTCCTTGTTTAACTTCTCAAAATGTTACTGCTTTGGATCAAGGTTTTCTTTATAGTTGCTGCTTTTCCATCCTTTCTTATATGGAATAACACCATTACTTGACATGTATCATACAACATAAACACTGAGCTAGAAAAAATACAGGGTATGCATCAGCAGTTCTTCCATTCAAGGTCAGTTCCTTTATCATCTGTAAAAATACATTGTCTCACCTGTATTCCTAAAGTAAAATGTGAGAGACTGAGAGACGGTGGCTTTTTCAAGAAAAGCAGCTACCTAATGAAAGAGCCATGAAGAAAATAAGCAAGGATTCTTTACAGCTGTGGCCCTTCTCAGCTTTTTTCAGCAATCTACTTGAATTGCATATACATCGATGGAATTTTGGAGATGGCATTTCACACCACTACCTTTTTCAGTGATGGCCAAAGACATTTCTACTAAAGAGACACCAGATAGTGCCACCAAGAAGCATAGCTTCATTCTATAAAGAAAAGGAAGTAAGCTGTACTATTACTCAGAGAAATTAAATAAAACTGCTTCTTGACCAAACAGCCCATCACAAACAGACCAGTCTTGTCTGTAAAGACTGATGCAAGATAGTCTAACTGAAACCATTCCCTCTATTATTGTTTTATCACTCCTTTAGTCATCAGTGTCTGCTTGTCCTTTGCTGTTAAAATAGATATTAAGTCCTTGGGTATGATCAAAATGCAAAAGTATCTGTACTTTTGCCCAGGTTTGTGAAAGTAGGGGAGATGTCTGAAGTTCTAGATTCTTAAAACTGAAGTGCCATTCTTAAATCCGTATGGTTATTTTTGGAGGAGAAATAAGCTGCTTGGTTCATAACAC
This sequence comes from Tympanuchus pallidicinctus, assembly GCF_026119805.1. Taxonomy (NCBI): domain Eukaryota; kingdom Metazoa; phylum Chordata; class Aves; order Galliformes; family Phasianidae; genus Tympanuchus; species Tympanuchus pallidicinctus. Next base: position 5,923,446 of record NW_026294780.1, on the reverse strand, counting down.
CAAGCAAGCCATATGGTCATGTCACAGAAGAGTTAAATGAGAAAGCTTAAAGAATGAAATAACCTTCAGAATTCTTACATTAGGATTAACATCAGATTGCTCTCCCTGAACCACATTCCTACTTCTTTTCCTGGAGACAGGATATAGAGAACTCTGGTCTTCTAACACAGTGCTCAATAAAAATAAATGCAAATAAATATATTTATTCACAGAAATGTTACCCACAATTCTTCTTTTTTTTTTTTTTTAATCAAATCAAAAACTATTAAGTGATTTTAAATATTTGAATTCTTGAATTTATCATTTCAGAAAAACTCATGCCTCCATCAAATGTCACTGTCAGTTGTGACGAAAATTCACATTCTTGCACTATTCGATGGCAACAACCCCAAATAAATCACTCTAAAAAAGACAGATGTTTTAAATATGAAGTTGAAATAACATCCAAGGTAAGAGGAATCTCTAGACCTACATTAAACATCGATGCAAATTTTTACATTTTCTAATATGCATGGGTAAAAAGAAAACCTCTTGTATCATGTAGACTTCCTCATATGCAGTGTTATTTTTCACTGTCGTGCCTTTCTTGCACGTTGTGAAACTGTACTGTCCCATTTTATCCCACTTTATGGCTAATCACAACTTGAACATATTACAGATTTGGCAGTGACAAAACTAGAAAAAGTACTTTCTTTTGCTGAGGTTCACTTCTTTCCAGTGGTGACTGCATCTGGGCTGCAGGTACGGGGTGAAGAAATAGTGATTTGGTTAAGCAGTATGAATGTATGGAAGAGGCTGAAATTTCTAATTCAAAATGTAACTAGCTTACCAGACACCATAGCAGCTGGAGATGTATAATGTTAAGTAAAAGAAAACAAGTGAGAGAGAAAGCAGAAAGACTCGACCAGTCTTTGGGAGCAAAAAGGAGTGAGGATGGAGTGACAGACTGAGGGGTCCAGCTGGAAGAAGAGTATATGCACTACACCTCTGGCAGAACTTCGGCAGGCGACCAAGAGGTGGCTGATGGCAGCTGGGGAGGAACAGCCTGCCTGTACTGCAACCCCGCGGCCACTGGGCGGCTGGCGCCGTCCTTCTCTGGAGTTACTGCTCCAAGCTGAGTCTGGAGGCGGTTTGCTAATTCACAGATGATCCCAGATGATTGCTGCTATAAAACCTTACGGCTTCTTCCAATCCCTTTGCCTTCGTAGCAATTAAGTCCTTATACTGAGCTCTGTGTGACTTTGACATAAAGAGAAATCACAGTAAAGCAATACAGAATTCTTTATTTTTTAACATGATTAATACCAGGTTACAAAGAATATTCAATTCATATGGTGTCCAAACTGCCTCGTATTTCCATAAGAAATTATCAGCAGTTTTCATGTTACTAATTTCATCAAAGTCCACCAAATACTGCATTGCAAAATGTATTGCTTTCCAATTGCAAAGGATAAAGTGAGACCAAGATTTTGCTTATATCGTTTTATAGAGAAATATTGCATTGCTAATATACTGCAACCAAAATATATTTGTGCTACAATCAACTTTTAAACTTTATTTTACAACTGGAAATTACTTGCATTGAGAGAAAACAAAAAGGATAACACAGTGACCATGAACAGGCTGCCCTCAGGAGTTGTGGAGTCTCCTTCTCCGGAGATATTCAAAACACACCTGGATGCCTGCCTGTGTGACCTGATGTAGGGAACCTGCTTAGCAGAGAGGTTGGACTGGATTGACTCCAAAGGTCTCTTCTAATCCCTATGGTTCTTTAATTCTGTTATCATCTTTCTTTCTCGTATGTGACATCAGTAAAAACACTAAAGGGAGATTACATGATTCCATTTTCCCCCTCTGCTCAAGGTAGCTGCTTTAGGGATTCAAGGACCTGCTCTCTTGTACAGCAGCATGCTTTGCAACACATGCTCAGGTGCCACATGAGCACTATTATTTTCTGAAGAAATATTTGATCTGATTTCTTCTTGTTTTACAGTAGGAAAAAAAAAAACAAGACTGAAAGTAATTAAAAACAAACAAAAAACCCCAAACCCACAGGATAGTGGAGATGTTGATTATTAGCCTGCCAATTGTTAGTAGTGTGTGGTCAATATGCTATACATTAGTCATTATACCTACACAGAAGAGATATGGGATTTTATTTTCTATCAGAAATGTAGATGAAATATTTATGAATCCAAATCACTTCTGAATGATTTCATCTGAGGGAAAAGAAACATCATTTGCGTGGCATTTACAATTCAGCATAGTGTTTTGTGTTTTTATAAGATATAAATAATAGATTTAAAAAGAAAAGCTTATCTCATGAAGTTCAACAAGGTGAAGTGCAAAGTCCTGCAACTGAGTTAGGGCAATCCCAAACACAGATACAGGCTGAGTGGAGAATGGCTTGAGAACAGTCCTGGGAGAAGGATTTGGCAGTGTCAGTTGATGAAAGATTTAATATGAACTGCCAATGTGCGCTTGCAGCCCTGAAAGCCAATTTTATCTTGGGTTGCATCAAGAGAAGTGTGACCAGCAGGTCAAGGAGGTGATTCTGCCCCTCTACTCTGCTGTTTTGAGACCCCACCTGGAGACTGCATCCAGTTCAGGGGCCCCCAAAACAAAGAGGACATGGAGCTGTTGGAGCAGGTCCAGAGGAGAGCTGCAAAGATGAGGGCTGGAGCCCTTATGGGGAGAGGCTGAGAGAGCTGGGGCTTTTCAGCATGGAGAAGATTCCAGGAGAACTTAAAGCAGCCTTCCGGTATTAGAAGGGGACCTGCAGGAAAGCTGGGGAGGGACTTTTTTTAAGAGCATGTAGCAATAGGGGAAATGGCTTTAAACTGGAAGAGGGTAGATTTAGACTAGTTATTAAGGAGAAATTATTTTCTGTGAAAATGGTGACACACTGGAATGGGTTGCCCAGTGAGGTTATGGATGCCCCCTCCTTGGAAACATTCAAGGCCAGGCTGCATGGGGCTTTGAGCAACTTGGCCTAGTGGCAGGTGTCCCTGCCTATAGTGGCAGTTTGGAAATAGATAATCCTAAGGGTCCCTTCCAACTGAAACCATTCTTTGATTCTGTGATCTTAAAGGCTTTTTCTGATGTGTGTAAGAATAGAGTTACTGTTTGCATTCAGACCAGGGTGGTTTTTTTTTTTTGGTTGTGTTTCAGTTCAAGCATCAACCTGAAATACAATTTATTTCTCAGCTCTAATGGTAAGGAACACAAATACTTTTCCATAGAAGAAATAGTTACTATAAACTTGGCATTGCAGTTGAATCACATATCAGAAATAAAGTATTAGGTAAATTACTAGGTAAATTAGGTAAATTGTTCATCAAAACAAACTGTGAAGTAGATAAGACAGTAATGCAGAGAAAGGTGATAGACAGTTGATTAAAATGACTATCTTAACAAAAAAAAAAAGCGATCATAAAAATATATCTCTCGATATACAGGGTAACTCTGCAGAGTGGACCAATCAAAGTTATACAAAAGTAAGTTTGCTTTTTCTATTTATCAGCAGTGTATGTTCGTTTCATAGTCAATTGTGAAAAGCAAATAGCACACAATTGCATCTAGCATTAGTTCTAAGCTTTATGATATTTTTATTTATGGGCTTCTGAAACGTGTCTAGCTGCTAAATAATTATGATATTTGTGTCACTTGTCATACATTCAAAGAAATGTGGAAAAAAAACAGAAAAGTTACTGTTCCATAACTATTTTTAACATAAATATTTCTTCCTCTCAAATGTTCGGGTCAGAATTTGAAAATACACATTAGTGACAGAAGGGAAAGAAGTCATTGAGAAAATTCCTCCTAGGAATTTAATTCAACTTATGTATACCCAAAAACCAAAAAAAGCCCTTTGGAATAGTTCTGCAGGTATGCTGCACCTTCTTCTACTCAGTGCAGCCTACACTTCCCACTCCTATTCTGAAAGTATCCAAAGAAAGAGTATGTTTTGGGAAGTTCTGGTACAGCTAAGTACTGCAGTCTTCTTATTTGACAATATTTTACAACTTTTGTTTGTCCTAAGGAGCCCTATTACAAAGACAGAAACATGAGCTACATGCAGATGGTTTATTCTTTGAATTAGAGAATTTTAGCAGCACTAATATAAGATGATTCAAGATGCTTTTCTGCTTCTGTAAATGTAGCAAGGAAAATCATAAATAAATCAGAATTACTGATTATGTAATTTCATAAGAAATTACAGGTTAACGAACAGAAGTTGAAAAGTTGAAAGTTCTAGACAGCAAAATTTATGGAGTGATAGACTATACTTGAAAGGATACACACATAGGTACATATATACTACATACTTCAAAAGCAAGCATATATTTTTTGCTCCAAAGCAGCAGTCTGATCTAACAAGCAATCCCTCCATACCTCAAAAACTCTCACTGGTAAACACAGCTTCTACATTGTCAACATCTAGGAATTCAGCAACGAAAAACTCAGTCTAGATGTGGTTTTGTCTTTTTGCTTAGGAAATTATTACAAGCCACATAGTTCAAAATCCCAACATGAGAAAGAAGAACCTGGTGAAAATAAGAGCAGCTGGCCATACGTGTAGAGTGAGCAAAGACTGGGGGGAGTGGAGCGCAGCTGTTGAGTTTGGTAAGAATAAAAAATCTTTACCCTGACTTATCTTTCTCCCTGTTATGGCCTAACTACTTCACACATGGATGTGCACTTACAAAGAAAAATATAAAGTATACGTAAGCATTGTGTTTCATTGCACATTACTGGGAAGGAGAGAGATGACTAGTTTATCTCTTAACATTCTAACTTTGGAAATCAATAAAAAAGTTGTATATTTGAAACTGTAGTCCATCATGCCTGCTTAGTGCTGAGGATTAACAAACAGGTTTGGTGTTAATCTCTCCTGGAAAAATGTACAGCTAAAATGCTAAAACAAAAAAGGGTTGCATTTTGTTCCAGGAGAAACCTTTTGGACTGACATTCATTAATCGGAGTACGTGCTTGACTGTGCATTTATTACTTTTTGTTAACAATAATGATTCATGGCTGTTGCTCTTTCAGGAAATGAAGAAATTTCTTCTTCAGTATGGATTTTACCCGTAGTGGCAGTTGCAACACTCTCAATAGCTATCTTTACAATTTTCTTCTGCAAAAGGTATATGGAATTTATACTTCTATTTTATTTTGTGTGAATGTTTGAAACATCTGCAGTTCTTAAGCAAATAAATTATGCAGAGGTGCCTCTGAACACATTTTCACTCACAATCTAATAGAAGCCAAATTAAAAAGGTGTTCTCAAGGCAGACATTATGATTGTGATACCTAAAGTCTCTGGATGACTCACATACATTTTTTCAAGAGTCTCTACTGTTAACATGGCAAGAAGGTTAATTATGTTTCATCACTTACCACAGAATCATAGAATTATTAAGGTTGAGAAAAGATCTCCAAGATCATCTAGTCCAGCTGTCCATCTACCATCAATATTTCTCCACTAAACCAAGTCCCTTAGTACCACATCAACATGTTTTTTGAACATCTCCAAGGCCTGTGACTCAAACACCTCCCTGGGTGGCCTGTTTCAGCACCTCAACACTCTTTTGGAAAAGAAACCTAATTCCAACTCAACATCCCCTCACTCAACTTGAGGCTATTTCTTCTCATCCTGTTGCTGGTTACATGGCAGAAGAGGCTGACCCCCACCCCACCACAACCTCCTTTCAGGAAATTTTAGAGAGCAATAAGGTCTCCCTGAGCTTCCTCTTCTCCAGACTGAACAATCTCAGCTCCCTCAGCTGTTCTTGCGAAGACTTGATCTCTAGACCCCTCAACAGCATTGTTGCTCTTCTCTGCACATGCTTCAGGGTTTCAATGTCTTTCCTGTAGTGAGAGGCCCAAAACTAAACAAACACTCAAGGTGTGGCTGAGTACAGAAGGATGACTGCTTCCCTGCTCCTGGTGGATTCAACTCCATCCAGCATCACTCTCTGGGCCCAGCCCTCCAGTTGGTTCTTTATCCAGTGAATTGTGTATCTGTCCAAGCCAGTGTCAAAGGCTTTGCTGAAGTCTAGGTAGACTATGTCAACAGCCTTTCCTTCATCCACCAGGCAGGTCACTCAGTCATAGAAAAAAATCAGGTTGGTGAAGCAGGACCTGCCTCTCACGAGCCCATGCTGGCTGGGCCTGATCTCCTAGTTGTCCTGCACATGTCCTGTGATCTCACTCAAGATGATCTGTTCTATAACAATCGGTTCCCAGGAGCAGAGCATGGTACCTCCTTCTGCCTCCTCTCCTCAGGGTGCTGCGCAGAACAGTGAGGTCACCTCTTAGCCTTCCCTGCAAAAAAACCTAAGTTTCAACATCCTCTCCTGATACCAGCTTTTTAAAGCCATTCTTACCAACATGTAGACTGTCTGCCAAAAGATGTAATTTCTTGAAATGTAGTTATTGCAAACACACAGGCTGATTGTACTTATCAGTACAGATCTTCTAACATTCTAACATTAGAATTGTCCTAGCAAGCTAAATTAATCTGAGAATGCATAAGAAATTTGCATTTCTTCCTGAAATAAACTATGCAAGAGAAATGGAAAGAAAAAGGATCGTCTACCTTATCATGTGCTTTGTATAGAAATATGCAGTAATTCAGAGAAGACTGTTCTTCCTACTTGTTTAAAAGTTTATGTTCACTTTATACTGGTTGCAGTGGCTTAAATGTGATCACAGTATTATTTCAAAGAAGAAAATAAATATTTTAAATCTAACCAAAAAGAAAATTACTACCATCTAAATTCTTAGTGTCTTCCTCATATGTATTCATTCTGTGCCATGATGATGTACAATATTCATTTCTTTTCTGAGGAAGATTTCTTCCCCTGGAGGAGGAAGATAAGAGTTTGTTCAAGGATGCAGTGGTTTTGACACACGCTAGATACTTTATTTTTCTGTTTTGCTCTATCCCATTTGAATTCCAGGACTGGTTATTGGAAAGCAGTATTTCCACAAGTTCCAAAGCCAAAAAATCCATTTCATGGACAGCTTGATATAAATCCACAGGTAGGCTTTCTTTCTATTTTATATTAAATGCATGAAATGCAAAATAAGACTATACTGCAGGTTTAAAGGTAATGTTTAAATGATAAGGAACTTAAAGGAAGGAATAACTCTTTCCTTTGCCATATACTGAGGAACTATGAAAGAAAATCAGCAGGGAATTTGTTAAGGGATATCAAATGCAGTACTCTTCTCCCCCCAGGGGGTTTCTGCTGTTCGAGTTTGATGGGCACAGGGGTTAATGCTTTCACTGGTAGGTCTTATACCTATGGATGCCTTACCAGCATCACACTGTTACCAACATAATTATAAACATAAATAACACAATGTCCCATAAACAGAGCCACAAACAGCCCAGTCTGGCTGCTTCTCTCCAGCTGGGCAGGATGAACTTTGCCAGTGGGACTTGCACACATCTGTACTCAAGGCCTGCTCAGTTAACTAAGCTTCAGGCCAAAGTGTACTCACCTGGTTATGTACCTTAATAAAGTTAATCCTTTTGTTCCAATTCTTTTAAAATTATCTGTGAATGGTGTGTCAGAGAAAAGCACACTTTCCCCCTAGTCATTTTCAAGCCAGGCTGAAAATCATGTTTCAGCACTACAGAGGTGTTGAAATTTCAGTATTTTGTCTTTCTAAGGAAAGCTTATCTGATAAAGAAAAAAAAAAAAAAAAAAAATGAAATATTTCCTTAAAATATGCAAAAAAGTTGAAATATTCTCAGAATTACACATACATAAGTTAGTCACATGTATAAAACTAACAGAAATTTTAATTTTCCTTTCAGACGATGGAGTGCAAAATGCAGTCAGTAACTTCTGAAACTGAACAAATTGTAGTAGTTGCTGAAGTAGTAAAATAGTAAAAACAAATGAGGAACCTGAAAGTGTACTTTTTAGTTCAGGCAGTTCAGCTCTGCAGAAAGTCAGGGACTAAAATGCATAGGAAGTATAGCCAAGAGATAAGATAACTTATGTGTAAGTTTTTGAAATGCTTTTGTCTTTTCTTTTAATTTCATCTTACTTTAGCTGTCTGGGTAACTGTCCTTATTGGTTATCTTCCATTCTGTGAATATGATTTAAATATTTCGGTCAAGAAGTTTCAGTTACAACTTGTTAAAGAAAAATAATACTTTTTTTTTTTTTTTTTTTTTTTTTTAATCATATTAAAAATACTAAGAGCCAACCTACTGAGAGGGCAGGCCAGCTATTTAGAGGGACCTTGACATGCTGTAGAAATGGGTTGATGGAAACCTTACAAAGTTCAACAAGTGCAAATGCAAAGACCTGTACCTGGGACAAACTAAATCCATGTATCCTAGTGAGTGGGTGACAGACAGGTTTGTAGACAAGGCTTTGGTCCTCGTGGACAGGGTAGACAAAAATAACCAATGTGTCCTTGTGTATGGTCAGGTGACAGGAGAGCACAGACAAAGATCCCCCTTTCAGTTAAAACCTAATTCCATACAAAGCTCATTCCGGAGCTGGAGTTATATCAGAATAGTCCTGTCATCTGACTCCCTGGTTTGGATGGTTGGAAAGTAAGCCATCCACCTGTTCCTACCTGAGGATGTTATGCTGGAAGCTCACCAGGACTTCTAAGTTGATGTTAATATTCAAACAAAAAATGGTCAAGTGTTTCACTCCTTAACAGAATTAACTTTTGAGTACTTTCATTCACAATAAAAAGAACTTTATCCTCTGAGGTAGTCTCATTGATTTTGACAGCTCACATATCTTTCTGCTTCTTTTGGCCTTGGAGATTCAGGTTTTAAGGATGTCATAATGTTCTTCATAAATAAGTGAGGAACCATGGCTAGAACAAACTTATGCTTTAGTGTAAAACTGCTTTTTATTTTGAGACAGAAACTTGGACTACAGTATCAGGCATCCAAATATCGTTATTTGATTATTAGACTACTTTTTTTACAATGCTATATGCTTGATTATCAGATTAAATATTCCCAGGACAGTTTTCTTGCACCAGGACCAACTGCCATTACATACTAGCCCCAGTCTGAGATAATCCCTGGACTATGCCCAGGATTTGTTGAGGACATTGACATTGTTTGCAAGTCCTGGCCAAGTCAGTGCTGAAAACAGTTGTTTCTGGACTCTTTCCAGTGCTGAGGAGTTGTCCAACCACCAGCACTGGCAGGAGCTATTCCCCACACTAACTTCTACTCTAGATAGGTGCAAACAGCTTTTGGCAGAACTACTGCATTTGAAAAAATTAATGATTGCCACTGGGTCAAAGACTCACCTGGGAAGATTTTTCCTTCAGATTACAAGAACAGGGCCAATTTCTCAAGGAGAAGGAGCTGAACATATGTACAAACAGCATTTGCACATACTTCTCCCAATATGCAGCAATAGCCAGAATAGAAATGCTCACAGTTGCAAGCAAAAAGAGTGACGACATTGTGCTAGGCCACACTAATTTATACAGCTTTTTGATGATATCATTACTGTTGGGCAAAAATGCCAGGGAGAAGCATAGTTTGACTGTAATCCACCATAGCATAACCATGAACTAGGAAACATTAATGGCTCGCTGTAGGGAATTGAATAGGAAAGTATAATAAAGACAGTATCTCTTAGGAGATCGCATTACAGTCTGGTAGATACAAAAGAAACTCCTTATTTCCAGTTTTCTTTTGATAAAGAATAATACGTTAGCTTATTCAGGGAAGGAGCTCAGGAAAAGCTGGCAGGTCATTTAGAACTACATTCTCTATGCAGAACAGTGAGACATTGTAACACTTAGGGAAACAAGCAGACATATTAGGAGACCAGCTTCCCAAATCAAAAGGGCGCAAGGAGGAAAGGAACAGATAACAGTGGGTGTCCAAAGAAGGAATTAAATGTGGAAACTCAAATCTATGCAGTTCTCACAAGAATCCAACTTAAGGGTGATAAGACCTGGCCAGTCCATTCTGTATCATCTTCAAAAGGTTGTGGAGACCAAGGAGGTCTTTGTTGACTAGAGAAAGGCAAGTATTGCTCCCATCTTTAGAAAAAGTTCTTAAGATTATCCCAGGGCCTGGCAGCTTGGAACATCATGATGGGAGTCTTATTGGAGCACATTTCTGAGCACGATAAGGAGGTTACTGGGAGTAATCAGTATGGTTTTTAAAAGAGTAAATACCCATGACAATTGGGGTACCAGAAGGTTCTGTCCTTAAGTCTATCCTGTTTGACATCTTTGTTGGTGAGATCATGTTTGTAGATAACACCAGATTGGGTGACCAATTCATTTGCTCAAAACAGAGGCCACACAGACTGAAGAAAAGGTGAAAAACCAAACAAAACCTGAATTCATCCATTAATGACTTTTAATTTAAGTTGCCCAGAAAAGGAAAATTAGTGTGTGTGGTCTTTTTTTTTTTTTTTTTTTAAGGTAATATTATCTTTTTCAAAATAAGTGTTGTGAAAAAATTTCCTGTGCTTTTCTTAAAACTCTATGAGTTACACTAGTCACTGTTAGTCTGTTACAAAAGAGTTTCATACAGCATTGGGCAACTTGTTGAATTATCCATCTGCGATCTAATCTTTTTTCAATGAAAGGCTGGTGACATTTCTGAAACTTTTATCAGCCTAGTGTTTGTTTTTTGTTTGTTTGTTTGTTTTTCTCAGCAAATGCTAATGCTAAACCAAGATATTATTGTAATTGATCATCCAGACCATGTAGAGTGAATTTCTCTCTCTTATTTATGATAAGCTACTCATGAATTGGCTACTAATAGCTACACCAACACTGTGGAACACCACCTGCAAGAGTCCAGAAGACCACCTGTGGACCAAGAGTACTGGTTCTGGAAGAGATTGTCCTGGGGGAGCCGGAGAGGTCATGGTCCACGCCTCAGTGCTCCTGAGTCTCAACTGCTCATGTTGACAAAGCACAGAATAGCACATTGCACAATACCAAAACCATTTCTGGTTTATTATAAACACCAAGATAAGCAGTTTGTCAGTTCAGAAACAGTTGATCTGATGGTTCCCAGGAGAAGGTGGGGCATGTTGAAGGGATACATAAAAGAGATCAGATGTCCTTAAAGGAAACTGGTTATCAATGGAGTCAGAGTCATGGTCTTGTCCACATAGATAAACCAGGGCACTGTGAGGGCCATGTGTCCTCCTGAGAGGTACACAGAACCTGAGGACAGCCATGGAGCCATCAGGCCATGATCTCTATGGCCAGAACTATCCCAGAGCAGCCAGTAAGCGAGCACAGACAGCCATATCCCATGGAGAGGGAAGAATAGTGCACACAGAGCCCTAGTGAATTCATCCAGACTGGAGATTTGAAACACATTAGTCAAGACTAATGTAGCTACTCTTTGAATAGTCTGAAAGTACTAATCAGATGAGACTGTTAGACAACCCTCAGTTTATTCACAAACATGCCACCGCTACAGGATGCAAATCCTTTTAACAAAATTAATTATCTTTCCAGAAAAGCTCACAAGTTTAAAAGTTTTTAAAATTATCTCCGAATTCTTAATTGGTCATTTATGCATTTCCTTCACCTGAAATTACTTGTCTTACTTCTCTTAGGTTCTGTCCTTCAGACCTTCCTCTTCCTCAACCCTTTCCAGTGCTTGTTCCTCCTCTCCTGTTCCTAGGTGAAAGCCACCTATTGAGAGCATGCTCAGGCCCAAACCCTCCCCAGAGTCTCTCACAGGGCTGGTTCTCAACCAGCAGAAAACAGTACTGATATGCTTGTCCTGAGCATATCTTGGGAAGAAAGAAATTGAACAGCATTGAGCTATTTTAGCTCCCACTGTCAGAATAAACCCAGAAACAGACAGGATGAGAAGCAAGTCCAGAGAGGATGGAAAATGGAACATGCCAATCCTCTTCCCAACGTGCTGAAAAGATGACAAGGACTGAGTCAACACTAGGAATGTTGCTTGAGAGATCAGAATATTTAGCTGAAACACATACACTCTTCTCTCAGTATTCATCACTTTATCTTTACATAGTTTTCTTTCAGTCATAAAATCAAGATTTTAAGAAAATATTAACATACCCTTTTGAGAAGTATCCTTGGCTGATGTTGAGCAAGACGGAGCAGTGTGGATTGAAAAACAAAGACATTTAGAATTTGAAATATCTGTGAAGTAATTCCATATTGGTGGACCTCAACACATACACAAGAAAATAATAATAAAGTGAGAGATTTTGATTCAAGGAAAGCAGGGTTAGAAATAATTTTTCCTCTAACAAGACTAACTGCTAAGGACCCTCCCCCACTCCTAAGAAGCTCAGGGAATTCTCTTTTCTGTTCTTGTGCCTATATTAGGGGTGAAAGATAAAGAGTAATTCAAATCATTCTGTCTGTGAATACTTGAAAACAAGAAATAAAGTCTTGCTGAAGAACAGCAAGCTACTTCTATGTATATCACATATCATGTAAAACAAACTAGGAAGTGGCTAATACTCAGTGTGACCTAAAGCCACAGCTGAAGTTGCTGACAACTAAAGCAAACATTATGATTTAGCTTTTCATATTTTTATGACTGCAAAACCTTTTAGAAACTCAACATTCCATATAGCCATTTGGATCTTGATAAAATTAAATGGTCATGCTGTAAGAACTTCAAGCATTGACTAGTTGTATAAAATTGAAATCAGTGTAACGTAACTGCAATTATTCATTTCCAAAACATATTATTTATGAAAATGCCTTTATTTGTAAGAGGGGTACTTCTATGAATATGTTCATGACTACTGTGTGTTTATATATTACTTTATAATGATTCTGCATACTGTGACTGTTTAGTTTAGACAGTATAGCAGGAAGGAAGAGTTAGTTGTGTGATCAGTTCATGTGAAATCATTAGCATCTGCAAATTAGGAAATTTAAGGAAGTTGAAAAGCTGTAGGGGAAATGATAATCTGAGTAACTTTCTGGTTTGCAGAATTTGCTATTAAGTAGTGGTGTCCTGTAAAAAAAAAACCTGACAGATCTAAACACTTGCAAGCTTAAGTGCCTTTGCTGCTCTGATCCAAAATCAAACAAAATAGAGGAGGAGGGTTTTTCCAGGAGGAGGTATGTGTCTTTGTGTCATCTATTGCTTTTTTCTTTTGCCACAATATAAAAAATGTGAGAATATAAACATTTGCTAAGGATTAAGCTAGATCCACTTATACTAGAACATCTATGAAATCTGGATTAGCTTCCTGCTTTAGAAAGTCCAGGCAAAATACTTGTACTTCCTCCAGGATTCAAAGTTTATGAAATACCTATGATGTCTGTTGCTCTATTTGACTTTCATTATCTGACATTTATTTTGCAATAACTGAAAATATATATATACTTTTCTGCATCCTTGGGGATATTCGGATTTCTATTTCTTGTAAAAAAAGTTAATCATAAGATCATGCATAGATGGAAGGCATCTATGGAAGCTGGTGAATCACAATCCCTGTCCAGAACTGTCAGCTACAGAAGGTTGCACAGGGCTGTGTCCTGTCAAGTTTGGAGTATCTCCAAGACTGAAGATGCCACAACCTCTCTTAGTAGTTGTGACAGTGTGTATCTACCTTTGAAGAAAAAAATGTTTTCTTATCTTTTAATGGAATGTCCTTTCTTTCAGTTTGTGCCTATTGTCTTTTGTCTGGTCACCAGGCACCACTGAGAAAAGTCTGGCTCCATCTTCCTTATTCCCCCAAGTTACCTTATGCAAATGAATAAGGTTCCCTTGAGACTTCCTCTCTCCAAGCTGAGCAGTTCCAATTCTCTCCACCTCTCCTTTTTATGAAAGCTGTTCTACTTCTTTAACTGTTTTTGTGATTGTTTGCTTGACTCACTTTAGTGTATCTGTGTCTCTCTTGTACTGGAAAGCCCACAGCTGTACACAGGACTCCAGGGGTGGCCTCACTAGTGCTGAGTGGAGGGGAATGATCACCTTTCTCAGTGTGCTGGCAATACTTCGCCTAATGCATCTCAGTTTACAATTAACCTTCTTTGTGGCAAGGGAACATAGCTGACTCATGTTCAGCTTCATTTCTACCAGGACTCCAAGGACTCTCTTTGCATGGCTGCTTTCCAGTTGTGCTTGGGATTATTCCTCCCCATGAGGAACAAGAACAGCAGGTGCACGTTTCCCTTTGACTTCATGAGATCTTTATCAGTCCATCCAGGTCCCTCTGAAGCAAAACAGTATGGTGCTACAGCAACAATTTCTCCCAGTTTTATGTCATGTACAAAAATGAAAAAAACTATCTAGAGGTTGAATTGATTCTTGGAAGGCAACATTTAGACATCAATATGAGCTAAATACTTAATTGCCTGTTAGACATTGCCGGATTTTTCCTATGCTTATTTATATGCCTCCTGGTACACTTAATGGTGATCTCCATTTGCCTGTGAAATATAAGCTTTGGTTTGACTGCAGTGTTAAAACATCACTTTATGTTCACATCACCCTATGAGTAAAATTCACATTTTCATTTACTGAAGGGGGTCATGGGCAGCAGTAACTTTCCCACAGCCACTCAAGAAAAGAAAACCACTGGCAAAGCTAGGAGTTAGAATCAAGAAAGCTTGGTTACAGGTGGCTTTTACTGGTAATATCCTACACTCACAGCTTGAGAGAAAAGAACATGCCAAAAAAAGAGGATAAGAAAATAAAGTGTTTAAGTCAGTATTTAATTGATGCCTCTGTAAAAACTACTGTAGATATGCTATAATTTCTGAATGTGACCATATTTTTCTTCTGGAACACCGATACAGAAGTCACTCCAGAGCTTACTGTTTGCCCATGCCTTGCTACAAAAGATCAAACATACATTCACTGTCACACAGTAAAACTGTCTGTCTTCAAGGGATATGATCACTGTTGCTGGGTAGTACACGTCATACGTCTGGTAACATTAGATAATAAGCTTAGCAGTAATTTAGATGTTTTCCTTGATAATTTAGATGTTTTCCTTGATAAAATTTTCCTAGTGAAAAATTAAATATAAACTCTATGTGCATGCCACTAAATAAAAGAAAGTTAGGACTCTTCATGACTCCAAGGTCAAGTAGCACCAGCTACTTTATGTCCACTTAGATTGGGTGGATAGATTAACTTAAGAGCAGATCTGCCTTGGAGAGAGCTAAACTAAAAAGTGAGAGTGTAGGCATCGTGTTCTTGAGTTCCCTCTGTATCTCTCCTCCATGTAGCAGCATAACTACATGCTGAGAGGCCAAGACACTTGCAAAGATGGCCAGGAAAAGAAAAAAAAAGAAAAGAAAAAGGAAAAACATGAGGAAACACTACTTACACAAGCGTATTTTTGTTTCTGTTTGTGTGATCCTTCAGATAACACTCCTAATTGTTTTGGCATAACTACACCTTCCTTCTGACACCTTCAAAAGTGAGATCTGTTCAGAGCAGAGAGTTTAACCATCCGCAAATGATCAGTCTGGGAAAGGGTAGTGGTCCTAGAGGTACAAGGCTCCTTGAGATGTGATGCTGGCTTGACTTCCAGGCAGAAGGAATGAAAGAATAAAGCAAAGGGATTAGGTCTTTCTGCAGCTCCTCTATCCCTTGCTCTGAATGCAGCCCAGAGAAAATTCAGGAGACCTAGCTATTTGTTGGTGCATTCAGTTAGGGCAATGGAAAAAAAAAAAGTACACAACAGTGATTTCTTGTGTAATTTCTTTAAAAGTCAGTCAACTGTGAAACATAAATGCATTGGGAAGCAAAATCCTTCAGTGCTCTGGTCAATGAAAAAGATCATTTCTTCTGAAGAAGAACACTTGCAGTTCCTGCTATTCCTACTGCAAGCCCAATGACATGCCCAGAGCCTGGACACAACAATGCCAGCAATCTCTACTCTAAGCAGTAGATGACTCATTTGGCAGTGCTCCAGGTTAGCATTTCCACTAGAAAATACAGAGAATTAGTAATATGGACCTATGGAAAGCCTGGCAATCATGAGAGCAAACAGAAGGAGATGACAAGAATGAAGCAAAGACAATAAAGGAAAGGTGAGCAGACATTTTAGAGAGAATAGGAAAACAAACACCCAAAAGTCAGGGTAGAATGAAGAAAAGAGCAAGAAAAGACTAAGTGACTGAACTAAGGACGTAAAATGCAGAAAAATATGGTTACAGGAAAAGAGTAGAGAATAACAGGAGGTCTTGATACTGCTGTGTACATTCCTGTGGAGATTACTGAGAACATGGGAAAGTGAAATAACTGTTGAGACCAATATCTCATAGAACATTTCAGTACCAGTCCTCTGTATGCTTGTACTTAAGATTCTTCAGTATCACTTCCCAGCAGCTGTGGCCACATCCTCACTGTTGCAGAACAACTTAGAAAGAAAAGTCTGATGCTGAAGAGATAAGCAGGAAAGTGTCACGCTACCATGAAGACTCTGCTGATGCACCAGAGGAGTGTCCTATCCTGACTCTACTTCTGGAGATTCTAACAGATTGGCCATGTTGAGCCATTTCCATGAAGGGTGAGAAGCCCTTCAAACACATTCAAAACTCCAGCTTGCTTGGATCAGACTGGATTTTTGCTTAAACCACAAATGGAACCAATCTTAATCTGTTCTTCCAAAATGCCCAAAACAGTTAATGGAGAAAAACAGGCAATTAACAGACTATTAGCAGGTGTCCTCTCTCTTCCCCTTCTCCCCCCCCCCTCTCCCCCCACTTTCCTGTATTTACCAAATAGTCCTACAATTAGCCCTAGAAAAAGGATATCTCATGTCCTTTGAGGAATTCTTTGAAAAGGATCATTAAGGTAATACTGTTTCTTTGGGGAAAATTAGTCTGAATACCACACAAAGACTGAATAAGGTTCTGGAAGATGTTTACAGCTTATGGAACGAAATTCATAGGTTCAGAGGACCAGAAAGGCTGTGTACTGTTTATTATTAAATTGTTCCTTAAGACATAGAGTCATAGTGTCAAAAATAGCCTTAAGGGGAGAATAAGCAAAAGGATAATAAGCAGCTGGATTCAACACAGGAACATTGCATGAAATTATTACAAAAATTAGAATATAATTACATTGATAAACAAGTCTGATTGAAAAATAAAGGCGTTCTCAAATCAGGAGTCACCTTTCTCTGTCATTTATGAGAAATTTGTAAGTATATCCATTAAAGATAGAAACAAAAGTTGGGAAAATCACTTAAAACATATGACTTACAAAAAGCTTGATGTAATGGTCATATCTCAAAAGTGTGAGTCTTTAACTCAGGCAAATATCTGTCTGCTAATTTTGGATTAGGTATCAGTGAAGCAGATTTAGCACTTTCCCAACTTCTTAAGTGTAACTTTTAGTCAAAGTTCAATTGTGGATCAATTTATTTGTTAGTTCAAAATTGTTACAGACATGGTCCTGTAAGGAAGCGTCAAATTTTGATTATGAAGAATACATACTCATGCTTTATGTCCACAGTAAAGTTCAACAAGTTCTGGATCCAAAAGAAATAAGGAAGAAAGAAAGCACAGGAAAAAATGCATCATGTTTAATAGTGGGATGCAGGAAACTACACCTAAGAAATGGGATTGTTTAGTACACTCAGTTCTCCATCAAAAGGGGTGAAAAGCGAGGAACCACATTAAAAAAATAAATAAATGAATTTAATTCAGGTTAGTCAGAAACTGATAGAAATATAAAGTTTATGATGGATGCTTCTATTTGGCATGCTCAGGAGAATAGAAAAGCAGCTGTATCTAAGGTTATCCATAGTCAAATGGAATGTGGTAAGGCTCATCAGAATTCCAGTATCTAGGGCACTTTTCTGAATGGAAAACTTTCCTAAGCTGGTATGTGGTCAGAAAAGGAAAGAAGAAAAGGTGATAGTAAATAATGCTGGAAGTGACAGTCATAGAATCTTAGAATCATTAAGGTTGTAAAAGATTTTGAAGATCATCCATTCCATCTGTTCACCTAACAACAATATTTCTACATTAAACCATGTCCCTTAGTACAACATCTAAACATTTCTTGAACACTTTGAGGGATGGTAACAATCACTTTGCCTCTAAAAAAAGAATGAGAAGTAACTTAGGGAAATGCTTTTAAGCCATGGTTGTCCAACCTTTAGGTTTACCTTTGTTCACATATACAATATATAATATAGTTGATGTATATGTGTAACAAAACTTCATATATATATATAAAATTAAAACAAAAAGGAGAGCAACAAAAAAAATACAACTAGTGTGATAATTGAGCTTGATTTTGTGAAACACAAATCAAATACATATCACAAAACTCATTAGGAATCTATCTAAAATTATTTTATATTTTTGTGAGCTTTTTGAGAAGTTGGATATTTCATCCTCAGTGAATGAGTGATGTTATGAAGTAACACAAGTCCAAGTTTAATAAGAAATAAGAAAATTTACATAGGCAGTTAGTAACAAAAAAAACAACCATATATCTCCACAGACATACATATGTGTAGGTGGGTTGAAATATTGTTGACAATCATTGCATCTTACTCACCAAGCAACACAAACATGTGTACAGTGTAATGCACGAGACATCAATTCAGCTTAATGTGTGTGGAGGGCACAAGAGGTGTAACTAGCACTGCACTGCACGTCTCTCCACAGCATTCCATTGTTGCCTACACATTTGGCACTTGAGCTAAGCTCAATGAATTCATGAAAAATGTTATTAAAAATCACACAATAGTAATAAAGCTTATAATTTTGTGGGACCACACTACTAGCTGCCCAGAGCTGCGTGTGGCCCATGGGCTGTGGGATGGACAAGTCTGCTTCAAACACTGTTAATGTTTTGCTATATGAACATTTGAAGTTAGCCTCAAATTCTTTTTAAGCAAAACCGTACACTTGCCAGTGCTAAGAAAAGTAGGTCAGTATTTAATTCCTGCTAAGACCTGGCAGATATTGAGATTTTTTTCCTCCTGCTTTGCGTGAACAAGTCAGAGCTCATGGTGTTTTCCATGCACAGCTAAGATACTAACAGGAAGAGAAACAAGCTTTAAACTTGGTGCTGATGCTTGGTTTAACAGCGCACTCCTGGAGAAGTGAGTCACCCACAGCCTGACAGAGCAGAAAACCAAACTGCCCACTTCTGAAAAGATGCCTTCACCAAAGAATTGAAAGCCAAACTAGATGGTCATTCTGCAGCAGAAAATGGAGCACCACATAACATGGCAGTGCCACAGGCTGTTAAGGGAGGTAGTAGAGTCACCGTGCCTGTAGGTGCTCAAGAACCATGTGGATGTGGCACTGAGGGACACGATCACTGGGCATGGTGGGGGAGGATTGGGGTTGGACTTGATGATCTGAGAAGTCTTTCCAACCTTAATCCTTCATTCTATACTATCCTGGAGATGTTCAGGAAATGTATGGATGTAGCACTGAGGGGTGTGGTTAGTAAGAATTGTGGGAATGGGGCAATGGATCGAGATGATCTTAGAGGTCTTTTTCAGTCTTAAGAATTCTGTGACTCTTTGATTCTCTTGTAAAATTGGCAGGGCTGTTCACAGGATCAGAAAGCAAGAACACTTAGCTTTTTGATGGTTAGGACAAATATCAGAAAGGATATAAAGAACGGTAATCCTAAGTCATGGTCCCTGCACTGTCAGTGAATGGATGTATAGTAACGAGAGTTAGTGGCCTCTCCATCTCAAAATGCTGTCTTGCAGTAGATAATAGTATAATAGTGAACTTACTCAGATCTTTTAAAGAATAGGTGTTTACCAGAAATCCGGAAGCACAGCTCAGCTTTTCTGAAGAATATGTTCCAGGGGTGAATTAAACAGCTTTTTTTGCTCTTGTCATGAGAAAATGAAGATTTGGAGCAGAAAAAATGCACTTTGATGTAATTTTCTTTTGTTTAAATTTTTTATTTTCTTTTTGCCCCTGAAGGCTTCATTGTATCTTTACAGAGAAGAAAAGATGTTTCGCGCTCTTGGACTCACATGCATGATTTGTTGGTGCATGATGCTATTTTGTCCTTTGCATGCTGACCTTCAGTGTATGGGGTGTAAGTATATTTTTATATAGTCCGAGGAACTCCTCATGATGAGGAATAATAATTCCTCCTAATAAACATAATAATTCTTCCTAATAATGAGGAATTCCATATTGGTGCCATATTCCATATGGCAGCACCATATTCTAATTTGAACTTATCCTGTAATCATTTCAGCAGGGACACAAGAATTGCCTATCTCAAACTTGACATTGAACCAGAGAAGAATGGAGCTGTCCTGGCAAAGCAGCAAGAACTTCTCCAGTTACAAGTGTACCATGGCTGCAAACTTCAAACTCAGAGAAATGAAGGTAAACATTCTGTTCATTGAGATAATTTACTGCACATTTTCTGTTTACCTCTTACAGATTTCATTTACCTTGAAAAAAAATTGCATCAGTTGGCTTTAAAATCTGTGACTGTTTGCAGTCTACATCTTGATCTATGAAAAGCTATTGCTGATGCTAGGGTGTATTTGATGTGAAAGAAGCTTCCCAAAAGAAGCACAGAAGTGAGGTTCAGTCACCCAAGAGAAAGGGAGGTGATAACCTGAACTGCAGCTGTGCTGAAGCATGAATGGGAATGTAGCTGCTCTTTGTCTCAGGTGTTGGAGAATTTAGAGGGACACAGATCCTTCAGCTGAAAAGTGAATATTCCAAATGATGTAATGGATTTTCAATGTCTCAAGTTCTTCACCTATTTCTCGGTGAACAAGCCTCTAGGACACATTTTGTTATAAGCTTATGCTATCCTAACAGAAAAGTTGAGGAGATTGTTGCAGAGAGGAGGAGACAGAGAGACAGCTTATTTAGAACAGCAAAGCAGAAGCTTAATTGGAAACATGTACTACAATAATACACCATGCTGTCACTGAAGATTTTAAATTTAATGCCTTAGATATCTTTCTTAACCCCGTGGAGATCAGATGAAGATTTTTGTTTAACCAGGATCCTCTGATTTAATTTCATTTTGGTTCTCCTGTTGATTCAGCGTCTTCTCTTACATCTTTGGGTTAATATTAGCCTTCCTTAATTGTCATATGATGGTGTAGAAATCTCTTTGTGTAGTTGTGCTTTCAGTTACTCAGTTTCATTCTAGATTATCCTCAATTTGTAAAGAAGAGCATAAAACAGCCACAGGCATTTGAGGCATTGGAACAGGCTGCCCAGGGAGGTGGTGCAGTCACCGTCCCTGGAGGTGTTGAAGAACCGTGTGTATGTGGCACTGAGGGATGTGGTCAGTGAGCATGGTGGGGATGGGTTGGGGTTGAGCTTGATGATGTGAGGAGTCGTTCCAAACTTGATCATTCTATGATTCTACATAAACACACTAAATTTTGGCCATTGGAGTTATTGCTGAGTGGTCCTTTCAGATCCAGCACTATCTAAAATGGCAGAGGAAAATCAGAGAAGCAAAATATGTACATGTTATTTTTTAGGTGAAGAACAAATCATGCAGGTTTGAAGTAGAAGATAGCGTGCCTCTGTACAGAGGAGCAGCCTTCACCATTACAGTACCAAAGACAAACATCTCAAAAATTTGTCCATTTTTCCCTGAAGGTAATGCTTGTGGTTTTCTCCTTTTACAATCTTTTGAAGGTAAATAATACCATAGGAAACAGTTCCTTAAACAGTAGTTAAATATTATTTTTCTATTTGAAATATTTGTCTTTTTAAGTCTGTTGAAGCCATTTGTTCTCTAACTGACCATTCTGCAGTTCTGCAATAGAGGTGTTACAAAAAATGTATCAATAACTGTGTTATTCCTTTTCTTGCTAGGGCTCCAAAATGCTGTTAACTTACAGTGGTTTCAGGGTGATTCAAGTAATTGTTCTGGCAAAGACACTAGTGCTTCTGCAGCCGCATGTAGCTGGGTTATTTCAGACTTGGAAAAAAATGATAAGATTAAGTAGTTCATCTTTTCTTAGGGATTCCACAAAGGAAACTTTTTCACAGTGTCCTAAAAAATACAACCCAGGGCACTGCCTTTCAAATACTCCTCCCCATCTGGATCTCAGGTCCAGGCATGCAGGTTTTCCAAGGGGACTCCCATGTTTCTCAGGTGCCTTCACCTGAGGGAAGGGAAGGGAGGGGAGAAGAGGAGAGGGAAAGAGAGGAGAGGAGAGGAGAGGAGAGGAGAGGAGAGGAGAGGAGAGGAGAGGAGAGGAGAGGAGAGGAGAGGAGAGGAGAGGAGAGGAGAGGAGAGGAGAGGAGAGGAGAGGAGAGGAGAGGAGAGGAGAGGAGAGGAGAGGAGAGGAGAGGAGAGGAGAGGAGAGGAGAGGAGAGGAGAGGAGAGGAGAGGAGAGGAGAGGAGAGGAGAGGAGAGGAGAGGAGAAGATACTTTGGAAAGGACCCACAAAAATCAAATTCCACTCCCTGACTACTTTACGTCTAACTCTCAGCCTCTCTTCATAGGACATGCAGTTAGCCTTCTTAGCTTTGGTGCCCTCCTCTGGGCACTTCCAAGTTTCTGAAAGTCCATGTTATGTTGTGGAGCCCAGAAATGCATGCAGAGTTTGAGATGAGGCCACACCAGTGCTAAATAGAGGGGGATAATCACCTCTTTTGACCAGCTGGCCATGCTGTGTTTAATGTACCTCACAGTGCAGTTTGCCCTCTTGGCTGCCAGAGCATGCTGCTGGCGCATGCTGAGATGCTGTCACCAGAACCCACAAGTCCCTCCCTGCTGAGCTGCCCTCCAGCCACTCCTTTCCCAGTCTGCGCCTGTGTCTGGCATTGCTCTGTATCAGATGCAGCACACAGCATTTGCCTTTACTGAACTTCATGCCAGTGATGATTGGCCAACACTCCAATGTGTCTAGACCCCCCTGCATGGCCTTTTGTCCTCCGGGAAGTCAGCAGCGCCTCACAGTTCAGTATTGTGAGCAAATCTGCTGAGGAGACTTTCCACTCCAGCTTCCAGAACACTGATATAAAAGTTGAACAGAAATGTCCCTAGAATTGAGGGACCACTGCCAATGAATGGCTGTCAGCCAGAGATAGTCCATTCACTACAACCATTTGAACTCTGCTGTTGATCCAGTACAACTCCCAGTTTAGTATGAACTTGTTTGCCTCAGGGTTGGACAACTAGTTCAGAATGATGTCATGAGGGACAGTACAAAAAGCCTTACCGAAACCCAGAAAAGTTGTCTGCTGCAATGATTCTCCAGCATGGAGCAGTCCACACATTTTTTCCTCATAATGGACATTGCTGTGTTTGCAGGCATTAATGGGTCAGCCATTGAGAACTTCTCCTGTGTGATTTATGACATTTCCCTCATGAACTGCACTTGGCAGGCAGGCAGGAATGCTCCAGGAGATACTCAATATTTTCTCTACTGGCAGAACTCGAGGTGAGTAGGTCTTCTTGAGTCTTGGGTAGTCCGAATTCTCAACACATCACTATGCCTACATTTAACTAAAACTCCTTGTTATATATCTATTATGTTACCTATAGAGATGATGACCAGACAGAATGTGAACTTTACATTAAAGATGAAAATGACAGAAACGTGGGATGTAAATTCCAAAATGTGACAATTAAAGATAAAACTACTTATTTCCTGGTAAATGGATCCCACAAAGCCTTCCTGATCCAGTTTTATGATAATTATACAAAACTATACACAATTGGTAAGTAGGCACTTTTATTATTGCTGACCCAAAAGGAAAACAAACAAACAAACAAAGCCAGGAATTTTTCTCTGAAGGAAAAAAAAGAACGAGAATAAAACAACTGAATGCAGCTGTTATAGGACTCTATACAGTAGTACAAACTTGATTCCAGTTAGCTGAAAAGATAGCATTCCTGAAATTAACTAAAATGAACAAAGGCAGAGTGTCTGAAGTAACAGCTTGGGGAACAGTGTGAACAATTCCTTAGGACTGAAGAGGTGAGAAACAATTGTGAAAAATGTTCTGAGGGCAACTTTCCTGTGGGCTTATTTCTCCACCTCAGCAATTCCAAATTTCTATGAGAACCGCAAGGACATGGTGCCTTAAACCAGAGGGAGGATTCAACTGGAAAATTAAGAGTGTATTAACTAAATAAGTGAGTACCCACAAGTTTAAGTTCTGATAGAGATTTCAGACAGGATCCAGTTGCCTAAAACCTTGCCTCTAGTGCCATTTGAGACACCTTCAGACATCCAGAAGTTTTGTAGATGTAGGTCAGATGTTCAATAGTTGTAGCATCTTAGTCTCTAGTTTTCATACTGTGTTTTACCTACTGTATTTAGCAGATAGATAACATTTCCTTCTACCATCAGCATACAGCTGAACTAGTTGCCTCAGCTTCACGTACATTTTGCTAGGAACACGTGAGTTGTAGCTGATTATTGATCGTGAATTTCATTTCATTCCAGAAAGACTCCCTCCTCCACTGAACGTCACTGCCAACTGTACTAGCAATCCAGGAGGTTGCATAATTACATGGCAACAACCCCTTCTAAGTCATGTGGAAAACACAGACTGTTTTGAGTATGAAATAAACATACAAACTAAGGTAAAAACAATGTACTGGCTTGCATTTGGCACCATATCTAGCTAAAGAACATGCAAATTTCTGTTCTCGGTTTATTGACTTCTATCTGATAAGCTATGGCATGTTCTACTGCTCCAGTCTTGCAGCTTACACTGCTTCTGATTTTTTTTCAAACTAATATATCATAGAATAAGAGAATCGCAGATTCATAGAATGCTTTGGGTTGGAATGGACCTCTAAAATGGTAGTTCCAACCTCCCTTCTGTGGGCTACTACTCACTAAATCAGGCACTGGGTGAGTGGAGGTACCAGGGATACCCACATGGTGACAGAAGGTAAGACACATTCTGGAGGGGCCATCTGAGGCCAGGCAAAATACTATGCAGCAGCTGTAAGGGGCACTACAAGGCTAAGTGAAGGCAGCTCAGTAACACCCTCCTTGTCTACAGCAGACCGATGATTTCCATCCATGTCCTAGATCGAGAAAGCTCATCTGACAATGAATAATGGGGAAATACTAATCTTTATAATGCATAATACACAACAGGTTTATTTTCTGAAATGAGACATTCCTTCCAATAACATTTTCCTTTTTCATAATGCCAGCTGTCCCACTGACATTACATGTAAATGTTTCCTGGATACCATCTTTTCTGGAATCCTTACCGCAACCACTGCTGGTGATAGTGCTTGCTAATTTTTACACCTATGCATTTTATATTAAATATTTCAAAATGTTAGGGTTCTTCAGTCCACATTAATACTTTTTTTTTTTTCTTGTTAATTAAATTTTGATTGCATTGAATGTGTAAGTAAATATTCACGGTGATTTTGAATATGAATCACTCTGATGTTAAGGTGGCAGTTGGACTCTTCTCCCAGTTGACTAGTGACAGGACAAGAGGGCATAGCACGAAGTTGTGCCAGGGGAGGTTCAAGTTTGGATATTAGAAAAAATTTCTTCTCCAAAAGAGTGGTCAGCTGCTGGAATAGGCTGTCCAGGGGGGTGGTTGTGTCATTGGAGATGTTCAAGGAATGTTTAGATCAAAAAATCATGAAGCCATCAGAATGGCTTTGGGTTGGAAGGGACCCCAAGGATCATCAATTTCCAACCCCCCCGCCATAGGCAGGGCCACCATCTTCCATGTCTAATACTAGACCAGGTTGCTCAGGGCTCCATCCAACCTGGTCATGAACACCTCCGTGGATAGAGCATCCACAACCTCTCTGGGCAGCCTGTTCTAGGACCTCATCACTCTCTCTGTAAAGGACTTCCCCCTGACAGCCAATCTAAGTCTTCCCTCCTTAAGCTTGAAACCATTCCCCCTTGTCCTTTCACTATCTACCCTAGTAAAAAAAGTTGATTCCACTCCTTTATACAAGCTCCTTTTAAATACTGGAGGGCAGCAACAAGGTCTTATCATAGCCTTCTCTTCTCCAGGCTGAACAAGCCCAGATTCCTCAGCCTGTCTTCATAGGGAAGGTGCTCCAGCCCTCTGGACCCTCTCCAACAGCTCCACATCTTTCCTGTAGTAGGAGCCCGAGACCTGGACACAGTACTCCAGATGGGGCCTCATGAGGGCAGAATAGAGAAGGACAATCACCTCCCTGTCCCTGCTATCCACTCCTCTTCTGATGGAGCCCCAGATCCCACTGGCCTCCCTAGCTGCAAGAGCACACTGCTGGCTCATGTTCAGTTTTTCATCCATTAGAACCCCCAGGTCCTTCTCTGCAGGACTACTTTCAAGGAGTTCTTCTCCCAGTCCATGTACATATCTGGGATTACTCCAACCAAGAGCAAAACCTTGCACTTTGCTATGTTGAACCTCATTAGGTTCACAAAGACCCACTTTTCAAGTTTGTCAAGGTCCCTGTGAATGGTATCCCTTCCTTATAACATGTCAATCAAACCACTCAGCTTGGTTCCATTGGCAAACTTGTGGAGGGTGCACTCAAGCTCATTATTGATGTCATTGATGAAGATGTTGAAGAGCACCAGTCCCAAGACAGACCCCTGGAGGACACTACTTGTCACTGGCCTCCACCTGGACATAGTGCTATTCACCACAACCCTCTGGTTGTGACCATCCATCCAATTCCTTATCCACCGAAAAGTCTACCCCTCAAATCCATATCTCTCCAATTTATAGATAAGTATGTGGTGTGGGACCATGTCAAAGGCCTTGCATAACTCCATGTAAATGACATCGGTCACCTTCCCTTTGTCCACCAAGGCCATTATTCCATCATAGAAGGCCACCAGGTTGGGCAGGCATTACCTTCCCTAGGTAAAGCCGTGCTGTCTGTCTTGGATCATCTTCTTATCCCTCATGTGCCTTCTATGTTGTACTAAAGGACATGGTTTAGTGGGGAAATATTGGTCATAGATGGATGGTTGGAGTGGATGATCTCTGAGGTCTTTTCCAACCTTAATATTCTATGTCCATCAGAGTTCAATTGGAAGGAAAATAAATCTGTGGTTCATACCAGTTTTGTGCTCTGTGTTATCAACCAATTGCGAAGTTATAGCCTCCAGAACTGCTTCTTTAGAGGATTTTTTTTTTTTCTTAGATAATTCAGATATTCACCGGCTGGATGGGAGTGTGCATTGTATAGAAGCACATACAGCTCACAGCCACTGGCATCATTTATTTTCTTCCTTTCCTAAAATCACAGAATCACAGGATGGCCAGGGTTGGAAGGGACTTCAAGGATCATGAATCGCCAGCTCCTTTGCCACATGCAGAGCCACCAACCTCCCCATTTAATACTAACCAGGCTGCCCAGAGCCCCATCCAATCTGGCCTTGTACACCTCCAGGGATGGGGCATCCAAACCTCTCTGGGCAGCCTGTTCCAGCACTTCACCAAAATGAAACAGAGGAAGACAAAACTCTGAATAAAGTGCTATATTTTGGGATGTTACTGGGGTTTTATCTCCATTTGTATTTCACTTTGAAATTATAAGCAAAAAACCAGGGAAAAATAGAGGGAGAAATATATGATTATTTGGCAAGAAAACAACAACAACAAAAAACTGAGTTTGTCTTTGCTTTGCAGTACAAGATCCCAGAAGAGAAAAAGGATCCTCCCGTAATCGTAAGTATTCTTATCCCAACAAATCTGTACTTTTGCCCTGTTTATCATGTAAACACTGTAATATAGAATATAGGTGTCCCTGGAACTGTAGCTTTTTCATCAACATAAGAAATTAGGAATATATTCTCCCATGGCAGCATCGTGTAAGCTTTGAGATCTTCAAAACGAGTGAAACCCTTGCAAATGGGCAGTTCTTGGCCTTGCAAGCATCCTCAACTGCCTCCAGGCTTTGCATTAAGCACCACAAGGCCTGGCAATCCATACTTGGTGTTGGATTGTCTCAAAGGCATCAATTCCATTTGACAAGAAGAGACTCTATTCGGAGAAGTCTTTGCATGATTTGCTTCTCCAGTTTCAGCTTTCTGTCCTGTTTTATATTTTTTAGGATATATACGTGACAAAGAAAACAAGATATCCTTAACAGAATAAATTTAAGCACCAACAAATTCCAAAAACCATCTTTAAATTCCAAAACAGTCAATGGTAGGATGAACTAATGGGTACCAGGGTTTGAAATTTGGGGGAAAGATCATCTAACCCTTTACCTGCAAAGTCATAAAAATAAGTTTCATTTACAGAACCCGTATCAGGAAATTATAACTCAAATTTTATTAATAGTTGCCGATGGAGTGAAATACAGCTTCTAACTCTGATTGCAGGTAACTGAAAACAAATACGAATTCAAAAGTTACAACGCAGAGAAAAAAAGCATTCTGAAAATCAGAGCACGTGGAAAAAGAAGATGTTCTGTAAACAGAAAGTGGGGGGAATGGAGTAACCCTGTAGAGTTCGGTAAGACTGAAATATTCTTGTAATCTAGGATGGGTTTGGGGATTTTTTCTGTATTAATGTGTTTGCAAACTCTTCTCTCTCACACTCATGGATAAGAATAAAACCTTAATTCTCATTCGGTGACATGGAAAGAGCAGGATAGAAATTATTAATGTTGATGAAGTGCTCAAATCCTATGGCAACAGATGCTGGAAGCCCATGAGTAACTGTGCTTGTGATGGCAGCTGTGACTGAGACAGCAGCTGTGACTGAAACAGCAGGAGCACAGAAAGCAGCTGAGGTTTACCCAAACTTTTTTCCTTCAGAAGTTCTGAAAGTCCCCTTAAATCTTCAAATTCATAGAATCACAGAATGGTCTGAGTTGAAAAGAACCACAGTGATCATGTAGTTTCAAACCCCTGCTATGTGCAGGGTTGCCAACCACCAGATCAGGCTGCCCAGAGCCACATCCAGCCTGGCCTTGAATGCCTCCAGGGATGGGGCATCCACAGCCTCCTTAGGCAACCTGTTCAGTGCTTCAGTGCATGCTCAAATTCCTCTCCTTCCTTCTGAATCTTCCTACCCCCTGCTTCTTTGACGTTCCTTTAACAGTCCCACCTATATCCCGACTTTTCATTCTGGTTCTCCTCACTGTCTGGATTTTTTATTTTTCTCTGCACTTTAAATGTTCAGAATGTTCCAAGGTACATTAAATACATCTGAACTTTTGATCAAAGATCAGTAAGATACCAAGTGGAAATCCTTTAGATGACTCAAGAAGTTCAGGTACAATCGGAGCTAACACTTTCTGGCAGACCACTGACATTTCTCTCTGATATGTTTCAGGTGAAGAGAAAGATTATTTTATTTATGTGATTTTAGTTCTGATAGCACTCGGAACAATCCTATTGACGCTGCTCCATTACTGCCTTTGCAAGAGGTAAACCAACCTTCTTAACATAGGAATTCTGATGAAACATCCCTCCTACCTGCACAACCTTGAGGAATCTCATCAATCTATCTGATCAGTGTAATTCAGGATTACCAGCAGTATGGTTTTGGATGGCAGTATGGCACACTATGGGGGGACAAATTGTTAGACTTAGTGAATCGTTCCACCAGATCCTAAAGAAAAACATTTTTTGTCTTTATTTCAAAGCATTTCACAGTATTTTAAAATCACTGACTTCACACAGCACCAGACAACAGGGAATTGAGACAGATGAATGCGTCCTTACTTTGATCAAACTTCTTTAGTGGTAGAGGATATTTGTGTCAAGTGGGTTATTTTAAGTCTTGTTTAATAAGTCATTTACTGTAGCTTCAGTCACAAAGTAAGCTGAGTTACCCAAAGGAGCAGTGTAAAAACAGTTAATCCTCAGTCAACGTTCAAAGCCTTTTCCTTCTTCTTAGCGATCTATTAGGCATTAAATCGCACTCTTAAGGTTCAACACAGAATTTACTGTTGTGCCACTAGCATTTTATTTACCATCCCATTTTCTATCCAAAGGTATTGCAGTTCAAAAAGAATATTTCCTCCTATCCCACAACCAAGAGGCAAATTTGATATACCAGCTGAGGAAGATATCCAGGTATGTACACCTGTTCAATCATATTGGCTAACTGTAACCTACCATAAGCTGCAGGCATGAAGAAATGCTGTGTAAATACGAGACCCATATCAGGTCCATTAAAAACTGATTTGGCCCTTTGCAAAGTTTGTGTCCTACATGACTGCTGAGTATAGCAGTTATCTTCTGTGTATTCACAGCCATATTTTACAGTTGAAAATGATTGAGACTAGTAATTTTTGGAGAAGAGAATGCTCTGGGGAGACCTCATTGTGGCTTGAAAGGAGACAATGAACAGGAGGGGGAAAGACTGTCTACTTGGGTGGATAGCAATAGGACAAGGGGAAATGCCTTTAAACTGAGACAGGAGAGGTTTAGGTTAGGCATTAGGAGGAAGTTTTTCACAGAGATTAATGACACACTGGAACAGGTTGCCCAAGGAGGCTGTGGGTGCCCCATCTCTGGAGGCATTCAAGGCCAGGCTGGATGTGGCTCTGGGCAGCCTGGTCTGGTGGTTGGTGACCCTGTACATAGCAGGGGGTTGAAACCAGATGATCATTGTGGTCCTTTTCAACCCAGGCCATTCTGTGATTCTATGATGCACAAAGCAGGTGGATGCGGTTCTTGAACTGTTGCATGGGCACAGTTGCAGGCAGCAGCCAACCAGCAATAACTGCCAGAGTTCAAGATAACTTCAATTTCACAAACACCGAGGCTGTGAAGATCATTTTCAGCTCTTACCTGTCTGACTCTCCTTTGTCTAATTTAGTCTTAAAAATGAATTTTATCTCCTTTCTCAGACACAATTTATACTTGACTACTGTAATTCTTCAAAATGGATCAAGTTCGAATGTGTTATGCAAGGAGTTTCTTCCCTGAATAACAAGGCTATCTCTTCCTACTACTTAAATCCAACACATTTATGAACTATTTTGAACTATACGCATCCCTTTGCTGATTCTGCTTTCCGAAGATTACATTTCATCATCTTGTCCCCACTTGCTCTCATGACCTTTCACATTTACTGTTTGTCCTGTTTCTCAAGAACTTATTCCTGATCGCTGAAAGATCTCATGATTTGTAACCCTAAATGCACTGTACTGAGTTCACAGTTGCTTCTTTAAAGCTTATGTTAAAAGTACCACCTGCTTTCCTTTTCAGATTTGGGTCAGATCCTACCAACCAACTCAGTTCATTAGAGAATTTGTATTCCTACAATCATCCCACTTTATTTCAGTGTTCTTCCTTTAATTCTTGGTCATCTTGCCCATCCCTTTCTTTGCAAACATTTCTTACGTATCAAAACAGCAAGACCAGGGTGCCTTCGGAACTGTGTATGTAATATTTTTTAATGCTTCCTGTGAACACCAACAATTAACCTGTAGTTTATCGTATGTTAATGGCTATTCTTTCTCCCCTCTTCTCAGACAGAGAATGCACTTCTATCTCAAATAAGTTGTACTGAGGAAATAACTGTGATTGAGGAGATGACCTAATCTTCCAGAAAGAAAACAGATTTGGATGCAACACAAAAATTACACAACCTCCTAATAATTTCCAATTATTTACGGTGTTCTTCACAGCATGGACTAGAAATGAGTATCACCTATTGAAACCATTTCCCCACACTAAAAACAAAACAAAACCCACAAAAATGTTTCTTTTCCCTTTGTTCAGAAGCAATGCCTGGCAACCAAGCTCCTCCAAAAACACGTGCTATGATTTGCTTAAAAGTTGCTGAGGTTCTCTTCACCATCTAAGACAAAGCCTTTCATCAACAACATAGCAGAAATGTGGTATAATTTCTTCCGTTCATTGCTGGAGCAATTATTTCCTGAATTAAGAGTAGTGCTATAGGAAATCAAAATGCTATTTCCCCAACTTAACATTTTATATATATACTCCCAAGAATTTTCTGGAGCAGAAAGTAGCTAAAAGTTGCCCTTCTACCTTGTAACTCTGATACCAAACTCTTAAAATATTCAGTGAACCTTATGGCAAATAAATAAATAAATAAATAAAATCTTGCTAAAAATAACTAAGATGGGCTGCCAGTCAGTCGTGTAATGAGCTCAGCATCTCCAACAGCAATGTGAATCTCTGCAATACCAATAAGAACTTCAGCGGCACAGCTACAGACTTCAATAAATCCAGCGTAACAATCACAAGATTTGGAATCAAATCTGTAAAACTAGGTTTTAAATAGTTCATCACACCAGTCTACGTCCTTCCAAGTGTGCAGATCTTGTTTCCAAACCTATTGAAAATACAGTATTTTCTGTTAAACAAATTCAAAATCTTTTTCTGCTGAAAGTATTTTCCAAAAGATCCACATTTCACCAATTAAGTGCTTCAATAAGGCAGAAAACAAATGCTTTTTTTAAAAGTCTCATTTATTGTTTGCCTCTTATGTTCCCACACTGCATAATCACATTGCAAAATGCTGCTGGATGACTAAGGGAAGCAACATACTAGAAAAATAAACACCAAGCAGTACATGCTGTAATGCACAGCAGAGGTAAGTTGCATTTCCACTTAAATAACAACCCACACTTGCATTGATTTATTTGCTTGCTTCTCCTGATTAACACCTAATTTTGTTGGAGGTGGGACGGTGGACAAAAAAAGAAATCTGCCCTTTTCAAGGGCTGCTAGTTAATTGTCATGCTTGCTTCTTCCTCACAAAGTTCGGCCACCATGCACTCACAGTAAGGTTATGTGAGGGACTCTATTGTTATATACCTACCTTTTAAGCCACTGATGTAGAAAATAAACCTATGAAATATATCTATATAGGCAGATTCTTTCTCTGTCCCTTCAGATCAATAGAATTACAATTGAAACAGCAGCTTAATTGGAAAGTTCAGCATCAAGTGACCTGTCCACACCACAAGAGAGCTACCATTACCAAACAGGGTTAAAAACAAACAAACAAAAAAACCCCACTTGCAGTAGGTACATAAAATTTGCCATTAGCCTGTGTACAAAGTAGCTGTGTAATGTACTTACATTCATAGAAAGATGCTAAAAGCAGTGCTTGTGCCATGGAACATCACATTGGTACAAACTACCAGCCAAAGCCATGTTGCAAATTTAAATATCGTCTTGAATAGCAACCTCAGAAGGCACACAAAAAAACCTGATAGCTCAGTCAGCCTTCAGTGACTCATTACAATGACATTTTCACAAATACAGGGAGAGTTGTAAGAATGTACTGAAAGATGAACACCTTGTTCTCATTTACTGGTCCCCCATCACATCTTTGCAGATTACAAAGTACAAAAGTAAGATTATGTACATATAAAGAGCACAGATTTAGTTTCTCGTTTCTGCTTTTTGAGATGTTTTTAGTCTTCAAGCAACCCTTAAAATTGGACATTCAGTCAATATTGAAGGCTGACTTACTTTTACCTTTATTTTACAGCCACACAGAACCACACATATTCCCTGTTACATACCCATATCGACTTCACCTTTCAGAATGAATTTCAGATTAAATTCTTTTTTTTTCAAAGCTACTTCTAGCCACTTCTAGAGATAAAAGCTTAAGTGGCATAATCAACACTTCCAAATAGCAGCAACAATACTCATTCAAAGGTTAAAAGCATTTAACCAGGTTCCTGGTTTTTTGCATGAACATCATGTGTTGCTTCCTATATTGATTTAAAAAAATAGATTCCATTTTAAGACTTTTGCCAGGAGCAAAAAGCATTCATTACTTTTTGATTGCGCTTGGAACTTTGGGTAATTGTAATACTACAACAGAAAAACCCTCATTTTACATCATATACAAAGCTGCAAATCAATTTCTAACAATCATGCTGAAAGCCACTTGCAGCAGCCCATCATACACTATTAGGCACAAAGAAGGGGAGTGGTTTCTATGAGTACAACCCATGCTTTTTTCCCTCAAGGTTCTCACATTCAGGTTTTCCTAAAACAAAAATCAAACATCCTGTTACAGTGCAGTGTAAGTGTATCAGAGGAACCATTATCTGAAACAAGTTTTCAAAGAAACGACGCTTTCCCAAAGCTTTGATGTAATAATTTCAACACAGACAGAATAAGTATGTTTATTGTTTTACAGCAGAATGCCCCAATTTAAGAACATAATTGCTAGATGTTCAGCTGTGCAAAATGGTACATAGTGCTTCAGTACAAGTGGAAAAGAACATGATTTGTTAGCAAGTATTTTCAAATACAATTTTATGGTCCTAAAAGATAGGACTTGAAACTGAGGACTGATCCACAGGCATACTTTTCTTTCTGCCTAAATTGGACCCAGCTACTT
The DNA here is from genome assembly GCF_026119805.1 of Tympanuchus pallidicinctus. Classification (NCBI taxonomy): domain Eukaryota; kingdom Metazoa; phylum Chordata; class Aves; order Galliformes; family Phasianidae; genus Tympanuchus; species Tympanuchus pallidicinctus. Next base: position 5,889,213 of record NW_026294780.1, on the reverse strand, counting down.
TGGACCCAGAACCACTGTCACTGATTTTTCATCACTGAAAAAATCATCACACTGAACTGCCAGATTCAGTGTCTTCATGCAGGTTACCGTGAAATGGATCAGTCCTCTATGTCAGTTTCCAGCCCTATCTACAAGTATCAGCTGGCTCCGATAAATAAAACTCACAGGAATTTCTTGAAGGTCAATGGTCCATAATGGTAGTTATTCTACATGATCTGCTCAACTTGATTTCCAATTTTAGTTAGGCTGTTTAAATGACTTTCTTGAATTCATCGTACAGCACGAGCACGAAAGCACCCCCCATGCCTCTGAGAACATTAGACCATGCACCCTTGAAGAACGCCTTTCCTCCCTCATCCCTTGCAATCTTCCGCCAGCAGTCAATCGTTCCAGAGTACATGATATCAGCTGTAGAGAAAGAGCAAAGAGGGGTTTTTTAACTTCTGTATTTCAGGTGACTCTAAAAGTAGCTGTTCTGCTTCCCCCAGTATGCCCCATATCTCACTTTAACACACTACCAGTTCAGGCAACAGAAAAAAAAAATCTTCCCGGTTGCTTACCTAGTTATTAAAAGTTATGTCTTAAAATAAGAGTGTTAATTGCTCTTATGACAATTACACTGTCAACTACTTGCTTACACTTAGTTTGTCAACACAAACAACCAATCCATTTACTCAATTTATTAAAAAACAAACAAACAAACAACCTCATCATAATTCTTCACAAACACAAGTCAAAAGCCTTATACTACTTGAATTGCCTCCTACTACTAGAACATACGAACAGTTGAATCAGATTTACATGGTAAGAAATCATAAGCACTAAGGGATCACCATTAGCAGCACTTAAGTATTGATATGGTAACAGCCTACCTCCTTTGCGTCCTGACTGCATCATCATCCTACGCCGCACTGTGTCAAAAGGATAGGAAACCACACCAGCCACAGCAGTCACTGTCTGTGCAATCATCCAGCTGATAACAATGTGAGTATTTCTGGGATCTGGCAGCATGCCTGCAAAAAAGAAGCTCATTAGCTTTTTAGCTTTAGCTAGCTCCTTCAGTTCACAGCACAACAGCTACTTTACCACAAAAAACTACCATGAAGCACTGTAAAGCAATGCTTTAAGCTGCAACAAGACACTTAAAACACATTAAGCATACTGAAGCAACAGAGAAATAAATAAGGAAACACACAGCATTTCCTTGTCAGTAATCAAAAAGCGTAACATTTAGGTACCAAGATCCTTTCAGACAAGTGTTCTAATTATTCTCTACTTATCTATACAAGTAAACATCATCAAATACATCAGTACCTATAGTTCAGAGATCAATTAACTCTACATCCAGAAGCCAAGCTTAACAAACAAATGCTTTACAGAAGAACAGCTCAAATTCTGATAAATACATTTGAATTGTTCTAACAGAACTACAAATACTCAGCAAGAAATCACAAACTTTGAGTACTTGCATACTGTCACCAAAACACACTACTTCCATTAGGAAAAAGTGCTGTGTTCTAAAGGCAAGCGTAACAGGAAAATTCTAAAGCAGCCTGATCCATCAATGCATGCTAAAAATCTTTGCCTTTGAAGTGTTGCTCTCCATGCAATGTCACCCCTCTTCCACCACACTTACATAAGTATATAAGTCAAAAACAGAAAACAGCACAGGAAAACCGGCAGAAGTAGGCAACACAGTTCTACAAACAAGTTTATCAATACCCTCCTGAAACTTTACCTTTTGCTGTATCATAGATTCCAAAGTAGGCAGCTCTATAGATGATGATGCCCTGGACAGAGACATTGAACCCTTGATACAAGCCACGCAGACCATCAGACTTGGTAATTTTGACTAAACAGTCCCCGAGACCAGAGAATTCTCTGTCTGCACCAGCTTTGCCGACATCAGCTGCCAAACGGGTTCTTGCAAAATCCAAGGGGTAGACAAAGCAGAGGGAAGTGGCTCCAGCTGCACCACCAGAAGCCAGGTTGCCAGCAAAATATCTCCAGAACTGAGTGTGCTTGTCTACTCCTCCTAGGAACACCTGCTTATACTTATCCTTGAAGGCAAAGTTGAGAGCTTGGGTCGGGAAGTATCTGATGACATTTGCCAAATTTCCTCGCCAGAAGGACAGCACTCCTTGTTCCTTTGGGATGCGCACTACACAATCGATGATACCCTTGTACTGCTTATCAGCAGCAATTTGCTTACTTGCATGTTGCACCTGTGAATAAAAACATGCATTTCATAGAATCACAGAATGGCTCATGTTGGAAATGATCCTAAAAACCCTCTGGCTCCAACCCCTCAGCAATGGGCAGCACTGCTCTCCAATATGCTTTTGGCTCTATGCCTCAGCCAGCCCTCACTGCAACTGGGCCTGAGTCTGATCTCAGCATTACGCAGAGAGCTGGTGGCCTGACGGCCTACAGAGACAAGGCCATCACAGCAGTAAGCCTGCTGTAACAGCAAAAACTCAATGCTCTGGGTCACTCTGAGCCTTAAGACTACGACTTGTTGTTTGTTCGTAACTTGGTATAGACAAAACGCTGAACAAACTCAGAAATTAAAACCTTATCTTACACACAGACAAAAGGGGTTGCATACAGAGCCTCCAGATAAGATTGAACTGCACACAGAAGATTATCTAGCCCAAAACAACCCTAAGAACTAGCGAAGCTCTGCACAACCCTAAGAACCAGCGAAAAGTCCAAAACACCTCTCCAGCTCTCCCGCAGCTCAGGACCAGGCCCGTTACGAAGGTCACCTTGGGGCGCGGGGTCAGCCCGGGCCGCTCTCGCAGGCCCCGCCCTGCCGCCGGCTCCACGTGAAGGTCACCAAGATGGCGGCGCGCATGCGTACTCCCGTCCCGCGCGAGGAAGTGACACCGAGAACCGCCCCCCCGGCCGCGCCCCGCCCCCGCCGCGCCCCGCATAGCGGAACCGGCTTCCCCGCCGCGCCGCGCGCCCCCCGCCCACGTGACCTCACTAACCGCCCCCTCGCGCGCGCGGCCTTTGTTCCGCGCGCGCGGCTGCCGCCCGCTGTCCCCTCAACTCGTACCCTCCGCGTCTCCTCAGGCCCTCAGGGCGGCCGCCGGCGAAGGTCACGGCCGCCCTTTCTCCTCCCGGGCCCGGCCGCGCCGCTCACCTGCAGCAGGAGCTTGACCCGCTCGATGGGCGCTACCGCCGTCTTGCTGATGGCGGCGGCGACGCCGCCGGCCAGGAAGTCCTTGAGGAAGGAGATGGCCTGGTCCGCCATGTTCACTCCGCAACCGCCAGGGAAGAAACGCCGCCACTGCTCGGGCAGAAAGGGCGGGCCCGCCGCCGCGCAACAGCTAAATGCCGGGCCCCGCCGGCCCCACCCCCCAGCTCCTGATTGGTCGCGCCGCCTCGCGGGCGGGGCCTCGGCGCCGGGTGGGCGGGGCCGAGTTGCGTCGGGGCGGTGGTTGCGGTCGTTGCCGTGCCCCTCCGGCGCCAGTGTTACGGCGCCGCGTCGCAGCGCCCGTGTCGCGCGGCAGCCTCGGCCGGAAGGCGCCGTCGGAGCCTTTGTGAAGGGCGAGAGGCCGCGCCTCTTCCCGGCCCGGGGAGCGGCACGGTGCCGTACCCGGGAGGGGTGCTGCGGGACCCCATCGGCGTCAAAGAGCTTAAGCCTTGGCTTCTGGCAGGGAGAATGGGAACGTGCAGTCCTCCGCTCAGTGCTCAACCTCCGGTGATGTGCGAAGCCCTTCCGCAGGCTGACAGCTGTCAGCGCGGCTTCGGCCCTACGGACCCATCGTCCGTCAGCAATTTCTGGCAGTGTTACGCGCGCTGAAAGCAAAATTATATATCTCATAGCCGAACTGGTGTCTGAAATTGTGCTAGCTGCCGGGCATTCCCTTGCGTCTCTTGTAATTGCTTTCACTTTTAATGGATGCTTCCTGCAAACGTAAATAAAGCCAGGCTTTCTTCTAAACAGATGACTACTCAATTACTAAACCACAGAGAGCAGCAATGCATGTGTCCAAAACCAGCTCACACACACACATGTTGTGCAGGAGGTCAAAAAGAGCAACTCAGGCCAGGTGTTGTGAGAACAGAACGTGCCTGGCGCACTTCCACTTCATGGACTGTCACGTGTCATTGCACATTTTATTGCATGTAGAAAGATGAAATAATCGTACGCTGCTTTATATTCTGATCCAGGATAGGGAGGTAGAGAAAAGACTCCCCTGCTGACTGACAGAAGGTCACACACAAGCTGTGTGACAGGACCGCAGTCTGGATATGCGTAATGAAAGGCCATGGTGCATGTTCTCAGGCACACGTGGCTTAAAAAGCTGTTCTTCTTTGAAGGAAAAAAAGCGTCATAAGTAAATATTAATTCTCTCACAGTGCAATACCCTGTGTGTAATTCTCTAGGCTGGCACTTTTTTATCTATGAAGTTTTCTATTGATTAATAGAGAACTTTGTGCTTTAGGTGGTGTTGGTTTGCAAAATGAAAGTAAAATGCATCTGATACGTAACCATTCAGTCAGTAGTTGTCCTATGCTGTTCTGTTCACCTTGGGACCTCAGACGCATCTGACTGGGGCAGATCTCATTTTTTCTTTAGCACCATTCATTTCCCGCTGCCTCTGTACTGCTTTGTTGTTGATTTTTTTCCTGTTCTTTATCTAATGTCATATTCTATCCACTTTTTTTAAGAGCTCACAAATTAAGTAGGGCTAAAATGAAGGAGGATGTTCTTAAACTAAACAAAGCACCCCCATACCTCACCTCCAACCTCCAATTACAGATTAGATGAGCCCCCCCCCCCCCCCCAAAAAAAAAAAAAAAAAAAAAAAAAGTGAAACTTTTATGTAAACACCTTTCCCAGAAACCCCACAGAACGCTGAGGAGTCTTTTCTAATGCTCCTGAGAAGCTTCTGCTTTAGTTCTTCCAAGCTTGACTTCACCATCATGATAGTGCTGTTTCCTGACTTTGTTACATAGTTAATGCTTGCCTGCTAACAAGGTGCATGCCTAATGAGTTCTATAAAATAGCAGCGAGATAAGCAGCAGTCACATGCATCCCAGGTAACGTCAAACACCTTTACTTATCTGTGACTTACAGCATTACATGAATCATCTGGTGCAGAAGCTTCTGATTGTTTGGTTATGTAGCAACTGACAAGACTAGAGCAAGATCCCATCTCCTAGCACAAATGTTTTGAGTGAATTCCAAATATCCTTGTCCATTACGCCTACAAATTATCAGTACATAATCCATGGTCCCCAAAAGCAAAAAGCCAAGGGAAGTCACTGAAAGCAAGAGGGCTTCTTTGTCCTCTTCAGCAGAGATACCTAAGCAAGCGAAAACGGAGGAAGACTGGTTTCTGCTTTAGCGCAGCATTCTTCTGGTCATTCTGAATACTCCTCAGCACAATTAGATACGATGTATTCTTGCAGAGGGTTTTTTTGTTTTTGTTTTTTTTCCACTCGGGTTTTGGAATTGTTTTTTAAGTTATCTCATTGATTGAAAATGTTTTTTAATTAGAAAGCAGTTCTCCTTGATCTTTTGTTAATGGCAAGCTTTACTGATTTGCTCTCACAGGTAGAAGACTGTGCCACAACCGGCAAGTTTAGGCGTGGGAAGAGAGGGTAACCCACTAGTGATAGATTCAGTTTCACCAACGCAATTCTAAGTTTTATCACAGATTTCCACATACAATGAATGAAGAAACATTTGTATATTAATGAACACTTGGTATCATGTCTCTTCCAACACATCTTTGTAAATGAATGTAGCCAGAAGAACTGTGTTTCTTTCCTTAGGCAAATTATTTCCATAGCCCCCAACATGATGCAAGTAGCTCAGTGGAGAAAACATGAGCCTGTAGCTAACAACTACAGCAATGTGACCATTCTGACTGAGTTACTAAGAAGACAGGCCCTACAGTCAAGGAGCACTGTAATCAAGGAGAAAAGACAAGAGAAGGCAGTCTGGGAAATAGTTCTGGATGTGTAAAAGGGCAGAAGAGTTATGGTAGGGACAGCTAGCAGCTCTAGCATTTCAAGCTAAACCTTGTCTCTATATATGCAATAAGCCCAGCTGTTTGAAATCCTGCTGTGCCCAGATAGTTTCTAACTGTATAAATAGCAGAGACAGCTGTGGAACAACGAGGAAAAGAGGTGAGCAAAAAGGGAGAAACTACTCCAGACTGCATTTGGAACATTTCCTTTTAGTCAAACAGTAGGCTGTGAAATAGGAGACAGTGAATAGCAGAAGATATATACTGAAGGAAAAAAAAAAAAAAAAAAAAAAAGATGCAAAGTATATGAAGAATATCAAAGAAGGGAAGCAAAATGCAAAGCTATAGGTGAGGTATGGCTTTTTTTTTTTTTTTTTATACAGTAGAAAGTGTAAAATAAAAATAGTATTAAAAAGGCTGTGATTGGAGTATTGAAACTGTACCTGCATTAACCTTATGAAACAGGGACAAAGTGATGAGTGTTCATCTAAAAGTTGGACTCAATTTGCATCCACCATGGAAAAACTGATTTCTCAGCAATGTCAATGTGTGGAGCTGCTAACAGCACATTTCTGATTTGTATTGTGTTGTGTGACTACAATTTCAGTGCCATCAAATCATTCCAGAAGAACTGTTATTTTTGAACACTGAAAGCTTCTCAAGTTCAAAATAAATGCAATCAATTGCTTCCTCTTTTTAAATGCAACTTCAAAAAACAAAGCATTTATTGTTTACATTATTGGGAAACAATATATTTGTATAATTACAAAACATCAAATATAATCCAGATTCTATGACTAAATATTTTTTCCTATACCTTAATGCAGAGAACAACATCTAACAAGTTTCCTGTCAGTTTGATTTTGACTTTAGAGAATCCATGTTGTTCCAGTAAGCTTCGATATTCAGAGCCACTTCTTTCCTTTCCCTCTGTCTGCACAAGCATGTTCAAAGACTGAAGCAAAGCTGTGCTCCTGTTCTTCTTCTCATCATCCAATACCATTTCAGCCAGCAAAATCCCACAGCCTAATTCAAAAACAAATGCATACAACAGTACTAACCCACTATCAACCAGACAATTTCTGCTAAATTGTACCAAGGGGACAAACAGTGGATGGCATGCATTACAGAAGCCACAAAGCAGCCAGGTTTTTTGTTTGTTTGTTTTTATATGATATTTTTGGTGGGAGCGATCAAGGGTTGAGGGCAGAACTCGAATAATTTGTTCACACACAGCCTCACTTCCAACTCAGAACATTCAGTGATTCTACAAGACTGCAGCTTCTTAGAGAAAAGATTAAGACTTGAGGATAATATTGCTAGCTGAGACCTCTGTGTTACTATCAGGTGTCATAAAAGTCCTTCTGAAAGCTTATTAATAAATACCCTGCTTCATCACCATATCATTATTAACCTCAGTAAATGCAGCCTCAAGCCCTGTATCCTGTGGTGAACAGGTGCTTCACAAAGAAAAAGGATTTGCCAGGTGTGTCTGAGGTGAACCTGAACCTACATTCTCTCTCACCCATATGATCTTCTTAATTTCTGAATGCTTTAATACAGATGTATTTCAGCTAGTTATCAAACACTATCCATTACAACTTTTGTAAAAAGCAAACCAAACAAGCCAAAAAAAGAAAAAAAGGCAGTTTTCTTTCACAGACAGCGTCAGGATAATCTGAAAAAACATACCTGGAGAGAACAACCAGTCTGGGAAGAACACCTTCAAATGTCAGGCACAGTAAGCTAAATTACCACAGGGGAAACATACCTCTACAATTGATGGAAATTTACTAACATAATTGAAATTTCTTCACGAGGAATAGAAACAGTGTTGACTTCCAGCCATTTCAGGAAATATGTTTTGATGAAGGAAATTTGGCATGATTTTCTAGATAAAAATTGATGGTTCAGAATAGGTTCTTCTAAATTAGAACATCATTTAATCCATATTATAAGTGTTTAGCAAACACACAACTTCCAGCCAAAAGATGCAGAAAAATTGCCAGTCTCCCAGTTTTGTTAAATTATTTTTTAAACACATGAAATAATTTCACTATCCTGTAGACAGCTAACAGATTCAGAATTTAACTGAGCGCTTACACAAAGGGGCTTAGCCACTCAATACCTCTTCCAAAGATTTTATGCTGGGTGGCTCAGTTACAACACTGTCCCATTTATTTTCCAGCCACAAATACTGGTTAACAGCTGTAAAGTGGTCAATATTTTAATATAACAGGGACTGAACTATGACAGTCCATCAAGTTTTTTCTGTTTTCCTTTTACAAACTTATACCTTCTATCCTCCTCAAGGATTCTTGCTCACCTCACTGTTCAGTGAGCAAATTCTGAATTTCTCCTCATTCATCTATTATTCTTTAAATCCCCATGATCCTCCACTTAAAAAATTTACTGTGTACCAGATTTCATCTGAACTAGTTGTTAACACAGAATGTGGATAAGACAGCACCCTCAAGAAGGCATAGCTGAATGTCACTTCCCAAAGAGAAGCAAAAAAACCTATAAGGTTTATTGGCAGAAAATCACTTGCATTCTAAAACTCATCCCGACATTCTTTGTGTCTTCATTCTTATGCCCGAATTCCCCTGTTAACCCCACTGCTCAGGAAATCTTTTCAGTGTAACACCATTAAATCCACCCTGTCCAGTCAGAAACAATACCAGCCTTTTCCAGAAAAAAAAAAAAAAAAAAAAAAAGATGTTTGAACATCAGTGAGAAATGATGAATTTACCATTTCTCACATTAATGGAATACATCAAACACAGAATAGCTTGAGTTGAAATGGATGACAAGCAAATTCTGCTCTGCCTTCCTGCCTGAAGACTAAAGACTGGATGTTGTGTTGAGGGACATGGTTTAGTGGGAGCTATTGGGAATAGGTGAATGGTTGGACTGGGTGATCTTTTAGGTCTTTTCCAACCTTGGTGATTCTATGATTCTAAGTGCAGCAGCTCTACAATCACAGAGCTTTATCCTCAGATCTTAAGATGTACAAGGACAGAGATCCCACAACCTTCCTGGACAATCTGCTCCAATACTTAATGAATGATTTTTCCCCAGTTTGTTATCCAATCATGGTCTCCCAATTGTGTCCATCATCCCTCATTCCATGACTGTGCATCATAGGAAAGAGCCTGGCTCTGTCTTTTTGGTACCTGTTTCTTTGGCAGTGAAAGGCAGGATTCTCCTAAAACCACCAGACTGAAGTACATTTCTATCAAATCTGCAAGCCACATACTGTGGCACCTGGGCCATCCTGGTTACTTCCACTGGACTTGCCCAAGATTATTACAGTTTCACAGGCACCTCCTCCTAAATACTTTTAGAACTGCTACTCCTGAATTCTCTCTCTGTCTAGATTTATGATTTTGGTCAATCTCGCCACAATCTTACAACTTCAGTCAAATTTGAGGGTTTGAATAATGCAAGCTGCTTGGGAAGGTAAAAATGCAGCTTGCTCTTTGAGAGGAAGAAAAATGCAGTTTCTAAAACAGAGCAGCCTATTCTGTTTGGGATCATCCAGGAGCATAGACTGAGGACACCCACTGTTCAGTGAAGCAGATTCCTGTAGACCTTGTATTAGCCTCCTTTGTAAGGCAGACAAGGGTAGCTAGCAAAATGATCCTGAACCCTCTAGCCACATCGCACTGCAGTAATTTATTTCAAGTTGTTTTTGATTTTGTTTTGTTTTTAAGTAAATGGTTATTTCACATTCGTATCTTAAAACTGATTTCACAAAAAAGAAACAAAGAACATAGAGCTGTGTTAGTATACTACCACAGTCACCACACTCAAGGAACTAAGTCTCATTCTGTATAAAATAATGCACTTAAATAACAGAGTACACTGAGATGATCTGGTAGCCACATGTACTAGTCAAGTTTTATAGTCATTAAGTACACAGTGCTTCGAGGTACAAATTTAAGTCTGACCATAATAAATGTGCCAGCTTTAAGAGTGCTGTGCTCTGACTCAAACATCTTCTAACCGCCTCATGTATAGCATAAACTTGATGAATAACTGAAACAAAAATGAATTGCTGGAATAAGTCTTTTAAAATATAAACCTTTTAAGCATAATGGCAAACTTTGTATCAATACAGAAAATAAACTTGTTTCAAATACATTCAGTAGTTTGACATCTCCTATCTCCAAACATCTATACAGATGAAATGAGCAAAATTTCATGTATAAGAAGCGTCTGCTAAGATTTACATACCCCTGTCTGGAAGAAATCTGGCATTCCCCTAGTTTTCTACAGCAGAAATACTCTGTTCTATATGCCTATTAGATGAGCTGAATGAATCACTGTAGTACATTTGCTTTACTCAAGAGTTCAAAGAGCAAAGTAACTTTGATTAAATAACAAGACTGAGTCTAGCAGGCAGATACAACTCCTGACCTTGCTCAAACTATTTGCTGAGGTTGGCTCATCAGGATTTCTGCTTCAGAAATGTGACAGGCAAGAAAGTAATAATAACTGACAGAAGAGAAAGCTAGTTTGAAAGTACAACTTTAATCTCTAGGAATGCTTCTACTACAAAGGACATTTGAAATAGAAATAGTAAATATGACTATAGTATCAGAAAGAAAACAACTAAAAGTTGTGACATTAGAGACAAAGTACTTGAGAGGGTGGAGAACATTTCTTTAATTAAAAGCTGGAACAAAGAAACTTTTACTCATAGACCTTTGAAAAGCTGTATAGAACCAAAAATTCATCTCAAATGAGGCAAAGTAAAATAGCCATTTAACAATACTAAAAAAATATTCAAAAAAGAACAAATCCGACAGGAACCAACAGAAACAACTCAAGTGGAGTCTGTGTGAGCATATACTGTCCCTGGAAATTAGAAGCTACTGAAGTTCCCATGACATTACTACTACTACAGGAACTCAATTAGAACTTGGTTGCCTTTCTTTGGAGCAAATTTAAAAAAAAGCGTAAAATGGCATCCATGAAGTGCTTCCCAGTAAAGTTCCATAGAAAAGCAAAGATTACTACAATCCCAAGGACTACAGCTTGTACAGGATTGAGTTTAACCTTTTATTCAATGCTTACAACATCCATGTTTCATATAAAGGGTCAAAATGGTCCTAAACTGAAAATGTTGGCTGATGATAGGTACATTGCACACGTTAAAACAATTCAGCATCTCATGCTATTTCTGTGCATGCCGAGATGACTGACTCTTCTTGAAGCACAAAACAGTATCTAGTAAGTTGCCTGTGATCTTAATTTGTGTATTTGTGAATCCATATTTCTCCAGCAGTTGCTTATATTCTGAGCCACTTCTCTGTCTGCCTTCAGTCATACTCAGAGACTGCAGTACAACTCTAGGAGGGTGTGTCTTCTGCTCATCAAGCACAGTTTCTGCCACTAGCAAGGCACTTCCTGCATTTCCAGAACAACCAGAAGCACTTCAGTAGTATTTCTAGCTTCACATTTTTAGTGTTTTGTTCAGAGACATTTACATATAGGTCCCCCATCAAAACAGTGTTTTAATGGGCTTCAGGGGTAATCAGTAACTAAAGTTTACTTTCAATCATCTCTTCCTGGAAAAAACTATTAGTTGTTAAGGGAAAGGTGGAGCTTTGAGTACTGTTTCTACTTCAGTGAAGTTTAGACCACTTCCTGAACATGATTTTTAAACTGTCTTGTTACCACTTGAATCAAGCAACTCTTTCCTGTCATATCCCAGTCTTCAAATAAGGAAAGACAGCCATCCAGGTTTCTTTTGTAGTTTATAAACAAGCTGCCCAGAGAGGTTCTAGAGCCTCTCTCTCTAAAGATACTCAAAACCCATCTGGACACCTCTGTGTGACCTACATGTAGGGAACCTTCTTTAGCAATGGGACTAGACTCGATATCCAGATGTCTCTTCCTACCCATACGATTCTGTGCAACAAGGTCATGCTTCGTAGCCTAGATCTTGTTTTGAATGCTCTCCTATGAAACAAACTTCATAGCTACTGTTAATCCTCTTGGATTAAGGAATCAGTTGAGTAAAGCAGGAAGGCTTTTCCCTTGCTTTTTGTTTAAAGGGCTTCCCCTTTGATCTTTTATACTATCAAAACATAGTTGAAAATACAACACTACATATTTTTCAAGCAATCCCATCATATAGTAGTTCTGAACTCCACTACTCTAGACACTAGTGACATGCAACAACTGCCTGTCCTTGATTAACTTGCAGCATCTTTAATTAGCTTGCTTGTATGTACAGGTAGAAGTGCATGCGTCAGTAATTTGATGATAGTCTTTTCAAAAAAGGTTGAATGTAGTAGAGATAAAGGAGATGAAGTTCCTTGTAAAATCTGCAACTACAGTAAGGATTTATATCAAATCATTCTATGAGTAGATTTGGATTTTTTTTTTTTGAGGCATTTCTATAATGCAAGCATAAGCATATAAGCAAAGGCTGCTATGATCGGACAAGAATATGCATTTTGTAAGATGAACTTATGATTATGACTGTGCGTTAATATGCACCTGTAATCATAAGAGATTAAAAACCTACCTGGTCTGCAAACAGTTGATATTTTGTTTAACAGTACATGAATCTTTTCATCAGGCCAGTCATGAAGAACACGTGAAAGTATGTAAAGATCTGCTTCTGGAAGGTCATCAGTGAAAAAGTCACCTGTTGAAAGGCAGAATTAGTATTTTTCATTTTAGTTAGCATAGTTCTACAGCAGGAAATAAAAATATTAAGATGAAACTAGAAGATTCAGCAGAGGTAAAGTAAGAAGCCTGAAGAGGAGTACTGATACACTATTCTTTCCTTAGCCAGAAATCAGTGTAAGAGCAGAGCAGATCAAAAGTAAGAATTCTGTTATATGTAGAAATGGAGAGAAAGCCTAAAGCAAGAGGAGATTGAAGTCTTTTGTAATAACCATATTGATCTTACCTAGATAAGAAAAACCAAAGACACAGGCATACAAGAAGCCTCTACTTCCATTCACACTTCATTTACTGCCACTCTCCAACTACTGTCTGGTTCTGTTCCTACAGGCTTGAGAAGTACAGTGCCTCTGTTTAGCATGGGTGAGCCAATGCTGCATTGTACCAGGTCAGATTTGGGGTTGGAGCAAGGCAGCACACCATTTTCTGCAGCGAAAGAGACCGCCCTCTGCTGGAGGATAACAGATACAAAATAAATGGCAATGTTACGCTTACCTGAAACAAATGTCACTGGAGCTGTGCATCGTTCTGATGGTTGGAAGCAAGAGCTGTTTGCAATGACTTCTGGAAGGTCAAACACTGTGACCTTCATATTTGGATATATTCGTATTAATTCATGAGCCAGAGCTCCAGTACAACCTGTTGGAAGTTTAGAGAAACTCAAAATCTTCTCTCCCACCATCTGCATAAATTTTTAAGGATAAGTCTGTATGTAACATTAAGAGGAGATAAACATCAAGTCAGAAGTAGAGGTGGCGAATACTTAATATTTCAGTACTAACATCCACAGTTAATTTGATCAAGAGCACCTTCCAGTGGATAGAACAATGCCTCAAAGTTTGGCCAGTATAGTTATTATTCCCTACTCTATCATAGATTTGTTAGTATGGCCTTTGATAGCATTACTTCAGGGTTGGTTTTGGTTTTTTTTTTTTGTATTTGCTGTCTTATTCTTGCTTGGAATTTTTTTTTTTTTTTTGTTTGTTTGTTTCTGGAACATTAATGGACTTATAGTTTGTGTTCTTTACCCACAAATTATTTACTATACACAGAGCACCAAGAGCAGAAATTTGACAGATAGTCTCCAGGACAGTGAAGAATATGGATGAGCTCTTGAAGTCTCTGCACAAGTGAGAAAGGTAGCCATCAGTATTTTATTGATTACTCTGAAATGCTATCCAATACCTCAGACCTTAAGTGATGCCTCAGACCTTAAGTGATGCTTCTTTCTTGCACAAGACACTCTCCCTAAATATTTTATTTTTGCCACACTAAGCACAGGGTAAAACAAAAGCAAACAAAAAAAAAAGCCACTAACAATGAGTTTCTTCACATCCATCATTGGTCTTCAAAATTTTGGTGGTCATCTTAGATATTAATTGGTAAAAACACCATAACCACAGGAGTACTCAGCCCATTCTAAGAGAGTCCAAAATGTTTCTTGTAGCAGTGGTTTCAAGGCTGACATACCAGCACTGGAAGATTCTACCAGCAAAGCCACAAACTTTGTTTTCTGTGTTGAGTTGTGCATCACTACATAACTCACATATTCACTTCAAATTGTTCAACTGCCATGAAGTCACTCAACTACCATTTAAATAACTTTGCTTTTAGTTAACTGTGTTAAGTCCTTTCATTCTGACATTACAATACCAAAAAATTAACAGTAGCCAATTTTACCCAACTGAAAACATGCACATTTTCCCACGTAAGTGGTAAAATATGAATCTGAAAGCAAGCTTTTTCCCTTAAATTTGCACACAGGCTCAACTACAGACCATACCTCCTAAATCACAAGCAGTCTTAAACTCTGAAAGATCAAATGCTGTAGCCACGTCTCTTGCTGTAAGGTGGGCAATGCTGTGCATGGCAGCCATAAAACGCTGCTTCACTTCCTGGCTCTGATAATAGTCCTAAAAATGAAAAAGAAATTAAAAAAAAACAAAAAAAAACAAAAAACAAGTAATGTAAACAGATTTTATTACTGTAACTAAAGTTACATTCAATCAAGGCAGTTGGTGCACTAATATATTAACAAGAATTCTGAAATTAAAAATAGATCAAACTGTCATTGCCTGGTTGCTCATCCAAGCTCTTTGCTGGTTACAATTGCTTCAGTGTAGTGATGAACACATTTTTGCACCCTTTAACTGTCATCTAGACATCTTTTGTAGTATGTCTCAAAGAACACACACTTAGCTTGGTCTTGGTTAGCCTAAGGGTTATTAAATTGTATCTGTCTACATGATTGCTACTGAGGTAGCATAGCAGGAAGAAGAGGTAATCTGGAGTGTTTTTAATGCAATTCTATGCCTTAGATATACATTAAGGAATTTGCTCCACAGCAGTATGTCTTTAAAGCAGACAAACAGACTGCATTTTCATCTATGATCCTTCCTCTTGATATACTCAAACTGATTTCATGCAATTCTGACATTTATTTTAATTGTTTTCCTATCACATGATAAACAGCAATGTTAAAGATCATACTGCTTGTCTTAGATTAGTTAAGAAATTATGAAGAACTAGAACCTGGTGCCTCAGGCTTCTAAGTGATGCATAAAGCACATCTCACTTCCATACTAACCTCACTGGTTATACACTGCTTTAAAGCTATCATTAAGTAGAATATCTACAGGCTACGGTATATATAGTACCACAAAGTGCCTATCCTGCTTGGACATGTACTGTACTGTAGAAAGTGCAGGTCTGAACTAGTAGTGACTACTGCCCAGCATCATCTAGTAAAACTCATGTCAATAATTCGGATTAACACAAAGTAGTTCACCTACACTAAAGTGGGTTAAATCTGTGTAAATTACTTCTACAGCAGTTATTTTAAAGAATCCAAGTTCCCTTTAAAGCAGTCTCTAAAGGATTCCTAAGGGAGCTTCTGTCCATCAGTAATATAGACACAATGTTAAGCTAAAAGGACTTTGTAGAATCTTTAAAGGCTGTTACTTCATTCATTAACTACACAGGAAGAGTATAGACATTTTTCTTTAGAAAACTGGCTTCCTCAACACTTAGAAGTTAAATACAAATCAAGAACCTAAAGATGTAGCCTGAAGTACTGCAGTTAAAGATGAAATCCTTATATAAATCTCCTCCACGCTCTTCTTAAACAGGCACAAATATTTATGCCTCCAGTCTGCTTTACGAGGTTTAGAACTACTGAGTTAGGAATCACCTTAAGTGATACCCCAGTTTGAAGAGACTCGCCTGGGCTAGTATTAGGAAAGGAATGCTGCAGAGATGGAAACAGATTAAGGCAAGGATTATTAATGGCAACATTTGCCAGCTTGAAGTATACATAAAACTACAAACTTTGATAAAACAAAGGCTGCACCAAAAGTAACACCCCTTATTTTATTTGGTTGGCCTACAAC
Organism: Tympanuchus pallidicinctus; assembly: GCF_026119805.1. Taxonomy (NCBI): domain Eukaryota; kingdom Metazoa; phylum Chordata; class Aves; order Galliformes; family Phasianidae; genus Tympanuchus; species Tympanuchus pallidicinctus. Next base: position 5,873,129 of record NW_026294780.1, on the reverse strand, counting down.
ATCAGAGGTGGATGATAGTAGTATGGTAGCAGAGGCTGAACTTTTCTGCCAATATTCTGTTAACAGTTGTTGCCACATGACAGATGTCAGCAGGTAGGCAGTCTGACAAAATGGCATCTTGACACCAATGGCAACATGGACACTTACTGAATGTTTATGGAGACCAAAGTGTGGATTTGAGCACAGTGAGGCAGTGGGTGGTGCATTTCAGCAGTGGTGAAATTGATGTGTAAGACAAGCAGCATTCTAGATGGCCACACAGACTTATGAGTGCAGCATACAGGCTTATATTCATCAACAGCAAAAGTTTATAGCTAAAGGTGGTGACTGTTTAAAAATAGTGTTCTTTAGCTGAGAATTTGCTCTATCAAATAGTGTTATTGTGCCCTTTGTATCTGTTGTGGTTTCCGCAGAAATAAATAGGAGGCATTACTTTCAGTGTGACCTGTGTAGACTGGATCATTCATCCCCTATATTAACAGAATGATACTTCAAAAACAACTTCAAATGTACAGGCACAACAGGTTCCACTGGATGCACATCAGTAACAAGCCAAACTGAGTGGAACTGAAGAAATACATATTTAATGTATGCCTGGTATAATGGAAAGGCCACACAGTAGTTAATTAAACACACTGAGAGGTCGTTCTAGGGCATGTTAACTGGATGGGCAGAACTTCCATCTGAGTTTCATCAGCACTGAAGTTTTCTAGACTATTCTGTAATTGCTCCACAATTTCTAGAGCCTTAAGACTACACTTAAAATTGAAGGGAACAGAAATCTATGACTAGCAAATTATACTGCATTTCTAGCATTTGAGATTTGTGAACATTCTTCAACAGCTCGGTTTCTACTTCCCTCTAGATAAGTTCTGGGCTAACGAGTCTTGGAAAAAAAAAAAAGTTTACATTACATTAAATAAATCCTCCGTTTTCTTTCCAAAGGCTCGATGGTTCTGCCTGCTTCCCTCTTTAACAGCAGACTCCAGGTGTGTAAAGAGAGGCCAAAGATGGTCATTAGAGTGGATAATGTAGCCATGAAGCGAGTATTCACCATCAGATGCCAGATAAGTATTTGCTGAATCTGTATTACTATAACCTTAAGGGAAGAGCACAATTGTAACCAGTTTTGTTCCACCACTTTATAGACATCAGCTAACATTTGAAGGCATATTACCTTGTAATGCCATTAAAGAGCCACCAAATCCTGATTTGGGCATCACAAGGTGTTTTACTGTAAAAAGATTTCTATGAAATACTTCTAAAGGCCTCCTTATTCTTTGAGAATGAAAATCACTTTAGGACGTTCTTTTTAAAATGAATGTAGGTGCTGAAGGATGCAAAGAACATTTTCATTGTTTATTTATAATCCAGAGAATTTCAACTATGCATCTGATATTCAAGGAAGACCATTAGAAGTTTGTCATTCTTGACTGCATTTTTTCTGTTTTAGATGATGCCTCTTCTTCCCTTAAATTCAAGCATTCTCCAGTACATTCCACTTTAGTGCTTTCTCCTTCACATTGTCCTTTAACAGGGTTGAAAGCATCCTTTATTTCTTTTTCTTGGCATTTAATCTTGGCGTTTAATACAAAGTAAATGATACATTTGAAAATTTATATAGTGCAGATTGGAAAATTTAATCCTATTGCTGACTGTCACCTACATACACTTCCAAGTACTGCGCAAGTTAGGTGTACTAGCATTTAAGCTGGTGCTTAAATTCCACAGCCCTCCTCATAAAATCTGCAGTTCTCCACTCAGGTTTGTGACTCTGCACAGCTGCAGAGGAGAACGGGCTTGGTCCTTATTTAGATGGTATATCTGAGCTTTTATGCTGCTCCCTGAGACTCGCCCATGAAAGTTAATAGAATTTGGAGATGATTGCTTTTGCTCTCTTAAAACAACATCTATCTAAGGTTTTCTCAAAGGAGACCTACTGCGTTCATTAAATAATCCCTGCTCCCAAACAGAACAATTCCAGCTATCAATGATGAACACAAAAAACAAACAAACAAACAAAAAAACTCCCCATCTCCCCACCTCAAATCCAAGTTACTGACAAAATGGGTGGGATGGGAAAAAATCACCTTGTGGTGTTTTCTCCAGCAACCCAAGAGCAGCACAGGCATCAAGGAGTCTTTCAGTTCCATGCACAGAAGTTCCAACCTCATCTGCAATATCTGCAGCCTTTAGAGGACTTTTCTTTTTCAGACAATCAAACATCTTCAGCTTAGAGGCTACAAACAGAGCCTACATGTAGGAAAAAAAAAAAAAAAACCCACAAAACTTGCATTTGAAAGACTGCAGTCAAGAAACAAAGGACTTACACTTCTGCCACAGACATTCCAGAAGTATTAGTCTACATAATTACTGTTATTTAAGTGCAACATAATAACAACTCCTAAGAACTGTTATAACAAGTTTTTTTCCCCCCCTCTAAGTGTTCTAATAGCTTTGCTAAGTAACATTAATTGGGACAGAGGTGTACGAGAGAGAAGGGAACTCAAAATATATTGGCATGCAGCCTATGGAGTCTGTATTAAGAGCACCTCTTTATTCAGATATTTAGCATATACCTAGCAATATGCATATTCCATTAAGCCAAATATATTTAAACATGTGAACCAATGCCTAAGAGATTAATTTAAATTTGATTTACGTAAAATGTAAGGAACTGTAAAGTTTCACTAAGGCAATGTAGCAGCTTCAGTTATAGAAAGATTGGTCTTCATGAAGTAAAAACTATGGCTAAAAAAAGGAATAAGACTTCAAAGTACAACTCTACCATATGCACACTTTAGTAAGACACGCATGGAACACAAAGAAAATAAAACACTGCAGTTTCAGTGCTCAGAAGCATGTTAAAATTCCTAAAACAATGGTATTCATGTAGAGCACAGTGGAAGAACACACAGCAATCATGGAGACACTTCACTGCAACTGCAACCAACTGTGATATACTTGAAAAATCAGTCAGCCAAGAAGAAAGGATACACATTCTATTTCATAAAAAAAAAATAACTTAGAGAAAGGTATGTTAGTGTGTAAACGTTTCATCATCTTCATCCTTTCTATCATTTCTTCTGTTGTTCTAATAACAGTTAGGATTTATTAGAATCCAGGCTTCCACAGTATTGATCCAAGTGCATCTATACTACAACCATTTGACTTTCAAGATCTGCCCAACTTTTGAACTAATTAATGTGACCTGGAAGTTACAAAAATGAAGAGATTCAAAAAAATTAAGAATATAAATCATTCTACAATTCTGTAATGCCAAGTTCACAAAAAATGCAAACAAATATCCTAACAGCAAGTAAAGATCAGAATACACAATTTCAGAACATGTTGGAGAACTGGATTAGCATTAGGGTCAAACCTGATCTCCTGTTCTGCAATAGCAGCTGTTCATAGTAAAGTAGGTGGCAATGCCTCCTTCCTCTGCAGGAGATTTCAGCCTGCTTTATGAAGCAACAACACTCAAGAAACAAAATGAAACAGATCCTAGAAGCTTTTATGAAGCTAAATGCTTTTGTGCTCTTATCCATATTCTTGAAGTGCAAAGAGAGGAGGTAAAACTTGTCAATCCACAGAAGTAATCCACAATGAGTAATGTATTATACAAATATCTTCAGGCCTCAGGAAAAGAAATCCCCAATAGCTCAACACAAAACTTCAGCATTCCGTGCTGATTTTACACTGATTATTAGAAAATGAAAGCTCCCGCTTCTATTTACAGTGGCCATCAACTTTCATTGCACAGAACTGAATTTGCCATCAGATCAGAACAATCAGCAAACATAATGTGCCATTACAGAATGCTGGTAATTCTCCACATCTTGCACTTGAAGGTGTGCTAAGCATTATCTCATCCATTCAAGTACTTCAAACTTGCTCTCTGTGGATACATCTTACTTGACAAGCCTACCCTCAGCGTTTGCTATACTGTTGAAACAACCTACTGCTACTGTCCAGCTATATAAGAACATCTGATTTTATTAATTATCATAACTTAACTGCATTGCCCAGAACTACAATAAGAGTAGCCACCAATTCACAGGCTTAACTGTGACTTTCTGCTGTTTGAACCACTGTTCACTGTCTTGTGTATCCTCTGCTATTTTTAATTGCATTTAGGTTTGTCATTTCACTGTCACTTGAGCAGTTTTTTCATCTCTTCCTGAAACATCACCAACTCGATACCAGTAATCTATTCAGAATGACTAGTGTTCAATTTCTCCTCCACCTTCTTCACTGCAGAGGAGCTCTGAGTAGACAACTTGGTAGCACTTAAAACACCCAGTTATTCATTTCCCATTACACTTGGCTGCTCCACACATGCCCCTCACAGCATGTGACCTTCACTTTGTAGCCTGTGTTACATAGATGTGTCTCCAGCTGATAATCTCCAAGCAATATACGATAAACAACTGGAACATGAAAAGGGTATAAAAAAAAAAACTACTTCCTTAACAGGAAATAAAAATTTAAGATCTCCCCCAGAATTCTAAAACTAAGCATTACAAGTTCAAAAGGGAAAAAAAAAAACAACCCAAAAGCAATTATGACAAGCATGCACATATTTAAAATAAGCTTGGTAATTAAATCACATAAAAAGCCTTCCTAGTAGTGTTGATAAAAGGGTATTTTCTATTTGATTGCACTCAGTACAAAAAAACCATAGTGATAAATTTATACTTAAAAGCCTTTTGAAGTTTCCCAACAACATTCTACTTTCACTATGGAATGCATTTTTGCGTGATACGTTTCTGAAATTACTGTTATTTTGGAGCATTCTAATTACAACATGCACCAGAGACAGAATCATTGATGTAGCTAATGAAAGATAAATCAATCTTCTGTAAGTTGCATTTAATTAGACAACATGACAAAAGGAACATATGGGAAGAAAGCAGATAGGTACTGTTTCCAGACATCCTAGAAGCACAGTTTAACCATTTATACCCAAGACTGAACATGCAAGGGCAAAAGGAAAAAATAAAACAGTCCTGTGGACTTCTTCACTTTCAAATTAAAAGGAAGATTTTTTTTAACTATCTCTGCTGTTTAAGTTTCATAGAGTAGATAGAATTAATACGAAAAAAATACATCTGTATTTTGTCACAAGTTTCTGCTATCTTAGATTCTCTGCACAGTGGTTCTTTTGTACTATTTATTCCATCTCAAGCATTTCAAATTAGCTCCAACAAAGCAATTGTGTCAGTCAGAGTAATTAGTTTTACTTTTCTCCCCTTCTTACCTTTGAAGCTCTAAAACCATCCATCAGGTCTAGAATTTTAGATGGAACTTTTGCTGCACTGTCTGATACTCCATTCTGATTTTCCAAAGGTACCCCAGAACCAGTTCTGACACCAGAGCTGTTTTCAGAGTTACAAATAACTCCTGATGGACTGTCCAACTTGCTAGCACGTTTATGTTCCTTGAAACTTGAGGATTCACTTTCTCCATCACTTAGGCTCTCAAAAGTGTCCACAGAAGGGATAGAGTCATGCTTTGTATGCTGTATGGTATGTTTAAGGGGTGGATAGTACAACTCTGCTAGTTTTTTGCAGAAGTGATTCAGAGGAAATCCCACCACATTCAGGAAGTCTCCATGGACATACTCAACTAACATTCCACCAAGGGCCTGGATTCCATATCCACCAGCCTTGTCCCTGGGGGAGAGAAAATGAAAGCTGAGACCTATCAATTAAGGTTGAGAATGTGTTTGACAGTAAAGGTTGCACAAAACATGTAATCACTAGTACTGCAGAGACTGGAATAAAGACTAGTCTACTCATGTTGGAGATGGATTCTAGTTAAGCACAAAGCTGCAATTTGTAAGTCATAACTAAGTATAAGGATTAAGCCTAAGATCATTAAGTTTCTGCCAGTCCAAGTGATACAGTCACCTATGTGGAAGTATATCACCTGACTGCATTCAAACTGCACTGCCATAGGTCACCCAGCTTCCTCCATGGCCTGTCTGGCAAGGATAGTAACAGCAAGCATTCCTGAGACCAACACTGCCACTCAGTCACCCAGTTACATTTTGACCCCTACCCCTATTCCACTAGAGGCTGAAGGGTCTTTAGGCATACATCAGCTTGAAAAGGAGCTCAAACTTAAGGGGATGTCTCAAACAACCATAGCATGTGCCTTGCAGCTCTCAGTCAGAGTAATATCTAAAACAAAGACCAGGGAAAAGAAGTTGCTCTTTTTCAAAGTCCTATTCAATTACAAAATCCAGTGCTATCTCACTCAGTCCTACCTAATTTCTACACAGGTTTTTGGAAATGTAAGTAGAGCTGTATGCAACAAGGTGCTCTAACATCATGGCACTAGTACACACATGTATTTCACAGCAAGTAACCTTGGGAATTTAATCTGCCTTTAATTATGTAAATTTCATTGCATAATGTTATGTATGCAGCCAGATAAAGTGCAGTAAACCAACATTTTCACTGCTCACGCCTACGGAACAAGGTTGGTAGAGGTACACTGACTAACATCTGAACCTGAAAGCCTAAGTAAGCAACCTTTGAAACCAAAGGTCAGTCAGTCTCAGATCTATTAACTCCAGACTGTACAGAATTACAAACTGCTTTCAAAAGAACACTGCTACAAGACAGCTGACAGTTTAGTGTAGATTTGATGAAAGCAAGTTCCACATTTTTGGAACATACAGAATAAAATACTAGCTCAAAGAGTCTAACAGAAACCAAATCAACTCATTAGAGGATCACAACCTAGTTAGAATTAATGTAGGCCAGCCTTATTTCTACAGAAGTAATAGGAAGATATCTTTCAGTCAGAAAATAAAAATCCTTGGTTGAAGAAAGGAGAGGGGAAAAAAAAAAAAAAATCAAAGTGAACAGCCATGTTTCTGCAGCCATCAGAAAGATGTTGGGCACACAGTCCACTTTGAGATAGTGCTCTTCCCTCCTTCCTTGTCCATATTTTAACTCAGCTATATACTTTTAGAATTAGTCTGTGTCCTCAATGACCAAACTTTAAAATACTACATGCTGCTTATTTTCTTGATAAGAAGGATGCACAACAGCAGAAAAATTAGTCAGTTTCTTAATTTCTCATGCAATTATTTAATTCTAAGAAATTACACAAGACTAAGTCTTCATAAAAAAAAAAAAAACACAATTACTTGAATTATAATAGTTAAAAAAAAATATCTGTGTAGGTGGCAATGGTGGAACAACAGAAAATACCAGAAGACTTCTTACTTATTACAAAATTTCCAGGGCAAAATATTTTATGCTGCATGCTAGTAATATAAACCAAGATCTACTCTGAAGTACTGTTAGATAGCCTTAGAGTCTTACTTACATGGGCTCTCCACTATGAATGTACTCCCATAAGAGCTCTTCTGAAAGATCTGAAAATTTTACTTTAGTCTCTTCATAGAAATCAGTGATTTCTGTTTCTAGCTGATTATCTACAGAGAGGAAATCTCATTAGAAACAGAAATTGTAACATCAAAATGACAGTTTAGAGAGCAACAGTTTATTTACACTCCTATGAATATGAATTTTGCTTACAAAAATTATATAAATCATGAAGTAGCTAATAAAAGTTTTGAGGGACAATGATCTCTTTTGTTATTTCCCCTTGCACATACTCATCACATCAGTAAAAGCTGAAAGCTGGGAGAGCTTCTACCACTGTGTTCCCCTCCATAAGCTAACAGCTTGCTCTCCCTGTGTACAATATACTCAAGTTAGCAAAACTAATTGCTAGTATATACATCCAGCAACAAATACAAAGGTTGCAAACATCCTTCTAACATAGGAGTGTCGACAAACAACCCGTAACACAACATGGTTAAAATTATAGCTGTTATATATATGCCTGAGCATGCAGCTGCATCTGTACTGCAGACATCCAGCAGTGTCATCTGCAGTGTGATCTTTCATCTCTCTCAATAAATAAGAAGAGTTATTTCAGCCTTCTTTTCCTAAAAGTAGATGTAAGACAAAGGTGCTGTGAAGTGTGCTATGAAACGCTGCATATCTGGGTGTGGGCTCCAACAGTATAATGCATGGGTACACTGAACTCAGTAAGATTACAGAGCAAGGCTGCACCAAAATATATTCAAAAGAAAGCAGCCTTCTAAGAATGAGCATGCAGTAGCACATTGACTCTTTCCTACAAGACTGACTTCCACATCTCCTCCTACTGCTGTGCACATTAGTCTGTATTCTGGTAGCAATTGAAATTCCCCAGGAGGTGAAAGGAAGATCCACAGTACACTAATTGCAAGTAGTGTTAGCATTGAAAGAATATCACGATTCAGGTGAAATTAAAGAAAAATATTAGTAACCAGTCCTCCTATGCTACGTGTTGATGAAAATTCTGTCTGGAGCTTAAATGCAAAACTTAGCAACACATTATAATTATCGATTAAAACAAAACAAAAATGAATTCTAAAAAAAAAAAAAAAAAAAAAAAAACAAACCTGAACACCTCTTCTACTGAATCACTTGATGAATATGATGACTTCAGATGTATATATTCATCTGAATATACCATGGCTTCAACTTCTAAACTCCAGATGAGACAAGCTGTCATCAGCATCGCTACTGACAGTATATGCAACTTTATTTTTCTCTTAAACAAGACAAGGCATTATTCTTCCTAGATTGCTCACAGACCACTTGAAAACATTTTCTTTTTCAGCTGTTACCGTTTCTACTCTACAAACATCAATAAGATTATTGGATCACTGACCTTATTTCTGCTACAAGACTTAAGAACAACCATTCCAATAAAAACAAAGCTATAGTGAATTTATCTACATAAAACCATATTCATTGAAATTTCAGAGAAAGGATTTTGATGCAAGTTCCTCTAATGAAGTACTGACATTAACGATCAGAGGAAATCCTTTAAACACTCAAATTTTGACATTAGAGTGCTCAAAAAACAATCATTCACTGAAAAAGTTATGTGATAAATACAGATATATGGCCCCCTACAGTTGCTGTGCCTGAATTTCAGTTACAGTATTTCCTCCAGTTTACACTGATCTTTAAGTTTGTCCCATAGATCTCAGAGCATTTTTATAGGCTTGTATTTTGTCATAAAGGATGATGACAACTGAATGCAGTAAGATGGGTAGCTTTTGTGACGAGCTTTTAGTTTAAATATTAGGTAATTCCCACACTGAGTTAGACACCAATTCAGACTATATAAGAGAAAGTCGAAGTCTTTATGCAAATAATTGCTCATAAAAACACTGAGTAAAAAGAAAACAAACTAAACTGAGGTACCTTTACTGCTGCAGTGTATAATAACCACTCCTGTGAAAACGCTGTGCTCCTTCCCACTCAACCTGTCAGGGAAAATCATGTATGAAGCAACAGTTATAAAACCTGTCACAAGCAAAAGCATTCTTCATGATTATATTGCCACATCCCAAAACAGATCATATAAAAACACCAACATGATGTAAGTGTCATAAGCAAATACATTCTTAGTTCAATATAGGTGAAAAGATTAATAAAACACAACAAAAAAAAAAATTAAGATTTATGGCAAGACTCTAAAATCCCACTGACACCAACATCCACAATTTGAGAAAGCAATTAGCGGTACCAGACTATTCACCATACAGAAGCAGCAACTATTTCAAATGCATAAGAAAAAGCCAGTCAACATTTATGCTACCACTACAGCTACCTTCACTGAAAACCACCAATAAGCAGTTAGGTCACTGAGCAGGCCTCTAGCACTGAAAGCCTGAAGTGGTAGCCACTCTTCTAGTGGCTCCAGAGCACCACACTGTGGCTGAATAATTGTAAAGGCATCAAGTTTGTGTAATATAGAAGCAATTAAACTATCCTAAGTATCATGAAAGTTAGATTTTTGAAGAGATTAGCCAGGCTACCATGTGATGTGACCAGAAGCATCTCACCCTTAACACCGCACACTGAAGTCAGTGTGATTAATTGCAGAATGAAACCTCGAATGAAAAATTCTTAATCTGATACTTTGGATATGAGGACATATCTTGCCAAACGTTTTCCAATTCATTCAGAACACAATTAACATCAGTACGTAATGGGACTTTTTTTTATAAGAAAAACTTGTTATCACTTTAAGCAAAAACAGTAGTAAGAAGTCTCTGGGCAGACTTTTCCAAGAATCTCCTACTAGCAACATATGCCACTGTTTTGCAGTAAAGAACCAAAACAAAAAACCCTACTACTATTAAATTAGCAACATGCCCCAAAGGATTAAAAATTCAGTTTAACTCACCAGTGCAAAAAAGTAATCTAAAACAGACTTAAAGAAACCCAACCAACTCAAGGTTAGACCTTCACCTAAACTGCAGACCCAGGCAAACTCCTTGTATTCTGTCTAGCAGACTCCTCAGTTGCATTATAAACTGCTGAATCAAGTACTGCACCCTCTTTTTCCCTTCCCATACAACACAAGACTGTCTGACTAGCAGACTCATCACATCTCATCCTTGAAAAATAATGTTAGTTTTATTTATGTTATTCAGTTAGTGTTTCTTTAAAAATAATGAACAAAAAACCCATTAAATTTGAAAAGAAAAATATCCTTCAGGAGAAAAAAAAAAAAAAAAGCAGAAGCTTAAAAGCCTGACAGCCTGAGAGCAACAGTGGAAGTAAAAAAAACAATTTCCTCAATTAAACTATAAATCCATAAAGCAGAATCTGGGTTGGAGCAAAACTGCAAGTGTAGCCTCAGTTTGAGACACTAACACATTTTCTTATAATTTCACAATGTGACCCTACTTGAATAGATGGGCTGGAGAAAATGATCTACCAGAGGTTCCTTCCAGCTTCAATCATTCAGCCAGTCAATTTCACTACTGACTGTATTAGATCTTACTTACTGAGAAGCAAATTAGACAAATGCTTATCCAATAGTAAACTTAAACTGAAGACATTGTTCATTTCTCTTGAAAGGAAACAAGGTACTAGGAGTTCAAAGTAGGTGCCAATGAGCATGCATCACTCTCTCATACATGCAATTATCTTCTTTAAAATTCAAGCCTCAAACTACTTCTGTTCTTTGCCCCATCGTAATTCTCTCCCTGTCTTCCCCTCCAGCAGTAACTGAAGCATACAGAAAGTCCCGCAATAATTCACTCCAGAAATTAAAATGAAAACAAAATGGTTTGTTAAGTCCCCCATCACCCTGCAGTGAAAGAGCAAGAACAAGCAGCTTTGACTAAGAGAAAAAACACACCAAATTTTCAGAGACAAAACAGGCTTATGGTATTTAAAATCATCAGAAAAAAATACAGCCAGAGATTTCTCAATATATATTTATACATCTCCCATTAAACGAACTCAAATGTACACATTTTGAATTTTATGTAGAATTACAAACCTTGATAACATCCTATATGCATCTTGCTTATCAACTGGTTTCTCCAAGATCTGCTCATCCACAGTCTGAAACAGAAAGATGGAGATACTGTGCTGTGTTCTTAGTTGTCTGAAACTGAGGATTCAAAATAATGATTTAAAATAAGTTTTCAGCCACATCTTCAAAATGAGACTACTGAGCAGAGCAAGAAACAGATACAGATACTATTGTCTCTGGAAGAATAGTACTGAGGCTTTGAGCACTCAAGACAGCAAAAATTGACTTGTTAGGAAGAAATGACTTCGTAATACATGTACAAAACCTCAAAACACATCTCACTTCAGGTGCAACTGATTAATGAAAAATCATTTTCCAACCCCAACTTTAAGCCTAAATACGCTTGTATTTTCTACACACGTCATGGTTTAAAACATTGCTAAAGCTCAGAAGACCTCTTACCACAATAGTGTCTGCTCCTATAACAATATCAGGTGTTCTCAGGTGTTTCTGAAAAGGCATAAAGAAAGAATGTATAAAGTAGAAAGGATAAAATACTTCAAAAAAAAAAAAAAAAAAGCAAGAAAATATTAGTTCACCTGGTAGACTTACAGGCAGGGCTTTACAGGGAACTGAAAAACATGAGTCTCTTTCTCCTTTTGCACTGTTTACAAAGTAGTAATCGTCTACAACACCACAATAGTGAATAAAACAGTAGAGTTGAGCAGACTAATCTCAGGTTACAACTTCACCCAAATACATTACTGATGAACAAATACATCCAGGAGAAGACTGCCTGCACTCCCAGAGGCTAATTTGATCTTGAAAGGGCATTTAGATTTCCTTTACAGCAAACACCCTATGCAGTGGGGACAGGTATGTAGACCTGAAGCCCTCTAGAACCAGCTTTTATAGTCAAGATCTCTGAATGATTTCTCTTTAGCTACAATTCTTTTCCTCAGGGGATCACATACAGTACAGTTCAAGAAACTGAGAAGTATAGGCATACAAAGAATCCTTATAGCCCTTAATTTCTTGGCTTCAAGCTGTATGTAACCTGTCCTTACAGATACTTGCATGTTAATGAGGTAAATAGCTACTATTTAACACAAGAGAGGAAATTTGTCTCCAACTCTGATTCTTAAACAAAAAAGTTTATAGGGAGGAGATCGTTCTCCAGAAAAAAACTCCTTTTTCAAAACGCTTTTAGAAATCTGAATGAACACTATCACCAGCATACTGCTTTGAAATGAATTATAGAATGGCCTGGGCTGAAAAGGACCACAATCATCATCTCATTCCAACCCCCCTGCTATGTGCAGGGTCACCAACCACCAGACCAGGCTACCCAGAGCCACATCCAGCCTGGCCCTGAATGCTTCCAGGGATGGGGCATCTACAGCCTCCTTGGGCAACCTGTTCCAGTGCGTCACCATCCTCTGAGAGATAAACCTCCTCCTAATGTATGACCTAAGGCTCCTCTGTCTCAATTTCAAACCATTCCCCCTTGTCATATCACTACACAACCTGGTAAACAGCTGTTCCCCTTCCTGTTTATATGCTCCCTTCAAGTATAGGAAAGCCACAATGAGGTCTCCCTGGAGCCTTCTCCTTTCCAAGCTAAACAAGCCCAGTTCCCTCACTTCTTCATAATAGGAGAGGTGCTCCAGCCCTCTGATCATTTTTGGGGCCTTCCTTCAGACCCAATCCAAGAGCTCCATGTCCTTCCTGTACTGGGAGCCCCAGGAAAGGCCAGCGTAGGGCAGTTTGCAAACATGGGTTTGATACACACTCTCCTAATTTCACATCATTCTCTGAAAAAAAGTTGATAGAAACCTGTATAACAATTTACACTGAAGATCATGCAATATTTGCTTTAAATAATGGTAACATCTGGCAACACTGTTGGTTTACAGTGTTTTCTGACATCAGTATAGGCTGAACAAGTACACTCCTCTTTCAGAGTTGTAATAAAACATTATTACAATATACTTCACAGGATCTCATCAGCCAGACTCCTGAAAAGGTTCTGTTAAAGAACAGCTTGATGTGCTCAAACACAGCAGTTGCAGACAAGGGCAGAAATCCAACCAACGCTGCATATTTGGTAACAGATTTTATAATATTTAAGAATAACAGACATGAAACTGTTAGACTCTCACTCTTTTTAGAGTATGTCAGCCTTCTTCTGCAGTGTTTTACAGAATCACAGCAGATTGTTTCCTTTTTCTGCTTTCCAAGCATCTTCATTCTTATGAATTCTGAGTTCTCTTGTCACAACTGTTCAATTGAATTATTTTTTTTTTAGCTACATCAAAGCCATGGGATTCACAGTCAAAAAATTCCTGGAATGAGCAACTGTCTGGATAAGAGCTAGTCACAAACCTGCCGCTGTAAGGAACTACCAATTATTCATCCCAAGACAGAACAGATGCACTGCTGACAAAAGATGCAAAATACATCTACCTGACAAAACCTTTATTTGAAGGCATTAGGCCTTCTTGTGCTTAGGTGAGTAAATTTCAGTATGCTATCTATCACAAGTGACAAAACATCCATTTTCCTTTTAATGGGGAAGATGCACTCACAGACTACCTAAGAAGTACATGCAAATTAAGTTACTGTAACACAAAACTTGAAGACAAAAAAATCTCATTGCTGAAATAGGCAACTTAGAATCACAGAATCATTTGAGTAGGAAGGGATCCTCAAAGGTCATCCGTCCAACTCTTCTGCAATAAACAGGAAAACCTACATTACTTCAGGCTGCTAAGAGCCTGGTCCAGCCTGACCTTGAACCCCTCCAGAGATGAGGCATCCACCACTTCTCTGGGCAACCTGTTCCACTGCTTTACCACCTTTATCTCAGTTCTTACTGAGATCCAGACTAAATCTCCCCTCTTTTAGTTTGAAACTATTTCCCTTTGTCCTATCCCAACAGACCCTACTAAAGAGTCTGTCCTTTCTTATACCCCCCCCCTTTACCACACGCATTCCACACTTACCACATGCATTCTGTTTGCTACTTCAAGAGCTTTCTGTTTTGCTGTTTCAATGGCATATTCATAAGGGGCTGCAAAAGATGACTTTTCAAGTGTCTCTTTAAACCAGGACGGAACTACCTCAAAGCGTAGGCCCTGTAACAACAAAGAAAGAAAAGCAATACGGAGAGCGTAATCACATTAAAAGTTGCTCCAAGACACATCAGGTAAGTGATGAATTCAGTTTCTGCTCTACCCATTTTAAAACATCCTATCTTTACATTTACAAGAGGGAAAAAATATGCTTTTAATATTATGGGGCTCTTTTCAGTATCAAATTTATGTACCCTGGGGCTAGTCTATTCCTATAAGTAGAGTTTTTACTGAATCCATTCACAGTACTTGTGCAGCAGTACTGCATGTTCTTACGTGAGATTTACCACCCGTAGTTATACACTATTAAAAACGTAAGTAGAAAATAAGTAGATGGTTTTATAAAAAACATTGTACTTACTTCCCATCTCCAGATGACACACATAAATTTACTACACCCAACTGTCATTACATTGCTAACAACTTGGCACATGTGAACCTCTATGCTTCTCTTAATCTCCATATACTTCCTTTACATTTAAGTTCTGACTTTTCCTATGAAGAACCCTGTGTAATTAAATTACGCATTTTGTAATCATAGAATCGTAAATGTTGGAAAAGACCTCCAATACGACCTACTTCAACCATCAACCCCTCACCACCATGCCCACTAACTGTGTCCCTCAGTGACACATCCACACGTTTCTTGGACACCTCTACAGATGGTGACTCAGCTACCTCCCTGAGCAGCCCATTACAGCACCTCACCATTCTTTTGGAAAAGGAAATGTTCATAACACCCAACCTGAATCTTCACTGGTGCAGCTTGAGGCCATTCCATCTCATCCTATCACTAGTTACACAGGAGAAGAGACCAATCCCAACCTCGCTAAAACATCCCTTCAGGTAGATGGAGAGAGCAATAAGGTCTCCTCTTAGCCTCCTCTTCTCCAGACTGAGGAATCTCAGTTCTCTCAGCCACTCCCCATCAGACTTGTGCTCCAGAACATCACAGATACACTGCCATTCTCTGGACACACTCCAGGATCCCAATGTTTTTCTTGTTGCAAAGGGCCCCAAAACAAACACAATACTCGAGGTGCAACCTCATTAGTAAGGTATGATATTCATATTACTGCCAGCCTACTGTCCCAGCTTGCATATGCCTCCAGAGACCAAATGCTCTGGAAGGATTAAAGCTTCCTTTATACTTCAGAAGTGCTTTGCAAGAAGAAGGGTAACTACTTTACCCCCCCACAACAGTAATAACTCATCTCACAAATTTAGGGCAACAGATTGACCCTTTTAATTACTCCAGGTAGCATCAAGGTCTTCTAAGCTTTGCTTTAACTAACTAGAAGTAACAGTGCTGCCTTTTAGCAGAGTACTTTAATCTGTTCATCACTTGAGAGCACTTAAACACGCTGAACTAGAAAAATGCTAAGATGGAACAGAATCGAAATCTAGAAGGTCACGTTAACTCACTCACGCGTAACGAGCTGAGAGCTCTGAGAGTAGAAGCACGCCGAGCAGGCCGACGCAGCCGCAGCGCACCCCTCGGGGCCGCTCACATAAGCAGGCGGCCGCCCACTGCGCTCGCCCCAGGACAGAAGATATACAGCAGCCGAAGGAGCGCCGGCCTCCGCCCGCCCCGCGCTACCGACAGGCGGGCCGGGCCTCCTCCCGCGCCGAGGGGAGGGAAGGAGAGCGGCTCGGCAGCACTCACCACATTAGTGAGGATCTCCTGACGGCGCGGCGAGGCGCTGGCCAGCACCACCCGCTTACTGACCAGCTTCCCCAGCACCGGGCTCAGCACCATGGCCGCGGAAACAACGACCCGACGTCCCGCACCGCGCACCTCGGGGGCGGGCGACGGGGCGGCCTTATAAGAGCTGCGGGGCGGGGCCGGAGCCGGGCACGGCCAGGAGGCCGCGGCGGGCGCGGGCAGCCGATTGTATGGGGGGTGAGGGGCAGCAGCCCTGCCAACGGCTGGGGGTTGGAGCTGGGTGGGAGTTGAGGTCCTTTCTAATCCCAGCCGTCCTATGATCTCTCCTACTTGTGGAGACCCAGGAAGTCAAGTGTTAACACAACCACGGCTTGCCTCTTCTGGCTGAATTCTACTTACAGACTGCTTCTCTGACCTGCGCAAAGAAATTGACAACAGTTGAAATTAATAAATAAACGGGAAACGTGAGAAATTTCCATAGATCCCTTTCCAAGAAAGTCTGTACAGTGTCTAAAAATGGAGACTGATAAAGGAGTTTTTGCAACCTTACATGACAAGGAGTGCATTAGTTTGCTTAAAAGGCAAAATGCAAGGAGCTCTTAAAATGCCTGTATTTATTCCCATGTACGTTACTTGTGCAGGAAAGTTCAAAAAACCCTTTCTGAGCACGCTAAACATCATCAAGTAAGCTATCACAATTTAAAGAGATTTTATAAGTAATTATTTCTAATTTCTCTATTGTGGCCTTGCAAGAGCTGAGCAAAGCAAGTGTGAGGCTGCAGTGAGGTGACCAAGGTGAAAGCTGGTGACACCAACAGTTATCAGAAAAGTTTCTGCCGTGGCTGACGGTGCTAGTCAAAGATTAGCTTGTCCAAGGTTGGTTATGAAACTGTTGACTTTTTCAAATACCTGGTGTATTTTGAACAAAAGCAAAGTAACAGAACTGTAAAGACCTTTCCTCGACAATTTTTTTGTGAATTTCTCTGCTTCTTTGCCTATGCATTTATACTATGGCCATCGCAGTAATAACTTGCTGCACGTGTAGAACTAAAGAACACTATGCTAATCAAACTCTCGTGCCAGCATTTTTATATATCTCAGTAAGAGTTTGTATTTCAACCTGAATGTATTATTTAGCTGAGTCACATATACCAGCACAAGATCAAATTTTGTGGGGAACAATACACAGTATCACAGAATGGCACAGGTTGGAAGAATAAAGAATCATGAAGTTCCAACCCCTCTGCCACAGGCAGGACCACCAACCTCCACATTCAGTAGTAGACCAGGCTGCCCTGGGCCGCATCCAGTCTGGCCTTGAACACCTCCAGGGATGGGGCATCCGCAACCTCTCTGGGCAGCCTGTTCCAGTACCTCACCACACTCTCTGTAAAGAACTTCCCCCTGAATCCAACCTAAATCTTCCCTCCCTCAACTTAAAACCGTTTCCCCTTGTCTTCCTACATTTCCATTGCAAAGAAGGTAGAGAATCCTACAAGCGTAGCTATGAAGGAAATGAAATATTTCATCTTTCACAAGACAGTTTGATTTTTCTAAGACAACTTCAGATTCATTCATTCAGATGTACGTTTTTGAGAAGCCTCTTTCTGGCACTGAAATTCTTGTTGTAGTCCAGTGTGTCTACACAATTCATGAAGAGGTATCTGTTCATTGTTACTTTAGGGAGAACATCTGTGATTTAAAGATGGATTCCGTTTCACCAAACAGTGATCAGCTCCAGGGACTCCTCTGCTTAAAACTGACATAATTGTATCGTTCAACATTATCTGCATTATTTTTTTTTTATCTTTTTACATACAAATATATTTATCTAGCTATTTCTTCTGAACTGTACAGTTGCAGTGATTTTCCCACCTCATCTAATCATATATGTCCTCAATCTGTTATGGTTGGTTTACATGTTCAGCTAGGCTTGTGGATTTTTGGAAAACCCTAAGACTTTCAAGAGCTGTTTTTCCAGACTGAGGGAGTGCTTTCAGAATGGGTACCCTAGATCTCTTTCACAAAATTGATAGCTCTGTGCTCTTATAGCTCAATTTTAAGAACCTGATTATAATTTCAAATAAGTTTTCTTCAGCTCAAGTCTAAAAACTTTGTTCTCTTCTATAAAACTTTGAAGGCCTGCAATAGCTCAGTGTGCATACATGGTCGCTTCACATGATTCCCTTCTTATCTTAAACAAGAACATAGGGAGATTTTAGGGAAACCACAGGAAGTCATTAAGGATTATTTTCCAGTTAAATACAGAGTCTGTGTATTATATAATGTCCCTATACATGTTTTTATATATACTTCATTTGATGGTGTTTATCCCATATAGTTATCAAATAATATTATACCTTGCCTATGAAGAAACTTCACATCTGAGAGAGTGCAACATATCTCGTACCAAAGACATATCAGCCCATCTCTCTGGCAGCTTTATGCCCATTTGATGGGACAAGTAGAATTAACACAAACATAGCAGTGCTACTGGGGACCAGGTAGTCACTCACAAGGCATGTTTTAACACAGAAATTATCATCCAAGCTTTGGTGAAACACCAGCATACTTAAATAGTGTAAGGAAGTTCCTTCCAAGAATTAAAAAACAGACGCCAGTGCTTCAAACTAACTTCCGTCCTTCTGCCACAGGGGAGGTGTTGCAAGGTAGAAAAATCCAGTCTTGGAAAAATCCCACTGAGAACACAGCTACACCCCAGTGAATGATAAATTGTGTCCCTTTGATGTCCAAGATGTTGAGCTACCAGATCCACAGCAGCAGCACAGGGCAGAAATATGAAAGGAGTATTTCCCTCCTTCTCATTTCCACCTGACAACAACATGTGCCAGTTTACACGATACAGAAGCAGTGCTGTTTCCCAGCTGTTGCCACAGCCCTGCATCTGCCACTGAGAGCAACTTCTCTGAACTGCAGCTTACTTTCTCTCTTGGGGCCAACAAATGGCCTCAGGGGAGGAGACAGGACAGTGCTGAATAACCCTACAGACACTGCGACAGAGGGATAAGAGTTTGCTGACAACACTGCTAGTTCTTTGTATGTTTGTAGGGCAGTGGGCTATTTCCAATTCCTGGGTCTCTCTTAAAGCACAGGGCCTGCTTGTGCTGCAATTGTGGTTCCACACCTAATCTCAGTGCTGCCCCTGTCTCATTCTTATTAATGCTTACGTAAACTCTAGAGAAAAATAAATACTCTATCAGATTGTGAAGCCCATTTTGTCTTCATTGCTTATATTCAAAAGCACATACAAACAAGCTAATAAAATGTTTTCAGAAAATGTATGTGTACATTATGTCTGTACTATATGCGAAAAATGCACACTATATATGTTTGTGTGTTTTTGTAAAACATACACAAATATTACTTCACATACAAATCTACATTTGTCGAAGTATGAAAAACAAATAGGTTGTTTCTCTTAGGACTTCCTTCTCTTCTGCTTGTATAGTGTAGTGATTACTGGAAAGACAATGCTGCAAAGGCAGAAAAAAAATGAAGATAAAATGCAGGGAATATTTTCATTTATTTCAGCTGGAATTCCAGCTTGTCCAGAAAGTGATTTCCTAATTGAGTCTCCACTTTTAAGAACGTTTTGTGATCTTTGCATGTTTACTGTGCCAGTCTCCACATGAGGGCAGTAGATTCCATCATTTTTCTATGGCTTTGCTGTACGCATATAGCTGTGCACTACTGTAACCGGTAGGGACAAAACCTCAACACCACAAGCACTCGAAGCACCATTTGATAGATTTAGCTAAGAATTACCTAATGTAGCTGTATGTGTGTGTGTGCGTGCATACAGGGATACTCAGAACTAAAAGTAATGTCAGATAGTCTTGAAAGTTAACGTATAAACAAAATGGGAACTATAAGATCATAAAGATGAAGTTTGTAACAGCATTTAATGCCTCACCAACAAATTTGCATGACGATATGAACATCAGTAACTGGGACCCAAATACCTTTATTGAATATGAAAATTCAGCTGTAAAATCTAGATTAAGTAGTGTTAGCTTACAGAGTTCATTTTTGTCTTCTACCTTCTTGATCAGATCAGATTTATCAATTAAAGAAAACTTATCTGCTCTACTGTATCTTAATTTTTACCACATTGAATGCTTGGTTTTAGCAGCAATATGTGGAAATAGTTGTCTTGCTACAAATATGTTGACATTTTAGGAAGAATCATACTGACTGATTTGCATTACTCATCACAATGTGGTGAGACACTGATGCATTCTGCACAGACTGGAAAGCAACGTGATATAAGGAAAGGGAAAATGTCAGCCTGTGGTCAGTAAGCAGGAGCTGGGAAAATAGCACCATCAGTGTTGCACTGCTGAATCCTTTTGAAGAAGAAAAATTCATTGCACATCCCTGCAGAGTTTCAAAGTGAAAATTTTGTATACAGTCTTTATAGAAGTAAACAATGAAATGAGAGCTACAGTCATTTAACATGATATATTTGTCTTGAATTTTTTGGAGCCATAAAGGTTTGAGGAAGTGAGAGAGACTTGCAGTCTATTTGTGCATTTGCTGTGGTCCCCAGGAATATTTTCACCAGCTTATAAGCCTACATGGATTTCCATCAGATGAGCAAGCTCCTGTTAGAAGCGTGAAGATGGCAGAATGAGAAGAAAGCTGTCAAGAAGCAGAAAGTAACAGGCCCAGCATACTAACATTCCTTTTGTGGTGTGGCTTCAAGGTAATGTGAAAGTTTATTAACATCTGGATGTCTGAACACAACCAACAGAAAGTACAGCTATCACGTGGATTCCAGAAACAGAGCAGGCAATCAAGATGCATATTGCCATGCACTAAGACACTTAGAGCAACACTTAATATCTAGTTTCTGATCAGATGAACTGTGCCTTTTGTGCCTCGCAAGCCCACATTTCTAGATATCTGAGTTCCTCTGCGAGGTGTTTGCTCTGTATCTAGGTAGTGGTTTATTTATCTGTTAATCACATTCCTTTCTTTGCAGCAAGAATCTGGAGTGTTGCTGCTGCTTCCAACTTTCACACTGAAAGGGCTCTATGTTTCTAAAATGAAATTGGCTGTTTATGAAGAAAATTATTTACAGACATTCTCCTACCGTGGATGTTTTCTGTTGGAGACAAACTTCCTGCATCTTCTTCCAAACTCTCACTTATGGTTTTACTTCCCTCAGCTTCTATAGAAATTACTTCTTCAGCCCCTCACCCATCTCTTACTTGAATCTGTTTATACTTCTCCAAAGCCTTTTCTCCTGTGACAAGGCCTTTAAGATATACAGCAGGAGTCAAACCTTTGAGTTCTTTTGAATTTGAAGCACTCAGTGAAACACTTTCCCATTTTCCTAGTACCTCAACTGTATTCCAGCAACAAATTGAGGATGTGGAAGATATTGGGAAAAGCTTCAATGGAGAATTAGCCTTGGCAGCTTCCTTGAAGGATAATGTGCACATTTTCCTGGACAATTTGGATATGACAGAGCCAGGTCATGTGAACACTGATGCAGGAGCTGTGGAAAGAGAGCCACCAAAGCTGAAAATTCTACAGAAGAAGAAGCTTCTTGAAAAAGAAAGACTGTCTGCTGGGCATTGTAATGAGCAAAGATAGTCAAGCAGGTGGCATTTTATTTGTGCTAAAATTCAGAAAGCTATCTTGGTTGACATGACTCTTTAAGAGTCCTCAGAGTCTCCTCAGCTATTAACATCTCCAGCTATTTAGGCTTAAAGGAAAATATAAAAAATCATAAGCCTTACAAGCAAATCATGGAAGACTGAGAGTTCTGTAGAAGTCCAGACTTCAGACAGATTTTTTGTCAAATGATGTCAGAAGGCTTTTAAAAAGATATTTCAGCTCAGTGATGTACTCTACTCTATAATGTTCTCCATGATTATACTTTATGAGTTTGATGAGATAACACTTACGCACAAAGATGTAATCTAAAATGATTGTAATCCAGAAGAATATATCACATATGAGTAGCATGATTGAAATCTTGCTCTCAGCAACTCCTTTTAAGACTATCAAGAACACCATAATTGAGGAAAGATAGTACAAGATTTATTTCAACAATGAGTTCTTCATTTTTTTTCTTGTGGGCAGCCAATTGCCAGCCTCTAGTATTTATACATAAGCTTTACTATGGAAGAATAAATGAAAAGGTATACAGAGAAAAGAAAAAAAAGTCAGTCTTCAGAGTGCTTGGAAAAGTAAGAAACTTTAAAAGTTGCAGAGATGTAGAGAAAAGGGTCAATAGCAATGGAAAACCAATTCATTTTATTTAATAACTTGATCTCCAGGACTTGTTCTAAGCAGAGAAGTAACTTGCACATGATAGGTGCAAACAAATCTTAAATCATGTCCTTTTCATGGTTTGTTTATTTATTCATTTATTATTATATAAACAAGTTCAAGCACATTCTGACATTAAATTGTTAAGCAATAAAGAAACAAACCCAACAATAACAACAAACAGAACATGAGCTTATATATATCCATAGCTTCTCAGTAAAATTACTGCCACAGAGGCAATCCAGTAAACATGTCATCCAGAACTCATACTAGAATCGTAAAATCATGGAATCATAGAATCACTAAGGTTGGAAAAGGCCTCCAAGATCCTTCAGTCCAACCATCCACCTACCACCAATATCTCCCAACTAAGCAACATCCTTTAATACAATATCTACACGTTTCTTGAAAACCTCCAGGGACAGCGACTCAACCACCTCCCTGGGCAGCTCATTCAGGTGCCTGACCGTTCTTCCAGAAAAGAAATGTTTCTCAGTATCCAACCTGAATCTCCCCTGGTGCAACTTGAAGCCATTCCCTTTTGTCCTATCAGTAGTTATGTGGGATAAGAGGCCTATCCCCACCTCTCTGCAAGCTCCTTTCACATTGTACAGAGCAATAAGGTCTCCCCTGAGCCTCCTCTTCTTCAGACTGAATAATCCCAGTTCCCTCAGCTTCTCCTCGTTAGACCTGTGCTTCAGACCCTTCAACAGCTTCCCTGCCCTTCCACAGACACATTCCAGGTCCTTGATGTTTTTCTTGTAGTGAGGGGCCCCAGGCTGAATGCAGTACTTGAGGTGCAGCCTCACCATGGCTGAGTACAGGAGGATGATCGCTTCCCTGCTCCTGCCGGCAATGCTATTTCTGATAGAAGCCAGGATGCTATTGGTCTTCTTAGCCACCTGGGCACACTTCTGGCTCATATTCAGCTGAGTGTTGACCAGTACCCCCAGGTCCTTTGCATCCACACAGTCTTCTAGTCGCTCTGACCTAAGCCTGTAGCATTGCCTGGTGCTGTTGTGGCCAAAGTGCAGGACCCGGCACTTGGTCTTGTTGGCCTCACCCCACTGGCTTCAGTGCAGTGATCCAGCCTGTCCAGATCCCTGCGTAGGCCTTCCTACCCCAGGCAGATCGACACTTCCTCCCAACTTGGTGTCATCTGCAAACTTGCTCAGAGTGCTCTCAGTGCTTTCATCCAGGTCGTATTGTATTGAGCAGACCAGGCCACAGTGCCAACCCCTGGGGATCACCACCCATGACTAGCCACCAGGTGGATTTAAGTCCATTCACCACCACTCTGGGCCTGTTCATGCAGCCGTTCTTTATTCTAGCAAAGAGTGTACATGTCCAAGCCACAGGCTGCCAGGTTCTTTAGGAGAATGCTGTGGGAAACAGTGTTTCCCTCAACTGAAGGCAGTATAGATATGAACTGCACAATAACTTCTTAAATGGCAACATACGCTTATATGTATGTACATACACACATATAAATACATTTAAACTCACATACACTGAACAAGGACGGTAGTAGTCTTACACCTTCTGGTGTCCCTTGAGGACATGTTTCCAGTGTCAAAGAGCAGTTTGTTGGGCTATTTTTGAAGTAACTTCTTATTTTCTTCTTTTAAAACTACCCCCAAAGCTTCATAGTATGCACCATCAAATTCAAAATGTTGTTCACTTCCATATTCCTTTTCTGAGAAACAATCCCTTTAACAAAAACTGAAATTTTACCTAATCTGAGCTAACTGGAGGCCAGCTGATATGAAGAAGTACCTGCATGGGATAACGTTCCTATTGCTTTTGATGCACGGTTGAGAAAAGGATGAAGTGTTATGGTGAGTTGAGTGAAGTTGGAGAGAAGAACATTTTTAGTCAGTTGTGAGCAGCTTTTCTGTATTGCAAAAGGAGCAATTCAGTATTTTTCAAAATATAACAGTTGATGTCCAACGTGCAAAGCTTCTGCCTTTTCTGCTCTGTTTGATGTCAGTTACATTAGAGACCTTTCACCACATTTCAGGATGCAATAAGTGCTTGAAGATTAAATTCAAAAACAAACAGAATGAAAATCCACACTAGAGATGGAAAAAATAACAAAGAAAACTATTTGCATGTTAAGGAAAAAAAAAAAAAAAAAGAAGAAGGAGAAAGAAGGGGACATTAGGATGAGTGACAAAACAGTTTCTGCCAAAGTGTTGAAAACAGTTTTGGTAGAGAGAAAGCTGTAATGCTTTTAGTGGATGGAAGAGGGATTTGAAAGCAAGGCAAAAACATGCTAAATTATCACGTGGGCCTGCAAAACATGTATAACTGAATTTTGTGCCTTGTGATGGTGGGACTTCTTAGGAAAAACCCAGCCTGTGTATCTTTTCAGACAGAGTAGGCAAATAGGGGCACGTGTCCAAACTACTGAAAGTACTGTGCTATGTCTTGGATAGCTTTTTTAAATTATTATTATTGTTTTTTTCTTTAGAGGGGTAGAGCAGGCAACTGTGTAGGGTGTGCTCAAAGAAAGTGACACTGAATGAGCTGCATTTGGATTTGCATAGTCCCAAGCAACTAAGCAGTGGATTTTGTGTGTGTGTGTATTTTTTTTCTTTTTTCTTTTGTTTTTACTTTAAACACATTAAGTTATCTTCTCTTCTTTTACTTCCTTCTCCATCCTGAGAAATTAATAATTTCAGAAAATGAAAATGTAATCCATGCAGCAGTTGAAGTTGTCTCAAATACTCTTTGTTTTAGCTTTTCTTTCATTGCATGAGATATTTTGCTATGAAATATAGCATAAGATAAGATAAAATTGAAGTAAACAATATGAGTCAGTCTAACCTTTTCAAAGGTTAGTGTGGTTTGATTCCAATAAACAGTTGGGTGAGTGTTGTGGTGAATTCACAGTGGCTATATATTAAGCATTAATGGTAAAATGACAAGCTATGTTTACTCATTCTTTTATAGAAATACAAGAGAGATAGCAATACATTAAAAAAAAAACAACAAAGCACATTGCTTAGAAAAATAACTCCCCCAAATCCCTCGTCAGCATAAGCTTTAACTCATATACAGCAATATTTCACATTCATCTGGGACATCAAGCTTTGGGTAATGCTTGAAATCATACATCTGAAATGTAGTTCTTGTTCTAAACTTATCCTTTGGACTAATTCCAGGCTAACCCTTAAAAAACTATGCTGGGTTTTCTTCAGTGGTTTTTTGAATAAACTCAGTTTCTTTTGCGCTTGCACTTCTTATCAGCAAACAGTTGTTTACTAAAGTAGCATGCACAGTATGAATATGGTTTGATGTCTGTCACTGGAGAAAGTTATTTTCAGCGTAGCTATTCAAAAACAAAACGTTATCGGCCTCTGCATATGGAACTCACAGGTGCTTTCCTGCCTGAGGCTAGAACACACTTTCTTGCCTTTGCAAACAGATCTTCACTCCCTCTAAGCCATCCATAGGTCCACTTGACATCGACCTGACTGACATGGTCCTGCCAGAAAATAAGCTTTCTCTTCTGGCTTCCAGGCTGTCACTCAGTGGTACCTTAGAGCGAAAAACTTGCATGAACTTCTGGTAAAATTCTTTAGATGCAAAATAATAAATGAAGGGATCTATGCAGTTGTTGAGGCAACTTAAGCATAAGGTGAACTTGTAAGCAGGGTACAAACTCCCTTTGTAAAACAGACGGACAATCATATGTGCAAGTAGGATAAAATTATTGGGGGCGAAGCAAGTGATGAATACCAAAAGAACTATAATTGCCAGGTAGATGGATCTCGTCTTCTGCCTGTTACCATATCTGCTTGATGTCTGAATAAGCTTCCGAATGGTGCCGATGTAGCATCCAACCGTTACGATGAAAGGAATCAGGAAGAGCACAACAAATAGGGTGAGAAGAAAGGCTACCCAGGCTGCGAAGTTGGGCAGCATCTCCCATTTGAGGACATCAAAACAGGTTATAATCTCCAATTCTTTCACTTCATAGGTCAGATCTGTGCTTTCCAATGGGTAGAAAGCTAGTAGCAAGAAAATCCACATTACCACGCAGGCACCCAGGGCATATCTTTTTCTCCTCCACTTGATCAACTTCATGGGATATACCACGCCCATGTACCTCTCTATGCTGATACAGGTCATGGTCAGTATGGAAGAATACATGTTGGAGTAGAACATCACAGTCACAAGGCTGCAAAGAGTCTTGCCAAAGGTCCAGTGATTGCCTTTAATGTGATAAGAAATCTGGAAGGGAATGCAGCAGGCCAGCATGAGATCCGTGATGCTCAGGTTGATCATGAAGATAACAGAAGGTGTTTTGGGTTTGATGTGCCAGCAGAGCACCCAAAGGGAGAAAAAGTTGCCAGGAATACTGATAATATCCACCACTGTATATACCACTGGGAGAGTGATGGAGATAGCTTTATTTTGAAGCATTGCAAGCGTTTCAGCATCCAGGTGGGATCCGTTTTTAACCATTATTCAAAAGAGTGTTCTTGTTCTCTGTAAGCTAGCTTGATCATATCATGAACACTTGGCTTGAAAATCTAGAGAGAAAATGTCAAGGAAGAGAAGCAATATGTCAAAGCAGAAATTGCAAACATGCTTAGTATCCTAATTAAATATTAATTTTAAAAAGCTGAATTTCATTTGATATTACTTCTGAACAAACTGAATCAATTAAAATTATCTTCTGAGAACTGCCTTCTCCCTTCCACTTATTGCATTGTTTTATCTGTCTCATTTATTTCTAGCTTTGAATAGCTACTTTTTCCCAGCTGAATGGCTTTCTGATAGTTTTACAGCCTATACATTACCATTACCACACCTCATTGTCATGTGATTGTGACACAGATTAAATCACAAACTGGAATCAAATTGATGTCTGCATTAGCACACTATGCAATAAATTCCTAAAGAGCTAAATCCATTCTATATACTCTGGATGCCAAGACCTTGCTGTCTTGTAATACTGAATAGTTTTTGAGATTTTTTTTGTTTTTATTTTTTGTCCAATGAAATAGCAATCTATTCCAAGTAAATATGTAACTGGGGAAAGGAGAACACGCAATCAATTATTTTTTGTATATCTATGATATGAACTGTATGTAAGAGAAAGGCCATGTATAATCAAAAGCCAGGGGCAGACTGTGTGTTTTAAAGGCTAGAGGGAACAGCCAAAGAAGTCACACACCTTCTTCTAACTAAAAGAACAGATGCTGCATTTCGGTTTTTGAAAGATATCTTATCGGTGTCACCTGTAATTCTGCAAAAGGAGTTTCAGTTTTGCAGTCTACAAAAAAGGGCCATGCTTTCACTGTCTGACCTTTATAAACCTTTATTGGCAGACACAAGTAGCTTATGGATTGGCTTGTTTACTGTAGAAAGTGCAGCATTATTTAGCAGCTGCAAACAGGAACTCATATCTCAAAGTGCTAGATGCATGCATGTAGTACAGGGATGTAATTTTACAAAAGCCAAGAGTCAAAAATTGAAGAAATGGCAATGAATGGTGTGAAAGGCAGATGGTCGATGAGCAGCACGTTCTGGAAGAATGGGACTATGGACCTTTGTCATGGAGTTGACCAGACCAATCTACGTCCTTGACAAGGGGCAACAGGCCTCTGCCCTGCCCCCCCACCCCAGTCCCACAAAAATGGGAAGGAAGGAAGGAAGGAAAAGAACAGCGGCAACAATCTATGGAGGAAAATGTATTTTACTATAATACCATTAATGCCCCGTACACTACGTGATGTGTAGTGGAATACTGAAACCCAAAAAACAAAAAACATAGAACCATGACAACCTTTCAAGGATTCCAGGCCAAGCTATCTGATAACTTTGGATTTGGAACATCTATGGTGTTTTTATCAACAAAGAGGAACAGAGAGTGAGTACAAGCATATCCCTTTATGTGTGGACTCTGATCACCTCCATTGTTTAATGCAAGTATCTCTTTCCAAGACACTCCTGCCACAATAGAGGCTAGTAGTTAGTGCCACTTAACCTCAGATCTGGTCAAATAAGACCTTTAATGTAATTGTGTAGTCTTAAGTAGTCTTAACTTTGGAGCAGTGTGGCTGTCCCTCAGAGTAGTGGTCGGCCTACAGTACTGAGTATCTCATGTTGGCAAAAGCCATTCTGCCGAAAAATGGTGATTTCTGAGCAAAGCTCTTACTGATTAACTTCCTAGCCCTTTCACAACATAACTGTTGATGAGTCTTGAGACCTGGCAAAAAAATTGAAGCTTCTACTAAAGTGAAAAAGGAATATTCAATTCTAAAAGTAAACAGAGTGCAATCCAGAAAAATTTTAAAAAGTGCAGCCATGGCAGTAAGAAGTTTGGTGTGGGCCTATTTCTGTAGTTTCTTGAGCTGATCAATAAATAAAATATTTGGAAATAGTGAGAGTCAGTATCAAACAGGTAATAACAAGGAAATAGGAATTGCAAAGAAGGCAGAGATGTGTTCTGAATACATCATGCACATGAAATTGAACACATAACCACAAATGCAAAAAATACTTTGAGCTAAATTCATTGCAGATGAAATTCTGTTCTTGTCAGTGGAGTTGTATCAAGAATTAAACCAACTCTTCAATTTCCAGGGGAACTAGAAAAGGCATTTAACTGACACACAGCTCTTAAAAAAAAACAACAACGTAATGCCATCTATTTAAACTCTTCTATCCATGACTAACATGAACCCATTATTGCCTTAAAAATCTTTGTCAAGTGACAGCCATTCATGCCTAGCAACCCTACATTTCCCAAAACAAACAGAAACGTTTTATCTATTTCAAAGTACTTATAGAACTTTAATGTTAAGCCTGTGAAAGTGAAAGACTTTTGGACTCGGAGACTGAGCGACCTCACCTCCAGATGCTGTTCCTATAAGAAGCATATGTATTTGTGAGGTTGAAGTACAGGTGAAAATTTCCATTAAAACTTTCACATCAGGCACAAAGTTGTTGAATATCTGTTACACTGAGTTTTATATAAGGAATAATCACAAACAAATTTTCTGAAAGCAGCTAATAAAACACAGAATCACAGGGGTTGGAAGGGACCTCTAGAGATCATTGAGTCCAATCCCCTGCAAAGCAGGCTTCCTGCAGTAGGCTGCACAGGTAGGCATCCAGGCAGGTCTTGACTATTTCCAGAGGAGGTAACTTAGAAATAGACGTCTCCACCGCCTCCCTGGGCAGCCTATTCCAGTGCTCTGTCACCCTTACTGTGAAGAAGTTCCTTATGTATTGGTGCAGAACTTTCTATGCTTTAATTTATGACCATTTCCCCTTATCCTGTCCCCACAGGCCGTTGAAAAGAGGTTGGCCATGTCGCTTTGACTCCCACACTTAAGATATTTGTAAACATTAATAAGATCCTTTCTCAGTCTTCTTTTCTCAAGGCTGAACAAACCCAGGTCACCCAGCCTTTCCTCATAGGGGAAAGGGCTCCAGGTCCTTTTTCATCTTTGTGGCCCTCCACTGGACTCTCTCTCCAAGAGACCCCTGTCTTTTTTTGTACCAGGGAGCCCAGAACTGGACACAAACTTGCTTTTTCAGAAAGTACACAATGATAAGAAAGAAGGGGAAAACCCACACGCATGCTAAAATATGAAAAACAGTTAGGATTCAGAGCCATTAAAGGTTAAAGGCAGATTTTGTACACTTAAGGGACAGAACTGTCAGTAAAACCTAATTGCCTCCCAGATTTAGGCACTCCTTGAACTGGGATTGTAAGGCTCTGGGCTTTGCTGTTGTGCCTACAAGAGCTCTCCAAATATGGTGGGTCCCCTTGGCATGGTTTTCTGTGAGGAAACTGTCCATCATAAGGAGCTACAGAAGTGATAGTTCCATTGCAAGCAGTGGTAGTTCCTTAGTGCCTTCTGCAGAGGAGTAGGGGGCCTGCAGGGTACACAAGAATTGCAAGTTTTCTTATGGAAATGTGGAGTACAGAAAATTACCACTTCGTCTTTGCCTTTCCTTTTGCCAAATCTTTCTGGATCATTAATCCTGAATTTCTTGCTGATGAAACATGGGCCCCCAGCAGTTCCTGCTCTCAGTCACCACTATTTTTGATGTTCTGCTTTTTACATCAATGGATTGATTAAGCTGCTGGATTCACAACACAGCATTTCAACATGCTTCCCCACTATTGTGTCTAGTAGTACTACATTTCCATCTCATTTGGGGTAATATAAAGTCCTTTCCCCATGGCAATCGCAGTATGTCTTTGTCACTTGTGCTTTTGGTTGAAAATGTCATAAATAAAGCAAGAAAGGTTTTTGTTGTTGTTGTTTGGTTGTTTTTTTTTTTGTTGCTTTTTGTTGTTATTTGGTTGTTTTTTAGTATTATAATTACATTATACTTCCATTTATGAGCTGCTTTCCTGAAATTCCAGGCTTCCAGCACAATATGATTCAATGGAGTTTCCATGAATCACTCAAGAGAAAATTTCCTGCAGAATAATTTTACAACATAAAACCTCACCTCTGGTTTCAAAACTGTAAACATGCATTCTGTTACATAAATATCCTTTAAGAAAGATGTTATTTTATTTTGGCAACGACTATGTCTAAAATATGACAAGTGAACATGTAGGTAGACAGAAATACTTGATATGGATTCTTCAAATGAGAAAGTACAGTCATATTGCCATTTACAGTAGTCCTAGAAATTTGGGCCTAGAGAGAGAAATGTTATGAAATACCTAATTTCTGGAACATTTAGTAGACAGGTGTATTTCAGTTCAATACTAAGTACTAACCCCTAGCTAAATTTGGGGAGAATATTTTTGCTCCTTTTCACACTTCCTCACTTGGAGCACTCAAAAGGTTCACTTGTAATTTCAGTAAGCTGTAATCATAACTGAGGGTGAAAGCTGCTTAGTGCTTCTTTTGTCGGGGACGGTGATTTCTTTCCCTTCAGCAGACAAAAGATGGCAAATAAAGTAGTAAAAAGTATACGAAGAAACAAAGACTAAAACAGCAGAAGAGAAGAGAACTCTCTTATTTCTTTGTCATGGAAGAGTAACAACAGAGATGTCTACTTTCTTTTTAGGAGATTACTAAATAAAGCTGATGTATTTCCTTTCTCTCATCTGTTCTTTTCCTGTTGTGTAAAGTGCACCTGCAAGAAAGACTGAAAAGCCTGCAAGCTGACTGAAAAGAGATTTACCATTTTGTAAAAAGTTTTGTGATTTGAGGTGGAAAAATAAATCTCAAATGCCATTAAGCAGAAAGCCTTCTAGTGTTTATTCTGATTCATTAATTTGGTTCATTATCTGTTAAAGCACTGCTCAGTAGAAAACAAATGCCTTGTTTCAAGAATCCTTTGAAATCTTTGCATTTTTAGAAAGACATTGCTCTAGCTGAGGTATGTAGGACAGCATGATTCACGCTCCAGGAAAATAAACAAATCAACCAACGTGGAATGCTGAACTTAGTCACAAACATACTCAGAATGAAAATAAAAACACATATTTTACTGTAAATGCTTGAGGAAGTCATATTAAAAGTTTTTAATGAAAGTAAATGTGACTAAAAATTTTGCTGTTGTATTTTTTTTTTTAATCAAGATAGAGCATTTTTAGTAAACAGTAACACTGAAGTTCTTTTACTTGCTCTGCTTATCACTAACAAAACAGTAATGAAAACTAAAGGATTAGGATAGTTTACTTATAACTAAACTTAGCTAAAAGTGGTGAAAAGATAGGGATCCTCTACATGTAATATTCCTTCTGGATAGTCAACCTCTGTTGGACTGTTAACAGTTCCTATCGAATTAACAGAATATTAGACCAGTGTAGAAAACAGATCGTTAATTTCCTTTGTAGATTGGGTATGAAAAGAAGAAATAGCAAGGAAGGGCATGGGATAACATCTTGAGTTGTGAGAAAAGTGACAAACACTTTGATGTTTAGACAGACAAAAGGCTTTTAATATGAGGAACAAGGAGAAGTATTATTTTTTTAACACAACTCGGTTCTTGCTCCCAAAGCATCACTGAAATAATTCAGAGAAGCACTTCTCTAAGTGTTCCTGCTCACCCAGCTGAGGAATGTCAATGAGTGTGTTGCTGATCATGTTCCCAGAACTAAATGCCGACTTTGCTGAAAGAGGCCAAAGGCTTTCCCTGGATGTTCATTCTCACACTTGCAATAAACTTTTGTAGAAATTTTAACACCCAATGCTATACCTCAACAAGTCAAAGGTTTTGTTCGCTCAGCCAAGATCTGAACTTGTCTTCTAAGAAGCTTCTTTGTATTTGGCCTTTGCTGTTCTTTTTGCTGAGGATTTTTGTTTCTGTTTTGTTCTGAGTATCATACTTGCGAAGATCATCAAATGCTGCCAAGGATGTAGCCACCTTATCACAAAGGTGTTATTTCACACTTTATTAAAGTCATTAACTTATTTTTTTTTTAAACAAAACAAACAAAAAAACAACTTTTGAGAAATGAGCATACTTGTGCACTTACCATAGAATCACCAAGGTTGGAAAAGACCTCCAAGATCGTCCAGTCCAACCATCTGCCTACCACCACTATTTCCTAATAAACCATGTCCCTTGGTACAACATCTAAATGTTTCTTGAACCATCTCCATAGGCAGCCTGTTCCAGAGCCTGACCACTCTCTCGGAGAATTATTTCCTAACATCCAACCTGAATCTCCCCTGGTGCAGCTTGAGGCCATTTCCTCTCGTCCTATTGATGATTACATGGCAGAAGAGACCAATCCCCACCTCACCACAACCTCCCTTCAGGTAATTGTAAAGAGCCATAAGGTCTCCCCTGAGCCTCCTCTTCTCCAGACTGAACAATCCCAGTTCCCTCAGCTGCTTCCCATAAGACTTGTGCTCCAGACCCCTCACATCTTCATTGCCCTTCTCTGGACACACTCTACAGCCTCAGTGTCTTTCTTCTAGTGAGGGGCCCAAAACTGAATACAGCTCTTGAGATGCAGCCCCACCTGAGTACAGAGGCATGGCTGCTTCCCTGCTCCTTCTGGCAACACTATTTCTGATACACGCCAGGATGCTACAGGTCTTTGTGTGTGCAGGTACTGATCTGTATTTCCAAGCAAACAAAACTGACAACAACCAACTAGCTGCAAAATTCTGGACCTTCTATGTCATTTAGCTTTGAGCAAATAAAACTTCATATTTTTCACAGAAGATTATTCAAATAAAATACATAAGAAAAGTAAACGTATGCCTCCACTACAAAAGGTGAAGTATTTTTACACTGAAAGAATGACTTTAGAATTGCCGTACTGATTAGAAACTCCTGCAGAGACATATTTCAGTCTTTTTTTAGGTGCACCTTGTCAAAGTAAATCTTGCGGTGGTTATGGATCTGACCTCAAATAGTTAGGTCAAGGCAAAACACAAGTGTCTTCTCTCCACAAATATTTCACACTTAGAGGTGAGAAAACCTCTATTTTTAAAGTGAAGAAATGTGGAAATATTATCAGCTTTAGTGTAATGGAGTAGTAAATGCCTGTTGAGTTTGTCAGATGTATCAACCTAGATGAAAGCAGCTTTATTCAAAACTGAAGCAAAGTAATCTTACCACTTCTGCCTATTAGGGAGTACTTCTGCAGTCTTAGGGAATGCAAGCAGGCAGCTCCCATGATGAAATAAAAAAAAGTCACGCTGAGTGTAAAATCTAAATACACAGTTTAGAGATGGGTAAACATCACATGGAAGTACTGTTCTGATTCCTCAGAACTAGCTAAGTAGCAAAGTTAACTGTACATAGCTACACTTACATTTCCCCACGTCTCTCCTGCAACACACATTTTTACTGATAGTTGAATATTACTGCACTTGAACTTTTGCCTTTGCTAACTATAAATTTAAAAATTAGGATTCTGTGCTGATTGCTAACACTGTGGTTAACAACGTTCATTCTATTTTTGATAACAGTTTGCAAATATACAGCCTGTATTTTCCGTGTCAATAACCCTGTTCAGAGTGAACCTAGTCAATGCCATCCTCTAAAAGTTCATTTCTGGCATAGTCAGGTTTATGGAAATATTAGTATTTCCATAAACATTAAGTTGTGGAATAGTCCTGTTCTATGACATTCAGTATATGAAGCCTGAGTCTATGATTCTAAGTGTTACCAAGGAGCTGGTTGTATCATAAAACAAAGTGGTTTGCAGTTTTGAGGCAGCTTTCAACAATGCTATGAGCAGTCGCAGGTAAATCTGTATAACTACATACACTGATCAGTCTTCTAGGCTGGTCTGAATTTCAGTCACAGTTAAGTAAGCATCCTAAAGTGGATTTAAATTATTCTGATTATTACGCTAATAGCTAGAATATATCATGTATATATCAGTCTTTCCTACACACACAGACTTTGTTAGCCTGATTTTTTTTAAGCCTGATATTTTAAGAAGTGTTAGCAAAGGTCACTGTCCATGTGCAGGCTCTTATTTCTCAACAGCACAAGGTAGCTTGCTTCTTGTTGAAATAATGCTGTCTTGCACTTAAGCATGGACCAAGAGCATGCATGCAAGCAGATAACTGAAAAATTGCTGATTCCTGGCAGGAAACATTGACTTCATGCAGTTTTTGTCAGATGGCTACCCAGAGTGTATGGCAATGGACAACCAGTTTGCAAAATACTCCACCTCAGCAGATGTCCTGAGCCGCATGGAATGATCCCATGCCAGAGGGCCTTACTGCAGGTAGCTTGCCACTAAACAATTATTAAACAGTACTGACTTATAGCAAAACACTGATATTTTTTATAAACATCAACCTCAAAAAGTCTAAATTTAAATAATACATGATCTAGTTTTCTGTATTACTTTGCATCTTTGCATATTGTCTATGCCCAGGATTGACAAACGTCTTTTAGTCTGCAGTTACCTCCTACTATGAGTAAATACCTCACACAGTCATTGTGAAAGTCAAATATATAGTTGAGACCATTTCCCTTCTGAATTCAACTGTCAGGAAAAGAATCAACACTTTGTTGGCAGAGGCCGTTTGTGATAGACAGTACGACAGATCCCCAGGAGAGAATCCATTCATCTTCAGAAAAGGTCACAGACTTATACTGAATGCGTGGTATGATGGACATTTTATAGCAAATATTTGTAGGTTGCTTTAAAAGCAATGCTTCCTATTTATTTTTCGCACAGAGGGTGGTGATGCACTGGAACTGGTTGCCCAAGGAGGCTGTGGATGCCCCATCCCTGGAGGCATTCAAGGCCAGGCTGGATGTGGCTCTGGGCAGCCTGGTCTGGTGGCTGGCAACCCTGCACGTAGCAGGGGGTTTGAAACTAGATGATCATTGTGGTTCTTTTCAACCCAGGCCATTCTATGATTCTATGATTTCTGTGGAAACTACAACAGCTACAAAGAACACAGTAACACTATTTGATAGAGCAAATTATCATCAATAAAACACTTTTTTCAACACAATCACTACCTTTTTATTAGCTATGCATTTTCTGCCAGTGATGAACAAGGGCATACATGCTGAACTCATAAAAATCTGCACCAGTGGAGATGACAGCTTGTGCGTGGCCATTTGGAACACATCTTATCTTTCACATCTTCGATGGCACTGCAGAAATGCACCACCCACTGCCTTACTGTGCTCACATCCACTGTTTGGTTTCCATCAACATTTAGTGAGCCAAAGGGTGCCATTGTTTCCAAGTGGAGGAATGCAATGACACCTCTTTGGTCCATACACACTTTCATGTCAGATGCCATTTTGTCAGACTGCTCTTTCTCTCCCATCTGTCACATAGCAACAAAATGTGGTAGAATACTGGTGGGAAGCTTCAACCTCTACTGCCATACCACCAACATCTGCCTCTAACACGATGGGCCAACATCATGAAATAGGTGGCATTACTTTCAGAGCAGCCCATGCATATATATTCTGCTTGAACTGTATCTTTTCTATCTTTTCATCTCTTCTGTGAAATTCTTTCTGAATGTTTCGTCTCCTGCTCAGTCCAAAGGAATTGAGGTAGAGCTGTATATGTGTTTTTGAAGATTATCTTTAGAGATTAAAAAGAAATCACATGGGAAAAAAAAGAGGAGAGGAGAGGAGAGGAGAGGAGAGGAGAGGAGAGGAGAGGAGAGGAGAGGAGAGGAGAGGAGAGGAGAGGAGAGGAGAGGAGAGGAGAGGAGAGGAGAGGAGAGGAGAGGAGAGGAGAGGAGAGGAGAGGAGAGGAGAGGAGAGGAGAGGAGAGGAGAGGAAAGAAAAGAAAAGAAAAGAAAAGAAAAGAAAAGAAAAGAAAAGAAAAGAAAAGAAAAGAAAAGAAAAGAAAAGAAAAGAAAAGAAAAGAAAAGAAAAGAAAAGAAAAGAAAAGAAAAGAAAAGAAAAGAAAAGAAAAGAAAAGAAAAGAAAAGAAAAGAAAAGAAAAGAAAAGAAAAGAACCATAGCTTTCTCTTCCAGTTGCTTTAAGGATATGAGAATATTTAGCTGTTGATCAATTTAATATATGCTGCAGTCTATAAACAGCTCACTCCACCATATTGTACGTGTAGCTGAAAGGATAATTTGACATGATTTTTGGAGTTTGGAGTTTAGAATAGAATATAGTGTAATTCTAGCATTAATGTAAGACATTTTGTGCAGAAACTGGAAACAAAAATGTTAGGGAAATCTCAGAAATAACTACATTATCAGTTAGCATGCATTACCTAGTTTTAAAAGCAGCATTACATGAGTACACAGCAGAAGAGATGAAAAATAAGAGATTTTTTTTTGCCTTTTTTTTTTTTTCCAATTTGCCACTTTTTCCCGACTTCTCAATTTGATACCAGTCAGAAGTATGAACAAATGTTTTTTGTTTTTTTTTCCCATTTCATAATCTCCAGTTCAGCAGGCTGGAACTAGATGATCTTTAAGGTCCCTTCCAAACCAAGCCATTCTACGAATCTATGATCCTATGATTCTACAATTCTGTGATTTCTAACAAAAGCTCCTCCACTTGTTGGGTTCCTTTGTAACTACTTGTGCTGTCATGCTAATATACAGAGATGCAACAAGAATAGCACTCTGAAACCACATCTGCTACCATTTCATTCTTCTGAAAGTCATCGAATGCAGGTGACACAGTGGGTCAAAGTTGAAATCTTATCAGTTGAACTAAGCTGCAAGTGTTCTAGTTAAGATTTTTGTCTCTCTCACAAATCTTCACTGCGCTTAGCTAACTTAAATGTATAAATAAGGTAAACATTTGATTATACTCCTGTCTAACATGCCCTTTCTGCACTGAGAAGTATAAAGAAGCCTGATTTTAATCAAGAAGTGTGCTGGTATATAATTTAATGAAAATTTGGGGGTGGGGAAGGGGTGCCTAGTGTGTATTCTCATCTACAGGCAACACATTGCAACAACTTGTTGGCTTTCATTGAGCTTGAGCTCCCCTCACCACTAGTGAAATGCCCTGAGATAAATGGATCATTGCAGTATGAGGCATTAAAAGACTTTAGAAATACTAAGTAAAGAAAAAAAATGTTTTGGAGGGTGCTATTTATTGACCTATGTACTAAAAAAATAGTATATTCACAGCAATTTTTATGATCCTGACATTTAGGTGACTTGATAGAGTTAATTTCAGATATTCCATGAAAGGAAAGCAATCCTACAGTACAAGAGCTCCAAGTCCTAATGAAAAAATTTGAAGCTTGAGCTTCACTAGGACCAAAGCACAGTAGAAAAAGAAATGGGGTCCACAGATCAGCCAGTCTTAAAGTGTATTTCCATGTGAGATGAGACTTTAATGTGTAACTTGAAAATGCAATGACAAGGACAAATATAGAGAACAGAGAGGAACTTGACAGAAAATTCAGGTGTGGCAAAAGAAAATGCAATTTCTTACTTACTGTCTTACTCTAACACTTGAAAATGGCATAACTAATGATCTTCACCTGAAGAGATGAAAATGAAGGGGAAAATAAACTGCTGCCCTGCTGAAACCTACTGATACAATAAAATGAAGGTAATAATCTGGCCGAGAAATAAATACGCAGAAGAAAAGCACAAGCACACCATAAAGGAGTCCCATAACAGACATGCAAGTCTCTGACTTTCTGAGGAGAACAAGCATTTACAGGAAAAAGGGAAAGCAAACTGGAGAAAAAATTCCTGCAGATGGGAGCTCTTTCAGTAGCACAGGTTAAAACATCACCCAATAAAAAAGAAATAAATTACATCTGGAAATTATACCATGGACTGATGATCATGTACTTTATAGATATTTATTTCAGTTTGGGTGAAAACTGTGTGTTGAAGAGTAAGATACTGAAAATCATGGGATATCTAAAAACAAACTGAAGTGTTTTGAAAACTAGCATGATTATGATCCAGTAAGTCAATAACAGCAACAGAGCAGTAGGAGATAGCTCTTTGGAAGCAAAATGTGAGTTATCAGTACCACCACAGACCTCCAAGTGACATTCTTTAAAATATTACTGAATGCTTGGAGTGCCAATGTATGACTGAAAATTGACGTATAATAAATGATACAAATATACTAAGAGTAAAGGAAAAGTTTGGCACAGTTGGAGCCTATACAGGAAAAACAGTTCAACCTAAACCAAAACAATCAAAGTTTCTGCTGCTAAAAGTTAAGGTTACAGTTTTTAAACTGAAGACTAAAGAAAGCCATTTGGCACAGAAAAGCGTGTGGTTCAGGATGACACACACATTGGGGTTGGGAATGTTATTAAATCCTCTATATTCTTAAAGGACAGGAAAAGATATTAATAAAATCCAGGAAGGAACTGGACAAACAGCTTCTGCAGTGTTTGAAGTAGATCACGTATAACAGTCATAACAAACCCAAGATTTTTACCATAGAATCAAAGATGACCAAGGTTGTAAAAGATCTCCAAGTTCATCTAGTCCAATCGTCCACCTATCACCAATATTTCTTCACTAAACCATGTCTCTTAGTACAACATCTAAAAGTTTCTTGAATGCCTCCAGGGATGGTGAATCAACCACCTCCATGAGCAGCACATTCCAGAGCCGCACCAGGGAGGAGGGACCTAACAACCCAAACCTGCACCAGGCAGCACTGCTGTCAGCTACTGATGCAGAGTTCCAGTGACCAAAAGCTCTCACTGGAGCTGTCTAATTTATCAGTATTATTATAGCACTAAAGTACAGGTTGCTGTCCCCAAAGAAATGCAGAATACATGGAAATAACTGATGAGAAATGAGACTTGTTAGAAGAAAAGTTCAAGCTTGAAACCTGAACTCTCGTGAGGGCTTCCCTATCGAAAGGTTTTGGTTCCCTTTTTCTGTTGTGCCTCTGTTGTAGAGGCATACGTCTCAAAGGAGAATTGCTCCTGGGAGATCCCTTGCTGGTGGTTTGACAGAGGCTGAAACCTTCCCACAATCCTCTCAGCGGTCTTCTCTTCTGCAACCTTGAGGATGCACTCTGCTTTGTGGAAGCAAAGACAGGACTGTGCTCTCACAGCCTGCTCTCCTGCCCATTGCAGTTGCATTCAAGAAGACCAGCACCAACAACTTTTCTGCTTCTCTTGAAAAACGTGGAGGTTGTTTAATTTTTCTTACAACTTTGTTCCCATCTCTGTTTTGGGATCCATGGTCAGAGAAGCAGGACCATCACCATATTTTCCCACAGGGCGGCCCAGCCCCACTGACATTATGAACAGAACAGGGTCTGTCCACACGGCAGGGAGACCTGGTGGGGTGTATGAGGTGGAGTCACTGATGCCTGTGGTAGTCACTAAGCATCGCCACCCACAGGGCTTTTACTGCCAGTAGGCAGCCAAATGATGGAAAAAGCCACTGTTCTGGAAGTCATTCATGGACTAAAGGAAACAGATCCAGGTCCCTTTTATTTTAAATATCTCAGGAAGATTCTCATCTCAAAAATATAAAGGCAATATAGATTTCAGGAGAGATGTTTTAGTGTCCTTATTTTTTTCCTGTGTATGTTTCAGTCTCTTGCTCTGACTCACAGTCATAAATACACACATAGAGAGGAAGAAATGCAAAGCAAAGTTTTAAGCTTTAAAATAAATTGATTTCCTTCTTTAGTAAAGTTTCTGAATGATATACTCCTAAAAGAGTCTACAAAGGCAAAGTAAATTCTTGTAGCCCCTTCTAGAACCAGAGGTGAGGTGAGAAGAGCCGTAGTGCTTGAACCTCTCAAATAGCAATGGTAAGAGCGCAGTGATAAAATTTTTTTCATCACATGATGTGGGGAAAATGTTTTACAAGTTAGGACGTGCTGCTCAGTGCGGGTTCCTCTTTCAGTTCTCTGAATCTCTTTAAAAAAAAAATTCAAAAAGTAGCAAACACAAAAACTGAATTTAAAAAGCGGTTTCCTCACTTCAAAACTACTCACCACTCCCACACCATCTCTTTAGATGTTACCTCTAAGGCATTCTATAAGGTACACATTAAAGTAATTTGCATACAGACTGATAGGCTTTAGAGCACTCTGTTATATAGTGCTATAAACTACACTATGCAAAAAGCATGGTTTGTAATCTAGTTTTATTTGTCTGATGATTTAACATAGAAGAAAACCATATTTTTTTCCAAGACTAAGAGAAAGAGAAGACACCTAGAAATTGCTCAGATAAAACCCATCCTTTCTTGTTAAAGGTTTTTCAATCACAACAGGAAATATTTTGAAATGGTCACACTAATCACAAGACTGACT
Source organism: Tympanuchus pallidicinctus (assembly GCF_026119805.1). Taxonomy (NCBI): domain Eukaryota; kingdom Metazoa; phylum Chordata; class Aves; order Galliformes; family Phasianidae; genus Tympanuchus; species Tympanuchus pallidicinctus. The sequence goes on along the minus strand of NW_026294780.1, from coordinate 5,831,983 downwards.
ACTTTTTAGGCTGAACATGTGTTCATACTCGACTCCTATTTTTAGGTCATATCATGTGCCAACTCCATGCCACTGCTGTTTGTATTCTAGCTGTAAATGAAATGATAACTTTTACAGTTTTTTCTTTCCTTTTTCCTCCTTTCTTTCCTTTCTTTCTTTATTTCTTTCCTCTTTTCTTTCTTTGTCTTCAGAGAGGTAACATTTGGATCTACAGCACCCATGAGCCAGTAAGATTTTCTTAGTCACTTTATATAAAACATATAAACTGGGACGTCTCCATTTAAGCACAATGCAAAATACTACACTTTTGCATTCTCAACTATTTACCTTATAAGTCAGTTGCACCATGCAAATTGGAACAAATTCAGCTTCAGGAATAAAGATATGTTGTAGAAAAATGATTATAGCATAGTGGCTAATCTGTGCAAAAATGTTTGGTTCCAACCAGATTAGTTAAACATCTTTAGTTTGTAGAGAGTACTCCCAGCATCAACAGGATTAAAAGGTACATGGCATCACCATCTTTCTACTAGCTGCAGGATTTACTAGGATTTACTCTGGTAAGTCCTCAGCAAATGCTTAGACTATTTATAGCATATTGGGTTCTCAGAATGATACAGCTTTCAAAGTAATCTTCCCCCTCCACAGCTATGGATCACTTCAGACCTTCCTTCTAAGCTAAGGAAGATTTCAGTCTTGAATTTAAGCACTTGCAGTGAAAACAACAGAGGATTTCAGCTTCTAAAGCCTCTTTTTTTTTCAGTGTTAGAATTAAGAGTACATTTTGATAATTCAGCTTGTGAGGAAATCTTTTCTCTTGTTCTGTGAGTTTGGAGCAGGTTGGAACAAATGCCAACAAGTTGTTTAGGCCTATGAATTTGCAGAGGCCTGACTGCTATGACTATCAGCCACAAATGCCCATTTCTACCCTCTGAGATTGTGCTTCCTCTGCAGCTGTACCTCCTTGGCTTGTGCATCTAGTTTACCTCTTGATGATCATGATATTGCAAACCAGTCCCATACTGGATGGATTGCTGGCACTGTCAATTGAAAGCTTCAGCAGCATTCAATTAAATGTACTTGCCTTTCCTTCTTTTGAAGAAGTCCAAATGCCTTTTCTCTAGATCAAAGTTCACGACAAGTATTCTATACTGTAATCCCACTCAGTCAGCTAATGAATCCCCCAAGATCTTAGTAGGTCCTCAGAAGTTGACTTTTCTCTTGTGCAACTCCTTGAGAATCATAGAATCACAGAATGGATAAGATTGTAACGGACTTCTGGGTCCATGTGGTTCAATTCCACTGATAAAGGGAGCAGGACCATGTCTAGGTGGTCACTGACTATCTCCAAGTAAGAGATAGTCTATCTCCCACAACCACTCTGGGCAACTTGTTCTATTGCTCTGTAGCATACATCCTGTCCATATATCCCATCCTAGCATGGTGACCAGAAAGTGAGAAAGGCTTTCAGCAGAGTAATAAGTTGCCTGGCTCAATTCTGCATTTTTGTTGCATTCTTCCAGACAGAAGAGACAGAAGACACTATACCCCCTTTGATAAATGAGAAAGGAGAACTGGCTTAAAAAGACATGGTAAAGGCTGAGGTACTCAGTGGGTTCTTTCCCTGTGTCTGCAGTGGCAGTCTGATTCCCTCAGCTCTCACATCCCTGAACATCTAGGTGGAGATCAGAAAAATCCCTCCCACTGTAAGAGCAGAGCAAGTCAGAAACCACCTCATGAGGCTGAATAGTGTAGAAGTCTACAAGGATGGACAACATGGACTCCAGGGTCCTGAAGGAACTGGCTGATGTGGTTGCCACTCTCCACCATATTTGAAAATTCATGCCACTAGGTGAAGTCTCCAATGACTGGAAAAAGGGAAACATCATTCCCCTTTTTAAGAAAAGTGAGAAAGGAGAACCCTAGGAACTGCAGACCAGTAAGTCTAACCTCTGTGCCTGGGAAGTTCACCTAATACATACTGCTGGAAGCTATTTTAAGGCACATATAAGGCAAGGTGAGCTGAGACAGCCAGCATGTTTAACCATGGGCGGTTGTGCCTGACCAATTCAGGGGCCTTCAACAATGGAGTGATGGCATCAATGGACCAAGAAAGGGCGACTGATATTGTCTACAATTTAGGCTCATGAAGCAACATTGCATGCAGGTGTAAAGAAGAGTTTAGCTTAACTGAAGGATTTAATCTTGGCAGCCAACTTGTGTTAGCTGCAGTTGTGAAAAATCTGCAAACTTTTTTACTGATATGTATTTCTAATGACCACAATACCACTGATCATTGCACTGATTATTTAAATACTGAATAACTGAAATCATCAGTTGTGCTGTGACCTGAAATTGAGGGGAGGGGAAGGTATCTCTTATGAACATATCTTTTCCTTTGTTGTCAAGGAGCGCTTTTATAGCTCAGGCAGGTTATTGCTCTAATGGATGGATAAACTACTGAAGACTGTGGGAGCCCAAATCTTGTCAGCAGGTTCCCCTGATTGCTTTGTAGTGTAACGATCAAACTAGGGAAAAGCTGGAAATCAACAAGCTGAAGAGAGGCAAACAGCTCAAGTGCCAAGAAACTTAACAATTCAGCTGGATGCAAAATGGACAAGTTCAAGCCTGCCTGTTTCCATTAGATTTGTACTGGAACCAGTGCTCTCCTAGCAATATTCCAAAAGCAAAGTAAACCACCAGAAAGCTTTAGACTGTTCTTCTCACTATTCAGTGAATGACAACTAGACCCTATGTTAAGTGCACTGTTCAACCTCTTGTTCTGAATGCCAAATAAATAATTTATTAGTGAGTATTTCTGTAGCCTGCAATGTTGATGAAAAGTGCTTCAAAAAGAACTGCAAAGTTTTTATCTTCAGCCTTTCTCTATTATGAAAATTATTTGACTCTGTATTGCAGACAGGAAAGTAAGCAATAGAGAACCTGAGTTGCCTAAGTCTTCAATTCTCTGAGCATTTGACATTACTCTTCTGTAGACTATATTCGAATCTGTAAGTGCTCAATACTTCTTCAAGTCAGACCCAGGTGTCTTTGAGTACATATTAGAAAATGAGGAACTCTGAATTGGTGGCTTTTTCTGAAAGCTTAACCCCTTGAAAGCAGATATGAAAAAAGACTTCATGCTCTATGAGACGAGAATCACAAACATTAAGGTATCAATGAAAATTTGATAAGAGAAAAAAAACTTTTTCATAGTAAGGACCTTGGAACAGGCTGCCCAGAGAGCTTGTGGGGTCTTCTTCCCTGGAGATATTCTCTGGAGACATGTGTTCCTGTGTGACCTTATCTAGGTGCTCCTGCTAAGGGCGATTGGACTAGATGATCTTTTGAGGTCCCTTCCAATCCCTGACATGTGATTCTTTGTTTCTGTGATTTACTTGTCTCAGAATGGGATGCAAAATAGTAAGATGATGAGGAATAACATGAACTCAGCCCTCAGACTGATTTAGTTCACAGCAAACAGACTACATGAAAACTTGGAACAAAATCTTGGTGATTTTGTTTCCCAGAATACCCTCTCTCCTTTAGGAAGATTACTTGAACACCTAAGCCTTCAACCTATTTGTAAATACTTTCTCTAAAGATTATCTGTTTCCTTTTATTTCTAGAAAATGATTATTATTTGTTATAGTCTTTTAAGATGACTGACAGAAAAGAAACACTTCCTTCACTTTCTAAATGACACACTAGCGGTTATGGTCAGGAAACAGAGCCCCAGGTTGCCTACCATGTCTCACCATGGAAATTGTTATCTGAGCAAGAGATTGCTTTAACCATGAAATGGCTGCGTACAGCCTGTATTTCATGTAAAAGATGCGCAATAAAAAATATATTGACGTGACTGCATAGGGAAAGATGAAAGCTCCGTGCAGGAGGGCATGGGATTCTCTAGTCTAAAACACTGGGGAAGTTATCCATAAAAGATTGTTCATAGTCTGATCGTTACTCTTTAGACTGGGATTATCCAATGACTACTGAATGTGAAACAGTATTTCAGAAAATCAAATTAGAGATCAGCTATTTTGTCTTCTAGCTGAACCATATTTCAGGCATCTGCTCCTCTTTTGTCCAATGACCACTGTTTCCTCATTTATCAAGGTTGCAATTTCAACTGGTCAAGTGCAAATCAGCCCTGAGTGTGGTAGTTTGTATACTTTTAAGGAAGGAAATGGTCAAGGTTTTTAATACTTTCCAAAGGGAGCATTGAATGTGTCGCATCTTTATCCTAGGAAAATGCCCTAGAAAAAGAATTACATGTACTTAAAAAGAAGGCATTTGTATTTATAAGAAAAAACAATTTTAATTACATCAACCATGCTCCTTCCTGGCACATGGCCAGCTCTCTCAGTCCTGTCAAAACCTGTTGCCCTGTAATTGCAAATGGATATCTGCTCTGTACTTGCTCTTAAGTATCCTAAGTACTGCTATGTTATGATATAAGAAGTGACTATTAGGGACTGTAGTCAATGACTGAGTGAGAATTGTCTCCACTTGGGCTGAAGCTATAAAGTTTCATCTCAGCTTAATTTCAGGTATTCTTATGCATTCACTTACTCTCAGCATCACCCAAGACTTTCAGGCAGAATCAGTGACAGAATATGATTTCCCAGAACATCACTCAAGCATCAAGTCACAAGGTTACTCCCATTTCTTCCTGCAGTCCTACCTCCAGTCAGCATGTGTCCTTCAGCAGCAATCATGTAAGGGCTTTTACATGCTTTAGTTTCCCTCTAAATGAGTGACTGATTGATTTTTTTGTGTGATGAAGTGTTCTTCTGTTTTATCTATACTTATATGATTGAGGACTGTACCATCTTCCATATACACAAAGAAGTTGCTACTACACTGAATCTAAGTCAATATTAGTAAATCAAACTCTGTCAAAACTTGGGCTCAGGCCATGAAATTCACTTCCTTGTGTGGTTACATACTGATTAAAGAGCTGAGCCACCACTAACCTCTTGAACTCTAATAAAAGTGAGTGCCAGATTCTGCACCTGGGACTGGGTAACCCTGCTCAGGGTTACCTGGTCAGGGGATTGTGGCTGATGACAAGCTGACATCAGCAGTCCAGCACTGACACCCAGCGAGGGGTGGGGATGTCTCATTCCCACTGTGCTGAGCACTGAGTGCTGGTTTGGGGACCACATATGAGAATACAGACATAAAACTATTGGAGAGTGTCAAAAGGAGATTTATCAAGATGGTGTAGGGTCCGGAGAGCAGGATATATGAGGATATATGATGATATATGAGGATATATTTGTTTTTTAGGTGGTCCTGAGCGCATCGAGTTGGACTCAATGATTCCTGTGGGCATCTTCCACCTTGTGATATTCTATGCTTCTATGATTATAATTTTGTTACAGTTTCGATTCACACAAATTAATACTCTCTTAACTTTAGGAGTTATCATAGACTAAAGATCATTCCAGAAAAAGGAGTTTGGATGTAGCCATCCTGTTTCAGAGGCTGGGATCAGTTGTTACAGATGTCTCAGATTGGCTGAGGAACAAAGTTTGACAGATTCCAACAAATGGTGGTTTTACAGAAGATGTCAAGTGAAAAATCTCATTTCTGTTTAGACCACTAGAGGGTGCAGGCAAACCTACTTTGCCTTGGAAGTTCCCTTTGAGGTTTCTGTGACATGGATATTTCTTCCCTTCCCTTCCCTTCCCTTCCCTTCCCTTCCCTTCCCTTCCCTTCCCTTCCCTTCCCTTCCCTTCCCTTCCCTTCCCTTCCCTTCCCTTCCCTTCCCTTCCCTTCCCTTCCCTTCCCTTCCCTTCCCTTCCCTTCCCTTCCCTTCCCTTCCCTTCCCTTCCCTTCCCTTCCCTTCCCTTCCCTTCCCTTCCCTTCCCTTCCCTTCCCTTCCCTTCCCTTCCCTTCCCTTCCCTTCCCTTCCCTTCCCTTCCTCCTCCTCCCCTCCCCTCCCCTCCCCTCCCCTCCCCTCCCCTCCCCTCCCCTCCCCTCCCCTTCTCTCCCCTTCCCCCTCTCCTCTCCTCTCCTCTCCTCTCCTCTTTTCCTCTTCTTTTTGAGTATTTCAAGAAATGAGCTGAGAGGATCACATCTTTCTGTCCTCTACAACCTACTTACATGTAGCATGTAACCCAGAGTGAGTATTTCCTTCTCCCCATTAGCTGCTATCCAGATACATCCATCCTCATCTCCCTCAATTCTGGATTGCTAGCTTTCCTCCTGTATTTTTTTTTCTTTCTCTCAGCATTTCTATTCCTGCTTATCCATGATCTCCTATCCTACCTCTTGCCGCATACTCCAGGAGGATTTCCCTTTGCTCCCCCCACTGCCAACTGTCACAAGGAGAAATAATAAAAGCACAAAAGATTCCTTTTCCCAACCTGCAGAATCACTACAGCACAGAAATGGAGTCCACTTAGTGTACCCAGGATTCTGGGATAACAGGATTTCATTTGGCACAGTTCAAAGAATCTCAACAACTAACCATATCTTTGAGAACATATGGTGAAAAAAAAAACAACAACAAAACAATCTTTACAAGGTAATTCCTTTCTTTGTGCTTACTCACCTGCTGCTCACGGCAGAAACTTGTGTTCCTGAATATTCCCTTATTGCCTCAGAAATTGCCTTATATAGCTAAACTCTGCATGTAACATCCTGTCAAAGAATATGCAGCACTTTTCATCTTAAGCGTTGATCAGACTTACAGGCAGCTCCCTAAGGAATTTGTCTCGCCATGGTCACTGCTGATGTTTCCGTGCTGTAGCAGATCAAATTTCCTCTCTGAGTAAGAGCTGTAGAAAGGACCAAAGGAAAAACTTTTAAAAATCAGTTGTTACTAAAAAATGTTTAAAGATGCCAATTAGTGGCAAGTGGCAAGCACTAATGACACTGCCTCTCATAAAACACAGTTCATTAGCTGATAGCTATCTATGCTTGATTGCTAAAGATACATCATATGCATATCTGAAGAAGGGGAGATAAAAGGGCACACGCTTTTTGGTAAGTTTATATTTTCTTTTCTTATTGAGAGAGGTGTGATATGAATCAGGTGTACCTAGTTGCTTCATCATGACCATACTGGTACATAACATCTCGTGTTATTTCAAGACCTAAAAAGGAACTGCAAGAGCAAAGACCTGATGGTAAAGTTACTTCAATTCACTAGCTGTTGAGCATGAATTCTTCATGCAGTGGTGTTAAAATATGACAAAAACATTCTTATGAAAACGGCTCAGAGGTGTGTGCACTGGCTTGGAGAACTCTTGGTTCCTCATCAATCTCTGATTCTGAGAAAATCTCTCCTTCAAGTTCTCTGATGGCTAGTATTCATTTGAAAAGAGGAGCTACTACATGAAGCGTATACAAGCTCTCTCACTCGTCCTCTGTGTTCTTCACCTTAGTTAGACACTCAACATACCTATATTTCAGTGCAACGCTGAGAAATAAGACTAGCAATGGAAAATTTCAGTCAGAACTGAAGGCCTCTTATGAAAAATATATAAAGAGGGAACAGATCAAATTGACATTACCAAATTCCACGTGTTAAGCCGGTGGGATATTTCTCAATGATTAGCAAGTAAACACAGACAAAAAATGGATTATATTACCCTGGGCAACCTGGTCTAGTATTAAATGTGGAGGTTGGTGGCCCTGCCTGCGGTAGAGGAGTTGGAGCTTCATGATCCTTGAGTTCCCTTCAACCCAAGCTATTCTATGATTCTAATCTATGATTCTATGATTCTATGACTACCTGTCCTAAAGTTGTCTAACAATCATGACCCCAACGGTTCACTTAAAAGTCACTCTCAGGTTTTCTGTATGTAAATAAATAGTCATCCCAAGCAGAACACCAACTTTTCTTTCCAGGTTTAACCAGAATATAAAGATCTGTCTGTAAGAGAAAATGAGCCCAAAGCATAGTCCCAACATTATTTACTTATAAAATGAACTAATTTTATCTGGAAAATTTTGAGGTACAAATCAAGTGTGTCCTATTTCTACAAAATCTTTTTTTTTTTTTCCCCCCCCAAAAAAAGATCAATTTTGAAGATTATTATATACTCTGAAAAAGTAAGAACATCTGATATTAAAAAAATGTCAGTTGTCTATTTGGATACTTTGCAAACATTAGTTGTCAATGGTAAAGCACCTTGGACTTCTGCTTCAAAACCAGTTTTAACATGGAAACTATGTAAATATGAAGTAGAATTGTATGGCTACAGCATCACTTAACCTACTGCATCACTTAAATGCCTTGAGAAATGGTCCTGGTGTCTCTTCACTTTCAAGCAGGATAGAAAGTCCACCACACAGTAACCTCTTGAGGCTAGATTGTGGCTCGCTGGGTTTCTCTCCTCCAGCCACTCAACAAGAAGCCAGCAGATAATGGAGGTGACTACATTTACCATAAAAGGTAAACTAACACTGTTTATTTTCCACCCTATTATGGCACTACATGCAACATATGCCTCTTCTGACAGACAGCTGAGGGGTACACTCTATTCCCATGCGAAAGATGCTGAAAGTCAAAGAGAATGCTGAGAGTAAACATTTAAAAACATCTAAGCTGACGCCCTATTTTCTGCACTTACACAACCATTAGTGAAAACAAAATTATCTGCACAGACAGATGAGTGGAACTCAAACACACAGTGCAAAAGGGGAATAAAACATTTTCAATAAATGTACCTGAAGTGATGCTAAAATCTGGAGGCAGAAGCAGCAGGGAATCTGCTCTCTGGTGACAAGCAATGCCTGTGTTCAGTTCGTTTTCCTCCCTCAAAGCTGCTGTGTATTTTCACTCAAGCTATGTCTACGCAGTAACTGTGAAATGTGACCATGGTAGGCATACCTTAGCCAGCTTTCATCTAGCAATGTGCAGTGTTAGTAGAGATGTGTTTCAGTATGCATCATAGATTACAAGTATTTACCAGCTAAGGTCATGCACAACTGTAAGGAACCTCAAACTGCTTAGCAGTGATATTCAGATACAACTAAGCTGATGAAAATGCTTCTCTCCATGCTGTAGCCTCTTCCCTAGCAGCATGATGACATCCTCCTGGTTGTGTCTAAACTAACCTACGGCTGTTTGCAATGGAAGAACTGGGATTCTTGATCAGATCATATATTCTGGGAAAACCACAACACAAATCTGGTGTCACCTGCAATGCCAGTATAATTAGAAGCTTTCTAATATTATACAAAAATAATAATCACCATTAATAGAAGTGACGATTGTCTCACCTGGGGTTGGGTTCATTTAATTTCAGTGACAAAATATCTCCGTTTCACAGGATATTTTAAGGGTAAATTTTATTACAGAGTTTGAAGGCTGCAGATCACTTAGGAATGAAGTCCAAAATTTGATGGAACTTACGTTTCAGAAGCAAACAAATACTTTCAGAAGCTACAGTGGTTGGATTGTCCTAATCATTACGCATAAAATCCAAAAATTGTTTATATCAGACACTGAATACAGTCAAGGAGCTGATATCCAAACATGAAAACTGATTACAAGCAAAAAGAATTATTTTAAAAAAGTAAATGCCAAAGAACTGATTCTCCAGTCCATTACTTCACTCGGTGATCCTCTCAGCATGTCACCTTCTGCAGCGACCCAGTGACAGCACTCATTTACAATAACTGCCTTACACAGGCTATTTTATGTTTGTGTCTAAACTACTAAAAAAAAACACCTTCACACAAATAGTCTCTTCCCATCTATTAAGAGACAACAAATGCAGTATGCAAGAGTGCACTCTGTTACGAGACTTCCTTCTGGTGCCACTCTGTCTGAGCGTAGTTTTCGTGCATCAGAAGACTCTGATAAAACTACATCTTCTTATGATATGCTTCTGTGTGTACATTCAGTTGCTGAAAACCTCAGGAACAGTCTCAGGATGACTATAATACGTGACTCTGCAATAGCTAAAGATAGTTACCAGATAAAGTTTTACAAATCAAACTAGTCCAAACTTTTTGTTTTTTTTTTTTTTTTTCTAAGAGCATGTAGCAGCTCACTCTTCCTCCTTTAAAAAAAAAAGCACTGAAGAAACATTAAGATTTTTATTGCCTTCTGTACTAAAGCAAACCATACACCTGATAACTCCTTATTTTGATCACAGTTGCAGAGAGAACTTCTTAAAACTAGCGGTAAGAGTCTTCTTTCTCTTTTACTGCAGTATTTGCTGTAATCATTCTGTCTTCTGACAGATAGTAGCCTAACTTCTTCATTGCTGTTTCTCTCTTACTAACCTACACAGTATTTACATTATTACTAATGCTCACAGTCATCTGGGACAAAGACACACATGCATTTCTTAGATGCAAGGAACTTTGTTCTCCCTTTGGATGAAAATAATAGGAGGGTGAGAAAATCAGCCTTGGCTGAGTTTAACTCCACTAAAAATCAATTTTGAAAAAAAAAAACCAAGAAATGAAAAGCTGTAGTCCTTACCTGATTTGAGATGTACAGTGCACATTCAAAGCCTCTTAAATGCCAGAGAAGAATTAGAAATAGTTGAAAGTTTGCATTCATCCAACCACAGGGCTCAGGAAATGACCTCCGTATTTTGTAACGATTAACTCCTTCCTCACTGTCTTCACTTTTTCAAGTACAGCAAAAAAATCCATCCTCCCCTCCACTGCAACTTGGTAACTAATGCCATGCTCTACACTTGATTTCTGTTTCACAGTGAGAACATGCAGGTGTCTGAGAGAAGATGTCTCTGATCACCTCCATGGAAGAGAGAATTTGCAGCATCTTCTGCATAACTGTAACAAAGTACACTTTACTGTTGTGTGAAGCTTATGTGATGAGGTGTGGAAATGACTAAGTAATGTCTTAAGCAGCTAACTCTCAGTTTTAGAAGCTTAGAGCAATATTCTCAGCATGACTTGTGCTGTGTCACCCAGCAGAGCAAGACAAAAACCAAAAAACAAAAACTAGAAAATACTGTTATTTAGAGAGCAGTGTCCATTGCAGTCTGGACATGCATTTGGTGTGCATGTGGTCTGAGATACTTTTATGCACACAGGGTCTCTATGTGAAAGTTGGGCATACTGCAACACCAGAAGTTAGGTCTTCTGTACATAAAAACCTTCTGCTGCATGAGCCCTACTCCCTTGGCTGTATGTACCTGCTCAGGTGAAAGGCATTTCTGAGTCTGAGCATTACATAAAACCACTGGCCTGGGAGCTAGTAAGGAACAGCCCCTCCAGGAACACTCACCGTCATTGGGGTACTCCCACGCTGAATATGAGGTGGCACTTGGGATCTCTCCTTCCAAGTCTGGGTGGCAATCAGGACCTTGGAATGTATTCCCCTCACCTGAAAGCTGCAGCCCAAGGAAGAGAACATTTCCAACAATATGGATGGTAACACAGAACCCTTCTCCTTTTCTTACGATTTAGAAAGCAAGTCCTGGACACACATGCATGCCCTTTCCTCAGCTCTGAAGTCTCCTCACGTAGGCAAGTGTATGTTTTGTTTAAAAACACTATGGGGGAGAGAAGTGTCATTCCCTGCATTTGGGGTGTTGGTAGAGGAAGAGAGAATAGAAATGTCATCAGCATACACTTTTGCATGACAGTTTCATAGCTAAAGCACTCAGACAGATTGGTTCAGGTTTTTGTTCTTTGAGAAGAGCTAAATCTATATTTTGTGCACCTCACACAGCAATACCTGAGCCTGCAAACTGCAGCATTTCCTCTAGTGGGAAGGAGAAGGCTCTCCCCCTCTCTTGCATCAGATGCTCACACCTTCCTGTTTGCACAAGGAGGAGGGCTAATGAGGAGGATGAAACACAGATTTGAAAGCTGCTACAATGATGAATAACATTCTGCATAAAACATATCTAGTGCCCACAGAAATAACAGGGATGGATCTAGTCCATTTCTCTCACTAAAGCTGAACAGATCAAACAGACTTGAAGTATCAGTGAGACTGCTCCAGAAATTTTCCATGGGAGATGCACTATACGAACGACATCAATCACTTCAGTAACAACTATCAGAGCTAATCCTTGTCCAGCTCTTGATGGGGGGTGGGTTTCAAGAAATGGGGTTCTTCTGTATGTGTGTTGGACAGGGCTGAGGTTCCTCCAGACAGGCAGACACACTCTGGGGCTTCCTCCCCCAGAGAACAGGAAGGGGTGGGATTGTCTCACCAGGTCCTGGACACTCACACTCCAGATATCTACATCAGAGCTAGCCATCTCAGGCATCTTGGATATAGGCAATGATGAGAAACAGGAATGTATAGGATTCTTTATCTGAGAGTTTTAACAGTGAGTAAGAGTTCCTTTGATACATATATACATTTGCATAATTTACACTGAAATTCTTTTCTAAAATAAACAAATAAAATCCTTCACAAGCATTATCTCCAGTAGTAGCAACTCATGGTGCACGCTCCCATGAGGCACCAAGGAGTGTGATCTGCCTTCAGCGTTAATTCTTTCACACCTTGCCCCAAAGATGATGGGGATAGTCATGATTTTCATTGTAAGCAGGTGATTCCTCAAGCTAGGGCTATTTATTATATTGCTTCATATGCAGAAGCATCTGAGATTTTTATATTTAATGTGGCTGCAGAACAGACTGAAGTTCCTCTTGCCTTGACTCCTCCACTTTCACATTAAAAAACTGAATTAACTGTTTGTCCATGTCAGCTGTCAGACCCACTTCTCACCATGGGCCTGCAGGTAAACAGGAAGGAGTTTCAGTCTCACAACCTCAAAGTATGCAAAAAATACTGAATGAGACATCCTAAAAATTAATTAAATCTGGTCCTCAGTTATTTTTTAAAAAGTCTTCTTTCATTTTAAACATAGCAGGTTAGAAACAGAGCTCCATTTCTACTTTTTGATCCCTAAAGTTGCAAAATATCTCAAATTTTACAACTCTTATTCACTGCATTTTTTAAAAAATCTTTCCCCACTACAAATTCTCAAAAGTACTTTCAGAAAAAAAATAATCAGTATATACTTTTGGTAAAAAAAATATGAAATACAGTGGTCCTATAATATTATAGGACCACTGTATATAATGTTATGACTGTATATAACGTTATAATGAGTGTTACTATTATTATTACTATAATTACTATTATTATTGTTTCAAGATAGGCTACTTGAGAGAACCCATTTGTCCATGTTCAGATTTCCTGAGCAAGTAATTAGTTGCTACGAAATCATTACTCTGAAAATTGATGACATCTTTCAAAATGACTGTGTGTGAGTGATGCTGTAGATTTTTATAGATCAATTTTCTTTGGGTGAATTTGCAGCTCTCTGCAAGCCCATAGTCACCTTACTGAGCTAAGTAAGGTCAAGAGTTCATCTTGCAAGCCTGCCCTGAAGCCATCTCGGTTTATGAATATTTGTGTTCCTTCCACTGTTGGTATGAATCTACACTTTGACTATATTCTCCTGGGAGACAGGCATGTGATTTTTGTTCCTGAAAGACATTTAAGAAGACTCTATTAATGATTATTATTATTTTTTAATGATGTTAGAAAGCTTCTAATTATACAGACATTGCAGTGAGTTTCCTCTGGAGTGAATCTGCACCAGCCGTGAGGGTGACCTGAATGTGCCTCTGGCTCTGGTGCCCAGAAGAAGAATACGTGAAAGGGGATTTGATTTGTTCCAGGCACTGATGGCTCCCCGGCCACAAGGCGTAACAGAATCTTACACAATAATAGAGCATAAATAAATACTGGGGAGCTGCACTAAGGCTAAATGTGTTTATTCATTCCCAGAGCAACAAATGTACAGTATTTTGCATCCCCCTGACAGACACAGCCTGGCAGTCAACATACAGAGAGGGAGACCTGACAACCGGAGCATGTAGCAGGATGCTAGCTGTGATATCAACAAATATGAGAAAGGCAAACTGACACCCTACTCTTCCTGAAGGCCTAGTTCTAGAAACCTGTGGCATACTTGCCATCAACAAGACCTATTGGGATGATTCCCATGGCTGGAGTGTGGCTATTGTCAGCTGCAAGATGTTCAGGGAGCTAGACAACAAAACTCCCTGGGAAATTGCCCTCAAGGACAAGGGAGGGAGCAGAGTTAGCAGATGTTTAAGTGAACTTTCCTTAGGGAACAAGAGCTCTACGTTCCCAGGTGTAGGAAGTCAGGAAAAGAAGGCGAGAGGGCAGTATGGCTGCACTGCAACCCGCTGGTCAAACTGGAGAACAAGAAGAAAATGCACAGGTGGTGAAAACAGGGACAGTACAGCGATGCTCCTGGTCTGAAACTGGACTTGGCAAAAGGTGCAAAGAATAACAAGAAGGGATTCTACAAGTATACAAACTAGAAAAGGAAAATCTAGAAGGGCATACCCTGCCTCAAGTGAATAATACAGGCAATCTGATAACAATGGACAGGGAGAAGGGGTCTGTACTGGAACAAAAACTGTTTAATGTCTTCATCAGTGGCATCGATAGTGGGATTGAGTGCACCCTCAGCAAGTTTGTGAATGACACCAAGCTGCATGGTGTGGTCAACATGCCTGAGGGACATGATGCCATCCAGAGGGACCTAGTCCAGTTCCATTTGTGCCTTGGCTTTCCTGACCCCATCTCGACACAGCATAACAACTGTCCCCTATGAGGGACTGTTCAGCCTGGAGAACAGAAGGCTCCAGAGAGATTTGATAGTGGCCTTGCAGTATCTAAAGGGGGCTTTGAGTAAGAAGGGGGCATGCTCTTTAGCAGGGTCTGCTATGATAGGACAAGGACAAATAGTTCCAAATTGAAAGAGGGGAGATATAGGCTGCATACAAGAAAGAAGCTTTTTTACAATAAGGATGGGGAATCAGTGGAACAGGTTGTTCATAGAGGTTGTGGGTGGCTCATTCCTGAAGTCATTTAAGGTCAGGCTGGACAAGGCTCTGAGCAACCTGATCTAGCTGTGGATGTCTCTGTTCATTGCAGAGGAGTTGAATTAGATGAACTTTTAGGGTCTCTTCCAACTCAAACAATTCTAGAATTCTATGATTCTACATGTATTTGGAGGCAAAGAGAGGGTTCAAGGTGTGGGGGGCAGGTTTGTAAGCACAGCAATATGGGAGTGTGAACAGCGTGGTGGAGGATGAGCTACCTGGAGGAGGAAGTCCTTTGCACTGGGATTGAGTCAATGGAAAGGTAAACTTGTACAGAAAGAAGGAGCTGGAAGGGATGGAGAAGTGACAGAAGGTGGCAAGAGCTGACAGAAGAAGTCCCAGAACTGTGAGAGAACAGCAAACAGAACAGAAAGGATGAAAGAGGATCTGTGATGTCCTTCTGCATCACAGCAGAGAGGAAGGAAAAGAAGGAGAACCATGTTTTTGGTAAACTTTTACTTCTTTGTCACCCTTTACTAGGAGGTCTGTGCAAGCTGCCAGAACTCAGACACTTTGTCTGTACTAGTAAGGCAAGATTGCCATAGCATTAACTGCTCTGTTGCAAGGTAAGTTCTTCAAGGAGATGGAGGGATGGTAGGTGACCCCAGTCAAGAAAAAGGAGGCATCTCCTTCATCCTTGTGTCTCCACACTCCCTAGCACCCCACCTCCCTCCAGAGCTCATAACTGAGACATGATGGCCTGCAATGAGAAAGGCAGAATGCATTATTTCAGCCCTCATCCTCCCAGTGACTTTTTTTTGCCCATGCTATTGAGCTGGCTGTGCTATGGTGCCCTTACACATCTGATGGAAATCCAGATGTCAGCTATGACTGGCCATCATTTTACTGCTATTGTGCCACTTTATATGGAGCTATCCAGGAAAAAGAAACTCTAACTCTCCATGAGATAAGTGGACAGCCTTGACCAATTATTTCTAAAGCTGGATTCACCATCCAGATGTACTAGATACATGATGGAATGGAATGGTGGGAGATATAACTGTCTAACTTTGTCTTGGGAGAGGCCATATGAACTGCTTCCATATCCAACTGTAAGGCTTTCACAGGGTCAAAACATTTCAACTTCTTGTTATTCATTCTCTAAGCTGAAGGTTCATGCAATTCTGCCCAAGGGAAAATAAAGGGTGAAAAACTCTCAAAGATAAAATGACTCATTTCAGTGCTTTCAAACTGACTTTTTTTTTTTCACAAAAAAAATGTCTGTCATAGGAAATGAGTACTGCCCAATTTAGTAGCAAGAGTAATAGTATATAATATAAGTCTTTGCTTGAAAAGAGTGTTGCATTTCTTCATGGTGCTTTTTAGACACTGTATTGCAATTTAGGGCCAGGACCTCTCCAACGACATCTGTTCTACTACATCTAGTGATACTTCTTGCTTCTTACACTGAGATGAGTGTTCTGGCTACACCCAGAACTGAACTTTGAGACCCATAACCTTTACTCCAGGCATACCAGTGCATGTCCCTTGGTTTCAATGCAAAGGTGGAGACATTCTCTAAATGAGACTCTTGCTATACATTTTTTCATGCAGCTTGAGCAAGATTTCCTTTGCTTTGTGGAAGATGAATGGGGAGAAGTGAGTGAGACTATTGCAAGTGAGATATGTGAAAAAAACTGCAATAGAGAGGGAGAGTGATAATAGATGGCAAAGGGGAGGGAATAGTCTATGATGTACAAGGGAGAGGACAAAGCAGAAGAGCAGGGAAAAGAAGAAAGAGCTATTTGGTAGGAATAGACAGGAGGCACAGCTTGTAAATCAGGAATGACAGAAAAGCAGAGCTGAGAACCAAGGCTCATCAGAAGCACTGTGGAATGCATGAAATCACAAGTTCAGCATATAATATGCCTTTCCTGCTATATATTGTGTAAAACTTTAATGAATCTGCAGCCTGATGACTGTTTCTGGGAGGCAAACTATGCTTGGACTGAGTAGCAACAGGTACTCCAGTCCCTTGCAGCTGAAATTGATCCATCAGACCTCTGCTGGCAGTTCTGTGGCTGCCATCTCACAGCACCCATATGAGTTTAGCATCAACTGCTTTGGAAAAAAAAAAAAAATTGGGAACAAAAAAGATGCATTTGAGCTGAAAATAAAGTTTTCATCGGCTCAAAAGAAAATGCTTGATTCGCTGAAAATTCTTGAAATGTTTATCTCTGGTTCTTTAGCATACAGGAGGATTTTAAGCCCTTTGACAGCCCTTTCCACAAATGGGTGGGTTTGGCATTCTTAAGACTTAAGCTTCTCCCTGCTCTGCTGATGGCCTCACAGCATGCATCTAATGCATGATGAATCCATGGCCCTGATTCACAGAAATCTCACAATAGCACAACCAGCTACAGCACAGACAGCACACGAAATCTTGCATAAGGATCCCTCTGACTTCACAGAGATCACGTTTTTGGCCCACGTTTTTCCACTCTGTCTCCTTGCCATTGACAACTCTAGGACAACTCTAGGACTTGTCTATGACTTGAAGAGCGTCTGGTACAACCAAATCACATTGTGGTGTTGGAGGTACCACAATCCCCTCTGTGAGAATATAAGATGAAATCATAGAGAAATTTATTGTGGTGAAAGGTTTTCCTTGCAACAGTATGATCAGCGGAGTTGCACAGGAATGCCTACACTGCAGACAGCTCTGAAATGTAACAGTACATGACCTGACAGTGAAGAAAACCACCTGCATAGCACAAATTACAGCCTTAACTTTAATTTACTCATCTTCAGGAAAACTAATAAGTGCTTTTGAAATCATTTAGAAAACTGCTGACTAATTGCTGGCCTGACTAACCCCCCACTAGGCAGATTTCAGTTTGATAATCCTGACAGTAACACTAAAGCAACTTCCTCTTCCTATTTTTGCTATTTCAGGGTATGATTCCCATATGTCTCTCCCTTACTTTTCTCTGGCAGAGTAAAGGAGCCACTGAGCACACTAAATAGAAAAGAGGTGGGAAGGGAACAGAAAAAGCAGGGATAAGAATTCCTTCCTTTTTATTCAATAATTGGAAGTATTTTCCCATCAGCCATATAAAATAATGTAATTTTTTGTCATTTTTCTTTATTAAAGATATATTTAAATTCCAGCCTAAGGGCTGGACCTCACAGGTTATTTCTGTAGGAAGAGAGCTGGGAAGAGATAAAATGCAGACCTTAATCCATAGGGCTACTTTAATCTGTTGAGGCAGGGGCAAGCAGAATCATTAGTAGCTCAGCTGCTTTGGGTTGGGAGATAATGTACTCACTTGTTGCCATTTTCCAAGCACCTTTTAGAACCAGACCCTCAAGTTTAGATAGATGGGATGCTCTCTGATTAAGCAGTCACCTATCCATTTCTCTGAATCCCTCCCAAAGAGTGTGTCAGCTTGAGAGAGAGGTTTCTGTGGTACTGTAGAAGGCAGCAGGCTGGTGGTCCTTCTACACTCTTACAGCTGAGACCATTGAGTGTTGCCCCAAAACTGGGCTTTGTCTTGGTCTTCTACTCCACAGTTTCCAGGTAAAGCCACTAAGATCACTTCAGCTGAGGTCTTCCCAGTTGGGTATATTCCTGGGTCTCAATTTCAGGGAGCACTGCTGGAGATCCCTAAGAACAAACCAACTGAGTTCAGTAGGAGCAAGGCTGTAGTAAAAAGCTATGTTATTAGACACATGCAGTTTTTAGAAAAGCTTCTGCTGGTGGTCATCAAGAGAGTTTGGCTGCCATAACCACAAACAAGTCTTGTTTCTTTCCTCACCTTAAGCAACCCAGGCAGCTGACTGAGAGGTTGATAGACTGGAAGGAAAACAATGCTTCCTGCCAGCCTGTTTGTTGATTAAGCTGCTAGATATAGGAAGGAAAAACAAGTGGGAAGGACTTTCCTCAGGCTGCCCATCTTCTTAATTCCTTGTAACCACAAATCTTGGACAAAACAGATAGGAAATGGCCATTTCCTGAGAAGGTTCCCACATGCACCTTACAGAAGCAACATATTTTATAGTGGTTAAAACTAATAGGGTTTTAATGCTTTGAACTTGTTTGGTTTGTTTTTGTTTTTAACAACTGGCATGTTTCAGTTATGTTTTACACGCTTGGAGGTCATTTTTCTTGGTCCTTGTTGCCCAGATGTTGGATGTGACAAATGGAATACACTGAGTAGACAATTTGGAGCACCCAGCATCTCCAGAACAGAGTGTTTTGAAACAAGAGGTGGCTTATACAAAGTAGTAAGATACCTTTTGTTTTTTATTTCTTTCTGTCTGCTTTTTGCACCACATAGTTACTGGGAAAATAGATTCTGCTGTGTCTACATGAGCAGATGCTTTCAAGTCTTTACTGCCACCAAAAAACTTCCAATGACATGTTGACTTACATCTCAACACTGGGTGTGATTAGTGTGCAAGATAGAAGCCTGCCTTCTGAGCAAGAGGGAAAGACAAAAGAAGAATTGTTGGGAGAGAAAAGAAGAAAAGCAGGGAGACAGTCACACAGGCATTTAAAAGGACTCAGGATCTGGCCCAGAGCTAAAACTTGGTGGGAGAACCTCTGCTTTTTAGTGCAGAAAGTTTGTTTTTCATACGTTGTAAGTAAGTAAGATGTCCTACTTGTTTCTCACTTCTCACTGATCACAAACGGATAACAGGAAGGAAGCACTCCACCCAGTTTCTTGATTTATCATGCACCGTTGCTTAAAGGTGTTATCACTGTCTCAACAGAAGACCGTTATTTTTTTTCTTTTTAAGAAAAAAAGAAAAGGTGAAAAAATAGAACAAATTATCTTACACCTTATTAAATTTTAATTGTATGGCATTTACAGCCAGAAAAGCTTTTGCTTTTTCCAGCCACAAATTTGCTAAGAAATCCTTTTATCGAGATACAGAAAGATTCAGAGTGAGAAAGCAAGCAAGGTTAGGTGGTGTGTATTTCCAAAGGGCTTGATATTGCAGCCCAAATCAGAAAACTGGATCCCAGTTCTACAACATAAGCGTCAGTCAATACTTGTAATCTTGTAGTCATTCCTGCAGACCACTAAAAAAGTGAGGGTCAAATGCTGTTCCTAGTTTTGCTAAGGCAAGAGTAGTGTTGTCACAGCTGCCAAGGTTCTGAGGGAGCTGGGCTTGTTCAGCCTGGAGAAAAGAAGGCTGCGGGGTGACCTCACTGCAGCCTTTCAGTACCCAAAGGGAGCCTACAGACAGGAGGGGAATCAACTCTTTCAAAGGATAGATAATTGCAGGACAAGGGGAAATGGTTTTAAGTTGAGGGAGGGGAGATTTAGGTTGGATGTCAGGGGGAAGTTCT
This sequence comes from Tympanuchus pallidicinctus, assembly GCF_026119805.1. Lineage (NCBI taxonomy): Eukaryota > Metazoa > Chordata > Aves > Galliformes > Phasianidae > Tympanuchus > Tympanuchus pallidicinctus. Next base: position 5,811,792 of record NW_026294780.1, on the reverse strand, counting down.
GTACAGAGAGAGTGGTGAGGTACTGGAACAGGCTGCCCAGAGAGGCTGTGGATGCCCCCGTCCCTGGAGGTGTTCAAGGCCAGGTTGGATGGGGCCCTGGGCAGCCTGGTTAGTACTAAATGTGGAGGTTGGTGGCCCTGCATGTGGCAGGGGATTGGAGATTCATGATCCTTGAGGTCCCTTCCAACCCTGGCCATTCTGTGATTCTGTTGTTCTTCCATATGGACTGCCCTTCCCATATGGCTACAGCTTCATTCATTAAGTTCACACTGTGTTTACTTGCGGGGTTGAGCTCGCAAAACTCTCCTACTCAGTGCTGGGAAGGTTCTTGGAGAAGGTTTGAGGAAGAGCTCAGATGGTGCATTGGCTCTCCTCAAGCAAGTCATGGCTGGGGAGAGGAGGAGACAGGGATCATAGAGCAGCACTGGTTCTGGAGGGCAGACCATGCCATGCAAGCCACCTCTCCACAGGCCAGAGCCACTATCGAATGTCTGCGCAGAAGGCTTGGCATTGCAGCAAGCTCTGTGGGGAGGGGAAAGAAGTGAGGAAGGAAGCAGGACCGCCAGGAAGCCATTACATTAGTGACTGACAACTGGGGGAGGAGAAGTATGCCGGCCACTTGCCAGGCCAGGTGTCCTCTCAGCTGCAGCTCTCCAGAGGAGGAGCAGCCTCAAGTGAAAGCCTGCTGGCTCACATGCTGCAACTGTGGCAACTCTCAGGTCCCAGTGAGCACAGCTGCTGTCACAGCCAACTTGCCTCAGCAGCAAGGAGAGACCAGGGCCAAGCTGTGGGCAGCTAGTGGGGTTGCCGTGCCAGTGCTAGAGGGAGAGGAGCACCAGGACCCTGCCAGGCTGGTTTTTGGCTGTGATGAGCTCTGCTGTGTGTTTCAGACATTAGGAGCCATTTTACGTGATGGGCTGTGGCCATAAATGGACAACAAGAGCTGTGACACCATTAGAAAATGTACATATAATGTGTCAACACTGCATGTACCAACAATGCAAAAACTAAACGCAAAGAGGAAACCGAGCTTACGTAGACAGACTAAAGCTAATCTGAGTCTTCTTGCCATCCATTTAACTGCAGACTCTGTCGATTCATCAGCACTTTACCCTTGACCCAAGTAACACTGAACGCTGATCTCAGTCCAGATATTCCTTTGCCTTATGACTGAATGTTTATTGTATTGTCTTCTGCCATTTCCTTTAACGGTGCAAACAGGAAAGAAGCTTTAGAAGAATTTCTTTAAGTTCAAAAGATGTGGTCCAGCAGGGTGCAGGGCCCCTGCACGAATGTGCAACTCACATTTTTAACTTGGGCCCATTCCTACGCTGCAACATTCTGATTCCCTGTCTGATCAGCCCCTTTCTTGCTTTTCCAGTTGAGCTGAGTCTAGTGTCAAAAAGTGTCTCCCAAAGAAGTTGCAATCATGTTGTGACTGACAGCAGTATGTGCTTTTTTGTGTTGTTTTGGTTGTTTTTTGGTTGTTTTTTTTTTTTTTTTTCAGTCTAAACTCTAACAGAGCAGTATTTTCAAGTCCCAAATAAAACTGTAATATGTGCCTATTACAGATTAAATGCATTTTCAATTCTGAAATTCTCCTCTCAGGAAGTTCCTAGCATATCTTCATTTCCATTGCATACCTCAGGAGTGTATCTGCAGGTCTCCATTTGTGCCCTTTGTTGAAACTCTTTGCAACACAATAATAACAGGAGGATCAAATCCACAGCAGAGACCATTTGATACCAGCAAAAGCTTATATAACCACAAACAAACATTTCAATTTGGCAATGTATGCCAGCTGGATTACTGCTAGTACTATCTTGAGAATACAACACTTCATAAAAATCTTACACAAAACTGATTTTAAAGCTCTGTTGCACTGCTTGGTTTCGCCAATGAAGGAGCAGAGTAAGAAGTTTTTAGCAACAAGTGTTTGAATAATTGTGATGCCATTGACAGTGAGGAAAAAGCACAAAGAAGACCTGTAAGTTGCAGCAATGTCACCCTAAAATGTTGTCACCCCACAATGTTGTCACCCCACAACTCTGTCTCTAAGGCAAGCAGTGTTTCTCAAGAAAACATAGATAGGGCAACACATCAAAGCCAGGTACTGCTGGGCATTCTCGCACCAAAAAAATGATGTTCATCCTTATAAGTGGAAGCCAACATTTGAAGTTGTGCCTCAGCAGAGTTATACCATGCATCTCATAGGATTGTCACAAACAGTGGTAGCTCTGGCACAATGTTCAAGGCTACTGCCAGCAGCTGGCAGAAATGGAGCACTGCCAGTTTCCACAAAAGACAGCAGCCACAAGGTGAGAGAGTGGGGCCAAGAAGGCAGCTATTTCCTGGACTCAGATGACAATATGAAAAGGGAGGCTTGTGCTTTGCAGGTTATTTTCTGCAGTGTTTAGTATGTCTGCCAGTTGTAAAAGCAAATAGGTATTTCTACATAATGCAACAGCAAAAGGAGCTCTCTTAGTTTTTCAGCATAGCTGTTGCAATGGATAAATGTTTCCGTTAGTGTATATTTTTACCCCCCTCAATTATTAGTCCTCTCTCTTACCCCAGACACATCTTCTCTTGTCACCCCTGCATTAAGTCCAGTTCTTGCTTACAAGATTCTGTTTACAGTGTGCTTTACATATTTAGATTGCATCTCTATTTGTAGGCCACCCAGCCTAATTCCCAGTTCTTGTTTCTGGAGGGTGGCTCTGCCTTGCCGCTTTATGTGGCCAGCCTGAAGGTGTGGATGACTACTTGCTGCTCATTACAGCAAGCAGAAAGGAAGTGTGAGAGGAGCTGAGGGGAGGAAATGCACCTTCCCCGAGAAAAAAGCGATGAATGTCCTGCCCTTCCTCCCTGGGCTTCCTCCTTGTGAGTAATGTGGGATTTCCCCTTTTTCTCCCCCATTCTCTGCCTGAAGGACCCACTCAGCACCTCAGAAGATCTGGTTTCACACCTGCTGCACCTTCTGCTATTGCCAAACCAGCGAGGTGTGAAGCAGTATGAGTGCTATGGGAGAGTTTGGGAGGGTGGAGGTAACAGTGTGTTCTGCTGACTTCTGCAGTAATGTGAAGCACTTGAAGTGAAAAACACAGATGTTCTCAAGCGGTTGATGGTCACTGAAACTCCAACAGTCTGTGTGCTGTTAGGTACAAATATTACAGACCTCAAGACAGCAGCCAGATGCTAAGGGTTGCTCTGAAAGTATTGCCTTCTGTTTTATTATGTCTCCCCATGATGTCAGAGGCAGGTGTTGGAAGTATGGCAGTAGAAGTTGAACCTTCCCATCAACATTCCACTATGTTATATTGCCATGCAACAGATGGTAATTTGTTCTATCAAATAGTGTTTTTTGTATCAGTTGTACTTTCCATGACTATAACTAGGAGGCATTACTTTGAGCAACCTATGTAGCTTGAGTCTCTTCCCCTTCCACTTTAGCCAGTGGGGCAGGACAGTAATATACAGCCAGGTGTGAGCATATGAACCTGAAGACCTTCTGGGGGATATCTCAGTATATTTGTGTGGCACTGGTAGAGACACTGAGAACACAAATAGCCCTTCCAGTTGAGTGGGACAGCCCGCTGGATCTCTCTGACTTCTCCTACATGACTTGGCCTATCTTTAAAGAGACTGAATCCAGTGGCAGAGATACACCAAGTGTATCTGGCTGACAGGGAGTAAAAATTTAGTCCAAAAACATCATCAGCAGCATTTTCCTTAGTCCTTAATGATCAGTATAGTACTGAAGAAACTCCTAAAAATCAGATAGCAGTGAAATGAGAAAAGACAAATTAAACAAGTAAGCAAACAAACAAACAAAAGAAACCTAACCCCCTGCATTGATTTGCAGTTCTTTGTTTCCTATTTAGTCCAGTCCTATGACTTCATAGAAAGAAAAGGCCTCCACTAGGACTCGAAGCAAACTTTTCTCTGTTTTTCTCCCTGAGCTGATTTTGAAGTATATTTAATCTTAAGGCCTTGGCGGGAAATTTAAGGGCTTTAATGTTTGAAGTTATGGTGGCAGCAAGATGGCAGGTGAATTTTGAAGTGTTTGAGCACAGGTCTGACTCCAGAATATAAAAATATTTTGTGCTTCCCTGGTTCCCACAGCTTGACCTGATTTACACCAGACTTCCTATCCTGCAGATTGTTCCTGCTTCACCTCAGATACAGGGAATGTTATTCACCTTCCTTTTTTGACTCCCACATACAGAGATGAGGAGCAATCTCATATGCGGTGACTTGTTTGTAATTTCTGATCATGGAAATACAGCTGCAAATATGAGATGCTGAGTCTTTAATGAGTTTGTGGCTGGAAATGATAAGAGATTCTTCCTGTAGGTTTTAGCTTCATGTATTGTGTTTTGTAACAATAGGGAAAAATGAAATGTGTTTTCTAAATCAGCAGTTTTATGACACTGTTAGTTTGCATTCCCTAGTGAGGAGCTATTAGGGAATACCAAAACATATAAATGAGAAAGAATTCAAGCAAACAGGATAAAAATTAACAGTAGTGCATCAGTAATTGTAGCTCATTGAGCTCATTGAATGCATTTGAATTTAATTCTTTGGTAAGCTGATTATCTTAGTCTCACATCTAGAAGCCTTAATTTACACCACCATCCTCTCATGTATAAAGGCATCACTTTCATGAGCCTGAAATGCCAAAACCTTAGTCCCATGTGCAAGTGGAATTCTCCTCACCTGCAAATGTCCCCAGATCTCCCAGTTTTGCGACGATCTGTGATGTTCCTTCCCAAAAGCTTGCATCAAAAACATTCTCCTTCTCCTGCTAAAACCAGACAGTTTCTGTCCCACAAAGGGATCAGAAGCAGCAGGAGAGCCAGGCTGACCTGACACTCGTCCCAAGAACCAGTAGAGCTTCTCTGTTGTTGTCACTTGTGCCAGGCTTGGATACTTCTGCAAAATGGTCAGATTAGCAGTGCACAACTTCTCTTAGTTGCAGCTGCAGACAGTGGCTACCTCCACCTATTGTTAGCTAAAATATCTTTCCATCTTCCTTTACACTGTCAGGCCAGATAAGGCTGGGTTTAAAGCTCAAGTGATAATCAACTGCCACTAGCACAGCTTTGTGGATGAGAATCTCACTACCTATATTGAAGTTGCTGAACTTTGTTGGCTAGATTTGTGTTGCTGAGGAGATTCACAGCCATCCCATCTCTCTGTTATAGGCTACAATGGAATCTCTTTCTAGAAGTGTTAATTTCTCTCTGATTTAAAAGATTAGTCTAGACACCTGCATTTTAGATGGCTTAATGTATGTGAGCTGAATCCCAACCTCTGTGACTTACTTTGGAAAGGCAAAATCTCACTTAATGGTTTTTTAATGCATTAAATGTATTACTATAATTGCTGAGCATGTATTCTGCATGCAGCTTCCCAAAGCTATCTTTGGTGTACTCACAATCTGAAACTAAATTATTTCAGAGTGAAGCTGAGATGAAACCTGATAACATCAAGAGGAAAAAGCTTTTTCCATTTCTCATAAAGAGAAATAACTCTTTCATTTCCATAGGTGTAAAATTAGATAAGCTGAAAACTTGAGTGCAAGATAGTAGTATTTGCAGCTGTAACAGCTGATTGCTCTAGCAAATAGTGTGGGATATTTTTAGCTGCACATAGGGATCTTTCAAAGTGAATGTGATGGATATACAATATCAGTAGGATACCATGGCAGCAAAAAAAGTAACACTGTAATTAAATTATTTAAACTTTTAGCTGAACTTACTACTGCCAGTCCCAAGCACCTAGAAACCCTAAATGGGACAAATACCAAAAGAATGTTTGAAAGATAAATTATTTAAGTATATATTTTCTGCACATCATTCACTAGGTCTCAGATCTTCTTTTTTTTTTTTCTTTTTTTCTTTTTTTTTTTTTTTTTCCTGGAATTATAGAGAGAAGAATCTTTCTCTCAGGAGAAGAAAAGGTGAGGGGAGGAAAGCTGAAAATGTAATTCAAAGGAACTAAGTAATCCAATTTAAGTAAGGCATTTGAGTGAACCTGAAACAGTTCTATTTATCCACACACAAAACTCTGTCTAGGGAAAAGACTAATCCAGCATCACCAGCCATTCATCATTTGACCAGGTGTAGGAATCCCCAGCAGCTCCATGGGTATGAGAGGAGTTATGCTTCTGATTCAAATGTAGGTGAATCCTCATCTGAAAGATGTTGCAGCTGTAGCATAGAGTTGTAGGCCACTAGCTAAATTACCAGGTCAGCAAGAAAAGCCAAGGAGAAAGTGAACTTTTATTAAACGTTAAATGACAATTTAAGAAGTGGTTTTGAATATCGGACTTGTGGATAATTGCACTAAAATGTCTGTCTTTCTGCATAAAAACTGTGAGGAAGTTTGCTCTTTGACTATCTAACCATATTCTCTTGAAAAGACAGTTATCTTCATTCCTCAGCCCCTTCCATCTCCAGACAGAGAACTCTCTAAGGAGGTCAGTTCACTCATCTGTATTGAGCATTTGTTCCTTTTCCATTTGACTAATTCCTGCCAAGGTACCTAATGTGTCTGACTCATCACCTTCTGGATAGAGGTCAGCCACAGGGCTGAGAAGTCACAAGCAGACAGAAAATCTGTCACTTTTAGAGGCAGGAGATACAAAGAGCAGTATAGGGAAAAAAGCAAGAAAGGTGCCTTTGTGTATCTCACTTTTGAGGTTTGGGGGCTGTATGGTGTTTTTTCTTGATGTAAAAGGGAGAGCTAGGAAATTATTGTTGAGCCTTGATAGAATTGCCTAGATATCCTTGCATCACAATTCAAAAGACTTTAAAGCTTAAACGTAAAATATTAAAGCCCAATCAATCAATGATCCACATTATAAGTATCAAAGTTTATTACTTTCCAGTGAAAAACTTCCAAGTTTACAAGCACTGTAAGGATTTGGTCTTCATGCAAGGCAATGGGATAATATGAATATAACTATTTTGAGGTAGGATCCTAAAATGAAAAGTTAAGAAAGTTATTAAAGATCCAAACTATGAAAATCCCGCAAGAAATTTCCAGGGAATTATCAAGAATTTTCCTGTGAGAAGAGGAACCTGAGAGAGACACAATGGACTGGTTTTTTTTGGAGGATAAGAGGTGACAGTCTCTGCATGTTGGAAGGTGACAGTCTCTGCATGTTGGAAGCAAAACATCTGAAACTTTCTCAAAGCTCCTGGGATGAGCTCTCAGTCCTGGAGCACAGTGCAGACAACTTGGCTTTATGATAAACAAGACAGATCCTTTGACAGATATGCCTTAGTCTTGAGGACAAAAGGAGAGCTGCGTCAGCTTGAGCAAGATCACAGCAAGAGAGATGGTGCTGGGTCAATTTTGGATTCTTGAAGCTGAAGAAATGGCACCTGTTGAAAGTCTCAGTTGTTCATTTTCGAGGAACTGGAACTCATTCCAATATTACTCTTCTTGTGGCAGTAATAAAACACCTGAAACACCTCTGAAGAAGGGGACATTTTTTGCTCTAACTCAGACCAAGTGTCACAAATCTTTTCAATGGCATGGCTTTGTGCTGATTTTACAATGAATTTTTACTTGATAACTACAATGCAAGACAAAAAGTAGATTTTCTATTTCCTTTTGCTAGGTGTTCCTCACTAGTAAGGACCGTGAATGGTTTCTCAGCTGTTTTACAAACAGATTTTGTAAAATGGGCTTTGTATCACTTGCACAAGTAGGCAGAAAAAAAGGAAGCACTGAATTACAAATTATTAATCGCAGGGATGTGCTTTCCTTTTCAACATTTTGTGCTTCAACAATGGGTTCCTTGACCTCTAGCTCACACTACTTGCCTATAAATTAAAGCCAGGACCTTGATTTACTACCAAATCAGTGTAACATCCACCAGATTAAAATTTCAAGCCATCTAATTTCTGAAGAGCTTCACTGGCACAGAACCCAGTCCAATCTAATTCAAGTAAGTACACACAACAATTTGAAAAGCTCAGTGCTCAACCAACTTCTCGAACTTTTTATCATAGTGAGCTGTGTAGATAGAAGAGCAGTTTCCATAGAAGAGCAGCACAGAAGAACAGAAGCCAAGCCTACTGACTTTCATTTTATGGCAAGACTGGGTTACATTTTCAATCCAGAAATTAAACTTCACTATACTGACAGCAAAGCTATGTTTTCTCCCAACAGGATCTCACCAGAAACAAGACATTCTTAATTTTTACTTTGTTATCTCCAACTGAAGCTAAACTCATCTCTCTTTGTGGCGCAAACGAAAGTAAAAGCCATTTAAATGGAATCAGGAGTGTACAAACCAGTTTCTCAACTCAGCTAAGATCTTGTACATACAATGTAGTCCAGATCACATCCCTACACTTGCCTGTGAATGATCAAGTAGTGATAAATTAAAAAACAAAAAAAACAAAAAAACAAAACACAACTACTAACAGCAGTTCTTCAAACAGTCCCTATGATGCATATGAAAAGTGAAAAAGCTTTACATTGTTCACTTTGCATCTTTTACCTGTATTTAACATCAGATACATCATTCCCTAAAAAGACTCTACTGTCTAAAACAAATGACACGAAGCTCATTTGCATGCTCATGTCAGTACTATCCTTAGCAGTATTTTTATTACACTACAGTAGCAAGTAGCTCATTGAAACTTCATACTGAAATACAAACATTCCAACTGTTATCAACTACATTTCTGTTATGGTGTGATCGCTGCTTTCAAAGAAACACAATTAAAAATGGGTTGCCCGTGTTCCCTCCTGAGAGCTGAATGTCCGTACTGCTACAAAAATAATTATCTTTGAGGAGCTACAAAGTAAATGGAAACAAAGATGATATTCTAAACACTCACTATTTTGACCTATTCTACATCATTTCATCCACAGAGTCCTCTCTTTACTTACTGAAGTTTTTCTTTACCAGCCACAGTCACAAGTAAACAGTGTGCTTCCTGAAAAATCTGAAGTCAGTACTTTTTTTCGAAGAAATAAAAGAGTGACGGACAGTCTTCTTCCAGAGCTGATTAGACAGAATTCTGAGATTTCTGGGAACTTCAGGCACTTTTGTGTTTCAGTTTTGGTCTGAGTCAGAACAAAAGTACACACGCAGACATACACACACATATATATTTATATATATATTAATCTCATACAAACCAGAGATTCCAAGAAATCAGGTTGTTTCCTCAGATGAGGCAGGGTATGGATACTGTCCCTGCTCCTAGAGATTGATGATACTGACAGTTGGATGTTTGTTGCGGCAAACCCTCAGGGACTGTACTGACCATTCATACCCACTGCCTGCTGCACAGACCCATTGTGCCATTTACCTGAAGCCTCCAGTGCCTGGCATGGGTTCCTCAGGTCATCCACACTCTGGCTTCTGCCAGACCGTAAAGCTTTTCATATTGCAGGCCCTGTGCTCCAGGGCCCTGAGAGCCATAGATGGGATCCACTCAGTCCTGCTCCCTCACAGTGTGCTTTAGGATGGGCCTTGGTTGAGATGGTTGAGATGGCATGGCCCCACAGGGCTCATGGTCACCCTTAGCTCCCAGCTCCCTTCCTGGGGACAGGCGTACAGTGCCAAGCCCTGGCGTATCCTTATGGGAGAGTGAAAGCAAAATGAGTGCTCTTCTGCTCACTTCCCAACTGCTCACTTAGTTTGTGTGCATACTTGGCTTTGTAAGTTCAAATAATATCCTAAATAAAGGCTAAAGCACGAAACATATAGAAAATCAGATCACAGCTACAATGCGTATGTGTGTGAATATGCAAGCATATAATCAAAAGAGAACAACTGAACAGAAAGTCAGTATTTTGGACATTTTCCACTTGGTGTTATCTTTTCAGTAGAGAGGCACAGGTATCAGATTGATGTTGATCTCTGCGGCTATGGCATCACACCCAACAAGTAGAGAGGAAAAGCTATAAGATTTCAGGCCCCACTTTAATTCTCTAATGGGACTTTCTGCAGAAGTTGTGAATTCTGTTACCTAACATGCCATCCTTCTTGAAACAGTCCTATAGAAAGAAAGCATTAGGAAACACTGTACTTTTCCAGTGGCTCCCTATGGTTTACTCTAAGCTGTCAAGTAATTGCCTCGTGAGGAAAACAGTGAAGACAGAAACCAGACTGTTTCATACTAACTCTTCTGCAGAAAAACAAAACAAAACAAAATGAAAGAAACACCCTCAAGCACTTCTCTAAAAGCCTTTTCCTGTGGAGAAAGAGCAGAAGAATCCTTTGCCTCATTATAATGGATGGTCTTTACCTGAAATATTTGAAGAGTTCTCTGTATTGCCAACTTGAGCGTTCACATGCTTTAAATACAGAAAACCCCAAAAGGCAGAGTATTTTTTTAATAACATCTTCACCAGCTTTGCAAAAATGTACAGTAACCTCCTCATAGTATCTAAAGCCACAGAGGTTTGTTAAGGACAAAACCTTCTGCAGGGGAGTCCATTTTCTCCCCATGCTTCAAAGCTGTCCATGGAGCATCAGCATCAGCACCAGCACAGGTGACCATCTTCTGCCCCACTCTCCCACCAGCATCCCTCAGCCCTCACTGCTTTGGTTTCACTTCCCCTCTCAGAGGCTCACTGAATACATATGCACGCAGATGAAGAGGAATTGTCCCCTTCCAGCAACAAACCCATGAAGCAGAAGTAAAATAGACTAAGCAACAATCCACCCTTTGGTTTTAATCATTATCCCGTCTCCATCCTACTCATTTCTGCTGTTGAAACTTGTCTGAATTACACACTACCGTGCCTTTGAAAGGGAGTGCTAAATAAAATGTTTGTTTCTGCCTAAGTGACTTCAGAAGAACAACTCTGACTTGGGATTTTAAATGACTTAAGCAATTCTGCAAGTGTTACCTTTGTCCTGTTATGGACATATGTATTAAAATATTTGGCATTATAAAATCAGATAGTAGAAATAAATAACTAAGCAAGAGCTAAACATATAGTTGACTAAATAAAAATACTGGAGGTTTGTTTTCAAAGCTGTGCTATTTCCTCAAACAGTGAAGTTTTACAAACATTCATTTAAACATGGTCAGATGAAAATTCCTTAGAGACACTTTCAATAAAATGTCTTGATACAGTACTTAATTCAACATAGTTTTACCTAATTATACAATTAGTACAGAAAAAAATAGAAGCACACAAGTTTCGTTCCATAGGTCTTTGGGGAATCTACAAATGTGCATTATATGGGTTTCAATATTATGGATTTGGAGAAGAATTTGTCTCACTGACAGACAAAGCAAAAGTAGACCAAAAGCTGGATATAGGTTTATATAACATAAAATGCAGTGTAAGAAATAAAAATCACAGTTTCACAAAGCAAATTGGATTTGAGGGTATCTCATTTGTTCATATCCTTCCCCAATGGAAGAATCAGCTAAATTTCAGACATAAAATGTTTATCTAATATTTGCTTAGAAAGAATGATGGGAAGTGTAATTTCCTCAGGTAATTTGTTCAAGTGCCACCATAAAATTAAAAAAAAAAAAGAAATAATTTTCTGTGAATCTTTAGCCTGGAGCCTAGGACTCCTGTCTTAACCATGCTGGACACAGAGAATGACCACTTTCCTTCCTTCTCATCACTGATTAAATCCTTTTTGCACTTTTCTTCTCAAGCCTGGACAAACTCAATCTTTTCAGACTACAAAGACAAATCCCATCACTCCAATGGTGTCAGAAGAGAGCTTCTTCTGCTCTCAGTGACTTTATACATTCTTAATAAATAAATTACTTTCTTACCTGGTTTTTTAACACACATTAAATTTCTTCAGTCTCTTCTAGTTGGATGCAATTCTGCTGTGTGCTGACAAAAAATACTTATGCTATACTGTAAATCCTACTTCCCTTTTTCTTATCTTTTAATAACTGACAAAGCTATTTTAGAATATTTGCTAAAAGGATACATACTTTTTTCCCCGATTTGAAATCCTTTTTTGGAAAATACATTCATTACTCATGGAGCACTGTATGGCTGTTTCACTCACCTTTCATCACAAACACTGCAGTCATCAGAGATTTTTTTTTTCCAGAACATGCGTATGGCTTTGTAATATTGACATTCTAACATATATTCACTTCCTATTTAAAAATTGGGAATTTATAAGCAATTTCTTAAAATATTAAGTGCAATCCAAGTAGAAGGTGAGCACAGATATAAGGAAAGCAATGTGCTTGTTTCCAAATTATCAACCTGACATGTCTCTGCCATTCTCCCACGAGTTTCTTTTTACACAGTGGAAAATACAGGCAATCTGTTTCAACTGTGCTACTTACTTGAGACTCCCAAATGAGAATGTTCTGCTGCAGTTGTCCAAATGGACATTCAGGGCAAGAAGGCTCCAATGTAACATACAGAAGTGGTCTCTAAACATTTTCGATCACGCACACTTATCAGAAAAAAAAAAGGAAGAGGGCAAATAAATGTACAGTTATAAATAAATGTGCATATATACTACTATATTAACATATATTACTGTATTAACATATTGTTTACATTCTAAAACAAACACACACCAAAAAAGGAACATGAAAAGGATGAGAAAAAGATGAAATAAGCACTATTTTAAAATATATTTCTTACGTTACTGCTAGTACAAAAATATTTTCTTCCTCTAGTCCAAAAATTGTCTTTCACACCCCCTAAGATGTGTGCATCCTGTTTTGGAGACAATTCATATACACATCACATTAGGAGGTTGGAGTAAGTAGGGTGCCAGTCTCTTTTCTCTGCTGTCAAGTGCTAGCATGGCATGAAATAGTCTCATGTTGTGCCAGGAGATGATTAGATAAGCAATTAGGAAGAATTTCTTCATGGAGCAGGTGGTCAAGCATTGAAACAGGCTGCATAGGGAAGTGGTGGAGTCTTCATCCCTATAGGTATTTAAGAGATGTGTGGATGTGATGTGACACTAAGAGACATCGTTTAGTGGTGGGACTTGGTAGGTCAGGTTGATGACTGGACTTAATGATCTTGAAGGTCTCTTCCAACATAGATGATTCTCTGATCTCTGATTAGGTAATGCTAATGGTGGCTGAAAGATCCTCTAACTGAAATCTTGTGTCCCTGTGGTGGTTTCACATTGATCACATCTAAGCTCCAACATGCTGCTCTCTCATTCCCCCTCCTCAAATGAATGGGGGAAAAAAATGTGATGAAAACAATCAATTCCTATGTTAGAAATTCTTCTGAAAAGGCAGATATTTTGTTTGTTTTCCAGTAAACCAGAGACATTTTTATCATTAGCTATAGTGCTCCACGATAATCATATCATGAAAGAATCTCTCTTAGCTGGTACACTCTTCTGAGACTGGAAACAGGATGGCCTCTTCAGCCATCAACAGCTGGGATGTTGAAAGATGTTGAAAGCTATTCCTTCACTCCCTAGCAGTCCTATCATTTACTGTGAGATCCTTGAAGAGCACTTTGTATATCAATCTATATAAGTTAGCAGCAAAAATAAGCTGGGATAATAAGATACACAGCAGCTTAAGTGATACTAGTACTAATGAAAAACTTTACATACATCTAGCTTGGCTTTGGTCATGCTAATAGGAAATACAACAACCAGAAAGCGTCAGAGTTGAGAAGATTCAGAAGTGAGAAGGAAGCTGGGGCTTTCCAAGAAATAGAAGTCAGAGAGCATGATGACTGAAAACAGTAAATATTCAGAGTTATTTATAAAGAATATTTACCTCAGTACTACTTTAAGGTGTATTGATTCTGACAACAATTTGCAAGGTAAAAACAGTGATTGGAAGAAGAATTTGCTCTAATACAAACTTGATTTACCTAAAAGTATGGAACATACAAGTAAAAAAAAAAAACAAAAAAAACAGAAAAAAGGTGCTTCACTTGAAGGTACTCCTCTTTCATTTGGTCACCGTTTATGCCAGTGTCAATGCACAGCACTATTCAAGACCCTTTTTGAAATGTAGTTTCTCACTTTTAAGTGATACTAGACTTTTTCTCTATTACTCTGTTCTCTTAAGATCTTCAAGGTGAAACTTCAGTTTTGAATATTAGAACCACAGAATAACAGAATATTCTGAGTTAGAAGGGACTCACAAGGATCACTGAGTCCAGCTTCTGGCTGCACACAGGACCACCCAAAATTCAGACTCCATGTCTGGGGGCGATGTTTGAATTCTTCTCAAGCTCCAGCAGTTTGGGGCTGCAACCACTGCCCCGGGGAGCCAGTGCCAGGGCTTAATCACCTTCTTTGTGAATACCTTTTTCCAAACATTCATTTTCTTCCTTGATCAACGTCCATAAACATAAATTTCATAATTTTGACATTTATGAATTCTTTGTGTATTGTCTTCAATTTCTTGTATTATAAGTTGGAAAAAGTTATTTTCACATGTTGCTGTGAGAGCCTTATTTTCTTTGCTATAGTTCTGGATGCCCCAGAGGTATTCTGCAGCATAGGAAGTTCCGCACAAACATGCGCAAGAACTTCTTTACAGTGAGGTGACGGAATACTGGAACAGGCTGCCCAGGGAGGTGGTGGAGTCTCCTTCTCTGGAGATGTTCAAGACCTGCCTGGATGCCTACCTGTGCGACCTGCTGTAGGGAACCTGCTTTGGCAGGGGGTTGGACTCGATGATCTCTGGAGGTCCCTTCCAACCCCTACAATTCTGTGATTCTGTGATTCAAGGCCAGGCTGGATGTGCAATTTGAGCAATTTGGTGCAGTCAGAGGTGTCCCTGCATATAGAATGGGAGATTGGAACCAGAGGATCTACAAGGTCCCTTCCAACCCAAACAATTCTACGATTCTATGAAAGCATAAAGTTAAAATGTGCAGCAGTTTTCCTGCACAGCTAAGTGGTGAAAAAGAGATGGAGAAAAAAATGGCTCCTGTGCAGTTAAACAAGTTGGGCTGTGAAAGGGAGCAGCTGGTGTACAAGCATTTCTTCCTGTCTCTGCTGTGTGATATCTACTCTCCATGAGAGGGGCAAAATAGATAGGTGCAGCTGATAACTTCTCAAATGGAGGACACTTCTAACAGAGATTCTGAAAACTTCACTGACTGAAATTAATATTGTGAGCCTGGCTGGGGAAGTAATTACCACAGTCAGCCAGCATCTAGCGGAAGGAGAAGGCATGGTAGAACAAGCTTTGTCTAGCACAGATAGAATCAGTGGGTTTAGAGTAGATGTTTTGCATGGGGGAGCATTCATAGGAACTACTTCAGAATGCCTGTATTTGATTGAAAATGAAGTACCTGAATAAGAGATGAAAGTGATGTGGAAATAATTTAAATATATTGTTTATTTAGCTGAAGATTTGCCTAAGTACTTCTTACAGGTAGCATTACAACAGCTTTGACCTCAGCATCACTTGGGCTGTAGAATATCGTAGATTTGTGCCTAGAGGTCAGTAAATCTGGCCTGGATGCATTACTCCAGGTTGGGCCTTATGAGGGCAGAGTAGAGAGGGACAATCCCCTCTCTGTCCATGTTGGCCCTCTTTTGGTGGAGCCCAGGTTACCATTGGCCTTCCCAGCTGCAAGAGCACACTGTTCAGTTTTTCATCCACCAGGACCCCCCTGGTCCTTCTCTGCAAGACTACTCTCAAGGAGTTCTTTTCCCAGTCTGTATACTTATCTGGAATTACTCCAACACAAGTGTAAAACCTTGCACTTTGCTATGGTGAATGTCATTAGGTTCACACCTTTCAACTTTGTTGAGATTCCTCTGGATGGTATCCCTTCCTTCTAACATGTCAATCGCACCACTCAGCTTGGTGTCATCTCCAAATTTGCTAAGGGTGCCCTTGAGCCCGTCATCAATGCTATTGATGAAGATGCTGAAAAGCACTGGTTCCAAGACAGATCCCTGGGAGACACCACTTGTCACAAGCCTCCACTAAGACAAAGTGCCATTCACCACAACCCTCTGTCTGCAGCCTTCCAACCAGTTCCTTATCTACTGAATAGTCTGCCCTCAAATCTATATCTCTCCAATTTAGAGATAAGGATGTGGTGTGGGAGCACCTTGCATATGTCCGGCCTTGCATAAGTCCAGGTAGATTACATCAGTTACCTTCCTTTTTTCCACCAATGCTATCACTCTATCATAGAAGGCCACGAGATTGGTCAGGCATGACCTTCCCTTGGTAAAGCCATGCTGGCTCTCTGGATCACCCACTCATCCCTCATGTGCCTTCTGTGTCTTCTAGGAGGATCTGTTCCATTATCTGCCCAGGCACAGAGGTGAGATTCACCAGCCTGTAGTTCCCTGAGTCCTACTTTCTCCCTTTCTTGTAAATGGGAGCGATGTTCCTTTTTTTCAGTCCCTGGAGACTTCACTTGACAGCTATTGCTTTTCAAATGTGATGGAGAGTGACTTGGAAACATCAGCCAGCTCCTTTAGGATCCTGGGATGCATGTCATCCAGCCCCATAGACTTGTTTACATTCAGTTTCATGAGGCCGTCTTGGACTTGCTCTTCCCTTAGAGTGGGGGGGATTTACTCCATCAATTCCCACCTAGCAGCTCAAGAATGCAAGCTTCAGGGATGTGAAAAATACAAGAATCCTGGCTGCCTGTGAAGACTGAGGCAAAAACTCATTTAATATCTCACCCTTCTCCATATCTATCGTAGTCAGTTCTCCTTTCTCATTTACCAAAGGAGGCGTGCTCTTCCTGGTCTACCTCTTCTGTTCAATGTATGTATAGAATCCCTTCTTGTTGCTTCTAACATCCCTCACCAAGTTCAGTTCCAGATGGCTTCACACTCAAAATTTATGTATCACTGTGCTTACTTCCTTTAGCCAGAATGGCTTTATGTTGTGGATTGATTTATACATGGCTCTACTTTTAACAATAATTTATGGTTTATTAGCAAGATAATTCACAAGATTATATTGTATGATTCTTACTAGCACTTATCAGTACTTAATCAATAGTCAATTTAACACAATACCATAATCCATATATATACAGTGAGCAACATATATACAAAGGTTTTAAATACATAACCAGAAGGAAATATGAGAAAATCCAGCCTTTAGCTCAGTATGCAAAGGCTTTCTAAAAGGATAGCAAGCATGCTAGAAGCTAAGCAAGCTTGTGAACCAGAGATATCACTGAAATATAGTGGAGATACTTATTTATTATACCACCCATATTCATCAGTACAGGCTAAAATGGCCAACTGAATCTACAGGCACAAATTTCTTAGGTTTTGCAGCATTACCCAGACAGTACTGTTTCCTGCAAAGTCTTCTGAACAAAACAATCTGTCTGCCCTTGTGACTTCCCCTTTTGTAGGTCAAAGGATCTTGCAATAGTGACGTTTTCCCTTTCTATGACTCATAACTAGGTCGTCTTGCAACTCATATTTAGGTCCCCTTGCACAAACCTAAATAACTTTTTTCTTCAAAGGCTGCTTTATGGATTATTTCATAGCAAATTAGAAGAGAGAAACTAATCAGGCTGTAGCTTGTGTTGATAAAAAAATACATGGTTAAGTTAGATTTCATTGCTTTAAAGTAAAATTACTTGATAAAAAGTATTTTATTCTCCACCGCCCTTTCCAGAAAAAATGTTGCTTTATATCTCTAACTGTGTTTTCATGTCATATCTATTCTGCCCACAGATATGAAATGTAAGGCAACCTGTAATTTTCTTCCCCTTCCATTCCTCTTTCCATCACACCTAGAGTGTTCCTGCAAACAGAATGGGAAAGTATAGCTTAAATAGAAAAACAGTGAAAAGGAAAAAAAAAAAGGTATTCAGTTCAGAATAGAATAAACTGCTTCGGAAACACCACTCAGGAATAACGTCTTACCTGCAGTGATGCTGTGAGTCCTGCAGACAGAATAATGAAAACTCCGAAGACTGGCGTGAATATCTACATACTGACGGTATGAAAATCCTGCATGTGGATGATGTGTCAGATTTTCCTCTGGTGCAGGTCAAGGCAAACTATGCTATATCTGAAGCTGATGTCAATAAAACAAAGTCTTATTTCCACTGACTTTAAGATATTCTGCCACTTTCTAACAATATCATTTCTTATTCGGGTATTTTTTTCTAGCACTTGTACCTTTCTTCAGAGACCTGTCAGCAATGAGAAAGGCAGTTAGCCATTAACGATTGATAGGCTTCAGTCTATTACTGCTGCAGGACTTGTTGGCTCCTGTGGTAACAAGGAGAACATGGCACTCAATACGAGTGATCAGCAAGTCACGTTTATTGATTACCGAAGATTCTCTTTTATACATTGTCGGAAATAAAACCCACTGCAATACATGTCTTAATAATGCTCATACATAGTGCAAAAGCGAGCTCATCATTGGTGCTTAGATCTGAACGCCAATCCCTCTCACTTTATGCCTGTTTCTCATTCCTACAGTTATTGCTTCTGTTTCTTTGTAACCACCGTGTCCTTGCTAGGTTAACAATTTAGGCAAGCTGGGTTCTGTAACTCTCCAACTCGTGATCAGCGAGCTGTACCATTCCCCCGTTTTCTTTAGGGACTGACATTGTTTGCTTAAACATATTGCTAATCATTCTTTGTACCATGGTTTGCAAGCACATACAAAAGCAAGGTAATAGCAGAACTATCAGCATTATCACCACTGCTACCATAATGACTGCTTTTATAATTGAGCATAGCCAAGGAGTCAGACCTAATGATTTAAGCCACCCATCCAAACCTAATCCGGATTCTACTTGCAATTGTCTGGTTAATCCAGTCAACTCAGAAAGCTGTATATGAATAGACACTGAGTGATCCGAAAGGTTCATGCAACACATGCCTTCAAAATTGTCACAACCATGGCCTTGAGCAAGTAGCAAAAAAACAATTGCCGCTCTATTTTGCAATGTCGCATGTTTACAGAATCAACATCAAGCAACAGATTAGAAATTGCCATTGAAGTTGCATTAGTGTGTTTTGCTAACCAGCACCCTAATCTATACAAATTAACGTTAGCACATATTGCAGAGCCCCAGGGAGCCAAGATAGAGACAGAGATTATAGTTTCTAAATTCCAAAAGTACACATCATCACGGCACTACCAAGTAAACGCATGAGTTATACGCTTGGTCCTGCCTTGAGAGTAATGCCGACACATGTTTAAGATCATAGATGTATTAGGTGTCAATAAGGATAACCGTCCAATTGTACAAGGGCCTCCTCTTAATTTGGATGGGATTCTGGGCCAAGCATGATCACCACATATCAGAAAATATCCAGTTGGCAATTGAACAGGGTTGTTAGCAGATACAGAAATGTTTGCAGTCGTATAATTACACCACTCACTTTCATTGCGATATATTAACAAGCTAGAGTTCACAATTGTCGAGGGGTTATTAGTGGCAACTCTACTAGAGTGACTGAAGAAGAGGCATGCATCGACCTTAATGGATCCCAATAATTCTATTTCTTGAGGCTCCTGAGGAGATATCGGAAAATAGGGAATCCATTGATCCCAGTTATCCACATTGTTTCTAGGATCCCTATTACTGCATGTGAATAGTGGTGTGAGGCTTGGGCATGGCCAAGGGTCCGCTGGCAATCCTACGAAGCAGGTTGAGAATGGGTTTCCTGGAGAAGACAGAGACAGGCAGATGGCCTCCTGTTTGGTCATATTTGCTAAGGTTACCCAAACATTAGTCTTGGTTTGGGCTGGGACCCATGCGTGTTTGGGGAGATTAACCCACACATCTCGTTCACAGAATTTCTGTAGTATTTTAGTAGCAGTCTCGACTCCAATTTGTATCACCTCCCGTTTTGTTTCCCACCAAATTTCCAATAATTCCCTTGTCTCCCTGCTTTCAATTAAAGCTAAACCCTGAAGTCCTGGTGAGCCTGTCAAATTCTGCAGGGCCTCAGCTACCGCCACTACGGTCGAACCCCTCTGCCAGCCTTGAGCACAATTAATACACCACAATTGTGTGAGGCTATTTTGATGTGCTCACCAGACCTTGTTACACTCACCACAATGTATCTTCACCCATGCCTTACAACTAAGTTCCTGACAATCAATACATGGATCATAGGCTACTCCTGGTCTGATGATGTGCAAAGTCACTCAGAGTTCAGCCAGTTGACTTCGAGTCTTCCAATGGGCCCAGTTCAGGATCAAGTAAATGAAGTATTGGCTGAATCACTGGGTCCAGAGTCAGGTGAAAGCGATGCTCGCGTCACTTCTCCTTGGCATCCAGTGTGGCCAACTGCTGGGCGAATCCAGCGACTAGTGAGGGACCCAGAGAGGACCTGCTGGAGTAAGCACACAAAGATAGCCCCGACCCAAATAAATTACTTTACACGGTTCCTGACACAATCCTGATTTTGGGTCCCTATAGCGGACCCACATTTCTGGATTCATCTGACTCGGTTTACTCCCTTGATGATGTATCATAGCTAAGGGAGCATCTGAGTTACCAAAAATACATAGATGACTGAGCACAAAAAGGCACTTAAGCAATCTTTCTCTTGGATCCTTAAAGTCCCTCTCGGGGGCATTGCTGGAATATAGCATGCATTTCTCTTGCCCTTGTATGTTGGAACAAGGGTTCCTGTTGACCTATTGCTACTAGGAGGTCTGCCCTAGCATTCCCCTCCCCAAGTTCAATTTCCCATTGATGACTTCGAATATGGATGACTGAATACGAGTCACTTCTTCGATGTACAGCACGTCGCAATTGACATAACTGTTCAAATAGGCGTCTGTTTTGTACATCCTTAATATCGGCATCTTCTATCCCCTGTGCTACACCTACTACATACAGCGAGTCAGTAACAATATTCAAAGGTTCTTGGAAGGTTACCATTGACCAAACTACTGCTAACAGCTCTAAAGTTTGGAGGGTATCTGTAACTTCTGCTGTTAAAATTTGATGATGCCGTTCCTTGTTTCTCATCCAAGTCACCGCTGCAGTCCTGGAGCGTTTTCCTGCATTTGTGAAAACCGTCACTGCATCCTCAATTGGCTGCTTAGTGTATTTCAGCTTTTCTATCCATCCTTTATTACTTTTCCAGGCTAACTTTGGGTCTGATAATGAGTCAATCCGTATTGGTGCACCTGCACTCAACAGGGCCTCCTGTAGACTAACGGAGTTTCGAAGATACCAATCTAAGGTATCTCTCTTCATGGGTATCCTTATTAATCCAGGTTCTTCTCCTGCTACTCGCAGTATTCGAGTATGGCCGTGCTTAATTAGCTGTGCCAGAATCTCGATTTTCTGATTTAAAGTTTTCTGTTGTTGTAAAGGTGGCGCAAGCCACTCCAAAACCCGTATCTCCCCCATTTTCTTTAAATGCTGTGTGAGAGCACCTAATAAGAACTTAATGCCCAAAAGAATAGTAAGATCAATCAGGAGAGTTGGGTCACGCTGTCTAACGCAACGGTTTGTGGTTGAGTTGGCAATATCGCGTATTGTAGCTTGCTGTTCTGGCGTAGGGCATACTGACTGCATAGAGTCTGGACCCTTCAGTAGGGGTCTTAGTATATCCAGAGACTCATTGGGAATGCCAACTAGTGGTCGAAGCCATTGCAGCAGCCATGGGTGCATCATTTACAGTTCTGACCTCAAGGTGCAGTTGCAGTTTCTGGGGTGTGATCTGGCGCTCTTCAACTGTCCATCCCAAATATTTCCATGGACTGGAGTCTTGCACCTTTTCAGGTGCAACTGTTAGTCCCCACTCTTCGAGCTGTTTTGTAATACCAGTCCATTGCTGCTGTGAAAAAGGGTTCTCCTGTGCAAACAATATATCATCCATATAATGATAGATAATTGTAAGTGGCCAGGCCACTCTCAGAGGTTGTAGTGCAGCATCTACGTATAGCTGGCAGAGCGTGGGTGAATTACGCATTCCTTGCAGAAGTACTGTCCATTCAAAACGCTGGCATGGCCTTTCTCTGTTCAAAGCTAGCAGTGTAAAGGCAAATCGAGGTGCGTCATTCTCGTGGAGCCTGATGGTAAAGAAACAGACCTTTAAATCAATAACAAGCAAGTGCCACCGATCTGGTAACATAGCAGGATTCGGCATCCCAGGCTGTAAGGCACCCATAGCCTGCATCTGATCATTCACAGCACGTAGATCATGTAATAGGCGGTACTTTCCAGATTTCTTCTTGATTAAAAAAATTGGAGTATTCCAAGGACTTGTGGATAAACACAGATGCCCTTGTAGATATTGTTCACGAACCAGATGATGGGCTTGTTCAAGACTTTCCTGTTTTAAAGGCCATTGCTCCACCCATATTGGAGCATCAGTTGTCCAACGGATGGGAATTGGGAAAGTCCATGCAATGGCCTCATCTATAAAGGAAGCTCTGTTGTTAGGACCATTCCAAGCTGAGAAAGAACGTCTCTGCCAATGAGGCATTGTACAATTTCAGGTAACAGAACGATTGATAGAGTATATGTAATCCTTTTGCCCTCAATATGCAGAGTCAACAAGGGTGATTTCTTCGCCAATGTAACTCCTCCTACTCCAGACACCATTGCATTACTAGTTAAGGTTGGCCATCCTTTGGGCCAGTGCGCTGCGTCCACAATGCTTGAATCTACACCTGTGTCCAGTAATGCCATTAAAGTGATGTTCTTGCCTTGATATTCCAAGTGTACAGTTCATTTAGGCCTTTGGCGTAAGTCCACAGTCACTAAGGTTAAACCTCCCGTAGAACCAAAACCCTTGTCTTTTCACTGGATGGACACGTGTGGTGTTATGCCTTGACTCATCTGCGAAAGAGGAATCAATTGTGCTATGCACGATCCTTGTAGAATATGTAACGGTGGAATAACAGTCTGTGCCATAATGTAGAATCCACTAGTCCAACCAATACATTTAAGCCTTCCATACTGGTGGATGATCTGCCAATGAGTAAGGCTTCGGTAGCCTGACCGTTGATAAGGACAGGTCCCATTATTCCAGCTGGAATTTGTTGAGGCTTGTTGTCAATCAGGGTACAGTCTATTGTGGTTGCCAGGTCCAAGCTGAGGCTTCCTGTGGTCACGGGTCGAAGTTGGCGGCTACCCCCTGCTGTGCAGGAAAGGCTGCTGATGTTGGAGCTTCTGTTTGTGTCATAGTGCGGCGCCCCCTCGTGCTGAGTCGTCCGTTTCCCAACTTCTGATTTCTGCAGCATGCCATGTTGCTGTGCGAGTTAGTTTTACAGAAGCAGCACCACACTTGACTTACAGTGCACCCTCTGCGGATATGGCCATGGCCTCCACATCTAAAGCATTTGATTTGAGGCGGAGTTGAGCCTGCCGGCTTCTTTGCAGACGTTTGCAAGGGTGCAAGAGAGGCCATTACTTGACTCTGGGTCGCGGCAGCCTGTTCTTTCAAGGCACTCCCTAATTCTTTCACTGCCTGTACCAGCATAGCCTGTGGGCCTACCGGGACATGAGACATTCGCTCTAAAGCTTCCTCTATTGTCCATGTACCTGGCAGTGCAACCAGCACTGCTCATGTTGCCTGATTTGAATTTTGCAATGCACACTGCTTTAATAATGCCCCTCGCATGTATTCTGGAACTCCCGCTTGCTCAATGGCCCCTGCCACTCTATCAATAAACAAACCGAATGGCTCTTCTCGACCCTGCTTAATACCCATGTAAGTTGGAATACCACCTGGAGCTTTCACCCTATTTAAGGCAGCTCTGGCTAATCGCATCGCCTCACGCAGCTTGTCCGGACTTAACAATGCCTGAGCCTCTAGCTGTGAGAAATTCTCCAGTCCCATCAATTCCTGCAGTGCCACACCGTGTAATGGATCACCCGGTTGGCGTTGAACATTAACACTCTCCTGACAAAGCCCTTGCCAATGAGAGGAAAATAACAGGCTTTGATGTTGGGTAAGAATCAATCTCATAATACTTCGAATATCTCCCGGCAATAAAATTTGAGTTCCCCATAGGTAATCTAACATCTGTCTAGTTGGTTCCCCATGTATACCAAATTCACTAACTATAGAACGTAATTGTGTTAGCAACTTCCAATCTAAAGCATTAATAGTCGCTTGCACATCCCTTCCCGCATAATTGTATACCATAGAACAGGCTACCTCAAGCAGTGAGTCTCCTGACTCACGATCCCCAGCCGTGAGCGCTTCCCTAGCCAGGCGATTCCATACCTCTCGCCACTCCTTAGCTATCTCCGATGCAAGTTTTGATTCTGCTCCTGAAACGGGTTCCGCCCCAACCCCCTCCTTTTCTGAGGAATTTGACAGATCTGCGGACATGAGCGGAGCTGATGGCGTTATGGATGGCAACTCAGGTGCCCTTATTAAGATAGTGTTAGTAGTAGGGGGGGTAGGGTATGACAGAGTTTCAGGGCTTGCTGCCCCTACCTTCTCCAGGGCGTCAGTCACCCGTTTTGCCACCTTTTGCTCAGCATGATACTGCTGTAAAGCATTAATCACCACCTTCCATTGTTCTGCTAATTTTTTGGCTGTTTTATCCTCCTCTAACACCGCCTCCCACAATAAATCACCAAGTTTCCTCCACTCCCCCACCTCACGAACTGTATGTGGATTAAGAAAGCAACCTTTAGCCTCCCTGTATGCTAGGATCCCCGAGAGCTCCTTATGGGGGTCAATTCCCTTAACCTGACACTTTTCTAAAAAGCAAGTAAGCAGATCATATGCTGCTTGCCTTTCCATCTCCTCAATTTGTCAGCACGCGCTGTTGCAGCCTTGCAAGGTCTCGGCGGCACATGTTGGCCAGGACTCTCCTGTGAGGTCGCCTGGGACACGGAGCGTCTTTTCTTCGGGCGCTCTTATTAGTATTCCTTGCTGCTAGGAACCGAGCCCTTTAAGTTGTTACCTGTGGTACGCACAATATTTGCCCGCATTCTCCACCATTTGTGGTAACAAGGAGAACATGGCACTCAATACGAGTGATCAGCAAGTCTCGTTTATTGATTATCGAAGATTCTCTTTTATACATGTCTTAATAATCCCCATACATAGTGCAAAAGCGAGCTCATCATTGGTGCTTAGATCTGAACGCCAATCCCTCCCACCGTATGCCTGTTTCTCATTCCTACAGTTATTGCTTCTGTTTCTTTGTAACCACCGTGTCCTTGCTACGTTAACAATTTAGACAAGCTGGGTTCTGTAACTCTCCAACTTGTGATCAGCGAGCTGTACCATGTTTACGTGCCCTTTGTCACGTAGCCATCCCTCCACAGGCTTCATATGCTCCATCATAAGAACTTTGCAAAAATGGTTTCATTTACTTTTCATGGGGATCATTAAAAAAGTTAGCCATTATATTTTTCATCTACCATAGTGATGCTTATCTTGATTATACAGTTCAAAATAAAATGCAAAAATAAAATCTCTGCTTAACATCTGTCAGCGCTACACTGGATGATAAGGTCAATAAGAACCAATGCTCAGATAGGGGCCTATTTGCCCCAAGTCACGAGAGAATCTGTTGCAAAACAAGGACCAGAATCAAAGCTACCGCTTTGAGCATAGAAATCAGCAATTTAGGAGAACCCAGAGTGAAATTTCTATGTTTTTGGGGCTGGTTACTGAAAGTTATAAGTGAAACTGAAGACATTTGAATATGCAACAATAGAAAAAGAAGAAATTGAACAGAAGATCCTTTTAATTCTTTTAAGATCTTGTTACACTGGCACTGAAGAAGACTGCTAAATCCTTTTTTAGCTTATCACTTATTGACCACCTACATGTGGGCAATATATCAAAAACCAAATCATAACAGCTGAAGAGGAAGTAGTCTGTGAATTTGCTATCAAAAACAAATGTTTAGCAATCACTTCTTCATGCTCTTCTCAACACAGATTCAACACATCTTCAGCTCACTACTTCCATCCAACTCTGTAGAGCTTAGATAGAAGTTTGCCAGCAGTTGCTTGGGAACAGCAAGATCAGGGCTACTCCACTAGCCAAAAGGAGCCAGCACAAGTAGGACAGCACCTCCACCACTCAGGGCACTGTCCTGCAGCACACAGGCAGGGACAGCTGGTGAGATGGACAGGCTCCTCTGAGCGCCTGGTGACAACAGACAGGGTAAGGCACTAAGCCTGAGGTCAGTGCAGGAAGCCACTCAGCACACTAGAACAGAAGACAGGACTGCCTACAACATAGCTGATACTTGGCCTGGGCTTCTGGACCTTTGGGCAAGAAGAATCACTGCAGATGTTGTTCCCAGTGGAACTCTTCAGGCTGTTAACACACAAACATTAAAACAACGTTTTTGATGGCCATAGCTGCATGATATTTCTTTAAAGCCCTCACAGTAACTTTTCTTGTAGATAGCATTGCTGATTGCTTCTATGAGAAAATGTGATTGCACAGGCCAAAAATATGCAAAGTCACAGAATTATAGAATTACCAAAGTTGGAAAAGACTTCCAAGATCATCCAATTGTCCACCTATCACCAATAGTTCTTAGTAACCATGTCACTCTACACAACATCTAAACTGTCTTTGAACGCCTCCAGGGTCAGTGACTCCACCACCTCTCTGGGCAGTCCAGGGAAGCTGCTTTTCCCTAAATTAAATCTTTTCCTTCTCTTACAATCTTTGATTTAATTTATCTTAATTCCTGTAAATTTCTTTAACAGAGACAACTCACAAAGATATTGTCTCTTCTATGGATTTTTATTCACTAATCTTGATTCTCAACTTCCAAAATCAGTGAGAATGTTGTAGCTGCCTTCCTCAAAACCCTGGCCCCTATCAGCGTATATAGTCTCGTTAATGACTTAGTTCTTCCCATGATTTTCTTTCTGTAGGAAAGACCTACAATTAGAAGGTGTGTGAGGATCTTTGCAAGATCTCTTATTCTGGTGGCTAATTAAATTTTTGTGCTCCACACTGCTAGCATTACAATTACCAGCCTGATCTGGCTGTAGCTACCGTCAAAGGAGGTTGAGATAGGAAACTGTAATGGAATGAATTTCCCAAATTAACCTGTAATTAAAAAAGTGTTGCTTAACTGTGAGGTCAGAACTCTGACCAAGAGCTTGATGAAAGTTTCCCAGGTGCAGGCTGCTTGATATGCACTGCAATTTGTCCAAGAACATCTGAGTTCTGAATATCTGCTTCTTTGCAGTAAGTTCAACACCCCAGTTCTTTTGGGAGCTTTCAGTCTCTGGCTGGAAGTTAGCTGCTATTAATTTTGTCCCTTATGAGTGCCTATATAACTTAGTAGATTATATCTGACTAGCAGGGCTTTTGTTTTTCGAATCAAAGCTTCAAAAGTGTTTCTCTATCTACAGATTTATCAGGAGACAGGAGGAAAGTGTGACTTACCCCCATGAGTACACCGATGGCGTGGGAGCCATAGGTATAGTATTCTAGCACACAGTCAAGAAAGGAACAGAGGGTGACCAAGGCACTGTGGACTTTTCCTACACACACTTGTGTGTCTCTACTGGCTGCAAATGGAGCTTAAAGTAATCAGTATGTGTAATATCATTTGCAAACATGTATGCTCGTTCGCGTGTATAAACTTCTATGTCTTTATATTATGGGCCAGAAACAAGCTTCAATAAAACTTTGCCAGAGGTCTGGGACACGTGATGATTATTTCATTCTATGAAGCTGTTTTAATCTGAGCCTTTGTATTTGGTCAACAAAAAAAATTATAAGGCACTTGATAAGAGGTACCAAGCCCCTGAAGTTCATTCTGAGATATACTGACAGTCTATCAGTGTGAAAAAAAAAAAAAAAAAAGCAGTGTTATGAGCAAACCAAATGTGATACAGCTCGGTCATCCTCCCTTTTTTTAG
Organism: Tympanuchus pallidicinctus; assembly: GCF_026119805.1. Classification (NCBI taxonomy): domain Eukaryota; kingdom Metazoa; phylum Chordata; class Aves; order Galliformes; family Phasianidae; genus Tympanuchus; species Tympanuchus pallidicinctus. Next base: position 5,784,021 of record NW_026294780.1, on the reverse strand, counting down.
CACTTCTTATTTCAAAGTCAGATCCCAGAAAATGAGGAAGGATTACCAGGAGCAAAAAGCAGCAACGACAGTAATGCAGCCCAGCATTCTGCCATTGATTTATCTGACTTTCCTCGACATGTGCACTGGGAAGCAAGGCTGGGGTATAGGCACTGCTGCTGAGACAGAGAATTAATGCTGTAACCATTGAGATTCATGCAGGATCAGTTAAAATGACTTTGGCCTTTCTGTATTAGGTGATAAGTGTGAAGGGCAGGGTGAATGTCATCTGCTTAAGGACACTTTAGAAATTCACAGTTCTACAATTGTGGTAACATCATTTCACCTCAAAAAATAGATATATTTGGGCTGCATTAGTACTGAACATTATTGCATTCTTCCATTTGCCTAAAGAAAATATACTGCTGAGAAAGGTGACTAACATTAACTGTTTTTCATCGTAGGAAATAAAACATATCCCGTGTGCTTTTCTCTGTTATGTGCTTTAGGGCTTAATTTTGCCTTGTGGATAGAGGCTATTTAGAGCCCGAAAAGAACAATGTAATAACACTTCAACAGTTATGCAATCTATTAATTCAAGTCTTCTGTGCTGCTGCCCCCACCTTCAAATACCAGTCATAAACTGATTGCACAATGAATGTCACTGTTTTCCCTTCAATGTGAGAGTAAACAAAAAAATTTACTGTGTTTAATGACAACAGAAAACAGAAAGCACACTGAACATAACTGAGTGTCGTGTATTCTATCTGATTGTACTGATTCTAGAAAGATGCATAATAGAAATATTTCTGGAGATTTAGATCAGTATGGGAGATATATCATTTTCCAACAGACACTGTTAAATTTTAAACTAAAAAGAGTTTTTCTCATTCTTTGTTTTTTTGTTGTCATTTTTTTGTTTTGTTTTATTTTGCTTTGTTTTTGGGGATGGGGGTTAGGGTTAGGGTTGGGGAGGGAGGAAGGAAGATGGAAGGAAAGGAAATAGAATTATACTACTCTGTTGTTTCATTTCATGTAAATACTCACGTAACACATTGCATGCATCACCACAGGTGACCAAGGTCAAGAAAACGATGCACTTCAGGAAGAGCAGAATTACACAGATAAGACCACGTGTAGCTAACAGAATTATACCCTCTTTCAAGAAAAGAAGAATGACTATATTAAGACAGGAATACAAAACCCATTATTTGCTGTTTATAACTTTTTTTTCTTCTAATGAATACATATGTCACATATCTGCAAATAACAAGAGCTCCCTCTAGTGAACTTTTATGGGATTCAAAGTGTTGTAACTACTAAAGGTAGATAAGAAAAAAAGCTAACAGGCAGAAAGACAGTGAGATCATCCACTGTATCGAACAGAAAACAAAGCTTTTAGTTACATTGGATATTTTTTAGGATATGTAGCACAGTGTATGTCTGTGATGGTTTCACGTGGGTAGGTAGCTCAGCTCCACCATGCTGCTCCCCCACTCTTACTCCTCAAAATAACAGGGGGAGAAAATATGAAAAAAGGATGATGAATTGAGATATGGACAAGCTCACACATAAATTACTGTGGCACTGGTGCTTGATTGCTGCTTTCACAGGTAGTGCACATTATGGCTACTTCTTCCTGCATGCCTGTTTTTCATTCAAGAACAAGGCTGGATGTGGCTCTGGGCAACCTGGTCTGGTGGTTGGTGACCCTGCACATAGCAGGGGGGTTGAAACCAGATGATCATTGTGGTCCTCTTCAACCCAGGCCATTCTATGATTCTATGATTATGAAATGTAATCCTTATAACATTTCTTTCAGCTTTCTGTATATCAGAAAAAATGTCTTTGAAAGCTATTATGTCCATGACTGATGTTACAGCAGCAATAACATTAGTGCTAGCACTTTGTAACTTTTCAGAGCATCAATTTACACTTTTTCCTTTAAAATACAGAAGATTTATTTCTGGCATAGTCTTGAGGGGTAGGAATGTAGTTAAGCACCAGATTAAAAATCTTTGCCATATGCCGAGTCTGACTGTGCTGCTATTGAAAGTCCCTGGAATGTTACTGGATCTGCTTTGTCCACTCTCAGATGAAAGCCTGAGGTAGGAAGTGTGATGGACTGTGCTGATGCTCTCAAATTATGATACATGAACTATTTGCAAGTGCTAGATACTAGCAGTGGTTCCTGATTCTGTCTTTGTACTGGAACTTGACTAAACCATGAATTTAGTATTTCCATGCAGTGTGTAGAGCAGTACCAGCAGCTACCAACATCCGTGATCTGAAATTGCTACTCTGCACAACAGTTTCGGTCTTGGTGGAACTGTTTGACCACCAGTGAATGCTTTCATCTGTGCTTCAAAGTCCTTATTTCCATGCAGTGGCTAACACCAGTCTGCTGCTGGGGGTGAATGTAGTCTCAGTTTCTCAACAGATGGGAGTTTTATCTAACGTGAAACCTGATGCCTGTTTCAAAATGCTGGAACAGGAGCAGGAAGGTGCTGTAGTGGTTGAGTCACTGGGAAGCATCAGTGGCTGGCAGCAGGAGCAGCTTGTGGGCTCGGGATCTGCAGCAGGGAACTGAGAGCAGGACTTGAGGACAAGAAGTTATGTACCCAGGGCTCAAACTGAAGTTCTCTGAGAACATGGGGGCCTCAGTCTAGGGGATGGTAGTAGTCTAGGGGAGTGAAGGTAGGCTTTCTCCTGTGCATGTGGTGCTTCGTACACAGCTGGAAGCTTCTGCATCCTTTGCTTGCACTGAACACAAGTATAAGGAATCCATCAATGGCCTATCAAATATTTTTCCACATTTGTACAGTGAGTAAAACAGAAGCAAAAAGCAAACAAACATGAAATGAACAACTGCTTCCTGTGTTCACTACTGCAGCACTTTTTTTCACAACACTTACAAAGTGCCAGTGCGGAATGAAAGTACATTCAAAAGATAGAGTATTTTGGCATGTCTTAAATATATAGCATAATTATGGTAAATATATATGGCAAATTTACTGGTGGATGGTAAGCTGTACATGAGCCAGCAATGTGCCTTCAAAGCCCAGAAAGGTAACTGTATCCTGAGCTGCATCAAAAGAATCTCAGCATGCTGAGAGAGGTGATCCTGCCCCCCAAATACGTGCTACTAAGGCCTCACCTGGAGTACTGCATCCAGATTTGGAGTCCTCAGTACAGAAGAGACATGGACCTGTTGGAGTGTGTCCAGAGGAGGGCCAAGAAAATAGTCCCAGGGATGGAACACCTCTCCTACAAGGACAGGCTAAGAGAGCTGAGGCTATTCAGCCCGGAGAAGAGAAGGCTCTGGGGAGACCTGAGAATAGCCTTTCAGTAACTGAAGGGGGGGGAGGTGCTCTAAGAAAGTAGGGGACAGATTCTTTAGCAAGTTCTGTCCTGACAGACAAAGAGGAAATGGTTTCAAACTAACAGACAAGAGATTTAGACTGGGTATAAAGAAAAACATTTTTACAATAAGGGTGGTGAAGCACCTGATGCAGCTGTAGGTGGTTCATTGCAGGGGAGTTGACTAGATGACCTTTAAAGGTCTTGACATGCGGAATCAAACTCTGTAACCCAAGTAAGATTACAAAGCAGGTACAGTTTATTCAGTGCTGCACAGACACCTAGGTGCAAGGGCGATAGATCCACCTAACTTGCACGCTGTCAGGAAAAATCATGCTACAGATATAGGCCAAACTAATACATCATCAATAGTTTTCCCGGAATTCGGATACATATTCATTAAACCCCAAGAGTTAGTTAGCATGCTGACCCTCCCCTCTTGCACATGTGTAGTGGGTTGTGGGATGAAGATTTGTTGTTTTCCTCGCAAAGGCTTCTGACCATTTTCGCTGTAAACTCCTGGCCTTTCAGGGGGGGGGCATCCCCCCAAACCAGTTTCTTCTTGCCCTGTGGACATCTCATCACCTCCCTGCCAAATGTCCTTGGGCTGTTCTCAAACCCTTATCTTTATGGCCTTCATCCCCCTCACTATCCCAGACACAGTGTCTGCCATCCCTTGCTTCTGTAAACTATCTCTAACTATTCCCCTTCACCCCCCTTATTCTCAGTCACTGTGAAGCCTTCTTGCCTTTTTACTTTCACTTATGGGGCCTGTCTCACCTTTTAGTCTCTTCCAACTCAAACAATTTTATGATTCTATTATATATACTAGTGATTTTTTTTTTTTTTTTTAGGACACATCAGTGATTTCCATATTTCCCTTCCTTTTCCCATGAACATATCTGCTGATAAAACAACTCCTGAATATTGACAGCACCAAGAATGTCATCCAGTTAAAGACTAAGACCTATGAATTCAAGTCTCTGCATGCAGATAGCTGCTTGTTAAACAGAAGCAGGATTCATCTTCTTGGTGTGGGGAACTGAAGCCCACTGAGGTACCCATGTATCTGTTAGCTGAGCTGCAGTAGGTTCAGTCCAGGACTTGCAAAGCCTCAGGTCCTCCTGAAGTAGCAGTAGAAAGCAAACATGACCTTGAGTTCACAGCCCCCAAGACAGCACTGAATTCAGTTGTCCACCTCCTGTGCATTCCGCTGTTCAGAACACTGCAGATCACCCAGCACAGCCTCCAGCTGACAATATGCAGTCCCTCTGGAGACTGTCCAGCCCCATGTATGTGGCCTGGATATTTCACAGCATCCTGAATAACACTAGACACTTGCGTTTATGCAGCCAAATTCTGTACTGTTGGGTTGTGAAGTTTTTTCATAAACATGACTTTGAGTTGATTCTCAGGAAAACCACAAGCTGTCAGATAGGTCAGAAAACAGCAAGTGAGAGGCTGTCTTCCTTTGCAGGTGCTCCCCATGCTTGGAGACATTCAAGGACAATCACGAACCCCTTAGTCAGAGCATTGTGTTGAATGGCACAGAGTCTAGTTGTAGGCCTGTAACTAGTGGTGTTCCCCAGGAGTCAGTCCTGGGCCCAAGCTTGTTCAAACAATTGTCAGCAATCTGGATGAATGCATGAGAAAGTGTGATGATGATACAAAGCTGGGAAGAGTGAATGACACACTGGAAGGCTGTGCTGCCACTCAACAAGACCCAGACAGGCTGCAGAGTTGGGCAGAGAGGAACCTTATGAGGTTCAACATGAGCAAGTGAATAGTCTTGCACCTATGGAGGAATAACTGTGTGCACCAGTACAGGAAAGGGGATGATCTGCTGGAAAGGAGCTCTGCAAAGAAAGACCTGGGTGTCCTGGTGGAGAAAGGGCTAGCCACAAGCTGGCAGTGTGCCCTTGTGGCCAAGAAGGCCAGTGGCATCCTGGAGTGCATTAAAAAGAGTGCAGCTCTTGCACTAGGTAGAGGAAGGTGATCCTTTCCCTTTACTCTGCCTTGGTGAGGCCATATCTGGAGTGCTGTGTTCAGTTGTGGGCTCCACAGTTCAAGAAAGACAGGGAGCTATTAGAGAGAGTCTAGCAGAGGGTGACAAAGATTATTAGGGCCTGGAGCAAAAAAAATCTCCCATATGAGAAAAGGCTGAGAGACCTGTGGCATTTCACTCTGGAGAAGGTTCTGAAGGTATCTCATCACTATTTACAGAATCACAGAATCACAGAATGGTCAGGGTTGGAAGGGACCTCAAGAATCATGAAGTTTCAATCCCCCTACCACATGCAGGGCCACCAACCTCCCCATTTAATACTAGACCAGGCTGCCCAGGACCCCATCCAATCTGGTCTTCCACATCTCCAGGGATGGGGCATCCAAAACCTCTATGGGCAGCCTGTTCCAACCCCTCACCACTCTGTAAAGAATTTCCCCCTTGACATCCAACACAAATCTTCGCTCCCTCAACTTAAAACCATTTCCCCTTGTCCTGCAGTTATCTATCCTTTGAAAGAGTTGATTCCCCTCCTGTCTGTAGGCTCCCTTTAGGTACTGAAAGGCTGCAGTGAGGTCACCCCGCAGCCTTCTTTTCTCCAGGCTTAACAAGCCCAGCTCCCTCCACCTGTCTTCATTCCAGCTGCCTGATCTCCTCTGGACCCTCTCCAACAGCTCCCTGTTTTTCTTGTACTGGGGGCTCCTGACCTGGATACATTACTCCAGATGAGGCTTCACAAGAGCAGAGTAGAGGGGGACAATCACCTCCCTGTCCCTGCAGGCCACCCCTCTTCTGATGGAGACTGTTTACAATTATCTGAAGTGCAGGAATCAAGTCAATGGAGGCAGAGTCTTTTTGGTGGCGTGCAGCAATACAACATGGGGACAAGGGGCAGAAACTGGAACAGAGGTGGTTTCATACAAACATAAGAACTTTACTGTGAGGGTGATGGAGCACTGGAACAGGCTGCCCAGAGAGGCTGTGGAGTCTCTTCTGGAGATATTCAAGACCTGTCCAGACGCCTTCCTAGCTGGGTGTTGGACTTGATCTCTAGAGGTCCCTTCTAACCCCTACAGTGCTGTGATTCAGTGGCTGGACAGGGCCCTAAGTACCCTGGATCTAGCTGTAGGTATCCATGTGCACTGCAGGGTAGTTGGATGATCTGATCCTTAAAGGTCCCTTCCAACTCAAACGATTCTATAATTCTTTGCTCTGAGGGAGAACGCAGATATAGCAAACACAGCGCTCCACAGCACCCAGCGCAACCACCCAGCGCCTGCCTCCGCCACAGCCACCGGCCGCCGCCCGCTGCGCATGCGCCACCGCCCGCTCTGTCCCACTCTACCGCCGCGGAGGCCGCCATCGCTCCCGGACAGGAAGCGGAAGTTGCGGCGGCTGCGCGCGGCGGCGGCGGCGGCGCACGCGGGGTTGGGTGCCGTTTCCTGCGGGGCCCACCCGGCACCCGGCCTGGCCCGGCGACTACGGGTGAGGCGGGGAGGGGGCGGGGAGCCGCGCCTCCGCCGGCGTCTGGTCGGGGACGCCGTCGTGGTTCGTAGTGGTGAGGCTGCCGAGGGCCGGTGGTGGGGCTGCGGGCCTTTATATAAAGGGGTGTTTTTGTGTCGTTGCAGGCAGCTCGCGAGGAGCCTTCCTGCTGGCGAACGGGGCAGCCTTCGCAGCGCTCCCCGCTGGGGTGCGTTTGTTGTTCGGGGCGGGCTGACGTCGCTCCCGTTCCTTCCTCCCTGCAGCAGGGGTAGCCGAGCCGCTTTCCGAGCCGTCGCCGCGAGCCGGCTTCGTGTGTGCCCCGAGATTGCCGTCGGCTCCTTTTCTTCTGAGGCCTTGCTGAGTTTTAATTATTTGTAGGTTCTGGTGGTTGTAAAGTAATTTAAGATGTTTGTGCCGCTCGGTTTTAGCTCGGTAATTGACTCTTGTGTTAGGAGACGTTGGTTGGGAATGGTTAAATGTCCAAAGAATTGGATTGTTTACGGATAAGGGCTGTTTTATTTGACTACTGTGGGCCTGCAACTTTAAACTTGCATCTTTATTTTATTTATTTTTTCTTATCCTGTGCTTTTTCTGTGTTATGGCTGCTGCAACGATAGTTCATGATACATCAGAAGCTGTAGAGCTCTGTGCTCCCTGTGGGTTATACCTTAAACCCATTACAAAAATGACCATCAGTGTGGCACTTCCTCAGCTGAAACAACCCGGAAAGTCCATTTCGAACTGGGAAGTGATGGAAAGACTGAAAGGGATGGTGCAAACCCATCAGTTTTCCACTCTGCGGATTTCCAAAAGCACGATGGATTTCATCCGGTTCGAAGGAGAGGTTGAAAACAAAAGTTTAGTCAAGTCTTTCCTTGCGTGCCTCGATGGCAAAACGATCAAGCTGAGTGGCTTCTCTGACATTTTGAAAGTCCGTGCCGCAGAATACAAGATTGACTTTCCTACCAGGCATGACTGGGATTCGTTTTTCCGTGATGCAAAAGACATGAATGAAACTTTGCCAGGGGAAAGGCCGGATACCATTCATCTAGAAGGCTTACCTTGTAAGTGGTTTGCAGCAAAGGACTCCGGCTCAGAAAAGCCAAGTGAAGAAGTCCTTACAAAAGTTTTCCAGAAATTTGGAGAAATACGTAATGTGGACATACCCATGTTGGACCCTTACAGAGAAGAAATGACTGGCAGAAATTTTCACACGTTCAGCTTTGGAGGCCATTTAAATTTTGAAGCTTATGTTCAGTATCGGGAGTATGCAGGTTTCATTAAAGCCATGAATGCCCTGCGAGGGATGAAGCTGATGTTTAAAGGTGATGATGGCAAGGCTGTGGCTTGCAATATAAAGGTAAGAAGCTGTTGTCACAGATAAATGTTAATTCCATAGTGCCTAAAGCGTACAGTTGTTTACCAGCTGGCATTACTATACGGTGAGAACAGCTGGCATTACTATATGGTATGGGGAACCAGTCCTAATGCAGTTCTAAAAGGAAAGTGGTAGAATAAACATGCTGTTAGACTGTAAACAAAGCAGGATGAGGCTTTGCTCTTGCTCTTTTTTTTTCCCTAAACAAAGCATTTACTGATACGAAAACAGCCAAGCAACTACCAACTATTGGGAACATTACTTGTTAGATGGATTTTATAAAGTAATATATATTTGCAAATCTTGTGTTTTAATTTAAAAAATAATTTGTAGCAAATTCAGACTTGCTATGCCTGACTTTGAAGTGCATTTTCTTTTGTATACACTAACAATTAGAAATTCTGGGAAGAGTAATAGCCTTTATATTTAATACTTGTGTTGATAAGAAGCTCTATCTGTCAAGTGTCAGAATTGTGAAGTAATGCTGCGTGGCCTCTATGGCCTGTGGAATACTGAGTTAATTGTGATTAGCGAACTTCATGAACAGAAAGGCCATTCAAACATTGAAACAACATGTTAGCCTATTTCTCTGTGAATCCAGTGTATTGAATTCATAATATTTACATGCTGAGTTCTTCAGATCTTTTTCTCCGTGACCTCGTTGTCTTAGAAGTTATTGGTGGGAGATTATCTGTCAGTCTCTTCACGTTATATCTGTGCAAGTATGGCCTAAGGAAAGGTTGTGATATGTTAGGAGACTTGTCTGTGTATTTGTATATTGGCTGAATTGCTTGCTTATTTCAGTATATTTGATTTTCATTCATCCAATGAGCAAACAGATTTCAGGAAAAAACTTGAGTACTCATTTATGTAATTTGGGAGCACGCAAATATTAATTTATTAAGTTCTAATTCAGGCAGTTATTATCTGGTTATCAAAGTTGGTCAGCTGAAACGTACACAGTGTTGTACGTATACCCTCCTATTCTCAAGGGGATGTGAAATTCAAACTGTCACTTGCGTGCAGTGGATTGAGGTTCCCAAATTTAGTTTCTCTTTGCAAGAGTATGCGTGCCTTCCTGGCAGCTGCCCTGGAATTGATAGCAGAGAGAGAAGACTGTGTCTGTGCTGTCAAGACAGATCACTTTCATGCAAGGTCAGAAGACTGTCCAGCTCTGTTTCTACAGGACTTTCATTGAAACATTGTTTTTATGTTGTTTGACCAAATTACACTGCACGGTATGTATTCCTCCTTCTGTGCTCCATGGTTCATGTCTTCCACAATACAGCAGCCTGTGTTACAGATCCCTGCTTGCACATGGGTGGTATTGCAGAGTTATAAAATCACTCGGTGGTTTGGGTTGGAAGCGACGTTGAAGATCATCTATTTCCAAATGCTCTGCTGTGGACAGAGGTGCTGCCCACTAAACCAGGTTGTGGTATTTCACACAGGATTTGAGGACACCACGAGTGTGATGTGTGTTCTTGGGTGCAGCTGGACATGGCCAAGCCGTGTCCATGCATTCTAGAAGATGAGCATTTCCCCAGATCTCACTGTTCAGTTGTATGCAGCATCATCATGTTGTTTTTCCTGTGTTAAATCTATAGCTATAAGCAACAGCCTAATATATCTCAATTTGTGAATCTTTAGGCTAGGGTAGGTGAGCAGGCACTTGCTTAAACCAGATGCTAAATGTTTTAGGACTGTTTATTTTCCCCAGAAGAACTTCAGGATTGCAGGGTTGCACACAAAGGGAAGCCTCTGTTAAGGCCCATTTCTGCCTAGAGCTGTGGCATACATGAGTTGAAATTTCAATTTGCTATTCTGGAAAACATTGGACAGCCTGGGCCTGAACCTCATGCAGTTTACAGCTGGCTATCAAAACACAGAAAAGTGTAAATTGGTACCTCATTGTTCTAGCATGTAGGAAGTAACCTTCAGAGACATTTCCCAGTCATCATCTTATGGTTCTCTAGTGCTTGTTTGTTTTGAAAAACACTTTGTTTCTGACTGTATTTACACTGTCTTTTGTTCTGTTGGTTTTTTTTGTTGGTTTTTTTTGTTTTTTTTTTTTGTTTTGGTTTGCTCTGTTTGCTTACATCTCTTTTAACTTATATTCTATAAAGGTTTCTTTTGACTCAACAAAACACCTCAGTGATGCATCAATTAAGAAGCGTCAGCTTGAAAGGCAGAAGCTTCAAGAGCTTGAAAAGCAGAGAGAAGAACAAAAACGCCGGGAGAAGGAAGCTGAGGAAAAACAAAGAGAGGAAGAAAGGTAGTTATTGCTTATGGCTCTCAGTTATATCCTGAACAGTAAAGTATGGCTAAACTGCAGTTACTCATTCCTGTTTGCATCAATAGAAAACAACTGAGTACTTGAGAAGTTTACTTATTCCTGCAGCTGAAGCAAAGCACTTAAAAATGAGTGAGAATATTGTAGTCCTTTCAAGGTAGTAAGGTTCAGGGATTGTGGGACTTGGAGATGAAGAAGGATAGTTTGAACTTTTTTTTTTCTGTAAGTATTTAATTCTAGGGTCTTGAAACACATTTCTTCTACTAGTAAGTAACAAATATTGTGAAGTTTGTTTGCTCGTAGCATTGGTATTTTTCTAGAAAAGAATGAGATGAAAGCATATTGAACAGTGGTATTTTAAGAAAATGGATGTAAATCCAGATGTCAGGTGACAATTATTCAGAATATAACTGTTAATGCAGATTTTTGATGCCCATTTGTTTTGATGGGTATAATTTCTCACTGCTTAATTTCTAATTATTTAACAGTTTCTAGAAGTGTGATGTAAACCATCTTATTGAAGCAGAACTATTAATTTACTCAGTAAGTTATTTAGGTTGTCACATATACTTCTGTTTGGTTCAACATAACAAACCTGCAAAATAGTCAGTTTCTTTAAAATAATCCATTGTAAGTCTGATCTCAGAAAGCTTTAGCATAAGCTACTGTTTTTCCTTGGTGCCTGCAATGAAAAGTACCAACCCACGCACTCGTTAATTGGTTTGGAAATTTTCATCTCACTGTGATGATTGATGCCTAGCTGCCCAGTAATGTATCATTATTGTCTCTATAGAATTGTTTTTTTTTTTTTTTTTTAATCTCTTATAACCATGTTTTATGTTTGAATATCAGCATATTTTTAAATATTGACAAGCTGGTGATTGTTTTTATCAGCACACGTAAAGGCTAAAAAATGCACTGTTTTTTATTTCAGTTATTCAGTAATCAACAAACGTATATTAAGAAAAAAACTAATTCAGAGTACGAAATATATTTTTATATGTAGCCAGAGTCTAAAGTTGCACCTGCCCTAGACAAGGTAAAAATCTAATCTCATTTTAGGAAGCAGAGAGAACTTGAAGAATATGAGAGAGAGAGAAAAAGAGAAGAAAAATTGCGCAAGAGAGAACAGAAGCAGAAAGATCGTGAAGTTCGACGAAACAAAAAGCAGCTTGAGAAACTTCAAGCTGAAGAACAAAAGAAACTTCAAGAGAAGATAAAGTTAGAAGAAAGGAAGCTCCTGTTGGCACAGAGAAATCTTCAGTCCATTAGGCTAATTGCGGAACTGCTAAGCAGGGCAAAGGTAATATTATTTATTGCAAAAGCTAATGAGAAACCCGGCAGAACAACTGATGTAGGTGGGAGTGGGGGGCTGCTGCTCCTCATGGGGTTGTACTAAACCTGTTGTTTAGTTCAAAAATTGAAAACATTGCAATGAGCCCTTGGTAAAATGTGCACATAAAGGTGAATGAAAAAGTGAACTTGAATCTGTAGTCCTTCCAAGACTAATTGGTAGTCCTCTCAAGGCTAGGAAAAGAATGTAAACATGATAACGTTAATTAAACAGACGCTAAGATATAAGACTCCTCATTTCTGATTTGGGTTTTGGTACTCTTTCCACTGTAGCCTTCAGCAGTTCCACTATTTCAGGTTTCAGAGAAAGGGGTTTCATTATTTGATGTTTAAAAAAACGTGTAGAATGATTTATACTCCGGAGCAAGTACTGTCAATTAAAGTTTTGAATGTTAGATTCTGTCTCTAATGGTGATGGTTTTATTTTTTCTCTAGTATTTGATTAAGATTTGGGTAAAGTTTTGTTAAGGTATTATGTAATACACTTGAAATTTTTTTTGCAGGAATGAAAAGCAGTGTGGCAAAGCACACTTTGTTCTTTGATGCTGGTCTATCCCAATAGTGTTTTTGAATTAGAGCTCATACAGGGCTAAATGGTCAATTGTATGCTGGGAGAAAAGAGGAGTAGTTCTTGTGGATTTTGTGGCCAAGTAGACTCATAAAATAGGAGTTTTATTTTCTGTCTATAATATTGAGGACTGCACCAAGCCATTTGGGGTGGAATTTAAAAAAAAAAAAAAAAAAAAAAAGTTTGAATCTCTCTTTAGTGTCATGTGTCAGTAAAGTGACTGACAATGTGAGAATCAGTTTCTACGTGACTGCTTTTTTTTTTTTTTAATAGATCTATTGTAAAATAGTTTATGAATTATAGGTCACAAAACTGTAGGAGAAATTAAGTTTTAAATTTGTCTGAAACCTTCAAGTGTTGAGCTTGAGAATTATCAAATATTTCAAATTGCATATGTTGCTCTTGCTTGTGTGTTACATTTCTCATACTAAGGGTGCATAAAGATGAAGCTTTTCTTTGCATTGTGAAACTGCTGAAACTGAATCCACAAAATTCTTGTCGATGTTATACTGATATTTCACTTTACAACAACTGCATGTTACAGCATTCTTTATGTATTTATTTATTTTTATCTCCTGTAGCAGAGGAAGCAATCTTTTTATTTTAGGACCTTCAACGTCTGTTCATAAGACATTTTATTTTCTTACCAGTTTGCTGCTTATGTGTTATGGTACGACTTGGAAGCATGAACAGATCTATAAGTATTTTCTTTACTGTTACTTTCCCTTTCATTGTCTTTCAGACAGTAAAGCTTTTGGAACAAGAACAAAATGAAGAAAAGATCCGTCTTCAGCAACTAGAGGAGAAACGAAAGCTTCAGGAGGCTGAGCTCAGACGTGTGGAAGAAGAAAAAGAAAGAGCACTGGGGTTGCAAAGAAAAGAAAAAGAGCTGAGGGAGAAACTACTGAACAATCTTCTTAGCAAGAAAATGGATGCAGTTCATCAAAGCAAAGAAGAAACGGAAGCATCTCAGTCTGGCACTGTGAAAATTGCTAGTGATGTTCCGCACACCGTGTCATCCAGCTGCATCACTTCTACCTCAGGACAGGCTGTTACAGACAAACTGGCATCAGACTCTCAAAGAGAACTACCATCCCCTGAGAATGTAAATGCTCAATGCAAGTATTTGAATGGCAATATTCATGACAGAGTTGATGTCAAAGAAGGTCAGAAACTTCATACCACGGACTCGGAGAGGTGTTCAGAGAAAAGAAGTTCAACACTGTCATGTGTTCCTGCCAATAACCAGAAGCAGAATACCTGCAAGAAGGACTCGCGCTGTGAGCAAAGCAAACAAAGCACAGAGCCAAGGAGAAGAAAGAGCCGTTCATGTAGCAGCATAAACACTGATGAGAGTAAGGGTAAGCGAGAGAGAACCAGGCACAGAAGAGATGCGACTTACCAGGATGAAAGAAGGAGGAGGGAAAGGAGGTATTATAGACACTCTAGCAGAAGTTACAGTCCTCGACGAAGTCATAGTCCTCGTCGAAGAAGTGTAAGCCCCAGACGTTCACATTATAGAAGAACTCACAGTAGTGAACGTAAACGAGACAGAAGAGAAAAAAGCCGTAGTCGCAGAAGCTCAAGCAGGAAACGAAGGTACCGGAGGAGATCACTGAGTAAGCAAAGGAGTACTTGGAGTGGGTAGTGGAGGCCCCGACTGTTTGAAAAGGCTGTGGTTGGACACAAGGGCGAGAAAGTCGTAAATGAGACCTCACTGGTGTGACTGCTATAAGAAAACACTTCTGATTCAACCAATGCATAACTTGCATCTAGTCCCTAAAATAGATGCCTGATTTTTTTTGAAGTTCTGTTGTGCTTTGTTGTCTCTTTCTAGGTTTCTACCACAATGTAGTTGTTCTGCTTGTATTTGAATTCCTACTGTGCTAAAAGCCAACCTGCTTTCTGGATTTTTTTTATTTTTATTTTTATTTTATTTTATTTTTTTTTTTCAGTTTTCTAAATTGTAATTTCAGTTGATTTACTTTTTCCTCTCTTATGTATGTGCCAGTTACAGGAACTCCAGTTGTGACAAGCTTTGACCTACAGATTTATCTAAAATGCTTTCTGGTGTACTTAATGAAATCATGTTTAACAAAGTAGAATTTTTCCTGATTGAGACAGATAACAAGACTTTCGTATGATTCTTAAAACTGACTATTAAGATATGCAGGAAATCTTTTAAACTGCTGTGATTCCTTCATACATCTGTATAGTGCCAGGCTTTGTTGCCCAAGCTATTCTGGTATGTAATGCCCTTTGTGTAGTAATACTTTCCATGTAAGAAAGGCACACTGGTGTAGGAAGTAAAAAAGCAGTGGTAAAAAGGTGGAAAAGTTGTTTTGTTGCCTTGTTGACATACTTGGCTTTTAATTACTTCGGGTGATGTTAGAGCCACTTGAAGCGTTTTTTCAGGTACGTACAGAGCTAGCCATTGTCTTTTGAAAAAGGGGCCTTCTTGCTAAATTATTTTTACTTGTGGTGTTGGAAAGTAAGGCTGCAGTGTCTCTTGTTAAATGCATTTAAGACTACATTTGCTTCTAAAATGGAGCTCAGGAATATGAAAAGCTATAACGTTACAGTGAAAGAGTTTATTTTGCCTTTTTATGGTAAAATTAAAGAGAAACCTGTTTCCAGTGAACTGAAGTCGCTGTTTTCATGTGTCAGTATGTTAATATCTGCAGAATTGTTGTATGAGAATCATTTTGTTTAAAACAAACAAACATTTGAATAATGAGGCTTAGCTGCTTGTCTTGCCAGTCCTGTCATATACAGCTGCATCCACTGTTAATTCAGCAGGATGTGTGCTCCTGGGGTGCAGTTTTCCCTACACTGATGTGGGGAGTGCCTCTTTGTTTCTCTCCTTGAATCCACAGACTGATTTATCTAGTCATCTCAATACCACCAGTTTCCTGAATTCTGAGCAGCTGCTTTTGTTGATGAGTTAATTTTCTACAGTCTTTGCTGAAGTATTAGAAATCTATCTACTTGAAGATAAACTTATATTTTGTAACAGTTTGGCTGAAACCCACTATAATGTTGATTGCAAGTTTTGATGGAATGCCTGTTTGTAAATCTCTGTGACTCTAGCCTGCTATCAAATAACTGATGTGCTATCCATGGTAACGTCATATTTGAGGGAAGGAAAAAAAAACCAACTGTGATTACATCTGCAGTTCTGTAAGAAGTTGACCTAAGGCTGTCAATACCAATGTTTTTGAGCTCAGGGTTAGGATTCTTACTAGTTTAGTATTTCCACAATGTATCCTGTGGATTTCCATTGGGATTTATGTCAGGATCTTGGCAATTAATATATGTAATTGGGGAAATGCTAGTATATAGTGCTACTTTCAGGAAGCCTTCATGCTGTTAATGCACTGTGTTATTGCCAAATGTGAAAGTGCTTAAGGCAGTGGCAGTCATCAAAAAGTGTTCATATTAGGAAAATCCAAGAGAGATTATTTCTCGATACAAAAGAAAGCAGTGCTGGATAGGTGGTTTGGCTTTTCGCTCTAAAGAAGGCACCAAGAGTAGGCTTGATATCCCAACCTGAAGTGATTAAATTCAGGTTAAATTCCCCTGATGTCCAATGCAGTGTCTGAGATCAGAGCAATCAGGGGCTGACAGAGGCAAGGGGAAGGATGTTTATCTGTCAGGCTTTGATTGTTTAGCCTGACACATCATATTGAGCACTGTCTTCATACAACATACAAAAAGTACAGTAGCATAAAGTATTCAGTTGATTAAAAGCCTAAAAGTGCTTTGAAGCTACTTGCAAATGCTTACTTAAAATGTGAGGAGAGAATATGAAGGTAGTTGTCTTTCAGCCAGCTTGACCCAATCACAGCCTCTTAAAACTACTGCTTAAAGTTGCCCAATAAATATGCTCACTGCAGAATTTCATCTAGTATTAACACTTTGAGGTATTGTTTCAGATGCATGTTTTGCTTCAAAGCTCTCCAAAGTCTTTTCAGTGCTGAATCCACTGAAATGAATATTGCATCCTGTTTCCTTGTAACCTGGGTCTGGCTGGGCTAACTTTAACTTCATTCATAGCAGTGAGCAGGTTGGTGGTGCTTGGTTGTTGTTATTCAGTTACATAGTGAGATGCACAGTGACATGGACTCCAAAACAAACAAAAAAAATAATAATGCCATCCTATGGTACCTGGGACTGCAAGATAATTTTTTGTCAGCTGAATGACAGGCATGGTACAGTGGTACTTCTTTATAGACCAGCTTCTTTGTCTACTCCATCTGTTCTATTTGTTGGTAACCCAGGACTCGGCATGTTCTAGTCTATTTCACTCCATATGGCCTTGATAATGATGCCTATAGCTGAATGCTTTTGTACTGCAAGTAACCAACAGCACCCACAAGGCAGTCAGTTTAAAACCTGTTCAGATATTTTTCTACTCTGTGATAAGTGTGGATGTACCGTGGAACTGTAGTGGGCGCCACCACGTTTCTGTTATTGGTTCCCAAATTCAGCATTGATGATGTCTTTGAACTGCAAAGAAACTTGTTGAGACTGTAATCTTTTGATACAAACACAGCTATAATTATGTTCTGCTCTGCCCAGTACCATCTATTAAAATTTTTTTCTTATTGCTGAGGTATGTGCTTGTAATACTTCAAAAACCTCGGTGGTGCGATAACATGAAGAACATTATTTTTGATAGTAATCACATGTTCTGTATTGATTATATGTCATTATATCTCTACCAAGTGCATTCTAGAGGTCTTTGTGTTTCAAATGAAAGAATCTGGAATACCAGCAGGCTTTATAATGGCTTCTAGAAGATTACATATTACAGTCACTGATATTTTGCTCTCTTCTGGAAGAATATTGTGATGCTGATTGTCTGCTTGTATTTGCAGGACTGACTTTGAGGAGCTGAAAAAATTAGTTGGTCTTTACCTTCTTTAACATTCATTAAGAGTTAACAACTAATAATTATCAAAGACATCCCAAAATGCTTTTGAAGTACTGAATTTATATTGATATGGTGAATATTGGACAGATACCGACTAGCACGTAAGGCTACTCTGTTAACTTTACTCTCAAGCATTTAGCTGCTAGAAATCCAACTGTGAGAATTTATGCAAAGGTATCTATTTGCATGTTTTAACTCCTGAAATTGGGCTATGAGAATTATGTACCAATGGTTATCCGACTCTTACTCCTTGCTTTGACTTGCCGTGAGATATGCATAACTTTTGTTTCATTGCATCAAAGTTATACATGTATTATCCCACTTGTTAGTGTTCCTATTTATTTCCCTTGCAAAGTGACTGGAAATAGAGATTGATATCAGCGTTTTTATCTGAAATATGGCTGGAAGAGTAGCTTATTCAACAGAAACTACTTCCTATACACAGGAATGCTCCAAGCCCTTCAGTCTCTTGTTGTGAGGCTTTTCATCTGTTTTCATCTGCTTACTGGTTGCCGTGGTAATTTTGATAATGGGCAAGTCTTACTGCCAGAAGTAATTGGGATGAGTAAGAAGTGGTTACTAAAACCATGACTATATCCGTATTTCTTCTAATTGAGTCTGCCTTTGTAGAGTAAGCTATTCAGTGACATAAAATAAAGGGTATGGTTGATTAGGTTGTGCTAATAAAACGTTTCAAATGTCATGTGAAAATTGCATCTTGAAAACTGTTAAGAGTAAATGGTAATTTTAACACTGGCTTCCAACATAGCAAATATGGGATTGTGTAGTTGATGACTGATCAGTGCAGTCTGGACATCACAGGTGTCAGCTTTAAGGCAGTTTTGAACACACTGTGTAAGAGACTTGCAGCTGCTCGTGTTTAAGAGCAGGGGTACAGGTATTAGTTAAGGCAGCAATTAAACCGAGTAGTTTGGTATGTGCCTTAATTTATAAATGGGTAAGGAAAAGCAACCTCTGTTAGCTTGTACTGTTATACAGGTTAAATCTTTTTTTAAATGATGATTAAAAGAAAATATATGCATTGCCTATGTCTGATATGCTGCCTTTGAGGTTTGGTTATAATCTGGATGCAACAGTCATTTCATTAAGTTTATATTGTATTATATTGACGTGGTCCTTCTCCAGCCTGACAAGCATGTTAATTGCAGAGTCTCTCTTGCAGAATCACAATAAATTTACAGAGCTGTCTCTAGAGTGTGTATAAGGCTGCAAACGGGTTGCAGTTCTTGCTTCAGTATGGGGTATGCAGAAGCGATCCCATTGCTGTCTTATGTTCTTATGTGTAAGTGTCACTTTACTGGTATCAAAAGGAAGTGTACCAGTATTTTTCTGTTGTACCTAATCTGAAGACTGAAGGCCTGTAATGCATGGCCTTTTTTTTTTTTTTTTTTTTTTTCCTAATCATAATACAGAAAGCACACTGTACCAATTTTCCTCTTACACGCTGTATGGCCCCAACAGCATCTTCTGCTACCTAACAATAAATCTGTAGATTGGTTTTGCCATAGGTACAGGTACAACTTCTGAAAGTATAAAGCTGTTTGGAATGTTCTTCAGTTGATAACTAATCTAGTCACATGTGCACTGTGGCAGCTGTAAAGTGAGTTCCCCCTGGTCTGGGTGGGATGCTCAGGAGTGCCATCCTTGAAACGATTATTTGTAGGACAAAGAAAAGGGTTGATGGTGTGGGGGTTCTCTGGGCAGCCCAGAAGTCTCAACCTGTCCAGCAGCAAGTGCCCAAGCAAGTATTTATCATCTTGCAGGGATAGATCTTCCCTGCAATTCTGTGCATGACTATGGGAATATGCCTGAATAATCTCCTAGGAAGTACTAGTAGGAGTGTCTGCTACTGTCTACCTTAACCAAGAAAGGGAAGGACTGTCAGTGTCTTTCCCTTTTGCTGTCTGCCCTGAATGTTGATCACAAAGAGCATAAGGCTGTAACAAGCATTTGAGATGTGTCCGCAGGTGATAAGAGGGGTGCTTACCCATGTCAAGCCATGGGGAGACTTGTCACTGAAGCTCAGTTTGGAAGTAACATTGCTTATGACTTCAAATATGTTCTCAATCAGAGTTTCTGCTGAGAAAGGGGAAAGAGACTGAGCTGGGTATACAGGATTTCCTGCCTGCTACAAATGGCTGCCAGTACTGTATGTGATGTAAACAGGAAAAACTAAAACTAGCTGGTTTCAAAACTGGTAGCCAAACATGAGAAGAACAAGAAGTGAAAAAGAAGAAAGTTTCATTGAAGCTGGATGTTCAGACAAAGAAAAAATATGATACTGTCTTAGCTTTTTAGCATTCTTTTTTTTAAAAAAAAAAACAAAAAAAAAAACAAAAAAAAAACCATCAGCTATTATCTTAATGAACTTCCAGGCCAACAGACACCTGACAATAAACTCAGTATGTTCAGAGGCTGAACGTTAGTGAGAACAGTTGTTTCCATGGTAGTGTTATAGAAGCTTGTTGGTGTTGTTGTGTCCCTGAGATTTATTGCTCATAAAGAAAGTTGTATGCATGAATATACTGTCAGCTGTCATTTCTCACCAGCAGGCACATTAGTTTTACTTGAAATATGTTTTATTCATTAAGAATTTCTTTTAAGCATTATACAAAAATGGTGTTTTGTTTTTGTCATATTTGTCTGTAGTGCAAAGATGAATTTATTACCAGAGCAGAAACCTGAAGATAAAGTATCAGCTTTAGCCTGAGTGTGATCTAAGTGCTATGACAAAAACCTTGATAGGGTTTTCAGAGGCAGAAATCCACTGCAAGTTCATCTCCATGAATGCATTTTTAGCTTACAAGGGGCTTAGGCTTTAAGCCCCAGTAAAGTTTACTTGGAAACAGCAACACAGTGCATGTGGCTCTAGATCAATCTGATGTGAGTTATCCGTAACCCTCCTCCCCTATATCTCTCTGCTGGTAGTAATCCCATTAGATGATTGCATCTGGTGTCCTTGACAGATGGATTTAGTCAATTGAAAAAGAACTCCAGGTGGTTTAATCGACTGTGTGGTTGTTTTATAACCAGAGCCTCTTGTACCTACAACTTTGCCTCAAGTGGAGTGGATCTACGGCTCATTACTGGGCTCTATCAGTTATGCACATAACCATTTTGTTATTTAGTTAGAACTACAAGAATTGAGATGTTTTAAGCATTTTCTTTTCCTGTAGAACTGTCTTTAGAATGGGTCTGAGGAACAGGGGAGAACAGTTTTAGATTTGGTGAAGTGAATGAATTTTGCAGAATCACAATTCCAATATGCATTACCTAAATGATAGCTGTGATTAGTCAATATCTTTTGGGGTGTGGGGATAGCTGGGGAAGATGCTTTTTTTTTTTTTTTTTTTTTTTAGTGTAGCCACATTATTGGAATCTGTTGTCTAGTTTTCCTTCAAAGAAGCCACCTCTTGTATAAATCAGCTCACATTTTACAGTCGCAGGCAAGGAGGTATGGTTCGATCTGCAGCATTCACAATAAAAAACCAGCAGAATCTAATCTGTACAGACACATCAGGCAAGGCCATAACACTGTAATTGCAGGCTGTGTTGTCCAGGATGGTGAACTCTGTACAGTTTGGGTGAGCTGTAGCTTTTTTATATTTGGCAGAAACGCGTTGGTAATGCAGTACACCTTGTGTTGATAGAATATAGGAAACATAGATGGTTTTTGCGTTGTGTACAGAAGGGAAAAAGGCTGATAACTACTTCAAGAGTTAGTTACAGTTAGCTAGTTATATTTCACTGTTTTATTACTGGCTGAAACAAATACAGTATTTTCTGGCTATAATGAAAGGAACATAATAGAAAATATGGATTGTCAAAAGGAAACTTTCAGTTGTTAAAGTTTTGCTGCATCCTCAGAGTGGCAAAAAGGAAAGTATAGGAAACTGAATTGGCCTGTTTCTTCTAAAAATGAGGTAGGATCGAAGGAAAAGCACTGAACTGGCCTTCTGCAGTTGCAGATAAATACAACCCTAATTCCTAGGAAAAGGAGAACATCAAAATTTTATGTTGGGACAGTAAGTGCACCTTTTTAAAGATGCAGTGAGATAAAATACACAAAGTGTTGAGCTGCATTGTATTGCTCAGGTTTTGACTGTTAACCTTACTGCTGAAGCACGGAAAAAAACTACAACTGGAAAAGCATTATTTTGTAACATGTTGCCATGGCCATATCACCCAAGTCAGGTCTGATTTAATCTTATTGACTGAAGGGTCACTAAATGTGTAATATAAAAACTGTGATTCTTTCCTTTCTAGAAAGGGCCTGCTTTTACAAAATGCTGAGGGCATGATGACCAGCATTTACAAGCTGGTGTAATGAACAGTGAGGCTGATGATGAAGATGACATCTATTCCACCTCTGTCATTTGGAGGTCATCTCGTGGTCACCTGCAAAATAAAGGAAAACATGAGGAGTAAGTTTAGGGTTTTTTTTTTTTGTTTTTTGTTTTTGTTTTTTTGATTTTTTTTGTAGACTTTGCTTGCGTGACAACTGTCAGAACAAATTTATCACTGTGACAAAGCAGGACAGCAGACAGGCTCTTGTAGCCCTTCCTTGGTCTTGCTGTTTCTGTGCCTATGGATAGGATGTGCTTCATGGCAGTCTGTGGACCTGTGCCTGTCACAGCACTTCTCAGGTCCCCTCCTGCATGCTTTGCAGTAGTTATGTCATTCTTTAAATTGTATGGCTAAGCCTTGATGTCACGCTATTCTAATCTGAACAGGTCCCTGTTTCAGTGGTATCAAGGTAAAGACTGTGTGTGTCTCCTAGCTCATGATGATTGATGGATGAGTGAAACTGGGAAGGTCAGAGATGCTTGGCTTGGCTAGGAGGATGTCTAGACCTTTCTGAACTGAGTGGATGCTCCTCCACTCATAACCCATGAGAATGTCCCAGTTTCACTTCTGAAGAAGCATGCCACCAAGTTGTCTTCTGTCCTCCATTTCATTGGGCTTCCTGTACTAGGAATGTCTCTCAGCATCAAGACATCAGTGTGATGGGATAGAGCTGCTTTTGAAGAAGCCTAGGATAAGACTTGGGTTTGGTTTATGAACTGGTGCATTATACTGAGTTCAGGTTCTTCATATCTGCTCTGTATTGTGATCTTCAGAGCTCGTTTTTTCCTCAGACATCTTCAACTTTCAGTTGTTTCTGAAATACCATCATGTTAATTGACCACTGAACCAATGGTATTTGCTTTAATCTGCGCCAACACTTCTTAGCCTGGTTCTTGATGATGAAAGATGCAAAGAAATAGTTGAGGCTGCCTTAAAAAAACTGTTGAAGGTAAATAACTTAGCTTATGTGTTTGTTAACCAAAGTGTTTCTCAGAAGCAATGAGATTAAGTGGATCAGCTGGTGTGCTGTGCCTAGTGGAAAGAAGCTTATTTAAATTAAGAGGAGCAGAGAACCTGTGTCTCAGTACTAAAGGAAGATGGACTCCACAGAAGACCTTGAGTATCCTCAAATCATCTTTCAATACAGCAATGGATTTTTAGTCTCAAAGGTAAGAACCATAAATCAGTCTTGGATAGAAATCTTAAAAGCAAAGTGAAAGATATACTCAAAAATCTCACCTTAGTTCCTTAATCTAAACCTTTAGAAAGAAAATTGTCTCATAGGAAACTATCCTATCTCCTCATCTAGCTGTGAAGGAAATTTGAGAAGACAAAAGTTTGAGAACTTTGGCTCCTCAGGTTAGAATTAATGTTTATTGAGATCCCACTGACCTTAGGATGAGCAGATCTTGTCGCTGCTGGAGGCTTTGAAAGCACAGTGCATTATAGCTGAGAACTTGTTGTCTGCCTCAAATGAGCAAGGCTCCTTATATCATGGGATTTCTTTTCTTTTTTTTTTTTTTTTTTTTGGAGTTTGAGAGCCAGAAGACTGCCTTGCGTTTCTGCCTTTTCCCTTTTCATACCCAACAAATGGTAAGACTTTTCAGATTTGTTCTGAGAGAGTTTCCTTTCTTCTCACATGATTTTTTGATTTATATTTTGCAGAAGGCAATTTTTGGTAACTTCCATTTGTTGTCACTTTTTGACTTTAAAAGGATGGTCTTCTTTAAAGCTATTTTTTCCAGACAGCATCTGATCATGGCACAAGGTTAGAATGAATAGTTGTAATTTCCTTAACACTTGCTGATGTTTGCCTTTGTGTGTGGACATAGGCAGAAAAATCCTGTCTTCCAATGCAGTGGAGGTTTTTTCTTCATTTACAACTCTAGTTATCTTTCCTACTGTCTTCTGCTGCACCTCTAGCCAACATGGTAACAAAAGGAATACACTTCAGAGGTCTGTAAATGCTGCTGAATCCAAAGGCTCCAGAAGTGCAGAACACTTAGTGAAGAGAGGAAAAAATAGATGACGACAGACCTTTCTGCTTGGTGAGAAATAAGATTGCCCAGCACTTTCAAAATTAAAAGCAATATGATGTTTTTGAGAAGCAGTCTCAACTTTGGTTAAGCCATGCTGTTCTTACTGAGGGTAAGAGTAGCTTCCCTTGGACGTTATCAAATCACTGTATAATCAGTAGTCCAATGAGCTGATGACGTTATGCAGGTTTTGGGGGGCTTTTAGGTGGTCAATGAAATAGGTTATCTGCTACTTACAAATTTGACTGTTTACAGCTAGAGAAGGATATTTTTGTTATGTGTAGTTGTGTATGTCTGTCTTAAGGCTTCTCTCTAAAGCTTATACATACACCTTCACTCTTTTTGAAAAGACAGTGCATTTTTGTTGGCCTGAATAAGGCTGCCATCTCGGTTGAGACAAAACTCCCTTCCCTGGAGACTCTGCTGTAGCTGTGGACTTTGGTACCTGAAAATAAATCAGTTTTGTGTGTGCGTATTACTCAAAGAGGGTCTACAGAGTGGGATATCCACCCCTTCCCTATAGCATATGTTAAATAATTAGTTGAAAGGGGAGGGGAAAAAAAAAAAAGAAAGAAAAAAAGAATGACCCCCTCCTCTGAATAAGACCAAACCAACAAAACATAAAGCCAACAAACTCACAGTCTTACCTTTGCTTAAGTTCTCCAAGCCAAAAAAAAAAAATCCCAAAAAACAGAGCAACCAAACAAGTGAGACTTGTAAATGTGTTCTGAAACAAAGCTAAAATCAAGAACATTCACAACCGAAGAATGGCCCTTAAGCATGAACTTTATAAGTCTGAAAAATTGTTTGGTTTGGCTAGTAAACATAAAAATAAGGTTGCACTATAAGGAATCTATGGCATTATCAGTGCTTAGAGAATATTCAGCTGGACTTGTGCATATAAAATAATTTTTTTTTTCAGGTAAAAAAAATATTTTATTATGTGCATATTTTCTCCAACAAAACAACTTGGAAATGCAGTTAACTTTGGTACTTTCACCTGAGCCCTTCCTCTCACTTCCAGGTTATGTTCACTGCCTGTGAGTTAGGAGTCTTCGATCTTCTGCTGGAGTCAGGACAACCTCTATCTTTAGATGTCATTGCTGCACGCTTGGGTACAAGCATCATGGGGATGGAAAGACTTCTGGATGCCTGTGTGGGATTGAAGCTTTTGGCAGTAGAGCTGAGACGAGAAGGAGGTAAAGAAGGAAGATGAAGGGGAATCACAGAATGGTTGAGATTGACGAGGACCTCTGGGTTCATCTGGTCTGACTCCTTTCCAGCAGGGCCACCCAGAGCAGGGTGCCCAGATCAATGTCCAGGCAGCTATTGGAGATCTCCAAGGAGGAGATTCTACAGCCTCTGGGAGCCTGTGCTTTTTCACCCGCACGACACAGAAGTGCTGTCTGGTGTTCAGACTTCCCTTATTCTTGTTTGTGCCCACTGCCTCTTGTCCTGGCACTGGGCATCATGAAAGAGAGCCTGGCTCCATCTTCTTTGCACCCTTTAAAGGGTAGAAGGAAAAAAGGAAAACTCTTAGAGTTCTCATGATTTTGAAACTGAGGTCCAGTGTGAGGAAAGGTGATACCTAGTCTTAGGCCGGTTACCATAGCTTAAAGAAGAGATCATCTGAAAGAAGCAGGAAATGTCGGCATGATTGGAGACATACAGAAACTCTCTCTTGGGGTTTCGTTTATCTCTAAACTTCTTTGTGCAAGAGCTTTAAATGATCTTGTACAAGATAACTATCACTACAGAACTTGTGTCCAGAGAAGTATGATGTGTGGGCATGATTTTAAGCTTTAAAACAAAATGTGAAGGCAACTTAAAAGCACATTTGTTTTCTTTGGAAGTTTTACCATTGTGTGAAGGAGCTTGTTAGGTTTCTGGTCTGAACTGAGAAGTGACAGGAATTCCATCTTGCCCTGAAGTCTTTGAGTCCATGTAATCAGAAAAGGCTGTGCCCATCAGACATCTAGTGATGATGAACTTTGAAATGTTTGAGTCCTGGTGTGGTTGTGTTTTCTTGCCCTATTTCAGGCTTACAGCAGGTGCTCTAGGAGTTCAGGGAACTTATTCTGACAGCAGAAGCATGTAGATAAATAATGAACCTTACAAAATGTTCCTCTTGCTGTTCCTGAGATGTTTGACTCTGAAGGAAACATAGGTAGATAGTGTTTACCCATGCTAAATGGGACAATGCAGATTTCACCAGCCCTCACCAACCCCAGAATACTGTGCTACACATTACCTTTGGAAGAACTAAGTGTAGAAGCAACGTGTTTCTCTGTTGGGATGTACAGATATGTTCTGATAATGTGTATATATATCATGCTGTACAATGGGCTTGGCAAGATGATATCATATATGTTAGTAAATGTATTTATTTCACCTCTTAGCCTTCTACAGAAACACAGAAATTTCCAATATCTACCTTACGAAGTCAAGTCCCAAGTCTCAGTATCATATTATGATGTATTACTCCAATACCGTCTACTTGTGCTGGCACTACCTGACTGATACTGTGAGGTGAGGATGAGGATGCGGGTGTTGCAGGCTACTTTGCTACATTTGTGTGTCTCTTCTTAGCGTCCCTAGAAGGGGTACAGAAGATATTGGATGGTTCTGAGAAAATAAAATTAAAAAAAAAAAAAAAAAAATCTACTGCTGTTGCTACTGCATGTTTGTCCATTTCTCCTCCTATCTCCTCCCTACAGTAGATCTAGAAAGGACCTCTGTGTGTTTTGGTATTTGGGAGACAACTTGTTCATTGCAGTTGCTTTTATTTTTGGAGACATCAAAATAAAGGATGAGTAGCAATGACTAAGGATACTTCTATTGCAAAGGCATAATAGAGTAGCTCACTATAGGGCATGGAGTCTCACTTATTCTAGTCTGCAACAAATGAAAAACTGGCTATGCATGAAGGTGGTGACTGGTGATCATCACACCAGTTTTGCACCTCTGCCTCAAATGTAGCTCCATGGAGAACAAGACATTCTTGTTGAAATATTTCGCCATCTTTTGGGAGTGGCAGGCAGGGATGTCATTACATCCATGGCACAGAGACATATAGTCTGTCTACTAACCTCAGCTCCTGTGTGTGTTTGCAGTAAAGAAGGAATCCATGCTAATATGATAATGTTTTGGGGTTTTTTTATTGCTATTTTAGAGAAGGAAGAAATCAATATGAAAGAGCTTTTGGCATTTCATCTGAAGACCTCTTTGGAGCCATGTACAGGTATTAGTATATTAATATAAATATATTTCTTGTGGTAGGCAAAATTTGTTTTTAATTATGACTGAGTTTTAATATTGTGATGTGAGAATTCAATTCATTAAAAACATCATGCAGAGTTTTCCCTTCTCAGCAATATCCATTACTGGAACACTTGGATATTTTGAATAGGAATGTATAATTTCCTATTATGAAAAAGAAATCTCAGGTCTCCCTGAAGTACAAGAACTAGCAGTAATACACTCATTGACTTTGCTATATTTAATTCCCAATTCAAGTGCATCAGTGCATACCTATTCCTTTTTGCTGGATAAGTCTCAAGCTTGGTTTATGTGCAAAGAGAAGATACTGGTTGCAAATAAAATGAGATGTCAATGCTTAAGCTAAATTTCTTAGTAAGAATTCTATGATAAGAGTCACTAAGAATACTATGAGTTACATTTCTAAGTTACGTTTCTGTATGCTGTGTCTGTTACTAGATCAGAAGAAGAAATGCTGAAGTTCTTGGCTGGCCAGAACTCAATCTGGAGTATATGTGGCAGAGATGTACTTACTGCATTTGACCTTTCTCCTTTCACACAGATTTATGATCTCGGAGGTGAGCATCAGTAGATCTTTTTCAAAAAGCCTCTGAATTATTTTTCCAAGCTTGAGGAGGGCAAATAAAAACATACAGAAGAGCATCTTCTATTTTATATGATGGGCAAAGCAATGGATAGGGTATATCTTAATCTTGTCAGCAACAGAGGGATGTTTTCTCATTCTGCATGTGTTTTTAAAAAATATTAGATTGGTGTGAGTATTAGGAAGCTCAAGTTTTTGTCCGTGGATTCTCATATGTGCATATAGTGGCTCATCTCATTTACATGTCAGATTTGCTCTTTTGTATTTCCTTGCTTGATATGTTCTTCCAGAGCCAGACTCTTTCTCCTACAGTCAGTGCCATTATATTGATGTGCCATTATGCCCGCACTCTCTTTCCCCATTGCTGCTGAGCACTGCTGAGATTTATGGAACCTGTTAGGTTACCTTACTGCTCCATCCCTCACTTGGCAGCTCTGTTTTTCACTTCCCACCTTTTGTGACCCACCACTGGCTGAGGTGCTGTGTAAGGGCTGTAAGAGCTGGAGCTGACCCTGCAGGCTGGAGTGGCCACTGCTGTCCTTCCTCTTCCTTTTCTATGGCACTTGAGGACAAACGTATGCCATCAGGTGCTGTAGAGCTGGATGCACCACTGCTGACGTTGCTTTACAGTAGGTGTGCAGAACAAGGTGGTTTTGTTTCAGCACTGATCTACTTTTCTCTCCACAAAGGTGGTGGAGGAGCTCTGGCCCAAGAATGTGTTTTCTTGTATCCAAATTGCACAGTCACTGTTTATGACCTGCCCAAAGTTGTACAAGTGGCCAAAGAGCGATTGGTTCCCTCAGAGGAGCGACGGATTGCCTTCCATGAAGGTAGGTGCAGACATCTCTGTGGGAAGGTGCTAGCAGTGGTGGGGCGATGTAGGCCTGCAGGGTTGTGGTGGGCAAGGGTTGCCTATGGCTGGTTGCTCACTGGGGAGATTGGTGACCAAAAGTGCCCTTGTTCAACACTGCCTTGAATTAGTCACTTATCCAGACAACGTGAAAGTACTGACAGCCAAAGTTGGTGTGCAGAGCATTGTGTGTTCCTCTTATCCAGTCCTCAAATAGCCTTTGTACCATCTGTGATGAAAATGTGTTTAGGGACATCTTGTGTTTAATGTCTTCAGAAATCTTTATTGAAAGGACTGAGTATTGCTCAAAGTTATGAGAAAAGAAAGAAGCTTTTGAAGAAGGGAAGAAATATGTTAAAGCAAAGATGAAGAAACAGGGGAAAGGCTGTATATGTACAGTGATGCAAAGAACTAGGAGTGCTGATGAGAAAGTAAGCTGTGAATAGAAAAATATGAATGCAGTAAATGCAGTACACCAGATGCTGAGTAAAAGGCATGACTGTGTAACTAGTGTTAGGAGGTGCAAACGTGTTTTCTCCTGATGGATTTATGGTGTAGCTCCATTTTACTGGGTTAGTCTGTTGAGGTCTGATGTGGGTCATAGGTCAAACCTAGAGTCCTTAGATTTTAAGAGAACAAAAGATACTTGCTGAACCTCCTCTTTGTTTCAGGAGTTTTGTGTGGAACACGTATTTTGCTTTACAGGAGATTTTTTTAAAGATTCAATCCCTGAAGCTGACCTCTACATTTTATCAAAGATACTGCATGATTGGGATGATGAAAAATGTGGGCAGCTGCTGGCAGAAGTTTATAAGGCCTGCAGACCTGGTAGGTGTGAGCTTTGGGGAAAAGAAAGGGAGACTCTCACCCATTAGTTATATGGATCACACAGCTTCAGCAACGGGATAGCCAAAAAGTGGGATGCTCCAATGCCTTTTCTCCCTTCTTGTCCTCTGTGATGAAAAAACAAGACTTAACTGAGAGGCTGCTGCTTATGGAAAGAACAGAATAGGATCTGGTCTAACAACTCAATTGAAAAATATCCCATCTTCGCAGGGTTTTCATAACACTCTTTGTTCAACCAGGTGGTGGAGTGCTACTGGTTGAATCACTCCTGAGAGGAGACAGAAGCGGACCTGTGGAAACCCAGCTGTATTCATTGAACATGTTGGTGCAGACAGAAGGAAAGGAACGAACAGCAGCTGAGTACAGCGAGCTCCTTGGGGCAGCTGGCTTCAGGGACGTCCGAGTCAGGAGAACTGGAAAGATCTATGATGCTGTTCTGGGGAGGAAATGATAGTGTCTTTTATTCTGTGTGACTAAGTACACGTGGACAAATGTGATATTCTTTTCGTAGAAGACTATTATAGATGTAGTTTTTATTGAAGGAAGTCAACTTCTCTGTTAGCTGATTATCAGGAGAATCATTAATAATACACTTTCGGTGTGTATAGGTTGTGAATTCAGCAGCCTGACTAGGGCTTGCCTTTGAATCTGAATAGCACAGAGAGAATTTGACATCTGTTCCACAGTAAATTACCCATGAAAGAAATGTGCAGTGTTGCTGCTAACCACTTTACATATTTTTCTTCTTTTTTATTTTTATTTTAAGTTTAACAGAGTACCTGACAAAAGCGAAGCTGAATTTTCATTTGTGGATTCCGGCATAATAAAACTGACCACTGTACTGAGCTGTGTTATATGCTTTTTTTTATTCCTTGGAACCAAAGTAGTATAAGACGACTATATTATATCCTTGTGGTTTATCTTGTCTGAGTTTCCAGAGAAAATCTCTTTGAGGTTTGGTGATTTTTAGCATGTAAAATGATTTATTTTTAAATTTCTTCTGGATTTGTGTTGAAGTTGAGAGAGAAAATTTTGTAGTCTAACTTGATGATTAGCTAAGCCTGGTGATGTTACTGAGGGAGTGGTGAGGTACTGAAGCAGATTGCTGTAGAGGTTGTATTTGCTTAGGTCCTGGAGGTATTCAAGGCTAGACTGGATGCTTCTCCATTTCTGTGTTTTGTTTTGTTTTTTTTTTTTAATTTTTTTTTTTTTTTTAACCTCCTGGACAGTAACCACATCATCAGATTCCCTGAATATTATTGCCATTATTTTTATCATCTTACTCACCCATTTCTTTCAGCATGGTTTTCAACAGTTCATTGTATTGTTTGATTTTGTGAGAAGCCCTGGGCAATCTGATCTAGTACTTAAGATAGCAAGTGGCAGCTCTGCCTGTGGCAGGAGGGGTGGGAGTGGTATAGGATCTTTATGATCCTTGAAGGCCTTTCCAACTCAAGCTATTCTGTTGCAGCTGGGAGGGAGAATGGTGCAGCCTTAGCGTTTAGCTGCATACTTGGTAAGTCTTCAAGAATTATCAGGAGACATTCAGTAAAATCATTTGGTCAAGCACTATCTGCAATAACTCACCCAGTTTTTGGAAGCAGAAATACAGACTGCTGGAGTGAGAATCATTTGGAAAAGGCAGGTCATTCTGTTGATGCAACATGAGCACTTGTTTGTTGCATATTTACCTGGAGACTGAGATGCTCTTCTTAGGAGCTCCTGAGAGATCTGCAGCAGGAAGGTGACTTTGCCAGGAGCTGCTGTCTGTGAGTAATTTGTTCTGAGTGCTGGCTGGCTAGACAGAGCGAGGTGCTGTGTCCTGCAGCAAGCAGGCACACATGCAAAGTAATCAAACGAGCAGCCAGTGGGCAGTGCGTGGGGCTGACTCAGGTCTTTGCTGATATCCCCATCCCCACCTTAAAACAGTTTAGAGAGATGTTTTTGCTTATTGGACCGCTTTGGTAAGGGTGGCAGTTTCATGCTATGGTGGTATCTGTGAATTAATTGCCTTTGTAAGTGAATGAATTAAGTGGCTAAGAATGAACCATCTACAGTTTTTTACCAAGGATAAATTAATGTTAATATTCTTGAATGAGGAGCACAGCAAAAATGGCCAATGATGTATGCTGAATCAGAAAGTCCAGCATATGCTTTCTTTCATATGCTTTTTTTTCCCAATAAAGTCCCTGTTCACATGCTCCCTGTTGCTCACATGGCTGCACCGTTAACAGCATCAGTAGATAGGACAATCATGGTTGATGTGCTGCTGCATGTAAAATGGTGCACCCTACAACTTTGAGTTAGAATTCCTCATGGCTGATGTCAATGGTAATCCTGCCTTTTACCTGAGGGGGTAAAAAAATGCACATGAGTATTGATAATGACAATGGCAGTATACTGAATTTGTTAAATGAAAATCTATATTCATCTTTAGAGATGTGGAGCTTTAAAACTACAAAGTAATGTAATTATAGGACTTGACGTTTCCTTTGAGCTATTTCTACTCAGTTTTGATTTTCCTACTCTGTTTCTGACCCCTGTCCTTTCCACCATGATTTGTTCAACTTCCTCTTTCTTCCGAGTCTCTCTTCTTGGGGCGGTGTGGCTGGAGGACTGCGTAGAGGAAATGGATCTGGGGGTATTGACTGATGCTCGGCTGAACATGAGCCAACAGTGTGCCCAGGTGGCTAAGAAGGCCAATGGCATCCTGGCTTGCATCAGAAACAGCGTTGCAAGCAGGAGCAGAGAGGTGATTGTTCCCCTGTATTCAGCACTGGTGAGGCCGCACCTCGAGTACTGTGTCCAGTTTTGGGCCCCTCACTGCAAGAAAGATATTGAGGCCCTGGAACGTGTTCGAAGGAGGGCAACAAAGCTGGTGAGGGGTCTGGAACACAGGCCATATGAGGAGAGGCTGAAGGAGCTGGGAATGTTCAGCCTGGAGAAGAGGAGGCTCAGGGGAGACCTCATTGCTCTCTATAACTTCCTGAAGGGAGGCTGTAGTGAGCTGGGGGTCGGCCTCTTCTCTCGTGTCATTAGTGATAGGACCAGGGGGAATGGCTTCAAGCTACGGCAGGGGAGATTCAGGCTGGACATGAGGAAGTATTACTTTTCGGAAAGGGTGGTCAGGCACTGGAATGGACTGCCCAGGGAGGTGGTGGAGTCACCGAGCCTGGGGGTGTTCAAGGAAAGACTGGATGTTGTGTTGAGGGACATGGTTTAGTAGGAGCTATTGGGAATAGGTGAACGGTTGGACTGGGTGATCTTTTAGGTCTTTTCCAACCTTGGTGATTCTATGATTCTATGATTCTGTGTGCTTTTGTCCTTTGTTCATCTACTCTTTGCTTCCAGAATCAAGAATAGAGAGTTGCCTTATTCATATTGAACAAATCAGTGCCACAGAAGGGCCCAGCTTAAGACCCGCCTTGACCAAAGCTATAGCTGGTCTCATCAGAGCCTCTTCCCTTCCCTTCCTTTTACTTTTTTCTCCTTTTACTAACAGACAGATTGTGAAGACAATCTTCTCCCCACATGAGGAAGAACGCATGCTCAGAAGGACCAAGTTGCTTCCTTTGCTCATGAGGGGATTGCTTTTGTGAGGAGCAGCCACTCTAGGCAGGGCTCCTGCTCATCTTGATGGCAGATACCAAAGAGAACTTTTCTTTGCAGGAATTTTTATATATAGCAACTACTTTGCTGTATACAGGCAAATAAAAACCCTGTTCTCTATGGCTTCCATGCTCCAGTAGGAATTTCTAGCAGCACCTTGTTATATTCAGATCTTGCGGCTGTTTTTTTGCTTGTTGTTGGATATTGTAATGTTGACAAAGATCATACAGGAACAAAGCAGTAAGGTGGAGTTTTCCAAGCAACAGCCTTTTGTCCTTTAGTTGATGGATACATAACACAAGCAGTTCCCAAATTCAAGGCTCTTTCATAGTACTACAGCAGGAGATTTTCTGTTTGATATGGATGGCTCTTGTCAACAGGGTTCTTTCCTCCTCTTATGGGGTTTCTAGCCATGTAGGCTGAGATGAATTTTTTTAGCTCCCAATATGACTTAGGAGTAAAGAATGAAACTTGGCCAAAACTGGGTAAAACAGCAAGAGCAAAACAAGGAGTGTCTTGAATGCATCAGGCAGGAAATGCAATTCCGAAGCTGAGATGGCTGTGGCCAGTAGGGCTGGGTGAGTTCTCCTGCCCCACGGTCACTCTGGTGGGACAGAAATGCCACACAACATCTCCCTCCTCCTGAGTAGGGCTGCTGCTCTTTTGGTTAGTGTTTAGACATGAGATGACAGTGAAAGGGTAGTCATGAAATACGATCAAAATTAAGAGATACGCGTATAACAATGTTAAACGCGGTGTTTTTGTTGTTTTAATTTATTTTATCTGCTGAAGTAGTCTTTCCTTTTTCTGTGGCAATAATTCAACTTGTAAGGTTTCACTAAGAGCAAATGAGATGGTTTCCTGACTGTATCAGGGAGGTATTACTTCATCTATAACAGTGGTGCCTAGTGGTTCAGTGCATGGAGCTTACAGAGCAAGCTTTTGGAGGCAGAGGAGCTGCAGGGGTGGCTTCTGTGAGCAGAGTCCAGCATTGCCCCATGTCAGAGCAGAGCAGCTGCAAATGAACCCACTGCTGCCAGAGCTGCACCGTGAGCAATGCTGGGTGTGCAATGGGAGAGTGGATTTAAGGAAGGGAACACCGCTGTGCTATAGCAGCTGGGAAAGAGGGGTGAGAGGTGGGAGAGAAGTGGCCCTGCAGGCACAGAGGTCAATGAGAGTGGAAACTTGTGAGCCATCTTCCTGCCCTTATCTCAATACACGATCTTTGTAAATCATGTTTTTTCCCCATTAAAGAAGGACAAAAAAGAGAGCAGTGTGATGAAGCTCAGTTGCCCATTGGTGTTCAATTGCACTTCTGTTAACTTTGCAAGGTTCTGCTTCTGATCTACAGTGGTTGGTATCAGTACATTTTGAGAAACTGCAGTGTGAAAAAAGCTTGATAGATGTCTCTTGCTGCTTATTATCCCACACCTAAATTCCACATCATAACAAAGACCCTGAAAGCATTAAGTTGATTGAAGACAGATGCCCCTGGTTCGTAAAGGATTTGCTGGTAGCCAAGGGTCTTTGGGAAGCACGGCTGGGTCTGTCCACCAGGTGTCCTGGGCTGCTCATGCTGCTAGAAGCACGTGTGTGTTTTTCTCTATAGATAATGTACATTTACGCACTCTAATTTCACCCTTCAAAAAACACCTTATTGTAAATCATCCATGTTTGGAACAATCTCTCAGCGATTATCAATGATGTGGTAAAAGCTTCCATACAGTAATATGAAATGGTAGAGGTTTTAGGAGAGCAACAAGATGAATTATTTCTATGCATTAAAGGCCTATGAACGTCAAACTTTATACAAAAAGAAAGGTGCTGACTGGAATGCTATCTCTTTCATGTCACATGCTGATATGCAGATTTTATTATTTCCAAGAAAAAGAGGCTGTTCCATTAAGGATGAAATATCCTCTGTGATAACCTGTAAATGGGAAGATCGTGTGCCATAAAGCATACCTTAACAGCATTGTGGCTGAGAAAACCATAGCATTTGTTCTCTAGTGGGTGTTTTAAAATAACAATTGATAAAATAATGCTCTTGAGAAGACAGGAAATACCAGCTGGTGGAAACAGCTGGTTCCCCAGCTATAAGCATATATAATAAGCAAAACACTGTGTAAGCCAGTTTGTTAGAGAAGTTCATTTGTTATTATAGAGCAAATTGATTAGTTTTAAAAGCGTGTGATCACAGTGTTTCTGTTTTAGAAAAAATTCTGCAGCTACCCGTGTCTGTGAAGAACGACTCTGATACAAAAGTTACATTCATTGTTGTGCAAAATGAATGTATTTAGTGTAATGTATCTTGTGATTTAATCATACGGTCACACTGAAGTGAAAACCACACTTTACAAGAGGTTTGGTGTTCTGCACACCTCTGTGTTGTGTTCCACTCCCCTAACCTGGCATTTGGAAAGCTGGAGTGTCCCTTTATCCTGACTGCAGGCTTGGCAGCCCTGGGGATACAGCACAGGGATAAGGGAAGAACAACCTGAAAATTCAGGAAATCCTCAGAGCAAGTAACTCCTCCAGAAATATTAAGCTTATCCATGAATTCATGCCAAATTCAGGTAACTTAGCCTTTTTTATTCCAGGTAGCAATACCAAGCCCTCAAACGTGAGGTGTGTGAATGTTTTCCATCTGGTAGAAAACAGGGACTTTATGAGAAGTTTTAGTGATTTCTTTTCCTATGGAACTGTCTTTGGAATAGGTCTGAGGAAACAAAATAGTTGCAGAGGGTTCAGTGAGAATGGGCCTAGATCTGGGCAAATGATTGAGCTCTGCAGGATTATGTTTAGTATCTATGCAGACCGAAGATCCTAAATAGAAACTATCATCATGCATTATACTCAGAATGGGGATGGTATGAGGAGATGTCTATTGTTAATGTAGTTGTGTTCTTGAAACTCACTGCCCTGCGTTTTCCTTTAGAGAAGACACGTCTTGCAAATGCAAGCTGCACGGATGCCAGGGTATGTTGTTGAGGATGAGGAGCTCAAAGCATTTCCATACTTTGGGGTTTGCTGTAGTTTCATTATGTTCAGATCTAGTATTCTGGTAATGCAGGAGGATGTTACGATAGGAAGTGTATGCTGTTTCTGAATTGTATATATTAGGATATTTTGAGTGCTAAGTATATATATGTATGTGCAATGTAAGGATACTTGGATTTAAATAGCTGGTTATG
This sequence comes from Tympanuchus pallidicinctus, assembly GCF_026119805.1. Taxonomy (NCBI): domain Eukaryota; kingdom Metazoa; phylum Chordata; class Aves; order Galliformes; family Phasianidae; genus Tympanuchus; species Tympanuchus pallidicinctus. The sequence continues at coordinate 5,747,902 of NW_026294780.1, read as the reverse complement.
GACTATTCAGCCTGAAAGATAAAGGCAAGAAACAAAAATATAAGAAATCATAGTGAGGTACACAAATGCCAGCAAACAGGCTTCGACAAGGACAATGCCAAATGATGACACTCTATGGGGTCCACTAGAGGATGTCCTAAAGAGGTTAATCTAGATCTCTGTATCTGAGAAATGAAATAAACAGGAATTTGATGAGAGAGAGCAAACACCATGGGATTGTTTGCTGTTATGTATATCCAAGCCTGTTCATTCTGTTCCCTGCAGGTAATATGGTATTTGAAAATAACACAGCATTCTTTAGTTGACTTGGGGGAATTAATGTGGAAAACTTAATGTGAGGTTCAAGGGTAACACTGTATTTAGGGAAAGGTCCAGAAGCACGAAAAGGAATGAATCAAGGGGACAGGGGAAGAACATGTCGAGGAACATGGAGATGAAGGAGAATGAAATGGCTGGTTTTGTGTTGGTGCAGACAGAAGGAAAGGAGCAGCAGCAGAATACAGTGAGCTCCTTGGGACAGATGGCTTCAGGGAGGTTTGAGTTGGGAGAACTGGAAAACTCTGATTCTGTTCTAGGGAGGAAAATATGGTAAGCTGCCATATTTTTACTTAAGGCAGTGAATGTTTCTGTAGGCTGGTACATTGTTAGGAGAATCACTGATATCTGAGCACATTTGGGTTGTGCATCTGAGTATGGGAAAAATAAATTCATACCTGTTCCAGAAGGAATTGCCTAGAAAAGAAAAGTAGCATGGAGAGCTTATTCTTACTGCTCTGTGTGCTGGTTTTGCTTCAGGTCTTTGTTCCATTCTCTCCAATTTTAACACAGTACCTGACAAAGACAGTTCTTAATTTCTGCTGTTTCCTTTCTTGTAGTATAAAACTGATAACTGTACTGAGCTCTGTTGAACTCATGTTCCCTGGAGACTGATGAAGTGAATTCTAACTCTTTGTTATTGGTCACTTTTGAACTTGTGATTCTGTCCTAAGGGGAACAGACAATGGCACCTGAATTGGGAAGTAAAAAAACTCCTAGCAAATGAAATATTTCTTCTTTTTTTGCTATAGTTTGTAAGACACATTGGAACAGCAGTCAATACCTGTACACTTGCAGGGGCAGCAATGCAATTTGTTATTGGAGGAAAAAATACACTCTTTCCAAATCCTCCTTAGGAGTTAAGCACTGAATTTCTGGATGTGAGTATCCCACAAGTGCCAGAATTCAGAAGGAAACTTGTTTACAAAGACAATTTCTCTCTATTCAGGAGCTGCACAGAAACACATACTGGCCTTGCGTTATGTGCCATTTCAACTGTAGCAGATGTGCCTCTTGCAAAAAGAGAGGGTCTTTGGATGAGAAAGTGGACTTAGAGGAACACGAGACCCACCTGGCTTTTGTTGTGATAGGACCGGTGGTTTTGGCATTAAGTGATCAATTCAAGATAAGGTAGTATCCAAGAAGCCAGATCCATGGTGAACCAAGATACAAGGAAGGTCTGGGGGAAGATGTTAAGAAAAATAGAGTTGTCCTCCCCTTAAAAGGCAGATTAACTTGGGAAAAAGAGAACTTCACAGTCTAGCCTGATGACTGTCAGGAGTACAGATTCTCTAAATGAGTGACAGTTCTTAGACCCCAGGGAATAGCAGCTGTGAGTTAGCATGAAGTTGTGGAGCATCTAATTACCCATCAGGGATCTCCCTGCTACTTGTTGTCCATTATTTGTTTAAATCAATTGATGTTAAATCAGCTCTGATGTGGGTGCAGCTCTCTCACTTGCCACTAGATGTTGCTGTTGCTGTGTCCATCTGCTACAGTAGCATCAGCCACTATCAAGGAGAAACAAACAAACAAAAACCAAACCGAAAGACTGGAAAATTTTATATGGTCATTTGCGGAGACAGCTAAGGTGCCATGTAAATTATGAAGTTTAGATATAGGGGGTCAAGGTGAAAATGAATAAGGCATCTCTGTTCAGCTCTCAGTAAATGCAAACCTGTCTTTATCATGTGGTGCTCAGTCTGGAAGCTGAGGTGGAAGAAACAAACCCCTGACCTTAATGTTCTATGCATTTTATGCCTTGAACACACCATTCCTTTTACAGCCTCTGCTTCCCTCCTAATGATCTTCAATACTATTTCCAAGGTCCCTAAACTGCCTGCTGCTCTGTGTTCCCCAGCGGGCCCAGTTGCCAGCTTGCTATCCCATGCCTGCAGCCACCCTCCAGGTAGCTCTGAATTCTGTACATTTCTCAAGGTCTGCTTGGCCAGTTACGTCCCTAGCCAGGGCCCCATCATCTGCCATAAATGCCTGGCCTAGATGATGCATTTCTGGATCCTGCATTTCAGCAAAAGGATCAAAGCAGGGTGCAGTGGAGGGTTTCACTACTGAACAATTTGTAGCTGTAAACAGGGAAGACAGGCAAAGAGATTTGCTTGGTTTCCCCATGAAGTCTACGGTGAGGCCGAGAGAAGAATCCACCATCACCAAGACCATGCCGGCACTTATCCACTAGAGGGACTCAAAGCACAGAGTAATGAGGTTAGGAGCAAGCCAGGACTGCATACTTGACATCTTCATGTAATCCAGGATTCCCCCATGCCATGTGTGGCGTTCCTGACTCTGCTTTATATGCAGGAGGGACTTTGGAGTGCCTACAAGTTGGATGCAATCATGCCGGAGTTTCTCTGCTCTTGTGTTAATTCATGTAATGTAGACAGTGATCCGTGTGATATAACTGGAATATTTTAGAACCATTTATTCAATTTTGTATACTTAAATTTGCCAGTGAGCAAGCAGCACAGTGAACACTATTTGTACATCTCTGAATTCATGTTCTGCAGACATTCACGTTTTGTGTGGTAGATTTCGTTACTTGAATCTGAGGTGACATTCCTGCGTTTAACAGCAGTATGTGAACAGATGCGAACCAGAATTTTTTTACTTTTTGACAATTTCTGAAGGCTTTTAGAGGACTAAAAGTGTCACTGGAGGTGGGGGCCATGCATCAACTGTATTTTTACCTGCCTCAAAGTGATGCTAATTAGTGTTGGTTTAACCCCATTAGGCAGCCAAGCACTGCATAGCTGCTTATTCACCTGTCTGCACAAATGAATCGGTGATAGAATCTGAAGAACAAAAGTCAGAAAATTTTTAGGTTGAGATAAAGACAGCTTAGTAAGTGGGAAAAAAAAAAAGAAAAAAAAAAAGAAGTGATTCAAATGCAGTCACTCATTGTCTCCCAGAAGCAAATTAATTATTGGCCAATCTCCAAGCAATGTCTGCCTTCTACAAACCACCCACCCATCTGTTTTACAGTTGAATATGTCATTGCATGGTGTGGAATACCCTCCTAGCCAATTTGGGTCAGCTGTTCAGCCTAGCTGATTGGTGAGAGGCCCATTGCCTTAAAGTCTGGGCTCAGGCACTCTAATTTACTGGGCATCTGCTATAGAGATCTTGTGGTATTTGCCCTACTCAGCTGGAGTTTAAACCTTGGAGGCTGAACTCACACAAGAAACCATGAAGGAGACACACAAGGAGATCTACTAAATCTGGGTGTTTCCTTTGGGGTCTGTGTACCAGGAGGAGGACCAGTAACAGATAGCAGATAATTGACTATCGTGAAGGGAATGAAATATGAACTTGAACCTGGACATAATTCAGTTTACTTTCACAGCTTCTTTGTGGAAGTAATACAACCTTTCTAGTGTGAAAATAAGACAGGGAATGGAATAGGAGAAAGTATAGGTTTGAAAGTGGCCAGTCTACCTGATTGTTTTAGGATTTTGGTTATGGTTAGTTAGTGTTTAGGTTAAGAGAAAGACAGCCAAAACTCCAGGTGGAGTGGACTGGAAAGAGTTTATCAATAGGAATGGCTGGCTAGAAGAGAACTTGCTTATGAGAGGTTTTTTTTATCTGGGTTACAACTTTGTGACCCAGCCTAAGCCTTCAAGTAGGGCTCTTAGTGCTCAGATTCAGAAAAAGAGAAAGCCTACAGCTCCAGCCTAGCAAGAAGCTAGAGTGTAGCTGCAGCAGGAAAAAACAGTCTGGAAATAAAAAACTAAACACTCGTCTGGAAGATCTTCTTGGACTAGGGATTGGATGTGTGACTTCACTTAAACTTAACCTCCAGTTAGGCCTATTTTAGTGTTATAGAGTTAGTGTTAAGAGAAAGAGAAAACTGAAAACTCCAGATAGAGTGGGACTGGAAAGGTGTCAGATGAAAGAGCAGTCTAGACAATGGCTTCTCTAAGGCTCAGCCCAAACTTAATTTCTTTCTTCCAGTTGATGTTAAGACATCAAAGTTGGAGTTACTCCTAGAAATGTTAACAAAGCTTTGTATTTCTCATTTCCCTCCATCAGGGCTGATGATAGAAGTGCCTTGCTACTCCTACTCTCCTATCAGGCCTTGCAGGCTTTATTTGAAGACAATGGAATGTTGTAAACAGACATCTCAAATATGAGATATTTCTCCTGAGTTGTTCATCTTGTTTATAAAATTTTGACAAAGGTTTCAGATATATATATTTTAATAATTCCGCATTAAGATTATAAAAAAGTGCCTTCCATTTTGTGCCGGAATCTATTTTTTACAGAGTTGTCAACCTTAATATCTCAAACATTAGGAAGGTCTGAAAATCATGAAACTTATTTTTTTAAATAAATTAGACATTTTTAACTTGCTTATACATTTCTGAATCTCTATGACATGATATTCATGTTTATGAGCTTTTCTGCACAGATACACAGGGTAGAAGCTTCTCTGTTTTCTCTTATTGGAAGCAAGAATTTATCTTGTTGGTAACTCTCTGACAACCAGGAAAAATCTACAAGAAAAAAAAGCAAGAGGATAAATATCAAAATGAAAATGAAAAGAGAGAAGAAGTGGTGCTCATCCTTGTATTCACCTGTACCCATAAGTTCCTTTTGTTGCAAGGAAAGAAATATAGGCACTTAAGGGTACCATTTTTCCAGAATATTTTGCATATCCTATTAACCTACAGAGACTAGAAAGGGAAGTGAGGGCATCTGGAAGAGACAGACATCAGATGATTCTATCTGTGGTGCTTTTAATCCAGGAACAGATGCCTTTCTGAAATGAATGTTCAGTTCAATGAATTCCTGAGCTTAGTAATTGGCATCAAACGTTGCTTAAGAAATCTTTGCAAAGGCTATTATCTTTATGGGGCTAATCTCCCTGGGCTCTCATTAGGATCAGAGGAGACTGAATGAATCAGGTACAGAAGGAGTCTGTCTACAGCCATCTACATGAGCCTCCCTCTTCTTATACTATAGGAAGAGCTTAGAGAAAAGCTTTTTTGTTCCCTCTGTGATATTTACAAAATCAAACCACAAGGCCACAATGGCCTTTCTTATCCTTAAACAAACCAGGGCATGGTTCCTGGTTGAGCCATTGTGCAGATCATATCTGAGTAGGATCGTTGCCCTGTAGATACCCACAGGTTCCTTGGTGGAATGAGAGGCTGTGGAGAGTTCCCTCACAAGCTGCAGCTGTTGTGCAGTGTTCCCCACCTGAGAGATCTGCAGCAGGAAGGTGACTTTGCCAGGAGCTGCTGTCTGTGAGTAATTTGTTCTGAGTGCTGGCTGGCTAGACAGAGCGAGGTGCTGTGTCCTGCAGCAAGCAGGCACACATGCAAAGTAATCAAACGAGGCTGACTGAGCAGCCAGTGGGCAGTGCGTGGGGCTGACTCAGGTCTTTGCTGATATCCCCATCCCCACCTTAAAATAGTTCAGAGAGATGTTTTTGCTTATTGGACCGCTTTGGTAAGGGTGGCAGTTTCATGCTACAAAGTAGCCTGAAGGATATGGTGGTGTCTGTGAATTAATTGCCTTTGTAAGTGAATGAATTAAGTGGCTAAGAATGAACCATCTACAGATTTACCAAGGAGAACTTAATGTACTCCTGAATGAGGAGCACAGGAAAATCAGCCTCTCTTCTCTGTTGAAAAAAATCAAAACAACTCTCACACAGGTTTGTCTGCAAGCTCTTCCAAACACTTACATCTATGGACACTCATCAACCCCATCTCATTATCTTCTGTGCCTCTAAACTCCTTTTTCAGCTTTGCTACTATCTGTTGTGATCCCGCTATGTAAAACCCACTGTAATTGTCAGCTCTTCCAAGTATGGAACCAACCTGTAAAGCCCAGGCATGCCAAATATATTTGGTCTTAGCCAATGTGGGCAGATGTAGTGTGCCCCAAATCCTGCAATTTCCCAGCCCGGGCTCAGCACACTGGCTTAGTACTGCAGTGGCAACTGAATCTACTGGGCAGGTGTCAGTGAAAAGGGCACAGTTTGAGTCCCTAGAAGTTTTAGGTTGCAAACATGAGGGGTTGCAGAAAAATGAAACAATATGCCTTTGATTTGGGGGTTGGACTCGATGATCTCTGGAGGTCCCTTCCAACCCCTGCAATTCTGTGATTCTGTGATTTCTAGAGTGAACCTTGAGTTGGGCAAGGAATTAAAAGCAGAAAAAGAGCTAAATCCAGAGCGTACCAATGGAATATCCATTGCTCATCTGGTTGCTCTGTCCCCTGAGTCAGCAGATAGGCTAGACACAATCAGTATGCTACAGCTGCATGTATAATCTGATGTTTAAGCTTGACGAGTCAGAGGACTCCTGTCTCAGTTGGAGTCAATGATAATCCTGCCCTTAACTTGAGCAAGTGCAAGAATGGGCCATTTTTGTTAATCAGAACTAATTCTCTAAACTCAGTACTTGTGTGAGTACTGTAGTAGGGAAGAGCAATGACAGGGACTTAGAACTACCATGCCTTTGCTAGAAAACCTTTGTGGGGTGAGCTCAGAGTCTCTTCTGTTCCTCTGAAAGTTGTAGCCATTTTGCTGTGCAGGCACTGGCAACTTTACTGGAAAGATATCAGCCTATATATGTAAAAGCAAAAATGAAAACTCAGCCAACGCCCCTTCAAAAAGTTGCTTTCATTTTTTTCCCCACTAGTTGCAGTACCTAGGGTCTGACAGAGCCTGAAGCCAAACTGTGCTTGCCAAGCTAAGGAAACGACAACCCTGACTGCCCTGAATTGAAGGCCTTGTCAGACTTAGCAGAGTTTTTGCTAAAGAGTTTCTTCATTTTTCTTGCTAAATGATGAACACTGCTGAAAACCTCCTGTCCACATGAAGAGCGCACATGTGATCAACAGAATCAAGTTGCTCCTTTTACTCACGAGGACATTGAGGAGCAGGCACCCTTGGCAATGTTTCTGCTAGCACTGGTGATTGATGATTCTCTGTGAGAACCCTGATAATTCTGCGCAACAGTGCTTTGCAGTGCAGGGGCAAATTGAAACCCTATTATCTCTAAGATTCTCAGTAGGAATTGATGGTGAAAACTTGTCATGTTTGGTGTCTTTCAGCTATGATTTTGCCCGATGGTGGATGTGTGTTTTAAAGCGTGCATTCCAGAAATAGCTAAGTTGACACCTCTCAGTGACCTTTAACAGTCCTTTAAGCAAACTGCAATCAGCAGATTGAGTTTTAGCATAACTTCAATTGCGAAATTTGATCTGAGAGGCTCTTACACATGGTTGGATAATGCAATCTTCAGAGTTTTTGCTAAAAACATCTTCGCTAAGAAGCAATTAACTCTGGTCTTCACTTTTGCACCTGGTGAATTTTTAGCTGTGCTTTAGCTTTTACACTGAAGAGCAGTGACAGCCCTTGAACAAAAATGGTAGGTTGGGTGTAGAGAGATCTGCTGTGAGATAGACAGACTTGAGTGAGATATCCTTTGTTTAGTCTGGAGAAGAGGAGGCTCAGGGGAGAGATCATTGCACTCTACAACTTCCTGAAGGGAGGCTGTGATGAGGAGGGATTTGGCCTCTTCTCCCAAGCAACAAACAGGACCCAAGGAAATGGCCACAAGTTGTATCAGAGGAGGTTTAGTTTAGACATAAGGAAGAACTTTTTCTCTCAGAGAGTGGTCAGGCACTGGAATGGCTGCCCAGGGAGGTGGTGGAGTCACCATCACTTGCAGCATTCAAGAGGCATCTGGATGAGGAGCTATGAGATGTGGTTTAGAGACAGTGGTAAGAGGAGAATGGTTGGACTAGACGATCTTATAGGTCGTTTCCAACCTTGTGATTCTATGATTCTACAATTCATGAGGGTGTCCTGTTTCCAAAAGCAGTGATGGAGACCTGGCACAAATTGGAAAAGAAAGCAGGTGATTTTAGCAGTGGCATTGTTGCCCCTCTAGGTCTATCCGGATGAAGAGAGAGGAATGTGTTGGCATGACTTGTGCTCATTCATTCTTTGTTGTTCGGTTTTCTTGGCAGTCTGGCTGAGTTTCTTCTAAAACAGTGAAATGGGAAAAACAAATTGTGACTTTTTTAGGGTTTATTTTCCCTCTACTGATGTTAAAAAATGGTATGATGACAGTGATCAGTGTGTTTTGGGTTAAAACAGTTCCCAAATTTCAAACCTGTGCTGGGAACAGAAGCTTGCCTTGGCGGATACAGATGGCTCCTGTAGACAGAGCAGAGTTCCTGTCTACTCTTCATCACTGATCCCCTCATACCTACTCTGTATTTTTAAATCCTTGAAATCTTTGCTCCTTGAGAGAAGGATCAACTCCTCTAATGTGTATGGAAGGGACATCACCCTCATTTTGAATGAGTAAATAAATGGAAAATCATGCAGCAGAACTATTCAGGCAACAAGCAACTGGAAGCAGTTACCTACTGAGTTTTGTGATGTGTTGTTATATCTACTCTGCAAATTTATAAGCATGCTGCACACCATTGATCAATTTTTCTCTGTATCAGTGGGAAACGCGACTAGAAAACACAGCTATACACTGTACAATCCAAGTTAAGGTATCATAAAGAAAAAATGTAGAAATTCTTTCACTTCATTTATTAATTTTTGTAGGATTTTCACCCAAATTCCCAGTAAGTGTCTAAATGTGAATTGAGATTTTGCTATTTTTTCTGAGATCATAATCTCAGAATATATGCTAAGCATTCATTTAATTTTGTGACTTCCCAATGAAGCAAATGCATGTCCTACTAAAATTCTGAAATCAAATACTGGGTAAAAAAGTTTTTAAACCCTTCTTCGTTTGTTTGTATAAAAGCTAACGTTATATTCTACAGATATGGAGGCAGCTTGTATTCAGCATCAATTGCAAATGCAGAATGCGATACAGCCGTGCCTCTCAGGATTCATAGCCTGAAAGCTTCTTTTGTGACCACAATGAAGTAGAAATATCAAACATAAGAAATCATAAAGTAAAAGAATAGCTGCTAAGCCAAGGTTCTTTACACTGGCCAAGTACACTATTTGCAGAAGAAAGAACACCAACCAAAACAATAACATTGTTGTGCATTTAAAGATAAATTGCAAGGAAGTTTTGAATTGTGGAAGGGAAAGGTTGCTGACTTTGAAACCAGTTAAAAAATGGATTTATCTTCAGGAAAAAATAATTGTTAATCCTGGCTGAAGTGTTAAAGCTTGACCTTGCTTGTTCGGCTCCTCAAAGACAACAGCAATTTTCTTTATAAAAACAGCAGTTAATGTAGTTGCCATTGGGGGTAGCTATTGTGTTTCTCTCTCCCTAGATGATCCCATAATGAACACAGAACCGGTTATTTCTGCAATATAGCTGGTATAGAAAAAAATCTTTATCCACAACAATTTCAGGTTCAGCAGTATCTTAGAAGTATGACAGAAATCACACTAATTATTAGCATTGCCTACAGCATGGAAAGAAAGACTTTACCGTAAATCCCTATAACTGATGCACATTTTAATCATTGAACTAATAAAAAAATATGTACAGTACATTTTGTGCTGGAGCTTGAAGTTGGCATACTTGAAGAGATGTGCCTTTCCCTAGTTTGAATAAATTTGGTTTTGAAATAACAATGATCTGGAGGAGTGGAAAAAATCCACTTAAAGCTAATGAAACCTCAAGAGTATGCAGAAATGTCTCATAAGCAGATTCTGTGTGCCTAGCAGAACTTGTTGTTCTACTCCCACGTGATTAGTTGTTCTCATGGGAATAAAGGGAGCTAAATAAATGCTTTCCCTCCCTCTCCCTTCTCCAGCATATGGGACATTGAGATGTAAACGTTTCCCTGCTTTTAAGACATTGGTGGACAAAGTAAGAGAAGTAAGAGGACCTGAGGACATGGTCAGGATAACGCCTGGATCATTGGGTCTTCTCAGATTATTGAAGAGATCATCAATTCCATACTGGTGTCAATACACAACTTTACAAAGCTGAATTTATGATAAATAGCGCACTTTGAACATATTATGTATCTAACATTAAAAACATTGTTTCCAAGAGAGGGATGTGATGCAGTGATAAAGTACCTTGGACTGGTAGAAATTAGAGCTTTTCAGATGACAATGTGAAAGACATTTCTGCTGCATGAAGAGCAAGTCTGTTCCCTGTACCTCTGCAGCAGTGCAAGACATGTATGGCTTCCCATGGAAAGCAGAAAAGATCACATCTTCCCTGGCTTTCTTCTAGTTTATGGAGGAAGAGCGGGAAGAATGAGAAACATGATGGCATAACTCAATGTCTGGGAAATATAATATGTGGGAATCTCTTTGTTCTGTGTTATAACTTGAATCCATAGCTTCCTCCAGAAAAGGATATGGTCTTGGTAGTCATATTGAGCGATTCTGGTTTGAGCACCAGCAGCTCAGTTTTTCAAACTATATTCTTTTTGATCTAAAGCTGAATTCCGAGCATACTGAAGCTTCAGCAAACACCTGTATTTTTCCTGGAGTGGTATAAAACACCGATAAGATATACAATTGCTTTAATGATTGTATGGGTTTAATTTGGTACTTATTAAAAGAGGGAGTTCTAACTCCAACTTGCTTCACAGCACACAGATGTTTTCTGCACCTTTCTGTAAGACTTTTGATCTGCAGACACTTCAGTAGTTGTACCTATAGAATGTTGAAGTGTGATCTGTGCCTGGGTGTGGAGAAATGTCAGGTTCAGGCTGAGATGACAAGGAAAGAGCACAGATGACAAATGAATATGAGACTCCTTCAAGGGAGTCAGTGGCAGTCACTAATCTTGATCTCAACCAGGAATATTTCCATGGCCATTCAAATTGGCAGTTATCTGCTTGGCTGTCAACAAATTTGTTCATTTGATCCAAATTATCTAAGACATGTTAAATGGCCAGTTAATCCAGAATAAACTAATCAACATTTTCAAATACTTTTTAGTCAGTTAACAGAATGTCTTTAAGATTCTGAAACTTACTAGCAGAGTATAAACTTTCTTCTAGAATTCAGATTCAACCCAGAGAAATTCTAGGAAATGGGAGTACAGATTCACGAGTTCCAAAGAGTCAAATAAGCACTCTGGGCATTTGAAAATACGAACCCTGTCCAAGGAATTAATGAATTATATTACAGGATCTTATGCTGAACTGTTCCAGTAATGATAACACAAAAACACAAAAAACATCTGGTTTTCTTAAAAGGAAAATTGTAGCTAATTGTAATTTGTGAATTGTCCTTTTGCCAGTTAAGATTTCGGAAAGACAAAAGAGCTTTTTGTCTGCCCTCATTTTGGCTCTTGAAATGGGTCTGCCACCTACTTTAGTTTTTGATCTTTCTACAGTGTTAATTGGGTAAGGCTGCATCATGTTTCTTGATTCCCAGCAGAAAAGACGGGGAGAGCCTTGTAACTCCTCCTTATTCAACAACAGCAACAAGATGGCACAGGTGTAGGTAGTAGGCCTTATTTATGCTCCTGTGGTACTTTCAGGAGTACAGACTCTTTATGATTTTTGCACTGTATCTGTAGGCAAAGCCCTTTTCCCAGGCTCTGGCTGTGATGACTTTTTCAGTTACATTGCATTGGAAGGATGTTACTGAGTTGTGATGCTGAAAGTTACATAGAAGGATAAAGATGAAAGAAAAGGAAAACAAAAAAGCAAGTGTGTTACTTGTAAGAATAGAGAACTGCCTAAGAAACACATTAAAGATAACAAGAATGAAAGTTTAAATTAATTACTTGCAGTACTTAAGACATTCCAATATAAGAAAGATGAAGGAAGGGTAATAAAGAAAAGTTTTCCTAAATCATGTGAAGCCATTCAGCACTGGTTTCCAACCAAACAGAACATGTAGAGACACAAAGAGGAATAAAAACATAAAACAAGGCTGAGGTTGGTCTGGGAGGAGATTTGGGTGAAGGTCTTCGCTCAAGCAGCTCTGCTCTGCAGATGGTGAGGCAGTGAGCTGCCCCATGCTTCACCAGAAAAAAAAATAATAAAAAAAAAAAATTGAGGAAAGTGAATCACACAAACAGTATAAGAACTTAGATGAAAATCATATGCTCTGCTATTATTCTTTCACATCTTCCATTAAAACAAATGGACAAGAGTGTATATCTTGCAGAATATAATTGTCTTTATTTTGCAGAAGACTGACATTCACAGTTCTCCAGTACTACATTATACATATCTATGAAAAGGTCATGTTAGCCTTTGGCCAGATCAATAATTGTCGATTTCTTATTCTGTCAATTTTTTCATTAATGACTAGAGCTAGCCACAGAAGGGATGAATGTCTAAAAATTACTAATTGGATCAGTAAATGGGCAGCAAAAAGAGTGTAACTGAGTGGATTTTCTGGACAATATTGAAAAGCAGGTCAAAATGGTTGTGATATTGCTGTGCAAGGTAAATTGTGTTTCTGAAGCATGGCTCTGTGTACTCTGATTTGTAAATAAACAAACCATTCCTTACATTAGCCTTTTGGAGAAAATTGGGATTTTTTTTCAAAATGTATATATAGCCTAAGACCCTGCTATGGGCAGGGTCACCAACCAGCAGACCAGGCTGCCCAGAGCCACATCCAGCCTGGCCTTGAATGCCTCCAGGGATGGGGCATCCACAGCCTCCTTGGGCAACCTGTTCCAGTGTGTCACCACCCTCTGAGTGAAAAAATACCTCCTAATATCTAACATAAATTTTATTTGCTCTTAGTTAAACCTGGTGTTTGCCATTCATGTACAAATATCTGAGTTCATTTTCTGATGACTCTACTGTTGAAGTTTCTGAACAGCAGATTTCTGCAAACTACTCTCTTTGTTATATAAATCCTTGCTGTAAATAAATTAATGTATGTCTGTCTAATGACACACTGAACATAACTGACACCAGTCTAAGGACAGCTTATTTTCTCACATTCTTTGGAATAAAATATTTCTCTGGCCTGTTTTCCTAAAGGAAAAGTCTCTTTTCCCTCTTTACTATGGGTAATTTCAGTCAAGTATTTACCAGGGAAAGGAATGGCCTGACATACACACCACACATGATTGTTTCTTCGGTAAATACAGCTAAAATTATCATGTTTTCCATTATTTTGAGGCAAAATAAAGAAGCCTAGGTTGTTTTTCTTTGTTACCTTGCTTTGAAGATGTGTAAATGTAGCTTAAGTCTGAGTGATTATCACAAAGCTTCTGCATTTCAACTCTTACAGTAGGGGACAGAAGAGAAAAGAAAAGGTCTTCAAATCTCAGGATGATATCTTTTGTAAAATATGAACTAATTCTTTAGACCAATGCAGGAGAGGCTGAGAACAACACATTAAATCTGAATTGAGAAGAACCAACCAGCTCCTGTACAACATTCTTTGTTTTTGTGCTTTGCCCCATGCATTGACTAATGTATCATGTTATGTTCCCAATATGGAGAAAAATTAATCATTGCTATAATTAACCTTTTTTCAACAAAACATAGTTTTCAATATTTCTTATTAGATAAGAACACTAGATTAAAAAAAACAAAGCCGGAATGATCTCATGGAATTATACTGGCTATTAGTTGGCTATTTCTGGATTAGTGAAATGACTAACAGCTGAAAAAGGCTGTATACCTGGCTGGATGTGACTAGGAAAGCTCTAAGTGTATTCAATAGGGAAGAACACACCAGACAGAAGCCTTCAGGTTTCTTCTGCAAACCATATGTTTGTTGCATTTGATGCAAGAAAAGCAATGCTTGGCACATGTGAGAATGCTATGGTGTCCTGAATGATTTTTCTATCTGAACGCATGCCAGAATGATCAGCTTTGAGATTTTCTTATGACTCCTAACATATCAGCAGAATTTAACCTAAAGAAAATCACTGTTACAGGAGACACAGTCTGACTATTTAGTCCATATTTTCTTGTCAGTGCCCAAGAAGTATTTCATCAGCTAATGGAAAACATAAATCACATCCTTCTTTTATGCATCTGTGATGTGTATCTCAACAATGATATAATTACCCAAAAGAACTCTGAACACCTCGTTCATCTCTAACATTTTTTTTCGTAAGTCTAAGGATTTTTTAAGAGATAATCTTAAGTAAATAGGTATCAGCTATGATTTACGTAGACAGTTAACCTGCTAATATACTCTTTGATTTCAATCTCAATTTTCCACTAGCTGCTTAGCTAGAACACATACAGCACTTCAGTTTAAGCAAATCCATTTTCTTGCCTGTCCCACAGGCTTCTGTCCATTCTGGGGGTGGTATACCATAGGCAAAATTCTAAATAGTTATGCTGCAGGAGCTCAGATATGATTGACTGTTGTTCAAGGCATCCCGCTTCTGCTACCTCAGAGACAGGCTCTAAATGGAAGAAAATAATATAGGAGAATAGCTAGGAACAATCCTGAATGCTCAAGATGGAGTTAGAAAAAGATGTGTCTTAGCAAAAATAAAACCAATGCAGACCTGATTCTCCAGTCTGTCACCCCAATTTTAAATCAGTGTAACATCATAGAATTGTGTGCAGTTAAACCAATAGACAGCTCAGGCAATGGAGATGAAAGCTGGACTCCAGTGAGCCTTTGGAAGTATGCTGCAGCATTCTGCTGTGCTGAATTCAAAATGCAACAGTGAGAGCACTCTTGTCAGGCTGGCTTCTCATATACCTTTTTCAGCAATGCACAATATTTTCATCAGACAGTTTGGAAAAGGAGCATTCCAGCTGAGGACAAATTAAGGTCGAAAACAAAAATACCCAGTCTCAAGATGATAAGGGAGACTGAAAAGATTGTAGATTTTTCATTTTCTTTTGCCTTTTGTTGTTGTTGTTGTTATTGTTGTATTATGCATTAAAAAATCCTGAGTAGGAAAATCAGCAGACTGGGAATAATGGAAGCTAGGAAAAGGCACGAAAAGCAGTCAGACTGGAGAAAAAAATATTGCAACACTATCAATAAAAAACTATCATAAAGATTCCTTCCTTAAAAATGGAAGCCCTGGATAGAGAAGAAGGGAAAACTAGAAAATGGCCCCATGGACACCAGTCCAGGGAAAGCCTCTGACCTTTGCTCTGATGCAGAATTCAGAGAGTAGAGTGGGGCTCTGCACAGGTCCTGGAGTTTGGTCTGGTAAATCTGATTGCATATCGATATTCACAAAATACTGAATCAATACAATGGCAATATTCATTGTAAAGTTCTCCTGACAGGATCCAGGAGAGCTAGAACTCCGATGGGCTTCGCTCTTGATGCCAGGCCAGTGTAGGAACACAAGGTGGGGGAGATGTCAGTTCCTTTGAATTTTGCTTTTTAAAAGACCCATTGTTTCTTAAGTCATATGGGAAGAAGGGGTTTGTGGGTAGAAATAATTCAGCATTAGAAGGAAGATCCCAGTGAGAAACTGTTTTTATGTGGGCAGATGGATTTGAAACTTGGCTCAGTGCTGTTCCTAATCTATAATAAGAAGCTGTTGTTCTGTGTGATATCCTGGCCATATGCTAAAGCCAGTGGATAGTCTATAATAAAAGAGTGAAGAATAGTTTATATTTCTGAATTTGTTCGTACACTCTGTGGCTCTTGCTTCCTTGTCAGACAAGTAAAGCTCAGATGGAGACAGACAGTTCTCCTATTTGTCCTTTGTTTATCATAAGAAGGGAACATTCTGCCTCTTTCCTGAAAATTATGTATTTCAGAACAGACAAGAACAAACTGAACAATTGGGCTCAGACGTTTTTAACAACTCCAGCTCTCAGACCTTAATGCTATTTTCTGCTGTGCTAGTAAGGGGACACAAGGCAGTTAAGTTGTATGGGAAACTCAGGTGACTAGAAAGTAAAGAAAAAACACATTTACTCATGCATCCTCAGTCTGCAAATAAGACAAAGAGAAATAAGACAAATACAGTCTTGACATGTATTGACAGCATAAGCACAGCGGGAGACATCTGTCTGGCCAAGGACACTTGTGGTGAAGCCTGACTAGGACAGAACCTGTCAGAAGCCTCCCTTCCCATGTGTTACACCCATTTTCAAGTTTCTGAAATCTTTAGAATTTTGCAGCACTTATTTAGAGTTACTTCTAGATGTTTCAGATCCACTTGATAGTGACAGGACACTGAGAAAGGGAGGGTTCAGATTAGATATTAGGAGGAAGTTTTTTACTCAGAAGGTGGTGACACACTGGAACAGGTTGCCCAAGGAGGCTTTGGATGCCCCGTCCCTGGAGGCATTCAAGGCCAGGCTGGATGTGGCTCTGGGCAGCCTGGTTTGGTGGTTGGTGACCCTGCCCATAGCAGGGGGTTGGAACTAGGGGATCACTGTGGTCCTTTTCAACCAAGGTCATTCTATGATTCTATGATTCTATGATCCAAGAGTTGGTAGATGGAGCTATTAACATATTAACATGAAGTTATTTTGCTTGTTTGGTCCTGTTGTTATTGTGGTAATGAAGGGAATCTGGATCCTTAAGCAGAGTATGGAGCGATTGGGTGGGCTGTGGGAAATGTAATCTTGGATTTCTTTGGGGATATACCATAAGGCTCTCTTTCTTAGACAAAACACAAAATTTGAGAAAAAGCTTTGAATATTGTCAAGGCCTGCATTGAAGAACAAACAGGAAATACATAGTAGTTAGTGAAGTAGCCCAACAGCCATGCCATTACTTTGTTGTGGAAGATACATTACAGTAGAAATACTTCCACTGAGGTATGCAACATATATTCTGCCTTTCTGTTTTAACATGCTTTTTTTTTTTTTTTTTTTTTTTTTTCTTTCTTTCTTTCTTTCTTTGTTTCTTTCTTTCTTTTTTTTTTTTTTTTTTTTTTTTTTTTTTTTTTTTTTTTTTTTAAAGTGATGCATTTTCTGAAAGCTTTGTTAAAAATCAGGACTCTGTATATTTTAAAGTGAACCAAGGATCAGTGGAGTTGTAGTATTATATTAAATCTCTGGGAAGAAAGTGAGATGGCTGAAAGTGAAGGCTGCTCCAAAGGTAATGCTTCCTACGTTCTCATGTAGGCCCACGACTGCAGAGGTGGAGGATGGTGGTATGGCAGTAGAGGCTGAACCTCACCACCAACATTCCTTTACATGTTGCCATGCAACAGATGGCTGCAGAGGGGCAGTCTGACAAAATGGCATCCGACATGAAAGTGAAGATGAAAAAAGTGTGTCACTGCACTCCTCCATGTGGAAAAAATGGCACCCACTGACATTCACTGATGCTTATTGAATGTTGATAGAGACCAATCAGTGGATGTTAGCACAGTGAGGCAGTGGGTGCTGTGTTTCAGCAGTAGCAACAGTGACAGTGGATTACCTCAGTTCACACAGATTTTTACAAGTGTGGCATGCAGGCACTTTGTTGATCATTGGTGAAAATGCATAGCTAATGGTGGTGACTATGCTGAAAAACAGTATTTTATTTCTGAGAATTTTTCTTTCAAATAGTGTTATTGTGCTTTTTGCATTTGTTGTAGTTTGAAGAAAAAACCACAACATTACTCTCAGGGCAAATTATGTATTTATTTCAAAAGGAGAGTAGCTCTAGAGGTAGTTTGGTACATACCTGTCTAGCCTAGAAAAGCATTGTGGTAGTGTTTCCAAGCCGTCTGCAAGCTAAGTAGTGTACCTACACATCTACACTACAGAGAACAAGGCTGTGCAGTTGTCAGAATCAGTCCCAAAAGTAAAGGAGTGAACAGTGTGCTGACCATGGGCTACAAGGCCCTACTTCTCAGGGTGGTTTTGGTTTAGGCAGTCACTGGCAGCCTATTTACATTCTCTCCAAGACAGCAGATAATTTGGTGAACTCGGCATTCTTCTTCATTTTTGGAGGGCAACAGTTTAATTTGAACGTACTGTATTTTCCTTCTAAATCCCTTTCTCCGATCATATGCCATTTAGTCAAAAAGCTTTTCTTCAAAAGGAAAAATGTATCATCACAGACTTAAGGATAGGTTGATTTTCCTGACAAAATCTATTCTTGACTTTCTAGGCATAACCATTTCCAGTGAAAATGGAGTAACTTCACAATAACACCTGCCCTATCTTTCAGTTCATTTTGTCCACGGTATGAGTTTTTCTTATATAACAAAATTAATTTTCATTTAGAAAAGTCTCAGTGATATACATTATTCTAAATTAAACCATTTATAGGCAAACGAGAATTAATTAATACATTGTATTACAAAGTATGCCTCTTTATTGCCTAAGGTTCAAAGGAAACTCTTAGATATAGTAAAAAATGCAGAGGAAAATGATTGCGTATGTTCTGCTCTTTTATTCCACAGGTCTAAAAAACATTTGCTTATACAGATAAAAATATTCAATTATTATTTCACAGAAGCTATTTTGTTTTCCACCTTTTTTTTTTTTTTTTTTTTTTTTTTTTGCCATTTTCTCCTGTATTTTACTGAAAATATGATGAAAAAAAGTGAGATGAAAAACTCAATTTTTGTGTTCTCATTTTAATGAAAAACCATGAGTTTAAAAAAAGGCTGAAACTTAATACAAACCTTTCTTAGAGGGATATTTGCTGGAAAACTTCCAGACAACTTTAGAAAGAGCAAAGAGCTAGCTAGTGAAAACTTTGCTTTTCAGTGAGGTTTAATGCTGTTGTCTGAGTTTATTCACTGAATGGGTTGTAAGGCATGAAGGCTGAATGTCACTGCTCATGGTGTACAGTTGTGCTAAAGAAGTTGTGCTAAAGAATACCTTTTTTTTTTTCAAATGAGACTGGAGATACTGTTAGGTCTATTGTGTTAATTATGTTAAAACAAGTACAACAGAAATACAATGAAAAGCTTAAAAGGAAGCAGAATTAGATGTTTGCTTCATTAACTTTAATTGAAGAAAAGCCAGAACCAAATTAAAGTCAAGTAGGAATGAACTGCATACATCTTGAAACAGCAATAGGAATTGTTTGACATGGTGCTGTATTTAATTGGTTTGTTATAATAAATTAAGAGGAGGTTTAATATGATGTAGAGGTAATCCTTCTAAATTTAGGAAAGACAAGAGTGGCTGGTGACTCATGCACTTTGGAGAGATTTAAGTGTATGTTTTAAGACAGTGAAGAAATGGAAAAAGCATTTCAAAAAACAAAAATCTGAAAGAGTGAAAGAGATGAATGAGAAAAGGCTAAATGGTGAAAAATAGACAACATGACTATTATATAACTGTGTGGGCACAGAAGGCACAATCCCTTCATATCTCTGATCAGGCATATAGGGTTCTGCTGTCTTTTGCAAGCTAAGGTGTTGGTCAGCAATGTTTGGAGATGGTAACTTTAGTGCTTCTGGAAGTGGCTAAAAGATAGACAGACATCACAAGGATAAATTATAATTCTGTCAGAATCAAAATCCAGAGGTTAAAGAAGATGAGACTTATGTGTAGAATGGCTTCAGCCCTAGCAGTAAAAACATACTATTTATATTCCATAGGGGAAAACATTATTTATGGTAGTCCTAATGGGATAGGAATTCAACTGTACAAAAGGCCACTCTAAAGCCAAAAATAAACACACCAAGGCTTTTAATACAGGAAAAATTCTCTGAAGATATGCCCTATTCACGTCATCATTTATGAAAGTCACTAATATGATTAATTTTGACATATCTAAATGTGCTTAAGTGTGTCTTCTGCAGGATAGGCTTCCATATACCTGAAAATACTGAATGTTTATGTCACTTTCAAAGATGGCAAGGAAATTATACTGTGACAGTAGCTTTAGTATTGTAGATAGAGAAATATATGCATTCATTGACAGAAAAGCAATATGTTTTATGGTACTTACTCAAAATTCTCAAGAAAACAGCAGAAACCAGGATGCTTTCAGGAAGTGGCTACATAAAACTTAGTAGTCTGATTACAGAGCAGAAGCATTTTTAAATGTATTAGTCTGACCCAGGGAGAGAATAAAGTACTTTAGACCAAGATTTACTTACTAATAAAAGACTGAATCAGCAGTACAAAAGAGGGGGCTCAAAAAAAACCAGCTGAGTCAATAGTGTTCTCCCAACACTTCAAAGGACTGAGATTTGGTTTTCATGTAGTTCCAGATTCTAGCGCTTATGGAACAAGGTGACATCACTTTAAGGCAGCTTAGGACCAGAATCCTTAGGGCCAGATAATGCATTTGCCCTTAGTCACGTGTGGTATAGTCTCTCTTTCCTGGTTATACCATTTAAAATTTAGGTGCTCGGGTGAACACAAGCATGTTCACAGTGCAACTTGGGCGCTGAAGTTTTAGGAGAATATTGTCTCAAACCTCTACCAAGAGGAAAGGGAAGTGCAGGGGAATGAGCTTTAAAAGAAGAGGATGGAATCGTGTAGAGTAGATGGAGTCTGGTTCATTATGGATAGTGTGATAGGGGATGACAGGAGATGAGTGTCTCATATGTCCTCGGTCTTCCTCAGATAGTCAATAGCTGGGCTCATTTTGTGTGAAGAGAGGTGGTTCAGATTTTATTTAACCCAACCATTACTCTCCTCTACTACTGATCACACAC
This sequence comes from Tympanuchus pallidicinctus, assembly GCF_026119805.1. Taxonomy (NCBI): domain Eukaryota; kingdom Metazoa; phylum Chordata; class Aves; order Galliformes; family Phasianidae; genus Tympanuchus; species Tympanuchus pallidicinctus. Next base: position 5,727,116 of record NW_026294780.1, on the reverse strand, counting down.
TGACACTTCATCTGTCATGTCTTAACAATCTGAAATGGTGGAAGCTGTGACACATTGCTCCAGAATAGTGAAAAATGATTTGTAAAGGTTTATTCTCAGATTCACTGTAGCAGTGTTTTCACTGATTAACATATACATTGACTGCTGTATATTTTGTAGGCTGACATATGTATCATAATTTTTCCCTCTCTTGTCTCCACATATCTTAAGCATACCAGTGGTCTATGAAATGATTAGATGTGCCCTTAAATAAACGCAAAGGATCTAGAAATAGTTACAATAATTGCTTTATTACCTCATTTCTGTTTATCACTTCTCTATTAGCTTTTATGAATGGATTTACCTGTCAGATAAGATACTTTCTGTAGACTGCCAAAGCCAATGCTTTTAAGTACCTCAGTGAAATCAACCCTTTCTCCCAGTGGAATGTTTGTAACTTTCCCCATGTAAAACACATACAGCAACATCTAAGAAGATAAAGGCAAAGCAAATATGTAGAATCTATCAAACACTCATCATTTATCTGGTCCCTTGCTCAGGCCACATTGGGTACAACTGAGAAGGAAAATCTGGAACGAGACAACCATTACTTCCTCAGCCACCAGTCTGGGTGCAGAGCAGGAGAGCCATAGTGTCACTTCTGTATGCTACTGCTGCAGTGTGCTGGAGCTTGCTGGTGATAACAAAAAGCAAGAAGAAATTGCTCTCTCTTCTCTTTCTCTGCAGGGCCACCTGCTTATTTCAGAGGAGCCCTCACCAGGGCACTTCAAGTCACTCTCAGCTTTCTTCACACTGATCTAAAGAAGATGAAGTCAGCAGTAAAACTGCCTTGCAGCAACTAGGATATTTCATTTTTCTTTTCCTACTTTCTACTTTCATTGTTAAATGATGATGAATCAACACAATCAAGCTGAACAGTTCTTCCTTTTGTTTGCTTTGTATTTTTCTCTCCAATGAAAGTGACTGCTCGTTGGTGCAAGGCGAACAATTACAATAATTTACCCCTGAAGGGTTTTCAAACCTTATTCTTCAGAGCTGAAGCTTTTCTTTATGGCTTTAAAGCTGAGGTTTTTTGGTTGTTGATTTTCTTTTTAATTAAAGGTTTAAACCCTTCAATTTTCATCTCGTATTTGAGCCGTTGAAGCGCTCTTCAGAAGCTTGCAAACTAAACTTCAAATAGAGGGCCTGTTTCTGCTCCCTTTGAAGTCATGACAAGCCTCCTGTTGATTGCAGAGAGGAAAAGTAGCCAAAAGTACAAAGGAGCTTTATTTCCTTCCGATTTCTTCACTTACCCTGCTATTGTACCATATATCAGAGGTGATGCAGACTTCTGTTGGCAAAACAGATATATCATTAAAACAACTTCCAAAGCAACAGCTTATAAAGCTGTTACTATGAGCACAGCTGAACATTATTCACCAATGACTTCATCTGGTCTCTGCTGAACACTGCAAAGCAAAGTAAGAGAGCCCTGAGTTGCAGCAAAAAGCTCCCATGGTCAGTGGCTCCAGGTGGAGCTGCCAGGGTGTCTCCAGTGAGGGCAAACATAGTTGTTCAGGCAGCATTTTTCTTTTAGGAACCATCACTGATTCAGTAATTCTCTTTTGTTTTTTTCTCAGAACTGCTGTTTTTGTAAGAAAAGGCAGGTGAAGATAGGAGCTTTAGCTTGACTGAGCTCAAAAACTTTTACGTTGTTTTTTAAGTGGCATTCCCTGTAGACTGGCAACTCTTTTTTTCCTGCCACTTCCAATCAGAAAGATGCTTGAAGTTGGCCAACTGGGAGACAATACTTGTCCTAAACTTAGAAAACTTAAAAAAGTGAAATTTTGTACCCTGTGAAGTTGTTGATGAAAGCCACCAGAAAAAAAGCAGTGAGGAAATTCCAGGAAATGAAAAATGTAGCTTCTCTAGCCATATCATCAGAAGAGATTTTTTTTCCTTGCAATAGGAGATAAAGGAGGAAGACAATCTTGGGGACTATCACTGTCCAGATGTTGTATGAAACTGATAAAGCTGTTGGTGAACACATCTGGAATTGCAGATCCTCGAAATGTATCCCACTGAAGTTGTACTAGCCATTCTGAAACCCAGTGCCTTCAAGATGATTCTCATCTCTCATCTCTGTGTGCTCATCTTCACTTTTCTGATTCACTCTCTCTCTCTATTATTCAAATGAAAGCATAGAGGAATTATCTTGCTCGGAGAGGATAAAAAGGATATGCATTCAGGACTAACCATTAGTGGTTGACATAGGAGGGATGTAAAGATTTCCAGGATCTAGTCTAGCAGTACTTCACTTGGGAGAGGAAAAGGAGCAGCTTCTTACCAGGACTTTGTGGAATAAGGAATAAGTTGTACTGGTTATAAATTTGTATAAGTTGTACTGGTTATAAATTTTCAGAAAGTGCTCTGCATCCAAACAATGAAGGTCAGGCATTATCACCTTACTGCACCTTCAGTGCAGTCAGGTTGATCCCACCATGTTAACTATGCTCAGGAAATTCCTGAAAATTGCTTACATGTTTAGAGTTAATAGGCCATTGTTCAAAGCAAATCTCTAATATGAATATTTGCTGGAAGAGATTTTCATGGGATAAGATATCTGGGCCAGTAAGTTCATAGGCAATTTTATGGAAGCTGAACTTCAGAGACATCACTACAGGCTGTGAGCATGAAATAATACCTTTTGTTGTGTAAAACAAATAGGCAATCAGCATCTGATAAATTGCAGTGTCATGCTTGGTGTTGTTTTGTGTGGTGATGAAAGGCAGTGAATTTTTTTGACCGCTATAAATTTATTTGTATGTACCTTCTTTGAAATCATTATAGCACACCTCCATTATTCGTGCCTGAATTTACTTATTATAAAGAAAAAAAATCCTCCTTCAAAAATAAAAATTCTTTAGATATAAATCTATATTATAAATTACGCCATGACTTCAGAGTTTTTAAGGGTTTCAAGAAAAAATTACAGTCACGCATGACTTACTGGGCACACACATCTCTGTAGAATCTTTTGGGTTGACACATCATCCCTCAGGCAATGTTTTTTACTCAACTCTTAGAAACGAGATGAGGTCCAGTTATTAAGGAAAGAGATTATGAGGCAAGTGCCTGGTTGTACTTAAATTTGCATGCAACACTAAGAAAATCCTACAGCTTCTCTGCAGTTTAGTTTTCCCATCCATAGAGTAAGAGCAATTATACTTGTTTATTCTTAAGCCTCACAGGAGTCTTAATTATTGTTTGAATATTAGTGTGAATTCTTTCTTCAAAACAGATCATGTTCACTGCAAAAGGACAGAGACTTCTTCCTCAAAGCAAAACCAGAATGACTGAGCTTTCATCCTTGAAGCAGTAACAGAAGAAAGCTTTTTTCCTGTAGGTAGAAACTCCTCTCTGCCCTGCACATACACATCTGATGGTACGAATTACCCCACAGATTCAAATTATGAATTTTAACCGTAAAAGATTTAGAATTACTAACAGTTCCTTTTTTTTTCTTTCTGTTTTTTATCTTTCCTCTATCGGGTTTTACTAGATGGGTTATCCACTCCGATTTTTTTAAGTGTTGAAGAGAACTGGCTTTAAGGAACCACAGATTTGTCAGTAATGAGGCATTAAAGTTCCCTTCCTGCTCCTGTAGAGCCTAAGTCATCAACAGCTGCATTCTTTCATCTTCGCCCATCATACATTATTACACAAAAAAGAAATAGGAGATCTGAAATAAGAGAATTCAGTTATCATATCACCTCTCACTTGAATCCTCCACAAAAAATTGAAGGTGGCAGCGCAGTTAGTGTGCTCCGATTCATATAGTATTACTGATCACAGAATTCTATACTTATAATGGTAATAACATCATAGTCTTATAAAACATCAGGAAAAGACAAATTTTGAGAAAGTAGCTAATGACAGATTTTCAGTACTTTTTTTTTTCCCCAGAATATAGTATTAACGCATAAATATCGAGAACTATCGAGATCAAAAGATGATATCCCAAGCAGTAATGATTTAACAATTAGCATACTACCAAGAAGACATAAACAACCTCCAGGCAGTAAATAGCAGAAGATCTATTAAAACAAATATGACAGGTTTTAATGGAATGTGAAACAAGAAGATAAGCTTAAAAATATGGATTTTTTGCTCTTTTTGCTGGGATTTTAAATATCTGCATCTCTCTTTGTTTCATTAAAGCTTGAATAGCAAGTAAGTCTGTTGCTTCCTTGCATCCTGCCACGTTCCTGCTCCAAGTGAATTCCACACATAGCAGAAGGCAACACTGCCTCCCAAAATGCCCTACAGCATTTTCCCCACTTGCAAGCAGCACCCCCCAGCACTTATTGAACTAAATTGTCACTAAACTATGTGGACTAAATGGAGCAGGGAAATACACATCCTGCATAAAAGGCAAAAGTGAGAAGGCAAAGGTTCTGAATTTCACTTAAAAATTAATATTTTTACTTCCTGGGCAATTTCTGAAGTCCTACTGAGCTGTGCAATAATGATTCATAACTGGACAAGAAACAAAGAAATAAGAGAACAAGCAAAACTTCCCATAACACCTAAAAAAAGCAACAGCTTTTGTAATCAACATTATGAGGAAGGAAGGCAGAGCAAACCCTATCTCTTCTTGATGACTTATTTATAGACTTTTTTATAGAATCCCCAGTCTTTATATTATAATGTAGAAATAAAGATGGGACAGAGAAAACCATTTTTCATCCTGAACCGATGGGAGCTTAATCTTTCTGTTCATAAGCCTGAAAATAAATTCAAATAAACAGCATCAGACTTGTACACACAGCTGCATAGTATGAATGTATTTGCAAAATGCTAAGACTAAGAAAAAAAATACTTATTTTAATCCAACCAGGTCAGATTTATTCCAGATTTACTCCAAACATATCTGGTCTAGACCATACATTGATGAAGGTTGCAAAATTTCTTCTTCCTTCTGCAAATCCGGATGCAGTCTGTTCTCTGGAAAAAAAAAAGTAATAATAATAATCATAGAATCATGGAAAGGCTTAGATTGGAGATGATCACCTAGTTCCAACCTGCCATGGGCAGGGCTGCCTTCCACCAGCTCAGGCTGCCCAGGGCCTATCCAATCTGGCCTTGAGTGACTCCAGGGATGAGGCATCACATCTGCTCTGGGCAGCTTTGCCAGCACCTCACCACATTCTTAGGAAATAATTTATTCCTAGCATTTAACATAAATTTTCCCTCTTTTAGTGTAAAGCCATTCCCTCTTCTCCTGTCACTATCAGACTATATAAAAAGTTGGTCCTCCTCCTGTTGTAAGTTCCCTTCAAGTACTGGAAGGCTGCAATGAGGTCTCCCCAGAACCTCCTTTTTTCCAAGATGAACAAGATCAACTGCAATGTAGATCTGAGTTCAGATATTTTTCTTTCACTATTAAAAAATCCTATTTCTTCCAAATCACCATCTATGTATCTTAAGATGTTTCAAAATATTCCTGTTTTCCATGTGGAAAATTAGACAAAAATGCTCATTTCATCATCACTAAAGCACTGAATAAATACAAAGAGAAACTCAATAGGCAATGCACTTTCTTTTATATTTATATTTGAGTGACATTTTCTCACTTGTTAAAAACCTGGTCTACTATTTAAAATATCCTACAAATAACAATTCACTTTCACAGTTTCTCCATCTGAAAGGCAGATCATTATAAGTGAGAAGCAGTGAGGATTTTGTTAGAGTTAGAACTGAGTACTTTATGGAAAGATGCAGAAGATGAGATAAGCACCAAAGACATTCAGTTTCTCCTGGAAACAGAATCAGAGCCAAGGTTAATCCAATCCCAGTAACTCTGTGGTTAACAAGTGACATAAATACATAGCAGGCACTAATTCTTTCCTTCTGGGAGAAAATAAGCTGAAACGAATACCCTTTCTAGCATGCTCTTTATTCTGAATATTCACCTTAACCACGACTCCTGCCTTCCACATTAATAAGACAAGATTAATAAGACAATTATCAGGTGATACAGTCTTACAAAACTGGAATTTTCATGTAACAATAATTGCATGAAAATGTAGGAATTGTTCTTAGATTTCTATAGTTCTACGTATTTCTACCAAACATTTGATTCTGGGCAGTCTCCTGTGGTTACAGAGTGCTAGACCAGCTGTACAGTGTTCTTGGCCTGTCACCAAAGCCCTACAGCGAAAGGATAGCTCGAAGAAGGAGTGTGTGGCCCCTGCTATAGTAAAAATTACGTCTTTCTGTGTGCCAGGGGGAGCTCAAGTTTCTGCAGAGCAGATTAAATTGTCTTTTGCGTTAAGCACAATTCAATGTGACTGCTTGCTAACCAATATATTGTAAAATATGTCCTCTTCTTGCTGCAACAAATGAAAGACTATCAGAGAAGAGCAAGAAAAATTATTATATCCAGCATAATTAACTGGCGTACCCTACTTCCAATAGACCTGATGCTTTCACTGTTACAATGTCCTCCAGAATGACATTTGTCACCAGGATTGCTTGGCTTGTCATGATGTGAAAAAAATTTGTTCAGCACTCACCAGGAAATTTGAATTATAGTGAGATTTCAGAATAGAAGTCAGGGAGAAGGGCCTCTGCTACCCCAAAACTATTTCCATCCTGCCCATGCATTTTCACATGTGCTCTCACCACTGCTTGAAGAGCAATTCAGCAGATAATTGTTTGCAAGATTGAATGGGACACTTTACTGACTATTTAAAACAGATAATGCTCATCACACAGAGGCTGTTGCTGTGACTTGACAGGTGCTAAGTTCTGCTTCTGTTGTGGGAATAATACAAGATCTCTTTGCTGAAAGTAGAGCTGGGTGATGGATTTGTATTTTCACAGTAACTGGTGATATTGCAACAAAGCTATGATTCCTGCTAAATAGAAGTTAAACGAATGTGAGATGGTTCTTTTCTGTTTTATAACAGAGAAGTTTTTAATGCTGTCATCTCATCAATAGTGTGGATTTTCTTTGGAATGCAAGCATTTTAGTATTAAAGTCTCAAACTAAAGATAAACACAGCTTCTAAGTCCATCTGTATGGAATGACTGGGCAAATGCAATGTCTCAGGTAGAAATGATCTCCCAGTTGGTGGCTGAAATGTGGCAGCTTTGTTTTCTGTGGGACAGCTTCTTGGCTGCATGATTAATTATGTGAACACGCTTGTCAGCAGGATCTGGTGAAGATCTGGAAATGGGAAATCCCAGTACTTTCAGAGGGTGGTAGATAATCAGAAGTCAAAAGCAGGATGTTTGGTATTTTCATTTTGGAACGTGTAGGAAAGCAGAATAGAAGATGACAGTACAGTTGCCTATTAGGTGAAGATTTGTGCATGTGGCACAGGTTCAGAAAGTCTGGCTGCCCTGGGAACATGCTGTAACATCAGTCTGTCTCTTGTCCAGTGAATATTGAATCAACCTCAATAAAAATACAAAAAAGACTGCTGGCATGTCAAACAAAAGTAAGAGCATTAATGGTATAAGAACACATATAGGATGGAAGATCAAGGCCCTTTGTCATTTAGATTTAAATTCTGTAATAAAAATAGTATACTGCTAAGAGAAGAAAGGAAAACTGTGTTTCCAGAATCAGGTATGATTTATGTACAGCGGTAGATAGAAGAATTCTGTGGCACAGCTCTTTTGTGGAATATATAAGTAATGTTAGACACTGTGAGAGAATCCAATCATATGGTGAATAACGCTGTAGTCACTGTAGATATTAAAAAGAAGATATAGCGGCCAGAATGGTCATGAAACAGGGAGCAGAGAATAGGAAAGTCCCAAACAATTCATCCTTGTGTTCCTTGTAGGTCAGAGTTGTTTTCTGCTTTTTTTTCCAATAGTCAGGAGAAGGCAGAGTAAATGTTTGCAGTAGAAACAAGATGACCAATTGATAGGGCAACAAGATGACCAATTGATATGATGCTCATGATCTGCTTCCTGTATACCTGATTCCATCCTGCACTTACCAATATCCTGACCTCTGTGGGGCTGCATGATTCAGGTTGAGTAACCCTTACTCTCTTTACCCATGGCTGGATTCTAACCTGTTGTGCTGCAGCCAGTGCCTGCAGGGACCTGCCTTACCCTGATACCTCCTATGCTCACCTCACCGACACCCCTTTCCTCTGTTATAAAAGTTTGTGCAACAGAGGATTGGCTATGTTTTACTAAGAGAAAGATACCAGGGAAAGGGGATGTCTGATAAATGCCCTGCGTGTAAATTCTAGGAGATGGAAATGTAGGAAGAGGAAAATCTTGTAGAAGGGGATGAAGGCAGGGGAGGAGATTGAAGAGACAGAGTTATGATATTGGTGGGAGAGATGTTTACCTGATGTGACCAGGGGAGTGACTACAATTTATAATGGAGGAATAAGGCCTATTAAAGCCAAGTATATGGTGCAATTTATCAGGGAAAAAATAAAGTGGATGTGAGAGATGAGTTTCCATGTAGCAGATGATTAAGTTTCTGGATCAGCCATTCGGAAGATAACCAAGTGATGACATAAAGAAGCTGAAGTGTTTGTGACGTAACTTGTGTAAGCTGAATCCTACAGTAAGAAGGAAACTGGTCATACTGGTCAAAAAATTCCCTGAAGGATGTGTTTGTCACTGTTGTCCCAAGTTCACATCTTATCTGAAATAAACACTTTAAAGGGACTTCAATCTTTAATCTGCAATGCAGCACAACATGAGAATATGTAGAACTCTCTGTAAAGCATCATTAACACTTAACAATATTGTCTATTAACATACATAAAGTCCTTCTGCACCATCTCTGAGGAGTAATTGGATCGAGACTTTGCTGTAGTTAACTTTATTTGGCCTATGGCCTTCACCAGCCTAAGCCAGTGGGATATTTCCTAGCACAGATCCCCCTGTGCCTCCTGAAGTCAGGGAGGGTGTTCAGGCTGGGTACACAGGCACAGCCTCAGAGCCCTCAGAGCCCTCTGCATCTCCAAGGAACATGGAAAATGGTTCCCAGCTTTTACGATAAATCAGTTTGTGTCAGCATAAAAACTCAGAGCTAAGGAATAAGGGATAACTAACATACTAACATGTTCTAGGTAAACAGAGACCCAATGGCCAAAGTGGAGGTCATAAGGCCACAGCATACAAATCCAGAAGAGCCATTTGTGTGAGTTCCAGCTAATGTGTTACCTATGGTTCCGTGTAACATTGTTTTTAGCCAAGAGATTGAGCAAATGCCAATGTGTCTTGACAGAAGGAACTGTTTGGGTATAAAGAAATGTACCCGTTAGCAAAGAAATGCTCTAATCCACCTGTTTTAGGTTTTTTAAGCTTTTTTTTTTTTTTTCTTTCTAGAAATAGAAGTTCTATTTGAGCTCTGCTTTCTTCTTACTGCAGTTGTATTGTGCAAATGTTGAGTTTCTTTTCTACTGCTGGCCTCTGATGATGAATTAATTAGAGTAAACATATTTTCCATTTCAAAGGAAAACCAGGCTCCTTCTCATCCCTTCTACAGCATACAGCATTTTTCTGTAAGCTCCTCCACTTTATAATCGTTTGTTATGGTATTATTTAGGTGATGAAAATATAAAATGATTCTGGCATGTAATTTTATAGTTTGCATTGTTTGTGGCTTTATTTTATCTAACCTTATGACAAAAAGGTATGTGGAAAGGTATAGATTTTCACAAAAAACCCACATCTTTTATACATTAAACTTATTTTTGCATTTATATAGAAATGTCTTATGAGTTTGTACACAGAATATGTGCTTTATCTTGGGTAAAGAGCGCAGCAGGGAGAACAGCTGGATGTTTTTCCTGCTACACCAGCTGTAAGTGGCATCACAGCAACAACACAGCCATGAACCTCTGGGAAAATTGGCTGCTTCAGAGTCCAGGGTAAAGACTATTCCTGTCTATCCAAATCAGGTGAACTCTACATTGCGATGATGGGTACCACAATACCCTGGCATTGCTTGCTTCCTCTTCCCCCCTTCCTCCCCCTCCCCAAATGCTTACTGGCTGTCTTTCCTTTAACTACATTTTCATTCTGCCTCTTCCCAAGTGTGCAGTAGTGCATCTATGTTCTCAGCTTCCTGCTTGAGCAGAGGAATTGGACCAGATGGACCCAGACGTCCCCTCCAACTTGAACCATTCTGTGATTCTGTGACTCACATGCTTATATGATTCAATTCATTATTCTTTCACTAACTCTATCAACCAAGATATCAGACATTTCATCACTTCAAATTTTTAAAGTCAAAAATTGTATCTAATTTTCCCTTGCTGTACATCTACTTATAGCACACGGTAACTCCAGGCATGCTGACGGCCTTTACTTTAGGTTCTTCAAAAAATAAATGTTGGAAGCACATGAAATAGTGTAATGTCATTTCCCCTCATCTTTGAAGAGAAAATATACAATTTTTTTGAGAGTGGTGCAGTATATACTCTGCAATTATTTACTTGTAATTCCTCAGCTAACCAATTTTTATTTCATTTAAGTTGTTGACATTGAGCTGACCTTGTCAATGGCTGTATTGTGTGAGTTTTGCTCTTCAGCATGATTTTATGCTTTACCATGCATTTCATTGCATGCAAAGAATGATTCCTTTTCTAACATCAAGAACTGGGAAAAAATAACCCTATTTGACAAAGATATAAAGCAGATTCTTATTTTGACAGAAAAAACCAAGGCTGGACCAAGCGTGCAGGCATGAGGAGGTTAGTAAATGACTAGTAACCTGTATTTCTGCAAAGGAAATGCTGAATCTGTGCAGAATGAATTTAAATACTCCTCTGGTATCCTCTTGTCTTTATTACATGTTGTCTTACTCCTCTTCCCCTAACTCCAATAAGTGTATGAGTAGAAAATATTATTTTTCTTTTTAAAAGAGTCAGTCTGAGCAACAAAGCACACTTCCGTGCTGTTGTCTACACAAAGGCAAAATGACCCACTGCATAACTAGCACATTTCCACCTCCTGAATGGGTTTGCACTGAAAAGATAATTGAACTTCGTAAGATTAAGAATCTAGAAGGCAATAAAGGAAATAATATATAGACCTCTTAACAGCGTATACTTCAAGTAAGCACATTCATTAAGGAATTCTTACCCTTGTAAGCAATGCACTAACTTTTGGATTCCCTTTGGGCATGATTTATCTGAAAACAAGCCAGGCTTATCCAATACAAGGTAAGCTTTCACCTCTTTACTATGTTTAGATGTCTTTCGTACTATGATACTGAGGTCGGGCATTTTAAAGGCATCCTTCTCCATTTTAATACCGTGCTCCAGTTCTTCTGCCTACCTGTTCTGGGATCGCAGGGCTTGTCTGTGTGGAGAATTAAGTGCACAAGTTATGGTGATAACTTAGAGATCCATAGCTGCTCTTTACTGATTCATTACGTGGGCTATAACTGCACATCAAGTGCAAGGAAGCATTATCCTATCTCTAAAGGAGCAACATACCTTGTAAAACATCTTTATTAGAGTATTCTGAAGAAAACCTTGAAAAGGTCAGTGCTCAGACTGTGCTATTGGCTATTATCCCTGACAAGAACGGTGGTCTGAAAGACCAAATTGGCTAAGGTCAGTTTGTTCAGTACAATTAAAACCATAATTAAAGACAATAAAAGGTTTTCATTGTGCTGTGGAACTGCAACAGTCTTTCTGAAGATATGTGCACATAGAAGTTGGTATCATTTATATGGTAGACATCTTCTACTGCTCTAGTTAAATGATAAATACTGAAAGAACAGAGCTGTCAGCAAAGGTATGAGATCTTCTCCACAAGCAAACATTACAGAAATATTTCAATAAATCAATTTCTAGTTGTTCTATACTTATTACTCTGAGCAGTCCTGAAGTTCCTTTGGTTCATCAGCAATTTACAATATTATTTCTTCAGTATTAGGGGAATCTGGTTCTCATGTTGATGAACGTGTTTTAGTCTTACTGTAGCCTTGTACATGTTACATACAAATTAGGCAACAGTTCATGTGGACACTTTGTGCTAAGTTATTATTCCACCGTAAGTTTGTGTTCTGTTTTATTCCGTGGTAATAAGGAAATTGTTATGTACTTATGCCCTATCTAACTTGAGGAACAGAAACTCCTGTTTGTAAGGTTATATGCATTGTCTATGTCATCTGCAAGAGAATTTAGCATGTCCTTTAGCAGAAATGACCATAAAAATTCAGCAGAGCTAACAAGAGAATCGCTAATAGTTGTTTCCTTTCCAGAAGTATACCTTTATGAAAACAGAGAGTAGAGTTCTGTTATATTTGTTTGTTTTTTAAAAAATTATTTTTATTTTTTATTATTATTTGTGACTCTAATTAGACAAGAAATGGATCTGTTGCCTGGAGCACTTACATTGCCTAAAGATGGGAAAGCTGTACACAAAAATGTGATCAGTTGGCAGTAGAGCACAGGCAGAGTTGGCATGTCTTACATTATTACGAATCCTTACCAACACCTGAGGCTTCATAACAGATGCCACCATTTATACTCATCTATAACTTGTCTACATCTAAATCATTTGATATTTCTGTGCTGGATTTCTGACCTTAAAAATGGTCTTTCATTCTGGGAAGCATGTTTCAGACCTGAAAGTTCATAATTTATGTAGAAATTGCCTGTGTTCCTTGCTGGGATAAGGCTTACACTATCAGAGGTATATGTGATATTGCTTACTAGTTGGATAGCTATATTTGCAGATATAAATAAATGTTCTTTCAACAATTGATTTGACTTCTTCTAATTGTTACTGCAAAGTGATATGGAAGAAGAGCTCGTGAGAAAAAGAAACATGTTTCTATTGATGTGTTACTTAATTATTTTTCTAAAATAATCACCATTTTTATGTTTTCTGATGACTTGTAATGGTTTCTGTGGGAGCTTCCACAAATCTGTCAGATATGAGTTTGTGCAGATGCATCTTGTAGTCAAAGAGCCACCAAAGCATGGGACCCTATTCCCATAGTGAAGCTCACTTGATCCCTAATGCATTTGGGCACCCCTGACTTTCTATTCTTCCTTCCAGATCTTCCATTCTACACGACAGGACATAAACATGGATAAAGTAACTATCAGAAAATAATACGTCAGCTCTAGCTACATCTCCCATGGGAATGGACAGTAAGTTCAGACTCTGTAGGAAAAACAGGTCTAAGTATCAGTTTCTTAGTAAACGATTTCAGTCTTCCTTCCATGTGTGAGGATGCTGCTCTTCACCAGCAGGCTTATCAGTACATCTGCTCCGTTCTGCTGTGCCCTAGTAATTTGTGTAATAAACCATCATATGACTCAGGACGACACCAGCAGCTGTGGCTTATTCTCTCAAACTGTTTTTAAGTGATACATTCGATTTAAAACTTATAATATCTTTATACTTATAATAATATAAAATATTATATTAATATTAATTTATAATTTTTAAAATTATATTAATATAATAATATAAAACTTATAATAACTTTGCACCTCACCTACTGTATTGTTTACCTGTGATTTAAAGATTCCTATCAGTGTTCTGCTTACTACTGCATTTCTTTTTATTTTCAGTTCATTTTGAAAAGAACTATAAAATTCTGCACAAGTGGTTCTGACTTCCTTATGAAAATTTTAATAGATATACTAATTTATTAATTCTTATATTACTAAAAGATCTAGCCACTATTGGTTCTAAAATAGATCTTCTCTTAATTTTTCTTATCGCTTTCTTTGTGTTCCCATTTTTCTTGCAGTAATGTTAATCTTTTGACAGGGACATCATTAGTTTGCAGGACTTGTAGGAACATTCATTGAATTCCCTTTGTGTTGCTATACTAAGCAAACTTCACTTGTCCATTGGTCTGATTGTCAGGATTAATATGTTAGTATGAAAAATGCCTGCTGAGAAACATCTACATTATTAAAGATTATGTATAAACTGAAATAAGGGCAATTTATCTGATGAAGATTAGCAATACATTCTGTGAAATATAGCCTTCATTTTCAACAATAATTTGCAAATGAGGCAATGGTTGTCAAACCGAGCATGAACTCCCATGAGTTTTTGCCAGGAGCAATGATAGAAAACCAGCGCAGTCTGGATCCCTGTCGCACACCCTCTCTCTGGAAATAGACTACCTGTGAGACTCCAAATCTGATTGAAATGTTGAATTTCAAGATGTGTGGATTAAAAAGGCAACTTCTGCCCATGTAACTGTTATCGGTTGTAGGGCAAGTTTTGTTCTCATAAAGCTGCTTGCAGTGTAGACACTGTATAAGGCCCTGGCCTAGGACAACCAGTCACTCAAAGTTGTAGTTTGGACTTCTTTTTTCATGAACAAATCTGTCTGTCTCATATCGTAAAAGAAGATAATTTTAATTTTTTGCTAAAAACCAAGTAAGTACTGAGAAATAATTAGGTAGGTAGACAGGTAAATGGACTTGGGGCTATACAAGGGTGTGACAAATAGTATAGCTTTACAAAATAATCTTCAGACCAATTATCAAGTGAATGTTTCAGTGAGCATGGCATGATTAAATTTCCCACTCATGTTCCATATCATTTTATATACTTCCCATGGGAGTTAACCTGATATGACCCAAAATTAACACCAGGTAGATGCAAGATAATTACAATGAAAGTGTAATCAATGTTTGCAGTGCTAGAATACAGGATACATGCTCATGATTTCTTTATCTTACCGAGTATTTATTGTTTATAATCAGAGTGCCCAAAGGTGTGGCATAATATTAACAGATTTATTATACCACCATATATTTTGCCTTCTCCAGATCCTGAGGTGCTTTACTACATACAATCTTATTTTTTATAATGCATAATTAATTAATTAGAAGTAATTCAGATTCAGTTTTCTTTTATTCTTCTGGCTTTCTGTGCTGCATTTAGTCTTTAGTACATTCTGCTCATCTTTAAAATGAATCCTTGTTGCTGCTGGAAACCAAAATGATTCCCTGTAAACCTCTACATCTGTTGTAGTAGACTCAGAATTCTACAAAAAATATTCTATTGCTGTGAGAATGACCAACATTTCTAATGGTAGAATCTAATGGACATTAGTGAAATTATGCCAGCACATCAAATGGTCTTACAAAATCAAAGTTAACATAACGCTGTCTTTGCTCCTATCATCTTTTTTGCATTATTATGTTCAAGAGGGTATTTTGAAATTGTTGAAGATCCATGACAGAAGAGATTTACACTTTGTTTGCAAGCAGATCTTATTTCCAGTGCAAGAGAATAGAGTGAAATAAAATAAAAAAAAAAAAAAAAAAGAGAAACATAAAAGTATCTCCTGCTAATTGTTTCAGCCATTGTAGATAACTCAACTGAACATACTGAGTTAGCTGTAACTTTGGGTGAGGGCAAGAAGGTAAGGTCCCATGCTGAGATTTCAAAAGTCAAACTCAATTGTTTCAATTTGATTCAGTTCTTAACAGAAAATTAGTGTAGCAGAAAAAGGACTTGGGTGACTTGCAGCTAGTATATTTAGACTCTGAGTTTTCTCTATCCTAGACAGTAAGAATTCTGCCTCTCTTATTTTGACATGTTGACATTTTTTTTTTACAAAAATGCAATTATAGTATTAGAGGTCAGAATAAAGTATTTAAAATATAATGGAAAAAGGTCTTGAAAGATAAAATAATGGTTTTCAGTGCAAAACTGTTCCAACTATGCATTTAATGACAATTGACATATAGCCTCTCTTTCACTTGCAGTGCTCTCTTTAATAACTTGTAAACCAAGATTATCTGACTACACACTACCTGGTCACATAGTATATATTCATTCATTCAGAGGAATTTTTGAAAACAAGTAGTCTTGATTAAAAATTCTCACAAACAAATGCCTAAAGTGCCAAGAACAGCCAACGTAATGAAACAAAAGATATCAGGCATGCCGTAACCATTAAAAAAACACATTTTTCCATTAAAAACATTTTTCCATTATTTCCATTATTTGAATACTTTCTCTCTAGGTCTCTTGAACACCATACAGAAATTCTAGAAAGAATACAATAAGAAAGACAAGACTTTGTGTTTTTTCCTTTTCTTCCTTTTTTGGTTCCTTTTTTTCTTCTTTTTTTTTTTCTTTTTTTCCCCTCTCCCCATCACTTGTTGCAAAGACATCCCAGTTTTCTCTAGTTCATAGGTGAATATTTTTGTCAGCCTGGAAGTGAGTACTCATATCGAAGAACTTCTCATGCCTGTTCTGCAGTTTTTTAGCAGGTGCTCAGTTTTTAGCACTGCATCACTTAATGCTAGATCCTGAAATGTATGAGAGAAAGAGAAGATTCAACCTCTTCTATACAATCTGTTGCCTGCACTCTTAGCAGGCCTTGTCCATTTTCTGTAAAAAGCTGGAGGTAAGATAGTGTGGATGTTTGATAGCGTGAAATATTTCTAATATGTAAATAAATTACATATAATACTCCATCTGATCTGTAATGAGCTCGAGCAGACTTTAATATGTTCTAGCTAGGAAGAGGTTTCCTCATCTACAGATACAGTTGTTTTTAAGGTATGCAAATCATATTTATTTTAAAAGAATATCAAGGACATAAATGATGTCAGTGTATATTTGATAACCAGAAAAGAAATGCTACCAGAACTGTGTGATCTCATTCCACAAATTGAATTTGTATGGTCTAAGGAAGTTTTAAAGAGAAGCATAGAAATTGACTGCATTGTAAGTAAAAGGGAGAAGAAGAAATATGCTCAGAAATTGTCTCCATGAAAGATCCCTAGGGTGAAGGTAGGAGACATTTAGTATAATTTCCCACCCTAGAAAATGTCCCTTGCATTACTGAGACAAAATTATTATTTAGGAATGTTCTTCACAGGTATAGTTTAGTTTCCAACGAATTAGATTTAACTGCTCATTCTTTGTATTGAGTTTCTAGTCTGTTAACTAAGACTCTCCAGTTTGTGTTGCAAGATTGAACATGTTATTTTTAATTTTTTTAAAGTTTGCCTAGTTTCTCAAAGAAGTCCAGGCTAATTTAAATAATTAAATTTCTTCTAACTTCCACAAAGTGCAAACAAAGTGAAATACACAGCCAGTCCCTTGGGAGCCTGCAACCACAATGAGTAATGAAAATACAGGAGTTACTAGTAGCTGCCCTAAAACTGTAAGAATCTGCACAAGAGCAGCACTATTCCAGGATAAATTTTCTCCACTGAGCTTAATTCAAGGAGCAGGTTTATCTTTGTTGTATGATTCCTGGTTTCAGGTAGCTCCCAGCTATTACAGGTGGCATTCACATTCAGTTTATGTGTTCTTTATATCTTCAAACACGAGGGCTGAAGCACCAGTTCAGTAGCACATGGTTTGCTGCTGTGTACTTGTTCCATCTTTTGCACCCCACAGAGTTGGTTCTCCAAGAGCTAATGTAAGTAGAGATTTTCAAAGTGCCCAAACAGAGCTATATACTGTAAAACAGTTTGTCTCAGATGCATTTCAGCAGGCTGATGGAAGCAGATCTGCAATTTCTGCTCTGGGAGGTTCTCTCCAACTGATAGTGCATGCTACAGTCTTGAAAGAAGAGTCCAATGAACTGCCACAATCATAGGAAATGAAGACAGAGGAAATGCAAATAAAGGGCTTATTTTGCATGAGAAGACACTCGTGGCTTCAAAAATCTTTATCTATTCAGAACTCTGAAAATAGTTTCAGATTCAGTCACAAAGACAGAAACAGTTGCACATCCAGAAAGTCATTCCTTCCAGTCTTCTCCTCATCTTGGAAAGGCAATAAAGTTTGGCAATAAAGATTTATTTTGGAGGTAGGTGCTACTCGGTTCTTGTCTGAGAAAACACTTCTTTTATTATATGGGGAAACAAATGTAACTGAACAAGTTTTAAATAAACTGTCACTACAGACAGAAAATAAAGGATGATTTTCTTTAGAGAACTCTATATCTTAAGAGACATACATATGTAATGCAGTTTACCCTCTGCTCTGAATCATGAATACAGACAAGAATAGAGAAATCCTATTTTTCAATTTAATTCAAATAGAGAAGCTTCTTTCTGCTACCAAGCAGCCTGCAGGCGTACAATCAGGCTACCAAGGCAACTCCTAAGACAGCATGCTATCAGATATGTTACACATTGAAATTTCATAACAAATATTCTTTAGATTGCTTAACACAAGTGCCTGAAATGTATGAAATTTAAAAGTGTTCTGAAAAGGCGTGCTTGAACAGTGCAGGAGAAATAGAAGGTTGCTTTATTACTGCAAGAAGATAGATCAGAGAAGATGATTACACAGTGGGGTTCCTTTCTAATATGGCAGTAAGTAGAAAACAATCACTGAGATGTAACACCTGCCTGCGTGAAACCCCTTAAGCATTGAATTTGCTTAGCAATATTGAGTTTGCTTTATTGCAAGCATGTGTTAGGAGTGACTTAAGGATAGCTACTTTTTCTTCCAGCTGGAGAACAGACCATACTGCTCCATGAACTGTTTTACAGGAGGATTTTCCTTTGATTATCTGGGATTTTTAGGTGCATGGGGGAGAATGTCTTTATAAAATGATCTTTGATTTTGTCTTTGGGATATAGTATGGCTAGAGAGACACAGGTTTCTCTTGAGAGTCCCATCACCTGAAACCTATTCTAGAAGGGTTTATCCAAATACTGGACATTCAATGAGGAACAGTTTCTACTTTGTAACCAAGGAAAATGGAAATGGCATTTTACATGAGATTAACAGATTGCAGGATAAGAACTCGAGAGAGACAGAGACAACCCAAACCTGGAGGAAAGGTTCAAGTCAAACTACGATATGTGTAAATGTCTGGAAAAAAATGAAACTCTGACATTTAAAATTTTATTTTATTTTTATTTTTAGCCTAAAATGTGCATAGGTTTTGTAGCAGTCCATATTTAGTTCCAGTTTACACAGATCTGAATGTTCTGACTGCCATGTTTATGCCATCTCGCTCGTAGGAATCAGTAAACCATTTTCAAAGGTGAATTGTAGACGGAAATGAAGGTATCTTGTAACAACAACATAGTGATTTAACTTTAGTCCATGACACTTGGACAGAAATTAAATTAAAGGTACTGCTTTGTTTTTTTTTTTTTTTTTTTTTTTTCTTTTTCTTTTTCTTTTTTTCCACAGAGTCACAGAATGGCCTGGGTTGGAAGGGACCTCAAGGAGCATGACACTCCAACCCCCTGCCACAAGCAGGGCTGCCAACCTCCACATTTAATACCAGACCAGGCTGCCAAGGGCCCCATACAACCTGGCCTTGAACACCTCCAGGGACGGGGGCATCCACAACCTCTCTGGGCAGCCTGTTCCAGCACTTCACCATTCTCTCTGTAAAGAAATTCCCCCTGACATCTGACACAAATCTTCCCTCCTTCAACTTAAAGCCATTTCCCCTTGTCCTGCAGTTATCTACCCTTTCAAAGAGTTGACTCTCCTCCTGTTTGTAGGCTCCCTTTAAGTACTGAAAGGCTGCAATGAGGTCACCCTGCAGCCCTCTTTTCTCCGGGCTGAACAAGCCCAGCTCCCTCAGCCTGTCTTCATCTCAATAAAAGTGTGTGAGACGAACATATTTAAGTGGGGGGCTAAAAAGGGAAGGGAAGGGAAGGGAAGGGAAGGGAAGGGAAGGGAAGGGAAGGGAAGGGAAGGGAAGGGAAGGGAAGGGAAGGGAAGGGAAGGGAAGGGAAGGGAAGGGAAGGGAAGGGAAGGGAAGGGAAGGGAAGGGAAGGGAAGGGAAGGGAAGAAAAGAAAAGAAAAGAAAAGAAAAGAAAAGAAAAGAAAAGAAAAGAAAAGAAAAGAAAAGAAAAGAAAAGAAAAGAAAAGAAAAGAAAAGAAAAGAAAAGAAAAGAAAAAAGGTCTGTGTGCTAGGATTCAATGCCTCTTACTCTGATATTTCACTTTCATTTTCCTTTCATCCCAGAATATAATTGCATGCCCTCGAGGTGCTGAAAATAGGTAAAGAAAGTTGGAAAGTTGATCAGAGTAAATTACGTGCAGCAGGATTCGTATGTTTAAAATCTGATGTTTATATTTGAGTTACATAACCTTAGTTCCATTTATACTAAGTAGAGTGAGATTTTCAAGTGTATTAATCTCATCAGAAAAGAGATGTTTGAAACAGATTAGATGAATTGCATCCAAAACACACCACTTTATTTCCACTGACTTAAATGGAACCTAGCTCAGCTGTAGATGTTTTTAGGTGAGACGAGTCCCACTCAGTTGCTTCCTTCCTTGATAGACCTTAGAAAAAGACTTTCTTTTCTTTGTGGCATCTATGGCAATAGCTGTTATCCAAAAAGTCATTCTGAAAGACTGTTGTGTCTGTCTTCTTTTCCATTTCTTTTAAGAAAAGTTCACTCTTAGAAAATAAACTCCAGTTGAAAGGAGGCAACAAAAAGTGCCCTGGTTTTATGGAACATTATGAACCTATACCCTTCGTTCACTATTTGCTGTCCTTGTCCACGGCTTAACCTTGTCCATGACTTAACTGTAAGATTTTCTAATACTAGGCCACATTTAATTCCTCTGCACATGATGATTCCTTTGAGTAAAGACTCATATGCTCCCAGGACAAGAATTAGAATATCTTTCATAAAAATTCAATTTTCTGGATGACCGGGGGATTCATACAGTGGGATTCAGTGTAGGCACAGCATGACATGTTGTTGCTTTTGCAAAAATTTGGCCATTTGGATGTTTGAAGAGGAAAAAAAAAAAAAAAAAAGAATATTTCTGATATTCTACCTCTTCACTTGTGAGGCTGCCACCAGAATACTGCATATGGACGTACCATCGTAATTTTAAAAATGATTCACAAATTTGTAGTAAGCCATAACTAAACTGTAAATACTGCCCTGAAGGGATAGTTACATATCAGATATTAAAAAGAAGACTGAAATTGTTATCAGTTATATTAAATCAATATTTTATAAAGCAAACAATGTCAGAAAGCAAGATCTTTCCATTTGAAAATAAAAGGCATTTAAAGAAACAGCTGTTCTCTTCAGAAATGGCAGGCTTGTTTTCAAATGTGCTCTAGGAGATTAATCCTGAAACAACAGAAACAACCTCTTAGAGCAATAGCCAGATACTTCTCATGATGCCTTCAAAGCAGGCCTCAGCATCTTCTGGAAGACATACTTTTCAGGATCAATTAACAGTATTCAGGTATGGTTTATATAAACTTGGTAGCAAGTTAGACAAGATGATCTAATGGTCCTCTTCAGCCTTAAAATAAAGGAACTCCTTGATGTCTTCAATTCTTTAGAGTTCGCACTTATCCTGCTATTAGGCGAAGTTACCTTTTCTGAGGTCCAAATTCATGGACTCTAACTCAACTCTCTGCCTCTAATTGCAGGTTATGGTCTTGATTAACCAGGGCATTTTTCCTGCTGTTAATTCAATGAATAGCTCAGTGTAAAAACACTTATACATCTACATAAGACAGACTAGAAGTACCTACTTAGGGTCGTCACATATTTGCTCTCTCCTCCTGGAGCTATACAACTTTGTCAAATGCATATTACACTAAAAGTAATATGTGCTCACAGAAATCTTCATATTTAAGAGCTGCACACTTTTCAGCTTAAAAGTACAGAAAAGTTCCTAAACAGTTGCAGATGGAATGCCTGCTTTCTTCCTTTGCCAGAATGTATAGCCTGTTTTCTTGTCTTCCTCTCCTCTGTCCTGTTGTAAATCTCAATGATGAATTTTCCTATTTTCTTTAGAAATCTCATCTACAATTAATTAAAGCTCAGCTTTGTTAAATATAGCTGATGACTGTGTAACCACAGTAGCCAATAATTGTTTGTCCTGCTCTTTGTCTGGTATTAACCAGAAAGCTGAGTGTGAATGACAGTGAACCTTGAACAGAGCAAAATACTTAATATTCCATGAAAATTCCATCTTTCTGCCTTTCTGTTAAACTGAACGACTACCAAAAGCTGTTCACTATTGGTAGTATCAACCTGACCATCAAGACTTCACAACCCCTTCACATTTTTTCACAGAATTTTTCACATAAAATATCCTTTCCAGCTGGCAAGTAATCGCTATTTATACTTCAGACCCCCACCAAAGAACCTTTTCTCACTAGGGTAGTAACATCTAATAAAATTTTCTCTACAGTCTGAGAACTGTAGAGAACTGTTTGAATACTGTGTCCAGTTCTGGGCTCCCCAGTATAAAAAAGACAGGGATCTCTTGGAAAGAGTCCAGCGGAGGGCCACAAAGATGGTGAAGGGCCTGGAGCATCTCTCCTATGAAGAAAGGCTGAGTGAACTTGGTCTGTTCAGCCTTGAGAAAAGAAGACTGAGAGGGGATCTAATCCAGGTCTATAAATACCTAAGGTGTGGGGGGCAGAGTGGTGAGGCCAGAGTCTTTTCTGCAGTGTGTGGAGACAGGACAAGGGGAAACGGCCAGAAACTGCAGCATAGGAAGTTCTGCACAAATGTGCACAAGAACTTCTTTATGGTGAGGGTGATAGAGCACTGGAACAGGCTGCCCAGGGAGGTGGTGGAGTCTCCTTCTCTGGAGATGTTCAAGACCTGCCTGGATGCCTACCTGTGCGACCTGCTGTAGGGAACCTGCTTTGGCAGGGGGGTTGGACTCGATGATCTCTGGAGGTCCCTTCCAATCCCTACAATTCTGTGATTCTGTAACTGTGCAGGAAAACTCCTCTTCTATGCAAACTGTCGTCTCTCAGAAGTCACACACTCTTGGAACTGTTCTTTTGTACATGTTTTCTCATTTTACAATAGTTTTCATCTCATTTCCCCTTTCTATTCAGGATCTTATTAATCATTTATGAGGGCATGTATGGAGCTCCACTGCCATCTCCAAGAATTAGCGTATCCATTCTATGATATTTTGCCTGGTCATGCACTAATTGCAGGAGCAGAAATCCTACAATCTTGAATCTCATATTTCCCTGTGGGAAATACATTCATTTAGGGAGTTATTTGGTAGTGTCAAAGTAGACATGTACATATCATCAGTTGCAAATTGCACTGGGCTCCATTAACAGAGCTACTTCATTCACACAGAGATGTAGTTATTAAGTAGGGGATCTGAATCTCACACTTAATGTCATCTTCCAGTTGTCATTTTAGTTGAATTCTTCACACAGTGGTATTTTTCTCAATTGTTTTGAAAAACATCTTTTTTTTTTTTTTTAACTAGCCTATAATCTTATTGACTGAAATATCTAGTAGGAAGTGAAAAAAATGGTTATGGAGACACTTGTGTTAAGGATGGTGACAGTTCTAGTTTTTTCTGAGTAAGTGGTCAGACTATTATTTTGTAATAAGCAAGGGAGATACAACAACACCGTCTCTGCTTTGAAAGAGAAGTCTATTCTGTTTCTGTTGTGATTCCACTGATTTATGTTTTGCGTGAATGCTAGTTGGCCCTTCAGTTGCCAGGTGATTTGAAATAGATACTTTCTGGACTGTTTTATGTATATCATTTGCAGATATGTGTAGTGCTTACCTTAAACACCATACTTGCAGAGGTGATTACTAAGCCTATTTAGGCATCTATGACAGGAATTCATTTTAGTTTTGCCTTGTAACTGTTGCCAGCTCAGTTCAAGAACCAGGAACTATTTTCTTTTATAATTTTTCCCCATTAGCGTCTCAGTTGCACACCCCTCCTTTTTTCTGGCATTGCTGTGAGCCTGCCTATGTCCTACACTAATCTGTCTGTTTCTTTGCATTATCTAACTTACAAAGGAAGCTCTGCACTTACAAATTCTGTGGCAGATAATCTTAATGCAGTGTTTCATATTTTTTAAATGTATTTGATATGTTGTGGGACATGAAAGGATAGTTTCTCAGCCATGGTATACAGGAACATACCCGGAGGCGTAAGCCCTCATGCTCTACAAATTATTCCCTGTGAAGTTTCAGCTATCACTGGGGTGGCATTTCTCAAACATTATTCAAATCTAGTTTCATGTAGCTTTGTTCAATCACTGCCTTTTTGAATAGTAAATCAGTGTTGGAAAAGGTCTGTGAATATGATGTCAAATTGCACATCAGTTAATGGAAGTGTATGAATAGATAATCAGGTTAGAAATCAAATCAGAGCTTCAGACAAAATTACAAATGGTGAGAATACAGCTTGGATGACTACTCATAGCTTCCAAAACTCATATGTATCTATCACTTCTTCAAAATTCAGTTACTGTTCTTTGGACAAGAATTGTGTTTGTGTTTATGTATATGGGTTTGTGTATTATGGCCAGTTTCAAACCTAAATTATTACATTAGCATACATCAGATTTCCTGTGATGTTTCACATTGTTCTGCCTTTCTTTGCTGAAGCTTTCTTTAACATAAGAAATGACAAAATGCGTTGTGTTGGTAATGCAGTTTAACAGCTGTAGTTCCACAATGAACAAATGATCTATTCTCATAGGTACAGGTACAGACATATAGAGCTACTAACACATTTTGAATACTTCAGTGGTGAAAACATGAACAACCTGAACATTACTGATACATATTTACCTAATTATTGAACTACAGGATGAGGGAATGAACCCTGTTCCTTGATTGTGATCTCTACTTTTTGCCCACTGATTTTTATTTCCAAGACATATTTTAACAATCTGACAGTAGTCAAAGATATATACAAATGCGATAAAATAGCTGTAAAAAGTTAAAGTGTAGTATTAACATTTATATTTTTAGAACTTATAATTGATTATAGCAGTTTAAACTTTAATTCTTCTAACTTTGACATATCACGTATTACTTCCTGTCTCACTCCTAGTGCTAGCTCAATTCTTTGCATCTTCTATGGGCAGTTAAGGAATCATAAAATCATAGAATCTTTTGAGTTAGATGGGAGCATTAAAGGTCATCCAGTCCAAGTCCCCTGCAATGAACAGGACAGCTACACTGGATTGGGTCACTCAGAGCCCTGTCAAGCCTTGGATGTATCCAGGGATTGGACACCCACCACCTCTCTGGGCAACACGTTCAAGTGCTTCATTACCCTTACTGAAAAAAGTCTTTTTATATCCCATCTAAATCTCTCCCCTTTTAGTTTGAAAACATTTCCCCTTATCCTACTCCAACAGACCTTTCTTATAGCCCCACTCTAGATAATGAAAGTCTACACTCAGTTCTCCCTGAAGCCCTCTATTCTCCAGGCAGAACAGCCTCAGCTCTCTCAGCCTGTCCTTGCAGGGGAGGTGTTCCATCCCTTGGATCATTTTTGAGTCCCTCTTCTGGATGAGCTCCAACAGGTCCACATCTCTGCTATACTGAGGACTCCAGGTCTTGACAGAGTACTCCAGGTGAGGCCTCACCAGCGCAAAGTAGAGGGGCAGGATCACCTCCCTCAACCTGCTGGCCACACTTCTTTTGATGCAGCCCAGGATACGGTTGGCTTTCTGAGCTGCAAGGGCACACAGCTGGCTCACATCCAGTTTGTCATCCACCAGTATGCCCAGGTCCTTTCCTGCATGGCTGTTTTCTGTCCTTACATCCCCCAGCTTATATTGATGATGACGATTGCCATGACCTAAATGCAAGACATTGCATGGATTTGTTGAACCTCATGAGTCTCACCCAGGCCCACTGCTCAATCCGGCCTACATCTCTCTAGATGGCATCCCAACCCACTGGCATGTTGACAGTACTCCACACAGTTTGGTGTCATCTGCTAACTTGCCCAGGGAATAGTTGCTAGTGAAGGCTGAGGTGAATACATTGTTGAATACCTCAGTCTTCTCCTTATCCACTGTCACCAGTCTGCCCATGTTGCTCACTCTAGGGGGTAAGCTCCCCTGAATTTTCCTTTTCTGGTTGATGTACCTACAGAAGCCTTTCTTATCCTTCTTTATACCCCTTGCCAAATCCAGTTCCAATTGGGCCTTGGACTTCTTGACCCCATCTCTACACAGCCTAGCATCATCCCTATATTCATCCCAAGGTAACTGTCCCTGCTTCCACTGTCAGTACATTTTCTTCTTGCTCCCCAGTTTGACCAGCAGGTCCTGGTTCAGCCATGCCGGTCTCTTGTATTCCTTTCCTGACATCCTACACCTGAGATTGGAGGGCCCTCGTGCCCTAAAGAAAGCTTCCTTAAAGGTCTGCCAGCTCTGATCCACTCCCTTGTCCCTGAGTATAGATTCCCAGGAGGTTTCACCAACTAACTCCCTGCGGAGCTGGAAGTTGGCAGTCCTAAAATTAAACTTTCTGTTTTTACTCTTTGCCCTTCCCATATCTTTCAAGACTGTGAACTCTGCTGTTGCATGGGCACTACAGCCCAGGCAGCCTCCAATCCTGATGTCACCCATCAGTTCATTGGCATTGGTGAATAACAGGTCCAGCATTACATCTCCCCTGGTGGAATTGCCTATTACCTGGCTCAGGAAGTCATCCTCAATACATTCCAGGAACCTCCTGGATTGCTTGCAGTTCACTGTGCTGTTTTTCCAGCAGATGTCAGGGTGGTGGAAGCCTCCCAGCAGGACCAGAGCCTGTGATTGAGATGTCTCCTGCAGCTGGAGGAGGAAGGCTTCATCAACAGTTCAAATTAACTGATCAAAATAATTGATCAGGCAGCCCACTGGAGATTTTTGGACATGAGAAATATTTCTGACCATAGCAGATCTGAAATAATCATGTTTTGTAGAAACATTTAGGGTTTGATACTTTCACATGAAAGTAAATGTTATAATCTGGAGTGATTTCATAGACAGATGTATCAAGTACCAGTGAAAGGATTTTTTTATTTTCACAGCACATGATGAAGCAAACTGCATTAAATTGATTTCCTTATGTATTAATTAATTTGATTTTGCTAACTAAATATCTCCAAAGGAAATTAATATTGCCATGCAGTGCCAGGACTCTCACTGCATTGTTTCAAATAGCTGTCAGCCTCCTTCCACCTGCTTTTGCCTGTATCCTAAACACATATTCAGTGGATGTGAATAGATTGCCTTCAGTGGAATATACCGACTCATCACTGCACAGTGAAATGAGAAAAGCCCTCCGTACTTCCTCCAAAGGACTTTCAGACGTAAGCAGTCTAACTCTGCAGATTCTCATTTGCCCCCTAGAAATGTCATATTTGAAAGTTCACTGGTTTTGTTGGCAAAGGCATCTATGTCTTTGCTAGTTTTCATGTGAGTTTAGATATGTGGTACAGTTCCTACGGTGCTGTAGGTTTGAGGAAATAGGACTCCATGTCTTGGAAGCAGCACTATAACATGAGTCAAGTAGATTTTTAAGACCTGTACTGTAACCCTTACTGTGCAAATGAAAAGAAAGGAGATTTTTTTTTCATGTCTAAAGTAGTATGCCTAAAATGTCTATACATCAATTCAAGTTTGTTCTAGATAGTATTCTTGCTTAGGGATTCAGATGAGAAAGAAGAGAGTTGGAAATTGATGACCCATGAGAAATGAATTCTGAAAAATGTATTCAACTAAGCTAAAGCAGAATTCTGCTGAGATCTGAAATGTGAGGAAAATGGATTATTTTCAGTGAGATGAAAATGTCATTTCTTTCACTTCCCCTTCTTCCAACAGAGATTTGTAAATTTTTTTTGTGCCTAACTTTAAATGATTATTTTGATTTTGTTTTGATGTACAAAAGCAAGACATCAAAGACAGAAGGAAGAACACACTGGTTCACCCTTCATCCTTTCATTGATTAAAATTACTTACAGATTTTTTAAAAGTGATTGAATTCTATATCCAAAGAAAACAGAATATGAAGAACTATTTCTCAATCAGTTGGGGGCTTTTTAGCAGAGATTTCATCCCAGGTGGATCAATGATCCTAGAAGTGTAACTTGCCTTCTGAAAAGACGCTTTGACATCTGTCCACTTCAACTTTTCATCAGGAGCAAATATCCTGATGACTGACTTTTCAGCATAATTTTGAGGATAAAACACTCGCTAGAAGGAGTAACAGTGCTAACATCCTCTGTGGAACATGGACATCTCCGCTGGAAGGAACTCAGAAGATTTTCATCAAAGACAGAGAGACAGCTACACAGCTGTAGCTGTATATTTTGTTAAAGGACAGAAAATTATGGTTTCATTATGCATTGCTTTTATCACCTATTGACTCTTCCCTGGGACTTGCTGGGATCCAGTGAACATCTTCAAGTGTTTAGCTTCCATCCCTAACAGTATATCATAGTATCATAACAATCATAACAGTCTTTCATCTGTTATTCCTGAGGCTATCTCCTCTAGCAGAACCAATGATAACCTGAACACATTCCAGTTCCTAAATTAAAGTATTCACAGAAGAGTGAATTTAAAAGTATTATGTGCTAACTTGCATAGTGATACTGTTGTTTGCAAATCTTAATGGGTAACTGCTCTGCCTTAGGTGCAGAAACAGCCAGAGTGCCCATGCATGCAAAAATCACAGCTAGATGGGTAGGGGGGCCAGTGTAGAGACACCACAGTTGTTTGCACTAGGATCTGAGCAATGCTGCTCTGTCTCATGTGGCTTCACTGCTTTGATCTCTGAGACTTCAGATCTTTACTCCACATATTACATACTCTTGCAAGCCAGGAGAATGCCCTACTTACCAAACCAAAAGCAATCACCACTAGAAAGTAAGTGACTAAACCACGGATGAAGCCAAGACTTAGAAGTAATACTGCACTACATACACTATGTCATCAAATAGATGTAGATATCTGACTTGTCCAGTCACCTGCAACACTCTGTAAACACCTTGCCAGGTGTACTTCAATAGCTGTTCATCACAGCCACTTACATGACTAAATAATACATTCAAATTTGTCCTTTCTTCTGCAGCTTTCCAAACGATGATCTCCTCAGTTTAAAACTAATCTTACTGGTGTTAGTTCCTAAATGTCTGACTTTCTACACTATTCCTACAATTCCCAGGCCTGCAAAAAACTTTCTATATAACCTTCTGATCCATCTATGAATTAGTGTCTCCCAGCCTTGTATTAGTAGCAGTTTCTCTTAGCATAATTCTATTCTTTTCCTCTATTTCAAGAATAATTCTAAAGAAATTCAATCTCCAAAATTGACATTTGAATAACAATACTGGCAAGAACCTTCTAGTCTAACTTCTTTGCCAAAGAAACCCATCCTTGGCTCCCAGCAGCCTAACCCAACTTAGATGTTGCACAAGCAATTCCCATCTTCTCATGTGGCTGTATGTTTTATTGAAGTCCATGTTCAAAATAATCACCATATTCAAGAATACTTAGGTATTTTATGCTAATCACATTTGTTTTATACAAAGCAGGAACTTCAAGATCAGCAGCACCTATTTTAAAGGAATCTTTTAAAGGTTTTAAAACATGAATGGAAAACATTTTTAATTTTCTCATCTCTTTGCCTAAGGAAAAGAGTGTATTAGTTACCATGAAAGCAATTACCAGCACTTCTAAGGGAAAGGAAATTAAAAGAATAAATATAAAACTCCCCCAAAATGATCCAAGTTGATTTTTTATATACAAGGTTGTCTCAGCTTTAACTCCCAGTATTCCAGAGTATTATAGTACAGTTCTCACAACACCACTCTTCTCTTCAGAAACTTCTTTACCTTAATTTCATTGTTTATATTTATGATTTTTATATGTATTATGTTTGTAATGGTTACGAAAGTCTGAGCTATGATTGAATATTTGAGACATCTATCAGAAAGTTAGTTCCTGAAACAAAACAAAAAAAACAAAGCAAAACTAAGGCAGAACCTTGGTGGCAAACATTGGTAAAATGTATAATGGATTGTCTTTGATGTAAAAAGTATGTGTAGTGTCTTTTAATGGAGTAGATAAAACAAAACAAAGCAGAAATAAAACAAAATAAAGTCAAGCTGGGGAACAACTTGATAATTTGATAATTCAGCATGTGTTAACTAAAAAAAAAAAAAGATATTTTCACATGAAGAGGTCTTCGCATCCTTTGTAGAAGGCATCATTTGAATCCATCTCTACACTTTACCATTTTTTAAATAAACATTTAAGAACTCTGTGACTCTAGCAATGCTGATGATGGAATGACTTGCAGGCAGCATTAACAAGCAGAATAACACAGTGCAAGATGTTACAAAGAATATGTAGATTAGGTGTTTTTTCCAGAGGATGGTTGGAAAAGAAAGCTGACATTTTCATTTATCTTATTCCTACCAAATGAGAGATGTGATCCATATAAAAGTTGCTGGAGTTTCACTTTTTTAAAAAGCTTACCTATTGGTAGTAACAAAGAGTCTTAATTATATATATTGCTATGTGTAATTGCACATGCTATATTTCATATAATTTTAATAACTTTCCTCCCACTGTTTCAGAAAGATGAACCTGCCTATAAAACAGGTATAACTGACCAGTCTTTTTTTTTTGCAGTTGAGAGCCCTGCAGCCAGGGAATATTTGGTATTTAACTTTGTAATATCTGTTACACATAAATCTTACATTATCACAGATGAATTTTTAGGAATGGAACAGGAATTTCACACTGCAGGAGAAAGAAGTAATTTCTCTGACATGTTGATGTATTTAAAAGTTAATAAATTATTTTAACAACCACCTAGTGGTAGATATTACACAGTGTTTTCTAATTATTAATCCACTGTGGAAATGTTCACTGCTCTAAGAAGTCTTTCTGGTGCATAACTTCCTGCAGTTTGATAAGGTCACAATTCATCGTGGTTTCTGATTGTTGAAGATGTTCTGTCTTGCCTTTGCTGCTTTCTCTCACTACTTGCAAGAAGGTTCTGTCAGAAATAGAGATCTATTGCTGTTAAGCCTGAAATGATTATTTTCACACTGCACGTTTCCTTTGGACATTTAGCCTTGCCTCCACACCGTCATTTATTCTGTAGCATTTTGTAATCTTCTGTCACCAACCTCTGTGACCAGATTTGAGATTTCATGGTGTCAAGGTTTCTTAGCCCCTGTCATTGTGAGACTGAATCCTGGTCTTTCAATTCTCACTGCATGCCAAGTCTCTTAGACTTTTCAGCACAGATGTGCTATGTGCTAGGCTAGACCGGCAGCAACCTGAGACAACACAGTGCTCTGCAAAAGCTAGCAGTTGATGCAGTGCTGTGCATAAGTTAATAAAACTCTTATTAATCTACAAGATAAGGTTAAGCATTCCAAGTACAACATTATGCTGATATGTCTATGCTGCTTCTAATTCCAGAACTAGCTTGGATGTTTTCAGACAGTGTGTACCTGCACCATGTTGCACTATGCAGTAAGTAAGATGCTGATACCAGACATAATTTTTCCAGCTCTGTGACCCCTTGAAATTAAGGTACATCAATATCTCCCTTATTTTTCTTATCTGTAATTTCCTTTCTTTCTAGGCTGATCTAGGAATCAGTCATTTGCCCTTAGTACATATATTTCCAGACTATAAATTCAAATTTTTAAAAGATAAAACATTCCTTATCATAAAATCTTTCTTCCTTCAAAGACTTCTGTTAAGATCTGACAACTCCACAATGTCTATCCTAATAACTGATGTAAAATGTAACCAGAATGAATGTCTGGGCTTTAGCTTGACTGTGAAAGACTTCAATAAAGATGTCAAAATGCTGTATGTTTCCCAGTTGAAGAACTGCCTTTCATATCAATTTGAAGCTTTCAAATTTCTTTTGCTATATTTCTTCACTTACCCTGTTATTACAATATGTTATCTTTCTCTCCCAGAAGAAGCCAAGACTTAAAGAAGACAACAAGGAAATAAGATATAGCC
The DNA here is from genome assembly GCF_026119805.1 of Tympanuchus pallidicinctus. Taxonomy (NCBI): domain Eukaryota; kingdom Metazoa; phylum Chordata; class Aves; order Galliformes; family Phasianidae; genus Tympanuchus; species Tympanuchus pallidicinctus. The sequence continues at coordinate 5,695,375 of NW_026294780.1, read as the reverse complement.
AATGTTTATTCATCCACCTCAAAAGCCTGCATGACTTGCAGAGGGGACAAATTACTGTTTGCCATTTTCTTTATGCTATAAACAGGTGGGTGGATTTTTTGTTGCTGCTGTTGTTTTGTTTTGTTTTGTCTGTGGTGAGAAATTCTTGTTTTGTTTTGAGTTTTGCTGCTGTTGTTATTGTTCCTGGCTCCTCTGCTCATATTCTTAGTTGTTCAAGACCATACGCTTCCCTGCATAGCAATCAGAATGGATTTTACTGCCTTTACAGTATTATGTATATATTTGCAATATAACAAAAGAACTCATATTCAATTGTTCCAGAGAAGAGCCACAGAGCTTTCCCTTCTGCTTAATGATGCAGTTTGGAAAGAAGAAATTCTCAAGAAGATTGCTCTTTTTTACTCTGACATATTTAGCTTACCACTTAACCTGAGCTTTTCATTCTTATCATAATGCAGAACTCTCATGCCACCACTTTTCGCCATGGGAATTAGGATCTTTTTGTAGGAAAGAAGAATCCAAAAACTATTAGAATTTTATCCTTTTTATCTAGGAAAAAAAATCACAGTATGGTTTTAATTACAGCTCTACAGCTGTTCATGCTCATTTTCCATATTTAGCTTCTTATTCCTCTTTCACATATTATGTAGACATAACCATTATAAAAAGAAAAAGAAAATATCTTCTGATCCCTAGATCTGGAATATCAATAATAGTGTGAAATTTAAATACCTGAAGATAGTTTAAAGATAATAAGAAAATGCAAGTACTGTTGGCAAATTTAATTAAAGTGAATTTGGATTATTTTTATTTGAACTTTAGGAAATTTAGTATTATATTAAAAAGAATATGCTTAGTTATAATTGGCCCAATATATGAAGGAAGGAAGTCAGGAAGAGGCTCCAATTTAAATAAATTGGAGTTGATCTATATCTCAAAATTTTTGCAGTCTAACTGAACAAAGTCAAACAAATCATGGGAGAAAGGAAGGATTTATCAATTTTTGACAAACTAAGAACCTAACACCCTGGAAACTACAGGGTGGTGAGCGTCACCTCTGTGCCTGGAAAAATCATGTAACAGATCCTCCTGGAAGAGATGTTTAGGCACATGAGGGATGAACAAGTGATCTGAGACAGTCAGCATGGTTTTATCAAGGACAGATCATGCCTGACCAATTTTCACTGATGGAATGAAGCATCAGTAGACAAAGGGAAGGCAACTGATGTCATCTACCTGGATGTCTGCAAGACTTTTGACATGGTACCACACCACATCTTTATCTCTAAATTGGAGACATATGGGTTTGAAGGGAGAACTATTTGGTGGATAAAGAATTGGTTGGGTGGTCATGGCCAGAGGGCCATTAGATGTCAGGGGGAAGTTTTTCACAGACAGAGTGGTGAAGTACTGTAACAGGCTGCCCAGAAAGGCTGAGTTGACCCATCCCCAGAGGTGTTAAAAGACAGGCTGGATGGGGTGCTGGGCAGTCCAACATAGTTCTTAATCTAGTGGTTGGCAAATCTTCTCTCACTGTAGGGGGGCTGGAATTATATGAACTTTAAGTTTGCTTTCCAACTTCCAACCATTCTATGATTCTGTGATGACTCTAAGATACAGCTACAGAACATCTCTTTGCAAAAAGAACTTAGGTGCAGAGATTTGGCCATGGCAGAGGTCCTATTGCAGGCATTAGAATTATTGGCATCTAACACTTGCTAGAGGAGTGGGAAGTAACAGTTGTCTTCTATTTTCGTTGAAAACACAGTACTTTATAGATTCTCCATTACTGAGTACTGAGGTCATTTTTACTCAGGTATAGTAGTAGATGGTTTTTAACTCAGCAGGTATGGCTGAAATGGTCTTGGCAGCAGTGTCAGTTCTGAGGAAACAAGGACTACTCAACCACTGAGGAAAGACTGTGGAGGAGCTCACACTCCACCACAGGCATGGGACTTCCTTATTTCTTTGGAAAGCATTCAGGAAGAGTTATTACACTCTTTAACACATTAATTAATTGTTAATTATCATTAGCTATTGATGTCTACAGCTCCATTTGTCAGAATACGAACAAATCCACAGAATCTAAACGCTGGCAAGCAGTTTTATGTGCAAAGCACAGGGCCACATGTGGCCACACAGTGGTGATAGAAGAAGGGGTACCCAGGGAGGAGAGCCCCTACTCCAGCCCCTCATAGATACACAGGATCCTCTTGCCACGGAGCCAACTGGGACCGACCACCATGCAGCAGTGACATAGGCCCTGCTCTGGCATGCAGAGAGAAATGGAAAAATGGGGCCACTACTGTGACCAGAGGTCAGCCAGGCAGCATGCCCAACTATGCATGAACAGCCTCTGCAGTCTAAACTCAATTTCAGTTGGTTTTTCTGGGTCAGGATTCTGTACCCCCCATTCCTGTGCCTGAGTAGCCCTGAGTTGAGTTGAACCTGGACTCCTGGGCACACTGGCAGGGTGTAGAGAGGTCCCAGAGGGGCTGGGCAGGGCAGGAAGGCCTGGTGGTGCCTTGATTGCTCCACAAATACCTTCTGAGGAATACATCATGAGTGTAAGTTAACAGCTGCTGTTTGGGAAATTATGTGCACCACTGAAATGTGTTTATATGCTTTTTGTTTCCGTCTCAGTCACTGAATTCCTCATGAAGAAATTTAGTATTAAAAAATATCTTTCAGCGATGCACATAATAAGGAGAAGCGTTTGACAGCACATGTATTATTAAGACAAAATAGAGATCCCAGCCCCAGATTCTTTCTCTGCATTGATCTAAAATTCCATTTGTCTTTTCAGAGATGACTATACCCTTTGTATGCTGGAATCCAGGAATAACTCATCATTAACACACATGCAGAAATTTTCTAATACCGTGGAATTTTTTTGTGCTTGAGTAGTAATAGGATGTGGGAAGAATACTTAAAGTTTAGGCGCTGTGACATACACTCAATAAAAAGGAGGATCAAATGAAAACAGCATATAAAACTGGAGTATGACGTGAAATTCACATACAATTCACAGAGATCAATAGTAAAAACATCAGCTGTGCCAATCAAGACTCAAATGGAATGTCACACTAAGTTAGGGTCATCATATCAACACTTAAATATTTAAGCTGAAAAACTGGAAAAGTAAGATTATTTTGCATTAAATGAAAAGATCATGCAATGAAAACTTCTGATTGAAATAGTAATCTGGAATAGGAATCAACTTTAAAATTAAATGTAAAAAGCATCGGTGAGCAAATTCATAAATAGGGAAGTCTTCAAAAGATTTAGGGGTCCAGTAAAGAAGAAAGTTGTTTGTTGTTGTTATTTTTGTGAGTTCTTTTTCCTAAATTTACTTTTAAAACATACTTTAATAAAAATGAACAAATCAACCAAACTTCTGGAACATTATTCTACAATCCCTCTTTCCCTTATTAAATGTTAGTTCCATTCCTATCTTCTACCTTCTATGCAAAACACTGTTTCTTTCACATCAAATTGTGTAGTTCTTCCTTCTTGCAATTTCATTCTACTTTCCTACAGGTTTATTCTTTAATCTCGTGTTACTTCTTAGCTGTGATTCTGTAAAGATGGTTGTTTGCATCAGCATTTAGTAAAGCTCAAGGAAAATATATTCTCTCTATCCTAATTTTCTCCTAGTTCTTCTTGCTTATGCATGTTATACAAGTTCCATCAAGTTCTTCCAATTCAATATGTCATGTTTCATAAAACATACTAAGATCCAAAGATTCTTTAAAAATCTCATGATGGGAAAAAACACTTTCTGTCATCCAGAAAGTGCTATTTAACATCTTTATCAATGACACTAATGATGGAATTGAGTGCACCCTCAGCAAGTTTGCTGATGACACCAAACTGAGTGGTGCAGTTGATACAGTGGAAGGAAGGGATGCCATTCAGAGGGACCTCAACAGACTTGGAAGGTGAACCCAGGAGAGTCTAACAAGGCTCAGTGCAGCAAACTGCAAGGTTTTGCACTTGGGCTGGAGGAATCTGAGGTATATACACAGACTGGAAGGAGTAGTCCTTGAGAGTAGCCCTGCAGAAAAGGACCCAGAGACCCTGGTGGATAAAAAACTTAACATGAGCCAGCAGTGTGCTCTTGCAACCTGAAAAGCCAATAGTATCCAAGAATGCACCAGAAAAGGGGTGGACTGCAGAAACAGGGAGATGACTGTCCCCCTCTGCTCTGCCCTTGTGAGGCCTCATATGAGTACTGCACCATGATGTGGGGCCCCCAGCTCAGAAAATATGTGGAGTTGTTGGAGAAGGTACAGAGGAGGGCCATGAAGAAGATCAGGGGTCTGGAGCACCTCTCCTATGAAGACAGGCTGAGGGAGCTGGGCTTGTTCAGCCTGGAGAAAAGAAGGCTGCAGGGTGACCTCATTGCAGCCTTCCAGTACCTAAAGGGAGCCTACAAACAGGAGGGGAATCAACTCTTTCAAAGGGTAGATAACAGCGGGACAAGGGGAAATGGTTTTAAGTTGAAGGAGGGAAGATTTAGGTTGGACGTCAGGGGAGGTTTTTTACAGAGAGAGTGGTGAAGTGCTGGAACAGGCTGCCCAGAGAGGTTGTGGATGCCCCATATCTGGAGGGGTTCAAGACCAGTTTGGGTGGGGCTTGAACACCAGTTTGGATGGGGCTTTGGACAGCCTGGTCTAGTATTAAATGTGGATGTTGGCAGCCCTGCCTGTGGCAGGGGGTTTGGAGCTCTTTGAGGTCCCTTCCAACCCAAGCCATTCTGTGAATGAATATATGAAAGCGTCACCTGGCCAAGTAAGATTCAGAGTCTTTATTATCCATTCTGCTGGGTCTCTGGCAAAGTTACAAAATATCCACCTGAAGATTACATGTAGACCAAGGACTGTGTGAGATCTAAATGCATGAGATCTAACGAAAAGGGCCTAATTTACAAAGAAGCCCTGGGATTTAGCAGCTTTGTTGCACAGATTCTCTAGAGAGCTAGAGACATTAGACAAAGTTGTCAAAGTCAGTGCAATTATTCAATTGCAGTCATAAGGGTATTGGTTGATTCACAAGAGGACATAAAAAGAAAGAAAAAAAAAAAAAGAAAAAGCAGCTATCCAGTAAATCAGTCATCTGTAAACTTAATTTTGGACACAATACTTAAATTCTGTGAGTATACACCATATTTGGGATTTACCATCACAGATGCCAACCAAGCCTCCTCTTCCTTCTATGCACAGCATGGGAGGCTGAGCTCTGTCACTTCGGTTTTTAATCCTCTCTGCTTGCATCTGAAACAGAATAAATATATTTTTGCTTGAAGGAGGAATCTTGCTTCACGCTTGTGCCTTCAGTCCTGAAGAAGCTAATGTCAGGAATACTGAGCTGTTCGATTCATTGCTTTGAAACGGACCTTCTTTCTCTCCTCTCTCATTATTTCTACAAAAAGTGGTTGATGAAAGTGTAAGCAACCAGATTACAGACTTGTTTGAAAGAGGCATCATGAGGGAAGTGGTAGTAAATACTGGAGTTTTTCCTTTTGCATGGTAACTGCTAGGAGATGTAGGTTGCTGATGATCCTCTTTTCAGGGAGGGAATAAGTCTTGGAGAAGCAAGAGAAGAGAACAGAAGAGCTGAAAATAAAAATGTCAGGGGGAAAAAAAAACAGAGAAAATACAGAGATAATACAGGTCAAGAATTATCTTTTCCTGTATCATATCTAACCATTTAAATATTTAAGTTACAAGCAGTGATGAAAAAAAGCAAAGATCTCATCTGTTTTACCTAAATGAGTTTGTCCACCCATTAATGATTCTATATGCATTATTGCAGCTAATATCCTATTAATGACACCATTCTTATTGTAAAGCCCCACTTTTTACATAGCCCTAAGGGAAAATTTCAAGTGCTGTTATTCAAAAGAATAATTAGGGAACATACCGAGTTCAATCACTGTGTATATGCGATGAATAAAGTCTTAATAATGAGTTTTACGAATTTGAAGACTAAATTGATATTCCTTCATTATTCCTAAATACTAAAGCTTTTCTATCACTCTTAAGAATGGTGTCAAACAGCAAGTGTAAAGTAGATCCTGAGTCAAAGTATCGATGTTATATTAAAGCTCAGAAGATATCTAATGGGAAAAAATTTCCCAGACACTGTCACAAACTCAGACAAATCTGAATGTGCAGCCACATTGTGCCGTACTTCTGGCTAACAAGACTCAACCCATCTGGCTTCTACCACTGCACCAGATGCATCATATATTAAATCCTCTGTTCTGTAGCTGTATAGGGCTCTCAACTTTAGAGTACCTCCTGAAGCACAAAGCAACCCTGACCAATGAAACACAGCTTGGAACCACCATCTGGTCTACTAAACAGGCCAGCAATAGTGTTTCTGGGCAGTTGACAGTATTCCAGTGAAAGGCTAGCTGGGAAATTTTGTCACTTAGCAGAGCAGGTAGTATTTGTATTGGGTGCTGCTGTCTTGATTTCTGCAGCTTAAGCATAAGGACTTACTTCTTCAGAGAACAAGGTAAGAAGTATTTGTCTCTGTAAACTGAATCAAGGAATTTCTCTTTCTGAAATAAAGACAAATCATGCCTTGCTACTAATATTTTTCAGACATATCAATGCTTGGCTTTGGTTCAGAAGCAATTCCCTCTCTTAATTTCTGTAGAGGAACAACACAACTTGGTATGAACATCTAGTGATAAACACTGCCCAATAATTTCAGTCCTCATAATTATACTTCTATACTGGCAAATGTAATAACATAAATCTGTCATTTCACTTGTATCCTCAGAGGATGAAGCTACTGGCCGATACAGCTAGATGACCTTAGTCTGTGCTCTAACAGAGCCTGGCAAGCAGCACCCTGTTATTCCATGATAGAGAGCCAAATCAGCCCCAAGCTGCAGTGACCTGCACTTTGCACATTGGACCCTGCTGTACAGTTGGAGCACAGCACTTCACTGCACTGCATGCCAGCCACAGCCACACAGCTGCCACTTCAGAGCAAAGGCAGGGGCTGTGTATATCAATCTGCAAAAGTCCACGTAGGCAGCAGGATATGAAACATGTAATGAGCAGTAGTAACTCCTGCTGCACATCAACAACTTGAACAGCTAGCTTATAAAAAGCAAATAACAGATTTTAATTTCTTTGCCAACATTTCTCTGCATGTTTCTCTAAACAAGTATACATCACCCTAGCATTATCAAAGGCAAACACTTACTAAAGATAAGCATTTTACTTATGCTGTAAGCATCCTTTAGCTTGCATGAGTATATTTAATGAGCCATCAGAAAATCCCCAGCATGTCAAGACTGCTTTTTTCATTAGCAAAGAGGCCACTACTAAATCACACTCCATCAATTTACACACTCAAACTGAGGAATGCATCAGAAATGAGGAAATATGATTCACCTCATTCTCTGTTAAAAATCTGATTCTACTGACTTGACTCAATAGGAAAGCAGGAACTTCTAATTCTGCCAGCAGTTCCTGACTCTGGGATGGAGTTGGAGGTGGAGCAAAGCAACAGTCAACATGGGCAAGCCTGGCAGAATTAGGTCCTAACCAACTTACAAGTGTCTGGGGGGCCTATGGTCATTTAAATATTCTAAGGGTAATGGTTTGGAGCTGGCAGGAAATTTTATTTTTTCAGGATTAAAAGTAGCAAGGCTAAGCACCCTAGATGGTTGTTTCTACAGATTGTTGTACTTTCTGCTAAGAGTTTTTCATAATTTTTGTTTTTCAGACATTGAAAAAAGAAGGAATTTCTGGAGATGGTGGGCATGGCTAATTCTGAAGGGCTGGGTCTGCTCTGGGACTGCCTTGGTCTATTGGTGCAGCTGCACAATATTAATGTAGCATCTTCTCATTTTCAGCACAGAGCTTTCCATCTTTTCTAGAATGTATAGGTAACAAAAGACCATTTTATAAACATCATGTGTCCCCAGCTGGTCCTTTACAGAAGTATTCAGAACAACACCTTGAGGAAAGATAGCATTAGATCACAGTCTTGAGAGAATTCTCTGGCTACATGGGTCACTGTGTTTATCAGTTTTTATATGGACTGTGCCAGTTAAGTACATCCCAGCTATCACACACAAAATGCCCTATGCACCAGGAACATCCCCAGAGGAACAGTTTTTACCAACCTATTTTACTCACTGAGAGTCAGCACAAGGGCATAGCATTGCTCTGTTTATTGCTTAGGGCAGTAGTTTTCATGCTGTGGTTAAAAAAATCCCAACAGTCTGGGATGTACGCTGAAGGCACTGCACAATAGGCAACAAAGGCTATAGTTCAACACATGTTTTATATGATCGTAAACCAGTAAAAAAGCAACACAGCCACTCATTTCTGTCCCCAAATTACCTTTTGCGCTGCTCTGGCACAAATGTTTACGTGGTTACTTGGAAAGCCAGAATGAGGAGCAGAACTGACTGATTTGCTTTAGGCAGATTGCTTTTCAGCCAGATTGGTGCTATGGACCAGTTCACTAAGCAGTTATAAAAACGGACATGCTGACTTAAATTATTCATCAAATAGCAGATTAAAAAGAGCCAGCCCAGTGTAAGTGGCTTTAAATTCACTGAGTAGATCTTGAATTCACTGTTGGATCTACATTCCTTAAACAGAAAAATGTTGAAGACAGCGTATACACAAAGCATGATGTACAGTGTTCTGTATTGGTAGTCAGTGCTGTTCAGGAGACCTGCTCCCACAGGGAAGCTAGGAGCACAGGGCAGGTCCAGCTCAGGAGTTGATTACAGCCTGACTCACTAGTTATCTCCCACTGGCTGTTTCTTAAGAAAACTCAGTCATCAAATATGAGGCAAGGCTGTCTCTCCGTAAGACTCCCTCTCAGGAGGATGGAGCCAGGATGTGAAGCACTGGAACAGTTTGCCCAGAGAGGGCAAAATGCTTCATCCTTGGAGACATTCAAGTCAGGCTGGAAGGAGTTCTGAGCAACCTGATGTAGCTGTAAGTTGTCCCTGTTCATTGGAAGGGAGTTGGACTTTATGACCTTTGAAGGTCTCTTCCAACTCAAACAATTCTACGATTCCATGATGTCTTCTAGTGCCCTGGCTGAGTGGTTAGTCACAGATGCCTCCTCTGGGGCATTCACAGGGTTAGTCTTATCACTGAGGCCTTTCGGTGTTTCCATGGGACAGTTTTGCCCATAACAGTGCCATGAGTGCCCTTGGGTTGTGCCCCAAGAAGAATGTGTACAAGGAGAGCCTTGTATTTGCAGGTCCAGCTGTCACCTCCTTGACAGGCAGGGAGCAAGACTGTCACAATTGGGTCACTGCCAACATCTTTCACAGTACCTTTGGTCCTTTGATTTTCAGGAATAGCTATTTAATGCAGTAAGTACAGTCAGGATGAGAATGCCTGTTGACACAATTGTTAGTGGAAATAGCAACCTGTCCCTTCCACTGTTACTTCATTTCTCTCTCTCTTCCCTGTTAATTAAATGCCAGCTCCTTTCTGTGTTCTCTTCCAAAGGAAGCTAATTCTTCCTTCCTGCTGCAGCAGATCCCTTTGTAGCACAATGTGATGCTACCCAGAGGTCTTACAACTCCTTCCACTGCTGCCTCCCCAAGCCTGTATGGTGCAGCCCACAGAATAAGTCAGGCATTGCTTTTTTTTTGTTTGTTTTTGTTTTTGTTTTTTTTGTTTTTAAATTATGATATGTGTGTTCCACTGTGGGACCCAGATGGCTAAACAGATGAGAAAAATGCAGAAATGACTGCCTGGAAAAATTTGGTGTAATGCTGCTTGAAAAGCAAGGGCCAAGCTAAGCATTAAACATGACAGTGCATATAAAAGCCTGCAGCTTCTTAAGAGTATAATTTGTAAAACTGCCATTTTACCAAAAGTATTCCTTTTTATAGTGTGCCTCTCTTACTATAGTTCAGGAATAGTGACATTTCCTAAAGCCATACTTAGTAAATATTTTACAGTAATCAATTTCACTGAATTTCACTTTGGGGCTATATGAAGCAAGTGGGGCAAGGTCCAAATAGCACTACACCAGCTTCCAGAGGCATGAGAGTGCAATTCGATTTCTAGAATGATCTCACATATCTTGTTATATCACCATGGTATCCCAGAAGTACCCAAGTGTTAGAATCATAGAATTATTTGAGCTGGAAGGGACCCTTAGAGCTCATCTAGTCTAACTCCTCTGTATCGAACAGTTTGCTCAGAGCCCTGTCCAGCCTGACTGAAACCTGTGATTAAGTTTTTGCTTTTACACACTCCCCCCAAAAAAACATTTTCTTACGTGAGCTATACAAGAACACAATGGCACTTTCAGGTGGACATTTGGCTCAGTAACCTAGTCTCTGTTATTTTAGGTGTCCTCATCATTCAAAATACACACTGCTATCTCAAGTTACCTCTTGAGAAGATGATGCACATCTCTCATGTCTACTTTGCAGAGCCTTGCCCCAGTAACTGGGAGACTTTCCTTCGTAGCTGTGGCCAACAGCCCCAACCAGTAGGAATGTTTCTTATTCCAGTGTTTAAGGCAGGAAAACATCTTTCAGCTCTCCCACTGAGTCTTGTTATGTTCAAAATAGACTCATTAATCTGGAAGGAGGGGAGGTGAGGCATGAGGAAAAGCCTAAATAACAGAGGAGGCACTCTGTTGGGAGTATAAATGGTTTAATGAGATATTACTTACAATCTCATTAAAAACAGCAACTGTCTCCACCTGCTTAACAAATCAACTAATTCTCTTCATTCTCTGCAACCCAGTCCCTGCCAGAGAAAACAACAACAACAACAAAGAAAAAAAAAATAAACATCTTACTGAAAAGTTGAAACTAGGAGAAGTGTTAATAACTGGAAGTGACACTGTATGATTGGAACGTTTTAGAAACACTAATGATGGGTTTAAGTAGACATAGCACCCACAGAGCAGTGACTACATCTCATGCTGGTAAAATTTCCATGGATTTTCCCAGGAGGGCATTGCATCTGGCATTCTACTCCAATTATTATATGCAAGGTGGTTTCAGAAGAGGAAATGAAAAATGGCATATTTAAATGAAACAATAGGGGTGGAAATGAATTTTTACTAATTAGACAATTTTTATTTGGTAAGGCTTCAGTGTTTGTGTACCTCACAGAAAGAAATAGGGGATATGGTAGCATAATCATGGCACTTGAACATTTCTTTTTAACTATTACTAGATTTATATCTTTGAAACTTGGAACAGAAGGAGAGTTACAAGTGTTCATTCAACTGCTGCAGTGTTTCAGTATAGCATATGTAAGGGCACAGAGTGGAATTGAGGGAATATCATAAAAACTGAAAACGGAGAAAGCAGCATCCTGTGGCATATGACATGTAGAAGTGATCATGTAAAAAGATCATAAGATCCTACTCACTTCTTCAGCTGTGGGATGGATTGGATACTTGACTTCTTGTACTTAAATTCATAATACGTCATCAGCAAAAGTGCTGCCTGTTGCTATTTTGATCAGCTTTGTTTTGGACCCTGCTTAAGACCCTATTTTTTTGATGGGGTGGGGTGAGGGAAGAGGGAGTGATTTTGTTTGCATAAATAGTTATTGGAAGAACAAAGTTGATTTGAAATGAAATAGTGGAAGACCTAGAAGACAGTGATATGAGGCGAATACAACACACATATCAGGGAAGAAAATTACACAATGATGGGGATCTGCTTACAATGAAGGTAGTTCCTTAGTGAAACCAAAATAAATCATTGTTTATGTGCTCCTTGTTTACACCATTCTGTCTTGCTCCACTTTATAGGAGAGAGAGGAGGTCCTTTGATATCCACATACCTGGTGTGAGATTAAGAAACAACAGTTCAAATGTTGGTCCAACCAGCTTATTACAAATTCTAATCAGGGAGATGGGGAAGGGGAGGACGGCGACTATTATGAATTAGGGTAATGGGGAAGGGAAGGAGGGTGATAGAAAAGATAGGAAAGAAGCAAGAATTGCATAAAGCAGGGATAGGCACCACCAGGATCCAGCAGCGGTCCTGCTGCATGACATGTTGAAGGTCCAAGGCAAAAGCAGCAGGGGGGGGAGAGCAGCAGCATGGCTGGCCTTGGGCAGCAAGCAGGTAGCAGGAAGAAGTCGCAGAGCCAATTCGGGAGGAAGCAGCAGGACTCAGGAGCAGGCCCAGGAGAGTCTGTCAGCATGCAGGAATTCTGTAGTGAGGAATCTGATGGCAGACACCTTTGTTCTTCTTCAGCATGCTGGTAGAGCGCAGAGCAAGTCCAGGAGGGGGAAAGGCAGGTTGTGAGGCTTCTCATGTCAGAAACTTCTTCTTCTTCATGAGGAGCCTGTTGCCAAAAAACCTAAACTTCATGGTTGTAGGTCCTCTTTTTATCCTTCTTCTGCCATCATGGCATTCTTGGGTACTAGGGTAAGAGTCACGTGCAGCACCTCCTGAGATGTCCATCTTCCTTGAGATAAGCCTGCTTCCTGCCATTAACCTGCAGCTTATCTCTCTCTTGTTGCCCCTGACCTTGTCCATCTGTGTCCATGTCCCTCAGACAAAGGATTTCTCAACCCTTGCCCAGGACTTGCTTGGACTTGTCCATCTGTGTCCCCAGCAAGCTTTGAGACAATGATGTAAAAGAATAATCTCTTACACATGCTTTAAAAATATGTGATGCAGTCAATAATCTGACATTCTCTAACTATTGTATCCATTAATTCTTACCGACATTTTGTTTCATATTAAAAAATATCTGATATTTAATCATCAAATTAGTATTTTATTATTTCTTTGCCTTGAAATTCTGTGTTCAGCAATCACTGCCTACAATAGGGCTAAAACCTTTGTATCTGTTCTTTTCAAAGACAGAAAGTCTCCAGTATTCCATAAGCCAAATTATCACATTACACCATCCCTGAAAGTGGAGGTTTTTCTTCTTTCCAAAGTAATTAATTACTTGAGGTTTAAGGGCTGTTGTTCAGCAAAAGTATCTTTTCTATAGGAAGATAGTTTGTCATTAGAAAAACTCAGAATGACTTTAAATGTGTCCATCTCATAGTGCCTTTTGTAGTTCAATTTTCTATTGTACTGTATTTTACTCTATCCTATCCTATCCTATCCTATCCTATCCTATCCTATCCTATCCTATCCTATCCTATCCTATCCTAATGTTTCCCTTTTTCCAGCCAATGGGAACTTCAGCAGATTGTCATGACCACTCAAATATGATGGATAATGGCTTAAATCATCTTCATCTGCCAGTTTCTTCAGAACCTTTGGATGCATGCTCAGTTCGCATGGCATTACGCATTCAGACCCCTAAGATGGCTTCAAACCTGATCTGTTACCATACTGTGTATGTGTAGAGGTATTTCACATGGACCATCAGCTGTCTAACCTTCCTGACAGAATCTTCTGAGAGTGTTTTGGGGCATTCCTCACTACACTGATGGTTGCACTGTTCCTTCCAGTTGCTTGAGAGCATATGAACGTCATGGTTTCGGATCTCACTTCCCAGATTCACAGACTTTTACTTAGTTGAATCTCTTCAGAAATGCACAGTCTTATCACTTGGTCATATGCAGTCAGGAGCAGGACTGATGACTGCAAGCAAATTGGTCTGTAGTATTGTGAAGGACTAAAATGGAAATCAGTGAGACTGGCACGACATCCATTTCCAATGAATTTTATAGAAAATGACTTGCATTATAGCAGAAAAACAGAATTAAATTAGTAGGATTTAAAGGGATCATGAAGAGTAAACTGCCAAGTATATGTCTGTAAAATAGCATATGTTGAACATAGAGCAAAGACCTCATTGAGGTCAAGGGAGTGTAACTTAGGAGGTGAAAGCCAGATATGGTGATTGCCTTCTTAGAATGAATATTTGCCCAACAAAATTCCTAGAGATTAAGCCTTTCTTTAATTTTTTTTCCCCAGTTGCTCTGAGGCTATACCTCTAGTCACAAAGATAATAATTTACATCGAAAGGGAGGAATTAATGGTCCTTCCTCTCCACAACCACTGCAATACTTTGATGTGTTGCCTGTGCTCCAGTTTATGCAATATATTCATGGAGAGCTCTCTTCCCTTTTCCAGATCAACTCTGAGTCTGGCATTGGGCCCTTCAGATTTGGACTAAGTTGCTGTAAACAAGGCTTCCAAGAAACTAGTGTTTGGAAGGCTATTAAAAAGCAGCAATGCCCTTTCTGCCAAGGGTACAGTCTTTCTCAATAAGCCTTTTGGAGTTCTCCATTATCTAAAATATAGACAGTAAAACCTCTCTCAGTCTAGCAAGGTACAGATTCTGTAAACAGCATACAATTTGAAGAAGTAATAATGACGTATTTTATATTTAGGAGTGATTATTTTCCAATACTGCTAACTGGGGAATGAATGAATGACATCAAATTTCCTGCAAAACAATTTCCCTGGGAATTATTTTTAAAATAACAGAGAAAAAATTAGATTGTGTGTGGGAGATTTTGTCAAAATGTGAGACTGCAAAATATCAGGGTTTTTTTTTCTGTTTATTTTTAATTCCTATTTATTGAAAATAAAGAACCTAATCAAATGAAAAAGTGTTATGACAAATCATTCTTGAAAATATTATTGAAAAAGGGTACTGATTTTTTTATATATATATAATTATACAAGTCTGCTAATGTATTTTTCACTTATTTTGGACTTGGTGATATTAATTAATCAATATTTTTGAAATTAAAAGATGAAAGAGCCAGCTAAACAAAATCAATCCCACTGAATTTAATTTTGTACTACAAAGAAAACTGGAATTAATTTTGTGCTACAAAGAAAACTTGAAAACTTTGCAATTGTGTTGTATTCTTTGGATGTACATACATCTTAGGCACTGATGCTCAGTCTGCTGCAGTCCTGCTTAGGTACTGAGTTACCAAAGAAACTGCTCTTTTACCAATTTTCTGAAGTATAGTGGTGATACTGATTTAAATAAACAAATCCTGGAGGCAGGATTAGCTCTGCTTCAGTGACATTGTGGAATAGTGGTTCAATCTACCCAAAGTTTGTGGGTATTTCCTCTACTGTTTTCACTATGACTATTTATTCTTACTTAAATTTTCAAGATAATATACCATCTATACAGAAAACATATTGGAGCAAAAAGGTCCCCAAAGAAGACCAGAAAGACTGAAATAAAGTGCAGCAGTTATTTTGCATCTCTTTGAGCTACTAAGAAAATGTGACACAGGATGTTACAGAGTAAAACTACCTGAAGCTTATGCACTATCAATCATTCCATTCTACATGCTCTTCTATCTTTCCAAATTCTAGCCTACGCACTGTATCACTGCCTTCCTCCCCTTACCCACTGTGCACATATTGAAGTCTCAACATATTCTTACATTTATCTCAGTGAAAACTACCTCGAGTATATATGAGTTTTCATCTGCAGTTTAGGAAGAACAGTCAACAATTCACACCCAGCGTAAGCAAAGAAAGTCCAGTACAATGGCATAATTATTTGTAAGAAGTTTACTTGTTCACTTTTGAGAAGGGCAGCATGCATTGAGATATCCAGAGAGAAAAAGTGTGGCAATTTATTACATATGACTTCTGATGTTTTTACATGGTTTCTTTTACTGTGTGCAAGCTGCTTTAGTTCATTCTCAATTTCTTCACACACCTCATAAATGATGAGCAGAGAATCACACTCCAGTACTAACTCACAAACATCACCTTCAGATGTAACTGATCTGTAGACATCTTAAAGAATTTCTTGAGTGGAGTCTTTCAGATGCTTAGACTTCCTGAACTCATCTATGAAATGAGACTAAAGTTTTTCCACCTCACAAATTCTTCACTGAAATGTTTTTTCTTTACTGTAAGTAGATGTATGTGCATACTTACTTAAATGCATATGCACATATAGACAGAAGTTGAAATTCTAACCATGATGAAGCAGTGACGTGCAGTCCTTTGTAAGATCAGATAAGAATAATATAACATCAAAATAATGGTTTAGAAATATGGCTATTTATTATGCCTTGCTCTCCTTAGTAAATGACTATTAGTACATAACAGCTATACAATAGTGGCCCACAGATATTTTCAACAGTAATCTGAAGCCTTCATCTTAAAATCACTGGAAAATGTATTTAACTTTAATTTAGATGACGAGGAGTAAGTTCCCAACAGTAGAAACTTGCATTAGCTCACAGAACCAGCAAGTTCATTGTGACTGTGATTGTAATTTATAAACGTTTATAAGAATTAAAAAGTATATGAAACTACTTTTCATATACATACTTGTTTTAAACCAGCTAATATTTCCAGCATTCAACTTGAAACTGCTTGTGAGGTACAGATATGTAGAAGTGAAATTTTCTAATCCTCTAAACCACAACTTCCTAACAAGATGATGTATTTTTCTTCCAAGACTAATTGCTAACAGAAAGATATCTTTGTAAACTGTACATTTTAGTCATCAGTTCTATAGACCAGGGCAGTATGCTAGATGGTCTCAAACCTAATAGTTTTATAGTCTTGTTTGATTCAAATTTATAGATATAATTTAATTTATCTGAACAACCATCACAGTTTGAAGCCAGAGCCTTCCATATGTATTAAAGGGTTGTTATTTTTATTATTTTTATTTTATTTATCTTTATTTTAATTAAGAAAAAAATCCTTGGAGTGCATTTACTCTGTATATAACGTTCGCTGTATTAAAAGGGAGAATATTATAAGTATGTTGTGCATTCATCTGTAAGAAGCAACCTCTGTCTTTTCCAAGTAAAATTCAAAAGGTATATTCACTTCATAGCTGATACTAATCTTGAGATTTCCCATTAGATTTTAGTACAAGTGTGTCTCAGCTCAGTTAATAATTCACAATCCCTTGGGTTTCTAGGATGACTTATTTCAAAATTGAAAAAATGCAGATGAGCTTAACAACAAATAGCAAGAGCAGGTGCTGTTTCATATTTCTTTAGGAAGGAGAGTATCACATTAAACAGAGAAGAGGCTTCAGTTAATTCAAATAGCTAATCTCCAAATCCATCCATTCAGCTTATCTACCTCTTTGTAACATAAAGTAGCCAATAACATAGCATGAGCTTTTGAGTACTACAGGAGAGAATGTGTAATGTCTGAATATTTAAATATGTCACTCACAATCTTTCTTTATTAAGTCTATAATTTGATGCTGTGTGGACAATGACAGAAATTGCATGAGTTTACAAGTAGGCCAGCATTTAGAGATTAATTGAGATAGTGACTGACTAGTTAAAAAAGTAGGTTCTGTTGCTCATAGAAAGTTCAGAGAAGGTCAGGTCTATCCATGTTTAAATAGCTGGTAATTCTTGTTTAGTGCAATACAGTTTGTTCACGTACTATTCTGGAAAGGATAAACATAATGAATTTCAGAGAAGTCATTAAACAAATATATTTATAATATCATCAACAACCTATACGATGATAACTATAGTGAAAGTAATAGTAAAAAAAATACTAAGTAAAAGACAGAAGTAGAATGAGAACTGTAAGCCACCATCTACTCCCTTGGTTTATTATGTAACCCAAAGTTTTCTACTTGCAATTCCTACCCTTTGCCAGTGTTCTGAAGTACTGTTTGGACCTCAGTGGATCACATATGTGATTATTTCAGACCAGGCTGTGGAACTGCTGTTGTAAGTAGATCTGTAGTTACTCGAGTCTTTAGAACTTCATGGAGAAAGAGTAATAGGTCTTACAAAGTGATGTAAGACCTGTGGCAGGTAGCATTTATAGTCCCAAATTATTTAAGTGATTTTGGCTTATTTCCATATTTGAGTTACTTATCCATTTTTCAGTTCTCCTCTCTCTAAATAATAAAAGAGAAATACTTTGCTAAAGTAGATCTGTCAGGAAAAAATGTGCTGCAGAAATAGGAAGATGAAATGAGTATATAATTTAAGGCCATGACTCCAGGATAAATTTTTATTAATAGCATTCCTGCTGGCATCTATTATCTGGATATATATGTATATATATATATATATATGTATAATTTGTATTTTCTTAAAATATCTATCTATCTGTTAAATCTGACTATATTTTGCGATACAGGAGAATGAGGTTTTTATAAGTATGCTTACTGAATGCTGTTAATTAAGGAGGTAGTCCAACTTCCAGCCATCAGTGTGAGCAAGATTTCTTTATTTGAATGTAGACAGTATTAAGGAGATAAAGTGTAGCAACTGCCATCTGCATTAATTCAGTTTTAATAATTGAGATTACTTTCTCATTATAATTAGCAGAGAGAAATAGACTTGAACCTCTTGACTGTAGGAGCAGTTGAGGTTATTAGGCTGGAAGGAAATACCTGTCTTGTAGATATTGACCTGGATTCAACAGATCTGCAGGGTTCATCAGCTGATTCCTCTCTGGTCTGCTTCTTCTTTACTATCTCCCTAGCTTATGTTGTATAATGATGTTTTCTGTTATTATTTACAGTATTTATATCTGCTGTGTATTTGTTATGTACTACTAGGTAGCCTTCATCCTTATACTTTCACCACTGTAGAAAGCAAAGAAGGTAGAATGGTAAGAAATTGGGAAATCTTATCCTTAGTGAAGAGCATTTTCTCACACTTCTTTAAAAATAGCTCTTTTTGTCTGTCATTACCAACTATCAACATTTTCAACCCTACATTCACCTGGCTCATATGAGCAGCTAACTAAAGTGAAAGAGAAAGCGATCTCTTTAAGGCTATCACTATGCAGAAACAAATGGGACCCATAACTCTCTTGCCAATCCCTTCTTTCCCTGGAGCTAAAGATGCATATATTCATAAACTTTCCAAAGAATTTATTAGTTCATGATACATGTATTTTCAGAATGCAGAAATAAGCTATAACATTTTTAATTAAAGGAAATACACTATTTTTCTTTTCCCTATTGCTCGGAGTTCTACAATCTGTTGGATATAAAGAAGATTCCAACAATTTGTGCTTAAGAATAAAGTCAACTGGGTTTCTCTAAGACTTAAATTACTTCACAGAGAAACTTTTGTGTTTATTATGGCTGATATGCAGTACGAAATACTGGTGTTGTACGTATGCATCACAAATGAAACACTGTGGTGCTGAACCAGGTGACCTCAAACGCCCCAGGGATGACCATACAGGTGGGTGGCTGAAGCACACTGCCAATTATATTTACTCATAACTTCATCTACAAAGACTTTGCATGTGCCTGAAAGAAGATAAAATTTTCCTGTTTTTTTTTTTTTCAAATACATTGCTGGGGGACTGCTATTAGCCTAGTCTTTTCACCACACTCCTTAACTATATTGACTGTAATTAAAGTTCTCAAAAAAAAGAAAGAAAGAAAGAAAGAAAAAAGGTCAAGAACAAAATTAATTTGATTTTTTATAATTCAAATTCAACCCACATATGCCTGAACATTTACAACAGTTCACATTAGAGTCACTGCAGTTTTAATTCCTTCATCTTCGCTTACTGTCACAACAAATTAAGTTAGATTGGCTGTTTTGAGATTTTTATGGCTTTCTGTGTTCTTGGTACTTAAATTAAAGATCCTTTTAATCCGTGACATGATGTCGAACAAGCTCAGAAATAAGTTATGACATCAATAAGATTATGTTTTCATGAAAACGATAGCAAGTCACAAGTCAATAAGGCATTCTATAATGTTATCAGAAAAAAGGAAGAAGTATTAGAGAACTTAAAAACAAATGGAAAATAATATGAATGTATTTGTATTTTTGTTTTCTCCCTTCACTTTGTATTTTGGAGCGTATAGTTATAACTAATGTCAAATGATTAATGGAGTAGTGTATTCAACAATTTAAACATCCTTTGTAGAATAATCACAAAAAGACAGATATGCCATCAGAAATATTAATTATTCAATTTACGTTGCTTGACTGCTTTGCTCTGAGGTTGATTTATATATGGTTTAGGTGTAATGGACCAGAGAAGATGTATGTTCTGAGTCCTACACACTGGCTTACTAAGTAGTTTCCAAAACTTCTGAAGAATGCCCTTCAATTTGGTAATAGAAAATGTTTTCTATGAATACTTCTAGAATGTGACATCAAATTCACTTTTTACAATGTTTTTGTCATAAAAATAATTTTTAAAATCTTGAATAATTAACTCTTTTTTTTTTTTTTAAACATATTCTCTTGTTCTTTAGTTTGTATTTAGCTTGCTAACGTCCCTATCACTGAAAAAGCTCCCTGGTGTTTACGTGGTGTTTTTATGATATATATACCATAACACCACTATGTTTCATCAGCAAGCACAATGACAGATCAGGTGTCCTTTACTTGTAGTTACATGTCAGTGCTCAAATGATGGATAATTGCCAGTGACAGACCCAAGGCTGGAATGGGAGGAATCAAGGGTCACATGAAGAGATGGAAGTGACAGAGCAGAGCACTCAAGGCAGCAGCTTTTGAGACAAGCAGATACTCTTCCAGGCAGCAGTAACAGAAATCAGCACAGAGGCCATGTTATTTATTTATTTTTCCAGGAAATGAGGTATCACGAGCTAGAAGCTGCCTGTTCTTTTCATATTTGTAGTTTGCGACTCAGAAATTCTTGAAAAAGGAGAATCATTGCTGTCTGCTTGCATTTCTAACTGGCAGCAATTAGCTACAACTGAGTGAGAGGCATTTTGGTGACTGCGGGCAGTGTTAGGTGGAAAACTTGTCAGGGAGTCTCTTCCACTGACAGCAGAGGAGAGAGTAACATTTCCCAGTCCTGGGAATATAGTAACTTCAGGATTACAACTTATTCATAAAGACGGCCTAATATGATATAAATGTTATCTTTAAAAATGCATGCTAGCAAAAAGAAGATTGTGTTGAATGTTCCCTGTAAGCTTACTGCGAGATAACTTTTCTGGTAAACAGGAAAGCAGAGCTACTAAGGCACTTGTGGCCATATAGTGTAATGAAATTCTGAGGAAAAAATGTGCTCCAGAACTTGTTGACTTTAAAGAAATAACCTGTTCAGGAAAGACACAGCTCATTAAAAGTACAGTGTTGATTTTACTGACAATTCCTAAGCAAATATGAATTTATTCCTTACACGTGTTACCTGATCTTGCACATGGACTATAAATATAACAACCAGAAGAAAAAATCTTGTCTTTTGTACTGTATAATGTCTGTGCAGTTGCTGGGCACAGAGACTTTTTCAGGCAAGAAGAGCTTGACAGGTACCCTTGCCAGTAGTATCAAGTAGAAGACAATTGGTAGCAAAGTCACAGAATCACAGAATCACAGAATCACCCAGGTTGGAAGGGACCTCAAGGATCATGTAGTTCCAACCCCCCTGCCTAGCAGGGCCACCAAACGCACACATTCAGATCAGGTTGCCCAGGACCCCATCCAACCTGGCCTTGAACACGTCCAAGGACGGGGCATCCACAATCTCCCTGGGCAGCCCGTTCCAGGGCCTAACCACTCTCCTTGTAAAGAAAAGTCCTACAGTGATCCTGCTTTAGTAATCTAAATAGTCATCTAACCAGGTGGTGTCACTGGGAACTTCAGCCTCAGTCTGAAAAAATGAAGGTTTGCATGCTCTCTGGGTTCCAGATGATTGCATGCTCTCTGGGTTCCAGTCAGCTTTCTGGCAAATCCTCACACAAACGCACTATGCTGATAATCAGTTAAAGAAGTCATGGTTTATGTTTAAAATAACAAAAGATTAGTTTGTGGAGCACCACAGAAAAGGGAAATGTTGCTTCCCAGAATGAGAACCGTAACCCCCTAAAAATGTAACCTCACCCCTACTGGAAAGCGTGAAGACCTTTCACCAAAAATTCAACGAACTGCCATACAGAATGCCATTGGTTAGAGGTGGCTACAGTTAAAAACTGTTCAAAAGAGAAACTGATGGAGAAAAACTAAAATCTATACAAAAGTTAAGAATATGTATCAGCACTACTCAGGTGGTATAGAATTACAGATAACCACTTCTGGAAGCTCTCAAAGAAAAAAAACAACAACAACAAAACCCAGAGGAATATTTGAGATATTTGATTCTTTACAACACAAATTAAAAGAGATACACTTTATTTTATTCTTTTTATATGTGTAGTGAGTAGTTTTATTTCTGTTAATTTTTCTGCTTTATGATAGTATCTACTTGCCTTTTATTGATTTCATTCTCAGAATTTAATTTCCCTGAGAGGATTTATAGTATGATTCTCTTACATACACTGTATCTCATCCATCATCATTAGCATTGGTTTTACTACAGTGAGTCGTCATTATCATCTGATATATAAAAGGGTAAGGCAGAAGCCTCTTTGCATGGCCTGAGTTACTTTTTAAAATGTTCTTTTCCTTAACTTACATAGTTGCATAACTTGTTGGAGATAAGATTTCCCCTACATCATTAAATTTCCTTTTGCTCATTGCTCATTGCTCATTGCTCATCTATCCTAAACAAAATTCATTTCGTTTCAAAACAGAGCAATGCTTATTTGTTGTTTTGCTTGTATTAATTGGTTCATGACCCCCTAGGGATACTTGCTTCACTCTCATCTATGTAAAGTGAATTCTAACTATGCTGTGTTTTCCTAAAGGCCATTATAAAGTAACGAGCTTAGAAGATCAAAACTTGCGAACTCCACACGTAAGTCTGTTGCTCATTGCTGGAAAGATATGCTGCTCAAAGAACTCTTTGCTCAACAGAAAGTAGAGTTTGTTCTTTTCCTATTTTCTTTTTATATGTCCTTATGTGCTCTCCTGTATCTCTCGTAGTTTTCAAAAGGTGAAAGAAATCAAACTGAGTTTCAAATATCAATGACAATTTTCTACTTGTACTTAGAAGAAATGTGAGCTCCTTTGAATATGTCCATAAAGAAAAGAACTAAAAAACACTGAGCTAGAGAATGCACACAATCACATAGTACTTTGACAAAATTTGACAGAATCTAATTTGAGAATTTCTAGAAACATGCTTTTATTGATAAAGATAGCCTGACACGTTTATTATCTTCTTAAAGATTGGTCCCTTAGTTGTTTTCATGTGAACTCTCAAGTAGATATTAATTTTTCTCAGTCTCTGTATGACTTTGACAACCCTTAACTTCTATGATTGAGAAACATTTTTTTTCAGTGGATACTGCTTGAAAATATTAATTCTGAAGTGGTCCACGTACAGGAAGGAAGAACAACCCATACATGAGTTTTAATCAGTGTGCTCTGAAGTACTACAACCTTAATGACTTTTAAATGGTCCTCTTTTCTGGATACTGTAGGAGTAAACTGACTCTTTTAAGCAGTGGCTGCAATGTGGGGAGCTGGATCATGACGGGAGGTGGACTTTGTCCACCACAATGAGTGGTGAAGTGGGCAGGCTCTCTGTTGAATGCTGCTGTCCTGCTGTGTGGACATGTCCTTGCAGATCTCTTATCAACACTTCAGTGACACATTGGTTATTTTAAGCGTAAGTTTCTAATACAGTATGATCATTTATAAAAAGAAAAACTAACAAATATGGCAGATTTCATACCTATTCTTTAGTTCATCTGCACTTTACTTTCAAAATTTCAAGCTGGTCGTTGCTGAATACGGCAATTGACTGGAACACTTGTATTCCCTGATATCTCCATGCACAGAATTATCAAGTTGGTATTTTCTAAGTAGAAGGGTTTTTGTTTATGGCAAGGGAAAAAATATAATTACACATTTTAAAAATGTCCCTCAAAATTTGAGAAAATATAACCTTACAGTTTTGTTGTAAGATGGATGGCCTGGGTATTTTCTTCTTATTATTATTTTAATTATCATTATTTATTTTATTTTACTGCTCTGCTGTCACTGAAAGCATCATGAGCCTACATATTTCT
This sequence comes from Tympanuchus pallidicinctus, assembly GCF_026119805.1. Taxonomy (NCBI): domain Eukaryota; kingdom Metazoa; phylum Chordata; class Aves; order Galliformes; family Phasianidae; genus Tympanuchus; species Tympanuchus pallidicinctus. Next base: position 5,671,532 of record NW_026294780.1, on the reverse strand, counting down.
TTCACCTTTTGAGAACTATAGGAGATGGAGAAGAGCAAAGGATGTCACTATAATCAGCGGATTACAGAATGACATTCAATACATGAGATATTCTCTGAAAAGAAACAATCCACTTAAAGTCTTAGGTTAAGTAATATATGAATTGGTGTCAACATTGCATGCAACTGAAATTACTCTTCAGGGTGCATATCGTCTACTCACTGCAACATACAGACAAATGAAGTGCATGCCAAAATTATTCTCTGTATCCCGATGTATTTCCTTTCAGGCCTGAGGAAAGTGTTCATCTAGAGAACATATTTTTCTATTTCTGGTCTATCCATGTATCGAACTGATTTCAGTGAACATTCGTTTTATGCCATTAGTGAGGAAATAAATGTTAGTCCCTTCATTCCACACAAATCCTTTGTTTCACAAATGTTTTCACATGATCAGGATTTAAATGCTATCAGATTTTCACTGTCAGCTCATCTACAACTTTTTTTCTTTAGTGGATTCATTTGCCACAACATAGTTCAGACTCCAGATTGCAACTTATTTAGATCAGTGACTGACCTGACAGTTAGGGATCTTGATTCCATTACATGTTTTTCTGTCCAACATTCATTTCAGCAGTTGCCTAAATACCTTTTTTCTAGGTATATATTTTAAACTCTTTCATTTACTGATTTATTTTTGGCTTCCTTCATATTGATCTAGCTGTTTTAATCAATAATTCATTATACCCCGGAGTGAAATTTTTGTTATTATTTTCTGGCTCCAATATGTTTTGATTATGAAAACAAAAGGAGCAAATTTATGGGCCAAGTTGCACTAATTGAAATTAAATTGAATTTTATTGATGCTGCTCTAATTTGAAGCTGAATATTCCCATGGCAGTTTCAGTGGCCATGCATTTTAAATGTATATTACCAGTATCCCTTCTGAGGTAGACTTAGCACACAGTTTACAAAGCAGCACTGCAATTTGGCATCAAAGGTCTGAGGATCCCACTGTGTTGGAGGAGAGACCCTGTGTTATGTCTATGAAATTGAAGCTTCATTTGCAAGAAAATACAACTTTATTTACTTCTTCCTTTGTCTTATTCTAGTAATGGACTGCAAACCACAACAACTCTTGGTGAGCAATCAAAACAACTCCAGAAAATATGCATAATCTTCTGCCCGTTTGGCATCATGCTCAGGCAAAGAGCTCTTCAGTCTGATTTCTAGGAATCAAACAGGCACACAGCAGATTGCTCAATAAGTCTGACTACATATCTCATCTGACAAAGGCTGAATATGTCAGGACATGTGAGGAGAGGAAGAAGAAACAGAGCAGAAGGAAACCAGTTGCTCAGGGGACAGATTTCATGATTTGGAGAAGAAAAGCAAAGAAAGATGGGGATAACAGATTTTATGGAACTACAGTGTCCTGAGAGCAAATGATACTTAGGAGTTTTATACTGTATATTCATTAGCTCAATAATGATATACATAAGTTAGAACCTTTATGTATCCTTGGTATTTGTTAGTTAAGTTACAACATGCGTCTGAAAATCTCCCAGAAATTCTTCAAGGCCACAGAAAATATATTAATCAGAGCAGCCATACCATCTCTGAATTTCCCAAGCTGACTACAAGCAATACCTGGTTGTTGTTGTTCCTACTGGCAGCTCTTTCCCTCTCCCAAGCAGTGCATGCCCCCATGTCAGGGGAGCCAAAGGGATGCCACCTCCATCCCCTTGCACTATAGTTTGCAGACCAACACAGGTATATATTCAGGAGAACAGTCATGGAGATCTAAGGAGCAATGTCTGAAATGGTACTACCAGTAATACTCTGTTAATGCTCTTGCCATTGCACAACAGGGCAGAGGTTGCTCCTCTGCTCAGCCCACACACTTGCTACTGCAAGATCATACCCAGGCCTGTGTTTTTTTAAAAGTTCTTGTAGGAAAGAATCATGCTTTAAAGTTTCTCCTTGGCAGGTGCAGCATCAATCATCCAGCAGGTTGTTTGTCTTCTCTTCACTGCTGAGACTTTGAGAGGGATTCATCAAGTATTAATGAGTCCTCTAGGTTGCTTGCTGAGAGCTATAAAACTGCAGACTGTAATTCCATGCTTTGAAAAGAATATATCTCTCTGTCTCTGTGCACGTTAAAAGTGCTCTCTGAAATAATTAAAGGGCAGAAGGACAGGGTACAGCCAAAACTTTTTTTAAAAAAAAGAGCCCAGTAACTACCCATGTCATTCTTCAGTTACTCTGTTGAAATCTTTTTATCTCTGCCTGTAAAAACAGCTCTGCATGGACGTGCCAGACAACACTGTTTTGGCAGTGAAACAATATCTAAGAAACTTGTGAGGGAAATCAATGAGAAACAGCTCTGAAAAAACCCAGCCCAATGGAAAAAAATGTTTGTCAGTGCATAGTAGGTATTGTTTACTGTACCTGATACAAGGATGATCTGAAAACATGGCCTTTTGGGGCTAAGTGATCTGATAAACCATGACAAAGAGACAACTAAAAATTCTAATATCTCTGATAAACAGATTTTCAACAAAATGCATGAATTCAAAGCTGTGTGTGTGAGCATGGATACATGCCCTTATGCATGTGTTCACATACCACAGTTCACATACCAAAGATGAAGAGAGGATGTTTGAATAGAGAGTATTAGATGCCTTAATCTCTCAAAAGCTGCAAAATCAAATGGGGAATAGTAAGCATGGCAGAGGAAGTTTCTCTGTATATTTGAGTATAATCTGGAGGCTAAAACTGATTCTGGCACCAGAGCCACTGACTGCTCTGGGGAAAATATACAGGTATGTTCTCTTTTTATAACATTACAGATCTTTCTGTCCCATTTCATTTGGGCAAAAATATAAATGTAGGCGTATTAAACAAAGCATTTTTGGGGTTTACTCTGCTTGTATTCTTACTGCCAGTAAAGCTTATTTCAATGAAATTGCTATTCATCCAAAATGCCCTTGAGGAACAAATCAGCCTTCAGAGGGATGCACAGAAGGCAAGTGAAGAAGTTCCAGTTCCTGATGGCTAAGTGATGCAATAACTGCTACTAGTAGCATATTGCCAAAAACTGGAGTAGCCAAAAAAAGGGAAGTTTTACCCCAGGACTAGAGAAATGGGTAGAGTTAATAGAATTATAATTAACATGCTTTATATTTCTTAACAATTATTCAGTTCTTGCTCATATAATTTGATTAAATCTTAGCCTGTATATGATTTCTTTAACTACTAGCATTCTCTTCTGAAAATAGTCATCTGAAGAACTGTCTTCACAAAGCAAGAGCAAAGTAATCCTCTCCCTAGGATCCAATCACTGCTATGAATATCCTATCACTAAAAGCAGCATGAGTGAATTTTGATAAAATAAAAACCCTTAGAGGATGCTCAGTAAAGTAAAAACAGATTATCTGTGGGAAAGAATATAATAATTCAGCTTGACTTATATGTCTGGACTTTATTTTCTTTTACTGGCTTGTGCTTGGGGATATAAATATGGTTTTTTTCTGCATATTTTTTATGGCTCACAGCTCATTAGTTATGACCAAGAAATCACAAAATAAGGTAATAAAATGTTCAAACATCATGTTGATTATTTACTGCAATTTGTAAGTAATTTCAGAATCCAACAGCACCAGTGTGGCTGTGGACTAGATATCAGTTATTAATCACATTTTCTGGCCCTTTATTTGAATAAATGACAACAGTATTCTAAAGGTTAAATGTAAAATGTGAGAGGCAAAAAATGCCCAACATATTTTTCTTCTTGTTGAACATTTTATTTCTGCTCTGTGTTGCCCTAAGGATTTCTTGCTGTCCTCAGAAAGTCAACAAGCAAAGCATTTGAAAATGATTAATATTGATTTTACAGAATACACTGAAGTTCTGCTGAAATTCTTTCTGTCTGCAGCAGGAAGTTTTATTTATTGTTCTGAACAGAGGACAATTAATATGGTACAAGGGAACTCAGAGGTATTGGTCTAGACTATTTTCCTTTCATAAACTACTTCAGTTACTTCTGTTCAGGATTTTTTATGACTGTAGCTGTGCATAAGTATTGCAATTCACCATCTCGCCAAGGGATTCAAAGTTTAGTCAGTTAGATGGTACACAATGAAGAGTGATGTGCAGAAAGTACCGGTTGTTCCTGAGGTCAATAATGATGCTTTTAGCTGCATGTCAAGCAGAATGTGTTTGGTTGCAGTGATGCAGGTACTGACTCAGTGCTGCATGACTGTAGATTGACTCTAAATACACTTCAGTGTCTGTCTTACAAAGAAAAGTGTGTTAACCAAGGATCTATCCCTTGCATGTTCAGGGCAGAAAGCACAAATCTGTTTGAGTAGGTGGATGTCCTCTTTCCCTAAATTCCTATCTGGGAAGAACAGCTTTGTACTGATTCAACTCCATTTGCCAAGTGCTAGTGCCCTGAATGCAAAGCTAGAGTCTCTGGGGAGGATCGACAGACACTGACAACAGAGAACTAAGGCTGCTAATAGCTTGTTATTATCTTGGGTTAGTCCAAGAGAGGCTAGCAGCCTGGATTCCTTTCAAGGATATGAAGTCTCTGTGTGCTCAGAGGTACTGGCCTTTTTCAGATTAGGCTTTACCTGCGCTGGTAAAAGGCTATGAAAGATACTGCCAAATCCTGATGTAGCTCTCTGTGAACTTTATTGTCTTTTTCTTTTTTTCTCAGAAATACTAATGACCAGCTAGAAGAATAAAGTTTGGTTTGGCCAATTTATTTATTTATTTACCCGTGAAAATTCTTTTTGAAGATAAAGAGTTGTTTGTTCAACAAACTTTGATTTAAATGTTTGGTTCAAACTCTTAAGCTTCATTGGAGCTCCTTCATATCCCTTAGGGTAAGAACTCTTGTTAGCATTACCAACATCCATCAGCTACCTCTGTCGTCAGTCAAAGGAAAGGGCATAGACCTCCTGCTAAGTCAAAGTAAAGAGATTAATCCATTGGCTCAACAAAAACCTTTTTCTATGGAAATCCATTTTATCTGTGAGTTTTCCCAATATAATTGCAGATTTACACAACCTTTGCACTGGATCACAGCTCAAGAAGTAATACTTACAGATAAGCTTATTTCAGTTTTCGATTTACTATTCAAAATCATACTTTCTATGAAGGAAGTATTCTTACTCCTTGGCTGATTTTGTCTATATTTGAATTGTTTCCTTCAGAAAAGGTACATAAAGGACAATCTCACTATGATAATTCAAATAATTTATGTTCTTACAGCTATAATTTCACCAAAGTAAAGATTTTAAACTCCTTGTTTCAATGCCATAAGTGGAAGGCAATATTCACCGGTATAAAAAAAAGTTTACTTCCATGCACAGAAAAAATATTATCCATTTATTTGTCTACGACTTTAAAAGAGAGGGAACAAGCTCTAATAAAATATTAAATAATGATCACATTAAAATGAAAATTAAGAAGAAACTTCATTTCTGTTCAAAGAGCTAATTTTTGTTAAATCAGCAGTATTATCAACTTGAATCTGTTAGTATCTAAAATATGAAAGAATTTCAGGTATGTTTCTGAGAATTAATATACTATCTTAATTTGTAAGAAATTATTAGTTAAATGTCCTTAAACAGTTAAACATTCAGACTTTAATATTATTATTATTGACGATAACACCAGATGGCAGTATTACATATTGTTGTCCAAGTTCTTCTTTTTGGGAAGAAATTTTGGATCTTGTGTAGCCAGGCTAGAATTTGTTCTCCATGTTTCCTTTTATAATGTATATTATGGAAAGTACCCAACATAAACTGTTAAAAAAAATATGCAGAAGCAGGAGTTGATTTTCTGATAACAATTCTACAACAAGAGACTTGAACAGGACAACCAGAGATACTGAAGAAGAGTTTACAAGGAGCACTGGCTTGCCTTTGTTCCTGAAACACTTATCTCTAGCAGTAAGGCTATGAACAGAATATTTCCTCACAGATTCATAAGTTCTTCTCCACAACACACTACTTTTTGCTTGACCAGTTTGGCTATCAGTTGCATACATTCATGAATCTGAGAAAACAAGGCAAATTCCATCAGTGTATCTCAGGTCTTCCTTAAACAGACACAACACAACTCCACAAACAGATATTTTTCTCAACACAATCAGCAAAGGTGTGCACCCATGGATAGCAAGCAAAAAATGCCATTTACCTATCACTCATCCAAAGAGAGTTTTCCATACCTTTAAGGAGTTTATCCATCAGTATTAATTCTTCCCTAGTATTTTGAATCATCTTCTAGACATGCTTGGTGTGCTGAAGAAAGCACAGAAAACATCTGTAGCATAGGAACCTAGTCAAAGGGAAAACATTTGGTCTAAATCCACACCAAATACCCTAGCATTGCCTCAAGGTGCACTGTAGTCTGAAACATGATGACAGAAGCAAAGATACAGTAGCAGATAAAAGAGAAATGCTTCTGTAAATGCTATGATAAACCCCTCTTGTCAAATATTGAACGGATGAACCACGAAACTATCCTCACCAATCACCAGCAGTGATCTTACCAGCTCTGATACCTCACCAGACTTCTGGGAACAGCCTGAGATCTCAGTTTCTTTCTGGCTGAAGGGAGCATTGTGCTCACATAGGAAGTATACTGCTATGCTGAAGCTTCTTCAAAGGGATCTTTCCCTTGATGCTGCAGATCTTTCAGCCGGCCACTCTGCCTATTGCAAGTGTCATTCAGTTTAATAAAAGATGCAGAAATCATGTCTATCTCTCATATTGCTTTCCAAGTTGAACAGCCTTTTCTAAATTGAAAGTACTCTAAAGTTGAAACAAGATAACCTTTTCCTTTTTACTAGTGAACTTCTCTGATGATTCTTACTTTATGTCAGATTCTTACATTCAATAGCTGCTGCTGCATAAGCCACCTTACATGCAGTGTTTGATCTATCTACTAGACAGTTTTCCACATAGGTTATCTGACATAATTTTGTATAAACAAACAAACAAACAAACAAATAAATAAATAAATCATAAGCTTAAAAGTGAGAGTATGGGAATACAGGCAGCTAACAATTTGACTCTAATAAGAAAACTTCCTTAAATTCTGTTACTTTATCTACCAGGATGTCAAGATTGAGCAAGAATTTTTACAAGCAGAAAATTGTTGTCAGCATCAATTTTTTCTTTCTTAATAATGTCTGTTAATCAGCAATGATTTTCTAATGACCAATCTTAATCCAAATGCAACAGTTCAGGTTGGTACCAATTCAGTTAATCAAACAAGTCAGTAATTATATCACTGAGAAAAGCAAGTCCCAGTGACTGCTGTCTGTATCTGCTCTTCTTCACACTTCTCCAGTGTAACTGGGTGGATGCCCTCATTACTTTGAACATATCTACTAGCATAATCTAATGTAGTGATGACCGGTCTTTCCAGTATTATTAATGCCAGTTTCCTGATATGTCATAGACTGTATTGCTAGACTTAATAGAAAGGTGTACCACGGTGATTTGAACTGACTCCAGTTTGTCTGAAGAGTAAATAGAGCCACTAAATATAGATCAAACTTGAAACTGTATTTTGACAGAAAGAGAAAGTAGAGAAGGTAAGCTCTACTAAAGCAATCTTCCGGAGAGACCCAGATTCAGAAAGGACTGACTATTTATCCGACTTACGCTTTTTAATCAGTAGATTTCACCTGTTGCAATATGGGTTTATTAAAATCGGTACTGATAAAGTCTGAGAGCCTTGAAGTGGTAATAGCAAATCTCCTAAAACATTCTTACAGATTCACATAAATGTTTTGTATTTACAGTATGTTAAAAACAGAGTCCCGACATTTGGGGGATTTAAGCACTAAGAAAAGCACATCAAATTCAAACTTTTGAATACTACAAAAGATACTTCTAAGTCTAGAATTCATCCCCTTACTATGTTTTTTCTTTGTAACAAGGTAGGTAACTCATCAGTCCACTCATGTTTTCAAAGTCAGGATACTTCAGTTCAAGACTCTTCATAAGGAAGATAGTAGCAGGTATCTTGTTCTAAGCTTAGTCAACCCAAACACCAATATTATATTTTGCAAATGATGTGCTTTTACAAAAATGGACTGTTTGCAAGAACTTCCTGATCATTTTCACCTCAGAAAGTTGTAAAAATTCTTGACCATTTCAGCTACAATAACAACAGACCAATGACAGTAGGGTTTAACAGTCACATTATATCCTAGGGCTTGAAAAATGGTACAGCAGATGAATTCTTATAACAGATGGAAAAAGTCACTGTTTTCAGAATGATAGCTACAATTATGTATATCTTGTGGTTTGACTTGATTCCATAATAAATGTTCTTTAATTCATGTATCAACACTGTCAGTTGAGGTGTATGAGACATAAATTCTTGCAGGCATATTTCCAGTAGAAAACTAGGGGTGCTAGAGCTGGAGATATTGTGAATGTTGTTAATGTTATTTGGAAATAAATGCAATCCATGGAACGCATATCATTAACCACCTTGCTGAGAATTTATCCTGTCAAGGATTTCAGTGCTATATTGAAACAATATTGCCCAACATGCAAATATATATATATATAATTTTGTTTTGTTTTGTTTTCAACATAATCTCTTGGCTAAAAGACTGTGGCGAACAAAAATATCTCTATGATTCTCATAGACTGGAAGTAACCTAAATTCTTGAGTACAGTATGTGAATTTTTTTTTTAATTCTTTATTATAGTCCCTGGTTTATGTTTTATTGTTGCTGTTTTTTGTTTGTTTTTCTGGAAAATATAATCTTCAATCATCCTTGTACTCCAGATAATGTTTTCCTTCAAATATCTCTGTGTTCACATGCAGAACTTGTTAATCAATTGTACCAGATTCTACTATATGCATAAAAATATATAAATCCATCCTTGGTTCTTTACTAATTTACCAGCAATATATGTCTAAATGGAGAATATCAAATGGATATCTTCCCTGTATCAAATAATTTAGGTCCATCCCCTCCATAGTCTCTTCCTTAGAGTCTAGGATTTATCCCTAGCCAACAACCTCTTTCAACACTCAAACTATTCTTGCATCGAGTATTGTAACTGATTTGTGTGGCCATAAGTATTCATAATCCCTTTGGATGAATAATTCTCCATAAACTGTAGAGACTCCAAAAGGAGTACTTGCTTCTCCTGCAGGTGAGGGAATGGTAGCCATGTGAAAAACATAAATAGTGTCTCTCTCTACTTTTGCTCCAGATCACCTTTCTTCCAGATCAGTCTTATCCCTGCATCTTGATCTATTTCTACCTTTGATTGAGATAACTTCTTCCCTACATTTATGTCCATATCTTGCCATGAACTTCTAGTTTCTGCTTTGCCTGTTTTCTGAGTTTTGTTTCAGGTGTCTGCTCCATTCCTGCCTTGACTTTCTGCTCTGAACACTACATAGGACTATTTCTTTGAATGCTAATGCTGTCATTTTAAAGCTTTTTGTGCATGTGTGTGTGGAAAAATCATGTCCTTTGATAGAATTATCATATATATCTGTAAGCTAGTTTCAGTTGTCTATGTGATTTCTAGAACTAGACTCAAAATACTCCTGAACTGCCTTTCTGAGTTATTTTGCACAATATCTTCAAGAATTTAAAAACATTTTCTATATATACTCATATTTAAAGTTCACACATGCTTCACAGGATGGCTCCACTGAGCTACTACAGCCTCATACACAGTTCTATCATCTTCTTGTTTAGATATGGATCTGTTACATCTTCACATCACAGTTTTGCCCACATAATTTTTTTTTTCAGAACCAAAGATCTTGCCAAATCTGCTATAAAGGCAACAAATAGAAATCCTATATAAGATTGTGAAATCTCATCTGCAGTAAAATCGTTCAAAGGAGTATTCCAATGCATTGACAATTTATTATTTGAAACCAATTCCTCACACTTTGACAAATACATTCTTAAATAACAGAAAACACTTTTTTTCCTCTAGCACTTGTAATAACAATCTGCATAGTGCTGAGCCACTGCAGCATCTCTGATGAGAATCTAATTAATTCCATCAAGACAGAAAGACAATATTTTTTGCATTATAAACAAGCATGCTAAGTTTAGTATCTTTATTATCAAGTCTAATGCTTGAAAGAAAATCAGGCACTGTATCAGCCTTTACAAATGCTCCCTGCTCCTAACATATGACTCACTCAGATGCCTTACCAAAAAAAACCCCAAAAAACAAAAACAAAAAACCAGAAAGTTCTGTTTTGAAAGGGAAAGGAAATACTGACAAATGCAGTTCCCTATCAGTTCCTGAGGGAGCAAATAATTGCTTCAGAATATTTCATATTTCCCCAGCAAAAGTAAATTAAGAAATAAATCAAGTACACGAGTGATACTGAGATAGTAAGGAAAAATTCAATTTGTAGAGATGTATAAAAAAGACATAAAATGACACTTTGAGGAAAGAAAAGTAAATGCAGTGTTTGTGGAATATTCAGCAATGGAGAATAATGACTCTCCAGCAAACTGCACAGCATTACTAGCTGCAATGCAGTTCACAGCGCTTTGCAGAGTGGTGCAGACAGGGAGTGAATTTTGGCCAAAACGTCTCTGTTTTCAGTCTGCCTTGGAAAAGGCTGATCATGAAGTGAAAGGCAGTGTTTTTATTTGGAAAGACCTTGACAAATAATTTCTTTCACTATCTGGCATTTTCAGTTCCATTTTATTATATATCTTTTAGTCTCTAATCATTTCTAGAGCTAAACACCTTCATAAACAAAATATTTGTTAGATAAATGCATTTCATAGATTTTAAACTGGGATAAAGACTACTGCACTTACTGAAGTCCCTGAGGGCAGTGTAAGGCAGATATTTCAAAGTCTAGAAGGGTGCAGTACAACTTGACAATGATCTTGTGGCAATACAGAACATTAATCTGAGACACAGGAGACCATGAAGTGTATATGCAATACATGGAAAGTGAAAAAGAAAGGCAAGAACAAATATATCCACTAAGATTTACCAGAATTATTATTAGCATTAGGAGCTGTTAGCTTGATGAAATTGCTTTTAGTTTTACCATCAAATACAGTATTCCTGAAGGAGTTACTGTTAGGAACAGTACTGGAATCTCCGAGCAGCAATGGATTAATTACCAAAGCAGTATTTATTTATTTTTTCCCTGATAGCCAGATTTCCTTTATCAAACTCATTATAGAAGGTATTAGGCCTGTAGGTTTATCATCTCTAATAGACAGGAAATGGCAGACAGAGTAAGATGCTGCTTTGACATCAGCTATTCCCTCAGCATCCACAGGGAAAGGTAGAAAAACCTTGCTCATCATTTGAAAGAACAGTCTGAGTTTTTAATGCAGTTACCACTCGCTCTGACATTTTCCTTTTGCCCGAGCACAGAGAATGCCAGGGTCTCTGTCACCAGCACAGATAGCAAGTTTGATCAGCCTCAGAAAACTACCTCAGTGTTACCGATGAAACCATTCCGACAGCACCTTGGAGGTCAAAGCATTGCACTTTGATCCTTCTAGAGCTGCCCTTGCCAAGTACTACTCAGTTGCCCTCGGTTCTTATTATGGCTGCAGTCAGTTCTGAGGAAAGCCACAGGCTGAGCTGCCCCTATTCGGGTTTCCCAGCCCTGGAAAGCTGCTGTCTGGTCTGGCTGTGACATACTGACCCTGCCTCTCCCAGGTAGGCGTGACCAGGAATCCAGTTTTAGTGTCTCTTTTTCATTTCAGATGTTAGTAAGTCTGTGCTTGAATGCCAAGGGCAACCTATCCTCCATCTTCTTCTCATTTCTGCCATCTACCAAAGACCAGATGATTTCTTTTCACCTCTTTCTTCACATTCAATCTTCCATTCAATCAGAGTTCAAACTGTTTTAATCTAGTCTGCCTAAAATTCGAGATGATCAGAGATGTGTCAGATATCTGTAGCACTCACTGGTCATTACAGTGTCTTTTTCTGCCTAAAATATATAGGGCAGAACAATCTTAAATAGGATACCTAGGAACATTTCTCTCTAAAATGTAGATTATAAAGAAAACCTAGCTACCACAGTATCAGTTGAGAGGAACTTTAATTCAGATTAGATTTAACTCAATTAGTCATTTACACTCAAGGAGATTCCTCTTTAGTACTTAGATCAAACCTTCATTCCTCAGTAATAGAAATTTCTAACATCTGATAGAAATCTGCTCCACCAAAGAAAATGCATAAAAGTTAAATCAACTGTTAATAATATATAATGAATAATTCAACTAATTTCTTCTTTGTAAATTACATTTTGTTATTAGTTAATGCCCTAGATATGTTTTAATTATTTTTACCATCTATACCTGTTATACCTAGAATGCAACTGTGCATAGAAAGCATATGTAACACCTATACATGTTATAAGCAACAGCGAGTGATGTGTCTCAGTTAAACCTCCATGTTTGTATTTAGGCGTGTAATGGTTTTGGTTCAGATGGAGCTAGTTTTCTTCAGAGCAGCTCACATGGTGCTGTACTTCAGATCTGTGACCAGAAGAAAGTAGAAAACACAAGGTTGTTTAAGTTATTGCTGAACTGTTCCCACAAGACCTTTTCAGTTTCTTATGATGCCCTGGAAGAGCACAAGTTGCTGGGAGTGGACAGAACCAGGACAGCTGACCCAAACTGGACAGAAGGATATCCCATTACATATGGCATTGTGATCACAGTTTAAGTGGGGGAAATGAAGAGGAAGGGGAAGATGCTCAAAGTGATGGCATTTGTTTTCAAAAGTAACTTTTTTTTTTTTTTTTTTTAACTAAAAGAAGATGCTCAAGGGAATTTAATCAATGTGCTAATAAATTCCAGTAATAAATTCCTGAAGGAATGGTTCAAAAAAGACGGAGCCACTCTGTTTTTAGTGGTACCCAATGCCACTGAGCACAAACTGGCAAACAGGAGCTCTCTCTGGGTGCCAGGAGCACTCCTGTGCTGTGCAGCTGATGGAGCAGTGGCATAGGCTGCCCAGAGATTGTGGGATCTCCTCCTTAAGGATCTCCAGAAGCCGCCTGGATGTGGCCCTGGGCACCCTGCTCTGGGTGGCCCTGCTGAACCATTCTGTGATTTTATGAGGTGAGTGAGTAAGAAGCTGAATGAGGTTTAGTTGCTTTAGGGCATGACTAGGGGTAAAAAACTCTTTTGTCAAGTATTCATATGCCCTTGTACATGTTGCAGGTCTTGTGAGACACAAGACTCTTTTTTTTCCTTTTTTTTTTCTATCCCCTTATTTTCTTTATCTCTTTTTCCTAGTATGGCAAGCCTGTGAGATACAAACCTGGTAAAACAGGGGGAGGATGCTTGTCTGAGCTCAAGACTACCTTGGAAGCTTATTGTTTGAGAGGCCACTGTTTAGAGAGGATTCAGAAGATCCTTACCCAAGACTCTCAATATCTGACTTTTCTCAATGGCTTCTATCATTTCCCCCAACAATAGCAGTTGAGCAGTTAACAAATCTTACAAACATTTACAAAGCACAAATATCTTTATCAGTAAGTAACTATAAAACCATTCAAGAATAATGACAACTGTGGCAAATAATGCACCAGAGAATACTCTCGAGTGCTATTACACCTCCTTGTGGAGTTTCTGCATGTAAATTTTCTATCAGAACAGATCTGCATTCACCTAAATGGCATTCACAGTGGTCCCACTTGGTATTTATCTATTTTATTCAGTATTTCCCTTCAGACCTTACCTGAAGTATGCTTATTCCTGACAATTTAATACTACAAACACTGATGAAGTCACTGAAGTTTAACACAGTAACACAGCGTCTTCAAACATAGCTTAGACTCAAGACTTCGTTTTTTACAGAAGTTGTAATCATTTGAGTGTTAAAATCTGTTGTTAAAATCTCTTCACTCCGTATTCCTTATGTAAAATAAAAAGCTGAATCGGGTCCAAGTTCCCTTGGAGGACTAATTATTGTCTATAAATGAGTCGGCAATGTAAGTGACTTGTAAAGTAAAAAACAGAAAATACTTGTTTTGGGGGAAGACAAAAATGTCTTACACAAGAAGAAAAAAAGATAACAAAATTATGTTGAAACAATGCTCTGAGTACTATGTACTGTACCTAAAGAATTAGAAACAGTACCATATATGCTTCTGATATTGGCAACCAACAAAAAACACCCTCACGTATTTTTATCTTATACTTCAGGTTCAGTGTTATTTAATAAGTTCTCTTCTGGAGTTAAAATGCGTTTTGCATAATTATTATTTAGATTTTTTTTCAATTCTCGTATGTTATTTCCAGTACTCAAAAACTACAGCTCACTTGATTATTAAATATTTTGTGGGTGTTAATTTTTCTGGATATGCAAATACTTTTTTTCAGTTTTTCTATTCAAATGACATGCAACCAGTTCTAGTTACAGGCAAGTTCAGTATGTTTAGTTTAATTAGCCTTTGGGTTTAGAATGGATTATTATGATTTATAAATTGTTAATGCTTAGGTTCATTGCATTGAATTTTGAAATACAGTATGTTCCTCAACCCAGTGGCTTAACTGGAAAGACTCAGCTTCATCACTTACTTCCCAGAAACATTATGATCAATCTTTCCATGTGAAATTAGAGGGAAATTTCTATCTAGGTCACTTGTAAAATAGAAATGGCCAATGTGCAGAAGAGTTCTTATGAATGCCTATGATGGGGATGTAGTACTCTTTTGATACATCTTTTTTCCCCAGCAGAACAACATCAGGCTCATTTGTATGAGGCATCAAGTAGAAATGAAAAGATCTGTAGCTCTACCTAGTAACCCACTCAAATGATAAATGTCTTGAATGATACTGGGTGCAGAATATCCTGGTCAGATCCTCCCATAGCTATGCTATCCCACACTGCTGCTCTTCCTTGTTCACAAACATGGGGTTGTAGTTCTACAACCTACAAAAATGTCCTGCTGATACAGCTTGCTTGCCTTACTATGCATCAGTAAACTAAATTTTGGGATGCTGCAAGGGAAATATTGTTTTAAGTACTGTGGAATATGGCCCAAGCACAGCCTATTGAAGTAGGGGATAGGAGCTGCTGGAGAATGGGACAGAGTGCAGGTCCAGTAGAGGTCCTCTGGTCACTAACGAGATCTTTCCCAAGGAGTGCAGGCCAGATAAGTCCATAGCTATTGCCTCTATCACTCCCCCTGCCTACCTGTGCCTAACCATGCAGGACGTACTACTCATGTCAAGAGCCTGAACCATGACAGGAAGATGTCAGGGAAAGGGCAAGTTATTCGCCCTGGCAAAAACACAGAGATCATAAAACTGTGATGATTAACCCATAAACAATGCCTCACGTTTTTGGAACTGAAAACTGGATCCTAAAAAAACAACTGAAGTTTCTCTGCTTTTCTGCAGAGTCATGTTTTTTTATATAGCCCTGTTGGTAACTTAGTTTGCATACCTTGTATCAGTTCTCCCCCATCTTGCTCGTCATGGCAAACCACATGTAAAAAGGGTATAAAACCAGGATGGGAGGACAGCTTTCAGAGCTTCCTTCAACTGGCCTGAGACTCCCCCATCTTGCAGCTTCCTCCCTCAGACCCCATCAAAAAAAAAATCAATGAGACAGGTTGTATCACCTTTCCTACCCTAGCTGACCCTTCCTGGAATTTGCATAATCTTACCCAAGCTAATTTAGCTGGCCTGCCCTATTTTACCTCCCCCAAGAATACTGATTAGACGTAGGCTAATACACTGTTTGCTTAGAGTGCATGTGATTATAAATCATATGTGTTGCATCTGACCTGTGTCAATGAAGTGTGCTGTCATCACTGTCATCTTTCTAGGTGAAATAAACCAGGGACAAAAACTAACATGAGTAGAGTGAGAGAGGAGTTGCAATAACACATTAATTTGCCTATGAGAAACTTGGACATTTCTCAATTGATCCTGGGGTACAATGCAATTTAAATATTTCACAAGTCTCCTCAGATCATCTGGTAAATGCATACGATTAATTTTTAAGTATCTGAAAGAAGCATATGATTAATGATTGGTAATTATTTTCTTCAGCAATAAGATATAATTTCAAGAAGTCTTAATCCTGATTAATGGTTAGTTGGAATACAGACGCTTAATAGATGCCAAGTACTGGATCTATTCCTCTTTCTTCACAATGTAGAATAACATGATGCAAATAGGAAAAACAGAATGCAAACCTGTATCAGATTCTGAGTTTCTTGAAAATCCTGGGCAAAGAAAACTCTAGATTTTGAAAGGCCCTCTGGAGACCATGGAAAGGCAAGCCCTGTAGAAAGAGAATTGTCATGGGAAAATGTGAGTTATATCATGGTGGCTGGTCACTGGTGATGGGATTTGATGTGACTTCTTAGTTATTTATGGATGAATACTGGTCATGCTGATATTTGATTGAAAGGGAGTTGCTGAGTCCGTCAAGAGTCACAGTAGTAAAATGGTCCAATAGAGAAGACAGAAAGAAAAAAGAAAATATGGAGGAGGAAGTTATGCAAGATAGGAAATGCTGGTACACATTTCACCATTTTGAGAAGTTAGAGATGGCACAGGAGCAAAGTATCAGGGGATACAGGTGCTTAAAATGCATCTGGGATAAACATAGCCATTAAATGAATGAAACAAACATATGTTCTTTCTCCTAGAAAGAAAAGTACACTATACTGTGAATATCAGTGGGAAACAACATAGCCTTCCTTTTCTCTTCCCTTTACCTGCCTCTGATATGTAATTCCTTATACATTCCAAAGTATAAAAGGCTAGCAGTAAAGAGTATTATTTATTACCATCTGTGTTGAGTGACTTAAGGCTTTTTCAATAGTATATTGCAACTGAACTACAATGTTATTAATTCTGGGGGAGTTGGGATGTTGCATGCTCGGAGTCACATTTACATACCCAGATTTTTCTTCCAGTATAATGACTTATTCCTAAGTAAAACCAGATCTTAGTGGCTGTGTCTGTACTGCAGAAGCTGGGAATATTCCCAGCCCCTAGGCCCAGGTGCAAGCACTGGCCAGATGCCAAGGCTATGTCAGGACAAGATCAAGGTAACCTCATCCATTCTCAGCCCACACCTTGCTTATTGGAGGAGGAAACCTCGGCAATCAGCATCTCCTTTTACATCCCTGTGCCCTATTTCCCTATATCCTTAATCAATATGCCAGAACAATGTAGTTTGTGTATCACTATCCACTGAAAACTGTGCAGTTTACTACCTGGACTTTTGTATGCTAGGAAAGAAATACTGTGCTTCCCAGGTGTGTGTCAGCATGTTAGAAATCACCTCTGATACAACAGACTCTTCTGAGGGGTAGCTTTTAGGCTGCAGACAAGGAATCAGGATGTGCTGTCTTTCTTCCACTGGGGAGGTGGGATTGTGTTCCATATTCTCTGTGAATTCAAGATGTATGTCTCATTTCTGGAGGCTTCACATGTTTACAAAATGTTTACAAAATGAAGGCAGCTAGTATGCAGAATGGGATGAAGGTGAAGTTTTCAATTGTTCTCTGATTCTCATGTTACTTTTAAGACAAAGAAATCATCTCTGGATGTTATGTGAAAGGAGTACAGTGCAGAAATAAGTGCCTGAACTCAGGGACAGATTGAAACAATCCCCTTGAGCAGGAGATCACTCCTTCAATTAGTGGGCGCTGGATCAGAAGCCAAAAGACATTGCTACTGACAGTATTATCAGTACCTGGCTTTTCTTACTGCAGACCCAAAGTGCTGAATTCAAGAAAGCAAATTAGAGACATTTCCCACTGTTGTGGTAACATGAAGATATCAAATAGGATTTTCCTAATGACTATAAAGCTAAAAAATCAAGTAAATAAAAGTTGTAGATTTTTTTGGCAAAGATAAGGAAGGGTATCAGCTGAGAATTTAACAAAAAAATGGAATAGGCCATCTGGCCACATTTCTAACTGTTTCACTGAAGTTCTCAGAAGAGAGAAGCCTTTTCATCTACAGCAGAGCTCTGGGAGTATTTTCCTGTAAGTAATTCAACTTTCCAAGTTCAGAACCTGAAGCCTTAATTTTCATCCTTGAATTAATTAAGAAACAAGCATTAATATCCAGCTTACTCAGATTTTCCTCAGCCTGTTTTTAGACCTCTCTTCACTTTTGTTAGTCTTTCTGGGACTTTATGCCTGGGAAGCTTTCCAAATGGTTCCTATCTTCTTCGAATTTCATTGCTCAATGCTCAACATTGCTGTACTTCATCAGAGGTCAGTACTGAAAGGAACAGGATTACTTCAAAATTCTTGTTAGGTATGATAGTTTATTAATTACTATGGGTGATTAATCATATGGGGTTTGCCTTTACAGAATTCTTCGACTCCTGTTCAAACTATGAATCACAAATCTAAGTATAGTTCTGCAGAGTTCTGACTAAATCCTTTGTTCCATGTTCTATATTTGTGCAGTTAATTATTCTTACCTGAGCTTGTGGTCTGGCATTTGCCCTTATTTTATAGTACTTTTTCTATTTTTATAACATTTCTCTGTGCACCAGGATCCCATTGAACTCTGATCCTGCTTTCTTATCAACATTGTCAGCTTACCAGTGTCTTTAAATATAATAAGCACGTTATTTATTCAATCCCCTACATTACTTAAAAAAATTACAGATAATATCACTCCCTTGGGACTGATCCCATTAATCAATCCCAAAGTAGAGTCTTCCCATGAGTTTGGCAACCATCATATTTTCACCTAAATATTCCTTTGGTTATGTGAACTCTATGTGGCATTGTGCCAAAAGTTTCCTATAAGTCAAGCTATATGTATTGCTTTGCTGTTACCTGTGGCAGAAAGAATTATTCTGATTTCATATGTTTTATTTTTATGGAATTCCCTCTGGGAATCACTCTTCTCCATGTTTCCTCTTAGGTGCCTGGCACCTCACAGCACAAACAAACAAGAACTTCTAGGAGCCACGGTAGCAGAACCAGGTTTTATTGACTTAGATGGTGCACATTAAAACTGCTACTGATACAGCAAACCTTGCTGATTACAAATGTAGAAACAATTACCTACTGGGTATGTCTGCATTGTGAGCAGAGCTAAAACAGTTAAAAAAAGGACTAGCAACTCCCACCTAAATTTATGTTTTGTTTAAATTGTAGCAATAGAAGAAGTTTGCTGCTGCATTGCCATTGGTGGCCTTAAAACAAAATCTTCTAACGGCAGATAAAATCTCAGCTGGACCAGTCCTCCAATCCTGTCTGTGCTCTGTAACAGTTCTGGTCAGTCTTCCTATCCATAGACTGACGATTATTGTACTTCCACTAGGAAATATATGGTCAAGTCATTGTTAGAAGGAATGATAACATCTTCTAAGGCTGTTTTGTGAGTGAAATATGTTATTTCTGATAAAGGCCATTCTCTTAGCCCATATCGTGAATAGTGATTATACAGCCATAAGATCAAGGCCTGGTGGTCATTTCACTTTCCAGCCTTTCTTATGTAGCAAAGTGATTTACAGAATTTTTAAAATAAAAATTAAGATGGTCATCCACAAATTCAAAACTCACATATTTAAGTTTCAGCTGATTTTATTTTGTGTTTTTCTTTTAAGATGTAAGTTTTAATAAAATGAGAAAAAATTGCTCACCCTGAAACATACCCTGTTCAAGGACAGCAGATGAAACAAAGGCCAGCAAATGAAACAGGATGTGGCAGAGGAGAGATAGAGTCTTATTTCAGGAGTCTGGACTAGGATATAAAATTAATGGACTTTTCTCTTTTTTAACATCACTGATTTTCTCTCTGATGAAAAAACATTTCTTATGATGCACATGGAAAATTTCAGTCTTAATGGTGGCATTTTTTATCTTCTGAATGCTTGCTGAGACTGCCTATTTTTCTTTTAGAATGAACTTTATTTTTTTATTTATTTAGTTCTGTTTTTATTTTATCTTTTTTTATTATTATCTTTTTTTTTACCTGTGGGTTATTACTTGTAAGGAAAAAGATTCTTCAAAACAGTGTAAGAATTCCACCTTCCTCTACGGAGCTGCTGAATTTATAACTTCATCTTGCTCAGCACAGTATCTCGATATGTCCTCTATACTTACAGAATAATTTTGTTTATAAAATGTTCTAGAAGTATATGCTAGAGAAATATATTCCAGGCTCATATTAACAATGATAAAATTTCCAATTCCCCACACAGCTATCTTTGTCTCATTTGTAAGAAAATAAGATCATTTTCAATCTCTGATATTTTCAGTAATTTTAAAAGTGCATTCTATTGTGTTAAGGTATGCCATGGGATCTGACAGTCTACATCCCAAATGAAACTTGGTGTTTATAATATCCCTGAACAACTGTGTCAAGATTTACTGCATTTATTTATTTATGCATTTATTTTTCAAGTGTTCCCAGCTGCAGAAAAGAGTATTTCTATATTTTTGATGCTACTGATTATAGGTTTTATAATGCTGTTTATGCTGAATTTTGCAAAATACTAAGCTAGAATTCTGGTATTCAGAAATGAAAGTTTGTTGTTTTAATATTTATATTATTTCCACAACACGAGTAACTCTGAGAATTATAATTTTAAGGAACTTCATATGGTACACAACAGAGTGGTATATATGACTTATTTCGATGTTCAATGTATAGGTTCAACTTAATGCTTTTACTAAACATGAGAAAAATGTTTTATTTTCATTATGACACTGGAATGAACACTTTTAGCTGTAAGAACTCAGAATATGGTGTTGCATTGTATTGGCTTGATAAGACTTGTCAGAGTAGTAAAATACATTCGTTGCTCTTTAGTAATTTCAGAAAATGCTGGGAGGTTACCTGGCAGACAGGAGATTATACGTACACATCTTACTAAATCTGCCTTCTCAGCATTCATCATTATGGCTGTACATTGGCCAACTTTTGTTACATTGGCACTGTTCAGATTCACTGCTTCTGCTTTTCCTGCAGCTTTTCTTGTTATGAGGCAACCAGAAAAGCTTATTTTTCCTGTCACCTTAAATAATAAGTTATCTGCAGAGGTACAGAATGTTCCAGTGCAAAAAGAGGGAGAGAATGCCATGTTTGTATAACTTGCCTTCTTCAATCTGGTCAATTCCACAATACATTTGGACCATGTTGTCATTAACGTAGAGACCTCTTTACAGTAAACTGATTATAGGATTTACAGCCATTTTCACTGACCCTTACATGGTTCTTACAGAGAGAAAAAAATATACGGGAAACCCCTACAAATATTCCCTCACCATAATAAAGAGCTATTCCAGTCCAATCAGCAGAAGCCTTCACCAAGTATTACTGAGTGCAGCACATGGCTCAGGCTCTCTCCAGATGTTCAGTGTCCAAGTAAAGGCTTCAAAGTAGATCTAGTAGCCTGCTTGAAAGTTAAATCTCAATTAGTAATCATAGAATCATACAGATTGGAAAAGACTTCAAGATCATCAAGTCCAATCATCAGTCTCACCTATCAAGTCCCATCACTAAATCGTGTTCCTTTATTTGGAGCTGGGAGTCTTTCTAAGAGCTGACATACCAAATTATTTACATATTTACAGTTTTGTGTTGGCAGTTCCCCTGGATTTGTGACATATCTATCCATTTCTTTTGTACCAGTGTACCATATTCTATGTTCTTACTATTGTTGTTGGGAGCAAACATACAAATATCCCTTGAAGTATAGAAAGAAATAATTATCAGGGACAGATGTACAAAAACAATCCTCTTGCTTAGCTAGGTCACTATGAATGGATACCACACTCTTATGATCACATAGGCATGAGGCAAAACTTGTTCTCCTACTGCCTTTCCAAAGCAAGTGTTTTAGGCTCAGCACCTTTGCACACTTTCTAAGAGTTTGTCATACTGTGTTTGACTGAAGAGACAAGTGTTCAAAGAATATGTCAACATTTAAAGAACAGCATTTCTTCAGCATCCTATGTTAAAGCAAACAGGATTACTGCGATTCCCTGTGGACATCTCCACACATTTGAGCTGGTTCAGGGTAAGCAGGATGCATCTGTGATGTATGCTTGCAAACACACAGGGGTTTATGTCTTGCAGAATGTCAGTGTGGCTCAGTTATGTGTCCTACTCTTTTTAAGATAGTCCCCAAAAGAAATATGACACATCCTTCAGACTTCCTGCTGTCCTGATGCAAATTAGCCATCACTGGCTTCAGCAGAGATTTTGTGTGCACAGAAAAGTCTCATGTCTGTACCAAGAAAGCAAAAACAGCACACAAACAGCTCACCTTCTCTTGCCTTCTCATCTTCTTTCTCTTAGAATCATAGAATCATAGGATTTCTCAGATTGGAGAAGACCTTAAAGATCATCAAGTCCAATCACAACCTCACCATACCACCCTAACTCAACAACCCTCCATTAAATCATATCCCTGAGCACCACATCCAAATGGATTTTAAACACATCCAGGGATGGTGACTGAACCACCTCCCTGGGGAGCCTATTCCAGTGCTTAACAACCCTTTCTGTACAGAAGTTTCCTGATATCCAATCTAAACTTACCCTGGTGCAACTTGAGGCCATTTTCTCTTGTCCTGTCACCTGCCATCAGAGAAAAGAAATGAACCCCACTCTCACTGTAAGCACCTTCCAGGTATTTGAAGAGAGCAATAAGGTCTCCCCTCAGCCTCCTCTTCCCCAGACTAAACAGTCCCAGTTCCCTCACTCACTTGTAATAGGGCATATTCGCCAAGTCCTTCACAAGCCTTGATGCCCTTCTTTGGATTTGCTCCAGCACCTTGATGTTCTTTCTGTACCGAGGTGCCCAAAACAGAACACAGTACTCAAGGTGGGGCTTCACCAGTGCCGAGTACAGGGATAGGATTACTTCCCTAGTGCTGCTCACCACACCATTACAAGCCATCACTACAAAGCACAGACCACCACTGACTCTTTGTCTGGACATGTCACTGTGCCGTCCTTCCATCAGTCCTGCTGCCTGGATCTGCTGATGGTTCTGTAGGAATGCCATGTGGTCAAAGATGCCTGTCAGCTTAGACAGCATTTACATTTGGCATTTTGTCTTCAGTGTTTGTGCAAGATTTTCATGTCCATGTGAAAATAATGCTGTTATTTTTCATTTTCAGAGATGCAGGTAGGATTCTTTTAAGATAGGTTCACTCCGTGAATCTACGTAGCTGTGAAGTAGAATTCTGTCTGTTATACTTCAGTGTTAATAATGTACCTCCACACCTATCTCCTAATCACTTTTCCATATCCTCCTTACTGCATGCAATAGAAGAGATGGTAAATCTTTGATGTCACCTTTGCATTACTTAACAGGCTCCAAAACTGGCCAATTTCGAGAAATACTGAAATGTTCTCTCTTTGTTTCTAGAATGGTGTTTGCACCATTTTGGTGAGTGTAATTATGTCCCAAGCCAACTGTTTGTGTTTTTTTGTCTGCCTAATACATTGGATTTTATTGTATGCAGGAAATTCAATTTTGTCTCCTCCATTTCATCTTCAGAGGTACACATGCAGTTTTAGTGTGTATTCCTGTGACTAAATTAACATCAAGGGGCTAAATGTTCAGTTACTGCTAGTCATTTCAAGATCTGAAAGGAAAAATCAGAAGATAATTGTGGGTTACAAGAACACATTCCCTGTAATGGAGGTATGAAACAGATAAATATATTAATTTGCAGCGTGTTATTAGAAAGATTAGTATTCACTTTCTTCTTTAGAATACTTCCTTACTGTCTGCTCTGTCCCATTTGGAGCAAAAACAGTACTGTAAGAGTAAACACTGCACCTCACAGAAAACAGAATAAATGTAAATAGACTTTTTTCAGCAAGCAGATGGAAATAGTTACTAAACCACTTACACAAATGGAGGCAGAAGTTCAGATTTGTTTGCTGTCATAATTCCAAAGGTTTCAAGGAGGTTATGATCATTTTGACCTCAAGAGATTCTGCTTCATTACCTTAACTGCAATGTGTTCATCTGAGTTTTCCCTTAACACTCTGTACATTCTGTGGTAAGATCTGAAGGAGCAAGCTTCATTTGCCAGTTTGTCCTGTATCTCACTTTCTATGTTGTCATTTGCTTTTTGTTTGTTTTATTTGTTTGTTCTGGGGAGTGATGGGGAAAGCAGGAGATATTTTTTACAGCAAAAGGAAAAGACCAGAGCTGATGATGTCAGGTAGCTGGAGATGAATGACGCTGTAGAATGCTGTGGCCTTTGAAGACATCCTCGGATTTATAAGTCTCAGGGTGTAAAAGAGCTTCCTTAGAAAAACAAGTGAAAAGCACTTAACTGCACACAATTCAAATCTTTTTTTTTCTTTTTTTTCTTCCCCATTTTCATATACTCTTGTGTAAGTAAAAAACTGCTCTATTGAAATGTGTTATTTTACTATCATCTAGCTAATATATTTTAAAATAAAATTTCTTTACCAAAATGCAACCCACAGAAGTTAAAGAATGATCATATAACCAAGTAGTTTTTTTTATAGCCAAATCAGATAGGAGACCAGTGGATGCAAATAATATCTAATATAAAACATAGTCTCATCAACATAGCGACATCACATAGGATTTTACTGCAAACTAATAATTCAACTTATAGAACGGAGGCCAAACAAAGAAGAAAACAAACTAAAAAAGAGTTAATGTCATCAGTGATTGCAAATTAATTTTAATGCTTTTATTATTTTCTATCCATATAATTGAGTTTTATGTAATCAGGCTTCAATCTCTGCTGCTGCCTTGGATTGTCCTTTCGATTTGACATTTGTGTCTCCAATCAGCATCATTCCATGATCAATTGCTTCCTCCTTTCAGAGAGTCAAACTGGAATGATGTTCGACTGGATGCTGATGATTTCTTGGGAGGAAATTTTTCAGTCAAATGGCAATGAGGCACTAGCACGGGCTGTCCAGAGAAGAAGTGGGTGCCCCATTCTTAGAGGCACTCAAGGCCAGGTTGGATGAGGCCCTGGACAGCCTAAGCTGGTGGGGATCAACCCTGCCCTCTGCCTGGAGCTGGAACAGATTGGACTTCAAGGTCCCTACCGCTCTAAGCCATTCTGTGATTCTTTGATTGATTCCTGACAGCGTAGGGTCCTTCCTGCACGGTTGAGTGGGCTCTGAGGCCATGCAGTGTGGGGTGCTCATAGAAAGGATCTCATCTCTGTTGAGACATTCATGCAGAGTCTGCACATGTATGGAGTCTGCATGCATTGGCAAGACTCACATAAATCATTCAAACCACTGCATTTTTAATATTTATTGTTTACACTTCGTTTGCCTTCTGCATCAAGCTGTTTTGATGCACTTCCTCAGAAGTATTATATTGCATTAAGTTTAATGAAGACTCAGTTTAAAAAAAGAGGAATAGAAGCGAAGATTCACAATGTGTGCTGAAAATGGGTACAATTAATATCTCATATTAAAGTAAAGCAATTATGTCTACAGGGACCCTCATTTAGAGGAGTACTTGCAAGTCATGTGGGAGCATTTGATCTCTTCATCTGAAGAAGGACAGGACACTGTTAATTTCAAGCAGAGACAATCACGTAATTAATTTTCCCAGCAGGAAAACAGAGTTCATTGAGCAAGTGAGCCCAGAGCTGATAGTGCCAGGGAATAACCTCTGACATTTGATGTTACACTCTAACAACTAATGGCCCAGCTCTCTGCAATTACATCTTTATTCAGTACGCTTAGGAGTACACTTACTTCGAACCATAGCTTATATTTTGTTCCTCCAAAAATACCTGTATCTGTCACAGTGCAGGATCAGAAATGTTCATTTCAGCACTTTCAACGCTCATGTTTCCAAAATCTGGCTAAGTGGATAGAGTCAGCAATGTGTCCTCTCCTGAAAAAATGTTGAAAATATTGGGGAAGTTTCTGAAGGTTTTATTTGGCTTGTTTTTTATTTTCTGTGTTGTTGGGTTTTTTTTCATCTTTTTTTTTTTTTCCCCCTCTTTAGACCCTATTTTCTCCAGAAAGATGATTCCTTTTTCACTCTTCATTACTTTCTGAACCATGCTAGATTTTCTTCCCTTTCCTGAGAAGGAAATTCGTGCAAATAATTCTGATTTCATCTTATTTTGTCCCAGAAAGCCATCATTTATTTGGTGCCATGATCATCTTCAGGAGCACTGAGCAAGAATAGAGCTGCTTCCTACCACCACAGTCTTTCAGAGTGATGTAACAGGAGGACACTGTTCTGACCTTTCTCTCCCATGCTCTACTTTCAGTACAGTTTACAATAATGAGACTGGGACTATGTGCAGCTAGCCTACAGCTGCATATAGCTGCTGATCACCTCAAAGTTCTACATGGCTTGTGTTTTTACTTCATCTCCTTTGAATGTGTTGGTACACAGTCTACACAGTTAGTGCTATGACATTAATCTTATTTATGGTCTTCTTTAGAAAACAACATTTCTGCAAGTTCATAGTAATAGTAATGACAGTTCACACACAGAGCTAGGAAAGAGCAGTCCTCCTCAGAGAAGTAGCTTTTTCACATAAATATTTTAATTTTTATGTGATACAATAACTGAGTGAAAAACAATACAAAAAGCATGTAAAGAAACAATAAATAAACAAGTACAAATGTATTACATCTTATATCCATTGATAACTGTTATGCAAAGCAAAATGACTTTTCAAAATCCTAATTCTTACTTTTAAAGATCACTAACATGTAGCCAGTCCATTAATGTAGAAATATTTTCTAGGTTACCTAAGATTCAGTGCTCAGTTTTTAAAGGTTTCAGGCAACCAAAGTGCCTGCCTCAGGACTCTTCTTTTAATGTCTCTAATAATACGATAAACTGTAAGTGATAAACTACAGTTTACAGTTGAAGCTGGTTTTGCTTAGCTAATAGGAATTATCAGCAGAGTTATCTATCTGACCCTTTCCCTTTATTTAATACCTTATTAAGCAATACTTATGGCTCTTGTATTCAAAGACATCTAAAATTATGTTTGTATTTAGCAAAACTACTTTTAAAGTTATCTTATACTCTAAAGTTGTGTGCTAAAATTCTCCTCCTGTGCTCCTGTAAGCCCATTTCCACCGAGCCCCTTCTTCAAACCTTCATATTTGGTGAGATGGCTGCAAGATGTGAGGAGGTGATGTGCCCTCTGAAAGATGGGATAGTGAAAATCTTCATGCTGGAAAATGCTACTGATGAAAGATACTTCTTTGACATGCAGTATGATGTTGTTTTGCCATATTGAACAACTGTGTCTTTCTACAAAGAACTTAACAAGTACTAATATAACATGTCCAATCAACCAGATTTTCATACTAACACATATTGTAGAACATATTTTAATGAAAAAATTGTGAAAATCAGGCTGTTTTTGGAAATGGTATTAAAGATTCACCCAAACATTCACATATAGTCACTGAGTTTATGTCTGCATTAGTTGATTAAATGGTGCCAGAGGATACTCCCATACACTGAAACTTGAGAACCATTCTCTTGGATAGTTCCAAGGTGCCTGTGGAGCTGGCATAGACCAAACAGCATTTCCAGTAGACAACAGGATCTTACCACTTTCTTTTAGAGTTCAATGGGCCACCCCTTGCCAGCTGTTTTCAGAGCTGCGCCTTTAATGCAGTCTGTAGACATTTTCTGGAAATCTCCGTTTGTCTATTGGTTTGCCTGATAATTGTAAGTATTTGGGAAAGATTTATTCCAGATCTTGATGTGACAGACAGAGAAACAGCTTTTCAGTCTTTTAGCTAAGAGCATCCTTTCTTTCAGGAGAAAATCCACATGCAGCAAGCAGCCTGGATGGACTAAGTATCTGTAGTGCTGAATACTACAAGCTCACTTAAAAGTTTAAGAACTTCCCAAGCACAGTGACTCCAAATATAACCAAATCTGCACCCTCGGTGAAGGTTTCAATTGCAGAAAGCCATATCTTTGGTAAATCTGTCTGAGTTTTGAAGCTTTTGCTTCTAACCCCAGCAGTAACTCAATACACATACATACATGTTTTCATACCAGAGAAAAGGTAAGGAAGATGTACACAGGTTTCACGGAAAGATCCATGCCTTTATCCATGGTACAAGAACTGACTCTGTTGGTCTAAACTTGGGGTTTAGTAACAGCTGTCAGGGACATGGGGAAGAGGAACCTACTCTTGTCAGCATCTTCATGCTTAAAAGGTTTTTTTTTCTACTGGAGAGTACTCTCAATGACTGGATAGCAACAACAGGTGAAATGTATAAAGAACAAAAACATATCCTTTTAACTTCTTTTTGGTTGAAAAGTGCAGCACTGATCCATCAATGGTCATTACTCTTCTCCTAGTGATTTCAGTTTTGGGGTCATCTGAAGACGCTCATTCCACAGGTATTACAGGCAATGTCAGAGGGATGGTAAGATGCAACTTCAGTGAATTATAACAGCCATATAAAAATGACAGATTGCAATGACAAGCTGGTATAAGTAGCTGGGGAGACAGTAAAATGAAATCCCTTTAGAAAACAGATTGCACAGAGCAGTTATGCTGGAAGCTGCCAGTACCACAGGATGACTTCACATATCTGATACTCCACCAGCAGAGGCAGATGGAGCTACGTGGTGTGCTGTGGGCACTAGATTGTTTCCCTTGCACGATCGAATGCATGGTCTGAAGCAGATATTTGTACAACACAGCTCTTTCTATCTCCCAACCTTCTACAGATGATCTTATGAAAAATAAATGACCAGGAGAAAACAGGACGGTATAAATGAAGATAACAATGGTGATTTCTTTTGTAACGTTCTTTCAGATCGATGGGTAAAAGAAAAAACACTGTGTGAAAGCTAATTGCAATAATATATTAACACAACTGGCACACTGATGCATTGCAAGGTTTGAACAAAGATATTTTATAGTGATTGCAACTTTTAAAGGCAAAAAGACTTCCCAAAAGACAAGTATGGAGTTGGCTCTTGCTTGCAGAAGAAGCAGGGTTAGGCAACCCTTCAGAAGTTTGCCTAAAGCGTGTTCTTTAGTACTCCAGTAACTCGATTGATTTTTGTATTTTGTCTTCTAACTTTAAAATCATCTTTGAAAGAAAGTGACATCATGTCTATGTCAGCTGGAGAATGGCACAAATGTACCAGAACAGGAGTGACAGACTGCAGGGCAGTTCTGATTAATAAATAGCTTGCCTCTCCAGGCACAAAGTGGTTGGGCATTGACCCACCAAAGAAATGAAGCCCTTCTGTGGGTAATAATGTACTAATTAAAGCTGTGTATACATGTTTTGAGAAAGGACATAGCAGGCAGCAGTCTGGGAGAAGGAAGATTGCTAGAGCTTTGTTTGTTTTTGCTTTTTTTTTTTTTACTGCTTCTTCCTTTCTCCCTTTGCTGTGCAATTTTCAACCTGAGACTGAAGGGGAGCTGGCAGCGAGCAACTCTGCTGTAGCAATAATGAACACCATCACAGCCTTCTCTCCTGCAACACAAACACTTCTCTGGGCATCACTAGTACTTCTTTGGTATAACTATGCAACTTTTCTAGTATGTAGACAGCACCAATTAGAAATGGGGAGTGACTAAGAGCAAGATGGATGCTAAGCTTGATGGAAGCTGGGAAACAGAGGTGCTTTAACTACTGCACAGTGCAAACCATCTATTCAGCACCTTCAATTCAAACCTGTTGTGCACTGCCGTGGCTTCTGGGATCTTGCAGTCTGGAAAGTCTGGAGTCTACACCATGGGAGCACTAGGACACCTATTTCCAGAGTTTCCTTACAATCTGTTGTTTTATTTACTATTATTCAATATTTCTTTCACAAAGTTTCAGAAGGCTGACTCTGTCCTGTTCTATGGTCCTTTTTGCTCTGTATAATTCCGTAAGCTACTTAAAGATAGTGCATACACCAAATCTTTTACCTTGGCTTATGCTCACATAGATTTCTGTCAATATTGGGTTTGTCATTGGCTTCCCCCAGAGCAGAAGACATGACACACATGTCCACATCTCTCAAGTATGTTCACATCCTGGCAGTATTCATGTTTACAGTACTGTTCTCATGTCCAGCTGGTTTGGAAATTACCTGGTCAGGGAGACAGTAATGGAGGAAAATTGGTGCACAAATAAGGAGCACGTGGTACAGACAAAATAGTAATTATTATTTGAAATTTGATCCCAGCTGGTCTCTTTTTATTCATATGTATTCTTTGAGTTTTGATCAATCTTCTTTCACGATTCTCGATCCTATTTGAGGTTGCTCAAATATTTATCTGGTGCTTAGGGTTGTTTTTGCTTTGGTTTGATTTAGTGTGTGTGTCTGGGCACAGTTTGCCCTTTGTCCCACCTCTAGCCAGCTTGCTTTGTCTGCCAGAGCAACTAATTCAGTAGTTCCACTGCAGCCAGAAACAGGCTGCTTTTCTTTCAACCTAAATATACCATTTCTTGGGAACAATGGATATCAGCTTCCTTCTTTTATCATTTCATTCTTGTACCAGATTTCCTGATAAAGCTGGATTCCACCTGGACACATGTTTACCTTAGAGCCAGACCAAAAGATACTTATTGCAAATAGTTTTGCTTATTCTAGAGTTTTTATCAGGGAGAACAAAAAGGCAAATTTCCAAGGACCAGTGTTAATTTATTTCAAATTAAAGGTTTAAGTTATATATGAAACTTATAATCAGATTGATAGATTATAAACAAATTGATAAATTGCTCTCAAAGACAAAACTTCCCCTTCAAATCAAATTAACACACGCACACAGTAATAAGTAGAGTGGTGCAATAGAAACCAATTTCCATGGCAAAAGTTGTTCCTGTAGACCCAACATCCAAGCTGCATGTCGTTCAAAAAAATTTTTTTATTTGGATTAGTTCTAGTTTGGTCATGGAGTCTGAAAATGTACTGAAGAGTGCCTTAGGCTCATCTTTCGTTTTCATTTCACTTGAAAATATGTGTAAATGCTAAGAACAATTTATTGACAAGAACCAGTATTCAGTATGTGGGAAAATTAGAAAACTCAATTCCTGCATTTTGAACTCAAATGCTAATACAGTTGTACCCACTAAGTATTATGTAACAAAATGGAGGAGATCCTTCCACCCCCTCAACTACTTCTACAATAAACAGAGTAAGATAGAAATTAAAAGTGGTCTTAACATTTCTTCCTGACTTTACCAGTCACATTTTCTTCTTCGTAGGGAGAGCAGGACGGTTATGGTTCAGTACATGCAGAATACTACCAAAGCCATGTAAATATAATAGGTAGTTAAAAACTAGCTGGCATTTAATTGTTTTGCTGGATTCGTCTTGATTGCATCAGCACAGTCTTCAAGATAGGATTTTGGACAGACTAACACACCATGAAGAAGCACCACACATTCCAAGCTCACAACAGGTAGATAGATTCTGTTTTCATTGTGCCATGTCCCAAAGATATTCAGGCTGTTCTGGTTCTCACTTTTGGATAGCGTGTACAGAGTTAGAGAGCTCTCATGTTCAAATTTGTCACAGGCAAAGGAGATGAAGATGTTTTAAGCTTTTTCCATATGAAGACCCTCAGTGATGCAGGACTTAGAATCATAGAATCATAGAACTTAGAATCATAGACTTAGTGCTACTGAAGCTCTAATGATGAGAAAGCTGTCCATTGAAACACAAATCTTTTGGAATCAATATCCTGTTTGATGATGTTTTCCTGTTAAAACTGAGCATAAGAATTTCTGGATGCATTTTAGTGTATATTAAAACTAATTTACTTGCTTTAGTATTCTGTATTTTTTTTTTTCTTTATGAGATGCATTCTTTCTAATGGGAGGTGTCTCTGTCCCTGACTGTAGCAGGGGAGTTGGAACTAGATGACCTTATAGGTCTCTTTCAACTCAAACAAACCTATGATTCTATGAAATCTTTGTTTTCTGAACAGAGATATTTTGGAATTTCTTTTGGCTCAGCAAAAGTTTAGAATGTCAACTTTTTCTTTAATTTAGAAAGGAAACAGAATCTGAAACAGATTTTCCATGAGAAAAAAATGCCTCTCATTAGTCCATCTCTGGTCTGTAACTTTCTATTAATAAATTTCTTCAAAATAATGCTTCATTATGACTGGCTCTGGTGTTCTGAATTCTTCCTCTTTATAATGTATTTTTCTCTCACCTCTTCTTCTTATGTACCTTGTATGACTTCTGGCTTATACTGCAGCCTTTGAAGGCAATGGTAAGAGCAAAGCTCAAGACTGAGGTTCACAGTACTTGAAATTACAGCATACGGACTGATTGATTCATCCTCAGATTACCCTTTTGATTCAAGGACACTCCACTTAGGGAAAACATTCCTCCTTTGTGCTATCAGTGGTAGGACCATGCCCATGGGCTTTCTGTAAGTGCTTTGGGCAGGGATATGTCTCCCTGCATTTGTCTAAAAATGACAATAAAACACAAGGATGTTGTGGCTGGCAGTGAAGTAATAATAATTCTGGATTTTAACTAGAGCGCACATTTTGCATCCTTTCCCCTCTGAATTGAGTGCACATTTTCAAATGCATAATGTGCAGTCAAGTTCAAGCCTTTAAAACCTGCCCTTTTAGAAATGTCTGTCTCAGTAAATTTACTTACAGAAACATAGATCATAAAGATGTTGCTTTCTTTAATATGTTTGAATTCCCATGCACAATGAATCGTAATGCTCTGGTATTACAACATTGTTTTATTTCATTCAAGTATTTTGCAATACTGATCAAATTGACCTGAGAGCGCTGAGATA
This sequence comes from Tympanuchus pallidicinctus, assembly GCF_026119805.1. Lineage (NCBI taxonomy): Eukaryota > Metazoa > Chordata > Aves > Galliformes > Phasianidae > Tympanuchus > Tympanuchus pallidicinctus. The sequence continues at coordinate 5,638,789 of NW_026294780.1, read as the reverse complement.
TGCTGTATTATGACACGGTTATTTATACGTCCACCTTACAGTAATTCACAGGTTACTTTAAATTTGCCAACAGAAATAAGTGATTTACACCATAAACAAAATTTTCATTCTGGGATACAAGTTGGCTGTCTTATCCAATTCACACAGGAACATAAGTACTTACAACATTAATTCTTTGCTCTCCATATAGATTAGTTAGAAACAAGAAGTTTAATAGAGATTGAATTATTATAACAATACAAAAATGGCCTGCACTGAGCCAACACAGATTTTCAGATCGCAAGTAAGTGAAAAAACAGGATTTGGAATGTTCAGTCAAGCATGCAGATGCTATGATGCGTCACGGTCTTTTCACTTGGCTTACCCTGCAAAGCAACTGATTCTTAATCTCCCCCTAGTAAACTCTTTATCTAACAACACTTTAGTAAATTAGAAAGCATGGTCTTTGAAAGCTATCTTTCCTTTAATAAAGGAGGCTATGAAGCCTGCAAGAAGGGACCCATAAATGTTGTAATAGTTATCTCATGTTTAAAAATAATAATAATAATAATAATAGTTTTCTATAAAGGTATTATAAAAACAGATGTAAATGCCTACTAGATTTTAACATATTTGAAAACTGAATTTTAGGTGACTTTTGTCTCACTACAGACAGACGTAAAACATTGGGAAAGAGGAGGGGCAGCACTGATTTCTGCTCCCCAAAGACAGTGACAGGACCTGAGGGAACAGCACAGAGCTGCATCAGGGGAGTGTCAGGTTGGAGATTAGGAAAAGGTTGTGCACCAGAGAATGGTCAGGCCCTGGAATAGGCTCCCTGGGGCAGTGGTAATGACACTGGACTCTAACAAGTGTTTGGTCATATGATCTGATTTTTGGGTGGAGCTAGGAATTGGATGTGATCATCCTTATGGGGTCCCTTCCAATTCCGGATACTGTATGATTCCGTGCTTCCGTGTTCTCTAACTACAGTTGAATGTTTCAAAATCTCAGAATAAACAAACATTAAAAGTTACCAAAAATGCAGATATCTACCTACCATGAGGTTAATGAATGCTGTAATATTAACTATATTGCCTGACATACTGGAGAATGGAAAAGGAGAGCTGGAAATGTGCATGCATTACTCAGTAGAGTTGGAAGTGATAAGTGTTTAGAGAGCTGAGGGACTTAAATGTTAGTATTTAATTTTGCAACTTCTACACACTGTGACTCAGATTGCTTCTGAGACCTCCTCAGTTTCAGGGGAGAGCTTTTTGAAATAAGTCCTACTCAGTTTAGTATGGATTACAAAACCGAGCGGCAACACCATTTCTCTTTTCTCCTGAGGACTGTTGTTCCACACAATTTTTGTTACTAAAAATTACTGGCTATCCTTTATCCTGAGAAAATTCCATTGAGTGAGAGTGTAGATTTACATACTCTGAATTGCCCTCTGGAGAAAGATTTTTCTTTCTATCAGGCCAGTCAGGGAGGTGAGGTTTACAAAATTAAAGTAGTCTTTTAATTGAGCTCATAAGAAGCTTCACTTTCTAATTATTTGTCTCTGATTTCCTTTTGCTGAGGATGTCTTTTGGGACACATTTTTACTTTCTCATATAACTCTGACATAAATACTTGACTTCCAATAGAGTCTCCACCACCAGAAGGATCTCATGCAGTTCAGTTTCCTCTTAATATTTGCGTGGTCAATTGTCTCTAGGCAATATTGTCTAAGTGAATGTATGATTTGAAATGAGGCAATATCATTTTAAGAGAGATTCAGAAATGTCTGCTTTAATTTTCAAATGAAATATTTTTGGCAGTCTCAGTCTTCTTTTGTGTTTTGTGTATGAATATTCCAAAACCCAGGGTGGCACAAAGGCTAGCCAAACTAAGCAGATTGGAAATAAATAGCAAAATATGGGTGAAAATGATTACCATATTTTGATAAAGGGTATTTGCTCTGGAAATCCAAGTCTATGCACTGTATTTAGTTAGGAACATAAATACGCCAGATGATCAATGGAGCCAAACTAGATCTATCAAACTGCATATTAAATGCAACAAATGATTCTACAGTTCAGGAGTCTGTTCTAGAAATTGCTGAGGTGAGGTTCATCTTACTTGATGGTAGTCATCCAAAATGCAGATATATGTCCAACCAAGTGGATTGTCTCTATCCTAGCCAGAGGGGAAAAATAAAAGTCCTAGAGAGCAACTCTTCTGCCATAGACATCTGTGTGAGAAGATGATGGGATTCCTATATAAAGCCTGCTATGACTGGTTCACATGTACAAGTTTTAGAAACTGTCATCAGTGGCTTCACCAGTAGCTCCCAGTAGCACACTTTTATGAGTCCTGAAAACTGCATTTCACTAATGGTGAAAACCATTAAGCTACGACTCAAACTGTGTATTTGATCTCATACACAGATAATGAAAAGCTCTGATAAAGAAATAGAAAAGAAGTACAATCAAATAAGACATTGGAAAGCTAAAACAATAGCACTACAAATGATTTAAATCAGTATGATCCCTTTGCTTACATAAATCTGTCTTGCAGAGAGGTAGTGCTGCTATCATCATTAACATTGGTACCTTTTTCTGTCCATGTACTGCTTCAGCATCAATCTTCAACACAGTTTCTGATTAGATTTTCATACTGAGGTACTGTTTATGACATAGCTACCAATGGAATTTTCTAACACATTTCTTCTGTTAATAAGTAGCCATCTGTCAAAAGTAAATATTTTGTAAACAATTTTATTTACAACAGTTACCACCACCTTCCCTCTCTTCCCCCCCCCGCAAAAAAAAATCCCCCAAGAAAGTTTAAAAATTTTCATATCCATGTGCAGGATAGAAATATTGCCAGAAACATAATCATAGCATAGCAAATTGTCCCTGACACACAGAACTCTCATGATATGAGGGGAGTAGTTTGGAACAGATGTAAATCTGGACCTCTAATTTAACAAGTGTCTTAAGTTACAGCTGCTTTGAGGTTTTAGAAGCATCTTTCATTCTTTCTGCATTCTCCCAGTTCACTCTGCCCTCACTTCTGCAGGCACTGGGGCTACTTCAAACAGAACACAAATTTGTCATCTGTATTTTTGGTAAGCGCTTAGCTTTTGAATATTTCATTTTCCCTCTCTGAGTAATACTTATTCTGATCCTTTCCTGCATTTCAGAGGATTATTCTAGACTGGATTCAAAACCTGGAAATAATGTACATGCACAGCTGACAAGATATCGCTGGCCAGGATGTGTACTGCCCTTGATATGGGCAGACAGGCTAAAAAACCTTCAGAACTCTGATCACTATTACATTACTGAATTAAAATTGCTGATCAGTTGTCAAATATAAAGTCAAAGAATCACTTTTCTGCAAGGTATTTGTTTTACTTTCAGCAGAAAGTATAAAAATAGGTGTAACTGTTCAGAATCTAACCCCATGGCTTTTCCATCTGCTATGATCAGAACTGACAATGACTGGTGACAGATGTTTTGTATGAAGGTCCAATAATGTCTGCAGAATGGGTATTTTATTTGCTCACAGGATTAATCCTTTCCCACTTCTTCTTTATTGGTATTTAATTAATGTCTGATACATAAAGAATGCATCCTTGAGATTTTTTACTTTGATGACTGTTAATGTGCTTGGGCATTCAGCTGCTTTCTGTTATGAAAGATAAGTACAATGTCTGAATCACACTCTTTGCTTGTGTAAGTTTTTTTATTCACTCTAATGAGAAATAAAATCTTATGAAAGAGCATGACAATACCTTAGGGACCAAAATTTATCCTAAAAGCTAAACTATCCAGCTGGCACAACCTTTCAATTGGGGAAGCTGGGAGCCATGACATGTGAATCCTTTGGGGACCTACTATATACCCAACAGGTATTTCAGAACAGTTGATCGTAGGCCGCTTCTATCTGCAAGAGAGGATCCTGCATCTTCAAGTGCCATTCTTATTAACATACATCCAAAGAGATGTCTGGAAAAACCTCCATGCTGCATGGAAGTTATGGGATGTGGTCATGGTCATCCTTGCTACTCATGTAGAAGCCCTGAAAGGAGTGACAATCCATTATGCAAACTGTGGTCATTGATACACTTTCGTCACAATAATGTTTTCATATAATTTCACCAAATCTTATGTCTTTCCACCCCTGGCAGCCCTTCTATTGTTATATCTTGCCAAGTTCAACTGCCACACACCAAAGCATGCTCAGCATCAGATCTTCCCAATGGCTTTCCCCCACAGCAGTCAGAGAATCATAGTACAGCTTGGATTGGAAGGGACATCAAGGATCATCAAGTGCCAATGTCCCTGCCACAGGTAGTGTTGCCAGCCACTAGATCAAGTACTAGGTCAGATTTCCCAGGGCTCCATCCAACCCAGACTAGAACACCTCCAGGGACAGGATATCTCAACCTCTCTGGGCAACCTGTTCCAGCACCTTGCCACCCTCTCAGTGAAAAACATCCCCCCCTCACATCTAATCTAAATCTTCTTTCCTTTCATTTAGTTCAGTTCTGGGGGCCTGACACTGACAGCCTTACTGGCATGAAGATACTTCTCACTGCTCAAGCAGTCTTCTTCTCTAATAACAAACTAATCTTGATACTTAGAAAACATATAGATGAAAAATCTTGTTATAACAAGATATTCAAGAATAAATGCAGAAAACCAAAGTATATGTCAGTTTTCTCTTTTTCAGGAAAATTACAATTATGAGTATTACAGTATATAACATGGCAACATGTGTTGTAATGTTTATGGATGTACTATGAAACTTCAGACACTTTTTTTTTTTTTTCATTTAAATCTCAATAGCTCCATTGGAAGCAATGAGAACTACATGCTAATTTGACATGTCATTTCCTGTCATCACTGTAAGACAGTTTTTGTATGGTTTTAATTGAAGCAGTGGAGCAGAAATATCATTCTAAACTTCAGAGCCATTCATCTTCATTACTTTGTTAAGAATGCTGTGCCATTACCACATCTTCAATCAACCAAAAAATGTCCTGAATAATAATAAGAGGATCAGCACCTTCCAAAATAATTGTTTGATCAGGTATGAAGCGTCTCCTTCATGCAGAGTTTTTACATTAATGATTGGGTTTAATTAGACTAATCATAAGTCAGAAAGAAGAGATTCATTCTCAGCATAATAAATTGCTAATTACTAACTGCACAAAAAAGGTTATGGATAAAGAGAACTTTTGCTATTAAAGCACAGAGCAGAACAACTTCCATTCCCTGCACATTTCCTGCGTTTCTTACAAACAATTGCAAGACTCCTTTCAAGGCTTATTAGTCTCTCTTCCATTACACTACTCTGAGATAAAGAGGCAGCGTTAACACCAACAGTGCCACTGCCATTTACATAAAGGGTGTGCTATTTTAAGCAACATTCTCAAGTCCAGTTATGACAGACCCTTTAGAATTTCTGTTTTCCCAGAAATTTATTTTTCTTACCTTTTGATAACTTCTTATTAAACCTGATTTTGCAAAAAATCTGCAGGTTGTACAGATATACGTCTAATATGGTGGAGGTAAACAGACTGTAATAAAGCTGTCATCTAGAGATGCTTCCAGTGTGAAAGCTGACAATTCTGCCCTAATGTACCTAATCCCCTGTATCCTAAACTGTGAATGTTCTTTATTCTACATTTTTGTAGTGGTGTTCCAGGCTGCAGGAGCTCAAAGGTACGATTCTGATGGCTGAAATTGGGGGAAATGTTTCCACTGACTTCACTGGAAGTAGGCTTCAACTGATGTACATGAAAGAATAGTACTGGATGTAGAGAACTGAAGGACAGTAAGATTTTTTCAGATCTTTACATTTTGAAAAGTAAGGAACAAAAGATACACAATGTGAATGTTCCTTTGACACAATGGAGCTACGGAAGCAGTACACTAGGAAAGTATTTTTTCAGTATAGGACTCTTCTCCTTCTTTCATTTTTTCTCATTTCCATGTGTGTGAATTCCTTTCCCCATTCATACTTACATAGATAGCCATACAATACTATCCACTTGCCTGTTGTCTGATGGATTTGTATATTTGTATATATATTTGTATACATCCTGTGATGTATTTGTATATAATCATAGAAAAATTCAAAACAAGACGATGAATGCAGAAGAATTATTTATTCATTTGCATATAAACCCTGAAGCTCACTGCAATGACCTTCAGTCTAGCTCAGAAGCTGAAGCACCCAAGCAGCACAGAGCTCTGCAGAAGCAATCCAACCCTACAGAAGGGATGGAAGACCCCATGACGGCTGTTCCTGTCCTTTTTGCATGGGACCATCACCCAGTTTGCATCCCAGCAAGGCAACAGCATTGTACCTGCCCAAAACTTGTCCATCTCTGGGATCAGACCAGGCTACTGAGGATTTGGTTACAGTTTGAAATTTCCAAGTACAGAGATGACACAACCTGGCAGGACAACCTGCTCCATAGGGGGAAGGTTTCTCTTCTTACCATCTGAACCTCTGTTATTTCAATCTGTGCCTGTTTTGTCTTGCCTTACATGCCCTGCCATGAGAGGCCTAGGTCTGCCAAAGTCCTGGATCTTCAAAAGTCCTCTCACATTTCAGAAAGCTGTCATTGCTCCCATCCTGTGTCTTCTGCAGAGTGATAATGGAGAACATACAGACTGTAGTGAATCAGAGTCCACGTGTTATTGCTAGTATAAGTTCTGCTATCAAACCTTCAACATGATGATTTCCTGGTTGGGGTGGGGAGAGGAGGCAACCCACTTAAACATAATGCAAAAAGCAGGACTGTGAAAATATAGTTCTAAATTAAATCATTGTGCACATGTTATGTCTTAGTATAGAAATTCATTATTGCTATTAGAAAGAATACTGTGTGTCTGCACAAAAATACAAACATATTGCCAATGTCTCATTCTTTCGTGCTAAGATTCTTATGAACAGTACAGTAATGGATCTGTTTTTTCCCCTATGCCCATAAGCAGTTCAGTGAGTTTAAACCTAATCAGAGAAAAATTCAAAACAGAATGATGAATGCAGAAGAATTATTGATGCTTCACAAGCATAGATTAATTATTTTGTGTAGTTTATTGTTCAACTATGAGTTCAGATAAAAAGCAGAAATAAATGTCAATTACCTTTACAAAATAATTGCAATACTGACACAAGGAAATGCATTTCAAATTGTTACTATTGCAAAGAACTATTCAAGAACAGACTTCATTTGGCCTATGAGATCCCGAGCAGAGAAGCTTTAACTTTTTTGTCTTCACTTGATGTTGACCTTAGTTCCTAGAAAAATCTTTGGCATAAATTAGAGCAAGATACCTCATTTGTAGAGGTTCACTGTATTGGTTAAAATTTACAAGCTCCAAGTATATACTCTCCTCTGCCTTCCTGATCCTCCACCCTATTAGGCTCCCACATGGGAGGAAAAATCTCAATAAAAGAATCCCTAGGATCTTCCTTTGACAATAAAATTGTTTTCATTGTGCCTCTTTGACAGCTGCAGGTATATAGAGTCTGATTTGGTCAGGTTAGATTTCCTTTAGACAATCTCCATCCCCCGTATTTATTATGTCTCTTTGCTAAGGGCTCCTTTAGGCAGATTCCCTGTGCTCTATAAATAATAGCCCAGTTAAATCCTAAGCAGTATGGTTTTTTTACATAGTATGAGGACAGTGGTTCACAGTTCATCATTTTAATTCACCACCAAATTCATATCTGAAACTGTCAGAGGATGTAAGATGAAAAATTCCTCAATTCCTGGTACTAACATGATTTAAACATATCTTCTCAAGCAATCTCTTTTGTCTCATTGTCTTCATTAAACACATTGCTTAATTTAAAATGTAGTTCCTGTTCCAATTGTTGCATTTGTTTTGCTACTATAGTAATAAAAGCAAAAGAAAAGAAGAACAAAAGAATAGCAACCGGTCCTTTGTGTTCCCACGGCACCATAGCATAAAGTCACAAAGGAAATCCAGAATATAAACTCCATTAGAGACTGCAAGCTGTATATATCTATCTCCCACATGCTGTGTTAAAAATATAAGCTATTACAAAGTGCTTGAAATGAGCAGGAGCTAATTATGTTGTTGTTGTCCAGGTACTTTAAATGACTATAACACCCTCCCCACAAGACATCACATTCTTGCTCCCACCAGTGCATACTAGGAAGAGTGTATCCATGCATTTTCTTCAAGTTTTCTTATTTTCCAGTTGAATGCTGAAAACCATTCTCCATGGAAATGATGCAGGTGTTGGAAATATGATAAGCAGGTAGACAAGTGGGTAGATAAGATGTATTTAGAATTTGGTGCAGAACCTAATGGGCAAATAGATAAATGTTTCATAGCCAGTTAGAGGAACATACCAGTTATCTTCAACAAGCAAGACAGATATTTATGTAATCATGAAGCACTCTGCTATGACAAGTGCATTACATGGCAAGGTCATGGCAGTGAGGGGGGCTGCAAGTGTCCTTTATGAGCAGAACCCAGCACTGCCCCATGTCAGTGCAGGGATCCACCACTCTCAGAGCTGAGCCATGAGCAATGCTGAGTGTGCTCTGGGAGATAAGCGTTGTGGACTTTAGCTGCCCATCATGGCAAAACCACCACAAGCTGCCTTCCTACTGCACATATATCAGTATAGATCAAACACCAAGCCTGGAAAAACTCTGTCTGCATCGGGTTTTAACTCAAATAGTCCACTAAAATCCACATAATGAGTGAAAACTTTTAAATATAATGTAACTACGATATTCCGGGTGATTTTATCACTTTGATGAACAAATAATGATGTTGAACTGCCTTATAGTAGATGAGGAATTCAGCCCATCTGTCTTCAAAAGGCCATGCAGTGATAAACAAAAAATTCTTCATTACATTCCTGTGATAACAGTTGCACAGAACACGCTTAATGAGCACCCATATGATCTGCAGCCAAGGGAGGAAAGCTGGTATCACACAGTGCTCCTATATGCCCATTGCAGGCTGAACAGCTTCAGTGAGCATCTCTCAATAGCCAGCCTGGTCTTGATTTGATTTTACTGATACCATGGCAGTGCACTTACATTGAGCTGCCCATTTCAGAGGAAATGTAAAAAGACTGTTTCACACCTATCTACATGCACAAATCTATATATATGTATATTTATAGACACGTATAGAAATTGTACGGATATTTTTTTACAGATGAGAAAGCTGCTTTCTCCAAATAAATATGAATTTAAGTGAGAGTAAACTCTAATTTCTATTTTCTCATGCCTTTTTAATTTAGTACAATTTTCTTGAAATGATGATGCTTGTAAAATATTACCTTGTTTAGCATGTTTTAATTCACTGAATCATAGGATGCCCGAGGTTGAAGGGGGCTTCTGGGTCTCTCCAGGAGGCTACCCAGAGCAGTGTGCCGAGCCATGTCCAGATGGCTTTTGGAGATCTTCCAGGAGGAGACCCCACAGCCTCTGGGCAGCCTGTGCCACTGCTCCATCACCCGCACAGCACAGGAGTGCTCCTGATGTTCAGAGGAAACCTTCTTTGCTCAAATTTGTGCCTCTTGTCCTGGCCCTGGGCACCACTAGAAAAGCCTGGCTGCATTTTCACGCATCTTGTTCAGGAATTTGTATGTTTTAATAAGATTTCCCTGAGCCTGTTCTTCAGGATGAACCATCCAAGTTCTCTCAGACATGATTTACTGGAGAGTCTCTCCAGTCCCTAATTGAAATTAGAATTTGCCCCTGTATCATCTAGTATTAACCTTAAACTTCAAGACATACATTTCTCACAAGTTGGCTGAGTCTTAGGGGTCTTTCTTATGGGATTGTTCACATTACAGACAGTATGATTTATCAAGGGAGAGATGCCCCTTTACCTTTGACATTCTCTCAGAGTAATGGTGAATCATTTTGTGGTAGCAGGCCCTCAAAGGGACATCTCCTGTGAAAAGGACAGTTTGTTCCAGTCAAACTTCAAACTGGCAACGTGGATTTTTTTTCCTACCAAATGTAGACTATTTTTTTTCTTCTTTTTAGTGCATGGCAAAAATAGCTCTATCCTTGATCTGGAGGCCATTCAATTACATCATGAATTTTAGGAATCTTTATCCAAACAGTGCAGTTCTTCTAGCACAGGAATTTAAAATCTCTGTTTGCGTATCTTCCACTGACCACCACTGCAGTGCAGAGATTTTGACTCTGCTATGGAAATGGGACATGGCGGTGTCCTGTTTGAAGAAGAGTGGTTGCAGTGCAGTCTAGCACAGATACATCAAACTGTAGATATTTCCCATACAACCTCTATTTCTCCTTTGGCCAATAACTTGCTGAGTGCCATTTGTTTTCCCCTTGGTGCATGGGTCCCTCATCCAGCAGAAGACCGCTTGTCTTCAGAGCCCCAAAGCCTCCACAGTTTTCTCCAGGGGAACTGTGACTGTTGTGCAGCCATGTCAGCTCCTCTTCCCTCAAGACACTCTTCTTTTTCCTTGTGGCTTTGTCTGTATCTTTCTCTACATATTTTATTCCATATTAATGTGATACATTACAGTTTTCTAGTAGTTGTCAAGTACAGACCAGAGGACATAGTAAAGGATCACATGCAAGAAGAATGGGAGCAGGCACAAAAAAAGGCAAATTAGTCCATGACAGAAAAAAAAATTACCAAGAATGCTAAGCACACTTCTCTTCAAGAAGTATGATATTGCATTCATGAAGAGTATCTTTGGAATCCTGATCCCAGTGAGATTAGCAATGAGTTCCAATTCACCGAAGCAAAACTTGATTTAATTTTTGAAGACGGCTATGTTGTTTATGCTTCAGAAGAACTTCAGGCCATTTTTGTTCTAGGTAGTTCTCAACAATATTTTTACTGAGCAAAAATTATTTTCTTTAGCTGCTTACACTGATTACAGATGTCAGCAATTTTCTGGATCTCCTCAAATACCTCTAATGTGAAAAATATGATATGAAAAATATGACTATAAAATGATATCATTATATCCCTTCCTCATTTTCTCTCCTGATTTCTAACATTTCTATGGTTTCTATGCTTGATGATTAAAAAAAAAAACCACCCTAAATCTCACATCTTCAAAAATGAGAGGGTTTACTGTACCCAGTAAAAGTATAATCAGTAAAACAAAAATGTATATCGCAACTCACAGAGAAACTGCTAAGCTCTGTTTATTTGTTCACATTATTTTTTTCTCAAACCTGTTCAAAGATGAGTTAGCCTTTTCTTGCTTTCAGAAAATTTTCCTAATAATAGCAGTCACAAAAAAAAAAAAAAAAAAAAAAAAGCAAAAGGAAAAGAAAAAACAAACAAAAAACAAACCCAAGGAATAGATGAACTAGTCTCTGAAAAGAAAAAAGTAAAAAAGCTTTTTCTTTTTTCCTGAGTATCAGTTTCCTTCTTTGTAACTTTAACCTGCTGGAGAAATTACTACAGTTTTTCCAAAGAAAAGAAATCTAAGAAGATCATGCTGATGAAATTGGTTTAGTTCTGTTACCTCCACCAGATTTCAGTTTCCTTGTGTGGAGGAAAAAACAATTCACAACACGTAATGTGCACAGTATAGAAATTGCTTTGTCTTCTTTCCCCATACACATTCTCACATCAAGGTGAAGCCTTAGATAATCATGAAATACAAGGGAACAATAGACATCAGAAAATTCATTCCAATCTGTCTAACGTGTTTCTTAATGGTAATTACAGCCAACTGCATTTTTCTTCTTTCTTTCTTCAATACAAAAATCCTGTCCTATGTTATTGACTGCAAGACAATTTTGTTGTGGCAGGGTAGAGATGATTTCAATTCAGAAATGCAACAACTCAGATAGTATCACCTATTACTAAGCTGCTCATTTCTGCTGCAGATAGCATTAACATTAAAAAAAATCAACCCAAATCTTAGGTAGTTATAGGCAATATAGTTCCATAGTCTGAAGTGCAACGTAAAGAATTATATTCAGGTGTTTTGAAGGCCCAGAGGCCTGAATCTCTGGCATAAATCAGAAGAAATTCTACTTAAGAACATAGTTTCTGCTTAAGTTAAAGTGACACTGAGACTTTTAATATTTATATCTCTGTTCTAAAAATGACAGAGGAAGATAGCTGGACATTGGTTGTCATTGCATCGGATTTTCTGCTTCCTTCATTGTTTTTTCATGCCTGGTTGCGTGGGCTGCAAAATCTGTTGTGAGTGTCTCACACTAATTCGTCCTGATGACACCGGACATAATTTGCATTTTCCACATGACACATAGTAGTTTTGTTTTAAATAGAGAAACCAGATTCATCTGACAGAATAGTGTTATTGATGCTAACTTTATAAACCAAGTATTTCTTGGTATGTATGACAGTGTGTTCCACGCATTGTGGAGGACTGCTGTTTATCAGTATAATTTTGGTTTGCTGGAGAAGTTAAACATGACATAAAATAGAAAGCTATGGGAGCCCTTGTTATCATGCAAAGTTAAGTAAATTGGAAATTATTTATTTCCCCAAAGAGACCAGTGAATTGTCAAAGGTAATAGTGAATGCTCCAGAGAGCCAGTCAATCAGGAAAAATTATTTATAGCACTTAGTGGCTGCAAAAAATAGTGTGTTTTTGCTGCCCCCAGGATGATTGAAACCATGAAAGATCAATTTCACAAAGAGCCATAGTGGGGCATAATTTAATCAACTAAATCTCCTGCTGTATCTTTCCCATATATTGAACTATGGACTTCATTTTTACATCTCTCCACTATCATTTTTAATGTATTCAACATAAAACTGTAAGAAAAGTTAGTCCAAAAAAGTCCAGCCAACACTGTGTCCTCCAACAGTGCCAACCCAGGAGGGTTGGCTGCATAAAACCATTATAAGAATAAGCAATATTAGCATACTCAGAAACACTTCCTTAAAATGCTTGACCAGACTGCTTGTAGTTCAGAGACTTGCAGAGCAGGGATGCTCTCTTTGCCTCTGATGATCACTCATGAATTTTTGGACCTTTAATTTGTCTAACTGCTTTTTGACTTCATGCAAACTTATAAATTGACAACATCCAGTTGTAAGATGGGTTACATAAGCAATGTGTGAAGAACAGTCTCCTCTTATTTGTTTCATTATCTCCCCCTTGGATTTTCCACTGAAATAATAGTGAAAATGCATTTCCAGTTGATGTTCAGGTCACTGGACATATTACCTGTCTCACATCTCCCTCAGTTGTCTCTTTTCCCATCTCAGTCTATTTAGTCACTTCTCATTTAGAACCTCTCCCTTCCTATGGTCATTCTTGTAGCTGTCACTAGGTCTGTCTAGTGTGCAATTTACCTGCTCTGAAATAGAAACATAAGATCTTTATTAAGTGAATTCAAGACTCAAACACCCCATAGATTTGCATTAAGCCATTATGAAGTTGCTTTGCTTCTTCTTTCCTAATATGCCTGTCATTAGATATACTTTCTGGCTACTGCTTCATGAGAAAATCCTTGCAGCCCTAGGGACAGCAGTCATCTCAGAGCAGCCTGAGGCTGTGGAGATCTTTGTATTTAAGCAAGAACTTACTGGATGACAGTATCAAAAATTCTGTATGTAGGACTTGATATCAGCATCATAAAAATCACTGGCAGTCTTACAGCAAGAAGATCAGTTTTTTTGTCATACAGATTTCTCTGAAGAAATTCTAGGACTCTATTTTTGGACAGTTTTGGCCACGTCAGTAAATTTTCCCCATCTTCACCAACATACTTGGCTTGATGGAAGTGTAGTCCACAGCATAAGGCTCTTTCAGATTGCTGTTGCAGTTCTGATGTAAAATGTTTTACACTGGAGACATGTTTAATGTTTTATACCCCAGTTACACTGGCTGAAGTGTTGTTGAGCACAGTGTGACGCTTATTATTTTAATCGCATTAGGCGCCATTTGAGGACTAAATTGTGTGCAGTTATTGAGGGCTTATCTCTGAGCCTTCCCACCTTCTTTAGGAGAATAAAAGGTTTAAATGAAGTAACCTGTGCAGAAAGCACTATGATGGGTGCTAGCAGAACATCATTGTTCTTTTTTAGAGAAACAGCCACCAAGTGAGTAGTTGTTTTTTTAATCTAAAGAAGCACATTTTTATACCTCACACTCTGCTTTCAGGACACCTGGATATGCATATGTATCTATTTTGCAATGTGAAGATATAATCAAATTTCCTTCTAAAAGCATTCAAAGTGCTGGGCCCTGAAGAAGAAGAATGTGGGACCAGTTGAGGGCTGAAATTTAGAAATAAGGTGCACAAAGGAAACATACTATAGACATGTTGTTTTATTTTAGCATGGGATTATATTGTTTTAATTTTTTTAATAAACAGAAACCCCATAAATCTCAGTCTATTTTCAAATAAATGAAAATAAAATAAAATACAAAAGGAATGGCAGCGTTTTGTTATTTTTGCTTTCTTCTTTGTGCATACAGCTGATCAAAAGTAACATAAAAACATAGCTTTGGCTGAATGGGCCTAAATTTTTATGTGTTCCATTACTGTAGGTAAAATCAGTGAAAGCGCATCATTTTCGAAGGACTGACTTAGAGGATTCAATGAGGTATCCAGAAAACTAATTATTATTGTCCTCGACTGTCAGAGAAAGTGTTAAACAAAAGCATAGAAAAGAGAGGAATGAGGTACACTGTTGCATGTGATTTCAAGAATACTTAAATTTTTGAAGCCAGATGTTACTTTCCTTACTTGGCTCAAATGCTTTGCTTCAAAGCTCCAGTGAAGACATTTGGAGAGGTAGTTACATCTGACCATAAGTAAAGCTTGTTGCTGTTTCCAAACTTAGTAACATGTTGGGCTTTTTTTTTCTTTTTTTTTTTTTTTCCAGCTCTTCATATTCTTATATCTTGTTTTCTTATTGACATCATTTTTATTTTCTTGAGTTAGTCCATATGGTGACCTGTAACCATGTGGACAGTAAAGAGGAAGGATTGTAATGAAGGAGGAAGGATCCAGCATTCTCTACAAGTACCACTTGCCATCGGTGTATATTCATGCAGCCAGTCTCTTTCCAGAATTCAGGTGAAAGAAGAAGATATATGTTAGGAGAATCACGTGGGAAAAGAGCCTTATCTCTCTGTCTATCCACCTTAACATTTTCCTATAGCATCATTTGCTAAGCATTTCTAAATTAATTGGAACTGGCACTGATACTTCTAATAATTTATAGAGCAATGTTAGCAGCACCCTCAAAGCAGCTGCATGTACTTTGTATCATCCCAGAAACTCACGGGAGGTGGTGCCTCTTTTCTTGTAAATTCTGAAGTTGGTTCAGTTTCTTATTTATAATGGACAGGTTTGATTAGATGCCCTGAAAAATAAAGTTGAAATGGTTGACTTCAGTTGGAAGCATCTTTTAATGAAAAAAATAGCAACCTGCATCAGACTGAACTGTGGGCAGGAAGGCCTGAAGCCTACACCTGCAGTGGGACTTTGGGCAGTCAGGATGAGGGTTAGTGAAGCAAAATCGGGGCTCAATCATTTGCCTTGGCAGCATTCCCTTGCTGCTTCAGATTCACTCACCTTTTTTTTGTAAAATTAGGGAAGAGTAAGCAATAGTTTGGCTCAGCTTGTAAGTCTGATATAAATTACCTACTAATCTGAGAAAAAAAAATGTTACCAGAGGATTTTCGGATGCAAAACAAAATAGGCATTGGATTGGTGAGTTGAGTTGGTTTCAGTTTCTGCAATAGCATTAGGAAGAATAAAAACTCAGGTGAAATAAGCTCTGATAGCATTTTTACTTCTGCAGCTACACACTTCAACAGTGAATAAAATTACTGTCCATTTAAATCTGAATTTCAATTGAAATATTTATGAATATGAGCAACCTAGCGTGGCAGAAAAATGTAAATGATCTGGGAGAATTTAATGTACTTTCAAAAGGAAAAAAAAGTAGTATTTTATTTTGCTGTCACTTTAAAATACCTCTCATCCCTGTGACAGTCTTCCATTTTTCTTTCACAAAATCATTGTAAGTATGTATCCAAGGCAGCAAAAGGCTCTCCAATGACTTCTAAATCTAGGGCACCTTATAATCTCTGAGACTTCCATTGTGAAAAAGGGACACTCGTGAAACTAGGACACCTGTTGACTTTACCAGAGATTTATATTGAAAATTGTAATGTTAAAAGCAGATAGACAAAAATGAAATACATTTTTAGGAAGCTAAAATTATTCAAGAGTGAGTGATGGTAGAAATGGAATTTAGAAAGTTATGCACATGTATTTGCATTCAGCAAATATGCAGATGTCTGCATACAAGCAAATTAGGTGTTTCCATAAGCCCACAGGCAGTAAGGCAACAGGCATTTGCAAATAATAAAGGAACCACTTCTGGGCTAGGAGAGCTGAAGCTGTCGTACCCAGGAAAGCCACCACTCAGACCATAGTTTCTTGGGAAGTCTCAGCGGCATGATTTGTTTAAGGAGCTCTTCCCCTCCTTCCTTACACTTCCTTAGCTCTTCAGTCCTTCTCTGGGCAGCCCCTAAGCTGTATTCACACCAGTTATTCGTGAGGAACCTTCTGAGGAGTGCCTTTGTGCCACCTGGGTTGACCAGAAATACACCCCACTAGACAAGTTCACTGACACAGTCTTACACGCCAGCTCCACAAGCAGTAGTGATAGCACAATCAGGGGAGCCATGGGGAGCTCCACCATCTACGGTCACTGCTATGGTCTCCAAATTGAGAAAATCTAATGTGAGGGAATATGCTGATTCCAAATGAGAGCTGGTCCTTCATGGAGATGTTCTGCTTCACCTGGGACACAAGCAAATTAGTGTGGCCATTACCTACCTGAGCCATGCCAGGCAACTGGGGAAGTGAGTACTGGGAATTCAAAGAATCAATATATAAGTCCTTCAGAGAAACTATTTCTGAGTTTAGCAGACTTATCTCCAGTTGGCCAAGGATTTAGAGAGTAGGCAAAATGATCTGAGGAAATCTGTGCAAGTAAAGCTTATGCATACCAAATCTTGTTAGAAAACTTCACCATCCTCAGTAAATATACAATTTGCACTCCACTTGCAAGTGCTGTGATGTTAATCAGCCAGGCAGGAGATTATTTACTTATTCAACTGGCTGAGTAAGACATCTTGGTGGAGGGGAGAGGGCCACCCTGGGGACAAAAGACTTTCTCGCCTTAGTGCTATGAGAGGAAAGATGGAAAGAGAATGGAAAAACACTCAGCAGCAGAACAAAGAATCCTGTTAGTTTTAACGAAGGAGGAGAGAGTTTCTTTTTTTGGTCATACCTCTCTAATACTTCTGCTACAAGCTCAAAGACTTCACTGGTTTAAGTTGTATAACCTTATAACTTGTCTGTGCTGTGCTACACCTAAACAATGCTTCTACACAAGCTATTATAAACAGCACTGACATCCGTCAATCTTCCTTGAAAATAACATACTTAATTATTAAAGCATCTTGGAATCCTCAGCTGATCCTGGATGTCTGTGGAGACTTGCTTGGTTTTGATTCAGGCTGCTGTAGCCCCACTTAAGGGTTGCCCTAATAGATTTTTCTGCAATTCTGGGGGTAGAAGAACCTTGTAGGGCTATGCGTGGAAGAGAAAGAGAAAAGCAAGCCTCTCTATCTGGACTTATAGGGCAGTTGTAGAGAACACCACATGCACTAGCTGTCTTTTAGAATATGCATGCACATTACTGTAAAAGCTGAGCATGACTGCTGATGGTATGGGAAAAAAAAAAAAAAAAGGGAAAAGAAAAGCAGTTCCTGTTTTCTTGGGTATTTTGAAGTTTGGGGATCTTACCAAGAAACCACAGTGTTCATAATGTCTGAGCTCAGCTCCTGCCTTTGCTCTGTCAGAAGATTTGGCATCAACAGTGAAGCGGGGATCCAGTGTTCACAACGCTAAGAAAAATTGCCTTTTCAAAACTGAGCACAGGAATCCTTCTGTCAGTTCTTCCAGGTTGAAAATGAAGGGGGGCCATTGTTCATTTAAGGACAGACATATGGAGCAAGGCAGAGTGGCTTGAATCAGAAGGTTTTCAGAAGCCACTGCATTGTGACTTTTTAATTAAAAGTAGTTATTGTGGGACAATGCAACAGAGCTGTGTCTGTGCACTCTGTGAAAATGAGGCTGTTTCATGATTACTTATTAACTTCTACTCAGTATGTAACATTAAGAAAAGTATGCGGCAAGAGTACTAGTTCTCTGCAGAGTTATCAGATACAAAATCTGCAGTGCTATAGCTATTACTCATCAAACACATATGATTAACAGGGATTTTGAGGTTGTCCATCATTGTTAATATGGTCCGTACTCTGTTGGTGTTTATCAGAGCCTGCTGGCAGAGCGTAGCACCTGGAGCAGTTAATCCACCTCAAGACTTACTGCTGTTTACATCTTGGCATTGAGAGTATATGCTTTAGAGGACAGAAACTCTCTCCCTCTCAATTCTTGCAATAACCAGCATTTGAAACATTCATACTAATTCAGAAGTGCAAAGTAGAATCAATTTTACACATTCCGACATAAGAAAATTTATCTCATTGCCTTCTGTTCGACCCCTCTCTTTTTTTAGTTCTTATTGAAATTCACAGCCTTTATCACAAAGGTTATCCTATCGTTCGTCTTTTGTATTTGTCACTGGAACAACTTGTTCTTGTCTATTGTATGAATATAGCATTTGGTTCTCCTTGAAGATCTCCTTCTACACCTTTCTCCTTAACAAGAGGAAAAAGTGATTTTAGTGCTGTTCCTTAAAAAGGAATTAAAAGAAAAAAAGAAAAACAGAATAAAACCTCATCATTCAACAGAACTGAGGTCACAGCCAGGAATAGATTAAGAAAGTAACTAAACCAGACTTGATAAATCTGCAGATAAATCTGCTATGATGAATACAATTTACAGAAGCTTGTTATTCTTAGATTATGACCATCGCTGCAGTCAGGAATAGAGCATAATGGGTTAAGTTGTTCCATGCCAATGACAACTGATGACAAATTCTCAAACAAGAGATGTCCTGTTGATGTTGTGGATGACCAGCCACTTAATTTTAATTTTTTAAATTTAAGCGAAGTAAAGATTCATAAACAGTTTTTTAACTAATAAACCTTAGAGCTAAAAAATAAGAAAAAAAAATATTACCCTTCTTAAAATCATAGGCTGCCAAATCTGGCCAAAGGTCTCATTTTGTCGTAGAGGATAAACAGAAAACAAACAACTAAAAAATATATATTTTTTCTATTCAATAGACATGAATAATTGTTAATCAATGAACTAAACAGCATTAGCATGGATGGTAATTTCCAAGTTCCTACATTTATTGTTAAAGTGCTCAAATACAAAGACGGTTCACTTTTCTTGTTCTCAGGTTCCTATCAAGTCACCTGGAAGTCTGTAGAGTACATGTTCAAAAAAAGCAGGGGAACCTGCCCTCAAGAGGTAACTATTTTTCTCCATTGACTGTAGAGGGAGCCTAGAAACTAACTTTGACATGGTGTCTAACACTTTCTCAGTGTGGTTGAGGTGCAATTCCTCTTGCTTGTGCACGCAGCTTTGCCCATTGCAAACAGAGCTGGAGGGGGTCTCAAAGTGCAGGAGACAACTGTGTCTTTGTGTGTCTTCTCCCCTGTGTCTTTATTAGCTTTACTCAGCAAACGTTCACATTCAGATTTCTTTTTACTGCTGTTATATGACCAGTTTGTTCCACCCAGATCCTAAATCGTCCTGCTTGGTACAGATTTTCTTAACAAGTAAAAAGTTTAGATGCATTACATTTTCATTGATTATTATCTATTTTGAATTATCATTTTTTCTGTGACCCGAATGAAAAATATCCTGCAAGTACAGAAATATGACAGCAGATGTTAGTCTTGCAGATGTACAGATAAAAACACACAGAAAATGGAAGATTTATCTTACTTGCTGAGCACTTGACAGCTGTTTCATACACACAACAACAACAAAAGAATTTTTCATCTGTATCAAGACTACGTAAGGGACCAACAGTCTGATATGTTACTGCTTAAATTTGATTCTTACCCTTCTGAGTGTGACGATATTCTCCCCCTGCCCCAGCCCGAACTTTTTTTCCCATACCCCTGCTCAAGCAATAACCATCATTAGCAGTGATGATGGCTACATGCTGCTTGGAGTGGATTCATGTGAAATGTGACAGAACAGACAGGGGCTAATTTGAGCAATATGCACACCTAGCCACAGCGCTGGTCAGCGTCCAACTCCAGCCACATTTGGAAGATTGTCCAACTCATGCCAAATCTGGAAGAAATTAACATGTGCAGTTGGCATGCAAATATTGACTGCCAATCAATCATCTTACCACATAAATAGCGAGCAGCCCTAGAACCCACTGAGCTCCTCTGTACAACAACAGGCTGCCTGACAGGATCTTCTATCAGGTAGAAATGTCTCTAAAGGTTGCTCTTGCTGCAGAGATCCCTTATACTTTGACCTCAGGAGATTACTTGCCACTACAGATCATTGGTGAGTGCCTAACAGCTTGCTAGGCTTTGTAAGTATAGCTAAGATGTGCACAATCAATCTAGGATTGTGCACATATAATCCTTCAGACGTAAACCATTGAAACAGTCTGGGACTAGGAGTGGATTCATCCACACCTAGGCTCCTTATCTCTGTGGTTCAAGGAGATTAGAAAGCAAGTGTGCTCACTCTTCCTAAACTCCGTGAGTCAACCAGGAGGTCTCCAAGATGAGTGTTTAACTCCACACTCTATGCAGTACATAATCAAGCCTACCTAACCATCTTGTATCTTGTTAAGTCACTTCTTTACAATTAAAAGAAGTTTTTGTTAAATCACTCTTTAGAACAATAAAAATGTTGCTTCTCTCTTACAAAGGAAGTGTATAATTACTTCAGCAAGACAGACAACTCACTGTTTGGATCTAACATGGCACAAGAATAGAACTAGGCAACAGTGATTATTGGATTGTATTTTTTCAGCCTGCAATCCTCCTCAAGGCTCTCTTTCAGACAGTAAAAGAAGTTCACCCAAGATACCCATGCAGAATGACACTTTGGTGATGAAGAATAGTATGGAATAGGTTCATTCCCATTAATTCAAAGTAATTTTCCACTCCATGATAGAAATAAAGCTTCTGGAAATTCACTGTAACTTTCAAAATTATTTGGGGACTGATAAGAGACACTTCAAATTGAGAAGGGAAAACAAAATATTTCAGTATTTCAATTTCACCAGATCTCTTACCCAGGCTATGCATTCTCATTGCTCAGTCCAGGCTCTTCCCAAGCAAGTTTCTGTTTGCTCCTTTAGGTTTCATAGTGACTCTTTCAGCATCTGCAGAGCCTGAAACCTTGTACAGCCAGGACACAAGCCCATTCTGCAAGCATCTTTGAAAAAAAATATTAGTTGTTGAGTATCTTCTGCTTTAAATGGCGGGGGAAAAAGAATGATACATTGACGCCTTCAGAATTCCTTACTTTTCTGGCACAAAACCCCAAGATTCAGTCATTATCTGCAATAGGCAATTGCCTTTTTTGTATAGCATCCAGAGACCACAGTTCTTGGTTTGCAACTCCTGTCAACATGCTTTACACATGCTTTACTCACTTTGCTGCCACTTGTTATAAAGTTCCTGTCTGGTTGTTGAGTGTTATCTCTGTATGCTGTCTGTCTCTTGGTGAGCACATCTAGATGTGTACAAAGGCACTGAGGTCAACATGTCAGCTTTTATTCTTCTGGCCCACAGAAGACATGGACTGCATCTAATGCTGAGCAGATATTAACATAAGATGAAATGCATGCACTGCTTCATTTCTTACAGTCAACATACATTTATTAATATCCATGGCATTATACCATGGTAAACTCAACTGGATTAACAGAGGTGAGGAGGAGGATGGAGGCACTGGGAAGGACTGTGTGGCTCCATACAGGAGGAAGTATTACTTTTCAGAAAGGGTGGTCAGGCACTGGAACGGACTGCCCAGGGAGGTGGTGGAGTCACCGAGCCTGGGGGTGTTCAAGGAAAGACTGGATGTTGTGTTGAGGGACATGGTTTAGTAGGAGCTATTGGGAATAGGTGAACGGTTGGACTGGGTGATCTTTTAGGTCTTTTCTAACCTTGGTGATTCTATGATTCTATGATTCCACAGCAGTGGGAAGGGATCACTGGACCATGGCTCCCCTGCCAATGACTAGACACTTCCGTCCTGTATGTTCCAGCATGTGCAGGAGCACTGAACTGAAAACACATCTCTATTATCTGCCTTTTCTTCCTCATACTGTCAGTGATGCTGACTCTTTGATTTGGTCTTTACCAGAAAATTGCCCTCAAAACAATTGATTGAAGAAACTGTAGTATGTGCTGTCACCCAATTATAAACACCTGCTACCTCCACAGATACTGTCATAAAGCTCACAGGGTCATGCCCATAGAATGACAAATAGGCCTCGTCCATTCCCACCCCAGCTTTAACCCTAGGAAAAGTCAGCTATCCCAATCTTCATAATTTCACATGGTTTCAGCCATCACTACAGCAACTCACTGTAAGATATTTTCACTAGAATCTCATTGTGATGGTATTTATGCCCTGGAAGTTTGCACAGTGTAGTTCTCTGTGCATTCAAGCAGGATAATATAGTACAAGCTGAGGTAAGGGAGTCAGAGTACACTCATTTTACAGAGATACATCCTGGAAAGAGGAAAACAGCAGTTCAGAGGTAGGCAAATCTGAGCAATGCCAAGATATCAGCTATTCTCTGGTCAAATCATAGCTTTAGTATTTATTTTAGAAGAGATTCAAGGTGGGTACCTCAGTCCTCTTGCATGCACAATTGGAGACCTTGAAAGAACTTTCTCAAAGTTCATTACTCTAAATTGCTGCCTTTCCAGAGAGGTACACAGAGTCACCAGTCACCTTTCAAAGTTTTGACATGTGTCTTATCACATCAGTTAAATCTATGCAAGAAAACTCTGGGTTAGAAAATCTGCAGCTGTGTGCAGTAACAGTTAACTTCTTCCTCCCCTACCTCTGTGGCTTCGTGTTCACCTCGAGCAATAAGCCCAGTAATACACTGATTAAGCATAAATTATTTATAAGAGCAGAAACATGAGAGAGCACTGGGAACTGGCCCTCAGAAGGTTGTGCTGGTATTTTGTTCTTCACAGCTGATTTCTGTCTGTAGGATGGCTCAGTAACCCTGACTGCACAAGCACTGCAGCATTACATAACAAAAAGCTGGCTTTAGGGTGACTTCTGGTGTTCCTTGTCTATGCTCTGCTGCATTCTTCCTGAGCATTGAAGTAAACAGGGCTATGTATGCTTTGAAAAGATTATCATTTACCTCTTCAAAGGAGAATTAATGGCCTTATCCCTAACTGTTTTCCTGCGTAAGCAAGGAGCATCCTTGACTCTGCTCAGCTCAAGGCAGCCTTTCCAGAGCTGGTGAGCAGATGTAGGGGACTTTGTAGAACCAGAATGACTCAGGGGCTGAGTAATGAGGTCCTAACAGTCCTGGGCAAGGACCATTTGCATGGAGGGAAAGCCAGCTTGTGACCCCTGAGCAGCTTCTGTGGTGCAGGTGCCTACAGTCTAGGAGCAGGATCATTAAATGTATCAGACATAGCACAGCAACCTGTGTGGGATGAATAAGCAAAGTGAGTCTCAAGGCAAACAGAGCTTAACTAATCCACATGAATGTTATGCACACTGCAGTCATATAAAGTTACATGACACAATCCTGCCCTCTTCAATGGCGTCATTTGGATCAGCTGGTCAGATGCTCTGAATTTTGGCAAGAATTTGGTTAGAAGCCAGCTTTGGGACCAAAGCATGTGAAAGGATGCTTAGAACCAGAAGCCAGCAGCTATTCAACCATCAGTACAGCTGTTCCCTTTGAGGCATCTGTGAGGGAGTTAATTTTCAACGGGTAGCTTTCCAGTCATTTCTGGAAATGGATATGCTGTATGTCAGAGCTAGTTCTCTGATAAGTGGCTTCCTTGGCTGAATTTTTCAATTTTTGCTCCCTTTTTTTGTTTGTTTGTTTGTTTTGTTTGTTTGCCTGTGTTGAACTAAAACTTATTAAAGCTACATTCAGAAGTGGAGCCTGTGTAATGAGGATCAGCTTTTATTTCTCTGGTCCTCTGTTTTGTAATTCTTAGGCATGAGAATTTCTTTTCTCAGATGTAACATCAAGGCAGCAGAACAGCATGGTTTTATCCACGTTTAGTGAAACAGACCAGAGTCAGGTATGGAAAATATCACACGGTCTTTTTACCCTGAGATGATCCTGCAATTTGTGCTTTAGCTTGTGCATAGCTTCACTGAGTTGTTTCTTTACATACTCCCTTTTCTCCCCTTTTTGCCATTATTAATAGCACAGGAGGCTTTACCCAGCAGAGACTTATGCCTGACACCATGTGGTCCTGCAGCATGTGTATACATACTTTGCTCATTTTTGTAAAGGTGATAAAGAAGGTGCTACAATCCCAATTTTCTCCATTTCTTTGTTTTGTCGGGCAATCTGGTCTCTATTTTGCTCTACTGAATAAAACGTGGCGTGCCACCAGAGATGGAATCTGCCTGCAAGCAAACGTAACAATGAAAGCTACCTCACTGTCTCAGAGTATCCAGGGAAATGTTCAGTTGAAAGCATCAGGACTTGGTAGTTCAAAAATTAAAAGAAAATAATACAAAATCTGCTAAGATGTCAGAAATAATACAGTTCAGATTGTGCTTTGCTGCATCACATTATTTCCTCTGGCACTATGTAATGCCACAGCATCTTTATTAATTCCGCACAAACCATAGTAAGATATCTCACATTAGTGAGCTGGAAGAAAATGAGTAGGCAAAATATTCTGGTGAATCCCAGAGAATATAAATTTTTTCAAAATTTTAGAATTGCTTAATACTTTCAGGTATGCATCTCTCACCTCCATAAGGATGGAATAGGAAGAATTCCAGCACATGAAATAGAAAAGTGAGGGAATGAGCTCAGCAGATAGTACCGATGGGTGACAACAAAACATGAAAGCTCTGATCTGGGATGATTTAAAGGATATTGCAAGGAGGGACTTTTAAAAATACTATTTTTTCTATATTGATGCTTATTTCTTAAGTTCTGGAGGAAGTACTCTGAAAATTTAGGTTCTCTTCTGAATACCTAAGTATTAAATTCTACCTTTTTCTTGCATAGATGTTATCTTCAAGATTTATAGAATCTTTTTCTTAATGGGTATTTTTATATTTAAAATGTCCAGAGAACATCTGCTTAATTTAGCAGAGAATTTAGACTTTTCTGAAACATAGAGAACTTCATTTCAGGCAGATGAGGTGCCGGACTTTCTTTCTGTGCTGAGACTCTTGACAATACCAGACTCCAGCTGCAACAGTAAATACATTAAGCTTAAAAGTTGACTAAATTAGGTATTAAGCCACAGGGAATTTCCTATTACCTTTGTAAATGTATGTTTATCCTGCTGATTAAATGCCCTGTAAACATTCTTAGACAGTTACTCACGCGGGCTGAAGGAACAGAGAAAAGCTCTTACTTAACTGAATAAGTTATTCTGGAAATATTTTTATAGTAATAGACAGGCTATAAGGACTATTGTAATCTTAACACTGAGGGGAAAAAAACAGCAGGATGCTGCTGTAGGGGTGGCACATCTGTCCTCTTCACGCTTCTGTCACCTAGCACTACTGAAGCTTAAGCTGACTGGATCCTTTCCTCACACTTACCACATAATAAAATATTCTGATAATAGTTGAAATAGAACCATTGTTTCATTTCTGAATAACACAAATAAATAGGAAAACGCAGTAAGTGCAGTTCTGCACTAACTACATGGAAACAAATATGTTTGAATAAAATATGTGTATAAAAATGAGTGTACATTTGAATTTAAAGTTGCATTTTATTTTACCATCAATTTTTAAACACAAATCTTAGGATAGAATTCTTCATTGTATAAATGTGCTTATAGATTTAGCAAATGGTCTTTGTATCTCTTCAATTCTAGATTCATGTTTTGGTGCATCTAAATAAGTCTCTTTCGGTTATGTAAAGATTCTTTTTGGTAATGTAAAGATGCAGCAATTTATGACACTTCTGAAAACAAAACTTGCAGTGAATATTGTTTGTCTATAAAAAAATATTGTTTCCCTTATAGTGGTTTGAGGTTTCACTTTTTTTTTCTTTTTTTTTTTTTTTTTTTTTTTTGCTTGTTTGTATTGTTACAGTTCAGGAATTCATGCACTAACCTGCACAGCAATGACATCTTTGAGAAGTATTGATGATGACCTAATAACTTTTAAAGGAGTTCAAGAGTTAATGTCACAGCATCATAGAATTACAGAATCATAGAATTACAGAATCACTAAGGTTGGAAGAGACTTCTCAGATCACCTAGCCTAACCATCAGCCCACCCCAATCATGCCCACTAATGATGTCTCTCATGCCCCATCCACACAGCTCTTGAACATCTCCAGAGACATTGACTTCATCACCTCCCTGGGCAGCCTGTGCCACTGCCTCACCACTCCTTCTGAGAAGGAATTTTTCCTAATATCCAAACTGAACCTCCCCTGCTGCAACTTGCCTCAACCACTCCCTCTTATCCTATTGCTGTTACTGGAGGGAAGAGGCCAACCCCCACCTCACCATGACCTCCTTTCAGGTCGCTGTAGAGAGTAATAATGTCACCCCTGACCCTCTTCTTCTCCAGACTGAACGATCTCAGTTCCTTCATTCACTTCATAGAATCTTCCATAGAAAGGAAATATTGAGCAGGGGATTGAACAGGATAGTGATTAGCCATCTCCCATGAGCGGAGCACTTATCAGTGTTCTGCTAGCTCCCCACTGTTCCATGGCGACCCCACCGGGGCCATGCAGGCAAATATTCTTTCAGCTCAGAGAGAGCATTCTGTGCCTTCTGCTGAGCCTACAGGAATAAGAACTCAGCCCTGCTCAACACAAAAAGCTGCTCCTGCCTTCTCCTAATAGGATCCTTAAGCTTCATCTCAAATAAAGTTATCTTTTCTGGAATTTTGTTTGATTTCTTAATCACTTACACGTCTTGCTCTGAGACAGCAAAAATTGGTTCGTGCAGCTAGAACTGTATTTGGTTGCACATTCTCCTTCAGTCACCATTTTCTCCTTGTCCTAAAGTTACCCTTAGGGTACCATCCTACTAAGCTTTAGCTAAATGTTTATATAGACAAGGACACTTTGTTCCTTTATGATTCATGAAGATGTACTGGTCCATTAGCATCAGCAAGGGTAAAATCCAATTTTCCTTTCATTTAAATAAATCTTTTGCATTTGTGTGACTACATCCATCTGACAATCTTAATGTTGATGTACCTTTCTTTAAGTACATAAGAATCAAAGCAGGAGGACAAAATGTACGGTACACAGAGAGTTCTATAATTCTTATAACTGCAGAATGGAAAATAAAACAGACTGAGATAACACAAGGTGTTGATATATTTAGGTTTCTGTAAGGCATTTGAAATGTTGTACTGAACTGAATCATTTAGGAGACTGAATGATATGAGAGAAACCTGTCTTTCATTAGAAAGTTGATTGGTATGTCTCTACCTATAATCATAAAGGGTAAATCACTTTCAAGGGACATTATTTCTAATGAGATCCTTCTAGCCCTTGGAAGACAGGAAGATAAACAGACTTGGAAGATAAAAACAATCTTCTTGTGTTATTATGCCACTTTCTGATATTCAGACTGAGAAAATTCAGATCATAATGAGAATATGATTTGGAGGTATTCTGATTTGCTCAGTAAACTGAAAATTTTAGCACCAACTGAAGTGCACAGCCAAAGCCAAGAAAATGAATAAGACTGTAGGATAAACAGGATAACAGCTGCTAGCCCAAAAAGAAATGATTCAGGAAGAAAAATAGAAGAGGCAAATATTAAGATTGATATAATTTCTCATGTGCTCTAATGATGAAGAGATCAACACAATAAAGTGGATGCTAATATTAACAGATGGACTATATGTAGGGACACCATGGGTGAAACTCATCTGCCTGAATGGGTGCCTAGTGCCCACTGTTCAGTATCCAAAACA
Source organism: Tympanuchus pallidicinctus (assembly GCF_026119805.1). Taxonomy (NCBI): domain Eukaryota; kingdom Metazoa; phylum Chordata; class Aves; order Galliformes; family Phasianidae; genus Tympanuchus; species Tympanuchus pallidicinctus. Next base: position 5,610,690 of record NW_026294780.1, on the reverse strand, counting down.
TCCAAACAGGTCTACAAAGATGACAGAGGACCTGTGAGAGATGAAGATCCCTCTGGAGTGGCAGCTGGAAGCTAGACAAGATAAACTAGTGCATCTAAATTGCCTAAATGCCTACACTTAGACAATCAAATCTTTCCTATATTACTGCTACGTTTTAGTATCTATGCAAGTACTGTCATGATATTGCATTATGGTCTGCTTTCAGCAGCTCACAATAGAGTGTAAATGTGGATCAGAGAACCTGAGAATCTTGCAGTGAGTAAAGAAATGCATCTTATCACAGTAGCTTCAAGGAACACAACAAATTTTTAGGAGACACAAAACTAAAAAATCAAGTCTAAGGCTACACAGTTCTTTGATATAAAAGATGAAGTTTTGCTAATTGCAAGCCAAAGCTAGATAGATGAGATGGGAGTTTGCACAAGTTTTTGTCAAGACTTATCATGGAATCATAGAATGATTTGGGTTTGAAAGGACCTTAAAGATCACTCAGTATCAAACCCTTGCAGTGGACAGGGCTTTCACCCACTAGATCTGGCTGCCCAGAGCCAAATCCAATCTGGCCTTTATTGGGCATCCACATCTTCCCTGGGCAACCTGTTCCAGTTCTCACCACCCTCTGAGTAAAGACTTTCTTCCTAACACCTAATCTAAATTTCCCCTCTTTTAACGTAAAACCTTTCCCTCTTGTCCTATCTCTTATAGCCTAGGAGATAAGAGTTTTGTTTGTTTTTACTTTATAACTGGAGAATTGTGTTTGAATATTTCTCTAAAAGAGCAGCTCTAGTTCAAACATGAATTTACTTTTAGTCTTTGTAATTAATATAGTTAGATTTTTTTTTTTTAATCTTATGAGCCTGCTTCATTACATATTGCAGTGATTTGAAAAACTGTAGATCTGGGTTCATGTTGACAGCAACCTAGACAGGCTTGAAAAATCTGTCAATGGAAATCTCATTACATTTCAACAAAGGTGAAAACTATTCCCTTCATCTGGAGAGGAATCAATCTATGCAAAAGAAGAAACTGAGGACTCATGAGCTGGAATGCAGTTGACAGAAAAGATCCTCAAATCCTGGTGATTGGCAGGTTGACCCTTAGCTGCTAATGTGTCCTTCCAGCAAGGGAGGTCAACAGCCTCCTGGGGCTGCATTAGGAAGGACACTGCCAGCAAGTTGGAGGAGATGATCCTTTTGTGCTGCTTAGACCTGATAAGACACACTTAGAGTAACGGTTCCAGTGATGGGCTTCCCAGTACAAGAGAAAAATGTAAGTACTGGAGATAGTCCAGCAAAGGCTCTCAGAAAGAAAGGGATGGAGCATCTGTGATAGAAGAGGCTGAGAGAGCTGGAACTCCTCAGCCTGGAGAGGAGAAGGCTCAGGGGGTCCATATCCATGTTTGCAAAAACATCACTAGAGGAACAGTGAAGAGAGAACTAGGCTTTTCTCACTTGTGCCCAACAATAAAACAAATAGTGGACAAAAAATGAAGCACAGAGAACTCCAGTTAAGCTCAAAAAAAAAAAACCAAAAACCAACAACCAAAACCAAAACCAGAAACACTTATTTACTATGATGGTGGCCAAATACAAGAACAGGTTATCCAGAGAGACTGTAAAGTTCTTCAAGATATTCAAAACCCACTCATATGCAAAACGAAGTGCTCTAGTTGGTCTTGCTCTGAGCAGAGATTGAGAGTAAATGGTCTTCAAAGATGCCTCCCAGCCTCAGACATTCTGATATTCTGTGAAGTTTTTAACAGTAATATGTGAATACATTGCACGTGCACACACACAGAAATAGTATTAATCTAGCTAAGAAAGGAAATAAAGAAGAGAGGAAAAAAAAATGGAGAAAAAAGAAGGGATGTCTTTGAAGAAAAATGCAATATTTTCAAACACAGACGTCTTGATTTAAAATACAACATTGGCTTTAAACTTTATTTGAAAAGCCTTACTCATATTATACTCTTCATTCTACCCTTTTATTAACTGATTTGACAATTAATGAGAAAATAGGTTTTTAAGGCATGTGCCCCCCATTCTTTCTTATCAGAATGCACTGCTTCTTGAAATTGGTTATAATTAAACCTGAAGTGACACTTTTAAAACACAGAAATTAGGTTAAAGAGTAAACAAATGCATTAACGTGTTCCTATGATGCCTTTCAGAAAAACAGTGTTCTGGAGAATCTTTGGAAAAGAATGCAAATACATAAATAATTAAAAATATATATATTAAAAAAAAATTAAACAAAAAAAACATGCAAAGCACAACAAAGCTCATAAAGCACAAAAAAGCTCTTTTAATCATTTGGACTACTGGCAGAATTTTTGACCTTTCTCTCATCACTGAACTTTCAGGTGTCAAAAGGAAAAGTCCAGTCCTAGCAGAACTCCAGCCAAATAAAAACATTTTAGTGGGCAGAAGCCATTTCTGGACAATCCTTTTTATAGACAGATTGAATTATACTCAGCACAAAGCTCACTTTTGTGGTTTATATAAATGGTGATTCATTGTTCTTGTGATTTACAGTTCTTCACATCTGAGTTAAGTACTCTCTAGTGCCCAGTCATTGTGAAACTACTTTACACTACCCACAAGTGAATCAAGGGTAAACTTAATTTGCACACGGCATGAAAAAATGTGGATGACAAACTTCATCCACTGGCTTCTTGAGCAATCTAGAGACTATAACTGCAGGAGTGATTACCACGTGCTAGCAGGAAGAAAAAATGGGCCAGGAACCAGTCTATCCAACTCGTATAACTAACACGCCGCCAGCATGCAGTCCAGTGATGCAGCCTCTTCCAGTTATTTGTGACCTTCAGAGGTACTTCTTTCTCTACTGCACCAAGGGAGCTGCCGTTTTTTAGGAGGCTACTTCCCTCTGTGCCCAAGATTTCAGTTTTCATTACATATTTAACCAACATGCACTGGATCCCACCATCTTTAGTGTTGTTTTGTTATCATAACGTGAATTCCATATTCAATGTCCTAGCCTGCCTGAGTTGCTAAACAGTATATTCACTTTTATTTTATTTTATTTTATTTTATTTTATTTTATTTTATTTTATTTTATTTTATTTTATTATTTTATCTATGATTACTGACCCAAGAAGTTGATGACTCTATCTACTGTGAAATCAAAGCCTGCACTTACCTACCCCACACTCCCCAAGCTGTCTCCTCTACTGTAACTTGCAACAAACTTCCCAGCGTATTTACACAATGGTCAGCATTGTCATCCTTGTGTACCAAGGACTCAAACTGACAACCCTTTTTACACTAGGGGTATTAGTCTCACACTATTCACTTAAAACAAATTTTAACCATTTGGAGGTCAAAAACTCAAACTCTGGTAATTCCAGTTACAAGTCATTTGCTATGCAACAAGATATATGTGTACTGTGCCAGAACACAGCTGTTTAATTTAAAATTAACTGTATGTTCAGCCAGAAGGAAGACATTTTCATGGGTACCTTTAGAGTAAGGGATTGAGAAAATAAAATCACTGAGATGTTTCATGTGTCAGGAGACAAAGAAAACTTCATTATGAATTAAATAATAATCCCAGCTGTCCTTTCTCGATACATTTCATACTCTCTGGTATAAATTAGGGATGCTCACTGGTTTGGATAAAATAAAAATAAATATTCACAAAATTTTCATTATATTTCAAATCAACTAATTCAGAAATTTAAAAAGTATGAAGAGTCTTTGATTCAGATTGCTTTTTTAATCCTGTGGATTTTCTTGGGGTTGTATAATTCTGTGGGGATGTGCAGTATATTTTTATATTTGTACATCTCCATGTGCTCGGAAGTTCTCTTTAGATGGGAATGAATCTACAACTACATCAGACTATTTCAAGGTTTGCCCTTTTCCTGTGAAAGCTGTGGGAGAAATAGAAGTTCAAGTTAAAAGAGGAAAATCTGGAAAACCGGAAGGACTTCAGATACTAGTGGGTGTATTTCTTGCCTGTTTTTCATGCCTGCAATAATTTTGCCAGTATCTGCAATAAAGCGAAGAGATGTTCTCTGACAATGTTTTGCTGCTGTCCTTGTTCTCTGGTTCTCTGCCTCTTGCACAAGGTCTTAGGTTCTTTTTTTTCTTTTTTTTTTTTTCCCCCTAAATTTACTTGTCATTTACTGTTGGGCATTAAGCTGACAAATGACACCACAACAACCGAGATACCTCTACCAGGTAAAATTTCTGGATTCATCATTAAGCCTTTGTATCCTATTCTCAATTTATGAAAAAAAAAAAAAAAAAAAGGACAACAAGTAACTAAGCACCCATCACCTTGTTTACACAATCCCCAAAGAGATGAGGGAGAAAATTAGAAGCAAAAAATGAGAATTTATAGTAAGCTCCTATGCTGCTTCCTGTTCACCAAGTCTTAACTTTCTTGTTGACTGAATGATATAGTAATATTGCAGGTATTTGTCAAATAATGGAAAATTACATTTAGTTTTCTTCCACTACATTTGTCATGAACATCTCAGAAATCACAGCTGCAACACATAGGAAGAAGACTGGGGACTAAGTAGACACAGACAACTATCTTATCCTTAAGGCCATTTCTATGTCTGAATTTAGAATATCAATTGCAGCTCATGGAGACTTTTGAAAGTTGTTTGGGTATTGACACCAGTAAAGCCAAGGTAACGAGAGACTTAGGGCAGAATACAGAACCCATCAGGAGCCAAAAAAAGATTTTTGTTCAGTCAGTATCAAATTAGTATCTCTGCAACTCAAAGTATCAAAGTATCTCTGGAACTCGGAAGTTTTCAGTGTGGTGTTTCCTTTCTACAGCTTTCTTCTTCCACACTGTACAAAGCAATGACTACATTGAAAATGCCATCACTGTTCTGCCTGAGAGGCTAGAGGCTGTACTAGAGGGCACATGCAACAAAGAAATAAAAACTGTTTGAATGAAGAAAAATTGAAGTTCTTATCCGAGATATATAGAAAATCAGAATGTTGTGAGAAGTATCTAGGAAAATTGTTGATAGAATCCACGAGTATATAAGATCTAAGAAAAAACCTTCCTGATGTCACATCCATTGAATTTACCCCAAAGCCTTGTAACCACGCAGAAGAGGAATAGTGGGACATGCAGAGTTCTGAGTTGAGTAAAAGTCACCTCTGAATTGGTGTGCTCTTTTTCCTATGCACTAGCATCCATGCCTGGTGAAATGAAATTGAGCAACATTTTATTATTTGGACACGGGCTATATATATAATATATATAGATATATATGTAATATTATATAATCTTATATATTATGCTATAACACATATATATTATTTTTAATAAACATCTCATTTAAATGTCTTTTCATACTTCCATGCCATTTGCTTCAGGGCTTTATTTCCACTAATCTATCTTCCTGGAAAAGCCGGGCATCTCCTCCAAATAGCTGGGCTCCATTATGAGCTGACACAAAGGACATCCCCACAGTTGATACAAACCTGCAGATACAGTGGAGAGCTATGGGGAGATATGGGCAGTCCTGGTATTTGCTTCGAGTAGAAGCAATAGGGATGAGGCTTGGCAAGATGCCTCCTTTGTGTGACACATTAACATCTGCATTACTCTATTAGCGTGCATTATAACAAGTTGTGTCAAAGTAATTATTCTTCCCATATGTTTCTCATAGTATATCACCTGTACAAATCTTTGCCAGACCACATACAGGATCTTAAATGCTCTTGAGAGAACAAATCTGGATTTCTGAAACAAAACATCGAGTCCTTGCAGTTGTCAGAAATCATTTGCTCTCTTGACCTTTTTTTTTGCTTTTGCTTTTACTTCTTCCAGTCCTGGTTAAACAAAAATATTTTAATGAAGATGTCTTCAAAATTTATTGCATTCCTTGTCTGATCCCTCTAGAACCAACTGTCATGTATCTTATCATGGCATGTTTCACTTCCAATTTTGAAGGCACATATTTTTGTAGAGAATGAAGGAAATTATTCTATACATGGCAAGTTCCATGGCACTTTACTTTTCTTAAGGAAATAATTTGCATGAAAGAAAGGTCATTTGTAGCTCAAAAAGTTTTCTAAAGGTATTGATCACGCTTTTTAATTTTTTTTTTAATGTTCTACAGAAAAGTATCTGAACGTTCATCTAAATGGCGACACAGTTTCATTGCACACACAAGAATCAGTCTGTATATGCACAGTGCTAAATATTTACTGAAGATGGATCATTCAGTGAGAGCTATTTAAGATTTCTAAAGATTAATGGCCAATCAAGAAATACTTCAGCAATATTTTTGTGAAGCTTCCCTACATCTTGTTGCTGAAATTGTTGTGAAACTCAGGGGAATAAATTAGAGCAGGTATGAACCTGCAGTCTATGCTGACATGATTTGCCTTTTCTCTCTTCATCTCCAGGGCCACTGAAGTCAGGGCAGGAGTACCAGGTGCCAGAACCTGTTGTTTACTACTAGCAAAGACATAGATGATGGAAAACCTTAGTGCATCTTCCATCACAGCAAGGAAACACATACATGCGTTGGTTTGCCAAACTGACTTCTCTGAGCTTCTTGTTCTGTCATTCAGCAATGAACTTAAGAATGAGGACACAAAAGTTACTAGACTCCCTTGGAAAAATTCCCATTTGGAGCAGCAGCTGGAGTGGAGATCTCTGAGGAAGAGGTTTTGTAGTTTATACACTAGGAAAGTGGATGTTGACCATTTACCCCTCTCTGTAGTGTTGGTAGGATGCAAGGTCTGTCACGGAGTTGACCAGATCAATCTATGTCTGCGACAGGGGCGACAGGCCTCTGCCCTCCCCCCCACCCCAGTCCCACAAAAAATGGGAAGGAAGAAAGGGAGGAAAAGAGCAGCGGCAACAATCTATGGAGGAAAACTTATTTTACTATAATATTGGAATACAAAATAACACAATATATACAATTTAATTGAAATTGAGATTAATAAATCAGACAAGATAAGAGAGAGAGTTCCTGGGACCGAGTCAAACCTGAAAAATTTGGAACGGCTAGGAAAGCACCTCCAGCACCCACTGCCAGGCAGCAAGAGAGCGCCCCCCCCCCACCTGGAAGGGCCAGATCCCGTGACTGCTGTAATGTACAGGGATAGGTAGCTGGGTCTGGGGCAGTGACACTTTAATGCCCTGTACATTACATGATGTTTTGATGTGGAATACTGAAATCCAAAAACAAAAAAAACAAAAACAAAAACATAGAACCATGACAGTAATAAAAAAAGTGCTCAGCTTAGATATTGCTTTTCAGGCCTTTCAGATAGAATCACTAATATCTGGACTGACTAGAAGAAGTATAAGCTGTCAACAACTTAATCAGCATACTGCAAACATCCAGTGTTAGATTTAATTCCCCCCTCGATCCACTGAGAAAAGGGGTCCTCCTATTTATTTCCATGGAAACTATACAGATGCTAACAGCTCAATGACTCTATTTAGTAGAGCAAATTCCCAGTTACGAAACACTACTTTTCAACACAGTCACCACCATTAGCTACGCATTTTCACCAGCAATGAACAAGAGCTGCATGCTACACTCCTCAAAACTCTGCATCAGCCTCTGCTGACAGTAGTGACTCAACACTCACCACTGCTGAAATGCAGTAACCAATGCCTCACTGTGCTCACATTTGTTGTTTGGTCTCCATAAACATTCAGTAAGAACTGATGAATGTTAATGGGTGCCATTTTTTCTGCATGCAGGAATTCAGTGAAATACCTTTGCCTCATCTGTATGTCAGATGCCATTTTGTCCGACTGCCCCTTTTTTGCTATGTGTGTCATGGCAACAAAATGAAATGAGATATTAATGAGAAGGTTCAACCTCTACTGTCATACTATTGACATCCACGTCTGACGTGGGCCAACACAGTAAAATAGGAGGTATTATTTTTGGAGCAGCCTTAGTACTTCGACATCCTGAATTTCCCAACAAATGCTTACTTTAGTTTAGAGGAAGAGGTGTTTTAGATGCCAGACATAGGGATTTGATTACTCCTTCAATACCAAAAAAAAAAAAAAAAAAAGCCAAGAGGAAAGATCTGTGTGGCTTCCATGACTTCAGTGAGTAGCCAATCAGGTCTTCCGCAGCCATTACACAGCTGTGACACTGAATCTCAACAGTCAAGAAAAATTTTATGAGTGCTTAGTGCTAAAGCAAAATTGCAGGGAAAACTAATATTTCACATTTGGATAACATACAGCACAATAAACATTTGCCTGACATTCCGTAACTTGATGTGCAACAACAACAAATGTATCTTTTTATTGGTAATTTAAAATAAAGCAGGAAAAATGAAGACATGAAAGTGCTAAAATGAAGCATCTATCTGAAAGTTTGTCTACTGTTTTAATATATCATTAAAATCTACCATTCTGTAGTCTTTATTTTGATCTTTTAACATGAACAGCTTCAAACCTTTCTTTAATCCTAGTCACCCTCAGCCAGCTTGAGGTATTTATTGCTTTTTGCATTATTCATTATTTTATACACATTCATTAAAACAACAACAACAAAAAGTTTTGCACAGTAAAATTCACTTTTCCTGAGCAGAAACATGCAACATGGGAAATGAAGAAGAAGAGCTGGAAGACACAATGCTACTAGAAAGCCATGACATAGTTGCTGCCACTGAAACCTGGTGGGATGATTCCTATGACTAAATTGTGGCTGTTGGCAACTACAAGCTGTTCAGAAGGGACATCTGAGGAAGAAAGGGAACAAGTGTTTCCCTTTACATCATGGAACAGAGGGTGAAGAGCTGCCCAAGCCCCATGATCAAGCAGAATCTGTTGATGAAATCTTCCTCCTCCAGCTATAGAAGAGCTATGATCACAGGTTCTTATCCTGCTGGGAGATTTCAACCACCTTCACATCTGCTGGAAAAGTAGCACTGAGAGCTGTAGGCAATCCAGGAGACCAAAATTATAATGCGTTTACTTCTTAATTTCATATTTTACTGTTATTTCCTCTTCTCTGTATTCTTTCTTTTTAATGCCTATGTATGATCCTAGTTAAATATAACTATGTGTTTAAGCTTACAGTTATCTTTTTACATACTTTAATTATTCTGTTTGCCAGAATAAATCCAGCCACATGTCGAACATAAAGCACCTGTACAAATGACTGGCGGCATTCAACCTGGGCATAGCATCCATGACATCAACAGGGAACATAAGCTTGTTTGTATGGAGGTAAAGCCTCAAAGTGCCAAGATGAAAGGATGGCCAAATGAACTACAAAATGTTACAATATCATTAATGAGTGAGCAGCTAAATGTTTCCACATGATTATTCTGAAATGTTTCACCGATCAATATTTGCAAGTTTAAGGGCCAAACTGTAATTAGAGGTTAAAGGAAAGGAGCCAGGTGCCATGTGGTAACTGTGATTAGCTCTGTACCTAGCTGAAACCACCAGCAGCATGCTTTAGACAGCCCTCATCCTGTCAGTTGTGTGCTCAAAAGGCAGGGAAGTCAGGAAAGAAAACCAGAAGTACACCGTGCACTTAAAATCATGTGATATAAAATATTTGTCCAGTGTACTGGAATTTGGATTGTCAATATATGCTCTTTAACTTCATATTCACTCACAAGAAAAATGGTAAACTGAGTAAAATGAGAACAAATGACAGCAAGACTTTCTGTTGAGATGTTGCCATTTGTTTTTGTTTTTTGTTGTTTTTATCTTATTTTATTTTAAAATATTTGTCTCTTTATGCTTAGAAGGACTGGAGATGTAAACAATATCAGAAAATGAACATCACAGAGATCTGTGAATCACAGTTATTGAGCACTCATCCAGACGCTGCTGCCATGGAGAAAACTCTTTTTTTTTTTTTGCATTTCTGAACTTCAGAAACAGGGAAAAGTTCCCAAATTATTTAATTTTTACCTCCTGGAGAGTCTAGCAGCAGCAGACCTACAGTCAAATCTGAAGTGGTTAGTAAGAAGAAAGGAGCAGTTTTATTTAAACATAAAAGTTTCTTCTTTTTTGCTGTCTCACTTAACCCATCCTCCTTTGTACCTTGCCCTGCGTGGTAGGGTAGCAATCACAGAATAATGAGCACTAATGAATTTTTGAAATGAATGCTGTGACTTGGCTGAACCATTTAAATATTAAAAGCATCCATTTGAATAATGAATGACAAAGGAAATGAAGGCAACCTACTCCTAGTACTTTGGCCTTTGAATGTCTTAAGTCTTATCATTTGGCAAAGGTGCAGTAGCATAGCTGACAAAAATTAGCAGACTGTAAAAATGAAGAACGTCATCTCAACGCATAATGTATTACACACTTTGAAAACCATCTGTTCTCCACTGGTTTTACAGTAAATTTTTATTCCTGACACTGCTATATAGCTAAATAGACCTGCTTTGAGTATTTATCTACATAGACGTGTAGGAAGAGCATTCCAAAATCAACTTCTCCAGGGCTATTTTAGTTGTTTTCCTTTTCAGGAACAGCTGTGAAATTTTTGGATGTGGTGTTAAATACAAGCAGGAAAAGTGACTTGTCCTGAACAGAGCTATGTGATTTTAAAATTTGCCACAAAAATACTATTTTGGTTGATTCAAAGCCAATTTAAAATTTTAGTCAGATTTTCCAAACAGTTTAATTATTCCAAAAGTGAAATTTTGAATGACACTATCCTGATTTTTTTTTCATAATACAGTTCCAAAGGAATTTCAATGCTTGCTTGATAACCTTGGAGGCAAGATGAAAGAAGAAATACCAAATTTTATTAGCCAAGGAATTTATTTAAAATGTTAAAATGCTTGTCTGGAAAGTGAGAAATTATTTTTTCAAGTTCATATTCCCACTGCAATTAAATGTTTAATGAACAACTAAAAAGCTCAATTTGAAAGGAATGAAAAAGCCTTAATATATAATCTCATATAGTCCAACAATTACAATCTTCAATCATTTACCTATTTTAAAACCAGTTTTTATTTTTCTTAAAAGAGTTCTTTGTCAATTATTTTGCAAATCCACGTTGGTTTTGTCTGATAACTATATTGACAAAATTGTTAGAGGTTGATCTGAAAATGTATATATAGATATTTGCGTATTTGTGTATTATTTGCGTAGTAACAAAAAGATTGTCACTGTTATATCCATAGTTGTATAATATATTCTTAGTAAGAAAAAGATTCTTTGTCTTCCCACAAACAAGAAATCAGAGTTATTAGAAGAAATAGATTTTTTTGTTGTTGTTGTCCAAGTATATAGAATCTAATTATCTCATTACTTACCAGAACTTGAAATCAGAGATTTTATGTCAGTTCACAGACGTAGAAAATCATAGCCAAGCACAGCTGCTTTCACAGGCAGTACTAGTATGATTTTACTTCTTTAATACATCAGCTTTTTTTCAGGTTAGGGGGCTTGAGAGAGTTGAGGTTTTCTTTAATATTGGGCTTTGTTGTGCTGTTTTGACTTTTTTCCTCATAAAATTTCAAACTGACAAATGAGCATTTATCCATCAGAATGAAATAAATATGAAGTCATTTTATTTAGACAAATTTAAACAAAAATATTTTCAAAGAGTTTTGCTTTTACTCAGAAGCAATATATTTTGAGGAAAAGTTAGTTATTTGTCATTTCTTCCAGAGGAAGAAATCTCTGTTAGTTTGGGGAGTAAAAAAAGGCATTAAATTTACTTTAGTATCTCTTCACGTTTCTCTCTCAAGTTTCATTAGCTTCCATACCTTCCCACTATGTTTCCTGTCTGCTTTTTTGATGTTCTTTTACCACTTTTAGAACCATTTTCTTCCTATGTTTTTCACTCTCGAGCTAATCCTGAAGGAAGCTTCTGTCTAACTTGCTCTCTGTCTTCTGTTCAAATAAAAATTCTTAGTATTCATTATTATCCATGAAGGATATGGTTTTTTACCTGTACTCTGAATGTGCAGTGGTATTTTTTACTATATCAGCCTCTTATTTATAAATGTATTAGAATCTGTTTCACATACTCGTGTTATATGGTTAGTTTGAGCATCTTCCTTTACGTAACTATTTAAGATTCCTTAATTATCACCCAATACAACACTATCAATATATAATATTGGCAGTAATAGCAATAGTATTTCTTTCTGGTCAGGAAATTACTACCAGTACTGGAACACTTTCTGGTATGGTCTTTGTATTGGAAGGAAGTGCTGGGAAGAGTCAAAATGCTTGGTCCTTAGAGGAATACAAAGAAGAATAAATGCATGGTTGCCTTTCTCTGCCAGTAATCTTGCTGATGCTGATTGGGCCATAAAAAAAAAAAATAATAATAATAATAATTCCAATCAACTTCCTTTCAATTGAGAAATTAGTGTGACAGAGAAAAATTCGAATACATAATCATCCCAAGGAGCACTATCCTGCACTTTTGCTCTTCTTTTTAAATATGATTTACACATGGTAAACAAAGGAGGAATGAAAATCAACCTGCCTTACACAGCTCCTGTCACTCAAATACAAACTTAGCCACTTGTTTGCAAACTCGCCTTTTGATGTCTCTGCCCAACTTCTGATAGGGAGGTAATGGTTTAACTTAATCTTGAAATTTGTATGGCTGTGTGGCTTTGTCACTAGTTTATTCTTTTTCCAGCTAGCAAAGATCTTGTGGGAGAAACATGAAAGAAATCATGTCTCAGAAATGTCCCCTGGACAAGACAAAGAAATGCAGTTGGCAGTTTACTTGCTTTCTTTAAAATATTCTTTTACACTCTCCTAGGTTCAGGCAAATCTTCACTCTTTATGGATGAAGAACTTTTTCTAATCGCGTGAATGTCTGTGATGTGTAATTCAGCTTGACTTTCAGCATTTCTCACATTTCTCAGCCTCAGGTTATCTACATTTAGGAATTAAAATCTCTCATTAAGGGCATAACTTGCAGTATTAATTTGTCTTTCCAGTTGCATTACAGAAATCCTTCATCTATACATTTCACCTTCAGGGTTTATCACTTATTCCTCAATTTGTCTAAGAAGAATTTTTCAAGACTTTTTTCTTCTGGACTGTCCAACATCCCTTAATCCACTACCATATCTTCATCTAGCTGTCTTCTGCTAGATTTTAACAATATGGCGGTTCAGAAGTGTCTCCAGATCATCTTGTTTCTCCACTCTTCCTTTTCTCACTTCCAAGTCATCCACATCTCACCTTAGTATCCCAGCCACCTCTACTGCTTTAATCCTTTAAGAAAAATTGTTTCTACTTGATTGTGTACCTGCAAATGGAAGTTAAATCTTACTATCACACACTCCCGTTACTATCATCAGTCCCTGTTTTACTTTTTTTTGCTATGCTTTTACTTTTCTCTGTTGGGAATGGAATAGGATAAATTCTATATATGTAAGTTAAATGTTCTCTTTGAGCATCCTAGACAGAAGGTGTAGAAAACTTTGATCCACTCCTGCGTAAGTTAAGCATGTGTGCTTGTCACAATGCCAAGAACAGTCAATAGGGTTCTTCCTGCTATATTTGAGACCTTCTTAGTTTCAAGCCCATCTCTCAGTAATGTGCATTCTTTGAACCAGCTCCTGTGTTGGAAATTTCTTTTTCTTTTTCCTAATAAGGATCACAAAGATAAGCCTCTTTCTAGTACCACCTTTATTTTTATTTGTAGCAGCTGCCAATGGCTACCTGGCTGTTTGTTCCTCTTTGTTTGCTGAACTAAACATGCCATCTTCTCCCTTGCCAACATATCTTCTGCTCTCACAAATACATTTTTTTCTTCTCTGAAGCAAAATTGTTCTCCAGCTCTGTTCTCTAGCAGCCTATATTTTTCTGTGTAGGCCACATAGACATGTTTCCAGGTTCAGTCTCTTGTACTGGAGTTTGCTCTGTAGTGATGTTATGCTGAATTTAAATACACCTGGAAGTCTAAATATCCATAATGTTTTGCTGAGTGTTACACATTCCTCCTCTTGCACATCCTCAAATCCTGATGTAAATGCTTCCAGCCCATGTGCTGCTGACAAGGGAAGGGGAGAAAGTGATATCACTGGAGGATTTAGTAAAGTAAGTGTAATTCAGCAGACCTGAGGTTTTTCGATAGACCTTTCCTTTTTTCTTACGGAAGGATCTGTCAGGCTCACAAATTTACAACATGTTGTGGAGTCCTGAAGTAACTTAACTCATTATCAGCACAAGTGCATAAAGCTTTAACTATATCTTTAATTTTCATTACAGATGCACTTTTTGTATCTCTCTGTGGGCAAGAGGTTAAAAATAACTTGGATTTTTTCCCCTTCGCTTTATTTCTCTTTCCTGCTTCAAAAAGAACTAGTATCAGGTTAAGATCTGTGTAGCAATAAACCTTTGCCACTGGCAGGAATCTAGCAGTCACAAACAATTAGTTCTTTCTGTGAATGGTCCAAGGTTAATTTTAGCCTCCTAAACTGTCTCCTGCCAGATCTGATATGTTTTCTCCTTTAGCTCCAACTGTCTGGTCCCTGATGGGATTTGGCTACAAGGAGGATGGCATTATCAGCCCATTAACCATCACTAGCAGGGGAACTGTGATGCTGATGACTATTGATCACCTGTTCAACGGGGTTACCAGATGATGCTGAGCAAACCTGACACTTGGTTGTTTCTGTGGGCAGCTTTTATTTTTCACAGCTGATGGCACTTTGCTCTGTGGCCCTGTCCATGGTGGAGAGAGCAACGCAGTGGGGCATCTCAACCTTTGCCACCAGTAGTTTATGTCTGACTGCAGGAAAGCATCTGAATGAACATTTTGCCTCATCTGGGTCAAAGGATGCATATGATCCATGCAGTTGTCAGTTTTCCTAATCACGTGGCTTTGCAAATGCTTTTATTGGCAAAACAAGGAAAGGTTCTGCAGCTCTAAGCTGAACCAGGAACACCAGGAGTGAGCTTTCAAGCTCTGGAGGGATCTGCATAATACTCCCTAAACTATGCATGGCTTGCACTGGAGCTGTGAGTTCTCTGTTTTCTTTTTCACAGCAGATAATTATGAAAGAAACTAAATAATGCCAGCATTTCCTTCCTAGTCAAAGCAATATTACTCAGGCCTCTGGAGGCCAAACAACACTTGTTTGTTTTCTCTAAAACAAGCAGTCTGGAAAAAATAAATATTATGTTTCCTTTTAAGGCACAGTGACAGAGATTCTGAGTCTGAAACTGGGACCAATGCAACGTTTATTAAATATTTATTAAAATGTTCAATCAATTCACCAAATTAATTTTTTTTTGTAGTATTTACCAGTTTATTTTTTATTTTTGTACATGTAATGAATTTAAGAAGAATTTGGGAAGAGAAAAGAAGCAGCAGGATGATGATATTAAAACTGGTTTAACATACATATTTCTGAGGAGGAAGCTGTCCCTTGAAATAAAGATTAAAGAAAAAGAGGTGGTTTAATATCACCTTATGGAAAGAAAATGAAAGAAAATGAGTTGCTTTGAAATATTCCCACTGTATCCTTTTTGTTTGTCTTGTCCTACGCATAACAAAACATAAGTAGATTTTCTTTTGAAAATATCTGTTTTCCCTTTTAATTTCAAGGTAAATTATGAACTTTTAAAAAAAATCTTAGTAAGACCTGCTGCCATTTAATTTCACAATTTTATCAGTGGTTGGAATAATATCCTACTTTATTTTTCAACATGTACTCTTCTTCTATAAGCATTCAGAATTTCTATATGAGTACCTTCTCTAAATCACAGGGAAATATGTAATGAATCAACATTTTCCTGGTTGATCCAGAAAGATTTGGAGAAAAAAAAAAAATCCAACTTAGAAAGAAAAGTTATGGTTTCATGCCTTTCATCAGAATTGAAATGCATGCCAGTTTTCTGAAGAGAGCTCCAAGTCCTGGGTGATGGATACCAAACTGGCTTTTAGATCAGATGTGCTTTAATAACAAAAAATAACAATAAGAAGAGAAACATAGAAAATAGAAAAAAAAATAAAAAAATAAGTAAAAGAGGAAGGACTGTTTTCCTGTTTATGTGTTTGTTTGTTTATCTTAAACTGAAGATCAACATGACTGTAATGGTTTGGCTACTCAGTAAAAATCGTCTGAGGAAAGCATGAAAGTGTAAACTGAAATGTTCAGCCACCAGTTACAAATGTGTTTCCCTTGACTGCCAATTATTTTCATGCCTATATATTTGTGAACACTGCTTAGCTGGACTTCTCATCTCCCTGATTCTGGCTTTAGTTAGCAAAACTAAAATATATAAGAATCAATTTGCAGAAAAATGCTGAAAGGATGAAATAATTCTAAACTAATTTTTATTAACTTCCATGCAAAACCTTCTTCCTTGCTACCTACAGACTGAAAGACTTTTCCCAATTTGTATAGTTTGCAGTTTCTACAAGATCTAAATACAATTCCTGAAAGCTTGAAAATCACAAAAGACCTTTTTGATCATGCACCATCTGTCATAAAGAAAGAAATGTGAAAGAAATAAAGAAATTTTGTTTTTGACAGAAATGCAATAGATGAAACCCAATCTTTCCTGCTTTGCTTTTTTGACAGCTGATTTCTGAAGGTATAATGCAGCAATGCTGGTAGGATCCTAACTGCTTCCATGCCACCTCTTTAAAATTCACTTATCTGTGTTCCTCTGTGAACTGCAAAAAGCTGTATAATCATTCCAGAATTGCTTAGTGCTGTAAAAATAAAAATAAATTTAAAAGTAATATTTCCCTTTATATTCTAGAGTTTTCATGTATGTTGACTTTAATTACCAAGAAAACCACCACTACTCTAGTAATAAGCCCATAAGTTTCATGCTATAAATTGTCCTGTAATCTACATTTAGATCAAGTACCTCACCTCACATAAAGATTGTGAGAAAAGCTTGAGATGGTCAGTAATCAATCCAAACCTTCAATAGAAGCTGGTTCATTATGTATCTGGGGACTCAAGGGTCCCAAAGAGTAGGGGGAGGTGAATGGAGATCCTGGCTTAGTGGTTAAGGCTGGGTATAAAAGCTATGCTTTCAGACCCAGCACTTTTGAGGCTGTTTGTATGGGACTGATGTCTAACAGTTCTCACAGCTTCTCTTACAACTGAGTGTAGAACTGTCTCATGGGACATAACACAAAAGGGTTAGAAAAGGAAGGGACCAGAGGGCAGGCAAGGCAAGGCAAGGCAAGGCAAAGATAAAAAACGGTCACTCTTCTGTTTCTGAAATAAAGAGTACAACTTTCTTTTGCCTGACTGTGCTCATTTCCAGCTACTCCTATACAAGGAATGGCAGTTTGGCTGTACTTATGAAAATATTCGTATCGTATCTTCCATATCTGCCTTACTCTATCTGGACTCAGTCCAACTTGCAACTGAGCAGGAGCAATTCGATCATTCTGGAAAAACATCATGTACCTTATGGTGCGATTCAGAAGTAGTAATTGTGCTTTGAATTCATAATTTATTTGAATGTGACAGCTTTCAACAGGAAAGAAGAACCAATGCATGAGAAATCACAGAAAAAAAAAAATGCAGGGAAAGTTGACTGAAGATTACTGTGCTGATTTTGCATTCTTGTGGATATCACTTTAGTTCAGAAGATTCAGGGAAAACACTTAATCATAGTTTATTTTCAGGAAAAAGCTTTCCTTAGTCTTTTTAACATTCTGTTTGGAAGATCTGAAGCTGTGTCCTGGTCTCACGCTGAGCATGGTAGGGAATGAATGTGCATACTGACTTTCTTGCCTGTGAATCTCCTTAAACATTATGTATGTTTATATGGTTATCGTTTTTGAAAAGCCACCAGAAAGCCCGTTAGACACAACAGCTCAAGACATGGCCACAGAATATAGACTTCAGCTTTGCATTGAACATCACAAGGCTCTGAAAAAAACTGAATCAGGCCAAGTAAAACACAGTTACAAAGCAGTACTGCATTTTTCTGTAACCTCATATGTCCCTGTTCAACATGCAAAAGGGGTGTGCAGTAAAATCACGTTAAATGAACGATTGGAACACCTATCAACGCATTTTGTAACCTCTACAAATGCATTCTGGACTTCTCAACACTTTGTTTCTGATAAAATTATCCATTCTGTCTTACTAGACAAAGAAAACAAGATATAACTTGTAGTACAAGATGTAATTCAACAACTTTTAAACACACATGTTTTTGCCATGCAGAAAAAGGCAGCTGTACACAACTTCTTCAAGCTGTCATTCTGCGATCTGTTTGTTTCCCTTTCGTGATGGTTAAGTTCAGCGTAATCAATTTTGCACATAACTCAGGCAAGTGAAGTGAGCAAGCAACCATGGGCATGTCACTCACTAATTCTTATTCACTGACATTAGCATGGTAAATCAATGCTGATTTCAGAGTTGAATATTTTGCCTGTTTAACCATTATGTTTCCTATCCACCTCTGTCTGCTGTCAGTTCTTGCTTCCTTTCCATTTTGTCATTAAAGTTTGTTGCACAGTGTTTAATTCTGGACACAGAGGAGTTATCTGTTAGCAAAATCTTCTGCTTTTTATTTTTGTGGGGTTTATTGTGCATAAACAGTGAGGAAGTTATAGGGAATAGTAGGAGTGACCACTCTGTAAAGAGCATTTCAGAACGGTTGATATAAAAGCTATTCTGCACAATGCATTAGATGGAACAGTGAAAACTGTGATTAAGACAGTCCCTTCTGAGAAATTAGGAAAGAGCAAAGACAAAATGACTTCTGACAGCACATAAAATATTGAAGAACTGGCATAGAAATATATAACTCATGTTATGCCTTAGATGCCTTCAAAAGACATCCAAGAGAAATTACTGACAAATTAAAGTGTTCTTTGAAGTGCTGGAAGACTTGGACAAGAGAAAATCCATCCTACATACACTGCCATCAACTGATAAAGGTTCACTTGGAGACTTTTTCAGGTTTTAAAGTTGAAGAGCACCTTACCTTCCTCTAGGCTGTGTAACAACAAAAAACTTCAGTGAGTATGTAGCAATTAAATCAATGCAAATATGTTAGGTGGAAGTTTCAGGTTCTGACTCAGTAAGGCAGATTGAATCCTGGAGTCCTAGTTTCCTTGTTCCAGTGCCCCAAACATTTATCACAGTCTTTTACCAGAAGTCCATTCTATCCTAAGAAGTCCTTCTGAAAGCATTTAATTGCAACCATATGTTCCCATTAAGGCTTGCATAAGCCAACATTTCCATGTCTTGTCATCAATACTTTATCACCTTGCTATAACTGCCAAAATTATCAGAAGCACTTCTAGGCACAGCTAAAAGTACACTGCTCATCCCCAATTAAACCTTAGCCTTGGAACCAGTTGCAGGGCACAGGCAATGTGGCAAAGTAGCTGTGAATCCTTCCTGCTCCACTACAGGAAAGACATTGAGGCCCTGGAGCACTTCCAGAGAAGGACAACGAAACTGGTGAGGGGTCTGGAGCACAAGTCTTATGAGGAGCGGCTGAGGGAGCTGGGATTGGAGAAGAGGAGGCTCAGGGGAGACCTGATCACACTCTACAACTTCCTGAAGGGAGGTTGGGGTGAAGAGGGGTTTGGCCTCTTCTCCTGGGCAACAAACAGGACCCCAGGAAATGGCCACAAGTTGTATCAGAGGAGGTTTAGGTTGGACATAAGGAAGAACTTCTTCTCTCAGAGAGTGGTCAGGCACTGGAATGGCTGCCCAGGGAGGTGGTGGAGTCACCATCCCTGGCAGTGTTCAAGAGGCATCTGGATGAGGATCTGTGTGATATGGTTTAGTAGCTTGTGGTAGCAATGGTAATAGGAAGACAGTTAGACTAGATGATCTTATAGGTCGTTTCCAACCTTATGATTCTATGATTCTACTACTTAAGGAGCACTGACCCCAAGTAGTCAGATTATTTTGCTCATCAACTCCTGCTATCATCTTCTCTTTCCCCAGTATTGCTTAACTTCTGTGAAATGCAGATGAACATGTTTTCTCTTGTGTATTAGATTTGTCCTGCATGATACAAAATTAGACTTACTATAGATCAATAACAAATACTTGAAAACATTTTGGTTTCATTTCTGACCATTAGTAGTAACTGCTTTTCATATCCGTGTATAATAGCCACCTTTATGAAAGTCCCTAGTTCTTGCTGTACATTCTGTAAGTAATTCCATGTATATCACAATCCCTCTCTGACT
This sequence comes from Tympanuchus pallidicinctus, assembly GCF_026119805.1. NCBI lineage: Eukaryota > Metazoa > Chordata > Aves > Galliformes > Phasianidae > Tympanuchus > Tympanuchus pallidicinctus. Next base: position 5,590,553 of record NW_026294780.1, on the reverse strand, counting down.
TTAAAACTGTCACATCATAATAATTTACTAAAGCCCATAAAACCTTTCAATTAATTATACCTGCAGCCATAGAATTGCAGCTTTTCCTTCTGCATTAGCAATTCTGATTGCTTTGCCATAAGCACAATTGGGGGACAATTTTGTCCAATGGTACTTTGCCAATGAATTATGTGATTCTCACCTATGGAGCAGAATCAGTAAGAATAAAAAGAAAATATGGTATATGAAATAAAGAAAAACATTGAAACATGAGATATTTTGTGGTATATAACATTTGTTCTCCTTTGTAATGCAGTACTTCAAACAAGAACAATCATTTGATAGAGGGGTGAATGTCACCTACTTCAACAGAAGTCTTCTAGGCATCATGGCAATCATATTATCCAATATTCATAAAAAGACATCATAAGTACATCACTTCATATACACTCCTCCATGAAAAAAAAATGCATCTGCTTTAAGGTCTGTGTGTATTTCCGTCATCCTGTTGCAGTTTCTTTGAAGTCGATTCAGATATTTCTACCAGGATAAATATGCTGCTAGGCACTATGTAGCAACCAGAGGTTTACTGTGAATGTTATGTGTAAATAGATAGTGCCTGTCCCATGATCAATAACAAGAGGACCAAAGGTAGTTACAAGAAACAGATGGAGAAAACACATAAGAGGCAATCTGGTCAGTAATGAAAAGCAGCAATTACAACATGCCAGCTGTCTGACTGCCAGACTTGTGGCACTGCAATAGAGTCAACTGTTGAGGAGAAACCTGCATATGGGCAATGAAATTGCTTTGACTATAGAACTTTCCACCATACACAGAGAGCAACATGGACGAAAAATCATTTGATACAGATCCCAGTATGTAGCTTTGAAAGGTGTCATCTTACTTGAAGGAAAAAATAAAAATAAAAAATAAAAATTGATAAAGTGGATAACCAATATTTAAAATCACACATGGTTTGGGCTGCTGAGTCTAATTATGATGTATCTGGCCAAATGAGAAAGGAGAAAGATGAGATTTTTCTAACTGTTTAATACAGAAAAGTTGTCATGAAACTGAGATGAAGAATGTGAGAAAATAAAAAATACCATGTCATGGCAAGGAATTTTTGGCAAGGCTATGAAGATTCAGACAGATGATTTCATTTCAAAGTTTTGCGTGAGACAACTTTTACCATAAAGGCTTGGATGATGTTGTATTTTGAATTTTTTTTTTTAATGATAATAGTGTTGATAACACACTATTTACACAGTGCTTACACAGAATCAAGGACTTATCAGTTTCTTGTGCTGCTCTGACAGCCAGGAGCTGAGGAGTACAAGGAGCTGGGAGCGGACAAAACCAGGATAGGTGACATAAACTGCCCACAGGAATGCCCCGTACCAGATGACATTATGCTTAGCAATAGAATCTAAGGTGAAGAAGGAAAAAAGGGGGATTTTTGGAGTGATGACATTTGTCTTCCCAAGAAAGAATGACTCCTGATGAGCTCTGCTTTCCTGGGAGTGGCTGAACATCTGCCTACTAATAGGAAGTAATGAATTCCTTGTTTTGCTTTGCTTGTATGAACAGCTTTTGTTTTTCCTAGTAAACTCTCACCTCAACCCATGAGTTCTCACACACACAAAAAAAAAAGTCTGCAATTTCCATTTTATTGTTTACAACAAAATAGAAATGCTGACTAAGGAAATGGCCAAGAAGATAAATTAATCTTTGTATCCTTATATGGGAAGTAGAGTACAGACATAATTGTCTGCTTTGGACTTACCAGTCTACAATAGTAAATAGTATTCACTTATATTCTCTCTTATCACTAACAGTAACTCATCACAGAAAATGTCCCTGCAAGAATCAAAAGGGCAGGGCAAAACTTTGCACTGTGGTCACAAAAAGAAGAACCCTCAGTAAACATTTCTCCATACTTTTAAAGTTATGCACAGGATACCAAACCATTCATATGTAAATTCTCCAAAGCTTTCTCAGATGCTGCCTATCTACAAGTTTTTCTTTCCCCAGATGCATGAGGATATGGTCTACACTTAAATACAGAAATTTTGGCTAGCTACATCTTACTCCCCTGAACACACGAATGCAGAGACAGAAGCACAGTGCCATCTAATCTTGTGATTTTGAAAAACACCAGGTGACACTGGGGGCACCTTGTTCTTTATAGTTACGCTTTGTTACATGTCCAGAAATGCCCCAGTTTTAACTAGACTGGGCAAAACAAAGCTGTATTTATGCCTACACTTAGTTACAATCCAAAAAACATGTATTCCTTTATCTGAATTGGTTCTATAGCTGTCTCCCAAATGTCTGCCGCAGTGGGTTTGCACCCAGTGCAGCTAAAGGTGTGGATTTCAATACAAAGGGAAACAGGATGACTCACACCCTACCTGCTCAGTATCGTAACACAATGATGTTACAAAACATCTTAGAGCAGACCTCATCCCATCCTAACGGATTTCCAGCCCATATCAGCCTCTTCTTAGGACACTGTCCATCTCAGGAGGCCACATATGGACTGGACTGCTTAAACCCGCAGGTAAGGATACCAGCCTCCTCCAAACACATGAGGAAGCAATAGCTCCCAGCCTGGTGGTTTGGGTTCCCCATTGCTGTCTACTTCAAAAACAGGTTTTTTATGGTGTTGTGTTTTTTTCTGTTTGTTTGTTTTTTTAATTGGCAATGGTGGTTTGTGTGTATGCTTATTTTGAGACACAAAACAGTGCGGGAAGTAAGACATGCATGTTTCTTTCTTCCATCCCTCTGAGTCTAGACAGTGCAAAACACTCCCTTCATGTCTCATTTGTCCCCTCAGCAATACTTGTCTCCTATACTTTTCTCTCTGGTTCTATAAAATAAATATCTCTAAGCATATACTTATATTTGAAAAAAATCCTTACAGCTAAATATCACATATACAGGTACAGGTCAGCGCAACTTCATTCTAAAGTGATCCTATTGCTGTCAAGCATGCAATGAAATACTTGAATGATGATATATTTCCAATCAAATGGTGATGACTTGACATCAGTCAGGACTATGGTCCATGCTATTTGATCGCTACATAAGAAAATGGAATCTTCAAGGTATATTAAAATGGCTTCCAAAATGTTGTATACAGGTGCAGCAATGCAGTTAGAAATAAAACTGGAAAATCACACATCACATTTTATTTCTCAGAAGTATTTTTTGTGAGATCTCCCATTATGCCTCCTAGGAATGTTGCTTTGCAGATCAACAGCAGTGAGAAGACAGGATGCATCTTGTTAGCTGCATAATTTCCATTTAAAATTAAAACAAAACCAGTACTGACTAAGTTGTTCCTGGAACTTGTAAACATTTTCCAACCCAGCTGACAACAAACTTCAGCTCTGTTATGCTTCTGTGATCTCTCTTTTATTAAAATATGTAAATAAATGATGTGGTAAATTATCTCATGTCTAACTCTTGTCTTGTTATTAATCTAGAGGGAGATGAAGTTCATGGAATGAGACAGGAAAGACGGAGAATACGAGACAATTAACTTATCTTCAATTCCACTGAAAACAGGAACTTTTTTAAAGTTAATATATATTTACTCATTGAAATATGTTTTTCTAATTGCAGAGGAGAGATCCCTTTATGATAATAATTTTTTGGTTCTTGAAGTGGTAAAGTAAAACATCCTGTCTTAGAGATTCCCACAGACTGGAATTAGTCCTGAAGAAGCTCTCCAGAAGCATTACAGGCAGTAAAGGAATTTTGTCTTTTTACCTTTAACTCTTAAGGAAAAAATAAATATTTCTCACCTCTAAATAAAATTTTAAAAAACATATTAACTATTTATTCATTTCTCACCCAAATGTTGTTGTTGCCCATAGGCACTTCCTGTCCCAAAGAGCTTGTAATTTATGTTTGCATATGATGGATGGGATGGGAGAGAAATAGGAAAAATGGAAGAATAATGCCTACAGGAAAAGATTCTTGTGAGCCCTTCGGTTTATTTTGCATATGTCAGAATAACATGACATACAAACATACATCTGTGTGCATGTTGGATTAAATACATGTATTACAGTATGAATATTAGCTGTGGTTTGACTAAGTCTGTGTGTTAGTGCTACTTCTGTCAGCCTTGTTTGCGGGCACAGGACTCACAGCAAGAGTGGAGAGGTGATGGAACTGGTGCAACAAAAAGTTCATGTGAAGCAAACAGAAGATACTGGGGAGGAGGAGGAGGAGTGGATGGGACTGGGTCCAAGGAGCTGGGTCACAGGATGGAGAGACAGATAAATGGCAGAGGGAGAAAAATGGGGATACCTTCCTATGAGGCAAGAGCAAGGAGAGCAGGATACTCTCATTTTCTCCCAGAGCCTACAGCCATTGAATGCTCCCAGCATGTTGAGAAGTTGTACAGAAAAGGATCTCACGAAGCAATCACTAAAAGTTATTTCAGACAGAAGGATATGTGTGCTATGACTATCAATCAAATGCCAATTAAATAATACAATATAGTCAAGTCACACACAGTGCACTCAATAAAATCTTCTTAGGTGATGGGAGAATAGACAAAAATATTCATGCTGGCAGACCAAATGAAAAAGTGAAAATGAAATCCCTGCATATTTCTTCTCTAGTTACACAGGCTTGGTGTCTTTCATTAGGAATCTCTTTGCTCTCAAATGAAAGGGAGCTCATGAGAGCAGGGGAGCCAGGCTTCATTTCAAAAAAATGCTCCTCTGTGTCATTGAAAAACGATGGTTACGTGCATACACACATACACACAAACAGTTTCCAGCCATGTTGCCTACAAGAGCAGACATCTGCCTTTACATCTGAAAATGACCAAATAGTGCCAGTTGGCATTTTAGTTGGCAAAATGTGCACAAGTAGGGCACAGGTTCTGAATGGTTGTTAGCCCATTGAAACTGTGATGAAAATGTGTGCGCACGGGTGGCAGGAAAATATTTAATCATGATGGTTAAATACAAAATGCCTGTAGTTTGAGAGACCACCTAAGGGAGCATTTAACCTAGTAAAAAATCCAGAGTGCTTTGTAGCTTCAAAGGAGCAAATGAGGGGCTGGTTGTGCTGGCTGGATGAGTGGGAAGGATCACAAAGAAAGGTGTTTCATCCTCTCAGTGTCCACCACAGAAATAAGCAACACAGTTCATTTGTGCTAGGTCAAGGAAATCTTGTTCAGCGACCAGCTTTGACCCACACTGGTAACCCAGGTCGCCACGGATGGAGAAGGGCCTCTCCTCCTTCCTTCCTGATGTGAGCTTCTGCATGTGTCTGCAAAACACTTCAGCCTCTTCCTCTATGCAGTTTCTTTGACTACTGGGGCTTTCTAAGAGCGGGAAGGGAAATAAGAACAGTTATTTTTCCTTCCATAATGTAGTGATGACAACCCAAGGCAACTGTTGCATGTCTGTGGGTGACTGCATCACTCCATAGCCTCTCTCGGCTGTAGCAGTCTCTTTCTATAATGGTCTCTCTTGACCAGCCCTGCTGCATTTTGCAGCTACCAGGAGCATTGCAGCATTCCCCTGGTGAGACAGACACTTCTGCATCGCATGAAATGCTGTAGCAATACTTCTACGAGGTATGACAGCAAATAAATGCATTCTCTTGTTTATTCTCTTGACACAGATTGTAAGAAGACAAAATGGCATGATGCTAAATTAATATATTTTAATGATTCTGATTATAACAAATAGGGGAAATGACACAAGCACAGTCCTATGTAATTAGACAGCAATCTTGTGCTCTTCTCCAAGTGCTGCAGCCTGCCTCTGAGATGAAGAATAATTTCTGTTTCCAGAGGCCTAAAATTATTTTTCAAGACACAAATCAAAATAATTTTCTCTTGTGCCTAATGTTTTTCAATTCTATGCAACATTAATATGAAGTTATTTATAAAACTCCTTATCTGCAACCAGCTCTGCAAAAGCATTTTGGATAATACTCAAAACATGTTAAAACATAAAGCACTATTAAAAGTGCCCATCAAAGAGCTGCAGTAAATGTTTAGTTGTTGGGGATCGGTATCAATTTCACTGAAAACCATGAAGCTGACTATGTATCAAAGCAGTGAAAATTTTAAGCAACTAAAATGAAAACCTGAAATGGCATCAAAATGTCACCATTATGGAATTAAGGGCAGTGATTTCTAAGCACATGAGAAAAAGCATATTTCCAGAGGGTTTCAGGTATATCGAATGCTACTGTAGAGAGCCTGCCAGTTCACTGGCAGTTCACTGCTGTCAGAGCATTTTAAAGATGAGAGAATTTAAAATAGAACTGTTTTTTATTGTTGTAATTACTGGTGATTGTGGTTTTTCTGGTTGGTTTGGGGTTTTGTTAGTTTGATTGGTATGTTTTGGTGCTTTGTTTAGTTCGATATTTCATTTCTTTCTGGTTCTGAGCTGAAAAACTCAAATTTGAAAAACTGTCATTGAGTTTGCCCCTATTTCTTCATTCTTTCTTAATTCTCTTTTAGAAAGCAAAATTCAAGACAGAAGCAAGAAAAACCATGAGAATGGTAATAATAATAATAATGTTAAGAATGAATTATTTAAAAAAGCCCTCCACAAAAGCCTAGAACATGCAGACAAAAAGATATTTAAGTTTTGAATGAAAAAAAATGAAATGGTTAAGAAAAATTTAAGGGATCAAAAATATTCACAATGTGACACTTTTGATCATTTTTGGAAGTCTTTTTTTTTTTTTTTTTTTTTTCTTTATTTTCCCCCATTCTGATAGTGTAAAAAACAGATATCATTTTACTACTCATGCCTTCTCTTCTCTGTGCAGTAGCAGTAAGCCCAGGCACAGGCGGCTAATCAGACCCCTATTCAGCCAAGCACTGCATGTGTGGTTGCAAAGTTGTTTTAATTTGTAAATTTGACAGTAAAATAGGGAGTTCTTTTTGCAGATTGGACAGAAAGGACACAAGAAGGGCAAAACACAAATCTGTAGAGAGACTTGCAGCAGGCAAGTCAAGGGCAACCCCTTCAGAGGCAAATTTAATCATTCATCATCAATCCAATTTAGGTTGTGTGGAATATTAGGAGAGAGCAGTCGCTTCTATTATATGGAGACAAAGAAATTCATTCAAATCAAGCTCGCTTAAAAACAAGAAGTAAATGATTGTTTCCATCCTGTCTAATTCTAAAGATCCATTCACATCATGTAGCACCAGCTCACTGGATAAAGGAGATTCGGAGTTTAAATGATACCATGACTCTTGCAGACAGATGATGGTTTTACCACCGTCTCTAACCCTACCTCACAAAGAGATTTCACCACATTAGGTTGCTACTTATATTTCACATTTTTAGGGAATTTAATAGCCATGAGGGACCTGTGACTATGAAGAATGTATGGATCTTCACCAAGTCCCTTTGCCAGAACAGATCATTGGTTTTGGTTACTTTCTTGGCAATTTCTCCACTGGCTTGAATTGACTTTTACTTCTAATCATTGTTCAGCTAACAATGGAGGGAAGTGGCTTGGTTGATTTCTCCCTTCTAAGGCTTTTGTAGAAATCAAATTTGCAGCTGAGCCAGCGTAAGGCATATTCCTTACTTTGTATTCTTCACTTCCATCCTTTCCTGCTCTGCTCTGAGGATTAGCATGCAATTCTGCTGGTGCATCAGCTTTCTGCTGATCTTCTCCTTAGGGAGAAATTTCCTGAATAAACCTCTTAAAATACAAGCAGGAATGGTCTCATTTCAAGGATCAGTGACAATTCTGAAAAGACTAGTGAGAGAAATTCTTCAGGACTGCTTAATTGTGTTACAGAGAATCTGAACCAGCCACTCACTTCAAGCTACTACTTTTTGCTGAATAATTTCACATGCAAGTAATTTTAAATGTGACCTCCAGTCTCCCAAAGTACCCCAGTCTCTTCTGCTTTTGTATTACAAACATCCTACTTCTTGAAGACAACACAGTTACACACTTTTTTGAACCACAATGAAAAAAAATATTAAGGCAAGCAACCTGCAAATGGAGCTACTTTGTCACCAGAGGAAGCCTGCACAAAATCTGTAGATCTGATCATTTCAGATGTGAGGTGGTTGTTTATTCACAGAGTCTAAGGACTGGCAGTGGTAGAAATTGGAAGTGCCAGTTTTTCTTTCCAAATGTGCCTTTAATGTGCAGCGTGCTTCTGTATATAGAAGACATTAGCATGCATGTAGCCTCAAGAAAACAGTATAGGGGGAGCTGGGATATTCACTGCAAATTATTTCCTAACACTACAAAGGTCTGGGATTTTTTTGGCACCGAAGTATTGCTATGCAACCCTGTGATTTGCCTTTTCCCCTCAGTGATTCAAAGTGACAGACTTTTAAACAGAATTACATCCCCGTAAGCAGTCTCCCGTGCTCTGGAGATGGGCAGGATGGCACAGACAATAAGGAAACATGACTGGAATACAGATACTACTGTCCTTGCTGTTTGGCTTCCACACACAGATAGGTGTTCAGCTTTTTTCCAGCAATGAAAGAACATTGTGTGCTCTCGATGCACTTTATTTCTGAAGCAAAACAGTATGTTTTTGAGTATGCAACAAAAACAGGGAAAAGGCTTAGAAAGGAAAATCTGAATAGGCTATTTCTTCTCAAAGGATGAAGTTTTCTGTTCTTGTGAGATTGGACCTTTAAGGCAGCTCAGCTCTTTCACAAGCCCATTGTTGCTATGCAAGAATCCTCCCATTATGGGCAAGTATTATTCTATCCAGTCTCATTCTGTACTCCTCTGCGGTGAATTCATAAATGAGAAGCAATATAGCAATATGATTTTTGTAAGGAGCTTTCACAGAATCACAGAATCACCCGGGTTGGAAGGGACCTCAAGGATCATGTAGTTCCAACCCCCCTGCCTAGCAGGGCAACCAAACGTACACATTCAGATCAGGTTGCCCAGGACCCCGTCCAACCTGGCCTTGAACACATCCGAGGACGGGGCATCCACAACCTCCCTGGGCAGCCCGTTCCAGGGCCTAACCACTCTCCTTGTAAATAACTTCCCCCTAACATCCAACCTAAATCTTCCCTCCCTCAACTTGGATCCATTTCCATTAGTCCTGCTGTTGTCAGCCCTTTTGAAGAGTTTACTCCCCCCCTGGGTGTAGGTTCCCTTCAGGTATTGATAGGCTGCAATGAGGTCACCCCGCAGACTTCTCTTCTCCAGGCTGAACAAGCCCAGCTCCCTCAGCCTGTCCTCATGGGGGAGGTGCTCCAGCCCCCTGATCATCTTAGTCGCCCTCCTCTGGACCCTTTCCAAAATCTCAATGTCTTTCTTGTACTGAGGGCTCCACACCTGGACACAGTACTCCAGATGGGGCCTCACAAGAGCAGAGTAGAGAGGGACAATCACCTCCCTGTCCCTGCTGACCACCCCTCTCCTGATGGAGCCCAGGATCCCATTTGCCTTTTGAGCTGCCAGTGCGCACTGCTGGCTCATGTTAAGCTTTCAGAATAGAAAGTCCTACTGTCACCACATGACTGCAATAGAATGAAAACATCAAACTCTTTTTGAGCATCAAACCTTCTGGAGGGGCAGAAAGATTTAGGTTAACACATAGCCTGGGACCATAGACACCTCTCTGCAAAATCAGTGTGTCTATAGGGAAGATAACTTGGTTGTTTTGTGTCCTTTACAGATAAAAACACTTTTCATGGCTACGAGAAGGATGAAATAGTTAAGCTTTCAGATGCCCAGAAGCCCATGTGTGACATTCATTGACATTCCATATTAAAGAACTGCTGAATGTTTGGTGTCTTTTGGGGTGTTTGTTCCATGCCCTCTATATACATATAGAACCAGAAAAAAATCCTGGTATCAAATTATGCACTGATATAGGTTCATCTGCTTCTCTGACAGGACTGGCCATTTATAAATTTATGAGACAATCAATTTCAAGCCTTAAATCTTTTCCTACCTTGCTTCCTGATCTAGGATGTTACAGACTTTCCACAATGCCAGCCAACTGAGTGAGAAGTGTGGAGTGAGTTCAACACAGAGAATTTGTAATTAGTCTCTGTGGCTCTATTGCCAACAAGGCTTTAATCATCAAAGATTCTTTCTGAAGAAATTTGGATTTTACCTTTGGTGCACAAGATGAAAGATCTTCTTGCACTCATAAAATTTATAAGATTGTATTATTAATTTATTTCCAGTTTCTTAAAATTTTTCCATTGTCAAGGAGTTGACTAGATCAATCTATGCCCATGAGAGGGGGGCAGTAGACCGCTAGCCTCCCCCTCCTCCCTGTCCCACTGGCCCCACAAAATGAGAAGGAAAAGGGATAGGGAGATGGGGAGATGGAAGCTGGGCTCAAGGAAGGAAAAAAAAAACCCACAAAAAACAGTGGCAACGATCTATGGAGGAAACTTATTTTACTGACTGTGATATCAGAATGCAAAATAACACAATATAATCCAACCTAATTGAAATTGAGACTAATAAATCAAATAAGATAGGAGAGAGTTCCTGAGACCGAGTCAAACCTGAAAAGCTTGGAACGGATAGGAAAGCACTCTCCAGCACCCACTGCAAGGCAGTAAGAGACCACCTCACCCAGAAGAGCCAGATCCCATGACTTCTGTAATGTACAGGGACCAGTATCTGGAATTGGAGCATTAACACTTTAACTCCCAGTGCACTACATGATATTATGATGTGGAATACCAAAAATCGGAAAACACAAAACCATGACATTCATGATTCAAATGTGAACTCACCTATGGTTAAACACACTGTGGCTTGTACTGCAATAGCGTGGAAAGATCACTAGTGAAAAAAGAAAAGGGGCAGGATGGATGCTTTTGACACCACAGCACCTTCCATGAGGAGAGGATTAACAGAAATCTCTGAGGTATGTTTGTCTTTGTATGGAGAGTGTGAAGCCAGGCTCCTAGGCTTGGATCTGACTAAAGACGTTGGTCCAATCATAGAATCACTCAGGATGGAAAAGACCTTAAAGATCATTGAGTCCAACCATGACCTCACCATACTACCCTGACTCCAACAAGCCTCTGCTAAATCATGTCCCTGAGCACCACATCCAAATGGATTTTAAACACATTCAGGGATGGTGACTCAACCACCTCCCTGGGGAGCCTATTCCAGTGCTTCACAACCCTTTCTGTAAAGTTCTTCCAACCTAAACTTATGCTAGCACAACTTGAGGCCATTTCCCCTCATCCTGTCACCTGTCACCGATGAGACATGGTCACAATTCTGAGGGCCTTGGTCCTCCAGAGCTGAATCCAGGAATAAGTGAGCTTTTGTCATTGGGCACCTTCCAAAGGAACCCCAAAAGGCCAGTTTGTTTGATCCAGGAGCTCTCTAAAAATTTCATGAATCAAATGTTGAGCCTGATCTCAGGCCTGTGAAAAAGTAAGAAGAGCATATGCCTAAATTTATTTTATGTGGTACATACAGCTCAAGATCAACTCCTTTTGTATTGCTCTTGGAGGACATAAAGACTTCATGAACAACAGTCTTACTTAGGCTAAAGACTAGGCAGATCACCTGTCTCCAAAAACTCCTGGACAGGTCTCCATAAACAGATGTTGCACACAATTCAAGAATTCTTGGCTAAGTTTTCGCTGTTCTTAGCATACATTTCCCTTCTTGCTATAAATTTAATGACTAACTGAAGATAAGGTAAAAAAGGAGTGGAAGCGAGCTAGAATCTAGGATTTCTCTTTGTAAATAAGTGGACCACAAGCCATGCTCTCCTTGACTCATAGAACTCAGAGAACAAAGAGAGTGAGATTCATTCTGTCTAAAACTTGAACATCTGAACTTGACCTCAGAAACTTTCAGTTACGAAAAAATAGGTGCTCTTAAAATTGAATTGTTTGCTTTTTCTCTCACTCGATACTGGCAGCAGCAGCCAGTAGAGCTCCTATTTAACTCTTACAGGAAAGCTTCTGTCCCAGTTCGGGAGTTTCAGTCTAGGTCAAGTGAGAAGACACCTATTTCTTCAGCCTGCTTAAGGACAGAATGTGGACACATAAATAATTCAAGGCTTCCAAGGAATTACTAAGCTATTTTATCAGAGTAAAGCGGCACTAAATTTGAGGAGGTAACCTGCAAATTACAATTTTAAACTACAACTAAAATCTGAAAATAAGCACAATTTTTTTTTAAAAATGCCCCAGTACTGAGTTGCGGTTTGGTTTACCATGTTCCATTAAATGACTCTTAGTCATCGGATCTTCATTTTTTCTCTAAGTCTCTGAGGCACAAATCCAGACAGACCATGTTCACATCAGTTCTCCCTTTCAAAAATTATGCTAAGAAGATCAAGATAGTCATTTACAAATGCCTCAAGCAAACAGAACATATGAGGAATTTATTTCCAAGACAAACAGGAAATCATAAATAATCAGAATCTCACTTTCTTGCACTTAAATAGAGACAAGTCAAAGATGTGACTCTCCAGGTAGTGATGTCTAAAATACCCTTTAAAAATAAATAGAAGGTTTCTACTAACTTATTCCATTTTCCTCAAGCTGCTAAGCTGGGATTATGTTATTGTTTCTTCTGCAGCTGCTTTCCCCATGGTGAATTTCTCCTTGAAGATTTCCTTTTTCCTGCATATCTTCTATCATTCGTATTTCATTGTCTCACTTTCTGTTTGAAATTATCCTATTTCTTGTTATTTTTCTTAGAAGGTTTATTCCACTTCTGCCTCTCCTTTCTGTTCTTCCTTTTTCCGCTTTGCTATTGTAATCTTGCCCTTGGTAAACTCCTACTACCAAAGCTCAGATGGACAAGATCTCCCACTGGGAAACTGCAAACACACTTTCTATTGTCCATTAACACTATGGTGAATGATAGAGTTACTGAAGTTCAGAGGACAGTTTCTCTAGGACCCTAAAATTTAGAAGCAAACTGGATGAGTGAGATTAACATTTATCCTTTTCAGTTTCCTTGTGGTTTAATCCCTTCACTCTACACTGTTTAGCTGTATCCTCTGGCTTCTTCTGGATCTTTTTTTCCAATAGTTTTTTCCTCCCTTTTAAGACTGAACAAGTGGCAAAGACCCTCTCAAACATTATGGGTTTTAATGCCCCACATCAACATGAAACTTGTTCTTTCTTATGAAGCATATCTGGTTGAGTGCTTCATCTCTGGCCCTACCAAATACCAAGACACTGTAAGGAGGGCAGAGTCTGCACTCTGTGCTACTCTTCCTGCATTCATTATGAGCATCTCCTAATCTTCCTATATTCACAGAAAAGTCAGGTGCAGAAGTGAAACATTTATGTAAACAACCTGCTCCTGCAGTTTTTCCTAAATGCTACCTATTTTGCCCAGTCTTAAGAAAGACTCAAACACCCATGTCCACTCCCAAGGACATTTTTGCGCTGTCAGCTTCTACCTTTATGTCTACAGACACGTTTTTTCCTCCAACATCCAATAACAGCAAAAGTTAAAATGGTAAAGGTTGTCTCCAAAATAAAATATCCTCCTGCATGAACTCATATGACCTGTTCTGACAAGCAGAAGCCCATCACTCATTGCTCTTGTCTGTGTACATAAACCTGCTGAAGGTGAGCAGGGACACCAGCAGCTTCTGGACAGCCCAAGCTTCCCAGAATGCTTGCTGGCAGCACTGTGCTCACCGTTATCTGTGCCTCATCTGAGAATACATCATTAAGAAAAACAATCTACCATGTATCAGGAAGTGTGGGAGGAGAAGTATTTTTAAATAAAATTAGTCAAAAAAAGTCCTCAGAAGTGTTAGGCTGAAGTTAGTAGGAAAGCTGGTAACCATGGGAGGTTTCCCCAGCTCTTGGAAGAGAGAGAATCAGGCTTGTGAAGCACTGTGTATGTCAGCCTGGGAGCTACCAGTCCCCAGAGAATCAGTACCACAGTGATCAGCCCAAATCCACAAAAATCAGTGTTGTGCAGACATGAATTTAAAGCGCTGAAAACAAGAAAGTGAACTCAATTACTGCTTGAAGGAATGAAGGAAGGTTAATCCAGACAATTACTCATTACTGCACATAGATGCATGCAGGCATGAGAAAATGAGGAATCACCACAGAGAAAGAAGGACTGGACTGCCCATTTGAGAGCAGATTTTTGTAATGCCAGAGACCTAGTTCTCTTAGAAAGAGACAAGCTCCTGAGCAGGCAGAAGGGAATTCCTCATTCCTCACACTGCACTGCAGCACAAGCCCATGCTGTGGTCTTAAGCTAGAGAGTCTTAATTGCTTCCTGAATTACACTTATTATAAAAGCCCTGATTCATTTCTCCTTTGTGTTGCAATTCAAGTCAGTGCATAGTTTTTGCTAGTGGCAGGCTCGCCTGGGGCTGTCAGACCTAAAACCCTTCTACAGTCTTTGTAGCTAGCCAGCATTCACCGGAACACAAAGCACACTCTCCAGAAATCCATGATGCACCAAGGGAATTTATTTCTGCAACAATCCATTCTGGTCACCACACTCATGTCCACTACTTTCTATATAGCTGTCCTTGTCTAATGGGGATCCTATTTTAAAAATGATTCAATTATTTCTTTAATCCCTCTAATCCATGAAAATTATTTCTGAGCCCAGCCCTGGATGGTAAGAAAATTTCTCTTGATGTTCCACCTAATTTATTCATCACTGGATTATTCCTCTTTGTGTCATCCCTCTCTCTGAGCTTTATCAGTGTTTTCTTTCTCAGTGTTTGCAGATAACTAGCACCTCTCTAGAGAGAACCAAAACTGGACTGCTTTAAAGAGAGAGTGCTGAACATGGGATATATTTGGGCATTTAATATCTGGGTCTTACCTTACGTAGGTACTGTTTGCAACTGCATCTGTCCCATATTCTCTTGGAGGAGAGACATCTGGGAAGGCTGGAGAGTTAGGCAGAGAGAAATGTTATGAGGTTCTACAAGGGCAAATGTAGTCCTACACTGGGGGAGGAATAACTGCATGCATCAATACAGGTAAGGGGCTGAGCTCCTGGAAAGGAGCTCTGAAGAGAAGGACCTGGGTGTCCTGGTGGACAACAGATTGGCCAGGAGCTGGCAGTGTGCCCTTGTGGTCAAGAAGGCCAATGGCATCCTAGGGTGCATTAATAAGAGCATGCCCAGAAGGTTGAGAGTTGATTCTGCCCCGCTACTCTGCCCTGGTGAGGCCACATGTGAAGTCCTACTTCCAGTTCTGTGCTCCTCGGTTCAAGAAAGACAGAGAAATACTGGGGAGTTTCTGGGAAGGCTGCAAAGATGAGTAGGGGCCTGGAGCAACTCCCTTGTGAGGAAAGGCTGAGAGACCTGGGGCTGTTCAGTCTGGAGAAGGCTGAGAGGAAATCTTATCAGTGCTTATAAATATCTAAAGTGCAGGTGACAAGTGGATGGGGCCAGGCTCTTTTCAACAATGCCCAGTGATAGAACAAGGGGAAATAGGAACAAACTGGAACACAGGAAATTCTGTACAAGCATGAGAAAGAGCTTCTTTCCTTGAGGGTGACAGAACACTGGAGCAGGCTGCCCAGGGAAGCTCTGGAATCTCCTTCTCTTGCAGATATTCAAAACCTTTTTGGACCCTTTCCTGTGCAATTGGCTTAGGGAAACCTGCTTTAGCAGGGGATTGGACTAGGTGATCTCCAGAGGCCCCTTCCACCCCCTGTAATTCTGTGGCTCTATGAGATCAAAGGATAAATATGCAAATGTATGCACAAAAGTGCATACCAGCCATTGTCTGCAACAGCATAGCTTTCATTTTAAAATTATACCTCTGCTCAATGTTCTTCTGTCTCTTTGGAGGAGCTCAGTTTATTATTGGTTTTCTTTTTCATGTCCTACCTAAGAATTTATGATGCCCAGGACAGGCATCTGCTCTTTGGCCCTCCACCAGCTTGTGCCCTGGGCTGCTTTCCCAACAGGTGAGCAAAGTATCTCAGAGCTATACCAGTGCTGTGTTCTCCAAATAGGCATTCCCCATTCTTTTCTCTAATGAATATGAATCAGCAAGGTTCCAATTTAAAACAAGCCAAAACTCTAAAGCAGAAGAGGAATTAATACTGTAATATCAAAATATCCCAACAAAAATTTCTTGCTCAGCACTTGCCTGACCTTAGGAGAACCTGAATTCACTGAACTCACCTGAACTCATCCTGTCTCTTCTGCAGTTCCTTCAAGTGCCCCAAAAATTGCTGCTGTGCACTATGGAGATCTCCTGCACCTGAACAGTTGATGCTTTTCTCCTGTACTATCTATTTTCTGCCAGAAGCAGTCAGACCCATGCTTAAACCTTATCAAGATCTGAGCCCCATTCTGATTCCTTTTAACACTCAGTAGTAGGGCTGTGACTCCACCTAAGACACTGGGAGCCATTGGCCTTGTCAAACACTACATTCAGTGCTTGTTCAGTGCTAGGGCAGTGAGTGTGGTCCTTCCTCTACAGGTTCCCCCCAGTTCACCTACCTCCTTCTCAAGCTTCCTCCTTCCCAGCCAGTGCAGCTGCTCTGTCAGGCTGCAGCAGGAGGCTGATCCTGCAGAATAAAAGCAAGCTGGAAACCCCATGCTTCTACAGCCCCATGAAAGCACGCTCATACACAGCAGGGAGGGGCAGCCCTGCTGCACTGTGGACAAGGGATCCACTTCAACTCATGCTCAATTTAGACGCTTGCATTGCTGCTTCTAAGAGCACTTGCATGCTATATTACCCACAGCCATTGTCTTATAACGTCTATAAGGGAGCTCTTTAATTTCTGTTTCATCTCAAGCAGCACCCAGGCCACCAAAATCCCATGAAAACACATTGCAGTACTCAGTTTCCTTCATGCATTTCTCTTTGCCTCCTGGGATCTAAATCCCTGACCTTCCTTGCCAAAACCCTCAGGCCCAGTGGTGTCAGTCACCCTTCTCTCCAGCTATCTAATGGACTGCCATAACAAAGTTAAGCTGACAGCAATTACTCTCAGGATCACTACTTTTTTTTTTTTTTAGACCCGTGGAAGAGTTTATGAGCTGCAAGGCTGCCATTTTCCCCACAGCTATACCATCTGGTCTAGTGAGTGATGCAGACCTTGTCTCGCTCATGTTCAGAAGGCACTGACAGCTACAATACAGGCTCGTCTAAAGTACACAAGTAATTGTCAACTGTGTTTAGTAACTTTGTATGAGTTTTGGAGAAGGTAGATGGAAAATATGGAACAGGAAATTATTGTTGTGACTAGAAACTCAGAGCTGAAAGGCAGGCAGCTGTAGGTAATCAGGATGGAAAGCTACTGCTGTGCCATTTTAGAATTGGCAATTTGCAATCGAGAGATACATTTTTCTATCCTGCCAGCTGGAGCCTCTTGGCAAAGTGGCTATGTTTTTTGAAACTAAACAAATTAATCTTTCTTATTTTTCCCCAGAGTTTTGGGTTTTACCTCAAGAGTTTTGATCTAAATCTTTCTCTTACATCTGACTAACAAAAGACTTATTAAAAATGAAAGAGAACACAAGAAAAATAGGAAGAAATACAAGCATTCCTCTGTATTCAGCACATCAACTGCATTTTGAACATATGAAATCTGAGTCGTTCTGATTTTCCTTATTTTCCATTAATGAAAATAAACAATTTTACATCAACACAGTTGATCGACTCCAGTTTACATTCCTATGAAGAAGTGCAGAGCTTTGATTTGTCTCGTCACACCGTATATAATCAAGTAATAGAAAAAATAGTTATCTTATTTGTAATACTCTGACAAAGGTCTTCTCCAAAAAACATCTTTTATTTTTAGTGAGTTTTGATACATGGTTTGAACTTACAACATATGATTGTTAAGCAGCATAGGCTTATTTTTGATTGTCCGTTTTAAAATATAATGTGATGTCACTATTGTTTTTCTCAGTAGATTATGTAGACAAAATAATTTTCTGATTAAGATGTGTTGAACAAAAAGTCTTAATGTTTGAATATATATTTCCCTTGGTGTTGGTGTCTATGAGAAACTCTTTCAGACATGGAAATCCTTTGCCTTTACTACAGATAAATACTAGTCTTCACCTCATGCTCTGTATGGTACCAGCTGGGTGTGATTTCACAACCTTTTTGTCACCTGTACCACCAGACTTTAGCCCTGAGTCTCTAAAGCACATGCTAAAATTTGGAGGAGCATGTTTAAAAGCAATTTCCTTACTACACCACTATGTTCAAACACATGCTTTTATACTAATGTAGTTTCCTGAATGGATGTGATGAGTAGTCTGACTGCAATGTCTCAAAACATCTGTTCTCAGGAGAATTAGGTCATGTAGGTTTATAGAGCTTAAGGGAAAGGAAAAAATTACAAATGTAGTCTAACCTATTACCCAGATCTGATGTTTGCTTTAGAAGAATGCAGGATACACAGGACTTAATGGGATCAGAACCTTTCTAAAAGTACTCTGGGGATACTTAAGTGTCAAGATTGTTCAGATGACCATGGAGATCTTTCCTGACCTCTGAGCCTTTGAAAAATAACAAAAATGAGTCTGCATGAATTTGCCAATGAATTAAGAGGTTGGCACTGCACCCAGAATTTGACTATTCCAACTGTACTGAACACAGTAGTGACCTTGTGTTACCAGCTATTGTGAAATGGAGTTTGGACAATCATGGAAACTATGAATCTCTCAAGTTAAGAGGGGGTAAGTCATACAGCTGAGACTGAATTTCCCAAGTCCTGTGACCTGTAAGGCTGCACTTCAAGGACCTCTTCAAAACTGATATGAAGAGCTTTTTCTGAATAAGATTTGGATACCTGTTCTTCCCTTTTTTGCTCTGTTCAGTTGCAAGCACGTTTTCCCATATGTTTCCTTCTCTTATTCTCATGTAGCCATCATAACTGAAAATAGTGAAGAGAGAGAAGAAAAAAACCCCACATGTGCTGTATCTTTCCATACGATCCAGGGGGGAGAGAGGGAGTTACAGTGTCATGATCAGAGCTGTCATGCCAAGTTGATGGGTGGAAAAACAACTTGTTTCCATCAGCTTTGGGAGGCATCTTCCACAAGCACAGAGGAGCAAAGAAGCTGGTTATGAAAGAGAGATGAAAAGCAAAGATGGGGAATTAGATTAGAAAGGAGATCTCCGAGATCCGAATTTGCTTCTCAAAATCATTGCTAGGGCCAGAGTTTGTAGCCAAGCTGCTGAAGCTTCAGTGCTGTGCTGAAGTGTTGTGTAATTGAGATCACTTCACCTCACAGGTGCAGAGAAATGTGCATTTACACAGCAAATCCTGCTGGGATGAGAGAAATGTCTTCAGGGAAATTCTGTCAGAGTGAGAAATAAGAGAAGTAATCATAAAAATGAATAAAATGGCTGATTTAGTGAAATTATTTATTTTCCAGATAAGGCAGGACTATTCCTTTATCTATGGCTTTAATTGCTGAACTATGGCATATGATGCTCAATCCCCGTTGCACCTCCTGAATCAACAGCTCCAAAACCCGCTCAAGCATTCTTTAGTGCAGATTTAGGGCTTTAACTGTGGAAATAAATCATGATAAAAGAAGTGTTCTGAGTTCTATGAGACCATACATCTTGAAACAAATAAAGTGGGTTGTATTTATTGGGCTTTATGGGCCTGAAAAAAGCTTAAAGCTCTACTGAAGTGTTTTAGGCAAGAAAGTTTGTATGGCTTGGGGTGTAGGAACAGAGAAAAAATAGACTGACTAGTGTGGTTATACTACCTATGTATGCCAAAAATAGCCTTTCAGGTCCTGAAGGCAGGAAGCCGAAAAATTGTACCAGGTTCATAAAGAGACAATAAAATGATTATAAGATAATGTATAAAGCATGATTTCTAATGAAAGATTCAAGGAGCTTAATCGTTTGATTATCAAAAAATGCCACAAGATGACTTCTTCCCTCTCAAGCCATCTCCACAGGGATGAGAATATAGGTTGAGATGAGAATACAGCCCAGCAAGTGAAAGTGTGAGTGGATTAAATAAATAGCTGAAAAGCTACCTCTGCCCAGATGTGAAATAAAGCTCAAGTTTTTAAACTGGGCACAATTTATGACTGGAAAAACATACCCAAGGTGATATATTTCACTGGAAACCTTCAAACACTTTTGACTAGAAGAGATGACCCAAATCAGAATTAGCAGATCTTTGTCTCAATGAAGATCACAACAGAAGATTGCTATTGTACCTTTTGAGCTACGAAACTATGGAAGAAACAGTCCTAGAAATGAAAACCTATATTCTTAGGCAGTTAGGTTCCAATTAAAGCTGCCTGAGCCAACAAGATTTCGACAATTTACAGGTGCTAGGTGTTTACTTCAGACCACTTGTCTATTTTCTATCTGTGGTCAGCCACAAAGATGGCATCTCTAGCACGTGTCTCATTTAACACTTAAACAGATCAGAGGAATTGTCCCTTAGAAGTATTACATTCAATATAAACAGAGATGGAGCCTAACTGTCTGGCTGTCTATCCTGCTTTTAGATGATTTAGTGTAAGTGAAATGAATGCTACGCTCTTCTCTCAATATACTTGTACGAGAGGAATTTTTAGATTGCACATTTTCTTAGATTAATCTCTTCGAGACAAAGAGAGAGCTTTAATACATCAATAGAAGCATGAAGGTGCTTTCACTCTAGAGATAATGTTCCAAGGCATTATCAAATTTAAATGATACAAGGTTTTTATAGCTTATTCTGCTATTAAGTGACATGTGACTCTATCACTCCAGTGACTCTGGGGTGTCTCATTAACTTCAGCAGAGATGTACAGCGCAGCTGAGGGAAAAGTTCTCTGTAAATATTTTACATGAACTTTATTGAACGTAGTTTGGGTTTTCTTCTGAAGCACTGAGACTGACTTCAATAGAAGATTTCCCTGGGAAAATAATGAACTATTTGGGCAATTCTCAAAAATAATGTTTTACACTTTTGTTCTTATTAATGATGCCTTAGACACATCATACATATTTAACATATGCAGGTCAGTATGGACTACCATGAGTTCCATAGACACGGCAAGCTGAAACTAGTTTTGTTAGTGGTTTCAGAAAAGGGAAGATAAATATATAAAATGAATCTGCTTTGTAGTGAAGGTACTTGAAGTCTTATCGAGACTTTCAAGCTGTGAAAAGATAGAAAGTGGGCTGTTTCCTGTTTTATACTCCTTAGGAAAGGAGTAGCCTGCTTACCATCATAATGTTGTTTGCTTTGCATTCTATATGTAAAATGGTGAACAGGTAAAATATCACTCAAGAGATGATACAGCCTTTTTTTTTTTTCCTCCTGGGATTAAGTCATCTTTCACTTTAAAGTGATTGGTTTCAATCTGCATGGCTTTTGTCAAAATACATAAAGGTCACTGCTATCTTTTGATTCTTCTGTGGCTCTTAAGTGCTTGTGAGAAAGGAATTCTTGGCTTGGCTCCATTTCCAAAAAGAGAGATGCTAACAAGCATTGATGGGTGCAATACGGAAGCTAACAACTACACAGATCTGGAAACAGCACACTTGGCTGCTGCTATGTTTTCTTCTTGGCACTGCTCAAGACTACTTTGCAGGCAAGCTAAGAGAAATGTGCTAAATCCCAAGTCTGCTCTAGTGTCTCAATAGACAAGGATTCTGCTAGTTGTGAGTCCCATACCGACATCTTTGCTGACTTTTTAATAATATCAGTGACAATGTGTTTCAATTCTGCACACTCATCATCTTCAAATTGTTTCACCCTTCTCAGAAATCTGGTATTTGCTCATCTATGGTTTTTATTTAAAAGACTTTACATGTGATGTGGAATATTGTTTTGTTAAGCCCTCAAATAGACATGTCAGGGATACTCTTCAAAATATAAATTAGTACTTCTACATATTTTTTGAACCTACAGAGTTTCTCTCTCAATACTTTGTCTCCTGTACCCAGGGTGCCTCACAGCTACTTCAGTGTATTGCTGAAGCACAGTTTTGTTTTAAGAAGGAATACAATTACCTTCAGTTATTCTTAAAATGTCTTATTGTCTTGCCTGGCCTTATATTGTGCAATTCACATTTTGCATTGACCTCTTCTGCTGATGCAGATTAGTCAATTCCCTCAACCTCCAACACTTCAAAATCATATCTCAGGGAACTCAGATATTTATCCATGTCTTATCTGTGACAGATTTCATGTTAATTTTACTGGGATCTGATTTTGTCTTTCTGTGGTGACAGCATAGACCATGTCATGGAATGAGCAAGGACATTCTAATGCCTGAACTGTACAAAAGGCAAAGTTTGCATGATCATAGTTTATTTAGGATGAGGACTTAATTAAATATCTGCCATGTATTTTTGTATTTAGCACTACTATCACTGTGCATTTGGAAGATGCAATAGTAATTTTGAGGGCAAGCAATAGGGTTCCTTTTTTATATGGTATACCATAGCAATTCTGCAAAAACTGAACAATAATTTTTAAATATTTACAAAACATTGTGGAAGTGTGGCTAGAGGTACTACATTTAGGGCTTCAATCAATTTTGAACTTGAAGCAAAGATTCATCTACCTTGTTTTGTGTGAATAACAGCACTTATTCTTTCAGTACATAGTTTCCCCACAGTTTGCAGATGAACTAGTTAATTGACATAAAAGTTAACACATTTATTACCTATGCAGGTTCACTCTTTAAGTAACGTTGTTTAAATAGCATCAGTACAGGTTAGGGGCTGAGCTGCTGGAGAGGAGCTCTGCAGAGAGGGATCTGGGTGTCCTGGTGGGGCAGCAGGTTGGCCATGAGCCAGCAGTGTGCCCTTGTGGCCAAGAAGGTTAGTGGTATCCCAGGGTGCATTAAAAAGCACATGGCCAGCAGGTCAAGGAAAGTGATCCTCCCTCTCCCTCCATGGTGAGACTACATCTGGATTTTTGAATTATACATTATTTTGAGTGAGTACTGATATGGAAATATCCATTCTAAAAGTGTGAGCAATGGGCCACCTTCATACAAGTAGAAATAAGTGCTCTCGCTTTGGACCTGAGGGAAATCTATGTATGACTTGTATGTGACTGACCTACTTTGCTTAGAAGCCTACCTGGCCTCTTTGCCTTTTGAGGAAAAGAGATGTCCTTTCATTATCTTCAGTTATCAGATCTATGTGTTCCAATATGTAATTACTCTCACAGGAAAATGATCTATTTTCCTCTTGTAAGGTTAGTTTGTCCAACTTCAGTTAACAGTTATTGAAGTCTGATTTACCTTTCTTTGCAAGATTGGAAAGTTCTCAGGTTGGGTTTTGTTTGTGTTTGTTGCATATATATACACATCTCCCATAAGGACAGAAGCCATCTCTAAGCCTTATCTTCTTTGAAACCAGTCTTCAAAAATTCCATGCTCTTGAAATGTGAAGTGTCAAGGAATTCTTAGCTTTGCTGTACGCAGTGGTAAAATCATTGTCTTGCTTCTATATGCTATGTATATATACGTGTTTATCCCTAAATAGATATGCGAAGGATTAAGTTGGATTTTTCCAGATGTCAAACGGGAGGACTCATAGTGACATGCAAGGCTTTATAACAACACTGGATTTTGCTCAAGACAAGCTTATATGCCTGTATGACACTGCAAAGTAGACACAGTTCACCACTTCTTAAGATAATGCTTTTACAATTAGCTCAACTACAACTTCATGGCGCTGCACTGTTCTAGAAATCTCTGATTTTAGGGCTTAGTTTTCCCTCTTTCAGGCACAATCTGTAATCTGTATTCCTGTATTCAGTATATATATCTGTATTCGGTTCACACAAATCGTTTTCAATGCCATTAAAACAGATTTCATGGGACTGAAACCACTAACAGAGTGGTTCAGAGTACACTGAAAGAGTGGCTAATTCCCTTTAGTATTTGCTATTTTACCATTCCTTATGCTACTCTGTTCTTCACAGAGAGGGTGATGAGGTCCTGCCCAGAGAGGCTGTGAATACTCGGTCTCTGGAGGTGCACAAGACCAGGTCAGATGGGGCCCTGGGCAACCTGGTCTAGCACCAAATCTGGAGATTGGTGGTCCTGCCTGTGGCAGTGGGGTTGGAACTTGATGATCCTTGGGATGCCTTCCAACCCAAGCCATTTTATGATTCTATGAAACTGGTTGTTTAAATATTGTGTAGCTTTGATAGAGTTAATCTTGAAGGTAATTTGGTTCTGTCTAATTTGAGTAATCCTAGACATACTTCTAGCAGCAGTGATGCTCTGTGGGAATGCTATGGCAACATGAAAACGTTGGCTGTCTAGCAGGCTTAGTGCATCCTGTGCACAATCCGTGAATAAACAGAGGATTTTAGTTCCCAGGGTGTCAGTCTGGCACATTTCACAAACACTACATTCAGTTACCAAAAAAAGTCAGCCAGTCATACGGAGAAAGTTCTATAGTGAGTGAGTGATAAACTTCCTGCTGCTAACCCACGTCCACACTAACTCTAAGGAGACAGAAATAAATCATGCATTACTTATTTCAGAGGGGAAATATGCTCTCCTTCAGATTTTTATTGTTTTCATTCTTATCTGCTCTTCCTTGTTCATACTATTTTTTGTCTTGGCATCTGCTTGCTATTCTATGGGCATGTCAGTATGCTTTCTTTCTGTCAGATGTGTTTTCTCTCTAAACCAAAGACTGGAGATATGGTCAGTGAAACACCAGGTCTGAGCAAAAATAGCGCAAAGGGGATATTATTTTGGGGTTCAGTGCATAGAAACACATTTATATTGTTTATAATCCACTGCAAATGGGAGCACAACAGTATTTTTGCATTTAGTTCTGTCATTCAGTGAATATAAGCTTTACATCCACCTATTGCTTTCCATCACTGTGTGTATCTTAAAAAAGGAAACGTGATGGAATTTATAGGATTGTGCTGCTTTTCCAGACAATATCTAAAATTAATGACATGGGAGAAGGCTGTTAACAGCAAGAGTTCAGGCTCCCTAGTCACAGAGTCCATACATGGTTGGAAAGTTTCTTCTGCTGAGGAGAGAAATTTGGGGGCAACTTCTAAACTTGACAGGAAGTTATTCCAATACTTTATCACATTCATGGTTAAAATGTTGAGAATCCAGTTCTTTTAGTTATTTGAGCTTGTAAAATCTCAAACTGTATTCACATATCAGTTTTGTTCCTCACTTCATAGATGTGAACATCCTTCTTGAATGGCATATACAGGTAGAACTGAACTCACTGTTCAAAATAAGCAGTATCTGAGCTCTCTATCACCCAGAAAAGAAATTTGGGGTTTATCAAATATAGCTCCATAAAAAATATCAGTTCCATTCTCAGTAACAGTAAAAAAAAAAAAACACAAAACAATTATCTGTTAGGAATTCTTAGGAGAGAGATGCATAATTAAATGAAAAATATCCTGTCACTTCTGTGTAAGTAACTCAAGTGGGTAAGCATGGACTACTTTTCAGTACGGAATAGAAACAACCTAAAGAAGACACTGGAAGTCTCAAACTCCAAAACCCTTAACAACACAGATGAAGTGGACAGCACTGTTCGATGTCTTTTGCAAATCACCAACTTTAGTCTTGAAACTCATATGAACCAGGTTTAATACAAACCAAAGGAAATGACTCTTCATCTAACAAGGAATAGATGAGTGAACCTCCTTGCAAAAGAAAAGGCAAGAAACAAGTTTACATAGGCTCAGGAGAAATTGAGACAAGTAATCTATGCCCACTGCAGAGACAACAAGCTAACTGCACCCTCTGCCACAATGCATGCCAGCATTTTGACATTTGATCCCTTCCTCGTTCTTCAGGTTCTTATTTAAACCTTATCTGAAAACATTTAAATTCCACATCCTGTCTTAAGACCATATTTTTCTAGATTTTACTTTTTTTGTTGTTGTTGTTCTCATTTTTACTTAAAACCTCTGGATAAATTTTGACATATAAAACTAATGTTATAATAGAAACAATATAATTATAATGAATGCCAAATGTCTGAATTAGAATGAACTGACATTCAGTATAAAGAGTCTTAAAGATTAATGAAGCTTAAGGAAAGAAGCTGCAAGTTTTAAAACTGATTATGAAAGAGTAAACTGTATGTACAAAGGTGGCTTAAGTTCAAGATGCCATAGATACAGAGTGCTCACCAGGGAAAGTATTGTCTTGTTGAACAAAAAATGAAAACTCAACTCCGCACAAGGTTAAAGATTGTATTTTAATCACGGACTGAAACATCATGATTTACAAAACTGATGGTTAGATTTAAAACCAACCACGTACATCTTTCTGTGGGAATATTCCCCCTACACCCTAGCAGACTAGGGGTTTCAGTGAAGAACAGAGCTGTTCATGTTTGCCTTTGGGACTGAACGGTGATTTCCAGGATGATGACTGATGCTGCAAGAATTCACCTTAGATGCTTGCCAATATATTTCATTTACTCAGCTGGAAGTGGCTTCTTCTAGGGAGCTCTGCTGGATTCATCAGAAATCCCAACCATCTTGCAGCTTTCTGTCCAGAGCCTTCTTTGCAGCTCCTCATCATATGCTATGTCAGCTGATTTTGTCCTTTCCTCATTGTAAAGGTAACAGCCGCCAACTCCTTCCATCTCAGGTGATACTGCTGCATAGATGGTTGTAGAGGCTCCTTCTTCTGGAGTCTGCAGAACAAACAACAAAAAACAAATTCAGGAGAGGTACAAGACTTTTGTTTTGCCATAGGGTCTTACCAGTGACAATTAGTTTCCCTCGTTTTTCAACATAACCTCAAGCTGCTAATGATGAGAATGCCATCTATCAAACCAGCAGAGTACAGGTTCATTTTTGCCATAGCACTATTTTGTTATAGCTTAAATCCACAGAACAGGTACATGAAAACTGGTCTATTTTTTCAAGACCTAGTCAGATGCAGCACACAAAATTACTGAGTTTTCACAGTTAGAGTGAATAAACCCAAAAGCAAACACAAATATTAAAATCCAAGTGCAATTACTCATTCTTTTCAAGGAAGAAAAGGTCTGTACTCTGCCTTAAGAAGATGAACACTGTGCTGTATGCACAATATGTTCACTACAACAGTATGACATGAGCAAAGTATGGTAAAAACCACAATAGCAATTTAAGCTTCGCCAGTTCAATCCAAGCAGGCAGGTAAACCATGGAATTACATTTTATACAGAGCATAATTAGAGTTCTGCAGTGTCATAAAGTAAAATAGTGAAAGATTTATGATGTCTGATATAGCATAAGTATTAAATGAACATTATCAAACAAATAGATGAGAGTGATAACTCCTTTCATCCCAAGGATATGTAAAAACATTTCTTCCCATTCTGTGTTCAGAAGGATGATGTAGCTTATCAGTGAATTGATTTCAATGGCATTTATTTTCCTTCAGTGGAGAACATATTTACAACACATTTGATGTATTTTGTTTTTATAAATCATACAGTTATGATCAGTGTCTGCTAGATAATACGGTGTCATTTTACAATCCTTGCAATATCATTCCATGAGTCATTAATAGTACCAGTGCTGTTTGCTGCTTTGTCTGCTGCACCTGACAGGATGTCTTTACGTGAAGAACTCACTTGATGAATGAGATAGTATTGAATAGGTTACTCAGTGACTAATTAAAAAAAAAAAAAAAGATCATTTGAAGCTTTTTGTGACAAAGTTCAGATAATTTTAAGAGGAAACAACCCATCTGTTTTCTCACTGCATACTAAACAGAGCACAGTTTTTCAGTAATCATTAGTTTATATGATGCATCTGGCATTTGGCCTCATTTACAGTTAAATCAGAGCCATGTCAAACAACACAGTAAGGCAAGGTTGCCCAAACAGAGACCTCCCTGGATGCCACTGGGGCACAGCACCCCCAGCACCTCTGAGGAAAGCAAGTTCCCTGCACGAAGAGAGGTACATCATTACCCAAAATGTGAACTGCTGAAGAAGAAACTAACTCTGTTGAGGCACTTCCGTGCCCAGAGCCACACTCTGTTTCAATGCACATGTCCCACGGGTTACATGCCAAGCCCTGTCCAAAGGTGTTTGAGCTGAAGGAAAAACTACTGATGCCAACAGGCTGCTAAGAAATATTAAACCACCATACGTTCCTTCAGTGGCCATATAACAGACAGTTTAGTTTCTACTATCAGTTATCACACAAACAGAGTATCTCCCATTTCAAATACCATCTAATGAAATAAAATAATGAATCATTCTATGATTCTATGATCATCTATCCAGAGAACTATTCTCTCAGCAAAATATCAGTCAGTATGTTACGAAAACAGTATGTTAGGTCCAGGTGACTTCTGAAGTTGTTTTTTTTTTAAGAAGAATGATATATTGTCAAATTCCATCTAGAGAAACCGAACATTTACAAAGTGCTTCTTTATCTCAGTTTAGTACTCTGTTGCTACTACTTCACTGTTCTTTATTATATGGAAAATAGTGCTATTCACATCCAGCAGATTATTTAAACAACATGAAGTTATATGCATGCATACATCTTTTTAGGGTTAGGATGTCTCTAAAAAGTGGCTTCTGCTTGTTGACAAAAACATACACTGGCTACTATCATAATCAGTAATGGTGAGATATAAAATATCTTAATATTGTAAAGAAGAAGAGCAAAGGTGAATATAAGCATTCTTATTTTATTTCATTTATTCTAGATGACAGAAAAAAACCCCAAAGTTTGTAACGTCCTGCTGTGCTTTAATTAAAAATCCAGTGACACAGATAAACCATTATTTCATGCAATGGTTCACTGGACATTATGTTCCTGACTTCAACAGCTCTCCAGCACAAACAAGTATAAATGTCAATGTCAATGACTTGCAAATTTTAATGACAGCAGCTCATAACCAAAATGCTTTAAAAAAAATTGTGAATGTCTGTGGGCAGAATTCTGTGATTATGGTATTATAAGCAGAGTGTCATCTGTATGTATCTTCCCATAGCGTCAGAAATACCATGTGCCCTTACTAATTCACTGGAAAGGGTCTCACAGGTTTTTCAAGACATGTAAAGATTTTAATTTTCTTTGTATGTCAGGTGAGTTCCCCACCAAAAGGTTAAATAAAGATTATATGTGGATTGAAAGTCCGTCGTCGTTTTGTTCATGCAGCTGTAGTAGATATTTACCAAACTATTTTGTACTGCAAATTCTTTCTTATTCTTCAATATAAAGAAAATACAGAGGAGTCTCAGATGATGCTGGGTCCTCAGCACAAGTAAGACACAGAGCTGTTGGTGTGTGTCCAGAGGAGGGCCATGGAGATGATCGGAGGGATGGAGAAGCATTCCTGTGAAGACAGGCTGACGGACTTGGGCTTGTTCAGCTTGGAGAAGAGAAAGCTCCAAGTAGACCTAATTGCAGCCTTCCAGTACTTAAAGGTATCTTATAAACACAACAGAGACCAACTTTTTATATGGGGAGATAGTGATAGGTAGGACAAGGGGGATCACTTTTAAACTAAAAGAGATTGGATTAGATTGGATATTAGGAGAAAAATTTTCACATATAGTATGGTGAGGCAGTGGCACAGGCTGTCCAGAGAAGCTGTGGTGCCCCATCCCTGGAGGCATTCAAGGCCAGGTTGGACAGACAACCTGAGCTGGTAGGGGGCAGCCCTACCCATGGCAGGGGACTCCCCTTCCAACCCAAGATATTTTAAGATTCTATGGAATATCAAATATGCTTACATGGACACTGCAAACAGTCTTATAAGCATAGTGATATCATCACCATCCATTAAGGTCAGCTTATGCAAGTTTTCACAAGATTTAATTTGTTTTTCATCCTGTGCACCATATCCATTATGCTGAGTATGAGGTCCAGTGCAAACTTTCAATTTACAGGGTATACAGGTACTGTTCTGGGAACCTTCTACCAGCTGTTGCTGACAGTAATTATCTAAACACATAGGGGAAAACATACTACAATATATCAAGTAATTAGTGCATACTAATTTAAGTTAGAGGAAAACAATATTTCCAGTACAAAGGGGAACATAATTGCATATGTATGATTAATTAATTGTCTTATCCCATTTTTGGAGTGCTCAATTAATGATGAAAAATTTAACGTTAACTTACTTGAAGACCTCTCTGCTGTTTTGGCATCCTTTTTATTTTAATAAAGGTAAAAAGGAAGTGGTAAAAAGGAATGGCCAGAAGTGCCCCAGACACTTTGCTGGGTGGATGACCTATCTGTTTTCAGAGGCTGGAAGGGTAACTCCACACTACCTATGTACAGCCAAGATTCTTTTCCAAAGTGTTAGATCTAGTGCACACCTACACGACAACAGAAACAAACAGAGACACACAGGTACATGCACAGGTCCTGCCTTTTTATGGGTTCCTGAGAAACTCATGGGAAGAAAGAAATGTGGAACAATGTACAGCTACTGGAGCATTTCATGTGTATCCAGACAGGGAGCAGAATTAGTTGTTCCAGCAGTGGAAGCACTACTCTTAGTTGCCAACTCTTCTGGGAACTTCATAGGTTGTATTTTATGTGATATCTCAGTAAAAGATGAACTATAAAGCTCTTGAAAAGAAAATGGAAACACAAGCAAGAGACTAGAAACACATCTAACCTATGCTTAGGTACCTTCTAGAACAGAGAACATCTGATGGAAGGCTAGAGAAATTGCCCGCTACTGGTTGAACACTATGACCTATGAAATCCAGGATGTTTTCTATGATGCCCTACACAGACAGGAAAGAGTTCCTATCTTTGTGACTATGAAGTATTACTAAAATTTTAATTTAAAAATTACTAAAATCCTTTACTTTTCTCAAAGTTGCTCGTTCTGGTGATGTTTTTGCAATGTTGGCATTTTGCTGACTTGCCTCTGCACTGAAAAGCTGAACATACACCTCATCAGATGGATCATCTGGGATCACGGAGCACTACTACCAATACACGTAGTGGGGCTTATCAACAGGAAGAAGAACATGAAATTACTGCTACTTAGCTTAAAAAAGTCATTTACCTACTTGCTGGCAGTTAATGGTGGGGTGAGATCCACTCATCTTTAATGCATCATTTGACTCTCAAGAATTAAGGCAAAGCACAACATGGAATAGTTAGAAAATATTCAAAAATGGGAAAGCTGGGATAGTGTTCCCATGAATATTAAGGCAAACTGGAAAAAAACAAAAACAAAGAAACAGTGAAAAACAAATTTTGTTCCAGGTAGCACTGATTACCAGGATCTGTGAATTAGCCAATCAATGCAAGAAGAGATTACTTAAGGATGCAAGACTGGGGGTGAAATAACAAAAGTTGCTCTAATGTCACAGGGTATGGACTAAGCACTCTTAACACACTTCTTGTAACTTTGGCAGTGTCTAAATCTCCTAAAGCAATACCTGCTTTGGAAATTTAAGCAAAAACTAATCAGCTAAAATGTATCATCTGAAACATGGAGTACTGAAAACAAAGAGTAGAATGGAAACCATTACAAGGGTGCAAGGTGTGCTCAGCAATCTTTGGTAAATAATGTGTAACAGCTGGATGTAGGTCCTGCGGCCAGGATCAACTGTCAGATCTCCAGGAGGTCAATGCCACCAAAAGTCTGCAGCACAGCTTTTGAGAGCTCTCTGCTGTCACTAAATGTCCTGGTTGCCATCTGTGTTCTGTCTTTCTTCCTATTCTTTCCTACATAGCTCACTATTATTCCATTTCTATATGATTTTTGCCTTGATTATAGACCCACAAGAGATAAAGACGTTTTAGAATATATGGCTCTCCCTGGAGAGTCTGCCAGCACCACCAAATTAATTTCTCCCCGGACCATAACTTGCAAATTCATGCCATAATAAAACTCTCTAGATTTCATCTTTAAAAAAGACAGCAACTACAAACAGAAATGGCAAGGGTAAAACGTAAAGCCTTTCTCCTGTCAGTGCTGTGGCTATATAGTAATCATTTTGAAACATGGATATTAATATATAACAGAAAGTGAAACACTGATGAATTAAGAACACAAAGCAGTTTTCAAACAAACAACAACAACAACAAAAAAGCTGAAGGAAAGGAGCTTTTTATAATATAAATAATTCATACATTTTCTGGGAAAGAGAGAAGCTTTTCTCTGAGCACCCTAGTATGAGCTGCTATAAAGAAAAGAAGCAGAGATGCCTGGCAAATAGACGCAAGAGTATCAAATCTGGAATCTCTCATTTTCTTCCTACTGAACCCAATTTTCCTGGAAAGATATTTCCAAAAAATCCAGGTACATTGAGGGACTCAGAAGGCCCTGCTCTTCTTCGCATCAGACCCAAGGTAGGTGGCTGAGAGGCCAAGAGACAACGTAGCCCATGGAAGAAAGAAACCCTCTTGGTTGGACTGGGGTCACACTGCTGGGGTCAGCCTTTGGACCCAAGAAACAGGCAAGGATGCAGGCTTGAATGCTCGATTTCCAGTGAATCTTTTGATGGTGTCATCGGTGGAAGGTCTCACTTTGTTTCTGTATCAGGGCAATGCTTTCCGAGAAATCTGCTTTGCTGGAAAATTGCCAAGCAGCTCTGCTCTGAAGCCCTGGGATGGCTCTTCTGTCAGAGACTCAAAGCACGAGCAAAGGTTTACTGAGGACAACAGCAGCTGCAGCCCTGAGCCCGCCTCTTCCAATGCAGCTGCTTCAGACTGAGCAGGACCTCGCGTGTCACCTCAAGTAGCATCAGATGCTTATGCTATAAGGCAGCATAACAAAGCCCTTGTTGGCTGGCCAGCTTTCTGGGCTCTACTGAAAGAAATCTACACTGGCTGCAAATATCAGCTTCAACACCGAATTCACTTGCAGATGCCTAAATGAACAAAAATAAATTTAGAGGTCTTAATTTCAAATGGAATCTCTCCAACCTACAAGTGCAACATTGCCCCAGTGATTCTGAGTGAGCATTTTTTGATTTACACCTTGCGTTTTCTAAGCCACTGGAATGAAGAACTAGAAGAACAATGTTTAATTTTAAGCAGTTTTCAAGCCAGAAGCAAGAACTCAACTTTATATAACTGCAGGGAGTTGAAATTTCAGGTCAAAGTCATTAATCATAACTGAATCCTTTGTTCACTTTGTCAAGTGCACTGAGGAAGCTTACTTCACCTGCATGTTGATTTCTAAGCTCATTTTGCAACAGACAGCAAGGTCTTCAAAGTCAGAAATGAGATAGCGCCAAAGCCACTCAAGTTACATTACACTTGTTACTTTCCTGAGCTCAGTAATAGCAAGCAAAGTTTGACAAATAGGACCCTGTTGCCCCAGGCACTGTATGAATATCCAGCAGAGACAGCCACTTGCTGGAAAGAAGTCAGGCAACAGCAGGAGGAAAGAGCCAGGAGACTTCACAAAATGCTGAAGATGCTTCTGGGGGTGTGGCACTCCATCTGGAATTACCTACTGACGAGGATGGGCTTAAATCACTCTGAATTATCCTGGGTACGTTTACATCATCTGACATTTTCTGCAATATCCCTATGAACAGACAGCCAGAGTGATCTACTGGTCAGGACAAATCTTAATCTAGACTGGAGACGGTTTCGTTGTTTACCACCAGTTCTACGGCCATTACAGTATCATGTGAGCAATTCAATATAATCTTCTTCATTCCTAAATGCAGACTGATCTATCATTAACTAAGAATGCTTCATTACAGCTTAGTATTCATGCTAGGAAAAAAGCTAAGGAATCATCTTGTTATTTTTTATTAGCTATGCAAGGCTTTAGCTCTGCTGGGTTTTGAACTAGTACTATCTGAGAAATATAAATTAGAATGTAAGACTACTCCTCCCTCCAACAACTCTCTTACAGAAGCAAGCTCTTTGATAGGTAGTGGCCCCATTTAATAACATGCAACCAATTTCTTTTAGTTGGAAACACAATTTAAATATGAATCAAGATGTAAATATATCAAAATTAAAGAGGACGTACAACAACAAACAACCATGAAGGCTGTAGAGTTTTCATTCCCTAATGCATTATTTCATACCAGCACACGGGTCATCTTCAGTTTGCTGAATTCTTACAAAAGAGGCCAGCTTTTGGGGAACATAGAAAAGCACACAAAAGTGTTTGCTTATATTTGAAATGGCAGCTGGCTTTTTAATCAGATGTTGGCAGTGGAAGACACAACTTCAGATGCTGAAGATGATGGTCCTGGGAGCGTATACTTTTGAAAAACTTATTTTCATACCCAAATGCTAATGCAAAGTAAGTGTCTTGGATTTTGCTGAAAACAAATCTTTTAAGCACTGGAATAGGCTCCCCATGGAGGTGGTTGAGTCACCATCCCTGAATGTGTTTAAGAACTGTTTGGATGTGGTGCTCAGGGACATGAATTAGCAGCGGGTTGTTAGAGTTAGGGTAGTATGGTTAGCTTGCAGTTGGAATTGATGATCTTTAAGGTCTTTTCCAACCCGAGCAATTCTATGATTATATGATTCTACACATGGCTATTTCTGACATGTAGGCCCCTACCTTTACCTTAAACCTTTCACCTTCTGTTTAATTTTTGACGAATCACTCTGCCCTTCTATGAAAATGGAAGCTGACACTTTCATCATCGACAAGTTTTTTTTTTTTTTAATCAGGATTGCTAATTTTTTTTTTACTGCTTATGAGCACTCTGGACAGAAGTGGATGGAACTCCTGAATCTTTAAAAGAACCACAACACAGAAATTCTTTACAAGCTGTGATGAGATCAAAAAGCTTAAGACTGTACAAAGCACAGATGGAACGAGATAAACCCAAATTAAACAGACTAATGTCTGTTTCACAGGCTCTGGTCTCTAGAAGGGATACAGAACAGTCCTGTGCCCAGTGCAGTTATAGAAGTCAAGTATTTCCCAGGGCTCCTGCTGGCACTGAGGTTGTGGTGAGAAGGTGCAAATTCCTTCCTGGATAAGCACAACAGGGAATATTTCTCCACATGTCCTGTCCTCATCCTGGATCGCAGCCATCACTTCCCTTCTGCTTTTATTGATTCCTTTCTGCAGGACTGATGTGAGATATTCCTGCAAGAGCCTGTTCTGGCTGAAGGAAAAAGTTTCAAGCAGATATCCAAATGCCATTTAGAATCACAGAATCACCAAGGCTGGAAAAGACCTCTGAGATCATCCAGTCCAACCATCCACTTATCACTAATATTTCCCATGATACCATGTCTCTCAATACAAGATCTACACGTTTCTCGAAATGTTTTTTTTAGCAATGTTCATGCTCCAACTGGCCTGAGTTTCAATTTTACAATATTTCTTAAGTTAGGAAATAGAATAGAAAGGGAAGAAACCTAAACTGGAAGACAAACAAAGGTGGGGAAGAAAGGGATTTTGTTCTGCAAACAAATGTTTCCTATAATTCCAGTTGCTGTCAACTTCAGCATTTAATCTGGAACAATAAACTGAAAAAATATAATCAAGGGAGTTATTTGTTACAAAGAAGGAAAACAGGAAGAGTTGACTTATCTTCTACAGAAATGTTACAATATAAATAAGAGAGAGTGGCTCATATTTTCTTTCTGACACAAACAGTAAACAGAATCAATAAATAAATACAGATTATACATCCTGTGTTTTGATGAAAAATATGAACCCAGTAAGTTCAAGATATTCCTGTTTAAGTAATAAAACCCTTTAAAAAATGACAGTTATCTTCATTTTAATTGCACTCATCTTTCACCTGATAGAGCTTGTAAAATAAAGAATTACTCATCTCGTAAACAAAACTAGCATTTCCTATTTTCTATCAGAACAGAATGCGTGAAATCACAGATATATTCTGAGGCCATACAATTATGGAGATGTCTACATAGCTCATCCTCCTTTTGGTTACCCAAGAGAAGTACTAAATTTAAAGGCGAAAACTATATTCAGTTGCAAATCAGCATAACATAAAGAGTCATAAAGCAGGAGTCAACCTGCTTTCAACAAACTAAAAAAGCAAACGCAAAGGAAGACTGAATTTGATTATTCAAATCAAGCCTCTTGGTGTGTGTGAGTGAAGGTGGATGTAAGCTCTGCAACATAAGTGGCTTTGTTTAAATCAGTCCACCCGAGGCTCTTTATTGTGCACTAAGGAACCTAAGCCAATGGTTGGAAACGTGAAGTGCCCAAAAACTGTGTATAACTTCAGACATGCAAATAGTGCTATTGATTTCAGTGAGATTAGTCATGTTTCTAAAATTGCGTCAAACCAGACTTGAGGCAGCTCATCTTTTACTGTAGAGCTAAATGGAGAACATACGCAAATTCTCAGTTACCTAAGGTCTGAAATGGAATCAGAAAGCTTCCATCTTGAACACAGTTCCTTGTGAGCTTGAATCCATCACATTTAATTGGCTAAACAATCTGAAAGAAGGGAAAATTGTTGTATCGCAGAGGAAGATGTTAGCCTTGGGAGCCTTTGTATAAATTTACAAATTGGAAAAAAGTGGAAAAAAAAGCAGTTCTTGCCAATGGAATAAATAAAGGGAAGCAAGAAAGTGGGATGTCCTGAAGGCTGCTTATTACTAACAAGTAGGAAGACTCAGACTTTTACTATCCAGTAAGGTTGTTCATTTTAATATCCAGATTTATTTCTAAGATGTTCGGTAAATCACTGTTAAAGTAGCACATGGAGCCATTACTTTATGAAAAGCCTGGGGTTTTGGTACTGGACTGACTAAAGGCAGAGGCAGCTTATGGCCTGAGATACTGTGCAAAATAACCCAGAGACTTTTACGTTTGTGGAATTATCAATAACCACAGTAACATGGTGAGAATTAACCTTTTTGTTTTAGTAAGAGCTCCAGGAGAGTTTCTATTGTGCTTTTATTTACAGGTCTTACAACGAGGTGAGAGCAGTTGTTTAGAGTGGGAAACAAATACTGCCAGGTTCTCTGGTTCAATAAATACACTCTACAGACTCATCTGATGTTAAGTAATTTGCTTTGTTTAAGGAGCTCATACTGAATTCTTTGGTAATGTCTTTTAGCTGCACGTGCAAGTTTGCCTTGCGATTCCAATCGAAGAGCTGTCCCTGCCCGTGCTCGGTGATGCGCTGCAAACGGCAATGTTGCAGATTATGAAACTTGTTTTCTGGGAAAATTTCCAGTGGAATTAATGCAGAAACCTGCTGGGGTTTACTCGCTGCTTTTAACTCCCTGAAATAAAGGCTGAGGTCTGAGCAGAGACTTGGCTGCCAGCACAGACTGACAGAGCTGGGCAGCCCTGCCCCAGTCCTCTTGCACTTCCCGTGGCTGGCTTAAAATTCTGCTTTTTCCCTGCAAGTCTGCACAGCTCTGAAGCTGTCTATTGTTATTAAATACGTGCTCTGCTGTGGAATCGAGTTGTTCCAGCCGAGACTAGGGCTCTGATTCCTGGGCGGTATGCAAAACACATCTGCAGTCTAAACTTCCTCCCATTTCTCCACCAGCCCTTCCACCATGCCCTGCGAAGGCCTGGCTGCTCCAGCCACAGCACGACGCATCCAAGGCTGCAGGGCTGGTGGCAGTGTGTGGTGGCAGTGTGTGGGGACCACCTGCACATGCCAGCATCTCTCTGAGTTGCTGCCCTTCCTGAGGTGTGAGAGGCCCAGCCTGCCTTGTTCTTCAAGCTGACTGTGGGCTGCTGTGACTGCTGCTCAGTCCCCAAGCTTGGTAACAGAGCCACGATGGAGGAACAACAGTGTTCTAGGCAACAAGGATACTTTTTATATAAAAATAATCTCAACTCTTAAAAATAACCTAAACACTTGGTCTTCAACAATTGTACAAACTCCTTAGTGGCCAAAACATAACTGACCTTTACTTTCAAATCCATGCTCAATAAAAGAGGATTACAGTTGTTTGTGAACTTTGCAAAGTCTGTACCATGGCTGGGGGCAGGGGAAAACTTAATTTATATTTGTCTAATCCCTAATAGCTGCTGACAGCCTGTGTGAAACAAATAGTTTTAATTATTTTCTCCTTGCTGAATCTCAGGACTCTTCATTTAACCAAAAAAATAAAATGGCATATTAACCACCAATAAGATTAAAAGGAGAGTCATATAGTAGGAAAAACAGGAAATTGCAGTAACACCAAACAGTGACAAATATGTCCACTTCATTGCAGCACTGTCCTCAAAGAGCAGAATGTTTATAACCTCCCCATCAAAACAAATAAGGAAAAACAAAACAAAACACCACCAGCAAAAAAACCACCCTTAATGACTTTTGTGTTTATTCCGTGATCTATTCCTACTGAAAATGTCAATGTGGTCTGTGCAATAACTGTAAAATAAAAAATAATAAAGACCCCTTTCAATTATTAATGAGCAATGTACGAAGCTTATGCAGTGGTATAAAGTAAGTGTTACTTATTTTTATTGTATCCACTGATGCTTGAAAATGACCACAGAGCTAATCGATAGGTAGTGGCTGTATCTGAAAAATCACGCTCTGTTTTGAGGGAAAAATGACTCCAATTCACAAATAATTATTGACACCCCAGAAGGTGTCAATATGAAGTTTTTCACAGAGAGGGTGGTGACACACTGGAACAGGTTGCCCAAGGAGGCTGTGGATGCCCCATCCCTGGAGGCATTCAAGGCCAGGCTGGATGTGGCTCTGGGCAGCCTGGTCTGGTGGTTGCTGACCCTGTACATAGCAGGGGGTTGGCAACTCAGTGATCATTGTGGTCCTTTTCAACCCAGGCCATTCTATGATTTTATGACCATGCAGCACATGAATCAATGCCCACAAGAAAACTTCACCTTACTCAATATTAATTAAAACACTAACACCTGCTTTTGTTCCTTTGTCCCAGCATATTTTTTCACGCCCCTCTGTGAATGTATTAAGGGCTCGCTCTTTCTTACCTAAGAGATTTGCCAGCCACAACATGTTTAATTCCTTACCTCCTGTCGGCCTACAATATCCCTCCAGGTCTTCAGATGAGTGAAGTCCCCCTGGTTCCATTTTCAGTAAATACTGGGGTGCTGCTCAGTCCATAAGGGACAGCATTTTGCACTTGCTCCTTAGACACAGAAAAGAGCACTAGGACTCACAGGGAAGGGGAGAAGACAGCTTCCCAGTGTTCTCAGTCTCCTACTTTTTGGGTCAAGGGTGGCTGGGTTTATAGACTCACATGATATTCCTTTAGTTTTAACTGTGAATTAGTTTGCTCCCTCCAGAACAAGCGTCTACTCTTTATTTAGAAAATGAACAGCTCCACACTTGCCATTAGAGCTGCTCCAACATCTGACAGCAGTTACAAGCAGTGTCTTATTTGAGGGAGACTTTCAAAGGAACACAGCCAGCTGCAACTAGAAAGCACCAGGCTTGGGCAGTCTACTAACACTTCTGCAGGAGAAAATGTCAATATTTTTTAATCACTAATGTAAATAAAATGGAGAAAAATAGTTTCGGGTTTTTTTTTTTTTTTTTTCCAAAATTGCTCAATTTCTTCTTCTAATCCAAATTAATACTATGAAAAATTTGCAAATATCTGCAGATGGCCACAGCGGAAAAAACCACAACCTGTAAAACCAACCAAACAAAGAATTCAATCTATAACCACAGTAAGAAAATAGTGCTGAGGAACACATTCTTACAGAAAATGTTTCTCTAAGCAAAAATAGATTGCTAGCCTTTGTATGCACTTTACCTCCTTCTTTGAACATGCTTTTCCTTTCAGGAAAGCTCACTCAGTTTGTTGTTACTTTTATTCAGGTGAATACAAGAAATCACAAAAAGGAGGCTGAATACTTTCTCAACACTCAACTCAGCTGCAAGTAATGCAGAGCTTCTCTCACTCGCAGAGTTCACTACTGTGTAGAAAAGGAAATAAAATCTAAAAACACTTCTCTGTCCCGCTGTAACTGCCTCTCTAAAATACATCCAGATGTAATTACTTAAAAACTACAAAGAGAGACGGAAGCTCAATGACATGGAAATGAGAATATAACCCAGACTATATATATATACATATATATATATATATATATGTTTATAGATATATAAACTTTAAAAACGTACTTATGGTGTGAGGAGCAGAAAAGCTGCTATCCCAAATCTTACGAACAGAGAGCACTGCAGTGCCCACCCCCAGGTTACAATTTTAATTTTAAGAAAAGGTTACAGCCATCGATCATGTTCCACGTGTTGTCTGAAAACCCAGCCTTGCCTATTTTATCACTAAGAAGCCGCATTGAAGAGGTTCTTCAAGCGCCTGCAATGGAGGCTAACTGATTGCTCACCAGCTGCACCCCAGCTCTGTCCTTTCTTCCAATTCAAAAGTGTATTAACAGAGGATAATTGCAGGGGCTCTCATCCATAATATACACTGACAACAATAAATTACAGATCATATGCAGTGGGTAAAATGCAGTACTAAAAATATTCTGTGTTTTGTATTTTATGCAAGAAATTAATCTATATTTTCTTATAATTACTAGGTATTGCAGGCAGTTGACATGGTTGAAATTAAGAGTGAAAGAATATTATTTAAAACTACATGATAATATCTGTATAACTTCCAAAGTTATGATGTTACATTTTTGTTTAGTACACAATTTAAAAATAATAATTTATTAATATACTTTTGTAAATGATAAGGTTCTATATTTGAAGGCAACTGATATTTTAACAAAGCAATTATCTGGTCTCCAAAGATTTTAGCAAAGAGACTCCAAAAATGAAAGCTATGCCAGGCTCTCACAATTTTGGTATATTTGTTTTTCTGCAATGAAGGCAGAATGTAACTGTAATAAGAAAATATTTGCAAAAACCTTTTTATTGTCCACCATCAGATGTTTTACAGAAATAGGTACTGGTAATGAAATAAGGAAAAAAACCCAAAAAGTTCATATGCGCTTGCTTTACAGAAATACCTTTCACCTACCACACATAAAAATAAGGAGTTTTAATGCAAGAAAGACATTTGCATAAGGAAGTGCCTCTTGATAGAAATGATCCAGGAATGAGGTGTTCTTTACCAGAGAAACTATGCTATTTTGCTAATCCTTGAAGTGGCAAAAAACCATAATCGCAATGGCATGATTCACTGGCAGACATTTCCATCATAAACATAAAAGAAACCCTGCAGGCTGCTGACAGCAATGAAAAGTGAAAGAGAGATTACTGAAACATAGCTAAATTTAGGATAGTTTAAGAGACCTATGTTTCAGTTCACCACACCATTTATTTCTTGACAGTTCAGATTTTTTGTATAATCCAAAAGATTTATATTTAAAGCTAGGCATCCAGATCAGAGGGCAAAGGTTTAACTCAGTAATTTGGAGCATTAACAAGTTTAGCTCTCATAATGCATCCATGATCAGCAGTTTGCAGCTGGACTGTTGATGTCATTTGAAGAAATGGGCTCCAGCCCTGAGCCCAGCTTTCCCTGTCTAAACTAGCATATCAGTGTTTTAAAAGTCAATAAAAACTAAAAACAAGTCAGCTCCTTTTTTTCCAAATTTTTAAATGCACAGTCTAACTTTTCCATGAGAAAAACTATGGCAAGTAGTAGAGAAAACACCAGTGCAGGTGAGGCAGATTTGCCATTACCAAAAAGGGACGTAATAATTCCTCTTTCTTCCCCTCCAACAAAATCCCAAGCAAAGCTCTCTGCTCAGGCTGTTTTATGAATGCAACTCCTTGGCATGAAAACCCTGCTGCCTATTGCCAGCTGGAGCTCCTCACCTGACTTCCAGCTGGGATACAACCCATCCCAAAGTTCTTTATCTCTCAGGGTCTTTAGGTGCAGACCACACAGCCAGGAAGGCACAAGACGATGGCCTTGATCAGCTGGCAAAAACACAGGGAAGCCATGGCCTCTCCAGAAATGTAACCCATTACCTGCTGCTACCCCAGCAGAGATTAACACAGTAACTATGCCAACTATCTCTACTGTTCTGTTTTCACTTTGGATAGGCTAATTTATTTTTTAACAGTACACACTACTTTCTTGACCAGAACAATAAAGAACCTACCCCTCAGGGAGAGCATGGGACAGATTGCAAATCACATGTGCTGGTGCTGCTTCTGAGCACTGGAGGTGCTTTGATGCAGTTCTCCTGGCTCCTCTGAGTAAACTGCTGTGTAGTGACCCGGACATGACAAATCCAGTTACCTTGGTGCAAACACATTTTATATTTTATCCCTTTTTCAACAAGCTGGAAGTAGATGACTCATCAGCAATCTGTCTTTGACCCAGTGCTGTGCAGAGTGGGTGGAAACTCTGATAGAAGTTCTCCTGTCAGAAGTTCTACAGACAAGGCACTAAGTGTTGAATGCACATAAAATAGTATTAACAGAGCAACAGCATTTATAAAAACAAAAGACCATGTAAAACTCTCTGCTTTCTGACTTCCAGATACACTTTCTGAATGGATTTCAAGCAATATCAGCTGAATCTAGCAGTATCAACATTTGAAGTACTTACTGCCTCTACAGACCTGCAGGCCCTCTAAAGGGATTAGGGTTCAGTGAATCTGTGCCAGCCTTAATCCACTTCTCTATATAATAGGCAGATAAAACAGGACACACATGCCACAAGCCCAAACCAAGCAAGAAATATAAAAGGCCAGCCCGAGATCATGGAGAATCCCTAAGGAGCAGGAATGTACATTTGAAATACTTCACTAGGACAGTCCTCCATAAAGAGGATGTAAAGCCTGATCAGATAATCTCTGCTACAAGAACACACAACAA
This sequence comes from Tympanuchus pallidicinctus, assembly GCF_026119805.1. Lineage (NCBI taxonomy): Eukaryota > Metazoa > Chordata > Aves > Galliformes > Phasianidae > Tympanuchus > Tympanuchus pallidicinctus. Next base: position 5,547,940 of record NW_026294780.1, on the reverse strand, counting down.
GAATGAGACCTGCATGCTTTTAGGTTTGGGCATCATTTACTTGTTTAGTGGTTCACTTGTGCAAAGCCACTGATCGAAGTTTTCCCCCTCTACTCAGCTCTTGTGAGGCCCCATCTGGAGTACTGCATCCAGTCCTGGGGCCTCCACTAAAGGAAGGACGTGGAGCTCTTGGAGTGGGTCCAGAGGAGGGCCACTAAGATGATCCAAGGGCTGGAGCACCTCTCCTGTGAGGAAAGGTTGAGGGAACTGGGATTGTTTAGCTTGGAGAAGAGAAGGCTCTAGGACATCTCACTGTGACCTTCCTGTACTTGAAGTGAGCATATAAATAGGAGCGGGAATGGCTGTTTACAAGGATGGATAGTGATAGGACAAGGGAAAATGGTCCTAAACTGAGACAGGTAAGATGTGGGTCAGATATCAGGAGGAAGTTTTTCACAGAGAGGGTGGTGATGCACTGGAACAGGTTGCCCAAGGAGGCTGTGGATGCCCCATCCCTGGAGGCATTGAAGGTCAGGCTGGATGTGGCTCTGGGCAGCCTGGTCTGGTGGTTGGTGACCCTGCATACAGCAGGGGGATTGAAACCAGATGACCATTGTGGTCCTTTTCAACCCAGGCCATTCTATGATTCTATGATTCTATGAAGTACCAAAATTGTCCTGGAAGTCATCGACTTACATGCAAAGGAAAATGGGGATTATTTCACAACGGTTTTTTTTTCACTTTTCATGACTCATGAGAGTGGAGACAACTGAACTCCCCTCTGAGAAATGAACAAGTTAAATTCATAGGTTGGGTAGTCATAAAATTACCCTTTGCACCTGGGTGATGCACAACCTTGACAAAAAAAATAAACGTGCTGCCCCACGGTGCCTTTTTTATGTTCATTCTTAGACCAACTCCACTTGTCAGAATGTTCGTAGTATCGAATTTTGTTTTCAACACTGAGCTCCAAAAACAATGGCACAGCTTTTCTCTCTCTACATTTTTAATCATCTCAGGATAGTCTGAGATAAGTGGCAGACGTTTTGGAAGACTGCACTTTGCATCTCAAGAGCTTGGCAGGAAAAACTATTGAATAAGTCAGTCAGTGCTGCTCTCCATTCCCAGGATACATGCAGCCTCAGCGTGCTGCTGCTGGCTGCAGGAATACAGTTTTCTCAGTTTTACCCATTAAAATCCCCAACATCCCAAATATTTAACTGAGAACATAATCAGAATAAAATGAGTCACATGAACTGTATCTTGCAGTATGTCAGGGCTCTTTCTAAAAAAGCAAACACAAATGTTTAGAGATGGCAATTACAATTGCTGTCTTTGCCATCTCTAAACATTTGTGTTTGCTTTTGAAGTTTCGAATTTTGAAGTTTCAATTCAAAGGTCACTTAAATAACTCTGGCTTTAATAAAGATTTTGTAATTACAATTGCTGTCTTTACAAAATCTTTATTAAAGCCAGAGTTATTTAAGTGACCTTTGAATTGAAACTTCAAAATTCGAAATTGGGTGCCGGATGATCTGCTTATTAAAAAATACAAAAAACACTATTTCCAGTTATTTTTCAAATGGTTGATGCTGTTTGCTTTTCATGGTTCTCTCTCTTAAGTCTCTTATTATGCATATGAAACTATTATAAATGGATATAGAAAACATATAACTGCCTATTTAAATGCCCATTATGTATGTGATAGTGGAAGCACAAGATGGATCATAAACATATATGAGAAATACATTTCATAAGCAACTGGGATTACCTCATCTATGGCTGCCTATGAATACATTTATCATTTGTTTGGTAAATTGTCTAATATTCTGAACACCTAGATGTTGCCATTTGAAGAACCAACGTGCCTACAAATTACTTCTTCTCTGAATATGTGAACACACATTTCTAGTTCCTACTCTCTTCTGTGCACAGCCAAACACGCGCTGTCTTCAGTCCTTTAAAAGTACCTCTAGTTTTTAAAGTATGACAGATTTAATATCCTGTATTTTGGGATAGGATTCATCTCAATTAAATTAATGACTTGTAATGATGTTATACAGCAGAGATGTCTACAGCTGAGCTAATCACCAAAGGGCCCCTTTGTAGCTCACAGGGATAAACAAGCACTCAAAAGACTTGACTCATCTGTCCAACTGTGGGGTACCCTTTATCTAAAGGATAAAACAGATCTAATATTAGAAATGACTCCACTAATGTATGGAGATCACTGGGTGAAGAGCCCTGATGATGTGGGCATTCATGTTGCAGACATTCATGAACTCCAGGCTCTGTCAGAGGTGGCTTCCAAGCCGCCATAATCCATGGGAAAAGGCTATGTCTGCAGCTTCTTGGCAGAACTCTGCACATTCTGACAATTTCTGAAAGCTCAGGATAAGCACTAGAAACTGTGTCTGTGTTGTTCACAGAAGTTTCCTTACTTCACACTGAAAGATTGTATCAGTCTCCTTAGATTACTGATTAATTAAGGAATGCCACGTTTGGAGAGTGGGAGAAGAGTGGCTGTAAAACACCAATCTTCAAAACACTCCTAAGATTCTTTCTTTTGTAGTAAGAAGGGCTGAAGGTGATAGGGCTCTGCAATATAAATTTTTATCAGAATTTTTTTTTTAATGAATCCATTACTCACAAACAGTAACAAAACAGCAAGAAATTCAGGTGGGTCACCCCCAGGTAGATACTAACCGATCTGTAATGAATGAACACCTGGTGGTAAGCTCTGTGTGTATCAGTGCAAATACGCACTCCCACAATATCTTCCTCTCCATCTCCTTGTTTTACTGATTTATTATTTCCAAACTTCTGCTCACTTGCACCATCAGTGGCAGCATTTTCCATGGCTAAGCCAGTGGTCCTTCTCCTTAACTCAGTGTTATGGCTCTTTGATGTGGAAGAGGCAAACTGCCTGTAACTCCTGTTACTATCCCTGCAGCATGGCTCACGTCAATGGGCCCTGGGGTGTTCACCTCTCTTTCGCTCCCTCTCCCTCAGAAAGGTAATTCAGAGTTACTTGTATGAGAAAGGCTAGCATCTAGCCTGCATTCTGCTGCTCAAGTTTCAAACACCATTCTGTCATCTGGCAGAAGGAAAAATGCAATTTTAATTACGTTGTGATGGAGCTGGAACTTCCCCAGGTGCATAAAGAGAATTAGAGAAGTGAGAGACTGCGCATGGTGAGATTTATGGGGTGAACAACCCCTAATTATAGATATTATGAATTGAAAACTGAAAGGCTAATAGTCTAGTTGAAATTTTAAGAATTCCCCAATCTTTCAACCTCTTTTTGAGGCCTCTACATTAGAAGTACTAAAGTACACTAGAAGTACTCTAAATTAGAAGTGATTTTCTCCCTCTTACCTGATAGGAATCCATACCAAGTTCCTGATACATATTTGGTACACAGCGAATTATCCTTTTCTTTATTTTTGTTCCATTTTTATCAATACATTTGAGTATAGATTACCATATACACTTATTAGCTACATAGAAGGGAAAGTAGTATAAGAAGTGTTAGCAAGAAATAAACTGAAAATAGAAAATGTCCTCCCTAGCTAACTCTGTGGGTTCTGAATATGAAAATACTCAGAGCAGACACATCCACCCTGTGGCCCATTGGCCACAAGTAGTCTGACCTAGCTCTCACTGTGGCTTGCATCGCCTGCTGCTGTGCCATCATGGCAGCAGCTCTTCCCTGTCACTCAACACCAACGGAACATGGGTCAGCTATTAACCCAATCTGGACTGAAACCAGGGCATGGGGTGCAGTGCAGTGCCAGCTCAAATGATGGCAAATGTTACACATTTTGATACACTGGTAAAACACAGCCCTGTGAGCAGAGAATCATTGAACCGTTGAATGATTTGGGCTGGAAGGGACCTCAAGGATCATTAAGCTCCAAACCTCCTGCCACCAACCTCCACATTTAATACTAGACCAGGTTGCAAAGGGCCCCATCCAATCTGGCCTTGAACATCTCCAGGGATGGGGCATCCACAACCTCTCTGGGCAGCCTGTTCCAGCACCTCGTCACACCGTGAAGAACTTCCCCCTGACATCCAATCTAAATCTTCCCTCCTTCAACTTAAAACCACTTCCCCTTGTCCTGCCATTATCTACCCTTGTAAACAGTTGACTCTCCTCCTAAAGAATATGCAGCTGTGCTTTTCGTTTTGATAAAGGAATTTGAGAGGAGGTTTCAGGATTGCTGAAAAAATCAAGATTTTTTTTTGGTATATTTGTGACTCCATTTTCAGTCAACATAAATGCATTACCTATAAATTTTAAAATGGAATGTACAGAATTTCAATCAAATATTTGATTGTATTTCTTTACTGGATACTTTACTTTATAAGCCACCAGAAAGAAATACCTCTTACTTCACATTCATGTCTCAATCATGTCATCACTTTTTTGGTAGCACATATGTTTGCGAAGAGTTATTTTCAAACATGATGCACAGGAAAAGTAAAATTTCATCAAAAATCTCCAACAAACACCTTGAGAGCTCACTAAGAATTGTGACCACTGCCATTGAACAAGGGTGATGTGTTAGTTTCATAAAAACAAGGTCAAATATCTCACAAAATTTATGATTTTGTTGTTCTTTTGTCTGTTTAAATAAAAACCATTACAATTTTTTTTTTTATTACTTACATACATTAACTGTATTATATAATTTATAAGTGCTGCTCCAAAAATAATGCCTCCTGTTATATTACACTGGCCCTCAACATCAGAGGTGGATCTTGGTGGTATGGCAGTAGAGACTGAACCTTTCCACCAATATTCTATTACATGTCATTGCTGTGTGACAGATGGCAGCAGAGGGGCAGTCTGACACAACGGCATCTGACATGAAAGTGCAGATGAAGCAAAGGTGTGGAATTGCATTCCTCTATGCAGAAAATATGACACCCATTGACATTCGTAGATGCTTGCTTAATGTTTCTGTTGTCCAAGCAGTGTACGTGAGTACAGTGAGGCAGTGGGTGGTGCGTTTCATCAATAGTGACAGCAGGTCATCTCCACTGGAGCAGATTGTTACAAGAGCAGCATACAGGCTCTTGTTCATCACTGGTGAAAATGAATAACTAATGGCAGTGACTGTGTTGCCAAAAAGTGCTTTATGGCTGAGAACTTGCTCTATTAAACAGTGCTATTGTGCTCTTTTCATCTGTTGTACTTTCCCTGGAAATAATTTGGAGACATTACTTTTGGAGCAACCTTCACAGGTATGGCCCTTGACAATTCCTTTTCACTCACTGTGGCCCAGGCAAGCTTAAGGGCTGGACATCTGCTGACGCACTAACACTGGGTGGGCTCACTTTTTTTTTCATGAATTAACTGCTTACTTACTCCTTTTCTATTGCAGCAATCAAGAAAGTATTTTTTAAACTCCTGGACACAAACTGAATTATTTTCAGACAGAATGAAAAAATCTGCCTGAGTTGTCAAGATAAATCAGCAGTCCTTCACCATGCAGGAGACAGGAATAAACACTTGCTCACTCAATATAAACATCCTTTTTCAGTGTACTTCTCACCTGTTGGTGAAATCTGTTATAAAATTTTATTTATTTATTTCACTCCAATTCTACATAGGCAAATCTAGATTTTTACACACTGTATGGTGTAGGTTTACCCTGTGTTTCTTTATACCATTTTGCAAATTAAGTCAGTCCTTCAGGCAGGATTAACTGTGGAAATAATTTTCTTGTCCTGTGAACATTTGAAAGATGGAAGATAAGTCTTCCAAATTCTCACTGTTAGGGAAAAAAAATCAAAAAGGATTACTTTCTCTTTTTAACTAAATGACTAAAACTGTGGGAGAGGCCATGAGATGGATCTCTGTGCTTACTGCTTCACTTTTAGCATGCTCCATAGCCCTGTTTCAGCCTGTTCTAACCAGCTTCCTCCAAAAGGAAGCTGGGTGTGGTTTGGGGATAGATCACTCCAGCGGCTGCTCCAAATAGGTGGTATAAACAACTTCAATAGCCTTGACTCCCTCTGAAGTTCTCCAGCACAATCCCACCAGTTCGGCACTCCCCTGTGCAGCACCCTTACCCATTCACAAGCCACACAACAAGACATGCAACACAAATCCTTCACTTTCATGTCACCAAAGCACCCTGTGGCAACTCTCAGTACATCTCATAAATGTTCCAGCTACTTTGACTTGAGAACATGCACAGAACCCACAGGAAAACCTCAGTTTTTCCCCACTGGGAAACAGGTTCAAATGCTATGTGGGTGTGCACTTACAATCAGTCTACTTCAGAAGGGTCTAACGCTTATTAGAACAGCAAACACTCTGTGCTCCTTACCCTTCTAATTTAATAGTTTAAATAAAGCATCCACATATCCCCTAAAAAGCAGTAACTGGGTACCTACCCATGTCTAGGCATTAACATCTGAGAAAAATTCCCAGATCACCAGGATTTGGTAACTTAAAGGCAGCCTGCTCATTTTCCTTTTCAGGTGAGTCTCTCCATCTTTCCCCCTAAAACTAACTGTTCTATGGTTGTACAATCAAATGTTTCCTAGACAAAAAAGAAGTCCTATGTCTCTAATAAGGAATGAAAGGCCCGAAGCTTAAATCCCTGAATGTTATGTACAAAAACAGAACCTGTTTTTTAAGTACTGGGATAATGTGGACTGCTTCCATCTCTCTGAGTCTGATCAGAATCCCCCCTTTTGATCTGAAAAGCCTTTTGCAAAAATTAACCATAATTAACAAGTTTATGCAAGGAGTTTTCGATTTCTGAGAAACTTCCAGACTACCTTTACATGACAACCACACACTCACATGGACTAAAGATGTTGGGGCTGATGAATTGCTGCTTTCAGCTGCAGAATTTAATTATTCTAGTTCTGTAGAGCTGGTGTTATTGTGTGGTGATGCTTTTGTCTTCTGACACCTCAGGGAAGAAGATGAAATGAAATTTGTACATTCGGAGTGCCAAAGGGACAGTCTGGATAAGAAATGCTGCAATAAGACCTGCATGACTATGTCATCTGGAATGAATGATGAATTCCGGTACTTTAGATCCTGTTTTCTAGTAGCAGATTGAAAATATTCTTTTTAGAAATGTTATGGGAAAATCACAAGCAAGCTTATTTTGACAGATGAAAGAAATGAGCTGGTTTATATTGCTTGATTTCTAGCTTGCATTCTTGATTCTGCCTTTTCCCTTCACTTTTACAGGCTCGCGGGTCACTCATCTAACTCATTTTCAGTTTGTCAGTCAGTAGTCACTCATATGGCTCTATATCTTTGTAAATGACAGCTGACACAAGACCTGGTATCTTCTTTCCACGATGCCTTCTAAATACCGATCTGAAGGAGTTGAAAGGACTCAATATATTTGATAACAGCACATTCACCAAGCGTGTCATAAAGAAGATTTTAGAGTTTACAATACTGCTGTGCAAGAAATATTTCTCCATCAATATCCTAATGAAGCCTTAAGTTGCAAAACAGTTCCTAATATTGGACGTTATGACAGTCAATGTTTTTGTTTCTTTATTTATTTTCTAAGGCATTTTAATTGTATCAGAAGCAGAGGTCATCTGGCTTAAAAAATGAATATCCAGCATCTATAGCCAAACAAGTATCTGAGAAGGACATGGTATCTTCTAGGCTTCCAGTTTGGACGCTACACATCACTAAAACTGGTGCGTTGCACAGCTGTCTGCATTTCAATTTGATGCCTGATGAATGTCTTTTTGGTCTATTATTATCTTATTAATTAGTTATTGCTTACAGGTTTGGATGCTCTCTATTCAAAAAGGAGATTTTTTTATTTTAAAAATTCCTAAGGGATAACATTTTTCAGTGTACTCTACAGATAATCATGACAGCTCATCAGCTTCTATTTACTGAGCGGTCGTGGGGTAGAAATCAATTTGCTTTTTGAAGAATAAACAGAATTTCTCTCTTGCATGCAACGAATGGAACTCCCTTTTATTAAAAATGTAGAAAAAATGTTTTCAAAATGGAATTTTAATAAGCAAGTATCACTATCACTTTCCTGAGGAAGAGCAGTGCCACCACTTCTAAAAGGCAAGTGATAGCTTTGCAATTTTTATGACAACCACCAGCTCCTGTATCTTGGCCTATCATATTTCCACAGTATGCTTCTCATTCCAGTTTGTCAGGGCAAAACAGCAGAACAAAACAACAACTAAACAAAAACCAACAAACACATCTGGCGAAAGGCTTTTCCGAGCTGTTATGAAGAGCAGAAGACAATGTTCTGAAGTTCTGAGAAACCTAAGCTGTTAATACTTTGAGTAAATTACATGTATATATCGTGGCCTATTTGTAAAGCTGTAGGTTTATTTGCTTAGGCATCTAAATATCTCAAGGCAGCTCCGAGGTGGATGTTGTTGAGCTGACAGCCCTGCCTGCCACACCAAGCCATCTCACCGACAACACGAGTCAGGGCCATGCTGTAATCCCAAAGTAGTATTTGATTTGAATGCCACAGGGACCGAAGTGTAGGAAGAAACAGATTTAAAGGTAGTGGAGGCTCTGACACAATTTGGAATGAAATCAAACAACATGTTGACTCTCTCTTGAGAGAATGTGATATGATAAATCCATGATGCATTTCCTCACCAGAGTGATCTGGTGTTTACTGTCAAGAGTGCCAGGTTGCAGCAGGTGAAGCAATTTCCTGTGCATATTTAGAAACCACTTTGGAATACTTCAGGGTGATAACAGTTGGTTTAGCCAATATGATTAAAGAGATATCACCTCCTTTTCACTGTTTTGCAGCCGTAATCCTAGAAGAAATACTCATATAAGCACATTCGGGAATGAAATTCCAGGGGAGAAGAAATCTGTAATGCCTACTCACAGCTAGCATTATCAGACAGGTGAATTTTTCTATACTTGCTTTCTCATTTTTCTCAAGGCGAATTTACTCTAGTGCAGGAGACCAACAGCAGACACCTGAACGCCTGTTTACAAAAGTGAGAATACTGGACACCATGCACTTACGGAGAACATAGTAAATCCTGAGCACATAAGCACATCTTAAGCAAGAAGAGTAGAAGTTAGAGCTGTAAGTCCAAAGCCTGAGGGAGTAAAACAGTGAAAGAGAAGAGTGCCAGTAAAAGTTTCCCTCTTTCTTGTCTTAGACACACGGTAAAAACAGGACAAGTTTTATATAGAAATATAAAGATCTCAGCCTTCCTAACTGAAGCCTTAAGGGTACACATCCTGACTAAAAGAAACAGTAGATGCATTTGATTTTCAGGATGTACAGACTTAGTGCTTCCACTCAAGTCAGTATATCTGTCCTTCACCCATTGCAATGCAGTATTCCTTCTGACTGGTATCACACATAAAAAAATACAAAATGATCAGGAACTGTAGTCAGCATTACTATTACAACTCTAAGTACCTGACTCCTTCTTGTGATAAATCCACCCTTGTTTTATGTGTTCAGTGACACCCCATTTAGTTTCTAAACACGGTCGGTATAATACAAAAATGTCTCCCTTGGCACACCAATAAAACTGAATGGACTTAAGTGCTATAAACAAGAGATTCAATTCTCACCCTCACCTGACACACAGGGTTTTGTCAGAATTTTGTGGCTCTCCAGTAAATGCTGCAGACCATCAAAACACCTACATCAAACATTAGCAAAGTGAAGTTGGTCCAATTAAAAAACAACACCATCACTAGAGACTGCTATTTAAAATGGCATTCACAAGAGGCAAAACAAGTTTAACACATACATTTTGGCAATGCTGTATTCTGATTCTTTAAGAATGCACTACATACTATGAGAATTCCTATTACAATTTTACTGCAATCTTCAAGGTGTTCTCAGAAGATACTATTCTTTTTTTTAAAATATGGGCTTGTTTGCATCTTATTTTACAGCCACTCTTCCACCCTCCAGTTTCATTTCTGAAATTAAAGCTAGTGACATTTCCATATCAAAGTTTAAAATTAATTTGCTTTGTGGAACATGCCCCTTGATCTAAAATACTTCATCCTAATTAGGATATTTAATTTGCTGTAATGGAATCAGCTTCCATTCACTTAATCCAAAACTGTGTTCTGAAAGAGTACATTTTCTCAGCATAAGTCCTTCTAAGGCTTTTTCACATCAGAACAGTGCACCTGTGCAGCTAAACTGATTTCAGATTGAATCTATTTATACCAGTACAAAACATTATTTGAAGTTAACCTTGAATGGGTTTGCCTCACTTTTGAATGAGTTTTATAAACAATGTTCAGTTTTCTAATGTAGATCAGGAATAGATGACAGAAAGTAATATACTATTACAAATACATTTTAGAGTGGAAGACCAAAATGAACATTCCTCCATATTCCTTAGCTCAAATGCCCACCATGGAGTACATCCAATTCCCACCAACAGTTTTTTTCATTTGTACAGCTTCCTTCTTTCCTGTGCCCTTTTCTCTATAACATGTTGCATACATGCAGATCGTGCCAGATCGTGCCTGCTTCTCATAACAGGACGTACGAGGTATTTCCTTGGAACACTTTGCATATTCTGGCTCTGTGTTAGAATGCAGTTTTGTTACCATGCATGCAGCAACAGGGACAGATCAGTGGAGAGAGTCAGTGCATGAGCAGAGCTGCAGACAAAGGGGTACGACTCCTCTCCTCTCACTGTGAGCTCTCTTTCCACATAAGCATTTGTTCTGGGCAAGGCTTGTCTTTGTCAATGTTACATGTCTCATCAGTGCAGAAAAGTGCAATAAATATAACATCATAACACACTCTGAAACATATTCAGCTCCATGCTGACTGCAGCATTCATGATGTAGAGATTCGGCAACAAAACAATGGGAAAAAATAAATAAATGTGTACCTTGAAAAATAGCCAGGCAGTCATCCATTTGACCACTTTTACAACCCAAAAGACATGCTTGTAGAGCTCAGTATTCACTACTCCAGGGTCTACTACATTAGCAGTCACATGGCTTCCATTTGCAGTCAGAAGATGCTGTAGTCGATAGGTAAATAACACAAGGGCAAGTTTGCTTTGGGCATAGGCTCCATGGGGTGAATACGAACATCTGTATATGAGAGAAAAAGGAGGGTGGGATATGCATATGAAAAGGAAAGAATCATGAACAAAACAGAATTGCACAAACATCCAACATACTGCATTTGGCAATAGCCAGCAAATAAACAGCTTTACACTGAGTCTTCTTCCACAAGAAAGAGCTTGTCAGTAGCAGGAGTGCTGTTCGCTGCAATTCCAACGATTATTCCATAAGATACCAAGTTTGATTTATGAAAAAAATAATACAAACTTACACAGTACCTGCCAGAATCACTGGCAGAAAGCACTGAGGCGCCAATCTGCAAAATACTTCCACAAGTACCCTCCCATTCCTCACCACGCTGTTCCTACACACGCACACACCATATTCCCACCAAGAAATCCATCCCCATCATACTGCTTCTGGTTATTTTTTTATGTGTTGCAGCATGACCTGCCAGCTTCTGATTAAGGCTCCCATACTGAGCACAGCACAGATGATTAAGGCAGTGGTTGCACCTGCCCTGGTGACACCAGGTTACACACAGCTAGAAATGGATGTGAAGATGCGGCAAAGAGAGTGGCTGTCAGCATGACCAGAGTTATGTCATACATAGGCCTTAGAGCAAAGGTGGCTGCCTCACTCTGCCGGATAAGGTACAGCGAAGGCACACAAACACACAAGGAGTTAGGGCAAAGCCACCTGCTGAGCATCCTGTTTGTCTATGATCTGGATGCTAAATCTGCCTCTCTTTCAAGTCCAACTTTTCAAGAACCACTGATTAGATGGTTTCACTTCATGCAGACAGCAATATTTTTTTTTTTTTAAATAAGCAGCCTAGCTCCAGACAAATTAGCTGGTATGTCACTTAAAACACTCCTCCCAATAGGGGCCTCATCATCATTCCTACAAATTCCTGTGCATTAGTAGTTCCCTCTCCAAATTACTATGGGCCTTTCATTTAGCCTTATTTTGTGCATGTGTGCTTGTCAGAACCAGAGGTAGCTCCTAACGTTACATCCAGCTCATAAGTAAAGCAGGCAGGTGCCTAAAACAGTAGTCTCCTGGGGGCAGCAGAATTGTAACAAGCTCCATACTCATCCCCATCCCCATGCCCATCTCCATCTGCATCCCCATCCCTGTGCCCATTTCCATCCCCATCCCTTCCTGCTCTGCAGAGACCTGCAGAGCAATAACACTGCTGCTGCTGTCCCTGTGCAGACAGATGTAGCACCTGCTACTGTTGCTGATTTTCTGTGATTGTTATTACATGCAGTTTTATTTTGAATTAATAGAAAATTCACCCTGGCCTTTTTGTTGCTGTTGTTGTTTTTTGTTACCACATTCTTGTTTAACACCAAATTCAGAATATCTTGTACACCTCACAGAAACCACTGCATGCTTGCTAACAGGCTGACTCTGCAGAGCTAAGAAGCAATTTAACTGTTAGGCTTTCTTAATGGATTCAGAAACTGTGCGACACGATGGTAAATCTTACAGCTCACCTGTAGGAAGTAAAAGACAACAGTGCTGAACTTCAAGTGCATCCCGCTCTTTTTATTTATTTTTTGGGCTTTTTTTTTTCCCTAGTCTATTTTTTTTTTTTGAAGCAAAACACCAACAGGCTGCAAAATCATTATGTAATTTGAGAGAGGATGAAAACAGACAGCTGATCATGACCAGCCCTTGTACCAACCAACTGCCCCAGCTGGGTAACACAGCTCCATCATTATAAAGATATCACCTGTGCCTCGTGGAAAAGTGGCTATTTTTGGAATAAAGAACAGTCACTGCACAAATATACATAAATGTGACTCAGCATTAGTCAGGAAATTGCAATTACTGTTTAAATTCAGAGATGTCCATGCTCTGATCTGAGGTACTCAAAATGTCACCCCTCTCAGGCATATTTTGGCCCCTGCAACCCAAAGGGCCAGATGCTCAGCCACCACCTTCTGTGTCATTCAGCGTAACAGGACTAGTCTTACACTCCCCATAGGAAGCCCTCTCAGCTGCAGCCACCTCTGGCAGCCAACTGGCAGCAGCTGCCACCAGGATGATGGCAAACCCCAAGCCAGGGCTCAGGACAAACTACTATATCAAATTAGAGTGATCTTGCACAGCAGCTCACAGGGAAGCAGGGCCAAGACTGCTTGGACTTGTTCTACCTGGGTCACACCTGGCTATCAGTAATCTTCAGAAGGCAGTCCCCATGACTTCATGTTCCCACATTTTGTGCCACTGCTGTTTTCCTTACCTTGTGGCAATGAAGCACGAGCTACAAGGGCCGGATCCTCAAAAGCCTTGTACTTTGCATAGATAACTATGTCGGAGAAACACGAGTGCTCAGAAGATATAAAAAGCTACGCAATCAGTACGGAAGCCTTTTATATCCCAGAGCAGAGATGCAAATGATTTTCAAGGCAGCAGGAAATCAGACTTCAGTACCATACTATAGATAGAAAGGACACAAAATTGGATATTAGGAGCAGACACTTTGATAGAACTCCTACAATGTTTACCAGCTATCTTTCCATTTCCTCAGTGTGTGTGTGCTCTTGGCTTTCCAGGAATCTGGCACCACAGGACTATTCAAGACAGAAATAACCTGTGGCACATAATTGGCTGTTTTAGTTGTACATACACTGAACAACTGTTTTGCTCATGAGACTTTGTCTTACTAGGTTCATTTTGATAAAACATCACGTTGGGAGAAAAAAAATCAATGCTGCTCACTTGACTTCATTAGATTTAGTCTTGACTTCATGAGTCAGAAAAAGAGAAAGGAATATGCTCCTGTACCTGTATCATAATTGCATCTCTCATGCACATAAATGTAGTCCATGCATAGAATAATATCAATTTAAACTCCATACATCTGAAAGTAGTCTCTCTTGGTGCTTTATGTTCTCCATGTAAGTTTTCTACACTGAATGATATTATAGTTGTCTATTAAACAAAACAATAGTGTTGACACTGTGCATTTCCACACTGCTTTCCTATTCTGAAGGCTATAAAGGTTGTCTGAAAAAAATGTTTTTATGAGAAGCTAACTGAGGCACAGCAGGAGGCAGCTTACCAGCAGACTGCACTGGCACACCATTGCCCAAGGGATACTAGGTGATGCTGGAACTCCTGAGAACTCAGGGTTCCACTACTTAACAGCAAGGTAGGCTGGCACTCAGTATGAGAAAATCTGCCTCCTAACTGGATGGCCTGACAGGTAGAATCATACAGACATAGAATCACAAAATGTTTTGGGTGGGAAGGAAGATCAAAGCTCACCCAGCCCCAACCCATGCCATGGGCAGGGCTGCCCCCCACCAGCTCAGGCTTCCCAGAGCCCCATCCAACCTGGCCTTGTGTACCTCCAGAGACGGGGCACCACAGCTTCTCTGGGCAGCTGTGCCAGCACCTCGCCACTCTCCAAGTAAAGAATTTATTTCTAACATCTAACTTAAATCTACCCTCTTTACGTTTAAAGCCATTCCCCCTTGTACTATCACTATCTGCCTGTGTAAGAAGACTAGTAGCTGTGTCTGGAATTGAGAACCTGGAAGAGCTCATGCCCACTCACTTGTGTGAGCAGGGCTGTCTGTGGACCACTCTTCCCACAACAGAAAACAGTCTCTCCTTGGAGTTGCTGCCCTGCAGCATTTTGCCATGTTGATGCAGATAAAACAGGGCAATGCCCAACTCACTTAATGGAAAACCATAGGAAGAGCTAAGGCAGACAGAATTTAATTAGTTGCTTTGAAATCCAGCCAAGAGAGTAGCAATGCACAAGACCTTCTTCTTCCTTTTAAAATAATATATCATCAACAATTCCGTAGTGATGAATTAAGAATTGGGATAAGGCAGGGTATGCGTTTTCTTGCGGGTCGATTTTTAACAGATTATTATTTGTGGCTTAAGAATTTTTTGCAACGTAGGCTGAAAAGTTTATAATTGCAAAAAAAATTGAGAGAAGAAGAGAAAAGGATTGGTTTGCATTTCTGCCAGAACAAAATAAATAGGTATTAAGTTGTGGAGTGAGAGAACGCCTTGTGGTGTGCTGATTTTATTCTTTATTTCCACCAGAAGCTGATTTTACTGCTCATCCCCATGGTGCTTTCTTCAGTAGCAGTCTCCTTAGCATGCTGGGTCAATGTACTTGTAAAAAGTAATGAGAAGCCAAATTTCAAACCGGAGCCTGCAGTGGCTAATTAGATATTTAAGCACGGAGTCTGTTGCTCTCCAGTTCCGAAATCCGGATCCATGTTTAGCACTTCCCCTGGCAGCTAGGCTTACTCTGGTTTCTTTTTTTGGCTTGCTATAGTCAATCTGTGTGCTGTAAAGGTCTCCCATTCATCTCGAGAGATACCAGGTTTAGTCAAGGACATGAAGTCAGCTCAAGGTCCCTAGTGAGTACACAGGGAAGCAAAATTGCTGCTCTGCACAGGCCACTGCCTTCACGCCCACTGCATGCAGGCTTCCCATGCTGCATTCCGCTTTTTCTCATTCACTAGCAGTTGCTTTGGCACTGTGCACACATGTGGAAGGGAACAGATGCAGCATCTTTTCCCTTCCACGGAGCACCTTGCTTCAGCAATAGGCTCAAAGAACCAGTGGCTGCCCTGAGCAGCACACAGCTACGTGTAACCCGGCTGCAGCTAGCAGTGTGGTGTGACTTGTACCTCGCTCACACCGCACTGCTCTTGCATGTGTCATCTTCCCCTCAGCTGTCACCACGCTCCCCAATTTCCCGTGTGTTAATTCGCCTGGAGGGCAGAGTGTGTTAAGATCCAACTGCAGAACAACCAGACTGCAATGCGCTCCATTAGAAGACAAGTGATGCAAAATGTGGGTGACATGCTGGGGCTTATAATGAAAGGCCACACAAAATTTCAATGTATGCCTTAGGATGAATCAGTGAATTAAGCAAATCACAGACTTGATGTATTAAAATGACTTAAGTCTCCTAACGATTTATGTATTAATCTTGCAATATATCATCACTGCTACTTAGTCAAGAATATAAAAGACTATTATTAAGCACTCATAAAGATTTCACAGTCTTAAATTTCCTTTCTCTGGGGAATGCAGCACAAGGTTTTTGAAAGATTTTGCAGTTTACGTTAAAACAACTGGAGAAATATAATGCAGAATACAGGTATGTCTTTTCTGATTATCGTAAGTTGTTTTTTTTCTCTAACAAAGCAAAGCTTGAGTCCTAAATATAAATTAATAGATTTAAGCAGACTTCCTGACAGTACTATATATATTTACGCCAGGAACATATTTGCTGAGCCTCATCAACTGTGATTTTTCCTTTGTCATAAAAAATAATACAGAGAGATGGAAAAAAGAGAAAGTTGGAGAAATTACCACGTTACCACCAAAAAACTGTATCTTGCAAATCGAAAGAAACACACATGCATTAATAAAACAGAACTAAAACATAAAATGCTTACATGCCCACTGGGGAGATACTGTTTGTAGGTGGACAGTTGGACTAGATGATCTTGGAGGTCTTTTCCAACCTTGATGATTCTATTATTCTACTTACTCATATTTTATTAGAGTTATGTTTTGTACATAGTTGTCCTGTTAACAATTGATGCTACTATGACCTACCTTATAGTTACCCCTCAGCATACTCCCACTGAATGCTCTAGCACTTATAATTGGAATGAATATAGGTTCAAGCATTAGGGCCTCCAGGAACCTCTGATGTTGGAAAGGAAGAAGACAAGTCTAGTAAATGAAATGGCTAGCTGTACGAATACACAGCATTCAGTGACCAGCTCCTTGGAACAGCATGTAGGAAATGCAGACTGAACATAAATTAGACTACTGTCTTTGAAGGACTATATTTACTGAAGAAAGGTCTTTATTGTACAAATATTTATAAAAAGCAAAACAACCAGGAGCTTGTCATTCTGGGCATTACTGTCATCCTGATGGAATCAAAACATAATTGACATTTGGCTGATCCCTCCTCCTAATGGCAGGCAGGTAAGAGCCCTCCTGATCTGTTCATTGCCTTGCTGCATGCAGCTCCACTCTCTGCGCTTAACACACTTCTAAAATGTATGAAGCATTGACTCAGAGGCTGGTCATCTCAAAGTCTGAGCAGAATCACTACATTTAAAAGAATCTAATTTTTCTGTTTGTGAATAACGGGCGTCAGTTTTTTGTTGTTGTTGTTGATTTTAAATATTGATGATCAGTTCAAGTTGTAATTACTGTAATTCCATTCTCTCAGAAATAATAGTGCTTTATAAAGGAGGAAATAAATTGCCCCTTCTGAAGCATTTTTCTGAAGTCCGTTCATAAGGTGCAGAGTTAAGTACTGGCTAATATCTGAAGTGGTATTTGAGCATAATGATTTCATTCTATTAAAAATCTCCATTGAATGAATGAATAAATAAGTAGAAGTAAGCAAGTTGTTGCATTGCTGCAGCCAGAAAACAGAACAAGGCTCAAAGACCTACATTCTGTGCCCTTGTGCCTCTCTTGAGTGATTGGGAAATATCACTGGCACGTATCTTTTTATACTATATCTTGGATAACATGGATCTTAGGTTATTAAATATTGTCACGTGTCTTTCAACGTTATCTCTTGGATTTATATCAAGAAGAGCTCTGTGGCACCCTCTACACATTTGTGCAGAAAGATTTTCAGTTCTCCTGCAACAGTGCTTTCAAACTGAAGGGAGTGAGGGGTATTCCTGTGATTTTTTGCTTCTACAACAGTGCACATAGGGCTCAAAAATGGACCAGTAATAACTTAATTCCAAATCTTATTTCTATTTTGATAAAATCACATTAAAGTTGGTGTAGCCTTCTGCAGACCAGCTTTTCATTCTGGGACTGAAAGGGAATTCTAGAGTGTGGTTATGCATACTAAAGTGCCGACATTTCAAATCCTGCACAGTTTATGAAATGTAGCTAGCAGATTTTAGGTATATTGCATGAAACTTATTGGCCCATATATGAAGATAAAGTAAAGTTTCGTTCTGTGATGGGCTGAACTCACTGCACCACCTTGCACTTGGGAAAGTGATAAATGTGTTCTGCAAGAGCAAATATTTGACATGATGCAGGACAGATCTGCCTTACAGGGGAAAAGTGGCTTGGATGTGCACTCAGACAGCAAAGTACATATTCACCTGCAAGATGAGGACAATGTTGTGTAGGAAATCTTGTGTCATCACAGTCAAAACAGAGGAGCAACATAACAGTAGCAACTCTGGCACTCAAAAATAATTTCAAAATTGTTTTTTTGTTTGTTGAAACAATCTTACAACTTCTACTTTTTACAGGTTTTTTATGTGCTGACAAGAAGAACATCAGAGACTCAGAGAGGTTAAACTTACCAGCATCCAGTGCATAAATTAAAACATTGTGAGAAACAACCTCACAAAGACTGTCAGCTATTCATCATGAAAAGTCTCTGTTGGAAGTCAGCTAGGTTAAAGAAGAAATACAGCTGAAATGCCAACAGGTATAGGAGAGATTAAAAAGTTGAAGTTTTCTGCACCCATGGTATGGCAAGGCAGAAGATGGAGGGCCTCAGCCAGGAGAATTTCTTCATACAGTAAAAGCAGTCCTGTGAGTCATCTCTTTCAACTACATGAGGATTGCTGTGCCACAGTCTTTTTTCACTGTGTTAGCTTGGATTCCCCTTAAGCTACAATAGCTACAGAAACCTCTCCCCAAACTGCAAGAAACTAGGAACGTACCAGTATCCAAAGTGGCCCATAGCCAGCATTACAGAGTGGTTATCTCAAAGCTCCATAAGACATAAAGACAGCAATCACTTTCTCTGCCATGTTGCCTTACAGTTGTTTGGTTTGGTTTGGAATCTATCTATTTATTTATCTATTTATTTGATCTCCCAATGTTACATCACTCTGGAACACCATGAACAGAGTTCTGTAATCAAAATCAGACTCCAGCTCCCTACTTTGTGCCGATGAAAGAAAAGTTGCAAAGGAGAAGAGCCCCTACTTTCACGTGGGCATTTCTGTAGCGATGTATTACAGCTGGCATCACTGTTAAGGGCTCCTACGCTACACTGCGAGCCGCAGGCACATCAGTCATCTCGTGTGGCTGGAATAGTGCTGTGTGCAGCCAGTCTCAATGAAGCTACGACGACTGTAAGGCATTCTGGCAATGCTAAAACTGCTGGAGGCTACAGTATTTGACTTTTACAATGCCTTATCTAATTTAGGAAGTATATTTTTCATAGAAATCATGTTTTCTAAAGAAAACTCTTTAAACAAAAGACTGGTGTTTCTGCACAGATGTATTCAAGTAATTATGCTGCTTTTGGACAGAGAATGTTCTGCTTCACTGAAAGAATAGAGCCTAGGATGGAGACTAGAGCAAAGTTTAAGTGCTATCATATTTAATTACGGAGGCAGAAATCTGCCTTTGTCTCCTATTTCACCTTGTAATCCTTAATGCATGTTGTGGTATCAGAGATGTGTGCTTGTGAAGAACCATCAGCAACAGCAGATGTGAACCCAGACAAGAAGTGTGCGTGGCACACTGTGCATTTTGTCTGATTCCCTTAACACATCATTCTGGGGATTCATGGGCAGTTGTACCACCCTCCCCAAGTACACCATGCAGCTCCAAGGACAGTACTGCTGAAAAGGTATTATGAGGCTGGTGGCATTTAGAGCAATTGAGAGGAATGCTAAAAGAAATAATTGCCCACAACCTGAACTCCAAAGCTTTTAAGGTTCACTTCGCTTTCATCAGTGGTTTTGCTCAGAGGGAGATGTTAAACTAACCTTCACCTCTCAAGAGTGACAATCTGTCTCCACTCTGTCCTCTCTGCAATTCCCTTTCGCCTTCTCTGTCACACTGGTGCAGTCCATTAACTTTCACATTATCACTGAACCGTCCCGACGTTCTGGAAAACAATGTGCCTATGAGATCCTTGTCCTGTGCACTGCATGGAAGAGTTTTCATCTGCTCAGCCCACCAAAGAGAGAGAGGTTGAATAGCAGGAACACCCGTACATCTAATATCTTCGAGCGTGTCACAGTTTTGAACTAGTTCAGAAACACTTTGTCCTATTAAATCATTAAGCATTATTAACAATGCATTGCTAAGACCATTAATCCCTTTTAGACAAGGAGTTTAACATTTTGACACATAAAGTAGCTACATTTAATTTCCCTGAAGACATTGAAGTCGGGCATGATAGTAGTCAGACAGTATTATTGTTCTTCAAAAACCAGTGAACCTTAAAAGTATTTTGATTAAATGGAATGAAAAGATACCAATAAATGTAAATAAATCTTTCTAAAGCTGGCATCTCAAATTAGATATTTCTTCATTACCAGCTGCAGGAATGGATTGGAACCACCTGTGATCTGCAACGTGAGGAAGAGATATGCTGTTTGTGAACTAAAACTTTCAACTGAAGAGAGAATTGGTCTTCTAATCTAATAGCTATTTTTTAATTATTATTTTTAATTAACTTACAGTATTTTAGATGTGAGCCTTCGCCAGTACTCATGCAATTAAGCAAAGAATCATTTGCCAAAGCAGCAAATCCTTTTGCATTTACAGCGCAAGGTTTTTGCAAAGAAAGACTGAAATGCACTTACATGGATGTATTAAGCACTGGAATACTTACTGCCACGCCGTAGGCGTGAAAAGTAGGAAACCTGAAGAAGAAATTATACTTCTAACTGAAAACAGCAGTGTACTGTAATTGGTATTGGTTTCTGTCAAGGGAATGTGATTTATTTTGCAAATAGAGCAAGAATATGCAATAGAAGTCATTGTGGGGCAGCTGTTTTAACAATACAACTAAAAAAAACACCCACCCATATATTTCCCCAATGAAATAAAATCTAAAATTACACGTATCTATCATTTTGACTAGAATAATCCTTTATGATTACAATATCTGTTGTTTTCATAGCATTTTATTAAGCATCAGTGAAGTAACATTGCTCTTTATGTGTAACTGTACTGCATAAAATGGATTAACGAATAAAAGGGTAATATTTAAAATCCCTTCTGCTTCCTCTTTCAAATTTTCCTTTATCATTAAAGAAAGAGAAAGTAAAGAGTACTACCATGCTATTACTATAATACATCAGCTTCATGTTTGCTTTTGTTTGATTTGAAGATATATTACATTCCATAATGTCTTCCAGCTAGAGAATTAAGAAACTACTAGTGATAGATCAGTCATGAAAAGGTATGGGAAGAACCAACTGGGAAGTTAACAAAACAGTTATGAAAAAATGTTGACTCATCAAACCATTCTTAAGAAGAAAAGCAAACCAAAACTAAAACCAAAACAAGCTAACAAACAAGCAGACAAACAAAAGAAAGATTTAAACTCATGTTCACCTTTAAAAAAATGGCATTTGAAACCATGAAGATACTTTACTCTCAGAGAATGGCTTAGAAATTGAAGGTTTGCAATTTCAGTTTGATTCAACCATATATCAACAATGTGAATGACAGTGTACATTTAAGGGTAATTACAGAGAAACTAGAAATAAACCACTATTTGGCCTGAAAAATGATTCATATTTTCAAAAATAATGTGAGATTTTAATTTTTTGTTGCTATCTGAGGACAATATTTTCAAAATCTCTGCAATCTCTATGACATAACCCTAAACTTAATTGCAACTTCATTTACCAGCAAATACCACATATGCTCAAGAAGAGATGAAGGACACTACTGAAGAATAGGAAGCCTCCAGACACTTTGCAGGACAGATTTTCCACACTGTGTGACAGTTTCTCTGAAACGCTTTGCAAGAGGAGATTAACTGGAACTGCCTCATCTCCCCAGCATCCTCCCAGGTCCTGCACAGGTTCTTTTTTGCCCAATTTTTACACCAGTAAGGACACAAATGTGACAGCTGGGAATTTTCACAATTCTTATCACTTCAATCTCAGTTGTCTCTGACATGACTCATGCACTAAGGTTACAGTGAAGAAACACAGACATCATCTGGGGACTGAAGCAGCTTGGAGAGTTACAAAAAAAATGTCATCTCCTTTCATAGTAACAGAGCAGAAAAAAGAGAGCAGAAAAAAGTGTGACTAACTGTTCCTAAATATACAGGCGACGTGAACCAGAAAAGTAGCTGTATTACTATGGCTGGGGAGTTCATAAATTTATGATTCACAGCATTACAGAGCCTATTTGGCATGCAAAAAGAGAAGATGATGAAAGGAGTCGTTAGTCATGGAGAAAGAGCTAGACAGAACACACAGTGATGCTAACCGCTGGGAAAGGATGCGTGTTCAAGTATGACCAACAACCTGGGAAAGGGAGTAAGGTCTTTTTTTGTTCACTTTCCAGAAGATCCTTCTTACTTTGGTAGGTAGAATACTTGAAAGAGTGCCTTCCTTCCTAGCCTGGTAAGAGCACCGTGAACTCTTGTGCTCTGTTCAAGCCTACCTCAAATGGAGGGGATGGCACAACATTCTTCAAATGTTTTCTGAAGCCAGATGATCATATTTTGTCATGGCCACACTTTTTACTTTCCTCATTTTAGAAAGCATTTTAAGCAGGCAAAGGAGGAGAAAAGGACATAACAGCTAAGGTGTTCCACTGTGGTGCAAAATGTCAGCATGCAATTGCTTAGATTACCACTGCTGAAATGCTTGCAGATAGCTTTTCTGTTAAACTTTCACCTCCTCAAAAACAGCAGTGTTCGAAGTAGGGATGAAGGAGAATGATTTGCCTTAGGGATGCCCCTGTCAACTCACGTGATTTCTGTTGAAAATGGTCTGGATCTAAAAGACCACAAAGGTGTTTGATGTTCTTCGTATAACCTTCAGCAAAAGAACTGGGAGAACAGTCATTGCTCTTGTGCTTTTGCATTTTCAATAACACACATGAAACAAGCTATGCCTTGCCAGTTTGGAACAAGCTCTGTCCTGCCTTGATGTACCCATGCTGTGTCTCTTTCACTAGTGTGTGTGGGAAGAGGATAGGTGGGAAAGAGGGAAAATGACACAGGTGAGAAATGGGACTGGGGCTGGGGGATAAGATAAGCAGAAAAGAAATGGAGAGTCGTATATGATCTGTTGAGCACAAATAAGATGAAGAAGGAAGAGAAAAAGATGAGACAGAGAGGGAAAAGGCAACGGAGAGAAAAAAAGCTGACAAGATACAGGTTAAAGTGAAACTGCAAACTCAGAAATCAAGCAGGCAAGCATGAAGAGAGATAAGAAAGAAAGAAAAATAATTGAGTGTGCAAGGAAAATCAAGGAACATTTAAAATAATGTTTCCACCAAAAAGGATCTGAAAAGAGAAAACAGAGGATAAATGAGACTGATAAGATGGCAGAACGCAAACAAAAGAGGAAACATGGAGCAGAAAACTGCCTTTAATGCTGTTCCTGGCTAAGATATTTTGACAATTATTTGTTTTGATGTGGCCCTGTAGTTACTGTGATACAGTTGACTTCTGGCTTCAGATCAAAATGCTGGACATTAAGCAAAAGCAAGGCAAGCTGGGAGCAATGGCCACAACTGTGATTGTCAACCCAGAGTCTTCTGAGTGGGAGAATGACTGCACAGAAAATCTGTGGTAAAGCAGACAACTGCACCAGTTTATTTTCTCCTTCATGTTAAAAGTCCTTTTGCCTTTCCTTCTTTGCCATATGTGATGGATAGATCCCTCCTCTGCCACCATTACTCACCTCCAGTTTGGATACTAGCCCAACCAAAATCTAGAAATAATGGGACAAGAGTATGGTAAAAATTCAGTCTGCTGCCACTGGTAATTTCTCCAACACAGAGTATAGCTCCCTTTCTCCAATGTGAACAAATGACTCCAAATTGTTTGGCTGCCTTCCTGCAAGGTAAGGACTTCCCATCAATCAAGGAACATAGACCCAAGTTACAAAATGAACTACAGCCAATAAGTCAATACAAGTCAAGATAAGGAAAAGCCAGTGCAATTTTTTTAAGGAAGATTTTGCATTTAAAAGGATACAAAAATGAGGGATGCCATCACTGGAAAACTGTGTCAGTCCATGGGATGCTGTCATATCACAGTGCTTGCCACGAACACCCTTACTGCATCCATCAGAGTTTCTAAATGCTACTCTAAATCACAAGGCGACTCCAAGGCTTCACAGTGTCAGCAATGCCTTGGTACTCTGCAGCATCCTTCCAGAGCTGCCAAACCACTCACTCACGCTGTGAAAATGTACCTGAATGCACCAGCAATCCCACTGAATGCAGCAGGACCACTTATGAAATAGCAAACTCTTCACGCGCGCAGGGGCATATCAACAGCCAGGTTAAAAACTTCAGGACTGTCTTCTTCCACCTGAACAAAGAATAGGTTTGAAGTTGAGTTCACAGTCCTTTCTGGAAGCCACTGAGGTGCATGGTGCCTGAGGGAGCACATATTGCCGCCTCCTGCAAAGCACTGAAAGTACCCACATGGGAAAGAGAACACAATATTAGCCAGTCTGCCCTCCTCTGGGTCTGGAATTCAGAAGGGAAGGATTTGGCACAAAAGCTGCAAATCTCACCGGTGCGTATTTTTTTCTTCTCGTAAGATTGGTCATGTTCATGCTCAGCCTGAATTTTTCTAATTAAAACATCTCTGGTTCCCTTATAATATGAGTTAATAATAATGAATGGCAGATAAGGATGATCCTAGTCTAAAGAGGCACAGTGCAAGGCTTTGCTATAATCAAAGAAACTACTGCTATCTAGAGCCATGGAACAACCACATTTAATTTTGCATTCTGCACTTTACCCCGAAGAAATACTAATTACACTTCTCCTTAGTCCCCTTGCATGGTGCCATTCAACACATGCACATTAGAAATGATGAATATAGACATCAAGTGAAGAGTAAGGATAATTTCCTGCAGTCGTTTTACAAGCAAGAGATTAAACTGCCACAACCATGCAGAGTTTAAGCAATGTGCTTGTAATAAAACTGATGCTGTAGTATGCAATCAGAAGTCTAACACAAAGTTTTACATGCTTAGTGCAGCATTCATATGTAAAATGTATGCACTGAAAACAGCCCGGCCATCTAATTTCAGTCTTTGTTCCAAAGGCCAGGTGCCTCTACAGACTTGCTGAAGTCCTTGTCAAAGGACTGAGACAGATTTTCTGCAGGGAGATGACACAAAATCCAGGGTACCTTCATGAAAGTAGCAACTCTTTGGAGTCCATCAGAAGAGAGATCTAATCTGAGGTCAGGTCAGATCAGCACATCACTTCCACATGTGACTGCATGTGACAATCATAAAATGTATTATCTCAGCTATCCTGCTCATTCCTCATTTTGTTAAATAATTTTGCACAGAGATATCTACCACATCATTTGATGTATTCCTCATGTTACCAGCATCCCATAGATATTACTTCACAGTTTTCCTACATGAAAGTAGTTGGGAAGAATAGAGCCATGCAGCTCCATGGACCTTTGCTAGGCCACATGTAAAGTGCTGGGATCTCAATGATCTCCCTGTTTTCTGTTCTCTCAGGGAAGTGCAGAGGGCGACACAGGCAAAAAGCAAGACTTGAGCACAGAATCCTTTGAGGTGGAAGGGATCTTTGAATGCCATCTACTCCAATTCTCCTGCAATGAACAAGGACATCTAGCATCTGCAGTGCTTCACCTTCGCTAGCCTGTGAGGGCTGAGGAGGATAGCAGGGGAGATTGGAGAAGGGCCATGGCAGAGGAGGGGGACCAGAAGATGACGAATGAGGGATGTGAGGATGGAGCAGGGTGCATCAGGTGCCAGCTGGCAAGGATGCCCAGCAGGAAGAAGTGGCAGACTGGATGTGGGCTTGGGGAAGCTGCAAGGCAGACAGGCAGGTGTGTCCAGGCAGCCCTGCCATAGCCCGGCCCCTTGGCCCTCTCACAGCCCCACACTCAGCCAGCCCCAGGTAGGCAGCCACAGGCATCTGCCTGTACCCTTCTGGGGGCAGGATGAGAGCTCTGCACCTGCTCAGTCCAGGAGAGAACTCACGTCATGATGAAGCCTGTTAGCATTCACCCCTGCCATTTTAAAACATCCCACTTACTCTACCTCCATGATTAGGCAATGAGGAATCCAGGCAGCACCATAGCCATTGCTGCAATGCGAGCACTGGGAAGGAAACAAGGTTTCAAGGTTCATAATAAGAGACTGCAAGCTTTGCTCAAGTTGTAAGCAATTGCTTGAGAAGCACTGTTAATTAAAAACAAAACAAAAAAATTCAGCCCTAAAAATCCCACAGTTTATCCTGGAAATCACTGAGTACCCGACATGGATTGGTACCTGCTTTGTAAGTCGTCCAGGTGCAATTTGCCTACATAATGGGTGGCTGATGAGACAGTGACGATCCTAGCGCTGTGACTGTGCGTTCCTGATTGCTTCAGCGTATCCAAGAGGAGGTTAGTCAGCAGGAAGTGTCCCAAGTAGTTCAAGCCGAAGTGCTCCTCAAACCCATCCTCTGTCTGCCTTTCAGGGACCAGCATCACCCCCGCTGGAGGAGAGAGGGAAAAACAGTTGATTTATTTGAGAGGAGAAGCTAGACAGAAGGAGCACGGAGCTCCTGCTGCACAAGATAAACATGGCATTTAGAGCAGTGAATGACTGCTGATGGCATGTGAGGTGTAAAGCTGACACTGACTGATTTCTGCTGAGAAAAATGTCAAAATCCCCACTTGCATTCCTTTTGCCAGAAGTCGGGTAGAACGGCTCTTTCCCTCCCTACCTGCAGGACTACAGGGATAAATGAAAGGTGTGAAAGGGTAGTGAAAACATTAAAAGCTGGTTTAACCCTCTGCTGACATGCCAGAATTCAACACTGCAGGTCTTCAACAGTAATAATTCCACCTGGAAGAGGAGGGTGATCCCAACAACTCTCCCTCCATCAAAGAGCTCAGGGGAGCAGGGACAAGACCAAACCAAGCAGCAGATCTGGTCTCCCAGACAGCTTTCTGCTGAGCCCTGGCTGCAGTTTAAAGATCTGCTGAGTCTTTGTCTGAAATCTGCAACTTCAATCTCACTGTTGTGAGTGAGAAAAGATGTTGTAAATTTACCCAGTATATATTAATTACTGTGTTTATATGCAGCTGCATATTGAAACAACTTTCTGAATGCTTATTTTGGCAATAGTTTTGCATATATTTCTAGAAACCACAATTTTCTAACTCAATGCTTAAAATAGGCACCCACATCCCTCACATGCAATGTTGATTTCAGCATTTTGCAGAAAATCTTGAGCTAATGTGTGAACTGTACCGTGTACTGAAGCTGTGTGGGGGTTACCTATCTCACTCAATTATAAAGTGGATTTTAATGTTATAAATTATTCTTATTTTATTAAAATTTAATTATCACACGAGTGGACCTCACTTCTGTAATTTAAATGCAGATATACGTGGTTCATAGAGAATAATGTTGCCGGCCATTTATCTTCTCACTAATGCACATGACTGTGATACAGAAGAATGGCTTCCTCTGCACACAGACATAAAAGGATCTCAGCTTCATCCTCACACTACTTCATGTGCCCATTAAAAACCCTTTAACTTACCTCTGCCTGACATCAGACTGATATTAAATTCCCTCTTAAAATTACTCATGCTGTCTGTCTGCATCTCTCCTTCTTCAAGAGGATTCAACCATCAGACGGCTTTGCTGAGCCACTGCGGCTCAGGTTGAACAGGTTGTACTTTCAAGATCTCTTTAGCATGGCTAATACCTATAGTTTCACCTGTAGATTCATCTATGGACTGCCAGCTGCTTAATGGACATGCATGTCAAAAATGGCTGGCACTGTGAGGAAGCACAGTCCAGAGGAAAAGAACATTTTGTAGGAACGGAGATTAGCCATGCTGTTGTTGTGCTGCATTATGCAGTCAGGGGGGAGAATGAGCATGAAAAATTGGGAAAATTAAATGGTGAAAGGACATAAAGAAAATGCATAAACCTATGTTATGCATTTGTAAGATGGAAAAGAAAATGCAAGTGAGGAAGGGAGCATAAGATAACTGGAGAAACAGAGTGAGTGAGTGAGGGGAAGGAAGGAGAGAAAGCATAGAGGCAGAATGGAAAGAGAACAAGTGAAAGGCTTGGGTGCAACACAGCACACATGAACAAAGCCCTTCCTCCACTCCGCCGGCTGATGAAATCAATGAGAGAAACAAAGTGCTGATTACACGCCTGGCCTCGATGCAAGCTCTGACTGGTGTTATCTCTGTCATCACAGCCACTTTCCCAGGTCCCTCAGAATGATGGGAAAACCCAGTCACCGGATGCGGCGTCTCTGCATGACAAATCTCATCTTTAATAATGGAGAGACACAAATTAGAGGCTGTCTGTCTGGGTGTCCCACAGTATTCTCATTCCTCACCAGCACTTACTCTGATGTATGGTGCAACTGCTCACACAGCTGTGGAACAAAAACACTTCCTTTTCCTCCAAAACCTGCAGATGTAGCATACAATGACATCTGAAACAGAGGCCTGGACTAAACACTGGTGTGAAGCTTATGGATGAACAGATACTGAGGCAAGCTCTGTTGGAACTTGGAGCTGTCCTTTTTTCTGGGATGAGGAAAGGAAGGAAAGGCTGGGAGGAAACCAAAGTCTCAGCCAGCTGCAGTGTGAGTTTTAGCAGAGATGGAGTTTGGCATGAGCTGCTGGAAGGCAGATGGGAGCAGCACTGCATCTGTGAGTACTGGGGCTGGTACAAGGAAATGATTTGCACCTTTCTGGGGCTTATCCTGCCTTCCAAAGCTCTAAAACTTGGAAAAGGAGGAAAACAGTTTGTAAGATGTATATTAGCAGCAACACAGATCAACTGGAAGTCCAAGACAGAAAAAGAACAAAGAACAGCCCCTGCACAGCAAAGCAGATGTGATCCCCAAATGCTGTCTCTTGGTCTCCTTGACCTTTGGGTCACTATAAGGCCTTCCAGTTAGCATACAAATTTCTGCTGGCAGAGTCAGACAGAGGGATAGAGGAATTTTTCCAGGGAGAAATGCTGCGGGTGGGTGCTACAGCTATTCAGCTGTACCATAGAACCATTAGGGTTGGAGAAGACCTTCAAGATCATCTAGTCCAACCATCAACCCAACACCACCATGTACACTAACCATGTCCCTCACTGACACATCTACACGTTTCTTGAGCATTTCCACAGACAGACTCTACCACCTCCCTGGGCAGCCTGTGCCACAGCCTCATCGTGTTTTTCGAGAAGAAGTTGTTCCTAATGACCAACCTAAACTTTCCATGGTGCAAATCACAGCCAGCAAGCAATGGCTGTACAGACCACCATTGCTCCCACTGACCCTATTCTGCACTGACTCCCCTGAGCAGAAATGTGGTCAAGTGCTTGAGCAAGCACAACCACTCTCACTTGGGTTTGCTGCTGGTACAATTCCCTTTTCCTCTTCAAGAGCAGATCAAATACTATTAATAATAAAATCTTTGAAAGACAGATTTTTCTGAACACCTTTGACGTGGTTCATATCAAGGCTTTCAAAAAATGATGCTCTGCAATTTGAAGGCATTTTCTCTCAGTTGAGGAGAAGCCATTTTAATTCTCTGAGAGTGAGTGTGCAAAGCAATAGCCAACAGAAAACTGAACTTGGCTGCTTTTCTGACACAAGGAAAAAATATTCTTCTTCTTTTTTTTTTTTTTTTTAATTATTAACTACCTAACATTCAGTAGGTACTAAAAGTGGTATGCTATTGATTTTCCTTTGTCCAGAAATGTCATCAGCTTTACTCAAGGGCCTGAAAGGTAACTCAAAGAATGAAAGCTGCTTCTATTTTTAATTCTTTAAATTAATCCAATACTATTTTGTATGTATTTTTCTTTTCTTTTTTTTTTTCCATCTTACCTATTCACTGTGAACTAAGAATGGTTTTGCTTATTCTTCCAGTGCAGAATAGTACCAAATATCTGTCTGATTTTAATTACCATTAGTCAGTCTCCGTGTTTTTTTTGGAGTGCACGTGAAGTTTGAAGAGGCAGCATGTAGGCCATTAATTTCAAATGCCTCAGTTCTGATATAACCTTTCTTTATATTCTTTCCTCAGATTTAGTTAGGTTGTTTTCAGACAAAAAAAAGTGTCACTGATAGGACCATGGCATTAGGAAATGAATTAATAAGTAAACTGAGAATGAGCTTTTGCTTTGCAATTGATTAGCTGTTACTGAAATGTTCAGGAAAGAGGCTGACAGCATGCATGTAGAAAACTGCCAGAATGACACACTGGTGTGCGATTTTGCAACTATGCTGAGTGACTGTTCTTATTACAAAGTAATACGTTTCAATGTGCCACAGTTATTTATGTATTGTAATTTGTAACTTAATCAATTAGCTATAACATTTAAAAAAAAAAAACAACTTATCATTTTATTAAAATCAGTAGGCAACAGAGAATGGAGGATATTTTTTCTCGAAGAATGAATGTAACTCAAGAGAACTGTCTCTGCAATCATTCATCTATCATGACTGCCTATAAAAATTTCCAATGAAGCTATCTGGGATCCATCAATGAACACGTCTTATGTGATTTTAACAGTATAATGAATCTAAAAAGTATAAGTTTATGAGAGATGAAAGCATTACTGCCCAGGCACACCACATTTTTATTGGCTTATATAAGAAGATTTGTATCATGCTTGCCTGTGCTGCAGATGAAGGTAAACACTGTTGTAATTCCCGTATCTCCAGCTGCACAAAACATCCTTCAACTCTACTGTAGATTTAAAAATACAAGTGTTCCATTCGTTAAGATTTATTTACAGTGAGCTACTTGGAGGTTTTAAAGCTACTTCTCTCAAAAACACTTAAATGAAAAATAACATGGGTATGATTTAAAATCTCTCTTCCAGATGCAGATCAAAATGCCTTTCTTCCTAGACAGCTCATAGAGCTACATTTGGATGCAGCATCCCCACATGTCGGCCTGTTATTCCCGGCAACCCAGAGGGCTGGTCAGCAGTACAAGAGATCAGTTGCATGAATGATGTCTTCACAGCAGGAGAAGAACATATATAACCACATTTACCTAATTCTTGCTGTTTGCAGGAGACACATTCTAGGGGAAAAATGAAGAGGAAGCATTACTCCAAAGGAAAGAGCAAAGCCTTTTCTACAAACAGGTTTTGTATTTTTCCCTCCACGAGTGCAGGCACACAGGGCAAACCTCCCCACTAACAGAGTTCTCAAATTGCACTAGATTGTACATGCATACACCAAAAGTTCTACCAGTGTATCTTTCTAGCTATACATCAGCACAGTCTAATTCTCTCTTAAATATGCTATAGTGAACACCACCACCTAAATTTTATGCTGTACTATAGTGATCTAGATGGCACCTAGAGTCCTACCAGGGGACTAGACCCTCAGACACCAGGGCATCTGTCTGTCCTCAGTGGTGGGACACAATCTTAGGCATGCATGGACATACTTTGGAGGTGACTGGACACCTAAAAGTAGTTTTGTTCACTGCTGCTAGAACTGAGACCTGGGCTGCAGAGCAGAAGTGTCCCCAGGTTTCCCTTGCCTTTTCCTAGAATCACAGAATCACAGAATGGCCTGGATTGAAAAGGACTTCAAAGATCACCCAGTTTCAACACCCATGCTGTATGAAGGATCACCAACCAGTAGACCAGGCTGCCCAGAGCCACATCCAGCCTGGCTTTGAATGCCTCCAGGAATGGGACCTCCGCAACCTCTCTGGGCAGTCAGTTCCAGTGCATCACCACCAAGAAGAAGTCCCTGCCTGCGTTCTGCTCTCTCCCCTGCCCCAACATCAGGTGACCCAACATCAATCTCATCGAGGAGCAGCATGTGCGCACTGGGGAGAGGTTCAGCCCCAGACATTCTTACCAGTTTCATCTGCCTCTCCCCTGCAAACAGTGAGTTCACTGTCCCTAATTTTCTTACCCAGCTATCCTAGTCCTTTGTGCCTGATCCCATGGGATCTCACCGTGCCTCCTGCATGTGCTTCCACTCACACACCACTCTCTGTTCCCTCCGGTCCAAGTCTGATTTCCTTATGGGGCTGGGAATCTCCAACCAGCCTCCCCTTCCTTGGCTCAGCTTCCACCACAGGTGACACGGGGATAGGTGGAAGTTAATTTGTAAAAGTTTTATGATTAGTCAGAGGCTAAACAAAAGAGAGAGATTATAATGAGGTCCCAAATAAAGTGTGTCTCTTCATCCTCACTACCAATCCCAACTTCTTCCTTGCTACTTGCTCCCTTTGTATTTCTTGATTGAGTAATATATGCTACATTGATAGTTTAAAAGTCTTTCAATTAGAAAACACCAATGTTCTGCCATTGAGTGTTTCCCCATCCTAAAGGTTCTCATCTGACTCTTCACTCTTCACTCACTCTTCTGCCATCTTTCCCTATTAACCTCTCAGCCTGACTGTTCGAAACCCTCAAATCCTCAGCTGACACTCTTCTAGTTCAGTTCTCCACACCCTGGCTTCTTGTATAAATCTCTCTCTTGCAAGTTACAGTCTTGACCCATCTACATTCAGACTGGGTCTTCCCTTTACCACAGCATTGGTTTTGTCCTTACATCTAAACAGGCAGCAGCCAGCATGTGCAGAGAGATATGGGCAGCAGCAATGCGAGGTCACTAGCTACACCAGCTCATCAGCCATGTCTGTGAGACATTTAGGTCCAGAGAGTGCAGAAATCACCTTCCGTCTCCACAGCTGTGCCTCAGCTATGAATCAAAGCAAGACCTACGCAGTCCCAAGTATGGACATGCTTGGTACAGGCAACTCTTTACCTGTTAGAAAGTGAAAAACAGTTTTCACACTGAAATGCTTAACATGTTTCTGTTTCAATGCAGCATGGGAATGTTCTACTGGTGGTGAAGATTTCATCCATCTCTGACACAAAGGCAGCATTGTGCCAGTAATCAAGTCCCAATTCCAAAATATGATAACATGTGAAGAGCTTTTTTAAAGAAACTTGCCATCAGTTTTGGCATCATAAAAAAAATACATGATGTTTTTTCTTGCTCTTATCTGAAAACATTTAAACTCTCTTATCTAGCATTACAAATATTAAATAAAAATAAATCCGCCTAAGACAAATAGCTGGCATCAAAACTTTTAGCCTATACATTTGAAATTGTTCTAACTGGTGAGGAACTGAAAAGTGAGCAATGCCAGCTGGTAGTGTTCATGCATTACTATACAACTGAGAAGTGGGCTGTATTGGTTACTCCAACAGAGTTAAACGATTGTGTATTTCCAGCAAAGACAAGTTAAAGGGGAAAAAAAGAAAGGAAGATGTAGTCCAGAGGAAGGCCACTAAGGTGATCAGAGGGCTGGAGCACCTCTTCTACAAGGAAAGGTTGAGGGAACTGGGACGGTTTAGCTTGAAGAAGAGAAGGCTCCAAGGAGACCTCATTGTGACCCTTCAGTACCTGAAGAGAGAGTATAAACAGGAGGGGGAACAGCTCTTTACAAGAGTGGATAGTGATAGGACAAGGGGGAATGGTTTTAAACCAGACTGAGGGGGTTTAGTTTGAATATTAAGAGGAATTTTTTCACACAGAGGGTGGTGACACACTGGAACAGGTTGCCCAAGGAGGCTGTGGATGCCCCATCCCTGGAGGCATTCAAGGCCAGGCTGGATGTGGCTCTGGGCAGCCTGGTCTGGTAGTTGGCGACTCTGCACATAGCAGGGGGGTTGAAACCCCCTGATCTTTGATCTTTGAGGTCTTTTTCAACCCAGGCATTCTATGATTCTATGATTTTAAGATTCTATGGGATTGTCTCTATTCAAGGATGATAACAGCAAAAATTCAAACCTTGCAGGGTTCAGCAAAAAACAGGTTATATAATACCTCTGATTCGCTTCTGGATTTAGTGTCATGCTGCAACACAGTGGATATACAAGAATACATGCTAGTTCCCCAGAAAAGGTATCAGCTTTGAAAAGAAAATATGATCCATAAGTGAGGTTTTGGTTTTACACTAAAATAGATCCAAGCATATGTTATCATTTCTGGCTAGAAAAAAGTAAATAAATCCTAAGTATATGCTCAGTAAATTATTTGTTATTTGTGGTGGCACAGTGGTGAGTTATCCTGCTCACAACCTGAAAATAGGAAAGTCAATCATAGTTTTTTAATTCAATAGAAAGTTCTCCTAGAATTAAAATACCTTGTTTTGCACTTTGTGTAAAAAATATTTTACCCAAAAGCTATAAAAAGATTAAGTTAGAATAAACCATGGCCTATTCCTGCCTCTCAGAAAAGCCAGTGGCAAATGTCCCAAACACTAAAGCAGAACCAGTTGGGTTTCCTAATCCATCAATAGCTGAATTTTGTATCTGTCTTCTACTGATAAAAAAATCGTATTCAGGACAAAAAAGGAAGTGGGTCAAGAACCTGCAGCATATGGAGCCTGAGATATTTCCTTTTTCATAAAACGTTTGATATCCCAGACACAGAAAAAGCTTTGGAAATAACTAGAAAGACAGAGATAACATCAAACAAAAGTCAAGATTTTAATGAATACAATCCTGACACTCGGAAGTAACCCAAAGGTGCTCTTCTGACATATTAGTAATTCAAATAACAAATAAACCTCTTACAAGAAATCTGATATCTATATAGGATACGTTTCGTTGTGGCAGACAGCAGTGCTATCCAAGCACAACGAAAGCTCTAGCTGATGACTGTAGCTTAAAATCTGGGCGCTAAGTAGATGTGAGCATTGAATGACTCTTGGTGGCTCTGGACTAGCAGGGCTGGGTACTGTCAGCAGGAGCACAGTGATGTGATACCTGTGCCCAGGCAAGCTGCCTCTGGTACCCAAGGCAGCTAACACCTGTAAAGTGCAGTGTGATTAGCAAACCTCCACATAATTTCCAGTCATCTCTCTAATAAAGATAGCACTGCTGAGAAATCTGTCTGAATGCTTCATCGGTGTTAAAAAAAATCTGGTTATAGAACAAATTAATATTGCATGTTACTGTTCATACGACTCTTCTAGATTTTCCCATCATCTGTGGGAAATTCATTTTAAACCAAATTCAGAGGACCTTTTCCAGCTCTAAACATGTCCCAGAGGCTCAGCTCTCTCATAATGTCTACTATCACCCACCACATACGGGCAAAGGACCAGCTGTCTTTCTGCTTATTTTCCACTATTTCTCCCTGTTCTCCCTGCCTGTCCTCCTCTCTCTTCTCTTTCACCTCATCTTCAATTAAATATTGCTCTAATTTGTCTTCATGGCAGTGTACAGATGAAAAACGATCCTGCAATCAAGACACTGGAATAAGATCCATGTAAGACCAGTTCCTGAGTTCACCATAGCCTCCTGTATGACTGGAGGAAAAGCATTATTTCTGGTGAAATCCAAGTTCCGCTGGAGTCAACAGCAATCCTCCTCACTAACTTTCCCTCGGGGAAAGTTCCCCAGTGATTTTCCACTTCTCTGGGTTGGTTTCTCTTCTCTCCATTCTATAGTCTTAGCAGCCTGCAGCTGCTACTGAGAGGGGAGCTGGATCTTATCTAATCCAGTGGGCCAGGATCTTTTCAGGACCTCACTGCTGTAACATAAGTAATCATGTTTAAACCTAACCAATCCACAACATCTGTAAGTAAGTAAGAACCTACAAAACTGCTTACTTTTGTTACCTTCCCTTGTTCCTAACCCTCAAATCTCACATTTATTCTGAAGATTTGTTCTTACAAATACTCAGTCACAACAATAATTTTATGTGTGACCAATCATGACAGCATCCATGGGACTTCTCCATGCAAATGGTTCAATGCAAGGGATTTGCCCACACTCCACATGGCTGAACTGCGGGTAGGTAGCACAAAGGAATATATCGATATTTCACAAGCTTACCTACAGATACAGCTTTTATTCTGCAGTAGACAAAGAGGGAAGATTATAGAGACTTATGCAATCTGTCAAGAGACTGAGATTTCTCAGACGATCTACAAATTATGGATTATGGACCTCTGAATTATTCACTAGCTCAGAATTATTGATTTTAAATTGGCTCATACAGATTTCAAACCAAAACGTATTTAATGTAATCTGCCTACAATTGGCTAATAATATACTGAAATCTCTAATTTTTTTTTTTCTGTTTGTGTGCATGCCAAGACATTCACTAAATGTAATTGCATTTCAGCCTTTTTCTGTTCTGTAGGCCAAACTACAAACCATTTGGTAAACTGCAACAGAGAAAGTAGTTGCTATGTCGTTTTTAATGAATTAGACAAGATTGCGTTTGGTACTGTTGTCACTAAAGATGTGATTGTAGTATTAACTCACGTGGTTTTAAGGTCATTAAGTACTGCAAAGAACACATAAGTAAAAGCATTATCTGAAGGACATCTGGAAATTTCTAGCACACAGAAAAAAAAATGATTGATTCAATTTAGAAGAACTATCTCTCACATGAATCAGTGACTACTGTTTATGGAATTTTACATGATGTTTACATCTGTTCTTTCTGCAGCTTCATGTAGATAGAAGTCTTTTCAATAAATCCTAACACTATTTTAATGACTGTATTAGATGATTACACTACTGTAATGCTGTAATATGCTAAATGCTCTTAAAACAAACAAACAAACAAAAAAAACAAAGAACAACAACAACAAAAATTGACACCAGTTGCAAATTAGTGAACTAGAAGATGCATTATTCTGACTTTTTGTCAGGTTAAGTTTTCTAAACTGTATCCATCCTTCTGTAGCTATTTAGCTAACCTCTTTTTCACTTCTTTTTCCCTGTGCAGAAAATGTATTATATTTTGGTGTCACAACATTTTTTCCCTTTTTACCACTAGCACATTTTGTTTTTTTTAAAGGATGTTTATGCAATGCCATATTTGCATCTTTAAACATGTTTTGTTTATTTAAAAAAAACAAGAGCTGAGCATGCACATTACTGATGCAGAAAGCAAAGCAATGGAACATCAGGCTTTTATTTGTCAGCCGAAATCATGTGTGCATTCAACCAAATTTTTCCTTTCAAATTAGAAATTAGAAAGTTAAATGTATATGCTAAAGTCAACTATAACAAAAAGAGAAGAGGTGACTACAGTGCACTAATCTCCCCTTTGAAAGCCCTGAATGTTCATGTTAGACTTCTTAAAATGCCTGAAGCAATTGGATACCTAAACCT
This sequence comes from Tympanuchus pallidicinctus, assembly GCF_026119805.1. Classification (NCBI taxonomy): domain Eukaryota; kingdom Metazoa; phylum Chordata; class Aves; order Galliformes; family Phasianidae; genus Tympanuchus; species Tympanuchus pallidicinctus. The sequence continues at coordinate 5,510,743 of NW_026294780.1, read as the reverse complement.
TACTGAAGTTCTTGTGGGATCTGAATGTCTTGCTCTGGGAGAATATTTTGCAACTCAGGAGTTTGGCATTAAATTAATTTCCAACTAGATCTTGAGCCAAGCAAGTGATGGAGAGCAGATACATTTTTCTTTTTTAAATCACCAGCAACCTCAGAAATTGCAGAATTCCATCATGTAGTACTGATTATTTACCTAACATAGTGATTCATTCCAAATCACCTATATTAAATAACATTTCAATGTTAATTACATAATTTGCATTATTGCATAACGTTAGAACTTTCCTCTGTTCCTCCTGAAATGACCGTGTTTTTGTTAGGCTCACGAAAGCCCACATAAAATATCATGTACTGTCACAAAAATAAATATTCATGGAGATATGTTGTGGACAGATCACTAACATAGAGACATGATTATATAAACCAATAAAAGATTTTAACTTAAAGCAATTAAATAACACTCATATACTGTGAAGAGAAACGCAAGGCAACAGTTCATGTTGTTTTTACATTAAAAATAATAAAAGAATACAGTCTTTATTAATAGAAAATCTTGGTCCTGTGAAGACAGGAACATATTTGTTAGTGTTGTGATTCAGAAATCATGGATTCCACACAAAGTCCATTTTCAAAACCTAATAGAAACTTTCTATTACACCCAATAGACTTTGGGTCAGGCTCTTAAAAATAGATGACTCCCTACAAATATACTGACCAGATGTCTGGCCTGAAGGCTCTACCTTCAGAAAACAAATATTCTTGAAATCAAGAGCGCTAGAGCTTCAAGATCGGTAAGCAACAACAAAGTACTACACGATACTAACAAGTCTACAATTCCAGGTGCATACATTGAAACAGAAAATCCATCACGTCTTTTCAGGAATTCTCTAAGCCATATATTAGCCATGACAATTGTCTTGCTATTGACAAAGTTTTCTGACAGAAAGCATACATGGTTCTGACAAACATACTCAATAACTTGTCTGTATAAAGAAAAGCTACTGCAAGCCTTGTCCTCCTGGGGACCCAGATTTGTTTCTAGAGGATTGCACAATGGAGGCAGAGAAGCTGGTGACTGCAATGAGTTTTTTGAGTGGGTAGTGCCTCTAGCTCTGCAGCCCACAATGGACTGAATCTGCTTCCTCCATGCATTGCATAACAGTGAACAAGCTGCATAAAAGAGAAGGAGAAGTGACAAGAAGAAGACTACTAATTAGCCCAAATAACAGCATTTTTCTTGTATGTGCTCAGTACTGATGGAAAGTCAAGACAAGATGCAAAGGTTTTTGCCTCAGGCCATTGCATACCAATTAGATTTTTTTTTCCTTATATATACCTTGAGAACACATGGATTTTCACCTTAACACTAGGAATAAAATGGAAAGCTACAGATCATTTATAGCAGCAAACAGAAACAGCCATAAAATGGGGAAAAGAGCTTTTCAAAGTGGAAGATGGTGATACACCAGGTAATGGTCTGAAACCAACTTAATTGTAAGGGAGTCTTTACAGCAGCTTTGGATGGGATCACTTCCTTGATTCTGTTAAAGTCTGAGTAAATAACAGGGTCAGACCATTCATTTCAGTCTTGCTTCTAAAAAGATTTTTATTTTTTTTTAACAATTGAATCCCTTTCAAGCTTTAAGCAGCTTTTAACCAAGCATTAAGTGAAATCACTTTTTTCCAGTAGGTCATGAAAATCACAGAATCCTACAATCATTTGAGTTGGACGAGACCTTTAAATGTCACTTGGTCCAACTCCCCTGCAATGACCAGGGACTCCTACAGCAAGATCAGTGCTCAGAGTTCTGCCCAGCCTGACCTTGAATGCCTCCAGGAATGAGGAACCCACCACTTCTCTGGGCAACCTATTCCAGTGCCTCACCATCCTGATCATAAAGAAACTTTTATCTTATATCCAATCTAAATATCCTCTGTTTTAGAAATAATTTCCCTTTGTCCTATCATAACAGACCCTGCTAAAGAGTTTGATTCAGAAAAATATTAGTCTAGAACTTCCTTCCCAAAAGAAGCTTTGGGTCTTTGGTCTTCTATTAAGCATATTATGAGATCTATTTTTATCTAACTTAGTTTCTTGACCAAGAAGATTCATCTAACTGCAATTTTGTCCTTCCCACTTCAGCAGCAGCTAGGGCAGAACCTAGCCCTTTACTTCAGAAGGATTTCCATCCGTGCTGTTATTTTAGGCCCATCATTTCTCCCATGTTGTCCCCAAGCCCTATAAACAAGCCCTACCCTTGCTCTGGTAGGAAACTAATGGAGGTTAGGGGCTGCCCTCAAAGGTCACAGACACTTTTGTTCCACAAAATTGTTTGTGTTCAAGATGCAGTTTTGTTCCTATCTGTGTAACAGCCTGCACTGTGCATCTTTAAAAGAAGGCATGTACAACAAGGGAAATTTTGTAGCCAGGATTGGATATCCATTACCGTTAAGTTCTTCACAATTAAAATAAAAATGATAGGCTTTTCTGGCTAATGACATAAAAATGAACACTTCCTTGAATATTTCATAAATGTTTCATATCAATCATGAAATAAAATATTCTTGAATTTTTAATGCAATAGTTGCCTTATTGAGAGCTCTTCAAGGCATCAACAGATGTAACAAAATCATTTATTTTGCAGCATGTTTGCCCTCACCTGGACTGAAGGGTGTACAAGGAAAAAGAAAGTGTTCTTTGGGATGCCTTAATAAAAACATATGCAAATAACTGGGAAAATAAGAGCAGTGGCATATAACAGCAGAAAGTTTCTATAAGAAGCCTAAACTGTTGCTGGAAGGATTTTCCCCCAGTTAAACACATAGGAGAAAATTCCCCTTTAGGAAAGTGCACATTAGGCATACAGGGCTTCGGTGGAAAATTATTGTATGGGCTAGTTTCCAAAAAATATTGTGGCTGAAAAGAATAATTAGATGGCAAGTATTTGCATAACAAAGTTTAAATCCCTAAGAGTAATGAGATTCATTTGATAATTGTATGACTGTAAGATAAATATCGTCCTTTTAATTTGTTCTGTGACCACTGAGGATGCATCTTGATGGACAACCTTCCAGCAGCAGCTTGATCTGAGCAGTGACTGCTCTGAGGCCTCTGGATACTTTACTAGATCGTATTTTAAACAGATTGACCCCCAAATCCAGTTCACCACAAAGACACATTGAACACATGCGTTCATACAGGGAAAACACAAAGGGACTGAAGGTCCAAAGGTGAAAAAGCTGCTTTTCTACAGCCGTGAAGTACATTTTTCCTTTGCTTTGCTTCGTTTTAAGCAATGCTCAGATTCTGCTGCCACTGCATGAGTTTTAGTGCTGGAAAACTAAGCAACGCAGCAAGCAGCCTGTGATAACACCATAAGGAGAGGTGGCACCCAGGTGCTCAATGTGCTTAGCTGAATGCTCATACATAAATTGCAATTTAACTCCTAGAAGGACATCCCTGTTAATGCAGCAGTGCTGTAACCTGCTGTTTGGTTCAGACAATCAATCTGAAATGTGAAGAGATAGCAGAAAGGCCTGTTTGTCTCATTCCTCCTATGCAGATGTGTTAAAAAGGAATGGAACTCACCATTATTCACCAGCACATGGAGTGGACAATTCTTCGCTCTAAACTGCTGCACAAATTGCCGAATAGACTTCATGGAAGCCAAATCACAGTATAAAAACTCCACTAGGAGAAAAGAGAAGACAAACAAACCAGAGTTAGGGCAGTTACAAAAATAAGAAAACACTTATATACATTATCAAAGACTCCTGGAAAGTAAAGATTTTAAAACTGAAACTAGGTTTTGAAAATTATTAGTAAGGCTGTCTGGTCTCAGAGGATTCCTTTCTTCTCTTTCTTCCTTCCACTTGTTTACCAACAATTTGATAAACAGACTACAGCACAGCACAGGCTGTAAGAAGGGACCTTTCTCACTACTCTTATCTCCAGTACATCAATGATGTTCACCAGATTGTTTCATCCAGACACAATCAAGGCTGGAAGCTGCACCTATAATGGTTCTGTGTAACATATTTGTACAATACGGGTTGAGGCAGGCTGCAGGCACAATTCCAAGCTAAATAACAGAACGATCACAGTTCTTATTAAAATCCTTTACAGAAAAACATCTCCTTCAAATCCCTTTGGTTTTTCACAGAACGGATACATCCTCAATCTAGACAGCACTAGTCCGTGGCAGTGGTCTTAGTGAATTTATATAATTTTTTCAGTAGCACTTCCAGAAACAGGGAGAGTAGATTCCAGCTTAAAAACAAGTTAAATTCACTTTTTTTTTTTTTCTAAATGATTGTAAAGTCACATCATTTCAACAACCCTGACTCACGTGAATAAGACTGAATAACTTAAGTTCCCTACAGACCTTTAAGAAGTTTGCAATTTTTCTTAATTTTACCAACATCCTACAAGTGGAGGTGGCAAGGAAATGCAAAAGTCGTTAGCTCCTGTTAAAGAACAGAAGTGATCAAGTCATTCTTCTTGAGGGCTGGAGGCTATGTGAAACTGCAACTGCTCAGATACACACAACTTGGTTGTAATAATTTATTGGTAAATAATATACTGGAATAATCCTTTCTAATACAAAATGCTCATCTTGGTACAGAAAACATTGGGTTTCTGTCAGCTGCAGTATTTGGTGGCACAGTGCAGGATCCAACCAGCCTTTTAACATTTGTATGGATTGTGGCAGTTGGTTACTCGTCTGTTTTTTGTTAATGCCACAATGCTATATATGGATTATATAGCATGGAATATATATGGAATATATAATGCCATAATGCTATATACTGGAGGGGAGCAGGACCCTGAGAACAACTAATACATTTTAATTTCTCCCATCATCCCATCTCAAAATTCTCTTTTCTGCACCACCAAAAATTCTCTTTCTGCACTTTGGTGAGATAACTGAGCTAAGGTAAGTGCATTTCAGACTGACCACTACAACCTCATCCTTCCTGGAAATTCACTTTTTGCTACACCTGTCCCATCTGTCCTCCCTTAATCCTGTGATTTTGCAGGGAAAGAGCTGCCGTCTGTTGTGACTGTACAGTGACTAGATCAATGGGTGTGATTATCATTACTAAGCTTATTTATTTGCTTACTTGGGAAGTGTGTGCTCCTATTTTGCATTTGTAAAGTACTTTCCATCAAAATATCAGAACCTGCTTTGGAAAGGAAAACCAAAGGAAGCCCCAGACTCTTCTTTTTGCTCACAAGGCAGAAATCTTAATAGCCAAAGTTCTTATTCATGCTCATTCATGGATGGTGGGTCTTCCCCAGCTTCACCAGAGGCAGCACCAGGCTGCCTGAGATGTCACCCCACTCGGCAAAGTGGGTCAGAGAAGCTATTCTAAGTCAATCTCTGCAGGGCTATGAATAGGAACTGAGTTTCTTCTTTGTCTCACAGTCTCAGTACTTTGTTTTAATATTGTGCCAAAGAATTATACATGTGGAAGCTAAAGATAACAATTAGTATTTGCATTATTTCAAAGTGTATGCAAAAATACTACGTAAACCATTAAGAAAAATGCCTTTATTAAAGACCAGCATTTAACAGTGTGAATGAATGACCAAACCTGAACTTGAACTCAGAATGAGCAATAGGCCTTCTGTGTAAGTTAGGTATGAGCAAGGAAAATAAAAATGCATAATAACAGCAAGCAAACTGAAGTATAAGCCGAAATTAATGTTTAGACATGTCACTTTTTATCATTTTAGTCTGTCTGCCAATAGACTAAATTATTCAAGTGCCTATCACTCAGCCTTTGTGTTTAATAGTATACTAAGTCTTAAACATTAACCATTTGTTTCTTTGCTGCACATCATTAAGAATAAAAACAGATAATATGATATATAGTTAGAATATCAGAATATCTATATTTATAAAGTATTAGAACTAAATATATAGATATCTGCAGCTAATTGTACTGAAATATCCTAATTTATAACTTCTCCCATTTTATCTCTCCTTCTCCTATTCTTCCCCTTTCTTTCAGATACTTCTAGAATGACAGAGGTATGTTTCTTTCTTCTGAAGGGATATGTTCCTTATTCTTATGTAAACAATTTCTCCAGTGAAAGCGAGTCGATATTTGTCAAACACCAGTGAAAATATTCACTGTTAAAAATACCTTACCATTATTGTGCTGTGATGACTCAGTTGTCTGAAAATTATTATTTAATAAAATATAAAAGGAGAAGAATTTCCCAAAAGACATCTAGAATTACTAATGTTATTATCTGCAGACGGGCAGATACATATATGATGGTGCTGCAATTGCTGCTTTGCCTAATTGCTTTCTTTTAAACATGCATCTGTCGCAGCATGTTTTCAGCAGCCATTTTTCTGGCTCCTCCTCAATAGATGTGTACGAATCCCACAACGTTATGCTGGTTCACAGCACATGGTACCACTGTGTGCCTACACAGCTCAGTGTCTGTTCCCACTCTGAGCACTCTCAGCTCACACCATGAGCCCCACGAGAGCCTGATCACAGAATCTCAGAATCATGCTTCTCCAAGTTTCTCCCTTAGGGTCAGCTTCCCACTCTGCATTTCAGTTCGGCTGCTTCTACATATTATTAGCATGGGATTCATTCAAAGGAAAGCCACAACTCTGCACAGAGTGGCAGGGAGTGACATTTCCTCCTTCCTAATGGGAAGACGACTATGGAAAGGATTGCTTTGCCCATTTGCCACCCATCTACCCAGTGTCTGAAGGTGCAAGTGGAAGCAGTTACTCCTCCAGCTACACACAAGGAATGGCTCCTCAACAAGGTCAACACAAATGCTCAGGAGCCACAAATCTGTGCTGCAGAACATGTTGCAAAAGCTCCACATGGGCACGCTATTTTGTGGATGCTGTATCCCAAGGGTGCATGGAGGAGTTCAGCTGATCATCGGCTCTTCTGCCTCACCGTTATATTTTAGCATATACACAGGGCAAAGAGAAACTTTGTCCTGCTCATAACAGAACAGACTATGCTTCTGAGCACCTGCATGGTTGCTGTTTATTAGAAACTGCTTTTAATGAGGTGCTGTGTCGTAAAGCTGAAGAAGCAATGTCAGCAAGGTGGCAGGTAGAGAAAGAAGTGGAGCAAACACCAGCAGGGATAAAGCGTGAATCAGGTGGAGAAGACATAAAATGGTTCTGGCTGAAGCCTCCTTTGCTTTGGTCACTGTACCACCTTTGCTGACACTAATAAACAGTGTCCTTGGCTGGCCCAGTCTTCAAAGACAAGCTTGGTATCTCCTTTCTCCACTTCTGAGGTCCTGGGGACCTCTTTCCCTAAAGCAAGGTGTCCTAGAATCAACCCATCTTTCTGATCAAGTCCTGTTCATCTGTATGTTCATTTGCATGCCTTCCAGCCAAGAGAAAAGCCATTCTCAATCAAAACAGGGCTGCCAAGAGCTGGGGGTGAACTCCTGAGCAGCTGTAAATCCTGACCAGCTGAGCTCAAAAACTGCAGCCAGAAACCAGGCACTATATGACAACACCACAAGTGGAAAATGCAAAAGCAGTTCGACACTGTTAACACACCTCTGGAATCTATCAGTCACAACCTGGGTGCATGTGTAAGCACACAAGCCCCTGTCAGCAGAATGTATCTCTTCTTAACAGAATATTCCTGTTATCCGGGATTCGCTCAGGGGATGGGGTGCAAGTCTGCACAGATGTACATGATGACAGACTGTTTCCAAATGTCTGCAGAACTCTTACTTTAAAAGGATTGCTAGGAAAAAACAAGAAGCAAAAACAGGAAAATGAAGTGTGTACCATCCAGCTGTGTATCAGTGAGACAATCATCACAAAGCCAGCCAGCACAGCATCTCCTATTGATGCTGTGTCCCTGCCCTTGTACACTTGATGATCTCTCTGGCTTCTGCACCACAGGCAGTAGCACTTAAGATTCTGCCCTGCTCTGCATAAGGAGCCAAGATTCACAGAAATTAAACATTAAAGTGATTAATGCATAGAAAATTCTATTGTGCGCAATGCTACCTGTGCACTGGTTCAGGTTCACCCTTAATTCCAGCAGCACTTATCGGGACAATTCACAGAACTCTGACTCCCATTTTCCAAATTATTTTTAGCATTTATTGTACCAAAAATGTTGTCTGTTGCTTGCTGGACACCTTATAAGTCTCCCCCTCAGTCTTCCTCTCTGTCCTTTATTGGTCAGAATAACACTGTGGCATTTATCCAGATCACTGATCATTCATGGACTTTGACAGATGATGAAAAAAATTATCGACCATAGCTAACCCCTGTGCAGATTTAATGTCTGAGGTAATGTTTTTGATATGCCATTGAAGAAAAGGACAGATGGAACACATCCATCTGGCAAAGTGTGTAAATGCAGTGCCATGGATTAAAATAGTGAGCATATTTAAAGACATACAGCTAGGGTATGATCATTAAAAGCTACATTCATAACTCAAGTTATACTAGTTTGTCTGCAGCCTTCCAGAAAGTAAGCGAGAACACCTACATTCAGCTGCAAATTCTCTGAGTCACTCATTTGAGTGCCACCAAGTTTAGAACCATAGAATCAGAGAATCATTTGAGTTGGAAGGGACCAATAAAGGTCATCTAGTCCAACTGTTCTGCAATGAACAGGGATACCTACAGCTAGACCATGTTGCTCACAGCCCTGTCCAGCCCAAATCTGTCTCTGAATATGCCCAGGGAAATGGGGTATCCACCACGTCTCTGGACAACCTCTTTCAGTTCTTCGTTATTCCTTATTGTAAAAAATTTTTTCTTTATATTCAATCTAAGTCTTCTCTGTTCTAATTTGAAACCATTTCCCCATGTTCTATCACAACTGACCCTACTAAAGAGTCTGTCCCTTTCCTTCTTATAGCACCAAAAGGCTGCTATCCAGTCACCTTGGTGCCTTCTTTTCTCCATGTTGAACAGCCCCAGCTTTCTTAGGGGAGGTGTTCCATCCCTTGGATCATTTTTTTTGCCTTCTTCCAGACATGCTCCAACAGGTCTATGTCTCTCCTATACTGAGGACTCTGCATATGAACACAGTACTCCAGGTAAGGTCTCACCAGTGCAGAGCTGAGGGGCAGGATCACTTCCCTCGTCTTGCTGGTCATGCATCTTTTGATGTAGCCCAGGATATGGTTGGCCTTCTGTGCTGCCAGGGAACAGTGCTGGCTCATGTCCAGTTTGCCATCCACCAGTACTCTCTGGTTCTTTTCTCTATCCTTACATTCCAGATTGTATTGATAGATTAAAGGTAGTCTGAATAACTATCTTGGGCCTCATGCTACTGTTTGTGAGCAGGCCCTGGCAGCCATTCTCCAGACAATTCAGTAAATAAAGAGCTTAGCATTGGTGTTCATGATATAAAAGAAAATTCACACTGAGCAAATGTTAGAAGTTCATGCTTCCCCCTCCCCCAAGGTGATTTGAACACTGTCTGCTCAAAGAGGTATTAAAAAAGAGGCATTTTGTGGTGCTATTACTTAATTGTGTAGCTTTAACCTACTGTACTAAGGGAAATGAGGAACAAAAATATTCAGCCTTCCAAAAGATACCTTTTCTTTCAGACATGGAAGAGTAAAATAAAAAAGAAATTTGTCCTCAGAAACCAAGCGAACAATCTTTCACCTTCATAGCAATGTTTTCACCTTCATAAGAGAAGTGTGTGTCTAGTCCAGTAATCCTCTAACTTGTTAAATTCAACAAACACTCTGATAACTCTTTTGCACTGGTTAATCAAAGTAAGCCAATTTTCAGGGTAAGAGCAGTGTTCCAGTTCCATTACTGCTAGTTTCTTCAATTATTTCTGGATTATTAGATCACTACAGGAGGGTTCCCCTGAGCAGCTTCACTGTTCATGCTGCCAGAGAATTGGGATGTAACAGCAATGCTAAAAGGAGGCAATCCATGTAAAACACCAGAACAGCTTGTCTGTGACTGATAACTGCAGCACAAGATGACATGTTACTTAAATGTATGATCATTTTAGCAGAATTCCTACACTGCAGTATAGCATTATCTAGGTTTTCCAAAAATAATTTTAAAAAGTAGTTCTTTGTTGTATAATATTCAGTATTTTCAGTTCAGCAAGGACAAGGCTTGTAAAAGAAACGAGCTGCAATCAATTTGTAAGAAAATTTTAGATGATGGTGGAAGCAGGACAAGATTAGTGAGATCCATAGCCAGCTCTCAGAGTGAGAAAGGTTATCTCAGTTTCCTGTGGGTAAAATTTCTTCCAGATTATTGAATGGGGAAGCTTTATTCTTCTATAAATAGCAAATGCAATCATAGATACATGGAACATTTCCTCAAATGCTTGCTGGAAATTACATTCCATCTCCCTCTTCCCCTCTTGAGTTTAGGTGCTCGTCATCCAGATTTATGACTGAAGAGAAACAAAGTCCTCTGATAGCCTCCCTTGTTGCTATAGGAAGATTTTCTTTGGTTCTACCCCACCAAACAACGGTTTCGGGAACCTTTCTGCCATAATTTACAGTACCTGCTCTTCTATCTTCACACAGGTTGAAAGCAACTGTAAGTTCAGCGGCTTCATAGCCCCATTCAGAAACTTCTGGAAAAATGGTGGGAAAATGATGTGCCCTCATCTGTCTTGAGCTAGGCTGTCATTTGGAAAAAAAATAAGATGTGATGCAGTGGAAATGCTTTTCAAATCTCTTTTCATGCTGAGGAAGGCAGCACTGATCCTGCTCAATATTAAGTATGTTTTCTTCCCTCCATGGGGAACCAAAACAGGAAGACAAAATCAGGTAAGTGCCCTCTGCTGCAAAGGGATAGGTGAGCTCACAGTGGGCTTTGGAAGATTCGTCATTTAAGGACAGAAGAATAGATGGTATAGAATAACCCCATTCCTATTATATATACTTCAAGGTCTATTTTCCTGGTAAACAGATTTTTATATTACATTTCAGTGTTGTATTTTGTGAATTGCAGATATGTTACTTTTTCTCCTTGGATGACATTTATTCCTTGCAGTGACTTAACACTACAGTGTGACTTATTTCTCATTTAAAATCCCAAAATACACAGTGTGTATTCGAGACACACATTCTGGCATCCCTATATTGACACTCCATTGGGACTGAATTTCAAGTGAAGAGTTGTTTGGGAGTAATACTGTGTCAAGATATTAAAGAAGATAAAAACCAGCAAGGCTTTTACAAGGTGACAAAATGGAAAGATATTGTAGAGTGAGCTAGGAGTATGAATTTTCCTAGAAAAGACACTGAGTCCTCAACTGATTTAAACTGACATAGTTCTGTAAGTAAAAGGAGGTATTGTTTCTTTCCTATTTCTAAATACTGGACTTGCATACTACCAATGTATCTTTCAGGTGGTGTAACTTAAATTTAAGACATTGAATCACTTTCATAATTTGATGATCAGGATTTCCTGGGCACCTACACAGAATCATAGAAAGAGCAACAGTGAGGACCAAACAAATCCTAGCAATCTTTTGTTGGCAGCCTTCTTCAAAAGATTTTATTGAACATGCTCCCTGACTAAAACATGCTCCAGCACTCCTCATGAGTTTTTATCCCTTTGGCTTGCAGCATTGCTTCTCTGTATGAAGGGTACTGTTCACAAGCAAGTGTAATTTATTTATTCAAAATAATTTCTCCAAGGTAGCCAAACCCTTTAATTTAGTTTCAAATCAGCTACCTTGTTCATGACATTGCATCCTTAAATCTTTCTTCCCTCAGACTCCCTAATTATTTTTTTAAGTGAAAGTAGACTTTCTTCACCTTAAGTCATGAAAGAAACCTTCAACATTCCGAACACAGAGAATAAAAAAGACAGAGAGAAGAGAAAAAAAAAAAAAAGAAAGAAAAGAAAAGAAAAACAAAAAGAGCTTCAGTGAAATACAGAACTTTCAAAAAACGAAGGGGTCATTTAAACAGGGCTACCTTAATTATGGGCGTGCCTACAACCATGCTATTTGTAGAACAGATTTCTTTTAGTTACTACAGCAAAGAAACTACAATTCCAATTAGCCTGGTTTATGGATTGAAATAGTTCAGAGCTGACAATATCCCTGTACTTACAGTGGCCTAGAACCTACCCTGGTTTTAGGCCACTAAGATCACTTGATCATCACTGATGTGGATCTGGCTTCTTCTGTCCCATTCTGAATGCAAATGTCTAGAGAAATGAGCTGCATGAGTTGTAACATTCAGTCACTTAATTTTTACCTGCTGGCACAGAATTTTTTTAACATAGATTAAGACCTTCTGTGCTACCTTAGGGTAAATATCAAAGGTTTCTATCAAAACTCACAACTTGCATGTCTTAGTCTACTGTGCAGGTACTTCTCTCCATAAGCCAATACCAAGTATATACTTGAGGACTGGAAAACAGATCAGTCTCAGTAGGATTGCTGGTCAGCACTGCACCTAGATACTTCATAATAAATCACATTTTCAATTCTTGACCAAAGTTTAATAGCAGAGAATCATTAAGTGATGGCAAACAACTCTCCTATTGGCTACATTTCCTGAGAAGAGCTGGCATTTTCTGTGTATGACTATTTATCATTTCAGAACAACCATAATATAAGCTTCCAGCGTAAAGAATAATCTTTGTAGTATGCTTTGGTATTACCATGAAAGTAGTTCAGCAAATGTTCTGTTCTACCCCCTCTGAGTAAACAGGCAGAGGCTGATAGTGTCTCTTCATTGGAATTCTTAAGGACAAAAAGCTCACAAAGTCAAATGAAATAACACAAAGAAGAAGGGAACAGTATTTCCAAGCTTCAACAAGAACATCTTAGAATACAACATCTTTTGTTCTGGCCATTAGAAGTGCCCATAATTCATATTTCAGAAAACACCACCATCTCTTTCCCCACCAGTCTTCTGCTGTTTTCCTTGTGTCAGTTCAAGCAACAAAGTGCTGTGTCAGAGCAGATCACAGTTTACGCTTCAACTAGCTTCATTCTTCACTCCTTCCACACAGCTCTGCTAGTACAACTGTTTGCCCTGGCTCCTGCCAACCAACACCTGGGATGTTATCTGTGTTATAGCAAAGGAACATAAATTGCCTTAGGCGGCACTGCTGTCATACCTTCCTACTTCTCCAAGAATCAGGAGGCCTGGGCTTGCTTTCCCCTTTTCCCCACATCTGATACTAGGTAGTTTCAAGCTTAAGAAGCCTTTAGGACTGTGGAGGGCTTCTAAGGAGTGATTCATCTGACCTGTTTCACAGATCTAGTTTAAGATGAGATGAATCATGTCCCACATCTACTTATGGCTCTCCACAGACTGCAAAGAGAGCTTGGGGACACTGACTCAGATTTAAACCTCTGAGTTATAAACCTCAAAAATTAGGTGATTTGAATCCCAGCCTTCAGATTCAATTAATAATGAGCAAATAAAGAGAGAAAAATCAGAGAACTGGGCATGCATGCAGATGACTCAGTGTTATTCACTGTACACAAGATTAGGAAAAATAGAATGAGAACTTTCAGGAGGAACTTGCCAAAACATCTCAGTTAGCTGGGTAACACAGTGAAAAGTCTTACTTCAAAAAGATAAGGAGTCTTGCAGAGAGTGTTTGAATTCTTTTCATAGCGTGAATGCCTCTGAAATAACTCTGACTTCTCAAATAAAAACTGAAATATTATCACAGACCCTAATTGATGAGCATATCTTGAGAGTGGAAGAAGGTAAATATAATTGTCGTGTGTGGGTCTGGAGTCATTTTGTATATACAAGCGTATAACTGAGACTGAGCTTAAGTAAACTGAGCAGACGTTACCATTTCTAAAATAATGACAGTATAACTTTGCATCCCAGGTAAGCACTGGCAGTTTTGCTGCTGCTGTATAAACCATATAGCTCTCAGAGCTACTAATCTTCAGCAGAGATCTCACAACTTAGCAAAGTGAGAGGAAAACGAGGTGCAGAAGGATAAAATGTCAAGAGCAGAACCAAAGCTTCTTGAGTTTCTTGATTTCTGTTTCAGAAGCTGCCCGGTACACTGGATTCCAACTCCTTTCTCTCCTTATTTCCATACTAAGAGATCTGTCTTATTACTTGCAGGATTGTATTCATACAATAAAAGCTGTTTTTCTGTGGGTTTGTTGCTGTTGGGTTTCTTCTTTTGTTTTGTTGTTTGTTTATTTATCTTTAAGAAACCTTAGAACCTTTTTCACCGTAGCCTTGTTCTGTTATTTACTTTGCTATTCTTCTTATCTCTTTTGCTGGTCCAAAAATGACTTCTACCAGGATCATTCTAATGCAGTGTCTCTGTTGAGTGATGGATCTTTAAATAAATCCTCTTTTATAGCAGTTTCCCGTTAATGCTGACCTGACCTGAAATTTCAGGCAATGTAATTCAGAGCAGTTGTGCGAGAAGTCACAATGCTCTTCTTCTGCAACTCAATATTTAGTGTTATAGTCATTTTCTTTTCCTCCTGAAGACAGACTGGCTTTCGGACATCTTAATAATTCTTTTAAGCTCAAGGACGGAAGGTTTAGATTGGATATTTGGGGGAAGTTCTTTACTCTGTGAGTAGTGAGGTGCTGGAACAGGCTGCCCAGAGGGGCTGCAGATGTTCCGTCCCTGGAGGTGTTCACGGCCAGGTTGGATGGGGCCCTGGGCAACCTGGTTTAGTTCCAGATCTGGAGGTCGATAGCCCTGCCTGGGGGAGGGGAGCTGGAATTTGATGATCTTTGGGGTACCTTCCAACAAAAGCCAATCTGTGCTTGGGCGATTCTATGATTCTTGCTTTCAGGAATGCTCATCCTGTGGATTTTCCAGCATCAGCTCATGCTGATAACCCTTTTCATGAAACATTATGTGGAATTTTTTCCCTTCATTAAAAAAAAAACAAAAAAAAAAAAAACAAAAAAAAAACTCTGGGAATGAAATGTCAGCCTGAAAAGAGTCCAATGTCATTTAGAGGTTATTTGGGAAAGAAATGGGTACTTTTGACCAAGTAAAAGCCTATTTTCTTAGGAAGAACAAAACAGAACGTTTTTCCCTGAAAGTTCAGGAGCAGTACCAGATGAACAAAAAATGGTAATACATTTTTACCTTCCTTAGTTATACAGGAATGATGTTAGAAGCAACCACTATGCCTAACGCTCTTGAAACCAGGTCTCAGTAACCAACAACAGATGTCACAGAGATGGCTGTGCCTGTAGTTTCACCTTTATCTCTTCTAGGTGTTTGTCTCTTTACCTCTGATTTAAATCTCTGAACATCGGGAAGCATTACTGTGTTGTGCGGCCCTAAATTTTCTCCCATCTCCAGTATGAACAAGCACAGCTGAGAGGTCCAGCTCTGACATTTTAAACACTACCAGAAAACACATTCTGTAAGTGTGGTGGTCCTATCACCGCTGCTGATAGAACATAGAAAATCTGGCTTGTGGGTTATCTGAACCTCAAAAGCTCCCTAACTCCTAGGTCCCACTGCAGTAGCTAGCAGGTTAGAGAAGAAGCTGGGGCAAAGCGCCCTCAGTCCCTGCAGCTGAAGCTGTGCCACTTTGTGAAAAGGATGGCTTAATTACCATGGAGCAGAGGAAAGCAGAAGAGCAGCCACAACACAGGTGATGCCAGGGTTCTTCTGAACAGGAGAGCTGTGATTTTGCAGCCTCAGTCTTAGAGCTGCTTATGAATTTTACGTTAAACAATCCTTGGCTGGACCACTTCCCATCCCAGCTGATTAGATGTCTGACACTGGGCTCCGAATTGCCCTTTGTAGATCTAATTTCAAGTTATTTCTGCAAGTTGCATTTGGACGAATGAGTCCAGTAGGTGCTTTGGGAAATATCTCTAATCACAGAAAAGGTCACTAATGGGAGAATGGAGAGCAATATTCATAGTTATGGTTATTGTTGACCTCAGAAAAAGTTAAACTGCAATCTCAAAACTTCAGAGACCTTTCCCCTGACCTATCTAATCCTGCAAGTATATTATTGAGTAACTCCTGAAAGAAATTCTTGAGTTTTCTTTTTTTTGTTTGAGCTGCTACTAAAAAGCTATCTCAGAACCCAATCACGTTGATTCAGTGGAGCTGCTGGTTATTTTAGCTATGACTATTTTATTTTTGTTTGGATCTGCTTGGATCGCTGTAGATAGAAAGCAGCTTACATGGAGGCATAGTCAGGACCACATCCACAAGTACATGCTATAATTAACATATGAATTGGCTCAAAGGTTCTGACCTCTTGAGAAGCCTCTCTTTCCAATATAAACAGGGAAAACATTCCAACTCAGGCACCTGCAGTAAAGGAGGAGAAAGCTCCTCCTCCAGACCTGAATTTCTCTTCTGTGGAAGGGCACAAGGTGAGGAAAACTGCTAATGATACCACAGTGACAGCAGCTGAGTTTGCCACGTTGAGTTCAAGAAAGAAGTTCAAGAAAGCAGTATACAGTAGAAACTATGAGAAGCATATGAGTATATTTCTGTGAGCAGCTGTTCTCCAGTTAGCAAGAGGGAAACCAGCAGTAGGAGAAAGAGTATATCACCACCGTTTCCTCCAGGGACAAACTTTTAAATGGGAGGAATGAGAGAAAATAGTTTCTCATTAGTCTGTTTTATAACCAAGTACAACTTAAATATAGGCAAACTGGATTTTTCTAGCTTTCTGTTCTTTTACCCAAGAAACATAAACTCAGAATTCTTAGCAGGGAATTAATAATGTATGAAATTACTCTTCCTACCCTTTCTGATGTATGATCAGTTTGGTAAATGAAGGAGCTAGAAATTCACCATAGACCACTATTTCCAGTAAGGTGACAGCTGTACTCCTGACACTGTGAAGAGAAAGCACACAGCTGGCAGGACTTGGGAAGAGTTGTTTTTTTTTTTCTTCCTAGTGTTTAAGCAGCAATTTTGGGGAAGAAAACCTCCTTTCCTCTCTGTAATGGGAAAAAAATTAGGCAATAATTGTTATGCAATCAGGTATGCTCATCTAGCAGACTGACTCTAGCAGTACTGCTGATCTGAATACTGCGTTTCAAATACGTTTTGAATTGCTGCAGAGCTCCAGACGAGCCGAGCAGCAAGATCAAAAGGCTGCAATGCAAAATGTTGGTGCAGCATGCTGCAACATATAAAAACCACACTAATGGAGCTCAGCAGATGTCCACCCATCATAGTACATCCTTCAGCCCAGGTTTAGGGCCCAGCTCAACTTGCACACGCACAGGGCTGACTCAGGCTTCCAGCTCCAGAATGTGCATTGCAAGGCTCACCCAGGCACGGTCAGAGAAGGCCCCGTGCCTCACCCAGGAAAGGGCAGCTCAGCTGGGCCAGTGTCTATCCAGGAATTTGTGTCAGGAGGAGGGAAAAAGGGGGAAGCAGGTGCACACCAAGATCCTGAGCAACCACTGGCACCAGAGCTGTGCACTTCTTCAGGCTGCTCTACCAGCACAACACTGATCTCTCCAACCACTGCTCAGGGAACCGAATTAAATTTGGTTAGCTTTGTACAAAGCTTGGGAACAACACATCTTTAATGGGCAGGTAAAATGCTAATTTAAGGATAAATTATATATTTGGGTTAGCAGCTTGGCTGTTTTGTTGTTTCATTCTTTCAGACTACTTGGACAGCAGCCATCAACACTCTGTGATTTATCTCTGTTTAATTTTTCCACTTTTTCAGACCCTTGGCTGTTGATAATTCAATTTTTGGCAACTGCAGCCCTTCACTTCCTATTACAAGTTATACCCCAAGGCAGACATACTGCCATCTGTCCTGTAATGGTGGTGGTAGCTAGTGGATATGAAGAGGCAAATGTCCAGATGCCGCCTGGGCTCTGAGGCAGCTCTAAAATGCAAATAATTCTTGGATTAAAAGTACGTTTTGAATTCAAATATTAGCCACTCAGAAACATTAGGATACTTGCCCCAGGGACTCCCTGCATCCTGTCGTCTGCATATTGCTCATCCCAAGAGTTCTAGTGGCTGCAGAAACCTAAACGATTCCCTCCGCCTACTCTCCAAAGTCATCAAAGGACAAACTGGTCTTCATCCAGCCATCCTTCAAACACACTTCACTTCCTCCCTCATCCTCTCCTCCCAGTCTTCATGCCCTCCAGAAGAAATCTCTCTTCAAGAGGTTTGTGCCTATAGCAAACCACAAACTTGTGCTTTGCCAAGATGCGCTCCTTGCCCAGCTACTGGCAGCAGCTCTCCGCCACCAGCACAAGGTGCTAGGCTCGGTTTCAGACCTGGGAGGCAACATTCTCTCTCTAGAAAGACCCACAGTCATTCAAGTCTTGATCTGAATTGAAGGAGGACGAGCAGTTTGTGGACAGAAAGTTGGACGGGAGCCAGCAGTGTGTGCTTGCAGCATGGAAGGCCTACAGTATCCTGAGCTGTAACAGAACAGGGGTGGCCAGCAGGGAGAGGGAGGGGATTGTCCCTGTCCACTCTGCCCCCATCTGGAGTTCTGAGTCCAGGCATGGGGCTTTCAGCAGAGAAAAGACATAGAGCGGTTGGAGTAGGTCCAGAAAAGGACCGGAAACACAGACAAAGGGCTGGAGCACTTCTATGAAGACAGAATGAAAGAGCTGGGCATGTTTAGTGAGGATAAAAGAAGACTGAGTGCTGCACAGGTCAGCACCAGGGTAACCCATCTTTCTGACTTTCTGTGCAACATCAGGCCTCACCCAACAGTTATTTATTCTGAGTTAAACTCATAATTTCACAATGAGCTACAGCAGACCTTTATAAGCTAGCAGCAGGGATAAAGTAGCGCTGAACATGGATGCTATGTTTTTCTCCACAGGGCTGGTTGTCCTGAGATACAGAAAACACACGTGGCCAAGGCTGCATTTTCCTGTTCTCTGATAAGAAAGGAAGACCAGAGTGATCAGACCTACGTGATCACCAAGGCAGTAGAGGGTTGTTCATGACATCACAGGATAATTCCTTTGTTCCCTTCTATACCTCTTATTGGATAAATATTGAGATGTATTGCAAGTATTTTGGTATTTCCTGAGCCCACCTAATACCATCCAGGCAGAGTTTCATCTTGCTCCACCAAAATGGCTCAGTATCTGTCTAATAACGTATCTCAAAAGCTCATGGACTTTTCAGTGAGAAAGCTGTAATTTTTCTCCCTTCTAATAGGCATATCCCCACATAATACGCATCCAGCCCATGTGGATGATCTCTCATGGTACACAGTCCTCATTACCTTTCCAAAGTGAATGAGTTGAAGCAGAAAAAATTCAGGCTCACAAACATCCATTTTCTATTCCAAAAGTCATGAAGAAAAAGGTAAAATGATTACAGATAGTTCTTCTAACTATTCTGGAAACTACTGTGTTGGTTTTTTTTCTCTAAAGAAATCTCTTTGCCATCTCCTGTGCCAAGTAAATGAGGAAGAAAGGGTAGCCTGAGCCAGAGAAGAGAGAACAATTTAATACATTTGGGCAACCTGGAATGTAATTTTGCTGGAGGGCAATATTCTCTTCCCACATCATTTCATTTTTGTGAAATCAAGGACCTGGTACAGCTTGGGAAGGCTTTTTAAAATATTTTAATTTCTAACAGAAAAAAATAATCATCACTCTTTAAGATGCCTGACTTGCATCTTAGAGCTAAAAGAAAAAAAATAATGTAGTTCCAAATTGCTATTTTTTTTCTTTAATCAACCCTATCTTGATATTTATATTCCCTTAATATATGCAGAAGCTACATTTTCTCTGCATAAGCTGTGACTCACACTCATGATTTTATACTACTTTACATTAGGACTGTTTTCAGATCTGTCTCAAAGAAGCATGCATTCAATGAGCACATCAGCAAAGAAAAACTTATAAAAACTAGAAATATTCTGTAAGAATTATCAGTGCTGCCATCTATTTTACTGCTGGCAACTGTGGCTACAATACCAGCCTATGCATTTTCACTTCAGTTGGAGTAAGCTGCAACCATTAAAAGGCAAAAAGGGTGCAAGAAAGGGTGCACTCCAAATTCATTTCAAAAGCTACAGGTTATGTTTCACCTATGAATTTGAAGCAAAAACATCTGTGCTCTATGCAAAGAGTCCTTCCACACTCTTTGAGGTTGATGTAGTTTGCCCACAGTGGCAGCAGTTTCTTATTCTCCTTGACCCCTGGCTTATTGTTGTGAGTGAAGTGAGCCCCTATTTAGAAACAGCTGGTTTATCTTCCTCATCTTTTTCCCAGGAGTAGGAAGGTGGGACACGCTGGGAAACAGAAATGTGAGGCAGTATCCTTCCCACTCCATGTCACTTCTCCTCCACTTCCTTTCACTAGTTTCCTATTTCCATTCTTTCAATCCCTCTTTAAAATCTTTTTTGTTTGTTTTTTGTTTCTGGTAATAGAAACAACAGTGTAAATTACCCTCTTCCTCTTCCCAACTATGTGCTTTCTTCTGCAGCTCTTGAGTGAAAGCAGAATGAAAAGAGGTCAAAGAAGATGTGTCTAGTACAAAGCAGTTGGAGCAATCTTCCTAGTAGCTGGAAGTACATATTTCAAGAAAAAAAATGTGTCATTCCTGGCAGAAAAATCAAATCAATCACTTTAAGATTTTGTTTTAACTACACGAATGAAATAAGACCAAGCTATTAGTGGGAAAGTGACAAAACTAAT
Source organism: Tympanuchus pallidicinctus (assembly GCF_026119805.1). Classification (NCBI taxonomy): domain Eukaryota; kingdom Metazoa; phylum Chordata; class Aves; order Galliformes; family Phasianidae; genus Tympanuchus; species Tympanuchus pallidicinctus. The sequence continues at coordinate 5,490,130 of NW_026294780.1, read as the reverse complement.
GACTGACACAAGTGAAAAACTTACCCTCTACTTGTACAATTTAAAGAACACGTCTGTGCTCTCTAAAAGGTTATCTGAATACTCTTTCTGTTACATGCTGATAAGCTTTAGATTGACACTTATTAAAAACAGTTGGACTCAGAAATAAGAATTTCCAGGGAAATTCTTTGTATAAAAAAATAATAATAATAATAATTATATACATAGTAAAATATATAAAATATATTAAAAAGAATAATTATATAATAACATTTTTTAAAAAAAGATATTAGTTCCGTAAACCTCTAAAAGCTGTGGTGCTCTTTAAAAGCACAAGCAAGGTGGAAGAAGGAAATTTTAATCTGAAATGAAAATCCAATGGCTTAATAAGAGTTCTATCCATATATCTAAAAAAAATACACACCAAAAAAAGCCCAACAAATCACAGCACACACACAAAAAAAAAAAAACCAACAAAATTGCAACAGAAACAAAGAACAACAGAAAAAAAACCAACACAGGTCAAACAGCATATCTGAGTTAGTGGAATCTTAAGTATACTGGTCGTAGTAGCATCACACATAGACCTACTAACAATTTCATTTCCTTAGGATATAAATTAATAAGAAAAAAATACTTCCAAAATGTATTTTTCTCAAAATCATTTAACAATTTCTAGAAACAGCAGCAAAACCTTCACTATTATGCAGTTGACCAAAACTTACTGCTTTCACGTTTATCTGCTTTCACTCAAACACTTGGAGAGGGAAACACAGACTACAGACGCTCATAAGAGAACGTCTTAAAAAAGACATAAGTCACAAAAAGCCCTGACCCAAGTATGTAGGTGACTTGGGAAAGGTTACCCTGCAAATCCTGCAATATGGTTTATGCATTTAAAACATCACACTATTAGAAGAGCCATAGAAAAGGGTTGCTGTGTCCCATAAATAGATAAACCTCTGTAGACCCTTTCTGCAGTTACTGCTTAGTGGGACCCCTTTGAAGCTAAAGGATGAGCTGTCCTGTGGGAAAACATCAAAGTAGCCAAATAAGGATGCATTAGTGTGGCAAATTTTCAGTACCAGTTTGCAGCTCTGCTTTCCTGCAAGGCAACTTGGACAGCACACCAACATGCATGAGAGTGGCCCAGCAGATGCAAACGATGTAGGTCATGATGGTAACAAATGGTGAAACTATTAGATCATAAGCAAAGCATAGAACTGAAAAAAATCTATTTCATATCACATTATCAAATCTACCTGAAAAGAATGCAGTGGGAAAAATGCTATGAATTTTGAAAAAGCACTGTATTATCAGACCATGCAGAAGACATCTCTGTAACCTATGAGCTGTTTCCTGGTCATTTGTCACATTTATTCCAGCACTCTGTCCTTGAGTCATTAAAATGTAGCACCAGTTTTGGTAATACCTGGGAAAGCACCCAATGCCATTTGAGCTACCAAGAGCAGTTTGAGCCCAAGGTTTCAAACAGTAAAATTGCAGAGTATTCCTAGAAGGGTAAATACTGCAAAATAATTATATACCTTTGTAATAAATTCTTTCTCTATTGAAATGCTAAAATTGATCTGTGACAAATAATTATTAAGAAATCTTATGAGTGGAAGTACAACGGTGATTTTCTAAATCAATTTAATGGCTGGCTTATTTTAATTAGTGGTAAGTTATTTACTGCAAGTTCTTTAATCACCTTCTATTTACACAAGGGAGTCCCAGTCTTGCCTGAGCTATAGAAATCACTGCAATAATAAACAACAAAGACATTATCTAATCCTTATGGTTTTTGTCTGCTATTGTAGAAGAGAGAGCAAAAGAACTGAAAGACTAGTTTTTGCTTTACTCAATAAAGTTAACAAGTAAGCTATCTGCAGTCGAGGGCAGGAAGCATGGATTGAACAGACCATCACAAACCACGGGTATATCCACATGCACTGGGTCAGATCCCTTCATAAACCCACCGGTTGCTGTTTCAGAAATGAGCCTTTTCCCTGGCATTTAAGGGAAGGATGACTTGTCATCTCCCTGCTCCAAATGGTGGGAAACTTCTTCTAACCTGTAGCCTGAATCTGTTCAAGGCTTATTCATACATCACTATTTTTGTAAATTTTATTTACTGTAAATACATGTGTACCATTTTACTATGTGGCCCACTGATATATCCATGGGCAGCAAAAGTACCCTTGCATTTAAGTATTTTTGGACAAAATCAGCCTAATTCACCTGGTCTTTCTTGCTGTTGTTTTAACTCTGAAAGCCTCTATGTCAGCTTGTGCTCACCTTAACTAAACATGCAGAGCTCTGCACTGTACAGGTTCTGATAATTTCCAATCTTCTGTATATCAAAACAACTTAGGGTCATTTATCTTTTTCAGAGAGGTATGAAAGTACAAGCTGCTATACCGGTGGCTTGTATTTGTTACCTTTAGTCATGTTAATAACTCTGAAAACACCAATGTCCTCCTTTTCTTCAGCTGTTTTTAACAGATGAGCTCTGAGTTTACAGCTGTGAAGATATTTTATGTTACAGTTTAGGGAAACCTTTTGATACCAGACAGACGAAAAGTATTAACAGTATGAAGATTACTAGGATTGCATACTCTGCTGAATTTCATTACACCACATAAAACTTCATTTGAAATGATTACAATTTAATATCAGTGCAGTCAACTAAAGCATGCTGAAAAATCTGCATTAAAAATCTTTAAAGTCTCATCATACCAATCCAGGGAAAAATCAGCTATGACAGGCTGGGAAAAGTTCACATTTAAATAATGCTCTTTGTCATCCACACAGGGCAAAGTCACCACCAAATATCACAGTGACTTTAATACATTGTCTCTTCCTTTTTTGCTCAATCTTTGGGGGTATATAGGAAGCAAAATGGAAAGGCAGAAGAAAGGAGAGTGTTTGTAGGTAAAAGCTGCTGAACTTCTCACAAAATTGGTAAAACCAGATAAAACATGTCAAGAATGAAAAAGAAAACGAAGGCAGCTTTCACAGGAATAAAAGCTACAGTCATGCAAAGAACGCAACAGGAGTAGTTAATTGGACTTGATTTAGTTGAAAGAAGGTAAATTAACAAAGTTCTGAGCAACTTTTTTCAAAAACGTTTCAGGTGCCACCAAGAGCTACTAGAAAAGATAAGCACAAATTGTTAAGTAGTTTTATTTTTGAGTTGGAGTGCCTGAATTTATATGAGGCGGAGTTCTTTTCTTTTTTCTTTTTTTCCTCTTTTTTAGTAATAAAAGATTTCAAACTTTGTCATGTTACAACATGTAAATGGTACATAGCTAATGAAGGGCTGTGCCTCCATTTCTAACTTGCATTCTAATCAGAGAAATCAAAGCGCTTTTGATGCAACATCCCAGCCACCAGTAGTGGCACACTGCATCTGGAGATGCTCTGGCCTGGCCAAACTCCTCAAGTAAACACCAATCCTGGGTCTATGTAGCCTTGAAAATAAATCTTACTTTCCTGACTGCAAGTTTCTTTAAGCAATGATTTATTTGTATCATTCCTATCTTCCTGTTGATAAACAATATGAGCACAAGTACGTATAACACTTCTACATTTTGTGTGCTTCCTTCTCTGTCATTATCATAAATGGTCCTACTGATACGTCCTATCACAATTTCCATTCATACATTACATCTCTTTTGTCAGATGACTGTTCCAATTTCCTACCACATCCTTTCCTATTACACTCCCAGGTACAATGGGGAACAAACAGGTAATTCAAAAGCTCCATCACGCTACTCCTTCATATTTTGCAGTTCTTACTGAAAGCACTTGCTTCTTCCAGTGTTCAGAAGTTCCTGCCCTGGTTTTCTGTGCAGGCTTCCTTGATTTTACCCAGGGTGGTTAGTGAAATCCATCAGCCCATGACTGATGGCTACATCAACATCCTCATGTCCTCCAGTTACCTATAGAGTCAGATGGCCCCTTCTTGTTGCCCCAGTCTCTATCCAGTTATTTAAACATACATATATCTTGCTATATATTCCTTCTCCAGCATATCAGAACTTGGGCAGTCACAGCAAGCAGTGGAGCATTACAGAGGCCATCATTACCTCCTCTGACCCGGGACCAATGCTCAGCATGGAAAAACTTGCTTTTATCCTGCCCCCTCAAAGGCTATGAGCACAATCCAGAGCTTGTGTAAGACTCACTAGACAACAGTGCTGCCACTCATGAATATATTCTTACTCTACTATAATGCTTATGGACTCAAACACGCAAGGTTAATTTAAATAGATGAACAGCAAGTAGATTGTGTAAGAGTGTTTTTTGTTTTCTGCTTTTCCCTTATGAAATTCCATTACGTTGGAAAGCATCTTAATGAAATGCATACAGGAAACAAGCATAAGTTGCTTGAAAATTTGTGTTAATTATACATTAAATGCAAGTTGAGTATGCAGCAGTCTGATCACAGCACTTAAGACATCTATCATCTGACGTTTAATGACAAAGACAACAAAACACGTTTTTGTCCTTCTTATGGTCTTATAAGAACATTAACTGGCTCACTGATAGGTATGAAGTCATAGAATTATAGGATATCCTAAGCTGCAAGGAACCCACCAGGATCAACAAGTCCACATCCAAACCTAAGTGGGGTATTCAGAGTTGAGGTATTTCTGTATTTTATCTCATACTTTAATTCATTTGTACCACTTTCCCAACACACTCAGCATTGGCACTATTTCTACTAGTTAACAAATATTTTATCCTAAGTATGGACATAATTAAAAAAATGACAAGGAAATTTACAATAAAACTTCAATCTATAAAGAGAATTTGGCAGTAAAGAATCTACACTCCAAACTTCACTGCTTTGGAGAGCTCTTCAGCATCCTTACGGCGTGATCTTTCAAAGGAAAAACTAGAAAACTGGAGGGCGACCTTATTTGACTGGTGTATTAGGAATAAGAGAATATGAATATTTACTGAGACTGTAAGAATAAGGAAGCGTGACAAAAAAAATTATATTTCCCACTCTTTTGTTCAGTGATATTGACTTCTAGCAGTGATGTGGATCTACTTTCTTAGTTCTCATGAGTTAGCCAGTTTTACATCTGTCATTTATCTTGACGAGGAATAGACAGTGATGTTAGTGTTCATTGTCTCCTGTAAAAGCAGTGTCCAAATTTAATGCTCATTTATTCACAGGAGACCGCATGCTTTGTGCCTGCCATTCTACTTCTATTATGATGTTGAAAAATGATACTGATTTATCTGTTCATTTATCTTACCCTTTGTGTTTTTTTCCTAAAAACTCCACTGACCCACCTAACTATCTTGGTCTCTGTCTTTTCTTGTTTACATCACAAGTTTTCACAGAGACACTGTGAACTCATTGATTTATATTTCAAAGCAAGAACACTCTCAGAAAGACTAGAAAACACGAAAAATCTTCTCTTCTGAAAAATTTCTGTACATATTTTATCCTTGTTATTAAAGTCAATTTCTCATTTGACTTGTTCTGCCTTTCACTGGTGGACAGAGGTCAGATAATAGCTGACTGAGTTTTCACAAGAGACTACGAATCATACAGTCACCTTTATAACCACGAAAAAAAAGAAAAAAGAAAAAAAAAGTATTTAAACTGGTTAGATTTCAACTCTCGCTAACGTGCTTTTGTTCTTTTTGTTATGCTTTCTTCCCCACTACTGTTAACAGCCCTTTGGTTTCAGTACCTTTCAAATTTTTTTCTTCCAATTTACAGCAATGGACTGTGCTGTTCCAGGAAAATCTACAGGGTCAGACAGAAACTGAACACAGATTTTTTGCCTGGGGTCTAAACTGGCAGCATGCAAGCTTGCTCTGGTCTGAAATCTGATGTAGAGCTGTGCTTAACCAAATATACTTGGCAAATACCTGGGTAACACTTCAGTTTCCCTCTAAGGCACTTTATCCAGTCATTTCCTTGATCCACCCTTACACTTTCCCCAGTTTTTCCAATACCTTATGTGTGTGTATACATTTATGTGTATATTTTATTTCATCACATCTGATTTTCTGAATGTCCTATAAAAAGGAATGCATATGAATGGAATGAAGTGTTTTAATGTGCTTCTCATTTCTTAATTTTATACTAGCCTGCATAAAGTGTGCATTCTTGATTTCTTCAATCCTAGTTTTTTTATCTTTTTTTTTTTTTTTTAAATAGAAAGGAAGAAATTGGTGCATACAATTAATGGGCATACATGAAAAAAAAAAAAAGAGTTAAGGCAAGTCCTTGACTTGCCTACTTACTTTAGTGCAGCCTATGGGCCAGCCCAGTTTAATAAGGTTAATAGTGAAATTTTTCTAATGCAAAGCAAGCAATTTAACAGGTATGTAATTTGGGGGGAGGTGATAATTTTTTCTTTCTTTTCCAGGCCAAATGTAGCCCTGCCAACTGGAGCCACTTCTGCCCCTGAGAAGATGAGTATTTCCAGTGAAACATCAGGAGACCATTTTCTATCCAGAAATTTGCATCCACATCATTTACACAGCTCAGAAACAGTTGACCACAATTTTCATGAGCATTTCCAAGTAATCTTCCTTGGCATGGGATCAAGAGCTAGGAAGATATGAAACAGTTGAAAAAGAGAGGAGGTGACAGGATTAAAACAGAAACCAACTCGCTCTGGCTGCTATAGGGAGTGCCTGGATAATGCCTTGTTCTACATCTGGATTGGTGAGGTGACAGATATTATTCTTTGAGCAATTCTTCCTCACATGGTTTCTGCTCTTGCAATGAAATTACCTGCGTGCCCACAGCTCACCACATGCTGGTTTGGCAAAACAATACCCATGACATGAAGGTGCCCAGGATGCTCTCTCTGATGGTTACAGCCACAGAGACATTAGCACTCATGGCACCAGGAAGGCCGCAGGAAGGTATCATGTAGTCCAAAAGCAATGCTTTTTGGAAATGCCATGCTGTTACAAAACCAAGAATATAGTTTTATAGGTAAATGAGTTGTCGTAGACAACTACTGCAAGGAAATAGCTATGAAAAATATGTCAGAGCTGTACTGCAGGGTTTCAGTGGCATTTTCCTCATACTCATTATTGAAATTAATTCACAAGACTTGCCACAATATGCTGATAGGATATAGCTGTAATACTTTAAGCTGCTGTTAAGAATTCAGAACATGACAATCCAACCAGACTACTTTATGTATGATTAGAACATTTATTTGCTTGTTCAACGCAAAATTAAGTAGTAAAAGCAACCAGGAGCTGGGAAGACAGCCAAGCAATAAAACTGATTGATTGCCCAAATACAAAAAAATCACATCTACCACTTTCAAACATTCTCTCAAAAGCAGAAAATCATCTGTTCAAGGTTACCTAACAACCTGGTTAGACAGGACAGTGAATCTGCTGTTAAACAGAAGACAAAGGCTTGTCTATAAGGTATATCGAATGGCTGCTCAAAATTGCATGCACCGCCATAAATTTGTCTCTGTTTAAGCTGATCACCAGAAACTATTCAGGAATGTCATTTTTTGTTATTTTTTGACGATGTCAGATACATGGTTGTGTCTTGAGGAAAAACATACCAGTCATATAACCCATGTTATTTGCACAAAAAAAATGAAATCTCAGACTTCATTCTGCTTTGCTATTCTTTCTTTCATAAGAACATAGATCATTTTAACACATCATAGATTTTCTTGTTTGTATGTTACCACCATCCACAGTAGTATTCAGCTTTCAAATTCTAACTGTTTCTCCTGTGCTACCATCCTACTCTCAAAGTCAACACTGTCCAAATCAAGTGTTAAACGTGTGTTTATGTTAAAGACAAACTGAAGAAAACTAATGAGGTTTCGGTACACTCACAAGTAGACTTTGCCTGGCTGGTATTTTCAGTCTCTAGTTATCACCAGAAGAATAAAAATCACTTCATAATGTGTTTATATATCATCTTACAAATACAATATTTTAATTAACACAATTAACCTGTTTTTCATTGAAAGATCGTAGCTAAGAAACCTGAATTCAATCTCAGAGAGGGCAATCCACCTTTCAGTCACAGTCAGATCAAAAGTGTCTTATCTCCATGGACTGCACCAAGACCTTAGCTGTGCATGCCAAATTCACTTTGCTCTTTATTATTACTTGTGATAGGTATAGCCTATTTGAGTCAATTCATGGCAGGCAGCATTCAAAAGGATTCGGTGCCTCATTTTTGCAGGAGCCATTGCAACTCCAAGCTATAAATCTGCTTTTGCAGATTCTGATTAGAAAAAAAAAAGTACTGCTGACAGGTCCAAGAAGTTGCAAGAATGTTTTTCACAAGAGAGGTTGCTTATGAGATAAAAGGATGTCATCTTGAAGCTGTACGAATAAAATCTAACATACGCATGGCAATAAATATGTTCAAAGGCTTTTGTCAGTCTTACATAACCAAAATTAATTTCACTAAAACTTCTACTTGACTCTTAAGTGGTTGGTTAAACAAAACACTGAAATAAACCTCCTACCTGCCTGCTTAAACTAAAGAATGATGTCTGAAATAGATCTGATTCACATTAATTACTTAAAATAATAAAGCATCGTGAATTTCACCTCTGTTTTGAATGGCCACCTTTGTATCGAATGGCCATTACTCAGCAATCTGAACTGTAAGAGCTGCAATGGTCCTTTTGGTTTTCAAATTACGGTTCAGCTTTCCATACCACTGTAATTACTGCAGCTGCACTGCTGCCAACAAAATCCTAGACTTAGAGCTCAGGGCTATGACAGCACATCTAAGTAATCACCATGGGATACTGGGCTAAACTCAAACAGGTTTCTTTTTTATGAGCTGTATACATGAGCAAAAGCCAGAGCATGTTTAAACAAAGCAAATCAATTCAAGTCAAGTCTCCCTACTTAACAGATTCACACAGCTTATTAAGATGAGCAAACATGCCTTAATGAAGAACACCCATCTTCTAAATGAGAGGAACAAGGCCTCAGTTATGCTATTTAGGCAGAGCAGGCCTAGCCTCAGTTTCAGACTGTCTCAGCACTCAGGGAAGTCAATCCACTACAAAGCGAGTTCACTGCTGACTCTTTACTCCTCTTCCAATCTGTTTTAGTATTGCTTTGCTACCCAGCAGAATTGTCATGGTTACATCACGACGCCCCAGTGTGATGCACCCTTTGCAGGACAGCACAAGTAATGGCAATGGTGAGTAAGCCTTCAGCTGGACTTTCCAAATGATGGATTGGCTTCTTTCACTTCCACCTATATCAGCGTCTAGAAAATCTAAGAATACTTCAGAAGCTCCAAAAGTGTGGACAAATACCAACTCTACGGGAAGATTTAGATTAATATCATTTTTTAGTAGAAACTGCCACCATCATTTCCTGTAACGAAAATTATTCCCTTCATTTTTGCCTTCCCGCTCCAGGACAACTTCTCCAAGTTGTCAGTCTAAGTTGGTTAATATTTGTGTCATCACTGGACCGTGCCATCTCATATGCTACAGATATCTACTATATATTGATCAGTTCTCAAATAAAACTGTAATATCACTAAGTTGTCTACTAGGTACCATTGCCACACTATGAGCAGTGAATTCTCCTTAATACTGTAAATGTTTCACAACCAAAAAATACTCACATGCATAGATTTGGAGGTAACAGTTCCCAAAACAGGGACAATTTTTTCCCTTAGATTAGACTGCAATTGTGTACGAATGTAGCCAGGATATTCTTCCACATTCTGCCTCTGACAACACACAGCTGATCTCCTTTTCCTTGTCTTTCTGGCCCAGTTGTGACTATAGACAGTATATGCAACAGATGTTGGGCTCAATGACTCTTGAGAGTCCCTTCCAACTCAGGGTACCCTATCGTTTTTTTAGTCTAATAGCATAAAAATGCTACCATTTTGATTTGTACCACAGAGACATCTTACCCATGGTAAATTTGCCTAGATAAGTGAGTAAAGCTAAGTGGAAAACTCTAAAACAGGAATTGAGAAATCCCTGTCATGGGCACTGGCATGGGTATGTGGTTTATAAACGCAGACACCTTACATAGACATACATCACAATCATAAATGAACTAGTTAATTCATTATGCAAATTTTTGCAATTAATTATGAAATACATGCTAAAAAGTGCTTCATACTCCAAGGAATTTCAATCTCTATGAAAATGATTAATTATGGAATTGATAACTAGATTCATCACTTACTGGAAAATTAAATAGGAAAATACAGGTAAGGAAAAAACAATTATTACATGAATCAGCAGCTTCATGCAGAACAGAATCAAGGTAAAATTTCAAACAAAAAGTCCATTTTGCTTTAGAGGTTTTTATGTTTATCTTTTTAAAAAAAAAATCTGACATCATCATTTACTGTGAACAGTACGTGTGCAATCTTTCACGTTCCCTCTCCGGTTGCATCATCTCTCTGACCACAATACCTGAAGATATATAATTATGTATTATATATTTAATAAAGAGAATTTAAATGAAGAATATGCTAAGATGAAGTTGTACTGAATGACATTAGAAAGCTCACCAATATTCCTGAACAGATAAAATTAGCATTTTTTTCCACAACATTAAGACTCTGTCATGGAACACAGCTCTCAGTATATGCATTTCTCTGTCTTGTATTCAAATTATCTCAGGGCTTTTTCTTGCATTGTGGCTTTATGCTTACAGATAATCATGACAGAATAGACAGCTGTTGCCCAGGTAATATCACTAACAGGAGCCCTGAACCCCACCAGGCAGTCAAAATGTACGATGAATGTAATGCTGTATCTGCCACATGAATAACTGGTTCTATCATGCACAGAAATATTTTAATACTTTATTTTCCCCTCATCTGTTAAGAGATATTCTCTTTTGCTGTAGATACACATGGTTTTGTGGTTAGTGCCATATTCTGTCATGCTCTATTGCATATAATTCATCCACAAACCATGAAAAGAGAACTTTTCAGGTACGCATGGATTGACTTCTGGAACAAGCTGCAGAAATACAAAGGCTAACTGCTGTATATCATATATGACAAAAACCCTGGTTCAGTCTACCTTCTTGAAACAAAGACATGTAACACAATGGCATTGCAGAATCTTCTACTTCAAACATCTTAGATGTGAAAAGTAGCTTTTTCCTAGATGAGACAAGCCTACATCACTAAGTATTCTCTTCCCCACGTGTTTCCCCTTGACTTGTTTTCTTTTCTTCCTGTTCAGACTTCCTCTTGCACCAGGAAATTCTACGCAATTTCCTTTATAATTTTGTGCACCATAAACGAAGCAGAGATTCATTGGCAAAATAAACCTGGAACTTTTCTTTTTCCAGATATTTCATGCAAAACACTATCTTCTCTCTCATGGCAATAAGAAAGCTAAGATCCTACAGTTTGTCTCACATCTTCCCCAGATGGATTTCTGCCACATATCTTTTCTGTCTGTACTGGTTTCAGAAGAATTATTTTAATAAAGTACAGGTAACAACATATCTGAACTGCAGCCTTGCATCTATGGCTTATTGGAACTCTTTTCACAACATACAAGCTCTCACTAACATGTCAGATAACTATGATGACGGTTCTGGATGCAAAGAAAAATTAAACAAAAAGCTCTTCTTTATAACTTTTCACCTTTTATAAGTTTTCACTGCCCACAGGTGATCTTCCCTCTCAGTATTAAGTTGCTAGGGGTTAGTTCAGGTGAGTAGTAGCCTGTATTACTGGAAGTATTTACAAAGCACAAACTAATTCCTTATCACGTGTGCAAGTCCTGAAGTGACACACATAGAGCTTGGCATTCTTTGTGCTGAAGTTTATAAGTACATTTACTTCAGGGGGAGGAAAAAAAAATCCCGTATTGCCCAGTTTCTAAGTGGAACACTTCTGACTCCCTTAAGTGTCATAAAGGCGAGAATGATGCCTCTGCAACACATATAGGGGTTTCTTTTTAGATATAACTGCACCTCTTGGATATAGCCAAATAAGAAAGAAACTGATAAAAGAATCTGAAAAATGAAATAGAAAGAAAAATATTATAATTCATAAGACCTTTTGGAATGAAGCCTCCTGCTGTAAGAAACGGGACAGAGAATAGAGAAACGTTTGTTTCTGTTTCTGCAGGCTTCCAACAGTGTGGTTCAGGCTGGTCAAACTGATTTGCCACTTTGTCTTGTCAGTCAGTTGTGTGAGACGGAGGATGAGGATTTCTACCAGCTGGATGCAGCACAACAAAAGACTAGCAGGAACTTTACCAACAACAACAAAAAAATAGGTATTAGAGGCACTAAACAATTGAACTAAGTGCTTCCTTCAGAGATGAAACTGAGAAAGAAGAACTACTGTGGAGAGAAGAGGGAAACAGAAAGTTTCTTTTCTGAACCAGCAAGGATGGAGAAATCAAGAATGCACACAGAGAATGGTCTCCTAGTAGGAAGTACCGCAGTGAGCGTATGGCACACAGTTTCATCAAAAGAAAGAGCCAACATTGATCACTGCATGGTGTTTCCTTTAGGAAAGCAGAATAAAAGTATCTTTGCACTTGCAATAGAAACATCAGCATTTAGTGAGAATAGCATATGTTGATACTCCCCCTGCAACGTCCTTTGGAACGTTCAAAAGATGAAATAATCTCAGGGAATCTGAAAGCACACAGTATGGAAGTGGTGCGATGAACTAATAGTTGCACAGAGATACTAGAGAAAGCCACCCAAGGGAAATGCTACGTGGCTGCTCCACAGGCTGAGAAAGAGGTCACAGATCAGTGAGTATAAGACAGAGAAATGTAAATTGCTTTCAATTTAAAACAATGACATTGGAGCTGCTTAATCTGGCAGTGAAAATTCTGTGGGTTTATGGTTTTCATGACAATTCTGTGTCATCCAGAAGCTCTGGGAACGATTCTGCAAATTCTGGCATGATCAATAATTTTCGAAAGGTGACTAAAATAACAAAAGTGTAATAAAATACAGCACTGGGGAGGATTAGCTTGTTTGGAGAAAGTGCGTTTGCCCTGCTTGGTCAAACGAATATTCTTGATGTTGTCCAAAAAGAAAAAGAGATCGAGCCAACAAACAATTGCCTTTCTAGAACAAATTAATTCTATCTGGCCAATATCCTTGACAGTACTGGAGAAATAAATATTTAGTAAGTGATTTTTGCAGTAGTACCTCGAAACTGTAAGTATATGCCCAATAGCCTGAAAAAAACCATTCATCTATCAAAAATATTACTGATCTTGCATAAGGATACTGAAATTTAACCAAGATATCTAAATTACACTTTCAAATTATAATGCTTTCGCAAAACATACATTGCAGTGAAAAACAAAAACATACTCTCATTACAATTTCATTAATGCCAGTGGTAACTTTGGCACTGCTACAATGCATCACTAAAAGGATTTGCTTAAGCATAGCATACAGCACAACCAGTAGAGAAAACTCACTCACACAGTTGCTCCTTAGAAAATATTCAGAGAAGAAAATATGAGATATTAATAGAGAGGAAAATAGAGAGGGAAATATGAGATATTAATTTGCTTTGTAAAGCTAATAAAGCATATTGTGTGAGGAACTCCTCTACTCAAAATTTACTCTTATTTAAGCTTGTCGCTCTTATTCTTTTGTTGAAACCTGAAGATCTATTCTGTCATTCACATTCAATCAGTCTACTCACATTGAGAAAAGTACCATTCAGACAATTTGGACACTGAGTACATCATTTTACAAAGATAGCTCAGCCTTCCTGAATTAATGTTTCTCCTTTGTCTTCATACAAGACTGCTATTGTCATATGTATAGTGTATTCAAAGACAGTCTTTGAATCTCTGCTGTACTTACAATACTACTGTATTGGGAATATATGGTGCTATTTATTAATTGAATCATTCAGTACTGTAAAAGGGATAACACTATTGGTGATAGGTGGACAGTTGGACTGGATGATCTTGTAGGTCTTTTCTAACCTTGGTGTTTCTGTGATTCAGTGATTCTGTGATAGGCCATCCTTTCGATCCACAAACCTCCTACACAGTGCATGAGATTTCTCCAAGGTTGAATTTTCAGGCTTCATGCACTACTAGAATGATAGAAGAAAAGAAAGAAGCTAGAGGCATTTGAAGAGCATGACAGCTCAGAGGAGCGAGCAATCTGCAGATCATCTTTATGACACAGCTAGAATAAGTCCAGGAGTGCTCACCCAGCTGCAGCCTAAGGGATCTGCCAAGCAGCCAGCTGCTGCTATCTGGCATCTGGGATCTGCGACGGCCATCACAAAGCACAAGAAAGGGGAAGAGAAGTGAAGAGTGATGTGAGGTCACCACCAAAAAATAAAAAAATAAAAAAATCAGCTCTCTTTCACCCCAGTCCTAATGTGATTTCTTAAGAAAGAAAACTCCTTGCAGTCAAAAAAAAGACAATGAAGTCTCTGTGCAGTGCACAAACACAAGGTAAAGTAAGACATTGCAAATGATGGTAAAGCCATACAACTATTAGAGAAACATTATTACTACTAAAAGCAACGTGGTATGCCCCTATCTGACCTGCAGTCTTGTTGCTTACTGCTCTGCTTGCAAAGATTACCATGGCTAATTCGCGCCGGGGGAATAAGCACGCCTCATTTCCATGGCTAAGTCGTGCTCTGAAGCGTTACAGCCCAGGAACACAGTTCTTCCCTCAGAGAAAGCCTCAATCTGGTTTTCCCTGCCCACCCACCAGTATTTACGGTGCGTGGACCGAGCTGCAAGCAGAGAAGTGATCTGCATGAGAACACACAGCACGCGGTCAGCCAATCCGGGGAGGGAGAAAGCAGCCCCCGCTGCATCAGGAAAATGCCCCTCGCACAAGGACAGGACCTCTGACTCCATGTGAGACCAGGTGCTTGGGATCCATGCAGTGATGCAAATTCTGGGTATCAGTGTTTTTCAGATCTCTGTGAGATGCAACAAAAGAAGCAGGCAGAGCTTCCAGATCACTGCACAGAGCTGCTGACAGCAGCTTTGTATGGCTTATGCACCTCACCTAGGGTTACTCCATACATCTCGATATCTGCTTATCCTCATGTGACCCCCCTCATTCTCCCATGACGGAGAGCATTTCAGATAGGAGTGATTCAGATATGTCTGACACAAACTCTCAAAAGCTTTAGTAACTGTAATTTTGTAGAAGCAAATTGCCTGCCTGCTCCTCTGAGCTAGATCAGCAATGTGTCCCCTTAGTCACTCCATGATGGTAATGAAGCTCTGAACTGTGGCAGTCATTCGCTGCAGGAGACTTTGTGGGGAAAGATCATGGATGGAGAAAGAGATGTCTGTACCCCGCATCTGTCTCTGTGGCAGTTTCTACATTTACATTTATTGGGAACTAGCTTTGGGCCAGATTTTGTCATTCCTATTCAGAGCAAATAGCATCTCACTGCATGCCTAGTCCCAGGGGGCTAGGTTGAGGCAATCTGGATCGTTCTGAAGTGCTCTTCCCGGTATGAGGGATTATTTTTTCTGTCTGGCTTAAAAATGGTTTCAGCTGCACTGCTCACAGACGAAGGCAATGTCCATGGTGGTGGTATACTATGACCTTTGCATGGGAAGGAACATTTCTTAAACAAGCCCTCTGCTTGCAGAAGGGGCAGACTGCGTTGCTATGAGACTTGGAGCATCCTCATGAAACAGAGAGAGAGAGAGCAGTAAAGCACGTCTGCATTGTATGGATGTTTCTATGCTGCTCACACATAGCTCACCAGTCAGTACAGACAGACAATCTCTCTACAACAAACAGAACTGAAGTATGGAAGATGAATACTTGGCTTTTGTGTTGGCATCAGACAACTCACTGTTGCACTGAATTACATTTCTGGAAATTCCAGAACTGATCACTGTAACTAACATATGCAGCGATCGAGACTGGATGTTTGCAAAAGGAGCACCTTTCTGAATTCAGCCTTGATCATGAAGCCATGACCAGCATCCCTGCAGTCCTTCATAGAGCTCAGGACTACTTCCTGAGGCAGTAAGGAATACTCCACTGCAAAAAATCAAGTGCATGCAATATTGATACATAAGCTCTAACTAGACATATTCATAGATAATGGGCCAACAGATCAACCACAGAAGTAATTCCTTTTTGTAATTATTTTCTATTTTTTGCCTTTCCTCTTCAGTTTACCTACAAGTTCTTCTCAGAGTTCCATATAGAACAGTACCTCATTGATGCATAGTTGCTACTTAACACAACTACAAGGCAGCCTATGAGATTTTACCAGGTTCATAGATTAAAAATAAACACACCTTGCCTTGAAACAACAATCAAGCCTAAAACTTTAGAGCTTCGGTGCAGTTCTTAACTCCTACATCATATACTCTGACACATTTACCTGATGGAAGAGAAGCTTTGCTGGCCTATTTCAGAAGTCCATGAGGGAACTAAAAGAGGTCACCAGACACAAAGAAAAGTATAAAATGTGTAACTTCAGTAACTTCAGAAAAATAATAATAAATTTGTTCTTGTTATAGCTTTATCGGATTTAAATCTCTATGATGGGTCTTTATCTAAGCCATGTATTCCATACATTGCAAAACTGATTTCATGCCCTTTATTTCTGCTTTCAATGCCCCAAGTCCTCCCCCTCACTGCCATGAAGTAAACCCAAAGCTACAAAAACAGAAAAAATAAATCTTAGCATTATAAATGTGAAGCCTGGCCTTCTGTGACTTTGGCAAATAATACTCTCATTCTGGAGGATCCAGCAGGGTTACCACCAGAGGAAATTGCTCTCTCTTCTCATGAATGATGGCTGTGCTAGTCTAGGCAGACAGGTCCAAGTCCCTGGGAGTTTCACCTCAGCCCTGACAAAAATGAATGAATGGGGACTGGTGTGTAACATACAGAAAACATTGAACAGGAAAACTCTTTGGGTCTGGATTGGGACAACGTTTGCCTGGTTGGTTTGTTTTTTCTGGGGGAGGAGAAGGGTGATGGTTTAATAGAACAATGAACCACACTGCGATTTTTCTCTTGTGGATCTTCCGGCTCTCCAGCACAATGGGCTTAATGGATCAAAACAGGATCAATGCCTCAAAAAGCAAAAGAAGGGGGAGTTCAGTGGATTCCTTTTTGTAACAGTTACCCATGGCTAATGGCTTTGCTGGACTGAGGCCAGCTACCATAATACACGTATCACTTGAGCTCGTCTAGTAGCAGTACGGATAATGTTTGTTACTCTCTCTCTTATCTCATAATGATAATAATAATAGAAGAACATTTATATTACAGACACAAACTCCTGTTCAGCAAATTGAAATACTTCAATATATGTTTCTGACAAGATTCAAATTGTTGTTTCATTAATTCCAACCACTTGTCTTCTCTCCAAAGAAATAAATTATGCAATGCACCAAAGGAACAGAAGGAGAACAGGAGTGACATGTCACCTACAGCTGTTTAAATCTGCCTAGTTCCAGCTAGTCACTGACACTGCCCTCCTTAAAGCAGGTGTCTGAGGTGAATAACATTGTCCTTTCCATGTTCTGACCTCTCTCCTTTCACTAGTGAAGGTGTTTGGGTGAAGAACTTGCAGCATCCAACCAACCCTACAGCTGGCCACATAAGCAAGGCAGCGTTAAGGAGATGGGTGGATGAGATACCATGCACAAACCTCTAAAATATACCTCTTCCTCTGGAACCACCCACCTCCACAAATTTCCTTCAACTTACATTATACTTATTTTTCCCCCTTGAGCACCAATTTCAAGAAAATCAAAGCTCTCAATAATACTTCATAAAATGTATTTTAACAGTATTTTAATCCTACTCTGTTTCATAAGGAATGATTAAAAAACATGTTCTTAACGGGCTCGACTTGATGGTCCCTTCTGACCCAAGTAATTCCATGACAGCATGCTCTGGATTTTGTTCACTATTCAAAACTTACAAGATTTTCTCTCAGTACAAATTAAGGCAATGGTTAGTATTGATGAGTGCCACCTGTCTCACCTCACCAGTACGTTGCACCTCCTAGACCAATTAGTTTACATATAGCCCTTCAAGGAGAGAGGGGGAAAAAAAAAAGGGATGTGGGTAAATGGGAAAGTAGTAAAAACATAGCTAAATCCCCACTTCTGTTATCTTAAAATCCCACGTCTGAGCTATTACTACTGCACAGTTTGAAAGGCTCGACTTAGAAACCACATTTTTGTTAAAAATAAAATCATTGCTTTAGCTAAGCATCTGCGTCTTTCCCTCTGTGCGTGGCATCGGAGGGAGTACATCTAAGGATATAGAAGTTCTAATGCATGTTAAAGGATCTTATTTCCGATTACCTCCAGACTCCTGCCTTCCAAAGCCTTTCTGCAAATCTGTAGAAAAAAAGGCAGGGAAAAATATGTTTCTGGCACACAGGTTCTGCACACGAACACCGCTGCCTTTATTTTGAAGCTGCATAACAAAACAAATGGGTATTATTCAAGCATGGAAAATACAATTAATATCCTGCAACATCTTAGGCAGGAGCTATGTGCTACAGGTGGATCAAGGAATCCAGGTGCTTGGAAAGCTGTCCACTGCCTCCATCAAAGTTTCCAAAACCACACATAACTTTGGAGCTTTTTCAAACCGCTGCTTTAAAACACCTGGGCTGTCTCAGCTCCTTTTGCTAGATACTGCCACAGGGGACTATTGCATATTCCTTATACATGCCCTGATATAATGCAGAAGAAAAAAAAAAAAAGTGATCAGTGACAATGTGAGAGCCAGGAACTCTCAATTAAGATCATATCAGCTCAGAAACAACTCACTTTTTCTCTTTTATCCCTGCCAGTTCTTAATTAAAACAGGTAAGTAAGTACATAAGATTTCTGGAACTGAATTTGGAAAAGCTGAAATTCCAAAAGATGAGTTGTTATTGACTTGTTGTTGAAGAAACAAAATATTACTTATTTTATGAATCTTCATTTTCAGCTTGTGTAAGATTAATTCCTAACTGAAATAAACCTTGATTTATAGTTCTGCCTGAATCACTTAGTGAATTGAAGCTTTCAGATGTTCACTGTAACAATAAACAGTACTTTGAAGAACAAAAACACCAAACAAAAAATACTCATTAATTGAGAGTCTGAAATGACTGTAATCAACAAGATCAACCTTCACTCATCTTCAGAAACAGTTTCTATATTTCATTCGTCCTTCTCCCCTTTCTGATACTTTAACAAAATGCACCAGGACTCTGAAGTGACCTTTAATCAACAATTTAAATCACTCATGAGGCTTAATATAGAGTTCCAATACAAACTATTATTTATCTATCATACTAAAAAAGTGAAGAATCCATGACTACTCAGTTAATGTGCCCTGCAGAGACAGCATCACTCCAGCTGCAGTTGGCATCCTACAGCTGTTGCTCGCTCTTTCATCACTACTGCTTCTCAAAACTTCACACTGTTTCTTGGAACAACACACTGCGTGAAAAACCAAGTCATAAATCTTGAATTTATCTAACACTGCATGCACACAGGTATATGCATCACATTCAGCTCAGTATATCTAGGCTGGAGTTAGAACTAAAGGTATTCACAGATATCTTTATAAAAGGTTTCAGATGTTCTTTCTCACAACTCATGTTTCCTTGACTCAGAATCACAGAATCACCAAGGTTGGAAAAGACTTTCAAGATCATCCAGTCCAGCCACCCTCCTATCACCAATAGTTCTCACTAAACCATGTCCCTCAGCACAAAATCCAAACGTTCCTTAAACACCTCCAGGGTCGGTGACTCCACCACCTCCCTGTCAGCCCATTCCAGTGCCTGACCACTCTTTCAGAAAAGCAGTATTTCCTAACGTCCAGCCTGAATCTCCCCTGGCGCAGCTTGAAGCCATTCCTTGTAATTCTGTCACCAGTTACATGAGAGAAGAGGCTGACCCCCAGCTCACTACAGCCTCCCTTCAGGTAGTTATAGAAGCAATGAGGTCTGCCCTGAGCCTCCTCTTCTCCAGGCTGAACATTCCCAGCTCCCTCAGCTGCTCCCCATAAGCCCTGTGCTCCAGACCCCTCACCAGCTTTGTTGCCCTCCTTTGAACCCGCTCCAGAGCCTCAATGTCTTTCTTACAGCGAGGGGCCAAAACTGCACACAGCACTCGAGGTGCGGCCTCACCAGAGCTGAGTACAGGGGGACAATCATTTCACTGCCCTGTTCCTGCTGGCAACACCGTTCCTGATGCAAGCCAGGATGCCTTTGGCCTTCTTGGCCACCTGGGCACACTGCTGGCTCATGTCCAGCCAAGCATCAATCAATACCCCAGGTCCATTTCCTCTACACAGTCTTCCAGCCACACCGCCCCAAGCCTGTAGTGGGGTTGCTGTGGCCAAAGTGCAGGACCCGGCATTTGGCCTTGTTGAAACTCATCCCATTGCCTTCAGCCCAGCTCTCCAGCCTGTCCAGATCCCTCTGTGGGGCCTCGCTACCCCCAGGCAGATCCACACTTCCAGCCAAGCCACGGGCTGCCAGCTTCTGCACTTACTCCTTCGCTTACTCCGACAAAAAGGAGAAAAATACAATCTAATTTATCCATATTTTTTCTTACATGCCGTAACATTTACTTAGCTTTACTTCCTAAAGCTGATGATCACACAATACAGCTTTCCCATTCTCTGCCCTGCCACAACAGCTACTTGCTCTGCATCTAACTGCTTGTTCTATCATCCTATCAGTGGAATTAAAACACATGGATGCTGATGTAAGCAATGCATAGGATGCCTTCTGAATAAAATGTCCTGCATCCAAATACACTACACAGCAGCAGCATATACCTGCGTTCTTGATGCCTCCGGCTTCTTGTTCTTGCAACCTGCAAGTTCCATTCTTCTGCTTTAATAGGTTCAGTTCAATTATTACCATAAGATGGTTGATTTCAAGCAACAGATCACTTCCAAATCATGCTTGTTTGTCATGTTTTAGCATTTACTGTTCTGCTGATGCACTTCTGAAAAGAACTCAGATTTTCAGCATCAAATCTGTTTGGGCTCTGAGGAGAACCCTTTCCTATGCCCCTGATCTAGAGGCCAACTGATGGCACTGTTTATCAGGAGCAGAACCATTGCCTTCACATACTGCCAACTCTCAGGAGAAACGCAGTGGTTCCTTTGCTTTCTATCCAAACAACTGGTAGGTGCCAGGTGCAGTGAATTTTCTGTAAAACAGGCTGAATAGACAGGTGGTGGAAGTTGCTGACTATAGAGAAATGTTTAGCTTATTCAAGGCTTGGGAGGATCATTAGGAATTTCCCGAAAGACCAAGCAAAAATATGCAATTAGGCAACACTTAACAGAGGAATGATTACAGATAAGTGCGAAGTGTAACACGAAAGTGAGAGGAAATAAACATTCTGGATGAATCTGACCTCTGTAAAACAAGAAGCTCATTAAAGAAAGAACTGCACAATGTCTTCAACTGAGGAGAGGGCAATATGGTATAAAGCAGTTAAGAACTCTCACTTGTTGCCTGTAACTGCCATGCATTAAAGATAACAGACAATTATTTGCTTGAATATAGAGACATTTTTTGCTTGAATTCACCCCCTAATAAGAAAAATGCAGTTCAGACTAATCACACCAGGAGCATCATTGGCTTACGCCCTTTCAAGACACAGAGATTCAAATTCTCTGTCAGCCAGCACGAAGACAAAAGATAACTGAATTCTGTTAATGACCAACCTTTACAGTCTATTCTCTCTAAAAACTGGAGCCCAGTGCTGTATGTTCTCTAAGCAGTAAAAAAGATTAGCATATATGAACCCTAGCATATATAGAAATCAGAGCACTACACACAGAGCTACACAGGCTAAATAAGAGCTTAGAAGCCTTCAAAAAATCCTTGCAAATAACCATAAATTCACTGAAAATAAAAACATGAAGAGGTACATATTTTAAAATGTGCAGCTCATTTATATTCTTACTGACTGAAGAAATAAAGAAATTTAGTTGGTGGGATTTTTATAGGAGTTAAGCACATACATGGACGGAGATGGCATCAATATGCACAGCTGTTGTGATTCAGAGTTGAATGGCCCTGAGACTCTGGGCACAAATGGATAGTCTACTGCAGTAAAAGTACTGACCTTCCTGGGATACCTCAGTTGAGACACCTCAGAGTAATTGCCTAGGTGAATTGCTGGAATTGTCCCTGCGCTAGTAAGGCTGGGGCAAGCCTCCAATTATGATAGTACACTGAAAAAAAAGCAGCAGAAATAGGTGGTATTGTTCAAAATTAAGAGGTTGAATCCTTGGTTCTGTTCAAAGTAATTGAAGTTTTGCTACTGTTTTCAAGAGCTGATAGAACTGGAGCCCCAAAATTTATTTAGAAGGCTACGATACTCCAGAAAGGTTGGAAATGTTTAGATGGAATAATCAAGCAGCTTTGTGATTCATGTTTATTGAATGTAATCGTTCAAACTGTTAGATGTAGAATCCTTGACATTTCTTCTTAGTGTTGAGTAAATATGAAGTTCTGTTTTGGCCATATTATTATGCTTAGCTTTGTTTAGTGCTCACTTTATAAGGAGGAGGACTTCTTGACTTTCTGGGTCCCTAACAGTGGAGGGATAACTGAAAAAATAATATGAAGAAAAGAATGATAACATTAAGGCTTTTTTCTCTGTCTATTTTCCTAACATTCCAATGTGGTTTCACAGGTTTCTACCTGCTTGTTGTTCATGTTCCACATGAACATAAAACCACTAAAAGAACTTCCAGGATTTTAATAATGCTTGAGAACTGGGTCAATATGTGCTGATACAAGCACTTCAAATGCGTACACCAGCATTTGCCACAGAAAAGGGAGAAAAACAATGAACAGAGCTTTAGAACTTCAATAGTGGTAATCTGTAATTCAAGTTCTCATCTTACCAAATACACCAAATACCAGACGTTGGCAGTACAATGAAGGGCTGTGTCTCCACACCGCTGCATGGACACATGACTGCCCAATGTGGCTCATGCTCTCTTGAGCAAGCCTTGTGTCCCCTCTGCTCTTTTAAGATGCTTCAGCTTTTCTGACAACTGGAAGACTTGTGTACTTAAGCCAGTGGCCTTTATTATCATTGACAAATCCATCCAGCTGCACTGGGGCAACAGACTGCCATACTTTCGCCATTTCCTTGGAAGCTGTTGAGTGTGTGTACTTACAGTCACGTGGTGACATGTGTGGAGCACTGCTTCTCTGAGAATAGTCAGTACATGGAGGGCTCTGGAGCTTCCCAATGCAATGCTCTCCAGCCAAGACTGCTTTCCTGTCATTGATTTCTTTCAGCATTACTCAGTGCCTCTGCCAGCAGGGAATATAAAGGTGCTTGACAGCAATGGATGAGCCAACAGCTCTCATAACAAAAGCAAACAAGTTCCACGTGAAGGAGGAACTGGCTGGGGACAGTGATGGAAGGTCATAGATGGATAGCACAAGATTAAGCTCATACTCTTAAATTGTTGTCTCCAGTCACTGGTACCTATTTTTCCTTTGAAAGACAAATTCAAAATATATAATTTTCAAGTTTATTAAATAAAAAAAAAGTAAACAAGAAACAGTTAGAAATACATAGAATTGGGACTAAAGAAGAAAGGTTTGGGGAAAGGATGGAGGAATGGTTCAGTGGGAAGAGAGAAGCCAGGAGACATGGGGACAGAGGGCAGGAAGATGTTATTTCCTTCCATTCTGAAAAAAAAATAGCTTAATGATTCAGCCATTCTTTTTCTGGTTCGCAGTTGAATAATAATGAAATATATCTATTAGGCTTTTCCCTAGGCTAACGTGATACCTCTTCTTAGGACAATAACAGCCATTGGTTCTAACATGTCACTCTTACTTTGTGCTTTTTTAATTTGACAGCTTTAAAACTAATTTAACAGAAGAGTTTCCAGAGAAAAGATATCATGCAGTACAGATACACAGTGTGTACTCTTCTGATCCCCTATAAAATCAATGAAGAAGCCTGTTTTTTCTGGTTCAGCAATAGGTTTATATCTCCCTCTCAAAGACCAGCAAAGAGAAACAAAATAGACTTAACATATTAGATGAAAAGTGTAGACTTTTCTCACACTTTCTTTAAAAATATCCAGCTTTTCTGACCGTGCGAGCACCATTAACCTGAGATCAATTTTTAAACTGAAAATGTAAAGGTACAATAAAAGCACAGGCTGTTCCCATTGATACTTACCATAGTATGCAAACCAGACATTGTGAAGCAATTGCTAGCAAATTCCATGTTAGGCAGAATATGAAGGCAGAAGCAAGTTGTGTGGTACAAAGATGTATTTCTCATTTTTAAGAAAAGAAATAGAGGAAGAAGGAGAGATTAGGGGGAAAGGAGAGGTAGAGTAAAGATGAGAGGGAAAGGTGGGGAGAAAATACAAAGGGAGAAGGTGAGAGAGAGACAGAGATGGAAATGCAATTATGCCAGGAACACTAAACGATTTGGAAGACCTTCAGAGAAGATTAGGAAAGTTATGTACACAGAAGAGAAAGGGAAAAAAAGCAATTTTCCTTGATGGAAGGGTATGGGAAAGCATGTAAGCTGAGGGCTAGAACAAAGCCAATACCTTGTTAAATACTGCCTGAAGAATATAAATGAGACTTAAAGCATCAGCCTCTTGTATTCTTTTTCAGTCCAGCCCTTTGTTGCAATGCTTGTGCACTGCAAACTAGCATGGCTCAAAAAGCTGTGTCACTGTTAACAGGGGCACGATTGTGTGAGAGTTTCTCCACTGTTTTAGTGTGATGAATGCAACTCTGAACAACTAAGTCCTGAAGTGTGAAGTGACTCCAGCTGTTTCCTCACGGACTCATCTACTACAGTCTGATTAACATATAAGGTAAACAACAAACCAGACACTGCACCTCGTATTTTCTGAACATAATCATACATGTCCCCAGACTCAACATGGCTGTAACTTCTTTCCAGGTTCTTTATCACAGTATTCAGATGATTCTCAGTCCTTTTCTACTGCTGCTTTTCTCCCTAGCCTTCCTTTTCGCTCTCTCTTCAGCATCTCTCAGTTTTGTTGATCTTATTAATTTGGATTCAATGTGTTAAACACCTATTCCAGTTTAAATATAACTGTACATTTAAAAAATACGGCTATTCAGAAAGAAAATGGAATACAGAATATGGAATTTGCATTGTGTTTTGTTTCCTCCTGTCATTCTGTCCTTTGTGTTCCTTTTTCCCCTATTTTCTCCGATTATACCTGTCACATCCATCTGTTCTTTGAGAGTACATTATATCTTCCTTTTCATAGCAGGATGCTGATTTTTATTTTATTCAAATAGTAAACTATATGGACTACTGATAACCTGAAAATAGTCTGCAAAACAAAGACGTTTTAAAACCATAGAGGGTCAAATAAAAAGTCTATTTTTAAAGTCAGATAACAATTTATTGTTAATTGCTTGTAAATGTATACAAACCCACTGAGACTTAATTCTTGCTATATCATCAGTTACAAATAATCTTCCTTGGCGCTAAAAAGAATACAAACACTAACTTTGTCTTCTTTGACTACTAGAAGATGTTGTGCTTTTAAAAATCCCATTCTAATCTTTTATTTTACAGTAAAATTTAACAACTTGGTCAATGCAGAATCAAAGTGGAAAAAAATTACTTGTGATTATTCCTTTTCAGATAATGCATATCCCGTGGTGATTTGTACTGCTTGCCCAAGGTGTTCAGGTAACAGTGCTTCTCCTTCTCAGCTGTGAGGGAATATGCTGTGCCTTAGATGGCAGAGGATGTACTAGCTGGGTTGATGTGATGCCAGCTGGGGCAGTGGGGCCATGAAGCCCATCCACAGGATGAGCACACCCCCAGAAGGGTTACACAAGATAATGGCTACTGGACTGTGGAAGATAGCAGACAGCAGACCAAGCTGCACACAGGGACAGACCCCCAACTGCTGTATTCCCTTTTGTCTCTGACCTATTACTTACACAACTGTCCCCTGCAAGTCATCGTGTCACCCTGAGCCCTGGCTCCCCATGGCACAAGCTGCTTCTTGCCGTGGGCTGTAGGAAATTAATTAATTGCTGTCCTGGTCTAGTTCTGCTGCCTTACCAGTCCCTGCACATCAGGCTGGCTGTAGTGTTCTGCTGAGCAAAGCACTGGTCGGCCCCTTTACTTCCAGCCTCTGAAAACAGCCTACATGCAGAGCCTTTGGTGGCATAAAAGCATGGGTTTTCAATGTGCACAAGTATTGCAACATGTTATCTTCAGAAAATAAGGTAAATTTATGCTTAAGAGATCGCAGCATACTGATGCTAGATTTTCATGGTGTTTCTGGCCTACCCTTGTGAAGTTAATCTTAATGCCAGTAATGCCAGAGCTTGATGAGATCTTCTGCATCTAAAAGGAAAAGCACTCTGCCACAGACACCCACTGAAGCCCGTGTAAATGGCACTCATCCTGTATAAATAATAAGCTTCAGTAAGAGACAACAGCACTCCCTTTAGGGCTCAAATTCCCACTGACAAATACAAACCTGAACTTAAATTCTCCACCACCTCTCAGCACTTTTCCCTGCACTGAGATGAAGAAAAATCCCAGCAGCTGTGCTCCGCAGCACACAGCGAATGTGAGTGCTTTGTCCCATGCCCTTCCTTCAGTGCAAGCCACACGTTCTGCTCATCAAAGGGGAAAAGGACAGAATTATTCACGCAGCAATGTCATTTTAGTTACCTGCACCTCAGGATTTATTCAGTTTTAATTTGTAGATATACTCATGTTGGTTAATATGAACACACCAATCAAATTTATACAAAAAGTCCCTATTTAGCAGATGCTACGTGAATCTGCCACATTGTTCTCCTATACAAGCAAAGGCAAATGTAGTGCTTTATCCTGCTAAGAGGACACATAGGAAAAGATGCTGCTTTCTGAACAGCATGAGTTCAGCGTTACAATTCAAGCAAAAACGGGAAAAATCTATACTCTGTCTGCTGGGCTGGCTGAAGGGGCATCTGGAGAAGCAAACACAGTATAGTTATACAGCACTAGTAGTTGTCACGGTAACAACTGGATGATGATTAAAAATTCACATCATATATCTTTCAAGACCCCAGTCTTTAGCCAACTATTTGAGATCCCATTAACCTCAGCAAGACTGTCAAAGAGAACTACTTGCAGTAGCTTTATAAGATGCACCATTTCAACATCAAATGAGATTCTCTGACATCTCTTTCTGGCCTGCCGTTTCAAGGCATAACCTCATCCTGGCACTTGGGGCTTGCGTCGCCTTCTGCATTCAGAAGGAAATCCTACTTGAAGACTTCTTTTATTTTGGCAACAAACAATTAATTTTGTATCATCTCAAAGACAGAAAATATGCCAGATTGATAAAATATGCCAGTCTTATCCACTGGAAATTTCCTATTTGTGGCTGCTTTAAAACAAAAGCTTGTTTTTAACAAAAGCTTTGCAAAATTCTGTTTACAAAAAACAATAATAATAATTAGTACAGTATGCATTTGGTAATCAACACTAAACATTGATAAGCAGCAACATATCAATTCCGGAAGACAATGACTGCCTTTTAATAGTACAGTAGTCTGAATATCGAAACTCAGAATGAGTTGGAATGAAAACCATTTGATCTGGATTGACCTGATCACAAACTATCATGCTTCAAGTTAATCCCTCCTTCTTGGCAGGGGCACTTTTCTCTCCTCTCTCCTTCCCTTATTTTGCAGAAACAAGGGCCAAAATGTTTTTTCTTTCCACAGTAAATACTCCGATCAAAACAGATACCATCTCTAGGAAATATTGTCATTAAAATTGGTTTCAATTAAAGTCACAAATTTTTTGCAAGCATCGGCAGGCCTTGAATTGTAAAATACAATCCAGGAGCAATATTGCACAATTTTGGGTCAGAAACGGAACATTTCACACACCTTTAGTTCACAAGCCATCAGCTCCTGTGACAGTTGTGAACAAGAGGAATTGCTTTTATCCTTTTATTTTCACTTTCCTACCCTGCAATACATATGTGTTTATTTTTCTTCCCTGTCATAAAAAGAAACCATCCTGAGATCCATGTTCCAGGAAGTGTAGTAGCTGAAAACTGTTCAAAAAAGCAAAAGTATGTGAGCATAATTGAGCGTGGAGTACAGTGAGATGAAATATGAAACAACAGAAAATCCTGCCCAGAGCCATGGAGATCTCTCCTAGCATGGGCCCACAGATTCTCCATGCTTGGAAGGCAAAACAATGACAAGGGATATCTTTCTGGTAGGTTGAACTAAATGTTGGAAAGGTAATTATATTTGCTTTGTTTCCTCAAGTTATACTGGTTGTGAAGAGCTACTCCGAACCAGCCTGAAATCAACGGTAATGTTGGTAAGAGAAAACTGTAGCAGAGATAATGTTTAAAAGAGGACTTAATACACAGCCAGTTATTATCTTGGGGAAATTAATCAGATGTTGGTAACATTTCATATCACATGGTGGAGAAATACCACCTCAATTTAAAATCCAAATCCAGACATGATTATCAGACATCTAATGATTCTCATGTTAGATGCTTTGATTAATTCAAGTGTTTATCCATCTCCTGAGGAAGATTTCTTTTTCTCTTACAAGCAAGACTTTATAGCACAAAGCAGCAGAAAAGACTATAAAAGTGCTCTGGCACTACACGTTTCATTCAAGCCTTTAATTAGGCTGAGATGCATTCTGAAGTACACGGGCATGCTAATTTCCATTCTGAATGTGAAGATGTGGCAGAGATGCCACACATTATGTATTCTTAAACACATTTTATTCACATTTTATATGAAACTTAGATAAAATATATTAGTCTATGCCCTGGGAAAAGAAAAATAAGAAAGGGGCAAGCTATTCCAGATTGATGGGCAATGTTTTCAGACCTTTTTACACAGAATATTGCTCTCAAAATCAATGTTACTTCAGTCTTCCTTCTTTTCTTTAATATTTTATCTGCTCAGACAGTGGTTTGTTGTTTTGCTGGGGTTTTCTTGTTTGTTTGGATGTTTTCCAGTGCTGCTCTCAGATTTTTCTCAAATACTTATTTTCTAAGACTGCATTACTGCCACATTATTGCAGATCTTTCCATTATTTGTGAGTAAGAGTCTTATTATGGGCACTGCATGTAGAATGATGTAATTCCTGGATGAGTTTGCACTCTAGAAATGGGTATCAGTTCTGGTTCTTATACTCAGGGCATCAAAAGCAATGCTTTATACCACAAAGATAGAAGGTAAAGACTGGTAGCCACCAGACAGGGTTTCACACATTTCTGGATGCTAAAATTTCACAGACTCACAGAGCACCGCTGAGAAGCTCCTTCATCTTTAATTCCCCTGTGGGGTATGAATACACACAGACAAGGTTCTCCTAAGCCTCCTCTCCCCTAGGCTGAAGGTTCCCAGCTCTCTCAGCCTCCCCTCACAGGAGAGGTGCTCCAGGACCTCAGTCAGCCACCTTTACGACCTTCCACTGGGGCCTCCTTACAAACAGAGCTCACAACCCATTTCAGAACTGAAACCCCTATTTCAAAGCTACTGTTCTTTGCTGTTGAAAAATGACCCTTGAAGCACAAGTTAAGCATGGACTCACTAGTATTCCCCATTCAGAAGTGCAGAGGCCTCAGGAAAAAGCTCAGGGCTCCTTCTGGAGCCTTGCTATCCAGCCACTGTGATGCCTGTGCTTCCTACACCTGAGTGCTCCCTATCTGGGCAGTTTCTTTTCAAATCAAAGGTCTCTAAGCTTTCCAACATTGGAAGCTTCCACTGATTGCTTCCACTGCTACTCACAAGCCCAAAAAGCAGCTAGGAAGGGGACACCGCACCATGACTGGAAGAATTTGGAGCCAGCAATGAAACACTGGCATTGTCTGCACGCTCAGGTCTGCCGATTTACATTCAATTCACCTTTGGAAGGTCATGTGTGCAGTCCGTAAGCACTTCAAATGTAGCTCTGATTTCCCTGTGTTTACTTCAAGCCACGAGTTTTCCACAGTTCTGACAGCTGGATCCCTTATGCAGAAGTTGATGGTATTTGCACAGAAAATATTCTACTTCCTATAAGAAAATTAACTTCTGAAGTCCTACCTATAGCCCATGGAAGATAGGATTATATAAAGTAGATCTTGGAGAAGAGATATGAAAGCATTCCAGAGAGAAAACAAATTGCTTTTTTCTTGGCTTTATCTTTCAGCATTCTTTGGCAGCTTTCTCGAGGACAGAGACAAGGTCTGGAAATAGCTCACAGAACCTGCCTGTAACTGCTGCTCGTGAGTGAAAAAATAATGGCACGTTATGGCAGGTGTCAGACCCAGGAGCACCTCTATCAGGCCGCTGCTTGGCACCATGACTCTAATTACACAAAAAAAGATCAAAATCATGACAAAGGGTGAAATGGAAGTATTTTCAGGCTTTGCAGAGGCAATTTCGTTTTAAAATCCCTGTTCTCTACCTTTCCTTTCAGTAAGAAAGCACAATCAGCAAAATTCTAACCTCAGAACTCTGGTCCCATTAGTCACACAAAGCTTAGGTGATTTATAGTCAGAAAATCATTTCAAAACAGCTGAAAGCATTTTGCGATTCTGCCTACAGCGACACCGGTGCCCTTCTTTGTCTCTAAATTTCAATTAGAAATAATTTAAATAAGAAAAAATCATGTTTCCTAGTGGCTGAGCCTGTTAATGAAATGTGTTTTATACTTGCAATGGAAATGGGAATTTAGGAAGCTAACAGGCAGAGCTTGTATCTGTATTACGAATACATTCTATGTTTGAAAGACTTTATCTTCATCGTGCTAATGAGATCTTCAGCTTTTTTTTTTTAAACCATATTTGTATTGCTGTTAATGTCTGAATTACCACCCTGTTAACATGACAACTCATATTCTAAGGTGTCTCAAGAATCACCAAAAGTAGGGGATTCTCTATTGTTTTAAATATCAACAAACACTGAGACGAAAAATCTTCTAACATGTTATGTTATGTCAACAGGAGAACAAAAAAGACAGGAACAAGCAACAATGTTTTTGCACTGAAATATTACGTAAAGCAAACAAAAAAGATTGACAACTGATTTGTGAACAATTCACCTAGATGGTTTTATCAAAGGGCTTTGGAGATACCTTTTTATGGATTAATACAGAGCAAAGAGGCACCTCTTCACTGGGTAAAGGATGTAAATGGTGTGAGTACAGAGAAACTCTTATTCGCTGTGTTACTTTATCTGACTCTAGAAAAGGATCTTCTGTCCCTCGTGCACATGGAGGACCCAGTCCTTACAGACTTGGATTAAGCTTAACACATAAAATACTATTCAAGATTTAGGTATTTTCACATAGCTTGAATATACTTGAAATAACCTTAGTCTAGCCCATAGGAAGAAAACCAATCTTGATCCTTAGGCAAGAATCTTCAAGTGACAAGACAGAAGTGCTCTGTAGTTCCATACAGGTCTCTGCAAAGTGACACGCTGTCAGATAGAGACTTCGTTACTCCTCTCTCATATTGTCACCCTGTCTTTCAAGATACATCCATGAGCCCAGAATTCAGTCATACAACTGTAACAAGGGCAGACCTTGACCTGACAATGCTAAGTACTGATGATAATACATCAGCAGGAAAAATGAAAACATGTAGATGAAAGCTGTTACTGCTGTTGCTAAAAATCACTTTAAGACATCCTTGCAAGTCTTTCAGCATCGGCAGTGGTAGAAAAACAATACACCAGAGGAAGGATGTGGTAGAAGGGACAGAGCAGCCACATTAGATATTGTCATGAACACGGCGTGTCACACTTTAATAACTCCTACACCACTGAAAACAAATTGGACATGAGCAAGCATAAATCATACAAGCTTATGCACATCTTGAGATAGATAACATATCTCAACCACAGACATCTTCTACTCATTTTCACCAGCTGGATGCACTCTTCCATAATGACATCTTTACACTGTCCTGGCCCAAGCAACCACAAAAAAAAAAATCTAAAAGTCTGGACAAAAACAAATCTAAAAGTTTGGAAATCTGGGAGCTCTAGGCACCTAACTTCTGTCCTGCAGGGAAAGCCAACAACAAACAGCTATAAAAAAAATTAAAATTGGTACTTCACAGACAAGGAAGCCCCCCAGTGGATCAACCACCCATGATGAATTCTGCAATTACGCATGGCACCTATTGACTAGATGAACCCCCTCCTCTTCTGGGCAAAGTCTTTGTTCCCAGATCTCCGATAATAAGGAAGGTCTTCTTGCTCACTAGAAGGCTGTATACCAAAAGGGAGCAAATGACCTTGTCCTCTCCTTATTCCCTGGCTGAGCCATACATAGTGTAGACATCCCTAGAGAAAGCTTTGGGAAAAGGCCAGGCTCGTTGAATGCATGCAAATTGCAGTGTTTCCAAGATGATATTGTTCCACCTACTGCCTGGCCCACACTACCTTGATGTGGGTCAGACTGTGAATGACACAATTTGGTTGCCTCCATGCTAACCTCTGCATTCCTCTGACTCTCAGTGAGAAAGTCTCCTCTTCCTTTCTCACTAGCTTCAAATGGAAGCCTCATGAATGCTGTAAATTTAGTGCTTAGTTTTATAATTGTGGTTTTATTTGAATAGCCACAGAAATGTTGGGTGAGATTAAACACAGGCCTCTCCTTTTGAAGAGGTCTTTGTTTAATATGACTTTTACACCCCATTTTCTAACTGACTTTTAATTTTTTCTCCTTTGAGTCTAGCTGCAACTCCGGCTCCTACACAGCAGTTGGGAGAGCATTTCCTTGCTACTATGCTAAGTAATATTTGTGCATAAACTTTTGCTAATTGCTGAACCTATGCTGGAATGAATAAAGCCTTCATTCATGTTTATATATTAGTTTCCAATATTTGTATGTGTGTAATCATCAGGCTAAACCCAGCTTTCATTTGCAGAGACGGTAATTGAGACATACTATTTAAGTGCATTGAAAGGTGGTTTTTTTTCTAGTATCATTCACAGATGTGGTTATCAAAGAAATTTCCAGATCCTGTAAGTCAATGTGATTTGTTCAGAGCCAGTAACTGTGGTAATGGCTGCAACAACAGGTAATCAACATGTAATTTTGATCAACAGAAGTGAAGCTAGAGCTCATTTTGTGCTGGAGACCTGACAAGTTGCTAGGGCTCTTATTTCAAAGAAGCTTTGAGCTTGCTCCTGTGGTCTAATGCTTTTTTACTGCTGCAGCTCATCTCCCACTCAGGTTAGTTCTGTGCAACGAGAATCCACAGCCGGTTGCACCCTTCATTATGCAGACAAGAGCTCAGCAAGCAGGCAACAACTGAGTGTTGCCTGAAAAGTGCTCTCCTGGTCTGAGCTCTCTCACTAATAGAGACAGGCACACCCTACGCGTACGTTTGAAACCTACGTAATTAGAATATCTCTGTTGTGATTCCTGGCCATCAAAAACTTTCCCAGACAAAACTGCTACTATTAACAGTAGAAGTTCCCAATTTAACAAATGGAAACAAGATAAATAAATACCCACATCATTCTGGTTTCACCCAGCTTTACCTTTCACATTGTAGCAATCTGTTACCCTCAATCAGCTGGAAATAGTACCAAAAGTGATAATTATTTTCATGACAATGCAGCACTTCCCATGGTCTCTTCTGGATATCTGATGGCTTCAACTGCTTTATACTGGAGCAGTCTGTGATGGTCAAACAAACTAGGTCTACCATGCCTCCCAGGATCCACGCTTTATTACCCCCCTCTTCATCTGCCTACCTCCCATCCTCATCGTTTAAGTTTAGCAACAGGTAACTCAGCACAGAAACCAAAACTGAGAGGTGCACCTGAAGAATCTGGAGTCAACAGGAATGGGGAATAAGGAACCAAGGAGGTTTCTGGCGTAGTAGCATGGGAGAGAATGTGCAGTATTAGAGGTGATATGACATATTGCTTAGATTTTATGTGTCCTATTAGCGTTATCACCTCATAGAGGAACTACCAGAACTTCCTCCTTCTCCAACACTCTTCCATCTCTGTGGTACTGGCTCTAGTTTCAGTGCCTGCAGCATGGGAAACCAGGCTTCCTGCCTCCCTTTACCCAAAACTATTACCAATTGTCTCTTCACGTCTTGCTCAGCTGCTGCAAAAAAAGCATAACCTCTGTTACTGCTCATCAGCTGCTTCATAAGGAACCATTCACATAAATGCTTTGAATCTCACTTGTTCTTGAAGTGAGTGCAAATTATGTCAAGTAGACTTACTTACCTTTAGAGAGCAGACAGAGCTCTAGACAGACAGTGGGGCAAGAAGTAGAAGGATAGTATCACCTCTGATAACACTATAATTACATGCATTCAACAAGCATGGCCTTTTCCCAGAGCTGTCTCTGGTGATGTCTGTGCTCTGCTCAGGGAATCAGTAAGGAGTGGACAAGACCTGCTTACTTTTGCTGTATAACAAGTATGCTGTGGCCTGTCTGCTATATACTAAAAATGCTGCAAAAAGAAAGAAAAAAAAAAGGAAAACGGTCAAGGCAATTGATCATGTTTTTATGCAGTGACTAAAATGATGTTGAACAGTTAGCTGCCCTTGAAAAGGTGGCATGTTCCCACAGCTCAATCCTGTAAAATACTTGCCTATGTCTTTCAACAACATGCAAATTCACTGATTATCAAGAACACAGGACTGCTTCCCAGACTTACATAAATCCTTTATTCAGTGTAATGCACTTGCAAATATAAATACCACTCAATTAGAGGCACATTCTGCAAAGGCAATACTCCTCCAGTTTGTTTTCAGGTCAAATATATCAAGACCTGAAACCATTCAAAGTTTCATAGTGTTAAAGAGGTATTTGGACAATGCCTTTAGTAGTATGTTTTAACTTTTGTGTAGCCCTGCAGCTGTCAGGACTTCATGATCTTTTAGGTCCCTTCCATCTGAACTACATGATCCTATTGCAGTCATAATTATAATGGGGAACAACTTCAGTCAAGTTACATGCAGTTTCAGCTTCCTCAAATATCTGTGAGCCAGATATGGACAAAATTTCTAAATGAAGGTTAAAGCCCATTTTCTTCAGAACGATCAGGTAAATCTGTTATCACAGAAATGTGAGCAAGCAAGTTTATTCAACTTCATGCAAGTCACATGATGTAATTAATTCCAAATGTTTTTGGTCTCTGTACAGAAACTTCCAGCAAAATATTTAAATGATGTAATAATTATCTTTTTGCTTTCATGATCCTTCTGACTATGCCTTAATTTATGATGCTTTCAACTAGCATACATGTATCCTGAGGCTACCATTGGTGCACATTTATTTAAGTCAAAAGATAAATCTTAATGAAAGGTTTTTTTTAACACAATAATTACCTTATTTTGATCATCATAACAGTAGTTATTAGAGGCACAAAAACAGAATCAGATCTCAGAAGAAGTCATGAAGATACTAAATTGGGTGGAGTACCAGCACTGCACTATTATTTTGCCAAGAAATGATACATCAAAGTGGCAGCAATGAATCATCACACACTACTAGGAACTACACCCAAGGAACCCAAGAGATGAAAATACTAGATGTACTAACCTCCATGATAAATTGCAAGTTATAATTGCACAGCAAATACTTTGCAATATATCTTTTCTCAGATATGAAGCCATGCTCTCCTTATGTCTCCCCCAACACGATCTCTCATCAGAATAAACTACAACAAATTCAAAAGAACCACAAAAACACAGGAATTTTGGACTGATATGATACGTCCGTCTTTTTAAGAAAACTGCTTTTTTTGTAAAGGATTAAAAACCCAACGTGCCAAATTACACAGTTAGGCATCCCTGCTCTTTTACTAACATCTTCCCTAAAATCACCATATTATGGGATAATGCACACTGTGAGGGGTGAGGATAGCAATAAAAAAGAGCACTCCTTCCCCTGCTCTCAACCTCTCTGTAGTACAAATGACTACTAGTCTGATCTTATGCCAGACACAGAACCATCGCAGGCACATAGACGTGCTCCAGAGAAAAATACAGGAATAAAGAGTTCCCTGAAGAAGAGGATACAGTGTGTTACCTTTTCCAGTCAAAGTTTCTTCTTTTATTTTCCTCACCGCTTCTTGGCCTTCTCTCTCGCTGTTTCCAGCTGTCACAATATAGAAAATACAAAATTAGTGATGCAAACCAGGAACAGTTAATTGTATGCCAGCCATTGTTATGGGTTAACTGCAATGTAAAAGTTAACCAGGAAAAAAGTTTTAAATGAAAATGCATGATTCGTGACTGTCAGAGCAGTAGAAGTCTTCAACACCCCACTGTTCACATGAGTTCTGCTTGTTCGCCTCATTTATTCACACAAGCTATGACCACTTGCTGGTTGGACCAGGTAAATGTGGATGTCAGTCTGAGAGCCAGGTGAGTTACATCACATTCAGATTCTGAGACATATTTTCTGCAAATGAGAGCAGACCACTCTCTGTCCTTCTCCAAATGAAGAACTTCACAGCCGGAGGAAAGGCCCTGCAAACCTGGTCTGAATGCTAAGGAAAAACCCCATCAGTGCTAACAGAAAACATGATTAAACACCAAATAAAGGGTTTTTCTGCCACTCAGCCGAGGGGGACAGTTGTACACTTGTTTGGCAATTGTTTTTTGATAATTTATATCAGAGGGAAAAAGACAAGTGCAAGAAAAATATTCTGTTTGGAAGTACAAGTTAAAGTTTTTACACAAAGTTTGACATTCCATTTATAAATCCAGAAACATTTTTCCACAGTATGAAGCATAAAATATCTAATTATTTATTATGTAAATTGGATACTAACACTGATATCTACTTTGAACTTCATGCAGTTGTCTTTTTTCCTAACTATACAAAACTCTTCCCTGGTTACTGCACAGCCTTTATTTATACTGTAACCCTTTACAATTATCCTGTCCTCTCATTCTCCTGTTAGATCCATAGCAGGGAAAGAATCACAGCACCACACAATCCATTAAGATTGGAAAGGACCTCAAGACAAAGCTGAGGGGTGATCTCACTGTGACCTTCCAATGTTCAAAGGGAGTTTATAAGCAGGGGGGAAATCAACTTTTTACATGGGTTGACAGTGACAGGACAAGGGCAAATATAGTTTTAAGATAAAAGAGGGGAGATTTAGACTAGATGTCAGAGGCAGATTTTTCACTGAGAGGGTGATGATGCACTGGCACAGGCTGCTCAGAAAGGTTGTAAATGCCCCATCCTTGGGGGTTTTCAAGGCCAGGTTGGATGGGGTCCTGGGCAGCCTGAGCTGGTGATTGGTTTGGAAGTTGGCAACACTGCACCTGGCAGAAGGGCTGGAACTTGATGATCTTTGAGGTTTCTTCCAACCCAAGCCATTCTATGATCCCGTGATTCTAAGATTCTATGAAATAGGTCATCTGGCTCAACCTCTTGCTCATATTAGTTGGTATGGGCTTGTTAGATCTAAATTTATAAAATGAGAACATGCTTTATATTGACATATTTTATCTATTAATCTGCATTAACACGATCTCATAAAGAATGTTCCAAAAGTGGGACTGACCCTTTGAGACTGATCACATGCCATCCATTGGTTGCACTAGCTGAAGGCACAGAGCACTGGAATGAGATTTTTGGGACAAGTGGGCCGCTGAGGAGGTAGACAAATGCATTATTTTGAGAATGGACAGTTTGCTGTGCATCTGTATTTGAGCAGTAAAAAACAGTGATTTGCAACACTGGTAAGTGAAGGAAATATGTATCTTTATCTTGATGATATGCAAGAAGACTCAGTATTTAAATATATGTAAGTGAAATAATAATATTTAACATTTCAGATACCGAAGAGAAGACATAAAACCTAGGGTCATTCTGGCCTATAACTGTTCTTTATAAATTACATTAACACTGGAATTATATTACTCAGACAGATAATAACAGATAATAATAGAATAAAGCAGACCTTTCCAGTATTTCTGTCAGTTTTTGTTTTTTTTTTCCCTTGAAATATCCAGGGTTTTACAGAACAAAAATGTTCAGCTTGATGCTAATTTCTATGAAGGTATGCAGTGTCAACAAACAAACCCTCCGGTAAAATTGCCACATCTGGGGAAATCAGGGCAGATGTGTGATGGGCAAGGGATCAGTTTTCCTCATCGTATCGTCCGAAGTGATTTACAAGAGTAAGGCCTCAAACTCAGTGTGTTATCACACGAGGTAGATGGTTGGTTTTGAAAACAAACATACTTTGGTGCCAATTCCGTGAAGGACTGATGTGATTTCTCTTTCATTCAGCTCTCCTTGTGCAGAGAACACGCTTATTAAGGCTTCAGTGACTTGATTTGACTTTACTCTCAGTATGCTCACTTAATTTGTTCTTTTAAGAGAGCTTGTATTCACAACAGATTTTAATTTGCTTTACTTTGCTGTTATATAAATGGTTATTCATTAAAGCTCAGCACCCTCCAAATGAGCTCATTTTATTCATATTTGCATGTTTTTCATTCTAGACCACTGGGATAAAATAATTACTTCGTTAAACAGTCACTTCAAATGTCTGTTTCCAGCCTGATTCAACAAAGAGTTTAAAAACTAGGTCCTGGAAGCCTGAGTATCTTAGAATCAAACTAGCCTCAGCTACTGTGATAGAGGCTTTTGAAATACGTCTTTCAAAGAAGAATCTGTAAGAGAGACTGAGCAGATGACCAAAATCCTCACAAAAAATTCAAAACCACGATCACAAAGATACCATAAGACTGGGAGAGAGATCTACACCTCTACGTTTGCTTAAAATGATCAGTGTCCCCTTGCTGAGGATGGATGGAAGAATTAAGGGAGACTGAATAACTGTACCGCTTCTCTTTGAGTATATCCTTGTGGGATCCACTAAGTAAAATGAATGAAAAAGGTATGAAAAATAGAAACCTCCTCTTCTGTGCTACATTAATTATTCTAAATTAGAAGTAATTAAAAATAATAACTTGTAAAGACACAAAGACAGCAAAATTGGTTTTAGGGCTGTAAAAATCAAACATAATTTGGATATCGTTTTGACAATGATGGCCTGCTGAGGGACTCAGCTTCCAAGCCCACTAAACAGGAATGAGTACAGTGCTGTAAACTAAGGAGAGCAAGAGTTTGTTAAATGAGGGTAAAATTCTTAATGTCATCAGGTCCTCAGCAATATAATTGTAACAAATGTTTAGACAACTTTGTGATATGCGGGAGTATCCACTTGCTGGACTTTTTGCCCATGATTCAACATAATTTTCATACCTTCAACATGCCAGATTTATCTAACTCAGAATGTATCCATGTCAAACTCAGTAGCATCTACAGCATGAGATCTGCCTACTCAGGATTCAAGTGGAATGGAGGGTAGGATGAGAAAGGAAGATAGATCATGTTTTAGTGCAGTGAGAAAATCAAAACAAAAGCTTTAAGAAAAAGATATTACATGTCTTGAAAGCTTAGATTATCACAGTACTTAAAACTCCAATAACCCAGTTTTGTTTTGTTTTGTTTTTTCATGCAAATGTAAAGTGTCTATGGGGAGCTCAAAGTGGTTACAGTTGTCTCAAGAATTGCTTATGTACGTAAGCTGTTCAATGCCATGCCTGAGGTTTTCCTTATCTGTCCCACAGAACAGTGAAAAATGCAGGTGCAACTGATTCAGTAACAACACTACCATCAAGTCTGAAAATAAAACTAATAACATAAATTTGAGCCTCAATGGATGTACCTATATAAAAACAGACATCATACCAATGGAATGAAAAATTCTAGTTCTTAGTAAAGTATAAAGGCTCATATTGGAAAAACAAACAAACAAACAAAAAAAAAACCATAAATTTAAATACATCTTTTAGTCAAAAATTGATTCCCCTCTTCAACATTTGCCTACACAGGTGTCACAAGGCAAAGCACACTGAACTAAAGACACCATAGAAGTAAACCAAAAAATACTTATCAGAAATAGGAGGCTTTGGATCTTACCCTAGAGGTCAGACTCTGACATCTTAACAAATTTAAGCAGATTCTAACTGAGAGTTACTTCAGAGATTTTAACACAACTGTCACAGAGCATGGCCCAGTTTGAATTGGATGGCAGTGACAAAGCCCTTAGAAACCTAACATGGCTGAATGAATCTGTGCATTAGAGGAGCACTATCACTATCACTAGATAAGGAGACCTGATACATTTATAAGCATTCTTTATAAAACATTCCTAATTCTTCTGAGGATGAAAGTCTCTCCAAAAGGACAATTACTAATCACACTCATAACTGATGTACAGAATCGATCCTGGTAAAAAGCAAGGCTTTTTCCAATTCTTTTAATAGAAATGAGAGTTTGCCATCTTGACCTTTCAAGGCAATGTACCGCAGGCATTAGCAAGAAATTTAAGATACTCTCCGAACAATGATGCAGCCTGTGGTGCATAAGGTTGCTTGGAAAGAATAAAAGCACAAATTCAAAAAGCCAGATTTAGCAAAGGGAGAATTTCACAACTTTCAGCAAATGAACACCAAAACAAAACGCAAATTGAATCAGTTCCTGAGACAGACAATAAGCAGATCCAAAATGCTCAGGATGTTGTGGTGCAGAGATACGTGGAGGCTGAGGCCACCTTTGAGGCAGTGTGGCTCTCGACTGACAGCAACCTCCTCTCTTAGTTACCCATAATTATACACCACTTAATCCCTAAATAGCTTTTCAGAATTAGCAGCCTCTCCACTTCTGCTATGATACTTGGGGAAGGGGAGGGAAGGAAAAGTGGACTTGCAGATGTGATAGTCACAATGTAAAGATCTTAACTGATCTCTTCAAGTAATCTAAGTTTATGGCATCTATAAACTCTAATGCATATACACACTTCCAGGAGAAGCTTGGCACTATGGTAATTAACTGTATATAAATATACCATGTGATTAAGAAGATGTGTACAGCGATCGTTAGGTGCCTTTGTGCATGATATTGTGCAAGATACAGAAGCAGTTCCAACTGTGAATTTGAATTAAGGAGACTCTTCAGTGCAGCCTAATCCTCATTATGACTGAAAGGGAACAGATACAAGTGGAGCACAGGCCAAAAGACAGGGTTTGCCAGGGCACCCAAAGCCTCCAGAGAAAAACAAAGTAATATCAGCTCATGTTATAAGGGTTATGGTTTTATCAGCGTGCTTGGTATGGTACTGCATAATAAATACAGTGTGTCTAGGAAAGAATGACTGTCCCCAAAAGCTCTGAGGGTGACAAACACGAACTCAGTACAACATGACAGTTTTAATGTTGTTGTTTGTTTTTTTTTAAATTAAATTAATTTATCAAAGCGTCTTAGGTCTCACCCATAAAACTTCCAAGTCATAAATTTCTTATTCAATGCTTGAACTTTTGTTTAGGTATAAGGATATGTCCTGGTATCAAAAGGCATTAAGAAAGTGATACAAAGGATATACACATCCTTTGCCAGTCACTGAACAGCAGTCACAATTGAATACTTGTCTTCTAGATGTTAAAGGCAAAAATATCACAGCAAGAATTCCATTTAGAAAAGAAGCAAAACTGAGTAAGGAGGATGACAGTTTGCAAACAGAAAACAAATTACCATTATCACCTCAGGTTTCATCAGCCCCAGCAGTACCAATGAGAAGATGAGAAAGCCCCTGTTCATCAAGCCCAAGATACATCCAGACAAGTGCCCTGCTTCCAACAGCATCAAACAACAAGTGTTTAAGGAAAAAGTTTCAGCGACACCATTAAGTGCAGAGCAAGGTTTCTTAATACATCCTTCCAGATGCAAGTAGTTTAAGAGGTTTCCTGAATCAAACCTAGCCTCTCCATGAACTATCCTCCACTTCATCTAACTGCATTTTCAATATGTTCAAGCCCTTGGCCTACAGAGGGTTCTGAGACAACAAGCTGTATGACTTAATGACATATTTAACTGCATTAGAAAGTTTGTGCTTTCGTTATTTTTGTCTGGTTTTAATTGTTGAATGTTTGCTACTTTGTTTACAAGAAAGAGCATGACCCTTTTTTATTCACTTTTTCTATACCATACATAATTGTATAAAGCTGTATGATATCATACCTCAGTCATCTGTTTGCAAGCAGAAGAACCTTTGTTCATCAGCCCCACCTTGCACAAAGCCACCCCATATCCCAGTTTTTTCCAGTTCTACCAGACTCATTTGAGTATTCACAACAGGTTCAGCCAATCATGCCTACAAAGGAAGAGGGACACTTCATGTCCTGTTTTTGTTTTCCTTCCTGCTAAGTAGTAAGATTTTATTGGTTTTTATGACCGGTGGCGAATATTAAAGATGTTCTGCAGAGAAGTTTCAGAATAAATCACTGGGCTTTTTTCTTTTTATTTTTTGGAGCGACAGCAGTTGATTTGGATGTTATTCCTGTAAATATTTGTGGCCAAGAGGGCCAATGGCATCCTGGGGTGCATTAAAAAGAGCGTGGCCAGCAGGTCGAGGGAGGTGATCCTCCCCCTCTACTCTGCCCTGGTAAGACCTCATCTGGAGTACTGCGTGCAGTTCTGGGCTCCCCAGTACAGAAAAGACAAGGATCTCGTGGAAAGAGTCCAGCGGAGGGCCACAAAGATGGTGCAGGGCCTGGAGCATCTCTCCTATGAGGAAAGGCTGAGTGAACTGGGTCTGTTCAGCCTTGAGAAAAGAAGACTGAGAGGGGACCTGATCCAGGTCTATAAATATCTAAGGGGTGGGGGGCAGAATGGCGAGGCCAGACTGTTTTCGGTGGTGAGTGGAGACGGGACAAGGGGAAACGGCTGGAAACTGCAGCATAGGAAGTTCTGCACAAATATGCACAAGAACTTCTTTACAGTGAGGTGACGGAGCACTGGAACAGGCTGCCCATGGAGGTGGTGGAGTCTCCTCTGGAGATGTTCAAGACCTGCCTGGATGCCTACCTGTGCGACCTGCTGTAGGGAACCTGCTTTGGCAGGGGGTTGGACTCGATGATCTCTGGAGGTCCGTTCCAACCCCTACAGTTCTGTGATTCTGTGATTCCGTAATACACAGCTATATATTCTATCCATCCTGTCATCACCCAGCCACTCAGTATTATGCATTCTCACTGCTATTTGTGGCAGTCAGGACTCACAAGCTGACATACTGACTGGGGGAAGAAGGCTCCTCTGCACCTCCTGCTCGGAGCAAGGTCAGCTACAGCAGGTTCCTTAGGTCCGTGTCCTGTCAAGCTCTGAGTATTTCCCAGATTGGAGGCTCCAGCACCATTTGGGAATGTGTGCCAGCGTTTGGCCATCCTCACTGTGAAGAAGTACTTGATCATACTTCAGAAGGATTTCCTGCATTCCGTTTTGTACCCATTGCATCTTGGCCTGTCACCACACACTGCAGAGAACAGCCTGGCTCAATTTTCTTTACTGCTCCCATCAGGTGCTTATACACACAGGTAAGATCCCCCTGAGACTTCCCTTCTCCAGGCTGAACAGTCCGTGCTCCCTCAGCCTTTCCTGGTGGGCCAGATCTTCAAGCCCCTTCATCACCAGTAATCAGATCAGTTTGACTGTCCTAAATTCATTTGTGCAAAATGCATCATCTTACTGTTCAGCCTTTTTCTGTAACAGTGTTTTATAAATATACTGAACATACCTCTACAGGATCAGGTCCCTCTGTTTCATCCCAGACCTTATAAATGATTCCAGAAATGTTAATTTCTGTTTCCTAATCAGCTACTAAACTGCAAGAACTACTAAACTACTAAACTCTCTCTTATCTACTTTAAAATCTCTTGGCAGGAGACTTGCCAAAAGCTTTTGAAAATCAACATTTAATTAATTCACACGGTTCTTGACTACTTCAAAGCATTTAATTAATTGACATGTTGAAAAAAGCTGCACCAACTTTTCCAAAGTTTATCACCACATATTTAACTGCACTTATTATAATGCCTGCCAATAACTGAAGCAAACGGTTACAATCTTTAAAGCCACTTTAAAGCCTTTTTTTTTTTTTCCCCTCAAAACTTGTGAAAGAACTTCCTGCAGTGATCCACTCTGTGTCACTTTGTTAATTGATACAGTTTGGATAAGCTTCTTTACCTCTGGGGAACATTATTCCAAAATCCCAGCAGGAAGGTGCATTTTCTACTCTCTGGTTTCACTTCAAAGCAGATTTATAGAAGGTCTACATCGCTAAACTACAGAGAGTTTATATAACTTCATATCTTTAAAGAAAATGCATACAATGTACATAGATCATCTTGAACACAATGCCTCCTATTTCTTTCCATGGAAACTATGATAGAAAGAGCATAATAGCACTATCTGATAGATCAATTTTTCAGCTACAAAAC
This sequence comes from Tympanuchus pallidicinctus, assembly GCF_026119805.1. NCBI lineage: Eukaryota > Metazoa > Chordata > Aves > Galliformes > Phasianidae > Tympanuchus > Tympanuchus pallidicinctus. The sequence goes on along the minus strand of NW_026294780.1, from coordinate 5,445,804 downwards.
ACCTTTTTTCAACTCCATTTGTTATGCATTTTCACTAGTGATAAACAGGAGTCTGCATGCCATGCATTCTCTGTATCTTTGATAAGCTTGTTGCTCTCTAAGCCTCTTCAATTTTTATGCTATCCATTTTTAAATAAGCAGATAAGAACTCGGGCCAGTACTTCTGGTGTTAGCACATGAAGGATTGATACAGCCTCAAATTCATAGTCTGTTTTGTTTGTTCATTTTTTAGTAACTTCTAATATTGGATTTTTCACCTGTTATTGAGCATTGGCATTTCATAGAGCAGTCAACTGTAGCCCCAAGATCTTCCTCTGAAGTGATGATGATCAGCACACAAGCCATCATTTCAAAACTTCTCTTCTTGTTTTGCAATTTTCTCTGTGTCTATCACACCATATTTGTCTGCATTGAATTTCATGTGTCTTTGAACACCAGGTATTCAGCCTCTTCTGGCCTTTCTGCAATTCTTCACAGGTAGCACTGGTCTTTACCACCCTGAATAATCTAATACAATGGGAAAGCCTTGATGCTTCACTATTTGTCTTTTCTCTACAATTACACATCGAAAGCCTGGGCTCTAATATTGGACTCCATGGGTACACATCCTCTACTGTGAAAACAGACATTTATGTTTGTGTTCTGTATATCACACAATCTATGGACATTACAATATTTCCTCTCATCCTCTGAAATGTGTTGTTCCTTAAGAACCTGTAGGTGAATACCTTGAATGCCTCAAGGCTTCTACAAATCCAAACAAACTATATTAACCTGAATCTCATCCACTTACCTTTTTACAAACTCAGTTAATCTGAGCATTTTATAATCTAATATTTGATTGAAATACATTTCTAATTAAGACCTACTGTAGGGAACCTGCTTTGGCAGGGGGGTTGGTCTCGATGATCTCTAGAGGTCCCTTCCAACCCCTACAATTCTGTGTCTCTGTGTGATTCTGTGATTACTAGCCAAAAGTGAATTCTTGTGCCCTAAATGTCTTTTCGAATGCTTCTCACTATATGAATATAATTTTTAAATGTCCCAATAAATGCTGTAGTAAGTTTGTTGTACGTAAGTAGCCTTAAAATATTGCTAAAAATTTTACAGGTGAAATGTTCAGAATGAAGAAACATAAAATAAGACTTCTTAAAGCAAAGACAGTGACAGTCTTCAGACAGAAATCAGAGACTAACGCATTCCACAAAACTCTTACAGACCTGGGAGGCTCTATGTGGCAGCGTACCATTTTAAGCAGAGTTTTTCATAACCCTGGTAACAGTATACTAAAGTGTAAGAAAACTGAACTGAATGCCAATTATAAGACAATTTGCCTGCATTTCTGCAGTCTTCACACTGAGTAAAGGAAAACATCCAGTCCGAAAGGCTGCTGACTTTTGGACGTTTCCCGACTACTCCTACAACCCATTCAGGCCTAACAAAACACAGCAAAAATTAGGAAGACAATACTTCCCTAGAAATAATTATACATTTTATACTTCTATCTACTGTAAGAAGAGACTATTAAAGTCTCCCACACAAAATCTGAGCAACTAAAATTAAATCAAACTGTCTTTGTAATGAATAATTGCACCATCTCGATAGGGTTTAATTATCCTTCTAAAGTCACTTTGTAGTATTATATCATATAAGAATTGTCTGATATCTGGCACAGAGAGTCCAGCTCGAAAATTGGAAACTAATCTGAACCAAAAAGATGACAAAAACATCTCCTGCTTGGTCTCTTGCAGAGTTTACAGAGATGACAAAGTGCTGATTCTGGCTGTGGAAGTACATGCATTTATGCCAAAATTTCCTTGCTAAGATAATTCACTCAAATATATATACATAAATTGATGTATACAATGAGATTATTGCCTTTAGACTGTGAGACAGTGATATACTCAGACACCAAAGACTGATTGCACTGCCACAAAACTGGTGATTTATACCGGGTAGCACATGTACAACATTGTCAAGTGCAAAAGCTTGTGATTTTCATTCACCATTTGCAAACAGAAACATCAAAGCTTCTCTATGAGATGTCGCCACTCTTTTTTTTTCCCCAAGTTTTCTCTTATTAATTTACAGAGGGGAAAAAAAAATAAACATAAAAGGAAAAATCAAACTAAAGCTCTTCTTTAAGTCAGAACTTTTAACATGCACTCACTTCGGTGATGAAGGATGGAAGGGATACAAGGAATTAATGCCTCCAATCAATCTAAATTCAGACTCGCAGAACCACGGCCAATACCATGAACCAGAACTGGACTAGGCTGGTGGTCATTAAAATACCTATGACATCTTGATTTTCAATGTCCTTACTGATAAGAGAATATTTATTTGGAATCCACACAAAACACCATCTTCAGTATCAGCTACAGATCAATAAGCACCAAAACCAGCGTGTCATTTGCCTCCTCTGAAGAAGGAAATGCAAGCTTATTTATCGAGTAGCAAGTTGTGTAATGGAGAAGGAACTCTCAGCACAGCTGACTCTGAAGCCCACCACTGGCAGCTTCCTTGCCATGGGTCCCACGCTTTCCTGCAGTAAAAACCTTGCTCACTGTGAGAAATGGTACTGCTGTCTGCCAGAAAGCCTCAATGAAATCTATCAAAATAACTCACAGAAAATTACTTTCATCATTTCAGCATTTGTGCTGACCTTTTTCCCAGCGAGAGGCTGAGGACAGGGCTAGTGGCACTTTGCAGACCAGCCCTGTGCAGCGGTGCTGGGATTGGAAAGTAAGAAGCTGTGAAAGCACTCTGCTGGCTGTAAATGCTCTGAGGGAGACCGCTGCCCTTTTGTATTGTGACTAAGCATATTCCATCAGGTAGAATGCTTTCCACTTCTATTTGTCTTGATCATTTCACTGTTAGATTGGATTTAAATGTAAATTACTCAAACACTAACTCCACTAAAATGTGAAATGGAGTCAAAATCACATCCATCACAAATAGTGAATCATCTTCACATTAGACATTCAGGTTTAACTCATTTGCCCGCTGCAGGGATATCATTCTTTACTGCTAAACTTTCCCATTATTTAGTCTCTGCAATGGGAGAAAAGCTTTCAGTGAATGAGTACAGTTAACCGTGAGCAAAACATAAGTCTGATCCCCTTCCTGACCCCAAATTCGCCTAACATCCATACTTCTTTTCACATCAGCTCATATTTACATACAAACATATGGTGAAAACATTCCTACACTAGAAAGCTCAAGCACACTTCACAAAATCACAAGAAATCTTAGGTGTTGGAAGGGACCTCTGGAGATCATCACAACCAACCCTCGGATGGAGGTTCTTCCCTACTGTAGGTCGCACAGCCTGGAGCTGAGAGTGTTCATGTACCAGCAGGCATACTCTGAACACATTTGGCCTATTGTAAGCAACAGGGATGGAAGGTCATTGCATTTAATACGTTTTTGAGACTGTTTCAATCTTGTAGCTGGAACAAACCTTGAGACTACCCATCCTACTGAGAGGGCTTGCTTGCTCTGAAAAATTTCACAGGCAAAGAAGATGGCTCTGACTCACTAGACTCGGTGTTGAGGTCAGAGTTTGGCTGAAAGAATTAAATCAGTTGAAAATCTTACTCATCAACTGCTTCCTATAATTAATTTCATTAATTTACACTTCTAGAGATTCATAATGCAATTATTAAGGCTGGTACAAATTAAGAGTTAATGGAAATGTGTACATCTGTCAGCACCAGAAGAAACAGCAGAGCAAGGAGTTAAAAGAATGCCCTTTATTCATAATAAAGGGCACATTTCAAGGATGTTGTTTATGTCAAGATCATCGTACAGTGGACTTGCCAGCAGATGACCATGCTCTCTGACACCAGGAGGACAGCATCGAGGTTGTAGCATATCACCTATTTCATTACTTTTCCTGCTAGTACAGACCAGAAAACAGACCATGAGATAACGACTCCAAAAGGCACAAAAGATCTGTCCATGAACTAGCTTGTTATTTCCAACAAGAACCAGATTAAAGAGGACTCGGCAGCTGACACACTTTGTCCCAGGCTGCACATGAGTGAGGCCCATCAGACCACATATTTTTGTGCTTGTGAGAGCGTTGCTATGAGTGTGACTAAATGAAATCTATGAGATGGTGATGGTGAATAGGGAAGATCAGTTTGCTTGTAGATTCTGTAAAAACCATGTAAATATTCCCTTTCCAAAACATTTTGCTCTGAATTTCATTACACAAAATCTAAATATTAAACATTACACGCTATGAAGTCTTCAAAAAAGGAGCAATGTTCTGCACTTCCCCAACTCCACGCAAAAGGGAGAAAATTGGTCTTTTTGTTTCCTCACCGAGTCCATTCTGCAGTCCACCTTCAAGATGAAAAATGACTTCTTTATTGAAATATTAATGCCAACATTAGCTACATCTCACTACATTAGCTGTGTCTAGCATCTAGCTACGTATAGCAGCATCTGTTTGCCTCTTACAGACGCTTAGTTCTGACACATCTATTAAAATTTGTATGAGTAAGTGGTATTCTGCATTACACCTGCACACTTCCAGGGCAAGTCCATTAGTGTTACTTACTACAGAACATTGGAAATACATGGCTAGTAGGTACTTATGTGCTTGTGTTTGTTTGTTTATTTGCTTTTCATTTTCTTTCAAAAGATATGTATACAGAACCTTAGAGAAAGAGAGCATGTTCTGAATAAAATTTAAATAGAATGCCATCACCAGCTTGCCATTGTGATACAAAGCTAAACTTCAGAAGACTTACAGCGTAGAAGTTGCAGTGTTTTCTTGAAGTTAAAGAAAAATATCTCACTAACATTGTAGCAGAGAGAGGAAATTCTGAATTCTGGGCTCTTTTCGGAGTTCCTATAGGAATGCACCTATTCTACGTTCAGATACCTAATGACTGCTTAAACTAACACAGCCACCGTACAAATACTTTAAAATTAATGAGGAGAAACAAGCACTTCCAAAAGATGACTTTGCTATCCTATTTCAGGCTGAGACGAATGAACCTCTGAGAAGTAAATGTGAGATTTTTACATGTTTGTTCCTCTGCTCTAGACAAAAGAACACAGATCATCCACCACTAAACAGTGGAATATTCCTTGGAGGTTTTCATTAGTTTACCTCTTACTGAAAATGTGAACCCTAAAGTTCAAGTTCATCCTTAGTTAAGTTCAGAAATGAGTTATTATTTACATAGTGTCCACATTTTAAAGTCTTTTCCATGACCTTCTTGTTGACTTTTCACATAAAGTACTTCAAGTCTTCCAAGTTTTGTATTTAAAAAAAAAACAAAACACTTTTCTTTAAAATCTTGCAAAACAAAATATAAATCAAATTTTTATTTGTGCTAAAAGTCGACTCTTCCCCTTGCCATCTTTCCTCTTCCATACTTATGCTTATACTGGAAAGAAAATACTCCATAAAAGACACTGAAAATACTTTCTGAAACAAACAAAAAATATATATTAATATCTTGGAAATAATGACTGTACCTATTATAACGTGCATGCCAAGTCTTGCCAAATGCTTCACAGTATGGTAACCAATTCCTTTAGCACCTCCAGTCACTATAGCAACTTTTCCATTTTGTGTAGGGAAAACTATAGGAAGAAAAAGAAATAATGCAAAGTTAGGTCACAGCAGTAACATGATTAAGAACTTAAGATGCAGCTGAAAGAGACGCACACTTAACAATCTGTCCATCAAAAATATTGCCTTATCTTTGTTAAGGAGCAGCCTGTCAGCTGTTAGAAGTCAGCTTGGGGACTGTTTACTTCATGTAAAAATTCAATTGGCAGCATGAAATCCTGCAAAGTTCTTGCATGACAAAGAGCAGAGTCCAACATTTGCTCCGCTAGGAGCACGGAACACAGTGAAGAGCTCAGCCAAAGCAGACACGTCCACGCAAAGGGCAGAAACCAGTCCACCTAATTTAATTGCATAACTGAATACTCTGCTTGTGGAAAATCACAGACTTCTGGTCCCCGAAGAAATGAGAACATAATTTTTGCATTATACCACAGATCTGCTTTTTCCATCCACCACAGCCCGCACTGCAGAAGCCATTTCTGACACTCACAAAGGATTCCCCTATCCACACACCTTTGAGCACAAGAGAAGAGATGGTCAGGTGGGGCACAGGCCCTATACCCATTGTGTACCCTTCTGCCCTATTAACCCTTCTGCCCTCAAAGGAACCAAAAGGTGGTGAAATGCCCATGTTCCATACTGACGCTGGGAGCGAGGTGCTTTGGCCCTTGTCCCAGTGCTAATGATGGGCAGGAGTGTTGCAGCCTTGCTCAGATGGGACCTTGTGAGGAGGTCAGGAAAGTAGAATCCCAGATTACTGCAGGTTGGGAAAGACCTTCAGGATCACCAAGTCTACCCTCCCTCCAATCCACCAGGTTGCAATACTATAACCCCATTTCTCAGTGCCATAAAGGTGAGCGGGGCACGGATGCAGGCTGCACAGCTCAGCCAGCAGGAAGCCTTCCTGCTGTACAGGAAAGCAGGATCACTCCAACCATGTGGGAGCAGAGGCTGTCATCTGTGAGAGGTTTAATCGAACTGTTTGGGTAGGTATAAATCAGGTCAAATATCAAATACGGTTTTTGAGGAGGTGGCAGATCTTTCATGTGAATCCCCTGTGCTCTTTGTGCTACTGAGGTGAGCTCCTGTTTGGTTTTTAGAACAAGCTGCTAGATACTTGTACAGGGAAAACGGCGCTGAATATTTCCTTTTGCCACGGAATAGTGGCTGCAGGCAATATTATAGATAACAAATGTTAAATAGATGCTGACTTTCATCTATCAAAGGATTTTCTGTTTTGATTTCTAGGTTTTTAGGGGGTTTCTTTGTTGTACAACATAAACCTGTATTTCGCATAGTTATAAAAAACAGAACTAGCATGGATACAAGCTGCTTTCTTCACAGCAACTCCCAAATTTCATCTTTCCTTAATCACACAGCTACTTTTAGTGTAATTCAACATGAATTCCTGTTCTCTTCAGGTAACTGTTTAATTCCTTCCCATGTAGACTGTGAATTATTTGCAATTATTTGAATGTTAATTCCTGCTGCGATGACATCCATGCATGCTTGTGTCCTAACAAATATAGTTTGCACTCAACAAACCATGGTGAAGAGTTTTCCTAAATGTTTCCAATTAGATACATTAACAGCCCTCCAATTTCTACCAAAAGCATTGATCATAATGAACTCTATATAAAATGCCTACATTTTTTCAATAGTTAGGTTTAGATATCAAAGCTGTACCTGCTATTAAATACTTGGCTAGATTTCCCATTCTGTGAAGTCTTTTCCAATTGTTTACTACTTTACCAATCTTAGCTTTTTTTAGATGTTTTTCTGGTCTGTCTTCTGTCAGCAACACATAAAAAAATAAAACAACAACAAAAAATGCGTTTGCAACAGAAAATAAATTCTTTTAGAGAGGAAGAAAAATAAAATGCTTGTAGTGTGATCCAAGCTGTCATCACTTCTATGTGACTAGTCCTTGTATGTGACTGAATACATTTTAAATTTGGCAAGGACATAACCTTCAGTCCCTTTTGCAGTGCTCCAATGATCCAAGACCTGAAAAAGGGAGGAGAATATGCTTGTGTTGTTCAACTTAGATGAAGTTTTAGACTATAAGAAAACACAATCTCGTATCACTGGTGAAGGGGACAGGTCTTTTACCCAGCAACAAACCATATTCGTCACAACAGGCAACTCCAAAACCAATGAAAAGACCAGAAACAATATGGAAAAGAGCAAAAATGGCCTCAGAGCTAATGGGATTGTTGAGGAGGAAAACAGCAAAGAGGCTTTTCTTTAAGCAGTCTGGCAGATACTCCAATGTCTGGATTCTCCCGGATGCTTCTTCAGCAAGAAGGATGTCTATCATTTCACTGGGAAAAAAATATACCCACATTTCTTATAACCCAGTTCAGGTTTGTTAGCTCAGAAAGTTAAAGGCACTTAATAAGCACCTCTTACAAAGCAAACACTCCTGAGTCCACCTTAGTCCACTCCAGAAAACCCATTCTAAGGTGCTTCCTGAAGGATTGAAGAGGTGTAAACACAGACAAGGCATATTAGCATTGCTTTCTTGCTAAAGCAGGAAAGGTTATTTGCGGTCGAGACAGTAACATGTACAAATCTTGCATGTAGCAAAAGTGTATATACTCACAGAGAAAACGCCCACTAGAAAGCAAAAATGTAAGCTTAATAATCCACCAAGCAGTTATCTCCTGAGTATTAATTAATCCAATCATAAACTGTATTGATAATTGAGCTATGACAGCTTGTAAAGCAAGCTGCATAAACAGAAGGCTTGCTTCCTTCCCCATATCTTGTCCTTCCCGCTTATTTTTTAATCCTGTTTTGCATGTGTGAACTGGAGCAAAAAGGACAATGAAATCATTCTCATTTCTGTTTCTTTCACTACAGCTGAAAAACAGCAATAACAAAAACACTCATTCAATCAAGAAAATAAATTATTTTCACGTAGGTCTGAGTATCTTCTCTCCCAACTCCCTGTATTTCCTCTTGCTTTTCCCCTCTAACCGCCTTGTCACCATGAGATTTGGATTTTGCATGTTGCATGTACATGCTATTGCTCATTTTCAACTACTGCTCCACTATATCTATCTATTGAATAAAAGCAGTATTTCATTCCGGTGCAAAACTAATCCTTTTAAAACAAAATGTGGACAGAAAAGGAGAAAAAGCAGTCAGGAATGGGGAGGAGCTGATAAGATGAAGGAAAGGGGGAAGCCAGAAAAGCAAAGTGACAGCAGGTATTGCTATGACAAAGTAGTGTTTAGCAGAGGATAGTGAAAGAAAATGCTTGGTCCTATCCTGTTCATGAGGGCTGCAAAGAAAATGACAATGTTTGCTCCCAACAGCTACTCAAACCAGGTACATTAGCAGCTTGCAAGGAAAATCACAACAGAAACACAGCCTTCACTGAAAAAATAACAGAGATCATCACAGAGCATTTTATAATAAGGCTGTTTGTATCATATAGCTTCAAAGACTTAGGAAGCACCCAGGGAAGAAAAAATGAGAGCTGCAGACACATATGTAAATGGCCAGTATCCATTTTATTTACATGTATGATATACAACTTCCAGAGAACTTGGTTTTGAATAGCCAGAACAGTACATCTGAGATCATTAAATTCCAAATGGGAAACGTAGAGAGTCCACTGAAAACTGAAATACGAAGTCTGGGGAAAAAAAACTAACTCTCCCCAGTTCTTAGGTTTAATTTTTTAGATTGATCTTAAGTTCATTTTAATCTATGAAAAAGGTGTACCGTTTCCAACCAGACAGATAGCTTAATGTACAAAGAATCAGCATGAGGACAAAGCGCTGCTCATGTTACAACATTTACAGCCAAGGTCAGACTCAGGCTGAACGTGCAAGCCCAGTATACAGCCCCAGTACAAACCAGTCAGCATCAGTGTGTGCTTTCCACTTGAACACAACCATCACACAGAATTTGAGAAACACCTTTTCATTGTGAAAACACATTTTCCATAGTGAATCACAATATAGAACTTCCAAAACAGCCCCAGGCGCTGCTGGTTTCCCAGCAGATGTTGCTTTATGTTGTGTGCCAGCTGAAGCTGAGCTTGGCCAGAGGCAGGTGAGACCCTAAGGGACCCCACTGCCTAAGCATTCTTTGGCAGTTTCTTCACCTCATTTAAAACATGTAATCAAAACACCCCAGCTCTCCTTCTGCTTCTGTTCCTGGTAAGCAGGTAGATACTGATCTCAATTACAGGCCTGCATCTCCAGCAATTTCACTGTGGGACATGAGAACTGCACAGTCCTGGTGCTAATGGGAAACCCTGACCAAGCACTCGCTGCTCATTTCCCTCTGTGTTCGAAGAAACTAGCCTGAGGTCTTTCAGCTCTTATTTATCAAGCCAAATTCTGACAGTCTTCTCCCAGGCTGATGTTCTGTCTACACCTCAAAGCATTCAGAAGAAATAAGCTTATCTACTTTGCAAGTGGATTAAGCTAAAGCAGAAAAAGGCAGGGTTATTCTGTAATAAATATGTCCCAATATGAAGCTATCTTAAAATAGCCAATGTCATTTTAAAATATGACATTTTCCCTAATCTGAAATAACTTCCTTGCACAGACAAGTCTTCACACACAGTTGATGACACAATGAATTTAAGGCAATTCTGTAATTTTAAAAAAATACTAATTTTTGAGAGGCTCCTAAAGAGGGTGGTCTGTGCAAGTGCTAAGACCAAGGAGGAAAAAAATAGGATGCAGACCTTCATTACCAGCAAAATTCAGCTGAGACAGAGGTGGAAGTAATGATGCAGACAAATTGAAATAGAGGCATTAAACCAATTGTCTTCTTTGGAGAAAAGTGCTGTGTTAACACAGATAAATCCCCCCCCAAAAGAGCTCTTCTTTATAAGTCCTTTGCCTGTTTGAGGCAATATCCATGTATACATATAAACTTCACTATGAAGTACAAAGCAAATTGCATCAAGTTTTTATCTAAGTCCTGTCTTCTAACCTATTAATCCGGCTTTGCTTTTGTGGAAAATGATGAGTCATGTGGACATTAAAATACAATATCTTTATATTAGCCTCTTCATTAAAACCTCTCCTTAAGACACTGGTGGCCAAAGGCAGAATTCAGATTGTCTGAATGAATCTCCTGTCCTTATCAGGCCAGAAAGACGAGTGCTGAGGAAGGATGGTCAGAGGGGCTACCTGAGGGCCTGCCTCCCAGCTGGGCACAGGGACCTCGGGGGCATTTATGCTGAGGAGACCCTACGGACAAATCCTAACAGTTATTTTTTTTTTCCTTCTTCCTATAACTGAATAACTTCTATGCAAATGTTATCCCTGAAGGTAACTGGCAGAACCACAGATAGAAAAAAAACTACAAGAGAAAAAGGAAAAAGAAAGAAGCCATTATTCAGTGAATATTCAGTTTGATGACAGCGTAACAAGGACCAGGTTTGGAGCTGTTCCTCTAGAGCAAGACTGGGTAAAACAAAGGGTGAACTGTAATTGTCAGTCCTCATTTAACAAGACATGGCACAGGCAAGTTTTTCTTGATGGCTTAAGAATTCACCTAGTTCAATCTGCAAATGAATTACTGAGCAGGTTTTCCTGTTCCAAAATACTCCAAGTCTTTCTCCACAGTTTACAACATGGTGGTGCCGAGAAAATTTCTACAGAGTCTAATAGCGATAGGACAGGAGGCACTGCCTTTACACTACAAGAGGGAAGACTTAGGTTAGATGTTAAGAAGTTCTTCACTTAGAGGGCAGTGAGGCACTGGCACAGCTGCCCGGAGCAGCTGTGGTGCCCCATCCCTGAGGCACTCAAGGCCAGGTTGGATGTGGCCCTGGGCAGCCTGAGCTGGTGGAGGGAAGCTCAGTCCAAAGCGGGGGTTTAGAACTAGGTGATCTGTGGTGTCCCTTCCAATCTAAGCCATTCTATGATTCTGAGGAATAAACTGGCCAATTTTTTTTGTAAGACATGAACTCTCACCAGCAGGAAAGCTGTGAGCCTGAGCCTGTGCAGACAATCTTTCAAATGCAAATGGATCTCCTGAATTTGCACACCAAAATCTTTTCTGCCTCTGCTGCTTCCTATCACTTTTCTATGGAATATCAGTATGCAATCAAGATTGAAGGCTTTTAAGATGGGAAACCAGGTAGGTGGCAACCAGCCTGACTAGTCCTTGTGTGCAATGGCATCATGCTGGTTTCAGCAGTTCCACGCCATCAGACTTTCTGCTCACAACTGCCTTGTGCACATGCAGATCCACAGGCACATGACTGATGGATCCAACATAATTGAAATCATTTGGCTTATTTGTATAAAGGTGACCGGTTTGCCCAGGAAGAGCACTTGCTTCCATGCACAACTGAAAATTTGCACCAGCTATAGGATAAGCCTCCAAGCTTTTGTCTTACTCAGTTTTCAGAGAACTAATACTTGGGAATCATTAACAAACAGAGGCATCAGAGAGAGGCTGGTACTGACTGTACGCATGGGAAGCGAAAGGTGTTGAAGAACCAGAACAGCCAGAGAAACTAAATCATGGAAATATGTCCCTTGTCCCATAGAGGCAGAGTATCTCAGAGTGCTATTCATGGAAGAACAGGAGCCAGGTGGTTGTAAGAACTTCAGCAGCCAGGGGAAGACCTAATTTAAGAAGCCACCCACATAGTAACAGATAGGGAAGGCAGACTGTGCATAAGCGCTCACAAAAACACAGTAAAAACCCTGGATTCGTATGACCAGATTTCTTGTTTAACCACTGCACAAGGTTCACATGAGTTGTAAGAGACTGCAGCAGCAATTTGCCTGGGCTGCCTAGGCATTTGGGAATCCCATCAGTGCTGCAATTCATGCCAAGCCAGGTATACTGACAGCACATCACAAAGTCGCCAAAAGGCAGGAGGGCAGCAAATGGCACAAAAGCAGGAAAGCGGGAGTTATGCCATCTAGAAAAGCGATGTGCTCACTCAGCTATGAAGCTGATGTGTATCCTCATCTCTTTCCAACCTCATCAACACATGAATAGGTGGTATTTCTTCAGATTTAGCAGCAAAAATCAGCTGAACCAAACTCATGCAATTATTTACTTTGTCAGTGGAAACAACCAAGAAAAACAAATTAAGCCTGATGTAAGGCTATGGCATTAGCTTTTTTACTAAGATGTCAGCTTCCTTACAGGGACAAAGCAAGATTTCCAAGCAAGATGACAAGTCTTTCATCGAAGTCAGAGAAAGAAGTTTCTGAAATCTATTTCAGGATTTGTTCCCAGACATTTAATTTCTTTAGCACACAGGAAAGCTGTCCTACACAGTGTTATAAGCAGAACGGCTCCTTCTCCCTCCAGTTCTACCGTTCATGAACACATTGGGGAGCTTTGTGAGGTATTACACAGACAACAGGTATTATTACAGCTCACTGTCATAACATCATACCAAAGCTATCCACAGCAAGAATAAATTGTACTAAAAAATCCCCATGTTAAGAAAGATGCAAGATAAACTGAAGCAGTAGTAAGAAGAGAGTTATGACACAAGCAGGACAAAGGAGCATATCTTCTGCTAAAAAATAAAATAAATAAATAATGCTACCCAAAATAAGGCAGCTTTTCAGAGCAACAGCTCTTAGCATTCTATAGCCTAAGTCCCATGATAAGAGATCTCTGCAGCAACAATGGGGAGGTGGAATGCGGCACTCAAAAATTCATTTGCATGACACACCTATCTGCATTTCTACCACCGATTCCTGGAAAGCCAGGATTAAAGCAGTACAGTGTGTGTGGAACGCAGTGTGGGGGAAGGAGAAGGGAGTATCCGCCTCTCCAGGTTCTCTTTTTTGTGGAGAGGAGGTTGTTTTCAAGTAATTCGACACTCTCTCTTCACCTTCCCCGTTGCTTTCAAGTATTTAGCTCGAAGAAACACATCTCTAATGTATTTAATTTATCCTTTAATATACCTGAATTATAAATCTCTGTATGATGGCATTGACCTTACGGCAGGAAAAAAAAAAACCCTAAAACACAGCAAGTCCAGAAAAGAGACCTGCTTTGGTCACAGCTTGGCCAACAGTATGGATCCAAATCCCCCGAGGTTTGGTGTTGGGAGGGTGGTGTAAGTCCAGGCACTGTAACCAATGACGGGACTACTACTGCCAAAGTCAAGAGAAAAATATTTCCTCTGCACTTGCAGATGTGTTTTCAGTGCTTTGTTTTCTGGGGCTCTTGCCTGGAGTCTTGGCCAGTGTAAGGGTTCTGCTTGGTAAGAAGAGCCAAGGGAAGCTGCACTTGCACATATTTTTCAGGTGGAGCCCAAGTGCTTTTGGTGTACTTGTCAAGTAGGAGTATTGATCCAGGTCTTTTGGCAACTGCTAGACTTGCCAAAAGGGCTGCACAGAGATACAGATAATTGCAGTTTTCAAAAACAATATATATGGTAATTCTCTGAACTAATTTAAGCTGACTGTCTTCACTCTGACTGTGAAGAACTTTTTCCTCCAATAAACCTAGTGCAGACCTTCTGCAGTCAGCATCATTTATCATGCCAGAAAATTCTGAATGTTGCTCCCTTCCTTAAGAAGAGAGAGGCTGAGAATGGAGAAAAGCAAAAAGAATGGTTAATCTGGGATATTTTCTTGTCCATTCTGAACTGGGTTTCTCTAAGGCAAAGGGCTACAAGGCTGCAGTGAAGAATGGTCTGACAAAGAATACATCTGATCTTTTCACAATACAAGTTCAGGCTGATTTTGACAGAGTTAATAGGAAATCTGATCCCAACCAAAATGGAGCTGCCCTAAGGTAGAAGAAAGAAAAGGAGAAGAGAAGGTGTACTTTTTGAGTCCTAGATCTCACTTCAGGATGTGTTTGCCATTTTAAGGTACTTTGTTCCTTTAGCCAAAACTCATCTAAAGATAATAGAATTGAAATTATTTTTTACAAGTGCCAAATTGATTACACACACCATCATACAAATCAAACAGTTGGAAAATAATTTGGTACATTATTAAAATCTTTAAAAAGAATTTATCAGGAATTCAGGTTTGCCCAGAAACTGCTATAGGAGAAAAACTTCCAACTACACATAGGAAGAGGAGAGCCCTAGAATATTGAGAAGGGAAGAAGGAAGAAAGGTGTGAGAGGGAGTCAGAAATAACAGACAGAAATATCACATTACATCTACAGGTATATCAGCAGAGTTACAGCTCTTCAAGTTTTATGTATACATCAAGCAGCATCTGTCATTACATGCTAGTCATTACCTTAAACATATTTGCTGTTTCAGGCTTGAACCAGTTTTTGCTGGAGAAACACTAGTCTCATGTAGCAAGGATATTTCACGTAAAGGCTGATATGTGTTGACAAACTTGTGCAAGAATATTTGGCACAGAAACACTCACTGTGCAATAGACTGCACATGGCATATTTTCTTGAACTGTGCAATCATTTTGTCTTGAGGACAGAGGCCAAGTGGGGACTAGGATGAGGCCATGAAACTGCTTCTCTTGGAAGAGAATGGAGGGCATTAAGGACAGGGTCATTGCAATAATGTGAGGAAATACTGATAATTAATTAGAGACGCTGAACAGTCACACCCTGAATGTTTAAGATCAATGGATTTATTAAAAATATCAAGGAAAGAAATTTGGCTCCCAACAGAAAGTAACTGTTCCCTGCATGTTCATACGTTGAAAGAATCTGCTTACCCATATCACTTCTTACATGGGAAAATGCTATCACAAGAATAGAAGAAGACGTATTTCCATTTGCCATGTATTCTCTATCCTGCTTATCTTTCATTTCTTTTACATATTTACCTATTAAATCGTACTCTTTGGCTTTCTTCTCTTTCACTCCAGTCACACTAAAGATAGAGATGTTATATACGGCTGTATCTTTAATTTAAGAAAAAGCATCTGTTATCTCTTGAATAGATTTGCTGATACTTTCTCCCATACTCCCTCCCTCTAGGCAAATGTAACTGTGCAATACCTTAGGCAATGTCATTTTATGTAAAACTTGCCAATGCTCTTTAAGTTATGTCATCTTACATTTTTTCCTGTTGTGAAATAAGAGATGAAAAAGAAGAGCTCATCCCAGAAGATTTAAATAGGGATAATGGCTCTGCATAGTCTAGTACCTGTACAACAGTTTTTCCCATCCTGCAAAAGTAACAGGCATTAGAAATTTTTTTCATTCTCTATCAAAAACCAAAAATACTCCATGTTTCAAGCGGTTACAAACAACTAGATAGATGCAACTCTCTTTCAGAACAGTTTGAACTGTTCGCATTCCTCAGGAAGTAAGAAACAGTTTCAAGTCCTTGCTCTCAGTCAGGCCTGGCTGCCTCAGCAGTTAAGCCCCTGAGCATAAAGAAGCCTTCCTATTTCCAGTGTCATCGAACACTTGACATTTAAAGACCTTCTTGCGCTTTGTAAGTTCCCAATAAATGTAATATTTTTCCTTGCCATGCTCAGAAAGCTGGTGGTCAATTTCTAAGGATCAATAAACAGAAGATAAACAAAAACATAACAGCATCAGAAAATGTCTTCTCTCAGAAAGATCACATCCCAGCTAATTCAAAAAACTAACAATACTGTTGTTATCTGCATAAAAAGTGCCACAAAATTCTAAAGTACTAAAATTTCATGCCTATTTGTGAAAAATCAGCATTTGGTTTGTAGTGTTGACCTAAAACCCAGGCTGACAACAGTGACTTTGAAATGATTAAGAAATAGAAAGAATCTGCAAAGGGCTAATTGTCTGTTACTCCATTATGATCAGAGTAGGTGTACCAATCTGATGCAATGCAGAAACATCACCTAAGAACACTGTAAACACTGGACTGATTGTTTCAAAGCAAAGAGTCCTCCGGAGGAACAACAAAACAAAAACAAACAAACAAGCCCAACCAACTGCAATTCTTGATTTAATATCAAACAAGAGTTACAAAGTCAGAAGGGAACAATTAATGCTTTGCAGTATGACATATGCTTGTCAAAAGATCAAATATTTTTAGTTTTCAAAACAGTATTGACAGTACTGTTATACTCCTAGACAGTACAGGATACTCTATCACAAACACCAATATCTTCTTTATAGCCTCTACTCTTATTGTCTGTATTCTAACGCCTCTTCTTCTGACTACATGCTATTAAAAGATTGAATTAATTATTCCATCTCTTCTTGCTCAGAGCATAGATAGAAAGATACAGCTGAGCAACAAATATATGAGAAAAGTCAATTCTTTAAATATTTCCTTAATATATTACATTCTGGGGGGAAAAAAAAGAAGTTAGCAAGATCATTAAGAGTAGTTTTAACTGCACCTTTTCTCTTTCAGAGACAGGGAACATAGTTTCCATATTCCAATCAAGCTTAAGAGCATACAGCTGAAGGTCACATTCAGATCTGCTTCTTCCAAAAGGGAAAATGATCTGATACCACTTCAGCCACCCCTTTCAGTTCCCATGGTATTTCCATAAAACACAAATAAGTAAGCAGAAGTCATGAATTAGTATACAGGACTTTGACATTGAAATTTTTGTAATTGAAAGTTTTTGGAGCACATCACTCAAGAAAACCATGCAATCACTTCTGAACTGAAGTGCTTGTTATCATACACAAAGTTCCAGTAATTAGAATCAAGAAGAGAAGTAAAAGGTGATTAGAGATTATTGGGAAAAATCTGGTTAACAGGAAGCGTAGCAGATGAACCAATTGGTATTTAAAGTTACCCTGAGATACCCTCAGTTAATTAAAATGCATGTTAAAAAACACATTTCCATATTATTAAAATCTTCTAACGATCAGACCCGCTACAGCATCAACAGTAACTCAAGTAAACTCTCAGGTAATACTAGGTTAACAAAAAAGATGGAAAATAGCTTCAACATCTCTCCCTCTCAGCTCTATACTTCCCTGAGCACTGGTTTCACATCTTCCCAAGCAGTCTCTCGATTCATTCTTTCAGATATCCTGCACCAGGTGATGAGAACATCACTCGTTTGGATATTCTCTTGGCCTGTCATCTACGCACCCAAAATGGCGATCCTGAAGACCCCACAGCAGATCTCACAGCCATCTACTGAGCTCTGTGCTGGTACCAAGCCTTCCAGAGTTCATGTCTGGAGAATGCTCTCAGACATAGGGTTTGTATTTTGGGTGGTCCTGCGTGGAGCCGAGAGTTGAACTCGATAATCCTTATGGGTCCCTTACAACTTGAGATATTCTATGATTCTACAATTCTGTGTGCTGCCATGTAGCATCTCAAGGCCACCACTTCTCCTCCAGAAGCACAGATTGGCAACGGAAGATACTCCGTATGCTTTTTGTCATTCTTTCTATTTTTAAGAGAGCTCTTCTTTTAGATTAGAGCTTAACTGAAACACCTGAACCTCTGGATGGGACAGTTTTCTTTATGTGAAACTGCTTAAAAAAAAAACAGTTTGGAACTTGGAAGAAGAAAGGACTAATGACATATTTTTTTTTTTTTTTTCTTTAAAAAATTCATTTTCCAAAAGACAGAATTTTATTTATGTTTCTCTTTGATTATATGAGAAGGTCAGGGGTGTTAATTAGAGTATAAAAGTCCAAATATAGAAAGGTCTCACCTGTAATAGATATACCTGCCCAGTTCTCTAACAATAATTCTGTTCTAGGAAAAGAGTTATTTCCTTTCAGACTCTTGTTCTCTTTCTTAGCACTCTCTTAAGTGACCTAATGCTCGTGCATTTTCCTTCCTTTTTTTCTTATTCCTCATAAAATATGCACCAAAGTTTTCACAAGGAAGTTACCAACTCTGCAGCAGGGAGCTATTCGTTGGGAAAGATTTTCAATGAAATTGGAAATTTTTATTCCTTAGTGAAATTCTTATTTTCAAATGAAATTTTATAGGCCATTAATCTAATGCATATTCACGGGACTCAGGGAATTAGTTAACTTAGAGAAGCAGCTACTGTGCTTGCTCTATAATTGCTCTTTGTCAAAATTGTCAAAGATTTTTAACATGCCAAGTTACCCCATAGAATAAAAGCTTTTGAAGTATGTCTCAATTTAAGAGGCCATCATTCCATAGTATCATTATCTGCTATTAATTTTGCAATTAGAGACTATCACATGCTGCTCCGAAGAAACGCAACTGTTCACAAAATGAGTCCCATTATTGATAATGCTCTGGGAATACGACACAACGTCCTATTTTCAGTTGTACATTTAATTACCTTCTATAAATAGATTGCCACATTTTTAAGGGAAAAGTGCATTTCTTACAGAGATACGTGACCTAGTTGACTGAAAGCTCTCAGCACTGGTTCCAGAAACGAGGGCTACAGTTCCACAGGCACTGCTAGCTCTGCATAGGCAGGCTGTGATGTCATTCAGGAAGCAGCTGGCAGGGAGAGCATCCAGCAGTGTCTGTCCATCCTTCCATGGTCCCAGCACAAGCACCAGCACCCTTCACATGCCGGCCTGAGCACCAGCAGGTCTCTCGTCTGCACTCTGCTTTTCCATCTCAGCCATGGATCCAGCCCAAATCAAACAGCCCTGCAGTCATTCACTTTGTAGGAAATAATTAAGGTGTGATGTAGCCTTTCAAGGAGAGATTTCTTTTTCTGCTTTTGTTTTGTTTTTGTTTACTGAAGAAAAGCTACTTTGCTCATTCTGTTATGGAGCCACCACTCAGGACTGCAGTCCCTGTCTGCAGCACTCCCTTACATTACTTCCCTTACATTAAACAGCAAAGGTACCCCAGCACCTAACTTCTGTTTGATGCTCAGTCATTGAAATCATTTGACTAAGGCTTTGCTTTTGAGATGCATAAAGCAATTTAGGACTTAAAACTTATCATCAAATAAAAAAATAGAGCTTGAGGAATAAAAGACTACAAGCTTGTGCTGGCTTGTTCGGCAGCTGTCTGCTGTTTCCAGTATTTCTGTCTAAGGCTTTTTCCATGAACTCAGGATGCCAGGACTTCAAGCACAGGCCTATTGCTGAGCACAGGTCCCTGTGTCCCCAGACGCAGCAGTGCCTGGAGAGGCCAGCCCTACATCCTACAGGTAGCATGATGTGACAGTCATCAGATTGAGGCTGCTTGGCTTTCCACTGGGGCTTCCTGGTCAGGCAGGCCCCGTTAGAAGGGAGGCCATGAGGCAAAGCCAGACCTATTCTTGCAATTTTTATTGCAATCCTGTTCCACACAGGAAATAGAGCAGCGCTGTGGTTACCATACCATTGCTCCAGCCAGAGCCATTGGCTCATGCAGGCCTACCACAGCTCTGGCTAAGTGCCCACCTCCTGTGGCATGCTGTGGCCACTGCTCTTGTACCCACAGAACATGCAGCTGCAGGTATTCCCTGGTATTCTGCCTGGGGAAGCTGAAGAAATGTTTTACTGAACAGGCTGTGCTTCTGCAAGTGTTGTTCTGCTAATACACATAGTACTGACATGCAGCACACAGGGGCTGTCACCATGCAAGTAGAGCCAAGACCATGAAGATTCAGCCCAAGGAAGATCCGTGTTCTCATAGAGCTGATGCCATTACAGTGCAGCAGAGCTAGGCAGTACCCAAGTGAGCAGGAAGACGAAGGCAGAACAGCCCACCAGCCACCCCACCAGCTCTTCCTTGGAAACAATGACAGTTCCTCAGCATTGAGTGAATCAATCAGCCTTACGTTTCCACACCCCCTTTGCTGTTTCAGGCACAATGAATGGACCAGTGACCTCTGCATCTGCTCCTCCACAGCATCACCACTCATCTCAAGAAGTTACTCCAGACTTTGATGCAGACCCTGATTCACTTGCAGGTGGCAGATCACTGCAGATACGCTGCAGACAGCCGTTTCTCAGAATCACAGAATCACATAACTGTAGGAGTTCAAAGGGACCTCTGGAGATCATCGAGTCATCTAATCCAGAGCTAAAGCAGGTTCCCAACAGCAGGTAGGTTACCGTGCACAGGTAAGCATTCAGACAGATCTTTAGTATCTCCACAGGAGACTTCACAGCCTCTCTGGGCAGCCTGTTCCAGTGCTCCATCACCCTCACAGTAAAGTTCTTGTGCTTGTATGGAACTACCTCTGTTCCAGTTTCTGCCCCTTTCCCCCATGTTCTACTGCTGCACGCCACCAAAAAGGCTTTATATGTAGATATAAATATTTTTTGTTTTTAAGGAAGAAAAAGAATTCTTGGAAAATTCAATTAGAAGACTGGAAAAAAGTCTTGTTGTTCACTTGTATCTCCCTGTAATATTTATTGACTGGTTTCAATTAGCAAATATTGAGGAAAAAAAAATTTTTTTTAGATCACCTTAAAGATGGAAGGGATGGAAAAGATACATTGCATTTAAAAGTAAAAATACAAGTAGAGGTGATTAAATTTGTGCACAGATAAGCATGAAAGATTGTCACTGTACGATAACTCTAATGGCCATGCTGAAGATGAAGTCCATGCTAAAATATTGCCCACCAATTTCATTGTTTTACATTCTCTTGTCTGCATCCTATAATATTTCTTCTTTCTCTCCCTGCTGTACTGGATGATTTCACGTAACGACAATAAAAGATCAACTGACAAAATGAACACATGAAAAACTACATAATGAGTAAAGTTACATGTCCAAAACTAAGTCCAAAGAACTCTTAGATCTTAGGAGATATTCACCTTATGTACTGATGACACTGTGCTCGACTTTTTAAATTGGCTTCTGCTTTGGATTAGTTGCTCTTTAAATATATACATCATGTAATTAGGAAGTCAAACATCATCCAGTTAACATGGATTTTGCATTTCTTGACCTTTTTCTTGCTAATTTTAACGTTAAAATCACATGCCATGTAATGCAGTGAATTCAGCTATGAATGCACAAGTAAGACTGGCACTTAGGTGCTGACATTAATTAGCACGAAAACACTCTAACAGGCAGAAGATTAGATGACATCTGTATTCACACTGGATTACTTTGTTCATTAACAATATGTTATTTTGGAAAAATACATCCAAGAAGCACTTGTATATCTGCTGTCATATCCTGTTGTCAAAAATCTACCATTTCCTGCTCTGGAGGCATTCTGTTCACTGTGACATATTCAATAAAAAAATTACAAACTCATCTCTCCACTGTGTCAGTCCTGGCTTGTGAAACATGTAGTGCCAGTAATGTCATATTTATATTTAGAAAGTCACTTTCATTCTGTGCAGTATGTAGACTGTCACATCCTTTTTAAGCCATTTGCAGTGGTACCACGGAACTTTTTTTTAAAGGAACAGGTTTTTGACCCCAACTCACTAATACTTTACTTAGCCAGGGACAGTTAGGATGTTTGTTAAAATACTGTTATCCAGCACTGTCTGGTTTGAGTTTGAAAACCATCTGCTTAGGACAGAAAGCATCATCTGTGTTGGCTTTGTAAAGCACATAGTGTAAGGACCCTAATCTCTGCTTCTTTCACTATGAATCCTCATCATGATGCATTTCTCCCCTTTCACGCACCATGCGTGGGCAGCTGTAGGTGGCAATCAAACAATTGTCCGGACCACTCAATTTAGAAACACTGTAGTAGATTAAAAACTTCATTCTGAATTCACTGAACACTCATAAAGCTCATTAAATTCAATCTCTGCTTGGTGTGTGAGAGAAGCACAGGCTGGAGATCCCAGGTGAGGAGGTGGCTGAGCTTTGTTTTGATCCCATAGGATTGGGCTGTATCACACCCCCAAACCTAACACGTCCTCGCCAATGAGAAATCTGTGCAGAATTCATAGGAGGCGAGTATTTTCTTGTATATTTTGGGAGTGCTCAATTATATCACCACATCATCAATGTGTTAAAAAAAAAGTTTTTCATAGAATCATAGAATGACCTGGATTGAAAAGGACCATAGTAATGATCATCCAGTTCCAACCCCCTGCTATGTGCAGAGTCGCCAACCAGCAGACCAGGCTGCCCAGAGCCACATCCAGCCTGGCCTTCAATGCCTCCAGGGATGGGGCATCCACAGCCTCCTTGGGCAACCTGTTCCAGTGTGTCCCCACCCTCTGAGTGAAAAACTTCCTCCTAATATCCAAACTAAATCTCCCCTGTCTCAGTTTAAAACCATTCCCCCTTGTCCTGTCACTATCCACCCATGTAGTCAGTCATTCCTCCTCCTGTGTATACACTCCCTGCAAGTACAGGAAGGTCACAGTTAGCCTCCCCTGAGCCTTCTCTTTTCTAAACAAGCCCAGTTCCCTCAACCTTTCTCTGTAAGAGAGGTGTTCCAGCCCTCTGATCATCTTATGTGGCCCTTCTCTAGACCTGTTCCAAGAGCTCTGCATCTTTCTTGTGCTATGGGCCCCAGGCCTGGATGCAGCACTCCAGATGGGGCCTCACAAGAGCTGAGTAGAATGGGACAATCACCTCCCTCTCCCTGCTGGCCACCCGTTTAATGCAGCCCAGAACACAGTTGGCCTTGTTGAACCTCTTTAGGTTTTCATGGGCTCACTTCTCCAGCCTCTTCAGGTCACCCTGGATGGTTTCCCTTCCTTCCAGTGCATCAACCACACTAACTGGTTAACTGAGCCTTCAACAATCTCCTTTAGAAACAAGTCCAGGACTTTTCTTTTTAGGTTGAAGTTTCCTTTTTTTTTCCTTCTCATTTACAGTATTGTGCAACATTAACAACCGTGTTTAAACATTCCCTCAAACAGTGAAGTGTCCGTGTCTCAGAAAGCACACTGTCCAAAAGTAGTAACACCACAAAAAGCAGAAGCACATCACAGCCAAAGTCAGTGCTCAGCCTTACACAACTCTGAGTGTGTTTTGGGACACGTAGTTTTTTTTACCAAATGAATTTTCTGTGAAACATTAAATTCCTCTCTGCAGAGCACATATATGATGAAAGAAAACCAAACACCACAATTTTACTTTAAAAATGTTTGTTTGTTTGTTTGCTTTTCTGGTTAATTGGCTTGCAATAGTAACTTTCAAGTATTTTTTTCTTAGCTCGTGATAACCTGGCTCTGTTGCATCAAATCTGTATCTTTAATCCAATAATACGTAATTACAACAAAGTCATACAGCAAAAAATCACGGTGTCAGTAACTGCATCTGTAATACAGAAACTGCAAGGATGGAAAGCCTGAAACTTAGAGGCTCCAGTTTAAAAGAACAGCAGGACGGACAAGCACATTTGTGTACATATAATTATTACATTTTTACTCCGTAACTGCCCAAATCTTGAATTCTGTTCTGCCTGCAAGACAAGACAAAACCACATCATCTTAGTGACAAAGTCTGCAAAATATTTCAAAAAACACAATTTATTCTATGTGTTAAAAGCTGCACTATAACTAATCTGAATGAAGAAATTCATGTCAGTGCCCAGAACGCTTCAGCATCTCCAGCGCCAAGTGCCTGAGCCCAGATGAAAGAGGGCACAGCATCTGAACAAAGTTAATAAGCAGACAGATTTCTAAGAACAGCACCATGAGTTTGTGGCCATTTCCCTCTTCCAGCCTTGCAGAACTTTACTGGACTGCTTTAACACTCATACCTATGCCAAACTAGACTTCACAGAATCACAGAATGGCTTAGGTTGAAAGGGACACTAAAGATAATCTAGTTCCAGCCCCCTGCCACTGACAGGGATGGCCCCCATCAGTTCAGGCTGCCCAAGGCCCCATCCAGCCTGGTCTTAAACATCTCCTGTGATGGGGCACCCATAGCTTCTCAGGGGATCTGTGCCACTGACTCCCTCTTTTAAAGTTGTTCCCCTTTATCCTATCACTATCTGCCTGTGTAAAAAGCTGGTCTTCCTCCTGTTTGTTTAAAAGCTCCCTTTAAGTATTGGTAGGCCACAATGAGGTCTCCTCAGAACCTCCTCTTCTCCAAGCTGAACAATCCCAGACTTCATCACAAGAGATGTGCTCCAGCCCTCTGACCATCTTCACGGTCCCCTCTGCACCTTTTCCGAGAGCTGTATGTCTTCCTTGTGGTGGGATCCCCAGTTGGGGACTCCTGATTGTGCAACTTACCCTACATGGGCAGACTCACAATGCACATCTACTGACCTCTATCCAAAATGCCCTCCCCACAGCAAGCCCCTGTGCTCCCCTTCCACAGTCTTCAGAACCAACAAGTACATACTTAACTGAAGGCCAGATAACAACTCTTGCCATGGTACTGTGGGAGAAATGCACCTCATAGCTCATTTTTTGGAGCTCTGGCATTAGCTGCATTCTAATAGAGCTTTTTCAGCCTCCTAAATGAGCAGATCCCATCCTAAACAGCCTCCTTAAAGCATAGGCACTGAGTTACTGCAGAAGTTTCTAACTGCTTGGGGTGAAGTATCACATTCCCTGGCAGAGTGCTGAGCTGAAAGCAGTGCCCACATTAAAGCTTTAGCTAGAAGCAGGAAGATGGAGGAAACCTAGAAATGCTGAACGAACCAGAAAGAATGATAGTCAACTAACTCTAAATAAGAAATATTAAATAGCACCAAGAGGAAAAGATGAAGGAGGAAAAAAGAAGTACATAACCAGAAAGAAAATGGGAAGAAATGATGCTACAACAGGGAAATGTTGTTTTTATTAAAGCCCAGCAAAATTTAGTATCTGAAGTGCTAGAATAACTCGCTGAGATGTAATGATCCTATAGGAACTAACATTTGAGGCACAAATGAAGACAAAATGGATATCACAGAATCGTAGGTTGGAAGGGACTTCCAGAGATCATCGAGTCCAACCCCCCTGCCAAAGCAGGTTCCCTACACCAGATCACACAAGTAGGCATCCAGGCAAGTCCTGAACATCTCCAAAGATGGAGACTCTACAACCTCCCTGGGCAGCCTGTTCCAGTGAACATGCATTTGGTTTTTGCATCTAAAAAAAAAAAGCAATGCATACAAAATCCCACATCAAAATACTGTTATTTAAAAGATATTTAAAGAGAGCTATGCTTGTGATGCATGCATTTCTTAGTGGTTCAGAAGGCAGGTATGTAAAATGGATTGCTTTAATGATAAAATCTCTGAATATATTTGGGCACCTAACTCCAGGAACTATGTTTTTTGAACATAGTTCCTTTTTAGGCTACATTTTATATCATTTTAATTTTAACCTAAGAAAATACGAAAGAATGAATCATTCTGTAGCCCTGGTTCTAGCAAAGGGATCAGCCGGCAGTCCTGTTCTGTTGAAGGCAGGAACAACACAATGGAGAAAGCCCTGACCCTTCTCCTTCAGGCATGCACAGAAAGTAGACCCTGCAACACCCAAAAGCAGAGAAAACATTACAGAGGTATCTGGATCCCATCCTGTATAGATCCTGTAGAGCATAGCAGCTCTCCTAAACAGCCTGAAGAAGCAAAACCAGCAGACCCAAGTTGCGTATGGAGTCAAACCACTCACAGAAGGAAGAATTTACAACCCTACATGCACTACATGCTACTTCATACATTTGTGGATCTTGTCTCTGGGTTGAAAAAAAAAGTTTTCTCTTCCAACTCTTCATATCTTATAAATAATGCCAAAAAAAGGCACAAAGAGTATGCAGTACTCTTAACTACTGACGAATAGTTCCTCCTATTATCTGTGAATTTTTCTCTGCAAGTACTGTACAGTCTTTGTAAAACTAGCTGAAGTAATATAGGGGAGGCGAGGCAGGATGGGGAGGGCATGAACAAGGTTGTGGTAGTGTTTGTAGGGCTACAAAGATCCAGCTGATCTGAATGCTTTAGATGCACCTGAGGAATGTTTCATGCTTTCACAGTAGGCACAAGGCTGCCGTTCCTCATGTCGTACCTCTAACCAGGGGCACAGATGTCTCTCTGCAGCAATTACATTCTTGTGCTCATAGCACTATAGGGTAAACCAAGTACCATCCTCATCTTGCTTTTCATGCAAAGCAGTTGGAAAACCACATACAACGCATGTGAGTCTCCACAGTATGCACACAAGTATGCAGATAATATTTTTCTTTTCCTACACTTTGAATATAAGAGCAAATAACACAGCACACACCAGCGCTGAAAGGGAAATTAAACAGGACTTAAAATGAGAGACAAGAAAATAGACGCACCAGGCTCAGCCCAAGCTATCCACCCTCCCCAGGACAACCTCATTCTCACTGCAGTGCTGGTTCCCTTGAGACCTCCGAGGTCATCAGCAAGGAAACCTTTTGATGTTCTTTTTTGTTAAGCAGAGAAGCCGTGACAAAGTATCACTCAAAAAAAAACGTTTCAACCTGGGCTTCCACGAGCTAAGCAATTGATTACAAGAAGTTCTTCCCTTTTTCCCACCATTCCCTTCCTCAATGCCCTGGGGCCCTTGCAGAGAGCAGAGCTTGGAGCTGGCAGAGCTCACAGCTGGCAGCATGAAAACACTGAGAAACGTGCAAAGCTTTTCTTTCACGTTGGGTCTGAAATGGCAAACTATGAGCGGATTAGTAATTTCATATTTTTAAACACTGTCATGATTTCAGAGTCTATGTGAACAGAAGCACAGAATGAGTAAGGACAGTTTCCTTACACGCTCTCATGTAGGCAAGTGCAGCAAAAGAGAGCAACAGTTACGACTGGAGTGATGCTACGAGTCTGACATGTAGGTCAATGAAAGAGAACTGCTTTACTTCTCAAAAGAACAGATTTGTCCTTAAAAGCCTCACATATGCCAGTTTAGATTAGAAAAAATACCATGAATTGCAGCCTTCTGCTGCATTTTCATGACTCTTCCTATTACCCTCTTTCCTTCCCTTAGCTTGAACAGAGAAGCAAGATGGACCCACTTCCTACTTGTTCTCATTAGTGCAAAAATTAAGCTTTTAGATTTTATTATTATTAAATTCTTGCTGCCCATATATATTCTGCTGTGTGCCCAAGAAACGCAAACCTGGGGTTTATCCAGTGAGTAAACTCACAGCAGAATAGACTGGCACCTAACAAACAGAATAGGGCATTGTGTATACAAGCACTTCATTTTTCTCTCTCACGCATACAAACAGCAGAAAACCACATGGAGAAAATGAAGGTTTTGTTCAGAACAGAGTGTTTCTGACGCTGTTCTGCTTGTTTCTGGCATGAGCTCTCCTGACGCTGACTCGACGTCTTGTTAGGCCTCTAACATCAGGGTAAACCTCACTCCTGACTCACGAGAAAAAGCACACCAAAGAAAACAGAGAATGAAACCCTCTCGATTGTGATGTCTCTAAAGGCAGGGCAAAAAACAGAGGCATATAACATCAAAAATTTAAAAGCGAGGGAGCAGCCATCAGTTAAATAAAAGATCAATCTCTCATTCACGACTGCAGGCATCTGGGGAAAATGACATATTCAGGAATTCACACGGAATTGAAGAAACTACTTCTTTAAAAATAACCTAATTCTGCTTTGCTTGGGGAATCGCAGTTCAACATGACATTGTGCTATGACACAACATGACACGCAGCTACGGACAAATACAGAAAGACTTCCAGACTTCCAGAGCACTAAGTAAACCAAGGATGCTCACTCTCTTAGATACATGTAGGTAAATTATTATGTCATCACATTTTTTGGCGCATTTTAGTAAGTATTCTAAGAGTGTTAGTAAATGCAATGTTTTTAATTCATTTTCAAATAAAAGTATCTCCTTTTGATTCTGGTATAGCTAAAACCAACCAGGCTGCCTTCTGACAGCTGAATGTGTCTGCCCCAGCTATGGCTTTTTTAACAGTAAAACCCCTGCAGATGTTATCCCAAAATATCTACTGACAAGGAACTGCAGCTTTAGTGTGCACCAGTGTAAGTGAACTCCTGCACAAGAACAGCTTGCAATGCTGGGAGTGGATATCAATCATACGTATCTATGGGCACACCTCTACATGTTTCCTTTACACAGCTGGAAGAGAGGCAGAGGAGATTAAGAAAGATACAGTGGATTTTTAAAGTCACTGGAGATAAGAACCAGTTTTAAAGTCATGGCAACCAGCATCTGCACATGCAGCAGGGAACAGCCTTTCCAACTTCTCTGAACAAAACACCCACCCTGCATCTTATCTCTTCTAAGCAAGACGGATGGCAGCATCGTCTTTTCGAGCAGTAACCTTTTCTTCCAGCAGCCAGGTAAATCAATACCACCTTGTGTGGAAATGCCAATATAGACGCTCAAAATTCATAATATTAACATTTCAGAGTCTGGAGGCCTCTCGTTTGAAAGCGGTTTCTGCAGTAGCCTTTGATCTAAATCAAATTTCATGGTTAAGATTTAAAACAGAAGATAAGCTGAAAGATAGTGCTTTGTCTTCTTAAGGTAAACTTAATTCCCGAGGGGCAGTTCAACCCAATTGCAGTGGCACTGAGAATTACTGTGGAAACAGGAGAAATCTACTTAATCGATTTTTATTGTTTAACCTAAGGAAATGCTTCTGTATGTAAAATTATACAGCAAGTGCAGGGATATCTTGAAATTCCAGTTTCAACAACAGGAAATCATTAGAAGGGGTCTAATAATATACTTTTAAGGCAGATATAAATTTACACTGCATCTTTAAATCCCAGCTACTGCACCAAATAATACCTCTTTTAAAAGAGTAAAAAAAAAATATCTATCATTTCCCTACACCCTCCAGAAACAAAATACACATTGAATTTAACAGAAGACCAGCAGTTCAGAGGAAATAAGACAGATCATACAGTTGTGGCCTGCAAAAACAAAAAAAATGAGAATTGGAAAAAGCCACAAAATGTATCCCTCCAGGAGCCAAAGCATGGGAGACTTCCCAGTGTACTGAGAGGACTGCTGTGCCACAAAGTGCTGTGCTGACAGAGCCAGCTCTTCAGAAGTAAAAGTATTGCAGGTATCCCCCTTCCACTGCTCTGGAAAGCTATGTAAGTAATTAATTTAGGGGCAGGAAACATTTTGTTCAGAAGCCTTAGCAATACAGTGCCCTAATTTCAGCAGGATTCTTGATACGTTGCTGCAACAGAAACTTAACGTGCCCTTTCCACGAACAATCCAGAACTTTATGCTCTTACATCATTTAAACCAAGGAATCTAAAATACAGTCTAGCTGGAAAGATTCACCTTTTTAACTTGTTTTTGTTCTGGGTTCTCCTTTTGGCTTTGTCATAATCCCTGATGGCACAGAAAGACTGGTCAGTCAACAAAACTGGTGACGTTTCTGGTCCTGAGAACCCACACCTGATGCATCAAGTTTTAACCCTGAGCTGCAGAATGAGTAATTCTTCTTCCAATTCAACGTATGTACTTGAAAGCATACTTCCAAATTCACATTTCCAGCATGGAAGTATTCAGAAGTTGAAGTCCCTCTATTGCTTCTCCATAAAAACACCTCAGTTGTACCAGAAATTAGACAGTGGATTCCAATTCATTGTCAAAAAACTGAATATAAATCTGATGTAATAGCTTGATTTGGAAGCGTACCCTAGGCCCACCCTTGGCAATAACAACAGCTTAACTCACGTTGCAGAAATACATAAATAGCTCCGCAACTTTGTTTCTCCACCCAATCAAACAACAGATGATGGTATCTTAAATGAGAAACACCACACATATTTAAGTAAGAGAAACTGTCTAAACTTCTGACATTTTTCATTTCCATATTTTTTTTTAATCCAAAAGATAATAACTTACAGGATCAAAAGAAAAATAAATGCATAGCTTCCAAAGCTTAGACTACAACCTCCCACTGCTGCAGAAGAGTTCAAAGTCATAAAGTGCTGCAGATATGAACGCACATCAGACAAATACTCTAGTAACTAACATATTTTTTTCTGGTTTATTTAACAATATTCCAAGCTTCGAACATTAAATAAAAATCTCACAGACAATGAGTAGGACTAACAATGGCTTTGTTGGTTTGGTTTTTTTTCTTTTTTTTTTTTTTTCTTTTTTTTTAAAAGAATGCTGAGACATCTCCATTGACCCAACTAGTTTTATTTTGGATACCAAAAAAATAAATAAAAGGATGCAAGGCAGAAGGGAACAGTGCCCCACACAGCTCAGCAGATTCACACAGGAGCAGGCCACAAGCCTTGCTGTGTGCTCAGGTCTCACGCTGGCACAGCAGGCCATGCATGCTTTGTGACAGCTGTCTGAAGCTCCCCAGTGGCTAGCAGCGATGAAAATAAACCCAGCCAGGCGTTCTTACAAGATGCAGGGTGACATGAAGGAGGAGGCAGAAAAGAGGAACCTGCTGCACCTCACTCCTTTCCCAGGTTTGACTTTGTAGCCCTCACACACACATCTGTCACATCATCATGGCATCATGGCCAGTCATACCCAGCTACCCCATCTTGCCACGGAAGGCTCCGATCTGTAAAAACTCCTAAGCCAACACATAAATACGTGGTTTGGTGACATAAACGATGGTGTAATTGAATACATTTTCACACGTTCCTTCTGGCCAGTCTCCTTCTACAGGCACACGTCTGCAGATGCCACGGTGATGACAAAAATCGAGCTGTCTTCTCAGTGTATGACCATCTTCCACGCACCTCTCTCCAGACGGGCCGCGCTCAGCATGCTCACACTCACTGCCAATGTACAACATCGGTGTCTCCCACCGCCACCCCAGTCACCACACACGTGTTTCTTTGGCAGCACGGTCCTTGAGACCACAGTGGGGCAGCAGGGCAGAGGCAGCTCTTCACAGCTGGGCACAGAACTTCAGAATTTGTCTCAGTGGCGTTTTTCGGCTCCTTTAAGCACCTGTAGGAACTGGTGCTAACCAGGCAAGAGCAACCCTCCCAGCACAGCTCTAGCAGGAGACTGTGAGCGGGGTACAAGAGACCTGCCACACATGTACAGCCATCAACTCCTCCCACACCTCACTAAGAAGTGCTGGCTACCATCACGCTCAGTGCCAAGTCAAAAGATCACCGTGTTTGACCTGCAGTATTTCATAAGAGACACACGGTTCTCATTGTTGGGCTTTTTTTCCTTTTTTCTTTCTTTCTTTTTTCTTTTTTCTTTTTTTTTTTTTTTTTTTTTTTTTTTGCCAATTTCTCAAAAGGGCTGAAAAACACTTAGGCCCAGAGACACACAGGAAGCAATTGCAATACATAACAACTAATCAGAAACAGCACTCAAACGTTTGACTTCACTCTACAAACTGAATCAAAAAAAAAAAAAAAGAAAGAAAAGTTTTAAGTGCTAACATAACAAGAAACAACCCTACAGACTCACTAAATACATGTGGGGAAATGGAAGGTCTCCCTCTTTTAAATATATTTACATAATATTAAAGTTTTTATATTGCTTTTTTCATCAACAAAATTCTTTATACTACCCTGGACAAAATCTCCGTTTAAATTAAAAGGTTAATTTATAACACACACACACAGTTAGACCTATGGCTCTGGCATGCCTCCTGCCACCTTTGTCCCCTCTCTCCATCCTTAGGGCAGATGCCTTTGATGCTTTGCAGCTCTGGCATCAACTGCCACATCTGCACAGCAACCTTGCCTGGACCCAACTCACTTTCTAAAACCAGGACAGACTACAGCCAGGGCTTGCCTGGATAAAAAGGGCTTTGCCATTTAGCCATTACAGCTCAATGGTAAAACCTGAGCAACGTGGACACAGCAGTACCAGTCTGGAAGCGTTTATACCATTTACACCACACTGGAGAGCCAAACAAATTCTCCAAGTATAACTGCATCCACACTACAGCCTATGCCAGCACAATGCCAGTTAAAATAGTAGCACAGTCCCTTAACTGACAGAATCATACCAGCCGAACTTTTCTAGCATAGACCAAGCCTAAGACATGAGGTAGTAAAAAAGAAAATCAGGCTCGTGACCTTTTTTTCATTTTTTATCATTAATACACTCTAAAAATCCTGGCTGCTCCGATTTATGGAATTTAAAAATAACATTTTAAAATCCAAAATTTAAAGCTAACACCCTAAGTCTCATGGGATTTATAATGAGAGGCATAAATCTTAAAAATTCCCTTGCTTAGGGTCCTAACTCAGGATAAATATTTTCATTATAGAAAGCACATGAACATGTATTCCTCTTCCAGTGAAGTAAGCGGAAGGGAAGCACAAGGCTAAGTGTTCTCTGAGATCTGGGCCACAGTCAGAAATCATGGTCTTTGTAGAATTTATTTCCTCGTTCATTTCAGTGCTGTTTAATCACAAGTCATTCATGTTTTAAGACAGTGGGAAAAACACAGACAATGGAAGCTATCAAATTTGAGACAACTGTTCAATATTTACAGCATTCATAGCATAAACAAGTATTTTTGGTAACTTATGACAAATACCTTTCTATTTGTTATTAAACGTACTGCAGAAGTCCTGTTAAACAAACCCACTGTCTCGGATATTAAAGAAATTGTTGTTTACATTTACCGAGTCATTTAAATTAAAAATCTGTTCCTGTTCCAAACCCCACTCTCCTTCATCTTCATCTTCTGGTTCTGCCTCCGACCCATTCCGAGTGTTTTCATACAAAAAGATCTGCTCGTCCACATGCGCTGGGGCCAACCGGTTTCTCTTTGCACTGACAACGTTAGCAGAAGAACCAAAAAGGCGTTCGGGAAAGACCCTTGTGGCCAAAATACACCAGTATTTTTGAAGAACCTTTGGTAAAACTGGAAACAGTGCTAGTCTGTCAGACCACCACTTTAGTGGGTCTTCGTTCAACCCAAGCACTTTTTGAGACTTAAAGTTGCTCAATTCCTCAACAATCTGAGCGTGCCACTCCTCTTGGTCCTCCACACCTCCCGTCTGGCAGAAGATCTCTGCAAGCATGTTGTTGATCACGCTAGTAGGAGGAGGAGTGGAGGAGATGATTATTTTTTTCACTGGAGGTTCTTCCGAAACCGTGAAGAACTTTTCCTCAGTCCGAAAAGTGTTTTCTTTGACTTTCTCCAGCAGGCTTTTTGCTTCTTCCACCACTCTGTTTTCCACCTGCTGCCTCTCAAAGGCTGAAAGAAAAGGCAGTTTTTTGTAGCGAGGATCCAGGAAAGTGGCAACATTGAGGAACATGTCTATTTCTGGGGTGTGCTGGTAGGTAGTTGACAGCTCCTTAGCTATTACCTCCTTCGCCATGCTGATTTCTTTCAAATCGTTCTCTTTGATGTTCAGGGTAGTGTTGAGAAGCATGTGGAGAAGGGGCTTCACCATACTTATTGTCGGGTACTTGGAAGCAGACATCATCTCTGCGACCTGTTTGAAAGGCTGCAGCAGCTCCACCAGCCCTTCGATTGTATTCCACTCGCTGGCTTCCAGCATGAGGTGGTGGTTGTTGCTGTCCTCCACGAGGACGGCAGCGATGACGAACTGCTGCTCCTTGAGGCGCTGCAACATGGCCAGTGTGCTGCCCCACCAGGAAACGCGATCGCTCACCAGCATGCAGTGCAGAATATTCTGCTGCTTCTGCTTCTCACTCAGCATATACATTGCTACCGTAGACTGCTGAAAATACTCCACCAGTTTTCGGCACCTGGCAAGAAGGCTGCAGAGCTTTGGGAGCTGAAAAGCTTGTTGTATTCCGGCATTGAAAGTGTGCCCCAAGCAAGGCATCTGCACTGGAATATCGAGGAGAGAGCAAGCTTTCACAATGTCTTTGCTGTAGTCTGTGGTAGCACCAAAGACTTTTGTATTGATCCCCCATTCGATGAATGTTTCATAAAGGACTCGTGTAATAGTCTCTGCAGTATTATCCTCTGGTACTTCAAACGTTTTTAAGCAACGTGAGTTGACCACCAGGCAGTTGGAATGACTACTGCTGAGAAAGTGAACTGCGACAGTTACGTACGACCTGTTCTGGTTTTCACTCCTCCACATGTCTGTGGATATGCCACACCACAGGACGTCAGTGAGCTCTTTTAACACGATCTCTCTAATGGTGTTGTATTTTTCAGGAATAGCTTTCGTACAGAAATACTTCCGGCTAGGAAGTTCATACCTGGGATCAGCTGTTCTCAAGAGAGCCTTGAAAGTGGGTTCGTCGACAATAGAAGCAGGATACATGCCCTCACAGATCAAGCTGATGACTGCAGACGTCAGCTCCTGATGCTTTTTGTTTTCGTAGTTCTGGTAAGTCTTCATGATGAGACTATCTTGAACAACCTGCTGCGATGATTCTGGCTTGATTTTTGAAAATGCAGTTGCAAAGGCCTCCCTCATTTGCTCGGTGTTACTTTTCACAAATTCACAGAATTCGTCGGGGTGGTTTTTCTCGAGGTGGTAGGAAAGGTTGGAAGTGTTTCCCGAATAGGCGATCTGTGCCATGCAAATACGGCAGTAGATTTTCTTCCACTGTAATATGCATCCTTCCGCATTGGTATCAAACCCAAAGTACTTCCACACTTTACTCTTTGCTCTTGGGTGAGCCACTAACTTTAGATCTGACGGGGAACCTTCTAAACTTTTATTCTCCATTGCTTCTTGGCCACCGTCCCACCTTTTGATCCTTCACTCATTAATGAGTACCTGATAAAGGCAGTAAGATAAAGATACAATGAGAGCACAAGTTTGACCACACTCAACTACGTGAAATCACTGTTTCTGTGAATATATATCAAGAAGCCTACCTCACTAATTACATTTGCTTTTTAAAGATGAGATTTGCAGGAAGTGTGACCTACAAGAAGCCCATTAGAATGTCAAAAATTTAAAAGGTTTCAAATACAGCACATTCTGCTGTGAAATTGACCTAAAAGATCTGAGTACATCTTGTTTCTGGAATTACATAATTCTTGGTAGAGGACATGTAACATCTGCCACAGAGTTCACACATCATTGTCACACAAGCCAGAAATGTGCTGTAGCAATTTCTTGTCCCCAAAGTTATAGCTAAGGCTAGACTAACATTATCTAACATCCTCTAGCCTAACAGTTAGCAAACTTCACTGTGAATATTTGTTTCAAACGAAACTTGATACTGAAGGAGCAAAGGTTTTACTGCTTGTTTATTTCAAAATAGTCTCTGTTAGCTTGAACTAACTGTTCCAGGACTCGCCTTAAGAGGAAAATAAGCTGAGATGCAAATTACGGCATTAATCTGCTCCTCTGAAGTGTAAAGAAGTTTTATAACAAAAACAAAAGGAAGTGGAATTTGAACCTGCATGCAGATCAGCAATGCGCTTCTGACACCTTTCCTGTCCTTCTATTTCAGAAACCAAAGCAACTTTCTGAAGTGCCAGTTCATAGTCTTAGTTCCTAGAATAAACAGTATGTTATAATGACAGGAAGAGGTAGACAGGGAAGCACTAATAAAAGTTATTAACCACATCAGGTAAGAAATAATTTTGCTCTCTTTTCTTCTAAAGACTAAAGAAGTTTGTGGGAGCGGTGACATGCTGGAAAAGAATACAGCAAGAAGGCACGGCTTAGCAAACTGTACCTAAATATCTGTACAGGGAAAGTCTTCTTGTGCAAACACAGTATCCCTGCACACACTGCAGGCAACAACCACCTGCCAGAGCTTACTCCTCTGAACCAAAAGGCCATGCAACAGCACCACTGTACTCCTGCACTTCTCTCCTTGTGCAACACCAGCACAGCCGCAAGCAGCAGCCCCTCGCTGAGGTAGCAGGGAGAAGGAAGCCATCAGCCAACACTGATGTGACCTCCTCCATACAGAAACAAGGAAAGAGCAGAAGAGAAATTGAAGAGCATTCCAGCAGCCATCCCAAAAGCAATGGGACTTCTCCCTTGCTCAGGAGGAGCTGCCTCTGTGCCAAAACGCATGAATCCCCAGGCAATAAAACCAGCTGGCTGGCAAAGGAAGAAAGGATCTGCTTTTTTTTTTAAATTTGCTTCAGGGGAACATCCCCAAAAATTTTATGGATGCAGCTCCTCCAGCATGTTCTCCACTGTCGATAAACATTCCCAAGAAAAGGTGTAACTGCAGCAGGTATTTTGCAGCACTTTGTGAATTGCTTCAGTGAAAGAGCAAGTACAGGTTTACCAGGACTAAATATATTTATTTAAACACAGCTGTTGGTTTAGACTTAGAATGAGAGGTACAAGGCATGTGTTTAAATTATTAGATTTGTTTTCAGTATTCATATATCTGAAGATTTACTTCTGTGTGCAAACTTCTGACTTGGAAGGGGGAATGTTTTGACTATTGTATGCCCTCTTGTATGACTCATTCAGTGCTTTTTTAGTTGCCAGGATAAACAACTGATTCAACATGGTAATGGCTCTGTAACTCTGAAACAGCACCAAGGTATGCAATCTCACCAAAACTGGTGATTTTGAAAGACAAAGTGGTGTAACATATACTGATGTAACCCTGCTATAACATATGATCGTGTATTGATAAAACACTCCAGTGTGTATTACTACTGCTTTTGGTTTCCCCTGTTTCACTCCATGACAAGCAGTCTCAAGGAGGCACAGGCTCCTGGCATTTCATTAAATCTTGCAGTTTCCTTTGCAATTACATGGCAGTTCCTGAAAGCAAGGAGGAAGGAACTGCAATAACAGAGTTGATGCATCTCTGAAGTTAGTAGGACACACCTTGGATCATAAAAGGTTCATCAAAGACTGATAGAGGACAAGTTATTTCAGAACAGGGGAGCGTTACAGACGCTTTCATTCTTATGTTACAGCATTACCATTATTTTTAGATGGATCTGGCCCTGGTGGTGGTGGCACTGAGTAGCAATGCCATAGTTAAGGACACATCAGTTAGCATAGATTAAGTTATAAGACTATAAACCACATTTCAACTTATTGTAACAGCTCTGATATAAACTGTTAACCACCCCTGCCTCTCCTTGTGTAGCTTATAGTGTAACTTATTTTTCTCAAGGAGGAGGTGAGTGTTCCCTCTCCATTCCAACAGCTGCAGCATCCACAGCCCAGGCCTGGCAAAAAGCAGAGGGGAGTGCAACCTGTTGCACAGTGGTTGGCAGAAACTCTCTCCTTCAGCTCACTCGACTACTCACTGTAAAAAAAAACTGCCACTTGGGTCTACTGCAAACCCTTTCACAATAAGAAAGCCTTAAGGCTACAGAAGTGCCTTTCTTTTCTCCCTTGAACTCCCACCCCCGCCATGGCAGAGCACACATTTGGAGGAGCAGTTGGGCTCCTCCTGTACGTACAACTGGCCCAAACCACCACCACACACCAGGGTCAAGGACTTCAGCATAGATGGCCCGTTGACAGCTCTGCAACCTCTCCTGGCCTACGGGATGACATCAGGAGGAGGAGGACTAAGAACAGAAAGTAGAGAAGGAGGTAGGACTGGGCTTCCTGGGCATGCTCCATCATGCTCTGTGCTTCCCATGGCCCTGCTCTTCAGCCCCAGATTGCTCTCATCCTCCTGATGTTGGCAGGGCTGAAGGCCAAAGGCCCATGATGGAGGCTTTTCCCACTGACAGAGAAGTCACATCCAAAACCCACACAAACTGGGTTGTGAAAGCAGGGATTTGGCTGTTGGGACACGCCAGGTGCACAGCCACCTTCCCTCTGCCCCCTTGTGCACATGCAGCAGTGACACAGGCTGCAGTTACATGCTATCATTTCTGCAGTGCCCTTGCCTCATTCAGCACAGAAGCAACTCCAAAACTTGAGTTTTTAGACTTTTGAAAGTATCTAAGTAATTCTCTAACATGCCTGAGTGGTGGGAGGGATCAAGCATCAGGCACGATTTTGTTTTTCCCTGCGTTCAGTCTTCCCTGCACGATGGTTTGCCCATTACTGGAACGAGGTGCTTTACATCCCACAGTTGGTACAACTTTAAGGAGGAAATGCTTGGTCTGTCCTTAAGCTTTAGGCGCACAAAGTAAAAGCCCTCAGTAAAGGAATTAAAATTAGACAGATGTTCTCAAATAAATTAACATTTCATGATCAATTACAACTGAACTCTGTACAAAATATGACACTGATTAACTAGAAATCGAGGCAAGTAATATATATGTTTCAATCGCTTTTAGAAAGAACGTGAGTCAGCTTTAAGGTCTGGATGTGGCTCTGGGCAGCCTGGTCTGGTGGTTGGTGACCCTGCACATAGCAGGGAAGTTGAAACCTAATGATCATTGTGGTACTTTTCTACCCACGCCACTCTATGATTCTCCTGCTCTTCACTCACACTACAGCCCTCCTCAGAGACAGTCTTCTACACATCAGATACCGCTCTTAACTGCTAAATTTCAACCAAATCACACGCACAGAAGACAAAATGCAGGAAGAAAATGCCTCCCCGAGAAGCTTTTTAAAATACCAAAAAGCCATCAGTACATGAAAAATGTTATCGGTGAGATGGCTTTCGGAGACCCCACTTCTAGTGTTATAGACTGGTGTCACAAAGTGAGTTCATCTTTCAGCAATTGACTGATTACATGGTTTCTGCATTAGAAGCTGATTACATCAAGATCTTTATGTACGCTGGGCATTTATGCTTTTTTCCCCTCCTATTAAGTTGAATTTCAACTGTAAGAAACATCAAGGCAGTAATTCCTAATGAACCTATTTTTCAGTCCACTGAACACTTGTTATATGACAAGGGTTTTTTGGACAATGAACAATGAAATGATAGGTGAGGCAATACCAGACTTGCAGCGATTTATTGTGGAAACAGAAGACCAGTTTTTGCCAGCAATAAGCAAAGAGCAGAATGAAGATATCAAAGAGGAAAAGCAAGGCATGAAGCAGCTGCCGAAGCTCTGCTTGGTTAGCTCCTTACCCCACAAAAATCCAAAGCCCCACATTTCCCTGCTGCGACATCACGAAGATTCAGTGCTGGGCAGCCCCACCATCCTGCCACCAAAGAACCACGACAGGCAGGCTCACCAGGGAACTCTGCCACCTGATTATTTTGTGTCCGAGGAGCAGACATGCTGCCTCTCAGAACACGTCTTGTTTCAGGTCGATGCACCCAATTTGAAGAGAACAGTGCAATCCCATACTGTGAAGAGGAGCTGGGCGTTGTGCAGTGAGCGGGTGCACCTGGCAACCTGCACAACTGCGTTTGTTCTGGAATCCATGAGTCGCTTCCCCTGCTGAGCCTTGGCAGCAGAGGGTCCAGCCGCAGCACTAATGCAGTTCACCCCATGCATCAGCAGCTACGTCACCTATGCAATCAGTATCTAGAGAATTGTTTGTAACATAAATGGCCTTTCCCCCTTTACTTCCACACACTGATTCTGCTTTGTGATAAAATCACTGACTGTGCCACACTTGAGCTTCCAACTTTGGACTCGCCTTCCCTGTGCTTCAAGGTCAGAATTTCAGTCAAACTCCCACTCTGGATCGGTAGCTGCAGCTTCAGGATAAAGAGTTGGATCCTTTCAGCTCACAGCTCCAAGAAATTACTAACCAGGCTTACTAACCTTACCCTGAATCTAGATTTCAGTGCTGAAACTGTCCTCTTTCCCAAAAAGCTGTCTCGAATCCTACCTACAAAAACTAGATGAACTCCAGGAGGATGCAACAGAATAGACGCTAAATAAAGCATACGTGTCAAGAACATGCAACCTTGGACTTACTTTGGATTTAAATCCTCAAAATTTCTCTGCTAAGAGTGAGAAAATCAGCTTTCCTTGGAAAATGAACTGCGCACCTTGGAGACTGA
The DNA here is from genome assembly GCF_026119805.1 of Tympanuchus pallidicinctus. Lineage (NCBI taxonomy): Eukaryota > Metazoa > Chordata > Aves > Galliformes > Phasianidae > Tympanuchus > Tympanuchus pallidicinctus. The sequence goes on along the minus strand of NW_026294780.1, from coordinate 5,405,738 downwards.
AGGGCTGCGCTTACAATGGGTGTCAACAGCGCCTTCGCTCACCAGCACAGTGCCTGAGGTCGAGCTACAGCTGTGCCCCCGCCATGCTATAGAGCCGTACCCAGGAAATGGGAACCCCAACAGGACAGCAGCCAAGCAGTCAGGATGAGAGACATTCCTTCACCACCAGTGCCAGCGCTGCTCCCCTCTTGGCCTTTCATTGCTCAGGCAATGGCCGCTGCCAGTGAGCATTTTTTCAAGCTGCAAGGTCAGCGCCTCGGAAAGACACAGGCGGTTTTAAACATGGGCACTGCAACACATTCTAGATTCCTGCCTCAAAAAGTTACTCAGTTACTTCCCACAGTAAGCATAGTTCACCGATCCAAGCTTTATTTAAGAACATCGTAACCAACACTTCCACCTTTTGTCATGCTGTAGTCACTGTTCTGAAATTATTGCACGAGAACAAGGCTAATCAAGGCAAAAACCCTCCCACTGATAGCCTAGTTGGTTTCTGAAGCCCTGACAAGCCAAAGCAAGGCAGCAGGTTACTGCCGAGAATGCGAGTGTGCCTAATAGTCCTGTTCCAAGGAAGCTGCTCTCCTTGGATAGAGCCACTCTGAACTGGGACCAGAGGAAAGCTTTCCAAATCCATCAGATCTGCCACAGACCTGCTAAGGCCAGCTGACGTCTCTCCGATGCCGCATGCACTGCCTTGCTCTGTTATTTCCAAATTCAATTTTTTTTTTTCCATAAGAGTATGTAACGCATCAAAACACTCGGGTCACATTTTCATCGTGGTGCTTCTCGATTCAGCAAAGATTTGGAAAGCGTTACACACCCTAGGCACAATACCCGCCTTCACCCTGCCAAGAAAAACTAATGCTACAAAAATGCTCAGATGACTTCAAACTGTACGCACATCTGCCTCTTTGTTGTTGGGGTTCTTCTACTTGTTTTCCATGTTCTATGCTTGCGTTTTGAGATTAAACAGGAGAATGCAAACTTACTGTAGAACTATCAAGAGCGAAGAAAAGCAGAGGTGCTGCCCATGAAGCCACGTGTGGTGGAACACAGCTTGCTCGGCCATCGGCCTCCAGTGTCCCACACACCTCTATCCCAACCTACTCCTGCCCCATCCCTTGCCATGGATTTTTACTGTGACCCTTGTTAAAACTTCCCACAGATCCAAAGCTGCCAGAGGATGGCAAAGGCACTGTCCTGTAGCAGAGTTATGCTGAGATCTGACGATATAGCACGCATCCAGTCAGACCGTACTTTGCTGTAAGTTCGCAAAATCAGAAGCGTTCTAAAGTCCTAAAGAGAAACGTAAGAAAAGAGGAAATTCAGATACTTTTTTCCTGCTAAACTCAAAGTTTCCATAGTCAACGTTACAGGACTAAAACGAATCATTACCAAGCACTTGCTGATCAAAAATCAGAAAGAAAAAAAAAAAAAAAGCAGCAAAAAAGTAACTTTTCAAGCACATAGCTGATCTGGGGAAAAGTACGAGTCCCTCTCACCAACTTGGCTGGTGACAGCAGGGCTACAGGGACGGGGAACGAGGGGCAGGCTGGGCTACTGAGGCAGTGCGGCGGGCACGGGACTAAGCGAGGCCCGGGCAGGTGCCCTGCAGGAGCCCGGACGCATCCCCCCTGTGCAGCCCACCCTCCGAGCACCTACCTGGGCCGGAAGGCGCTCCGCCCCGTCTGTCTCCAGACCTGAGGTCTGAGGCAGAGCGGCCAAGAGCGAGAAGAGGAAGGAAGGAGAAGAGCGAAGAGGCGAAGCGCCCGCGGACTCCCCACGCCGCCTGCGAGGCCGCTCTCAGGCCGGCGTGCAGCCAGGCAAACAAGCGGCCGCCCCGGGCCCGGCACCCCGCCCCGCCCCGCCCCGCGTCCGGGGCGGCCGCGTCCCGCGCTCCGGACGGAGCGGTGGGGCCGGGGGCGGTAGCGAGGGCGGGGCGGCGGGAGCGGGAGGGCGCAACGGGCCGCGGCCCCCGCAGCCTAAAGCCCTCCGGGCCGGGGGGGAGGAGCGCGGGACCAGGCGGCGGCGGGCGAGCGGCGCCCCCAAGGTCGCGGTCGCCCCGTCCGGGGGCTGCAGCCGCCCTCCCCCCTCGGCGGGAAGCCGCGGCGAAGTTTCCCCCGCGGGCGGCGGCGCTGCCCCCGCCCCGCCCCGCGCCCCCGGCAGCGCCGGGCGCGATGCTCACCTGGGGTCGGGGGGCAACGCGAGCGGAGGCGGCGGCGTAGCTGGTGCAGGATGACGGCGAGGCCGGAGTAGTACACCCTCAGCAAGGGCACCAGCGGAGACAATAGCGACATGGCTGCCTCCCGCCCCTCGGCGGCTCTGCGGAGCGGGGAGCACAAGTACCGCTCCGATGCGCGCGGCGCGGAGGTTCCGCCGGCGGCGGGCCAGGGGGCGCGGCTCGGGGCGGCCCCCACCCAGCGGAAGGGACGGGACGGCGAGCGGGGAGGGGAGGGGACGAGACGAGAGGGAGGCGGTGCCGCTGTCACGGCGGCGCTCGGCCCGCCGCGGCTCCCGCCCTTCTGGGCATGTGCGGCGGGGGAAGGGCCACGCGCGGCCGGCGCGGGCGGCTCTGCGACGGGGCCGAGTGCAGGGCTGCGGGCGGGAGGTCCGGCGGAAGGTGGGTGTTGGGGGCGCGCCGCAGCCTTAAGGCTGGCGGGAGGGTCTGAGCGCGGCGTTAGCCGTCGGCCCTCGCCGGACGACTGTCGGTGCGGTGTCCCGTAACGGGGCTGGGCCACAGCCGGGGCTGTGATCGGCAAAGCTTCTGTCGGAACGGCCGGAGGACGGAACCCGTTCGGGCGGCCGGAGGCAGCCCCGCGGAGTGCAGCTGCGTTGACAGAGCCTGAACTTCACACGGACGCTTTTACAGCCGCTGCAAGTCATGCCTTTCATCTCACAAGTTTTGTCGGTTTAAAATACTTATTTTTAAGATGACGAGTACTTGAGACAGAACAGTAAGTCCTAGCCATCGGTTCTGGTAAGTTCTTGGTTCAGGCTATGGGAAGTATCTTGCCTTGTGCTTACACTGAGTTTCTCATTCACAAAAACAGTTTTGCAAATACAGATGGGCTTGAGCATTGATATACAGCAAAAGGGTGAGCAGTAGTTTCACAAGAGGAAACATTTACCCACCTGTTCAATATCAGGAATGCATTTGAAATGCAATATCCTATTAAAAAAAAAAATAGAGAGTTGAATAATGGTTTGGGTTGGAAGAGACCTTAAAGATCATGTAGTTCCAACTCCTGTTCCATGGGCTGGGCTGCTACCTACTAGATCAGGCTGCCCAGGGACCCATCCAGTATGACATCAAATGCCTCAAGTGCTTCACTCCCCTCTGAAAAACATCCACAACATTTAATCTAAATAGCCTTTTTTAGTTTAAAGCAATTCCCCCTTGTCCTGTCACTGTCTGCCCATGTTAAAAGGTGGTCTCCCTTCTGTTTATAAGCTCCCTTCGTGTACTGGAAGGCTGCAGTGAGATCTCCCGTGAGCCTTCTCCATGCTGAATAAGCCCAACTCCCTCAGCTTCTCATAGGAGAGGTGCTCCAATTCTCGGATCATCTCTGCAGCCTTCCTATGGACCTACTCCAACAGCTCCACATCCTTCTTGAGATGGGGCCCCTGGCCTGGACGCAGTACTCCAGAAGGGGCTTCACAAGGGCAGAGCAGAGGGGGACAATCCCCTTCCTCTCCCTGCTGGCCGCTCCTCTTCTGATGAAGACCAGGATACCATTGGCCTTCCAGGCTGAAAGCAACACTGATGACTCATGTTAATTTTTTCAATCTACCAGGACCCCAAAGTCTCCGCAGGGAAGGAGTTCTCCCAGTCTGTACATATTTCTGGGATTTTCCTACCCCACGTACAACACCTGCATTTGGCTTCATTGAATCTGCACGTGTGCCCACCTTTCAAGTTTACCAAGGTCCCTTTGGATGGTATCCTTTTCTTCTGCTGTATCAACTGCATCACTCAGCTTGGTGTCATCAGAAAACTTGCTGAAGGCGCACTGTGGTCATCTATGTCATTGATAAAGAGCACTGGTCCTAAGATAGACCCCTGGATGACACCACTCATCACTGGCCTTCATCTGGACAGAGATGTGTTGACAACCACCCTTTGGCTGCAATTATCCAAACAATTCATTATCCACCGAATAGTCCAGCCTTTTTAAGCTGTCTCTCTCCAATTCAGAGATAAGGATATGGTGTGGGACCAAATCAAAGGCCTTGCACAAGTCCGGTAGATGACACCAGCTGTCCTTAAATTAGGTAGACAAAATCAGTTGAAACTGATGTTCAGTTTCACAAAAAAAGCAGCTACCAATCTAACTTCTATTGGAAAGCTCACCAGAACCAACTTTGTCTGCTCTCAGGAATATGCATCAAGTCAAAGCAGGCCGCATAGTTGCTCCGGGACAAAAACAATCATTTTATGTTATGTATCTTTGAATTTCTTCTCTTTTTATTAATGCATGGAATTATGCAAACATAAATAATAAACAGAAAATCATGCAGTCACGTCAATGAAAATTTTGTTCCTAATGTATGTTGTTCTCAGCCATGCACGTAACGCTAGGAAAAGCATCACAGACATGAAAGAAAAAACACTGATGTTTAGAGAAGGTGTATTATTCTTTCCACTTATCTCAGTAAAAATCAAATCCCGACTCCTTCATGCTGAGCAGTCCTTACGTGCTTTTCTCAGAACTGCAGCATTAATGAATGCTCTTTGTAACTTTAAGCTGTGAAACTTGCCTGCAGTGGATTTACACGATCTGGATATAAATGCTCTGTACTTTCTCAAGTTTTCTAGTATAAGAAAATCAATGTATATTCAAGCTGTGGAAATAAATGTTCTCCTATACCTTCTCGGACAGTACTTAGCAAAGAATTAGACCGAGGGTGAACAACTCGGATGAGCTAAGATTAAGCTCTTACTGGTTCCAATACTTTTTCTCTATGTTACAATTATTTTCAATCCTCTGTGATTCATAAAAAGAAAGAGGTAAATTTGTTTGAACACCATTTTTTTTCTAAAGGCTGGTGGGATTCAAACAAGCAGAGAGAAGCATTAAGATCAGACATATGTTTTAGGTTCTTTTCAAATCGTATCTTATGATACATTCTACTTTTAATTTGTATTTCCATAGTTTTCATTTGTCACCATCATTACTTCTTACTGATATGCTGTTGGTTTATTTTCTTATAGTCATTAGCTGCAAAGCTCTGAGTATTTGGGCTAGAGTCTTGCCCATCTACTTCAGACACCTCACTGAGACGTTACTACCTTGGTGAAATGTTGAATATCTGATCCCTGGAAGGGACACGGTAGTAATCTAATCATCTCAGCTTTCTGACACAGGCAGTGGCCAGAAAGAGGCACTTCTGAAGATCTGCAGAAGATGTCTGCTGCCTCTGAGGTGCGCCAGGTTCTTCCTTCTTTCTGCTGACTGCAGAAGTGAACTCACACCAGCAGCAAGCGAGGCCAGCCTGTGGCTAGAGCCCAGACAGCCTCCTGGAAAGCCATTGGAAAAACCAGGAATGCTCCATCCACACATGCCACAGCTGATCCATCCCTCCTGTGGGACTGGCGCTAATGAAGCGCTATATGATCACAGCTCTTCCACCCACATTTTGCATAAAGATGCATAAAGCCGTAAGAACGGAAGTGGGTGATGTTTCTAGACTCTTAATTAAATACTGAGCTCCAACTCCCCAGCAGAATGGCATAATCAGCAGCCATGAGGTATCGCGGGTGCTAGGTGTTGCAGCTGAAAGCTTGTGCAGGCAGGAAGGCAGAGGCACAGGGCTGTGGCAGAGTAGGCACAAGCCAACTCAACGCTAGCTTCACAGTTCCAAGACTGGCAAGGGGCAGAGAATGTGGGGAGTGAAGGAGGCTATGACCTGCTGTTACTCACTTTGTTCCATGACAGTCTTCCATTCAGCACATCCTGCCCCAGTTTTGGCCTCTCGATTTTGCTTCCTTTCAGAGAAGAATGGGTTTCATTGGCTTTGTGTATTGACCTTGCAGAGGTGCGGGATCAGTGAGAGACACTGGCCACACTCTGCACACAAGCATGGCACAGCAGTCGGGGAGACATGCACTTGAGGAGCAGGCAGTGTCACATCGGTCCCTTTCAATTCCACTTCCTCCCTCAGTTTAAGACGTGCGCTTTGCACTTCGCACGTACGTCAAAGCCGGTGGCCCACACCGGAAGAAGTGAGACATAATTCTTACTGCTGCTAATTTTTCAGGCTTCTAGAAGAGATTTAAATGCCTGTCTTCCTAAGCTGGATTGCAGTAGAACTTGAGGCAAGAGATAAGTGCCTATCTTCCCAAACATGTGTGGGTGAATAAAGTTAAATGCCCGAGGAACTTTCATGTTCAGAAGGGAGGTGCTCTTAAGATTAGGCCATGCTGGGAAATAGTTGGGATTGCTGTCTGCAATTCATGTGGGTTTTTGAGCACCTGCATACCATTTTGACAGGCTGCATTCCCCTCTTTTTCTTTCTCTATGCAAAAAAGTGTCCTTTTAGGTACCCCCAAACTAGGTGTCGTCTTGCCTGCTATTAAGCACTTGGGCAAGCAGGATCATTGAGAGCACTCAGCTCTCAGGGAGCTCTTCAGCAGTTTGGGAGGGTTGCTTACCTGGAAAAATAGACAACTTTGCCAAGGGGAAAGCTGTCTGCAGCTATGCATTAGGAAGTCTCCAGGACTGCGAGCATACACCTCTATTATGGGCAATCATCTCGTGGGACACAGTTACGTATCTAGTAATGCTGGGGCATTAATTGTGCATAAGGCCACAGGAGAATCTAAGAACAGCCTTCTATGTACTTGTGTTGGTGCTACAACATTTGCCCATGAAGATGAAAGGCTTTTGACCCCTCTCACTTTTCATAGATCTTTCACTCTTTGAGAAATGGGTCTAATTAGGAGAAACTAGCCCTTGTCGGTGTGGCTACAGAGATAAGGAAGAGAATAAGCAAAAGAGATTTGAGCTTTGTAGCCTGAAGTTCAATTAATAGTAAAGAGGGGTCAGAGTCTCAGTTCATATTCTCTAAACAGCATACGTTTTTTAGGATGGAGGAAAACCTGATGAAGATTTGGGCTATTTAGCACCAAGGAGTCCTGGAACAGGGACAACTTCCCCTCCAGACAAATGCCCTAACCACCAACCTATTATGCAAGGAGCACAATGTGCTGAATCTTCTTGCAGAGTTTTCTTAAATGACTGCCCCTGCAGTGACTATTATATTTGTGCATCGGAGTACTTGGCGTATGTCCCGCTGTCAGGATGTGCCTGCTCTGCAAAGCCTGCAGCATGAGCTGCCTCCAGCACACCTGCTCCCTATCAGGTAGGCTCTGAGCACCTTCCCCTGCTGCTACACACTTGCAACTCAGGGAAGACGAAGAAACTGAAGATACAGAAGGCAGAAAAAAGCAGATAGTTTAGAACAAAATAACATCTAAAACAGATGTGCGTGCATACAGTACTTCTGCAGGAACCTAAGTGTAATGCAGACGAAGCATAACAGAAATACATGAGCTTTTGTTAAAAACAGTTTCTGCCACAAAATAGCAGATTCACTTAGGATTACTGGGGAACATATACTATATGCCCACTATAGAACTGGCTTTGTTGACAGTGAAGCTGTGGAAAAAGACAGCCTGTGTCATACCTGCAGTATGGTTATTTCAGTGTTTGTACAGCAATGCCTGCATACACCTGTGGAATACCATACACAACACTGCCCAGCCACTAAGAGGATTTTGTTAAAGTGCAGCAAACAATCAAGAAGACAAAAAGAGTTTTCCATGGTGCCTGGCACCTTCCGAAGTCTATGATCTCTTCCTTGAAGATGCTGTGAGATAAACGTGGCTTTCATCAGAAACTTGATTAGCATCATTCTCATGTAGGGGAAATAAAAAGCAGAATCACCACTCACAAGCTGGATGTTGTGAGTTGATCTGCACCTCTATTTCTGTTGCTCTTTTTTCTCCACTTTGCTACCATGTACAGAGCAGATGGACTTCCAGGTGCACATAACCTTGTCTGTGACCTTAGACAGACAAGGCTATGACACTGCTGCTGCCAGTCATGCTCATGGTACAGCACCAGAGTTCACTGGTCCCACCTGTGCTGGCAGTTCCCTGAAGACTGCTCTCACCTTATCATGGCCAACCAGCCACAGACAATTGGATGGAGCCCTGAGGGCATGAGGAGCTTTGGCTCTGAGGACGCCAGTTGTTCTGCACCCTACATGCCACAGACAAATGGGAGTCATCACACCACAACCTGGGTGTGGACAGACAGCCAGGTGAAGGAAAGTGTGAGGGTTTGCCTGTCAACTTTTTCAGGTGCACGGGAGTGACAAAGTGTCCAAGACTGTGCCACACAGAGAGACTTGCATTGTTGGGGCTGCTGTAAGGGAAGGCGTCTGCTGCTGCCAAAATAATGCAATAAATTAACTGGTTTGAACTCTTCACACAGCTTGAGTTTGTGCCTTGGTCTGTCCATGTGTATGTATTTTCCTTTGTACTCCCACTTTACCTATTGATTCTTGGACTGGTGCCGATATGTGTCATTTTTAGCTGTGCTGCTTTTGTGCTCCACTGTACAAACATCCTGGATACGAATCCAGGCATTGCTCACCCATGGCACTCTGCAGTGAGCAGAGGGACAGCAATTCCTTTACTTTTGTAAAGGATGCCTGCGGTGTTTCAGGCTGCCTGGCTCTGCGCTGCTGCCGATAGGAAAAAGCAGTGGGTAAAGAGACACAGAGCACCAGCTTCAGGGAAGATGATCAGACCAAAATATGATGCAAATGCTGAGAAAAGAAGTTATGCAAACGCCACAAAATAGGGTTTATAAGCAAGGCTAGAGATGGGTTAGCCTTTGGTTTAGCACCACTGAAATTGGCCCAGCTCACTGGTAATGCATACCACAGTGCAGTGGTGGGATGAAGATGAGCAATTCAGTCTCAGCAATGTCAGACAGCATGGAGACATGTCCAGAACCCTTGCTGCTACCTCTCCCTTCCATACCAAATGTGCTGGGGGCTGCTGAGGGCCAAGGGAACCCAGCAGTACTTCATGCCCGCACTGCCCTTGTCATCCTTTTGTCCCTGCCCTGGCACAGCTGTCACTGCCACCTCTCCTCATCCTGCAGCACCCGATGCTGCTCCATTCTTCTCAATTCCACTTCACTTTCTAATCACCCTGACAAACCTGTCTCTGTATCTGCCTACAATCACTGGATTCCCCACTCTCTTGATCACACCTGCCTGTCAGTTGTCCAAAAGATTATGCATGTCTCATAATTTCCACTTACTTTAATAAACGAGTGGTTGCAGTGTTATATAACTTGTTTATGTTTGGCTTGTGCAGCAGTCGTTTGGATTTTGGCTATTCTATAGCATTACATTCATTTACTAAGCACAAAGCACAACTGTGTAAAAAGCTAGTGAGGCCAGAAGAAGAACCGACTCAAAATGGGAGGACTAAAAAATGTAGAAGGAAAAGATAAAAGAATAAAGTGGTCCTGCCATCCTTGAGGACAAGTTCACATAGATGACATAGACGAGGTAAAAACAGACATCTGAAAAAAAAAGCCTTCTCATTTCTTGTCCTTATGATGATCCATGTCCCTGTAAGCACTGAGCTTGGCTTTTTGTTCTTCAAATCATTTCTGTTGGTACAAAAGAAAACCGTGATGTGATCAAAGTGCTGAATTGCTTTAAGAACCACTGCAGAGAGGATTCAGCGAGGCACAGACCTTACACTTTCTTCTCTAACAGTTGCCTGTGATGAGCCATAAAATGTCCAAGAATTATACTTAGACCCCCTAAAATATATGCACTAGAAATTATCTGATACAATTCATTCTGCTGATAGGAAGAATTTAAACACTGGAGAAAGCCAAGAGCTCATCAAGAGAGTCATTAAGAACACCCTTCCCGAATTACCTAAAGATGTCTGATTCCAATTATATAAATGATACTGGCCTTTAGTTTATTGAAAGGTAATAAACTATTTTTATTATACATAATACATTATTTCTGATAGTGTAATTCCAAGACTATTAATGCAGCAGTTTAATTCAACATCATCATCACATTGCAGTGTGCTGAGATAGAGCAGAATGAAAGATCAGATTTTTTTTTTTTTTAATCTGACACTGGAGACTCACAAATAAGTAACAAATTGGTTACTGCTCACTGCACTGGCTGCTCCAGCCAGATCAATGATGCCAAGGTTCCCAGGAGTCGTGCTGGTTAGGAACAGAGCTTGTAAGATTGCTCACCATGCTAGATTTTGAATTGTGTCCTAACCTGCTGCTGCTGTTTGAGTAGTATCAGCTTCTTGTATTCAGTATTTAATGGCAATAAGAACTCAGATATCATTGCTTGTGATAATGATAGATCTATTTTTATGTTCTTGGTTTGGATTTTTTTGTGTGTGTGTGTGTGTAAAAGTACATTTTTAAGTACCAGCATGACATTATAAAATGACATAGGTGGTTCACATGCCTAAGAAGCTTTTAGAACTAAGATTTAAGCCTGTTTTGTAACGAGTATTTTTCATCTAATAAAAGGCCTTAATCCAAACCAACCAATAACTGAAGTGAACAGTTACCATCTTAAAAGCTACTTCTTAAAATGAGGCTGCTTTTTTTTTTTTCCCCTCAGAACTTGCAGAAGGCCATCACATAGTGATCCACTCTATGTCACACTGAATGTTAATTGTTACATTTTGAATAAGCTTCTTTACCACTGCAGAATATTTTATTCCAAAATCCCAGCAGGAAACGGTGCTTCCGCTCTCTGACTTGCTTCAAAGTGGATTTATGGAAGCTCTAGATCCCTAAACTATAGAGAGTTTATGTAACATCACATAATAATAATAAAAAAAGGCATCTACTGTAACTGTATATGCACATTTATGTGTACAGACAGATTAAATGACATTCTGAAATGTCATTAAGCTTGCAGGAGGGGAGTGGCATTTCCCGCACCCAGGACTTAACTTGGAAGTGTTTGAAGGGAGTGGCTGATGCTGTTACTTCTTTCCTCAAAAGAGTATGGATTTTTATCTGTGTAAATCGCATTACAGAATTGTTTCTGATTTGAAAAGATTTGTAAAATACTGATACGGCATGCACTTGTTACACAACGAAAATTATAGGTGGACAGCAAATTCTCCCAGTAACTGCACACTGAAGTCACCAGCCTCAGCAAAGAGGTTTAATCTATCAGACGTGTAAAACCATGAGACTTTGTTACTGTTTCAGATTAAAGAAAACAACTAAAAATATGCATTATATACAAGATAAATGGTCTTATGCTCATGATTTTGCAGGCTGAGTTTCTGATTGCAAAACAAGGGGGTTTCCTGCAACTGCTGTGTTGGGTCTGGTGCCCATCTCGCTGGCATCAGCCTGTCTTTTGTTGGGTTTTTGCTTTCTAGTAGTAAGACTGAACATCCAGTGCACTACCTTTAAGGTCTTTTTCTCAAGGAGGAATCAAGGTAAAAACCGGTTTCTCTTTAACTAAATTCTGCATCCGACGTTCCTTGCTGTTTTGTTTCTCACAACATCAATCATGCCCTTGTTCTGCATTGTCTTTCCACAAGCTGTTTACAGTATGCTATCAATAGCAATCAAGGATCTGATTCTATCTCTCCTATTACTGTTGATTAAATAGAAAGACTAAATACAAGAGAACTTGCTTGCTTAATCAGAATAGAGTTTATTTACACACAGAGGCATACATTTGCCTGTAGTCAGGCCCAAAGAAATCACTGCTCTTACGTACAGGTTTAGTTTTGCCCTCAATTTAATCATTAACTCCTTCCGTTCTAATCAAGAGGTTCATTTAATTCATGATGTTACAAAGGAAAGCTTTACTCAGCTTCAGAAATGCATGTGGATGAACTTGTGTGCTGCAGCTCGGGGAAGTCACTGAGCACTGAACAGCCACATCGTGTGAGATCCAAGATCAGGTCTGTACACAGCCATTAAAATGACCAGCACCTGATATCTTAGAGGGAAATTTAACATCTTACTAGACAATTTCCTATATGGTAAATCCTACCTTCCTTCTCATCTTCACTTATTATACCGATATTAAATAATGATTGGATTAAAATTCTGAAGCTGCAATATCCATTTTTTTGTCTTACCACTATTAACGGTCTCTTTAGATATAGCAGATATAACTACTCAATTAAATTTCAGTTTCATTCATTCTCTTCTAGTTGTGCTGCATTTCACAGTCTAACAACACACATTCAGTGACAAAATATTTCAAGTTTTTTAATATTCCACCTTCTAACTTCATTGCTTATCCCCTTACTCATGTATTATATGATTAGAAAAAAAACCCCAGCTGTTCTTTAAAGTAGTTAACTATTTTATATACTTCTTTTTTTTTTGTCTCTTACTCATTTCCTGTTTAGCATGAGAGATCTTTTCCATCTCTTCAGAGAGAGTTCACAAGGCACCACAATCTGTCACGATTTCTTTAGATACTCTGTGTTTGAAGCGTGTGATAGTGTGTCTCAAAGAATTGTTAAGGTTGGTTGGAAAAGACTGCTAAGATCATCTAATCCAACTGTAGTTGACCAAACTAGACCAATCTAGTCCAAGTCTCAGTGTAACCAAGACTGCTGCACAGAAAGAAGTGCTGATACAGAGGACATCTCATGTATTTACAGTGCAAAACCGCAGATGTAAACTAGGAAGAGATTAAAGCACTAAGCAAACAGAATGATGTTTGTGTTAAGGCCTGCACAGAGCTGGTTGGCCCTATGGCTTTCTTCCCTGCCCCAAGCAGGCCTGGTAGCCATATGAAGCCATGGGTGGTGATGACTGCACCAGCCTTGGTGCACCTCTCTAAGGGAGTGGCAGGATAAGCACATCTGATGGACCTGGATCATGACCAGGAGCAGTCTGCTGCCTGCCCTGTTTTGGGTAACATCTGCCTTCCCACCAACCCAAACATTTTCTTGACAGATGCTTACCCTGGGACCACATCCTCTCCTCCTTGATTAGATCCCCGCTCTGCTGAGGGCGCTTTGTAAGTCATCTTTGTTCTGCACTTCCCTTTTCTCAGATCACTGTTCCATGACACTCGAAAGAGGGAGTGAGAGAGGGAGGGAGAAAAAAAAATAAAGAAAACAAAGGTTTTGCAATGGGTCCTTGAAACTTTTTAAATGTAAAGCTTGGTCTCAACCCAGACCTTTTCTCTTTAATTATCTGCCACTGCTGCTTGGAATTTTCAGAGCCATTTGAGTCCTGTAATAACTTCTTTGATTTATAGTTACAATGATTTATTCCTGCTGGGGGAAAACCACACTGATTACTTCTCCCTTGCTTATGCTGAGTCATTCTGCACGCTCACATTAGCTATTACAATGGGTTTCTAAAAAGACATAATACCAGTCATCATAATGTTCTGAAAGCAAAGCCTTGGTGTACACACACACAGTTAGACATCCTGCAGAATGTATCATAAGGGAAACTGAACCCACCTTTGCAGTGTGCAGACACTTCAGGTTCTTCCAAGCAAAATATTTTTGCCATGCTACTAGAACCAGACGTGCTCTCTGTTATTTTCTTGCTCACCTGAAGCTACCATTTCATTTTATATTCTATGTGCTGCTACAATGTGTTACCTTGTTTGCTTTTCTTTGCTATGTTCTAGGCTGATAGTTTCAACAATTTTTCTTCTACAAATCTCAAGTCTTTTTTTCTGATGGTTGTGCTGGATGATGGTCCTAGTTCACACATATATTTTGTGGGGTTTTTTTAACTCCCAGACCAACTAGTTTCCATTTATATATCCTGAAGCGCTTCCAATAGAAAGCACAAACAACTTATATATGGTTGCTTTGCTTCCTGTAAATGAAATCATTCACCCCCTTGCAGAGGGTCCATCCCATATCATTCCTAGTACTCAACAAGAAGTTATTTTTTACTGCTTTCAGACCTCTTGCACAAAGGGGAATTTTGTTCTTCTTTCAGTATCAGCATCATATCCGCAAAATAAATAATTTTACCTTCAATTAAGCTTGCTACTCATCAATGGAACATCACTAACTTAAAATTTATTACAAATCTTCCAGAGAGACAATAAATTTCAATACCCCAAAGATGCATTTCTTGATAGCCTGTAGCCACTAATCACGAACTCATCTAGATTATTAGTGCACAGTACCTTGTCTATCTAGTCATTTACTGTATTGTTTTCTTACCTCTGTCAGCTCTCTTCAGAGCTTTTGTTCATATTTCTTTCCCCTATACTTAGTATCCTCACAAGCCTACTCTGCAGTGACTCCTCAGGGCAGAGGTGTCCCTGCCGGGATCACTGTTCCACAAAGCAGAGAAAAGTCTCTTCATTTTATGATACTGATTTATTTGCAAACTTTCAGGCTTTGCCTATTTGCCAGCATTCTTTTAATTTACACACCAAAGAAACTCACTGAAAGTATTCGCATCCAAGAAACATCTAGAAGCAAATATATCTATTAAGGTCAGTGTAAATTATCTGACAATACTTCTCTGGACAAATTAGTAGTCAGCAAACAGACTTTGGCTTCCTGACAGTAATCTTAATTTTCTGACTTTTTTTTTCCCTGAGATTCTTCCAGTTCCTTCAGTGTATTTCTTCACCTCCTAATATTGTGAAAGACACCATTACTGTCTCCTGCATCCTTAGCACCTACAGATTCCAATCAAAATATCAGCAATGAAGATGGATACCTGCTGTCAGGCTTTTTTTTTTGACTCACAGCAGTACAGAAGGCAAAACCCCTACGAATCATTTTCCTTCCATTGATGTGGCCAAGTGACAAGAGAAATTACAGCTCTGAAATGAAGTCCCATCTCCACCAGTCACTGTTTGTGTCATTGTGCCATAAAAGAAGATGAGAATGGCTGTACAAAGTGCCTCCATGACCACGTGTTCTGGTGCCATACGAAGGATACAGACTTGCTGCCATTTGCAGCAGCTGATACATGCAAGAGATGTATGTAAAGTGCTCAAGCTGAGAGTATTCTCTGCTAACTTGCTGAGGACAAGGCTCAAAGCCTAGCAAAACTATGAGACACATCTCTGTAGGCTTTGGATATTTTTGGATGCCTTTCTGCAGAATGAAAAGAAAGGGCAGAGAAGTTATCATCTTCGTAAGTGAAGGCTGGGGAGAGAGGCCAGGCTGGAAAAACTTAGCACCTCTCTGGATCTGCACAAACAGCAAACAAAACAGCAGCTATATTCTATGTTTATTGTAACAAAAGGGCCTTTTTTCTATTCAGTGGTCTCTCTGAGGGATTTGAGACTGGACTTCCACCTTCTGAATCCTCATGGTTCTTCCTGGTGCTCTGACCTCCCTGTGTGCAGCTGGGACAGACTTCGTGAGAATGAAAAGAAAGAAGCTGTAACTAAAATGCAAATGCTGCAGATGCCTCTTCTATTCCATCAGCAATGTCTGCAACACCACCTTTGAGTCTCAGATTTAATTACTGATGTTAGTCCTTCAAGTGTTACAGTCCCACTGCAGCAAAGCCATGGTTTTTCTGGGAAAGTGACTTCAGAAACAGCAAGAAAGAAATAAAAAGTATCATGTGATTCCACATAACTGCAGGCAGATTATATCCTCAATTACACTTGTACAACTCTATTAAACAACAGTGGGGTTGCACAGGTGTAACTGGAAGCACGACTGCCCTCACAACCTGAAACACCACAGGGCAGAAGAAGAGCATGCCACCAACCTCCACAGCCCCGGCCGAGCAAGCAGGCACAACTACAGCACCACAAAAATGGGCCAGATGTCTGGGTTTCAGCCTTCAACATTTCAGCTCTGACCTGGGGACATGACTAGGGACTATCTCTGGACACAGGCGATTCTGATTCTATGATAATACAGGTGAGAAAAAAAAGAAAAAGATTTGAGCTTATTCTTGAATGGTTTATGGGAAAAGTTACAAATTTCCATACCTATTTTTGTTTGCACATCTTTGGTTTTTTTTTCTCCACACTCACAGCCTAACCAACAAGGAACATGTAAAACAAATGTTAGCTTATAAAATTAGAGACACTCTTACTAAGATGTCGCTGCTGAGATGTGTGATGTACAAAACAATAGAGCACAGGATTTAAATAACCGAAAGCTACTTAGAATAAATGTGACTTGTTTCAGTGGTGCACACAAGAAGAAAATAAAATTAAGGAAAATTACTCAAATGGAAAGCATAAGTTATGAATATCAACAGACCACTCTACATAGGCTTGCACTCTGTAGCTGCCATTGCTCTATCTGCCTTCACAGCTGGTAAGAACTTCCATGTTCAGGCAAACTCTAACATTCCAGGATTTTTTTTTAATGCTGAATCAGAATTAAAATTTCACATTCCTCTCGGAGAAAATTCTAAAAACTTGCGGTAAACTTGAGGTAATGTCAAAATACTGTCCTACATATATCATATCAGTCTCCACAGCATCTAGCAGGAGCATACTTTAATATTTAATTTGGTATTCTAATATGATTACAAAGTCAACATGAAAGAAATGGGAAAATTAAACACTTCAATTCACAAAGCAGAATATTTGGATGATGAACATAGATGTTGGGGTGAGATTTTCAGCGCTGCGGAAATGTTTGCATTTTGAAAAAAAAATTATTTGCTGGCAGCAAACTTTCTCACCCACTATTATTCTACCAGCTAAGTTTTCACACCTCTCATCCCTTCGTCTCTCAGACTGTATCCAGATAAAGCAGTTTGTCTTTTCCTTTCTTCCTTCTTTCCTTCCTTCCTTCCTTCCTTCCTTCCTGCCTTCCTGCCTTCCTGCCTTCCTTCCTTCCTGCCTTCCTGCCTTCTTCCTTCCATCCCTCCCTCCCTTCCTCCCTCCTTCACTCCCTCCCTTCCTCCCTCCTTCACTCCCTCCCTCCCTCCCTCCCTCCCTCCTTCCTTCCTTCCTTCCTTCCTTCCTTCCTTCCTTCCTTCCTTCCTTCCTTCCTTCCTTCCTTCCTTCCTTCCTTCCTTCCTTCCTTCCTTCCTTCCTTCCTCCCTTCCTCCCTTCCTTCCTGCCTTCCTTCCTTCCTCCCTCCCTCCCTCCCTCCTTCCCTCCCTCCTTCCCTCCTTCCTATAGAATGATTAACTTTCTTTCATCCCACTTATCAGGAATTTTAAAATATGACCATGCATCACCTGAGACAAAGGCGCATGCTAAGAGAGCTAAACTTGATAGTTTATTGTGTTTTGCAAGCAGGTGTTCCACTTGGGCTCTGTATCATGCACTGATAATGCAGATGCAGCATACAAATGGAAAATACCCTTCGGACCCTGAGAAGAATAAAAGCAAGAGAGAATCTGTGATGGATGAGGAAAAGTGCACCTTGAAGCAGGGGACGCCCTGCTGGCACTGCCTATCACATTCGTCACCACCATGTTTTCTCTGTCTTTTTCTGCAGGTTGTTGTTTCTCAAAGGTCAGTAAGTAATAATGCCTCTAGTACCACGTTTGCCCACTTCTATTGATTCTATCTGACATGCAAAAAGTTGTACGACCATTAATTTTCTATTAGCCCAAAGACAATGATCATGAGCACTCTAAAAGCATCTGTTGTACAAATTTTAGTGATCGTTCAAAATCAATATATCAAAACATACGAAAGTTGAAGACTTCTTTCTAACCAGTTAGAGATTAACACAGAACAGGACCTTCAGGGATTTATTTCCAGGCTGCAGAAACTTGAGTTGCAGGCCAAACACGTGTTTGTTCTTCTTAGTTGATTAATAGTATTTCTTGTCATTATGCTATGTTTGCCTTGTCTCCTTTCTCACATTTAGAGTATTGTCAATCAAGGCCTTGATTGATTTACAATGATTATTTTATTAATATAGTGTTATTATTTTATAGTATGGTAGTAGTTTGCGAATAAACAAAAAAGGGGGAATTGTGGGTATACAAGAAAAACTGTTCAGAGCAGCAGCTGTGGAGCAAGATAAACAGCATGAGAACCAAGGACACCTCTAGAAGAAGAAAGAATGTCTCATGGCTCTGACTGGATAAGCACCTGTGTGAAGGGTTGAAGAGCGTTTTGTAGAATGCTCTGTTAACATGTACAAAGAGTAGTGCTTAACAATAAAGCAGACTAACAGCTTTTAACCACATCGGTGTGCTGTTGTGTCTCTAGCGCATCCTGAGAGTCCAGAGACTTCCCCACACCTACCTACCTACCTTCCTTTCTTCTTTCCTTCTTTCTTCCTTCCTTCCTTCCCTCCTTCCTTCCTTCCCTCCTTCCTTCCTTCCTTCTTTCCTTCCCTCCTTCCTTCCTTCCCTCCTTCCTTCCTTCCTTCCTTTCCAGCAGAGCGATGAGAGAGAAGCTTTATTACTACAATTCTTTCTTTTTTTTTTCTAAAGTGCCTAGTTACACAGAGACCTTCACATCTCTGGGCTGATATGCAAAACTGAATTCTCATTGGTGAGGCAGGAAACAGGTGAGGCAAGGAAACAGATTAAATTATCGATAGCAAGACATACACATTTAAGGGGAGAGCTGGTATTAGAGTCAACACAGGCCTGAATTGTGCTCTGTTCCTTAGGCTCTCTTGTCTCTTGAGAACATTTGCTGGGAGGACAGGCTGCCTGGCTGCAGTACCATGCACAACACCAGATGTTCAGTAGATTCTTGAAAACGCAATGCCTGCACATGGGAATGCAGGTAGAGGGTGCACCTTCACTGGTGTTGCCATCCGGACCATGGAGTGGTCCTCTGGATGCAGCCCACCTGACACTGTGCAAAACCGTGCCTGAGGAGACATCCTCCAAGCTCCCCTGATCTCACAGCCATGCCGTAAAATGAGACACAGTCCCAAGTGGTTCCTGCAGCCTGTTCCTGTGGAGGTGCACTACTACTAGAGCAGGTACAGCCATAAAAATCTACAAGCCAGGTGACCATTTAACAATGGGTGTTTTCCAAAAGCACTTGCAGATCATAATATGTAAGAAAGGTGGTTAAGAATCTATAGAAACACACACGCTCTATGTCAGAACTCAGTGTAGAACACGGTGGTGCACCGTGCCATCTACCTGAAAGAGCAACAATGAATCTCAGAGAGATAAAGAGGTAGAGAAGCACTGCTGCATCCCTTCATCTGCTTCTGCACGTCAGATTATTCTGCTGCTGCTGTTCTGACAGTCAGCAGCATTGAAAACTTCACAGGAAGGAAAGAGAAATGCTGTGTGTCAACAAAGTGCGCATTACCCAACTGTGTGAACTGCAGCATGCCCTGAACTGAAGGAGAGGTGCCCAGTAATGCTGTGCCCAGGCTCCTTCATTCCACCTTGTGACCAAGTGGCGGATTTCAGCAGCATGGCCTCCAAACCAGGCTTGGGGCGGCAATGATTTCAGAATCTCAAAAAACAAGCTCTTTTAATCTTCAGAAACAAGAGCTTGTATAGTGCACAGCATGAGTGTTCTGCTATCCCTATAAACATTTGGTGTTTTTTTCAGATACTACAAATCTGGGTATCCTGTCCCCTTACAGTTAATGGAAAGACCTGGGAAAAAATGCTGACTTGTTTTTTAAAACAACATGTAGATCAGTGGATGTATTTTGTTCTGAAGCTTTCTTTTAAGGTTTGATTGCTTAGTTGATTGTCATTTTTTGTAGTAGGAGAAAGCAAGTCAGTGTTGAAAGATGTTTCTTACTATCCACATTACAAGATCTTTCATCTTCCTATTTTTCATGCCTCAAAAATTGAACATTTTCAGACTCTCAAATAAAATATTTCTCAAGCCTTTTCATACCTTTTTTTTTTGTGTATGTGTGTATGCTATATTCTTGCGAAGCAGCAATGACCAGAACAGACTGGCTTCTGAGAATCAGCACGTTATTTCTATGGCGCCATTTTAGTATCCCAAGAATTAAGGGTCTAAATAATTAATCTCCACTGTGAACAGTCTCAAAAGGATGGCAGTGTTGAATAGTACTGGGAAATGGCTAAGAGAAGGCCCGATCCTTCTTGTACTGCTGTCAGTGGGAATTTTGCCAAGCAAGCTCAGCATGAGCGGGTTGAGCCCAAAGTAATCAGTTACACAGACGAGTAACTGAAAAGCTCTTAATTATAGCATGATGATTGAGTATTATTACAGTCATGAGATACCAACATCTTCTGGAACCAAAGCGAAGAACAGGAACGTATCAAGAGCTTCCCTGCTCCAAGCCATGCCCCGGTGGAGCCTTCTGCCAGGCAGTGTTGGCAGGCCACTGCAGCTGTCCTCGTCTGGGCCACAGCCTGACGTGCACAGTGGAAACAGAACAGGCATCCTGCCCAAAGCTCCTCTCAGCCTGTGAAGGCCATGCCGTTTGCTAAGCAAAAAGGAGCTGATGGCCCTGTGTGCTGCCTGCCGTCGTGGTGAACGTACCAACCACACACACACACACAGAGCACACCACACCACGTGGCAGCTCATGGGATGCAGTCATAGGCGCTGTGAGGATCTCCATGCGCCTCCGTGCAGCACCCACAGCTGGGAAGATGCACAGCTTTGCAGAGTTCATCAGAGGATGGGGAGCTTGAATGGCCCCCTGCTAAAGCTTACTAAATCACCGTCATACTAAATCACTAATAGTGTTTGGTTCCTTACTGTTCCTTACTGTCAAAGCCACAGGAAGCTGCAGTGATGACAAAGAGAAAACACACCCACTACAAGTTTTAGGTACATTCTGTGGGGGATTTTTGTTTTGTTTTTTTTTTTCAATAAGTTACTTACAAGACAATTTTTTATGCTGCATTTTAATTTAATTTCCACATCTGCGTTTTGCTTATGCTTCTTATCTGAAAGAAACTGTGAAACTCTTCCCACTGCTTCCTGCCTGAAAATGCTCTTTCTGGATGCAGCTCTATCTCCCCGTCATGATATGTGTTGTCAGTCTTTGTCTCCTCCTGAAATTACCATTAAAATGGTACACTGGCAGGCAGTCTCATTTGTAACGGTGGGGGATTCTGAAATATTTTCAGTTATTCTCATAATAGCAGTCGGTAATTTCCTGAAGCTATGCGTTTTGATTAAGTATTTTCTTTCCTTCCACAGCCTTCTGAAGCAGTAGTAAGAAATCACTGCTGCTTCATTTTAACCTCTCGAGAGATGAGCAAAAATCAGTTGGCAGAAGTGCCACTGCCTTTATTAAAAGGTCAGACAAAAACGTGCTGAAAACTTTTTGGATATTTGTATGAAGTGATGATTTATGACTCAGAGTTGTTTACTGCACAAAGGAGTTTTTATGTGACCATGTGCATCTTGCTATCACATACTTAATGTCATTTATAGGAGAGGAGGATCTGTATTCCTCAGACAAGCATTCTGACATTTCAAAAAGATAACAGCTACCTCTCTGCTTAAATAATATGCCTGGGAATTCATTTGTCATTGGTTGTAGAAATGTCAGATTTCCAGATTAAGTGAAGAAGAATTAAATTCTTTTCACTCTAAAATACCCAACAAAGTAAAAGCTATTGTTCTTATTTTCTAAGGGCAACTACTGCATTTGGTAATATCTTCCATGCAAATCCATAACACAATATACTTATTATTCCTGAATATTCCACCTACTCTAACCAATGCTATGCTTCAGTTCTCAAGGTTTATGTACACTGCAGTTCATGCTCCATCTCAGACAACAAATACTCTGCACCGCTCAGTTGGGTGGCTACATTTCTGGCGTGCTGCAAACTCAGACAATTAAAGCGCAGCTTTGATTTCATACAGAAACCTGTGGAAGGAAGAGTTCATTCTGAATGTGGACTTTGTGCAGAGCCAAGGGTGGGAGTGAATACAGAGAATGTGTTTTTTAACAGAGAAGCCTGTCATGCCTACAGCATTTACACTCTGGAAGTGCAGTAACTACAGAGCTATCAATGTTTTTAAGGCATTGGGAGGAGGTGGAGCTGCAGCTGCCTTTCTTGTGATTTGAAAGAGGTAATATCTCTGGGAAAATCAAGAGAGAGCACCTCTACCACATACAGTAGAAAGATATTCTATCAGCCACAAAGTATGCCAGAAGGCATCACTGCAATCTGCATTTCCTACAGCATAACCAAAAATATCTCTTAGATCGGGTTTTCACACTACTACTCATACCCTGTAAGAGATCACTCTGGATTGGCAATCAGGACAAAGCAAAATGCTTCCTGCTTCCTGATGCTCTCTAGGCACGGTAAGTGGATCGCTTATTGTGGAGAGAGAAAGAAGCTTCCTTACTTTCCTAAGCACCACAGAAACTAGAATCTTCTGGAGAAAATTAGCTTTTATCTCTTTCCCTGCGTAAATCATTCTAACCCATTTTTCCATTTTGTCTGATGGTAAAGAATAGCTAGGCAACGTTACACTTGTGGGTCAGCTGCCACTTCATGACTATGCCCACGTCAAAGTTTTGAGACACGCACTGAATTTCTTCAAAGATTATGTTGCCACTGAAGATTAAGAAAATTCAAAAATACTTGACTAATCTTCCTTCTGTAATATTAGTTCTTGCTTATTCTAAAGCTGTGTTGCTATAGCTGAATATTACTTGCAGTGTCTAAATATTTGGAAGTAAAAACTGCTATTTTCTTCAGTAGTCTAATGAAGTAAGGCATAAGATAAAGCTTGATTTTAATTATAAGGTGTCCTTCCTCTTAGTCTGCCTGCCTTCCCGGTTTTACATGCCAACAGCAACTGTTTGATTTGACTTGAAGTGCAACTGAGCTGCCATCCTGAAGTAGCAGATGAATCATTCTAATATCTGATAACTCTCCCAAATAAAGGCAGCTCTCTGCAGGAGCAAATGTCAGTCTCCATAGCTTAACAAGCTTATCTGAGCAAATGCATTTAGTGAGGACACACTCACACTGAAAAGCTGACTGCTGATGGTGGGACTTTCAGCATTTTGCCAAACGACTGAGTAGGCAATGATATTCCTGCTTCTGAGCAGAACTTCAGCAAACAGCTCATACCTGAGGAAAACATAAAGAATAGCAGACATATGTTCCACTGCAAAGATTCTCAATGACACAATCCCCAAAAATATATGGTATTCCTCAGAGAGTGGGTGCTCCTCAGTAGGCCACGATGGGGCAGAGAGCTGGGCACACCCCACACCATGCTGCAGAGATCCTCTTTGCAGAGGGAACCGATACACTGACTTGTCTTGATTACCAATTGCATCCAGATGTTCAGCTACTTCAAAGAAGTGCCACTTTAAAGTGTTTTTGCTTTTTGTGGCCAAAGCCATCATTCAAAGCGGCACTTTGCTCATACCTAGACGTCGGCAGTCTGCCAAAGCCATCTCCCTAAGGACAGGACCTCACTGACCATCTTGAGGGGAGCACAGAGGCTCGGTGTCCCCAGGTGTGTTCCTGAGGAGGGCAGCCTTTCTGTGGGGCAGCATCTCCCTCTGGAGGCTCTGTTGGGCACCTGCTCCTCTCACCCTCCCCGTGCTTCCCTGCAGCAGCTGGCTTGACTGGGCAGCCAAAACCCAAGGGAAGCTGGATGTCTGTTGTAAGGAGAGTCCACTCTTCACCATCATCTGAACATCAGACTGAGTAAGTCTTTTCAGTGCAACAGGCTTAGCAGCCATCTACTCTGTGCATTAGAGAAACAACCTAACAGCAGGTAGGGAGATCTTAGCTGTTGGCTTGCTTAGTGCATCCCGTGTTAAAGCATCATCATTCTTTATGTGAATTTTTATTTCAGAAATAAGGAGGCAAAAAGGAAGTATGTGCCATGCTCTCATACCCATGCCCAGCTCACAACAGTCTTCTGCTGACTTTTTTGGGGCAATGTACAACAGGAAGCTTGCTCCACTGCCCTCTACAGACACTTGCAGCGGTGTTTCAATTGCTAAATGTTTTATCCCTTGAAGAGAAAAGAGTCTGAAAAGCCTTTTCCTCCTCTGTGTTATTCACATCTTTCGAGGCAGATGACCTGTTTAACATACTTTTACTTTAAGGCCTAGCATACTTCCACCTTTTAGTTAGTTTACATATTTAATATTAAAACTTATGTTATTGGGTCCTTTGTAGTTTTTGTTCTTACTACACATACAAGACTGATAGAGTATACGTGGCCAATAATCCTCCACTGCAGACAGATACGTGGGTACAAGGACAATGTCATGATCTTATCAATGTCTTCAAAAAACAGCCTTTCTAGAACTCTGGACGCCGATTTATAAAGCCCAAGTCCTGGAGGCTTTGGTGACGGTCCCCAGAGCAGTCACTGTTATTCTAAGCATCTTTGTCTTTCTGTTCTGAGCTCATGTAACATCATTTGTACAAGCTGATATTCAAAAATCTTTAGTTTTCTCTGTGCCAGACAGCTATCTTATCAGCAAGTAATGTTGATGGTTGTGACTTTTCTTGGGTTGATATTAAAGTCCTATGGACAAGTGGGCTCCTTAGGGATCTTTTTTGTTTGTCTAGTCATGCAGTGATGTTAAGTCATTATTATTTTGTGTTCCCAAGTCATTCCATGCTCTTATCACTTGCCACCTCTACAGAGATGCTGTTATTGACACATTCTGCTGCAGGTATGAGACACTTGATTATGCTTGCCTTTTTATTTTATTTAATCACCAAGCAACCACTGATGCAAAACGGCTATCTAATACAGTCACAGCTCAGGTACTGCATCTTTCCACTTTGCATTTTTCATCAGTGCCAAAGGATGATAACGGCAGTAGACAGTGTGAATAACCTGGTTTTTTGACTGCTTCACAGAATACTATGGAGGATAGTTTTCACTTCTGCCAGAGTCCAATCTACTACACCAGCTTGAGATATTGATTGCCTGGAAATGTTTATTTACTCTCTGCTTGAACTTCAGGAGTTGACAGCCTCTGCATTTGAAGGCAGCTGAAGTTTTCCTATCAGTTCTGCTAATGGACGCAGGCCATAAAAAGCTGTGTCCTTCCATATTTCTGCAAAGAATAACAGGTAACCTCCTCCTTTTGATGTTAAATTCAGGCCATTTCATAGAACTCAGCCCCTGTGAGTTATCTCAGTGTTGCAGAACTGTGTCACATTTACCCAAACCTCAATCGGATTTAATCTGAGAAGGTTTTAACTTACTTCATCAAGTCTAGAACTCATTTAACTGACTTTGATTAGCCTAAAAGTAACATCTCCAAGCTGCTTAGCTGCTGGAGAGTGGCAGACTTGTCTAGATGGTGACCCAAAGCAGATAAATTAGATGATTAATAGAAACCTCCTGCTTTCACTCAAAATACATCTTAGGAAGAGTGGCCTTCCTAAACACAGTCTTTCTAAATCTCGCATCAGAGATCCATTGGAAGAATACTCTGAACATTAATATTAGAGATTAAACAAAATTAAGTGCTACAAAATCGGACTTGCAAATAGGGAGAAATATACCCTCATTTTTTTAATCATTTTTCATTACTACCATGCAGGCAACAAAGTCTACCACAGACCAAGAAGATACGAGACAGAGTAGGTTCATGTCCAGAGGAATCTGTAATCAAGGAGAGACATCTATGATATGTTACACAAAGTATGCTCTGTAATTTCTCTTCAGATATTTCACTGAAAATGTGCCTCTCCCTTTTCTCCTACCTGTCACATCTTTATACAGGCCTCCAGTAAGCTGCTTGTCAGTGTTGGTACAAATGTCTGCTGTCTTCTGAATCCTGTCTTTTCTGCAACATAATGTTTTGTGATGCACAGTATCAAATGCTTCTTGTACTCTAGACATACTTAATCTCTAGCAATATTTTGTGATACCTTCAGAAAATGAGATTGCATTATCTGTCATGATTTTATTTTTTTGTAAGTTCCTATGTATGTTAGTCATCATTCCTTTATACTTCAGGTATTCAAGGACATCCCTTTCTACCACAGCTAAACATGTGACTTACTGAGCAGATGTTTAAGGTGAGATCCTTATTTTTTTAAAGAACTGAATCCTTTCTCCACTAAATCTCTCTTGTTTATCAGGTTTTTTTTCAGCTCTTTAGCTAGCCATACAGGCATTCCTCTGCACCTGTTTCCCAACTGTTTACAACCTTTTAAAATGAATTAGGGATAAGACTAGGATTCTGACATATAAATAATCTGGGCCTAAAGATAACTTACTGTTTTTTATAACAAGATAACATAATATAATCATTACTCAGTTCTCTCATTACTCAATCACCCTACTTCTTTCCTCTTTCTGCTGGACCGTATAAAAATTACTTTTAAATCCTCAGTAATTTGCTGTCCATCACCGTTCTTTTTCTGCCTGATGCACTGGGATGCCTAAAGCATCTTGACATTGTTTGGCATCAGTTTCCTTTGAAGTTCAATGAGATGTGCGTGACTACTGCCCTCTTCATCTTTTCACAGCTGCACCCACAGAATGCTGTACATCTGTAAGAAGCTAAAAAAAAAAGAGTCATTTGGTGGAATAGCAGTAATCCAAAAGGCACTTCTTTGTCTCTAATATTTGGCCACGCTTGGTGAAAAACAATGAACACTGAAATATTTTATCTAATAACTGAAAGAGAAATAAATTGTAGAACGTAATGAAAAAAATCAGGGGAAAACCTTCAGCTAATGTGAGTTGTTGGCAAATATCCAAATGCTTTGTAAATTACAGCTACAGACTCACGCAGAAAAGAATTACAGTTATCTATATCTGTGAAGATAGAAATTCCCAAATTATAAGAACAGAAATATTAAAATTTTAATACTTTCCTGATACTAATCTTAATTAAATTAGATTTTCACAGCTACTTCTCCACATGCATTTCTCAAGTTAAATATATTATCAAACGTAGGATGCTACTAGATAGAGAGCAGCCATAAAACATCCCTTAAGATAACCGTGACGAGGGGCTTCAGTCGGTGGTACACAAGCTGCAGAAATGTCATCATCAGACAGAGTTTAAAGATTAACATTTCTATAGAACACCAATGACTGCTTCATAGAGCAAAAAAGAAAAACCTACAGAACACAGGGAAATCATTTTTGTAGCTTCAGTCCTAAGCTACATTCTTCAGTAGTTCTAAGCTATTTAGAGCTTGAAACACAGCCGAAGTTTTTGGAAAAATCTGTGACTGCTGAAACACAGCTGTATTTTTGTGACCAGTATCCCTAGCAAATGATGGCTGGAGCACACTGTGAGGGCTTCTGGACTGCATCCCATGCTGCAGAGAAAAGGCCCCACCATGCTTACCATATTTGTTATCATACAGCTGTCAGGACTGAGGAAGATGTCACACATCAATCAGGAGGCCTTGCTACAACGGTTGCCTGTTCACGGCCAGTACCCCAACCCCAGCTGGGCTGCCCTAGAACAACTTCTTCATTCTGCTTAGTGTCCACCCACACCACAGCTCCTCAAGCCTCTTCCTGTTTTCTCCCATTCCCTGCCAGAGCCTCAGGGGGAGGAAGGCAGACATGTTGATGTACATGCTGGAAATTCAGTGGAGCTGGGCTAAATGTAGACCTGAGTGAGAAGAGGGAAGGGCTGAGCAGTCCCATTTACTGACATCTCAGCAATCCTGTGTGCCCTTATAGCCCACTGTGACTCTCCAGCCTTGTCACTTCAAAACAGCTCTCTAAAGCAGTGTGTGCTCTTTTACCACCCCAACAGTCCTCCTGGGCTCTTCCATCCAACTGTCCTGTTCCAGACTTTAACACAGAAGTGGTATTCTACTGTATCAACCTCTCAAATGCTGTTGTTCACTACTTTGTGAAAACATCTTTTGAATAGATTTTAGTGGGTATTCCCAATGGTTACAAATAAGTTTGGGGTAAGAACAGGAAAAAAAAAATTACACTTCCTCAGATTAATCTTTTCTTCCACTAAAAGAGCCCCAAGTTAGGTGTTGTAACCCTGTACTTTGGAACAGACACTTTAATAAATTCCACTGAAATGATGTTAAAGGATAAATGTAAAGTTCTAAAGGATAAATGTAAAATTCAAGCATAAACATTTTCTGCCATGTTAATATATTTATTTATTTACTTATTTATTTAATGCAAAAAAAAATAATGCATAAAAGGCTGTTTTCCCCACAAGACAGAAGAACAAACCCGAAAGTGCTAGCTGTAAAAATACGCAAATGCATAGAGCCAAGTTTACCCAGGAGGTAACTCTGCTTTAAGATGGATTAATTCATTCATGATGGATTCTTTTTGTATTAGGGACCCTGCAGGAACCCTAACTAACCTAAGACTTGTGTTTTCACTGTCAGTATGCTCACACAAAAAAAACAACAAGCAAAAAACAAAAACAAAAAACAAACCTATTGGCCAAACAATAGGCCACCTTCATAAGGCCAAGGTTATCCTTCTTCTACATAATTTTCAATGTCAAAATGGTAGGAAAGCTACAATTATTTTTAAACAGCTAGAGGATATCACCAATGGTGAAGTACAGAAATATAACTATAAACATCATTATTCAAGTAGGCTCTGTTAACTAACACAAAGATTTTGAAGGACTAACACAGAGCTCTCTAAGTATTTTTTTCCTGATAAGTGAGGCTGACAGCAAATTAACAACTAAGGTGATCTTCTGTGTAAACTAACCGACAGCAGCAATATAACAAAGTTGTGTAGTTTTCCAGCAGAACACAAAGGCAAGTCCTGATGCTCTTTCTTTTTTTTTTAATTCCACTTCTTCAGAATCCCTACTGGATATTTTGTTCAGCACTACCTTCTGAACAAATCCTCCTGAGATCAAATTCTCATTATCATTTCAGAATTCCACGGAAAAGTTGCAGGTATGAAAGTCCTCAGTCATCTAAAAGAAGAGGAGTATTATTCTGCAGTATTTTTTTCTTTATAATAAGAAAATTCCCAAAGTCCAACTCACGAGCTGTAACAGGCCCTCAGCCTATCTCAAAATTTAGGAGTGTGAGAAGAGCCAGGTGTCCATTGCTGAGATGGCACCTGTGCTTTGACTGCTGCTCTTCCAGGTACAGGGCAAAAGAGGGCAGTGGAGCACTGTACATTTCCATAGATTACAATAATGACCCCTGCCGATCTTTTATCTACATTTCTCTGCTTCAAAAATTATTACAATGCCTAAAAAAGTCATCATGCTGTACTAATAATATCCGGATAGCTTAAGCTGAATATCCCTTAAGCTTTCATTGAAAATGGGATTTCTCTGCTAGCAGGATCTTTAATCAATTGATTGAAGCCTCTCTAAATTGCGTAAGTTACCTATTGAACCTCCTATCACAGCAGGTACTGCATTTTTACTCACTGCCATGTTTCTGCACATTGGCTGCATCTCAATCACTCCCTTCAGCAGCCCAGAGAAGCTGGCATTTCTGCCTATAACAACTCCCCAAGCATAAAGAGGCCAGTTATCAGTTTAAGTGTCTTCTTGCAAGATAGATGAGGCTCATTGCCTTTTCTGTCACTGTTAACAAAATGTTTTGTTTGGGTTTTCTGTTTGTGTTTTGTATTGTTTTGTTTTGCCAACATGCCATCGCCAATTGCTGTTTTTGAGTGCTTTATTTATTGTGCAGTTCTGCCTTCTGAAGTCTTCCCAAGTGTTTCACGACTTTATCTGCATTACGTCCATGTCTAAATGTGTTTGTTCATGCAACTTCAAACATTATGCAACACCATCTGCTGTTCCCATCTTTAAGAAAAGAGCTTGAAGGTCAAAGAGATCTTCAAACGTCTCTGGTTTTACATCTTAAAATCCATTTGAATTTTGAGTTTGGTTTGGTTTTCAAGTCTGAGTTTGAGATGCTGTTTCAGTTTGAGCTGAAAACACAGTCATCCCCACTTCTGCATAAGCTAACATGGGTAATACATCATTAAAAGTAATGACTTGTTATTTAAGGGGGATGGCTGCAAAGAAGAATCCTGGCCTCTCAGTCCACCAAGATCCTTTCATCTTGTCATCAGCTGCCTTTTCTTTAAAACTGACACAGGTTTCCAGCATCAATAAGCTCCTCCAGCTGTCTTCAGGATGTCAGCACTCTAACCAGATTTATAGCAGTGTTCTAACTTTCCTATTGTAGCCAAAGTCTGCTTCTCTAATGTCATCCACGTCAAAATGCTGTGTTTTATTTAATGGCTATAACATGTCAGTACTGCCTCCAGCGCTCCTTTGATGTAAAAAGACAAGGGGATGTGACAAGATACCTTTGATGAGCCACATCCAACCTGAAGTTTGAATTATTTATAAATGTTGGGAAAATTACATAAAATGATAGTGTAGTGATGCACAACCCGTTACCACTGTACTCTCAGATCAAAACACAGTAATCACCAACACCATTACCTTATTGCAGAGTGGTTCTGAGGGCTGGCAGTCGGAGCTGGATGCTCAGTCCTGGTCACCAGGAGGGGTGCCAAAACTGATCCTTTTCATGGTGCCTGGACATCACACTACTCCCTAGTTATTAATGTTTACAGCAGAGAAGCTGAGTATTACTCTTGTTATTACAGTTTTCTTACATTTTTACAGTGGTTCTATACCCACTACTGTGGTATTCTGGCTCCAGGTGCCAACTCCTGGCAAACACACACACAGGCTGGTCACTGCCCACTGCTGTTTACATTCTAAAAACGCTTTGGAAGTGTGAGATCATACTTTCCACATCAATGCACTTAAACTGATGGGAAAATCAATCATTTTCTCCACAAATTGACCAGCCCTTTTCCAGTGCTTCTTGCTTTGTGAAAAAAGGCACACACCATCCTCAAACACAAATAAAAAAATCCTGCAATACTGCTAACCCTACAGATGCTTCTGTTTTTCAGTGAGATGCTTATAGAAATACTTTTCTATTTTGCTGAACACTACGAGACACAAAATAGTAGCCTTCTTAATGGCAGAAACATTGTTTATTCTTTGCTTTTATTTACTTATTTTGTCCCTAACTGCATACCAAAATAATGTAATATTTCAGTGATCAATCTGATACGTGATCTAAAATTAATTAAATCTCCCTTTCTCTTTTTTTTAAATAGTTCCTCATTTCCTGGTTTATGTTTTCGTACAAACATGAATGTAGACTCATTTTTTATAGAGAACTGTGTAGAAGGTTTTATTGTTTACAGTTTATATTTAAAGCTAAAATGCACATAAAGGCATATATACACATCCCTATCAAAAAAAGTAAGAGCTGAGGATGTCCAGATCCAGAGCAAACAAAGAGATGTTCCCAACTGAGCCATGTCAGTCTCAGCACCAGTTCTCCAGCTCTGCTCAGGGACTGTGCTCTGTCAGTCGGTCAGCCCTGATAAAAGTCTTCAGTGGCCATTTTGGATGCTGGGGGCTCTCCTGGCATAGAAAAGCTCCAGCCTAAAGCTGCTTGAAACGAGATTGACAGGCACAGGCCATGTTTTTGACCAGGGAAGATCAATTGAGCTGCATCCCTAATGTGTGACAGAGGCTATTTCCATTCCTACCCCATCCTCATTAAAAAGCTGCCGCCAAGGTAATGAAGAGCCACAAACATTTCACTTTGCTAGACAAGCCAGGAGCTGCATTTACAAACCAAAGGATTCAAACCTTCCCTTCCGGGTCACTGGCCTAGCCCACACAGCAAACTAAAACTAAACAAAACAAGGAAATTAAGGGCTGCTCAGGGGAAATGGGCAAATGGGAAGTGACCTTTTTCTATTTCGAGCACCATTACATGTTCATCAGCAATGAATGTACATGCATGTGTCTGTACGTACGTGTAACATTTCTTTAAACTCCTAACGAATTCCTTTGGTGTAAGTTAACTAATTAGCCATATATGCTTAGCTAGCAAAAACTGATGTTTATCCAGTATCCGTATGTTTAGTTGAGCACCAGGAAGATTGTGAAACTGAAATACTCAGCCAATGAGGAACCAGGAGAGAAAGAGATAAGCACTGAGTAATAGGGCACAAACGATGTAATGCTGTTTTCTGCGTGCTCTCCTGCTTGCAGGAGGCCTGCCATTGCAATTGCAAATAAAATCTGCTTTATCAGAGATGCCATCCTGATAAATTATTTGGATATTTCCAACAGACTCTTCTGGCTTCAAAGCAGATCATGTGAGAAATGTATCACAAGGCCTGGCATTCCCAGATTTTTCCTAGTTTTTCAAGTTTGCAAAGGATTTGTCAGAGACATCCATCCATCCATCCATCCATCCATCCTACAGTACCAATCAATTTCTCGTTCCACCTATCAATGCTGTCCTCCAAAACTGCTATCACACAACACAGCTACCACTGCACTACATCCAATTTGAGGTATGTTTGAGCTAGTCCTCCGCTTTCTGAATCTCAAGATACTTTTAGCTATTTTTAAAGTTACCGTAAGAAACATTTCTTTAATGATCTAGAGGATTAAACTGTAAAATTTAGTTCACCTTGCTGATATTCACAAAAACATCATTAACATACTATTAGACTGATCCAGGAATGACTCCTTGTCAATATATTAAACAGGTTCAGGGAGTGCTGATTTTTTTTCCTTTTCTTTGTTTTCTTTAATGAAATCTACTGCACAAGCCATGCATTACATGGCTATATGTTTCAACTCTAAACCATAATTTTTTCTCATGCATAGCAGTCTGCTTATTGATTTAGCAACCCTTTACATTGAGCAACCGGTGGCCAAACACCAGATCAAGTTTCTTAGAGATGTAGTCAATGCCCAATGACCATCAGCGTTCAAGAGGCATTTGCACATTGCTCTTAATAAAATACTTCAACTTTAGTTATCTTAGAAGTGATCACGTAGTTGAATTCAAATCTTTGAAGGTCCCTTCCAACAATTCTGTTCTATAAAACACACTGCATTTTATTTAAAAATGCCATTAGTTTTTAGGGTTAGGATTAGGGTTAGATTAAAAAAAAGGGATAATTGACTATATAGGCTGAAGAACCAGAAAGATGGCTGGATGTTATCCTAGCTGCATCACTTCTTTGCGTGCTTCTGTTTGCAAACTGAAGGACTCCTCAGAACCAGATCCTTTGCTAACATCAGTTGGCACTGCTCCACAGAAATCAGCTGAATGTTTGTACCAAATGAACAGCTCCCCCACAGCAAGCAAATTTTTGCCTTCATTTATGTATCATCCCACATGCCCATTAGATTTTGCCTACGTGATTAAAAGAGAATGACTCACAACAGTATTTGCAGCTTCTTCCAAGACTGTTTCAACCTCCTCTGTCACTGTACCTTCCAGATGACCTTACTGGTAAAGTGAGAAGAAAAACCCCTGGTGTACCAAAACAGTAATACCATTTTATAGTACTTTCACACTGGTATCCTTGGAATTCCTATCAGCTCTAACACAGAGACTCACATCAAATGGGCTTAGTTTCATTCTTCTTTCTGGGACAAGAACAGTCAAACATTTAATTCCTAAAGACAGTATGTTGACAGAAGTTCTTGAATAAATACATTAGATACACCATGTATACCCAGCTCATTCACCTTACTACTTTTTAAAGAGAATTTTCATGTGAATTTAATATACAATACAGGATCTCACTGCTTCATTCATAATTTAGTTAGCAGAATACATGCAGCTTTCATGCACTCACCTAAAAAGCTAGGTTTTTCTTCTCTTCTACCTTCAATTTAAAAGCTCTCCAGGCTTGTTAGCCACATGAGAGAAAAATTAAAGTCATCTCAGAAATACCCAATATAACAGCTTACATACTCAAATATGTAAGAGTCTTTTATTTTCCGAGGCTCAAAATGTTTTTGATATTGACATATCTTCAAGTAAAAAAAAAAATCAACTGAGTTATACAAATATTGCTTTTCATGAGTTTAATGGGAGGATGGCAGTGAGTCTGTCGCCTAATGTGAGAAAATCAAAAAATCTCTGACAAAATATACACTGCAGCTCTCATCTGTTTTGGATTTGCATAGAAAATAATTACTGTGAATAGCTTTGTCTTATAATTTTGGAATAAAGTTTGGTGTACTTTATGTCAGAAATGTCAGAATTAAGTTTAAAAACCTTTAAAAGCCTCCTCAACATGACCCTGGGCTACATGGCTCTGCTTGAGCAGGGGTTGAACCAAGAGACCCCTGCCAACCTCAGGCATTCTGCACCACTGGAGTCTTGTGGAAATTCCCTGCTCTCACCAGGTCGAGCCAGGATTCAGTATGGCAAGAAACAGTAACAGAAAAATGCAGAGCACTACAAAGAAGGCTTTCTCTACCTCGGAAAAAAAAATAAAATACAATGACCTTTTGCATTAAGTAGCCTTCTGCCCAGTTCATACTCCCCTCGGTACCTAAATATAAACTGCAAGTAGCCTGGGTATGAGATGGTAGGTTTGATGTTGAAGCTGGCAGTCTCCGTGGGATTTTTTTTCTCTTCAATGCAGTTCATATTCAAGCTAGGCAGTACATGAAAATCCTACTGTACCACCTACCTTTATGGACCTTATAGTTACCATAACTTGCTTTGGGCAAATAAAGAACACAAAGATAGAAATTGGACAAGATACAGAAAACATCATATTGCACAAGAGTATGTTCAGCATGATTATATTATAGTCAGATCAATGTAACTGAATTAATTTCCAGTTCCTAGAATGTGCTAGAGTCCCTACAGAGGTGTAAGAATTAGACAGACTGCAAGTACACTGTGATTTTAGCCTTCAGCTTTCAGGCTGCTATTACATGAGAGGGCTTCATTCTCCATGCATACATCAACACAGTGGTCACTGCCCTGGTGCCCTGGTGACTGCTGTGCACCATGTCATCTCCTGAGCACAGCACACCCCAGAAGTGTTGTGTATTGGGCTACCAGCTATGAACTGCAGAATGGTATAAAATGCAAAGGGTAGCCTGGACTACGGTTAATGGCTCCCCAGCCCAGCAGTCAGAGTTCTGGGCCTCCAAATTCTTGTTTCACCTGGCTGACAATGCTAAAAGTTAAAGGAGAGAGTACATTACAACGAGCAGGCCACTACTCATTCCAGTAGAAGACTCTCAAGAGTACGTAGCTCATAGGGTCACATAATCATGGGATAGTTCAAGTTGGAAGGAACCTCAGAAGGTCTCCAGTCCACTCTTACCGTTCAAAGCAGATTCAGATTTGAAGCCAGGCCATATTGATCAGGGAGTTTTGAAAACATCGAAGAACAGAGACCACACAAATTCTGTGGGCTATCTGCCCAACAGTCTCACTTTCAGCTGGGACAGAAGCAGTTAGGACAGCTGAGTTAAACTGAGAAAAGGGATGTTCCACACCATATGACACTGAGCAGAAGGAGTTTTTAAGGGGGTGGGTGTTCGTCTCTCTTTTTTCCACTGCTCAAGGGGCCAGCTGGGCATCAGCTGTAGGATGGTGAGCATGTGCATCACTTGCTATATACACACATATATATAGATATGTACATATATATATGCTCATAACTATTATCCTTTTCCTTTTCTCACTCTTAGTAAATCGCTTTCTCTCCATTCACGAGTTTTTGGTTTTTTTTTTCCTGATTCCCTCCCCCCATCCCACTGGGAAGGGAGGAAGTGAGTGATATCAACTGACTGGTACTCAGCCACCAGCCATGTTAAATCACAACACTGACAGCACTCATAGGGAAAGTGGTTTTCCTTATAACCAGACCAAACCACTCTTGCTTCAATTTATGACTACCGTCCCTTCTCCTCTCACCATGCACCACTGTGAAGGATCCAGCCCCGTCTCCTTGGTGACACTGACAGGCCAGTACTAGCAGGTGACCCCAAAGC
Organism: Tympanuchus pallidicinctus; assembly: GCF_026119805.1. Classification (NCBI taxonomy): domain Eukaryota; kingdom Metazoa; phylum Chordata; class Aves; order Galliformes; family Phasianidae; genus Tympanuchus; species Tympanuchus pallidicinctus. The sequence continues at coordinate 5,370,007 of NW_026294780.1, read as the reverse complement.
TGTCCTTTCTGCAGGATGACAGCCCAGTTTCCCCACTTCTCCTAAAGGGGTGGGTGCTCCAGACCCCAACACGTTGGGGCCATCCGCTGAGCTCCTGCCAGTCTGTCTTTGGCTGTCCTGTGCTGGGGGCCCCAAAACTGCATGCAGTAATGTAGGAGCACTCTAGTGAGTGCTGCATAGCAGAGAAAAACAAAACGCTGAAGACTACCTTATATATTGTCACTGAATTGCTAAGTAGTTTTTAAAAGTTATTGGATCTTCCCACAGCTTTCTTTCTCCATATGTAAAATGTGGATGACAGATGTGGAATACTCTGGATATTACACAAAAAGCCTTGGTATAAAACAGATCTTATTATCCTTACTGTCAGTACTGCTGCTTGCTTCCCAGAAGTCACATTAGTTCCCTGGAAGAGGTTAGGAGGTCTCATAAGAATTTAAAGCAATGCTCCGGGATGGCCTTGTAATGCTCTGCACACATTCTGCTTCAACTCACTGAAAGACTGGAAATGCTCAGACTCACACAAATCCTACAAATTCTGTCTTACCATAATCCTCAAACTAAGTGAAAACTCAGGATATGGTGGCCTGAGGGCAGAGGTTGATGCTGCTTCATCATGTCAGTGAACAAATGCATATTCCTTAGGCCCTAACTCCTATCACAGCTCAATTAGGTCATGTCAGTTACTAGAATCATATGAGTGTCTTTTCGTGTGCCCACAGTGTCTCCCCTTTAATCTTCCCTGATACCAAGACCTCATTAAACTCACTTTTAGTAATAGTCCTTATCAAGCTTTCTGGAACAGTATTACAGTACAAAACAAAAGCAAGCTGTAGAATGCAGACTGACTGTAAACAGTTTTAATTCCGGTTATACATACATATTTCAAAAGGATCATGATGCTGATATGTTATCTTCAGAAGTACAGTCACTGAAATAAGCATGTCTTACCAGTTAGCTAACTGTGTCATGTATATTTCGCACAAGCACTCCACTTAACGAAGGCCTTGCTTAATTACTGCTGTAGGTATAATGACCAGTTTGTTGGGTATTCGCTAAACAGGGCTCGCAGTGCATGCAACCAACCACTGAAATGGGTACATAATATCAAGTAAAATTTTCTTCACCTGCCCAAGCTTACTCCAAATGTGCAATTAACGTAGAAGAGGCTGTTCATACAAAAGGCTTTGCTCCTCTGCCCTTAGCACATGTATTTCCTTGTTCCGCTCAAAAAACATTCTCTCAGGCAAGGTTTATACAGCATACTCATGAAGCTTCATAATCATGCAGCAGGTTTCACCACGTGTAACTTCAAGCACCCGTAACTTCAGGGGCTTTATATCTTGCTTTGCTCTCAAACAAAAGTACAAAACGTGCACAATAGAAGCTTGTACTTTTGGAGGAACTTGGCTATTACTTTTTTCAGCCAAAGAAAAAAGCCCACAATTCTGCTATTTTCTGTCTGAAACATTCTTTTCTCATATATATACACTGGTCATAATAGGTTAATTACCTAATAGACTTTTTCCCTAGTGTATAAATGCTTTGTCTCTTGGAGATCAGTTTAAAGAAAGAGACATAAAATCTATTTGTTATTAATGTATTTCTTCCAGCACATACAGTCTGGACTCCTTTTTTTTTTTTCAATGTGAATAGAGTGCTTGCATTTTCTATATAAAAGTGGTTCATTTATAATATTGGTGTACAATATCAATCATGCTTTATCCCAAAGTCCTCAGGAAAGCATCTTCAGCATGATCTGATTTGCAAGTTAATGTGCGTTGGGCAATAATGGAGCCAAGTTTCAAGGCTGAAGGAATAAAATAAATCAGGATTCTCAGCTTTTTCTAGAGATGCATGTTTCTAATGCAATCATTTATATTGTATGTATGTACACATACTGTAGTCATACACATGTATACACGTGCATACATACACTTTCTATAAGGAAAAGTGGCAATTTCTGTCCTGTGAGCTTAGCATTTTACTCCACGTCAGATTCACATTTTAAAATCTGAATGCTCTGGATTCCTTCTTCTTCCAACTTCACATAATATTCTTCCATCTTTGTTTTCCCATTCTCTTCTCTTTCTTCCTCAATCACAATCAATTTTTTTCACATCTTTTTCTCGGCCATAATCCACATTCATCGTATGTTCTACAAAGGAACACTGAATGTCACCTTATTGGTATCCTTTAGAGATGATTTAATTTAATGGTGACTCGGGAAATCGCTGGAAGAATCTTTAATATTCAAGAGCGGTGCATCAAAACATCCAGAATGAGAACACAATTCTCAGCAGCAGCCAATGCTGTGAGCCTCTCCGAGTAGAAACTGAAATTTCCTCATTTGGATAAAATTTTGAAAGCCATCGGAGTGCCTTTAAAAAGAACAGACACCGCTGTGCAGCTGAACCATACGCACCATATCAAGCACACACATTAAAAGCAGTACATTAAAATAAGAAAGGTTATTCTAAAGGCCATTTACTTCAAAAGCCAGCTTAATGCAGAACAACAAATAACCAAGTGTGTGCGGCTTTCCAACACACCCGTCACTTTGTCAGCCCACTTCAGGAAAATCAATCTGTGCAGTTTGTCTACAAACCGCATTACGTGCTAAATAGTCACAGTCAAGATTACAGATGAGAAGAAAAAGCAGAAAACCCTTATGAAGCAAAGGAAAATTGGGGACTGGGGAGGGAAGGAGAAGGGGAAGCCATCCGCTGAGAAATGGGTGACTGAGAAATGCTGAGAAGGGTGACTTCTCTGTACGGTGTAATAGTGAGCTGCGCCCTGTTGGCAGTGCCATGGTAAGCCAGTGCCTGGTGGCACATCACCAGTGGGTCATGTCAGCACACAGGTATGGATCTTAAGAGAAGACCACGTGGTTTGGTGCTTTAGAACATCCTGTAGCAACCAGCACTAACACTGCCAATGCCAGGCCATCATTACAACAACAAAGGAAAAAGCAACAGCATTCCCGTGCTCCAGGTTTAATACACTTGTTACAGTGACACAGCCCCCAGATTTACCTCTTTAAGGGCCATGCTAGTTTCATTATGTCACAAACACGACACAGTTAATTCTCATCGCCTCACCTCATGTCAACACAGCAGCTACAGCAAGCACTTGCTATGCCACAGGCAATAGAAGGCTCCCAGACCTGACAGCATGAGGAATCACCACCAGACCATCCTGCTTCAGTCCTGCACAGAGCTCCAGAAACCCTTTGCAACCTTTTGAAACCCCCCTTCCAGAGGCCTGCAGTAAGCAGGGCACCATGCAGGTGAGATGATGTGTCCTGGGGACAGCTCTGCTCACTTGGAGAGGAGACAGCCATGCAGGACATGGGGATGCCTGGCACAGTGTTGCCCTGCCCAGGATCTGAAGAGAGCCTCTTACATGGGGTGGGTGACTGACAGTGCATGTTTCAAGCCATTTTTAGGAAGTAGTGTAATGTGCAGAGAGGGCACACAATGACTCTGACTCTTTTAACCCATTTTTATATGGAGGGAATAAGAAAATTAGCAAATCTGAGATGTTCGTTGTCTAGTTAGGCTTACATGCCACATGCAGAAAATATTCAATGAACTGTCTGGGAATTTGCCTGAACAGGGACTGAATGAAGTGTGACTTACCAGGAAGTAAGTGGCACATTCCAGTCAGGTGTATTCTGCCTGCTGGGACCACACTGCAGCATGCTGCCTTGCAGTAAGGATTTACCATGTAACATTCGTTGCGCTTCTGAGGATGAAGCAGTGGTAACTCATTCACAGCACTTTTCATGCAAAGAGGCGAAGCTTTTAAATACCCTTCATACAGTGCCTGTACAGCCTATTGCACTGCTTAGAGAACAGTAACACTTACTCAGCCTGCTGCACTGCTGATGTTTGCAGTGTGGTAATGATTTCTCATGGCCCAGGTAGAACCATGATAACAAGTTGTCCTTGCCTTGAACAGAGGTACCACTCACAACACTGCAGCCCACATTCTGATGGATAACACCCGCAGGTGATCCTGCTGCTCTGTATGCAAGCTATTTTAGATATCACCTCTGAAACACTCAGACATGCTAGGAGAGAGCAATCAGGGGAGAATCATCGAGTTGTGGCAGAGGCACATAATAAAACTGCATAGAAATAAAACTGAACAAGAAAATAACTACAAAAACAGCATTTTTAGATGCTCCATTGTAACCGATTTGCCTCTGATTACTGTTTAACTGTTCTATCAACTTCAGCTGCTTTCTGCTGCTTCAACCTCACATGCAAATCCATCAGTGCTTTTCCAGCTCCATTAAACCAACTTCAGACTTCTACACTGAACCCAGTGAGGCCAGGATCTCACTCCCTTATACCAAGTGTCACAGCAGTGGGAAGGGGGCTTTTGCATTTATAAGATTTTCATCCGTTAATACATAACAGTGCACACACACAACACCCACCCAAAGCTGGTGAATCTGTGACTTCAACTACAAAACAAATGCAATACCACTCACTATTGCTTTGCTCATTTTTCTGTTGTGCTAAGCTGAAAAAATACCCTTTAGTGTTTATATAAAACAATATATACATATTTATATATAAGCACATATAGTTGCTTTATTTAGAATAAAAGCTGTTAAAGAAATTATTTTCTGTATCACATCTCCTAGAGACTATGCTTAAAATAATAATGAGCCAGCTGGAAACGCCAAGCATTGGACAATAAGCAAGGGACCATTTCACGTGTACACACATATTGAGCTGTTTTATGTTAGTTAGGACAGGGACTATAAAATAGGTTTGGCTGTATCGGCACCGACGACACTTCATCATACACACACATACACACACACATATCCATTGATATTTAAAGTTTCTTAAAAGCCTTTTTAGTTTGCCACATCCCACCCAGTTCTGTAGGCAACATCTTCAAAGCTCCTTTCCAATAATTGACAGTGACGGGTGAAGCCCCTGTCATGATGCTGCTGCAGTCCTCTGCCCAGGGACGTGACACGGAGTGTTCTGCTGCTGGGGAAGGCAGCATGTGACACCACCTGCTGTGTCGGGGTGTGAAGAGGCTTTTGCAACTCAGGTGCAAACAAGTTTACTGACTGGCGAGGCCGCAAAAACAGCAAAAAAAAAAAAGGGGGATGGTGAGACTGCTTTATTTTCACATAGTCCAATGTATACGGAAAAGGGAGCGATGCCCATTTGGCTGCCTGCTCCTGTCCTTCCGTCGCCTGCTGCTCAGTACTGCTGGACCCGGCATTCTGGGGCACGCAGAGAGCTGCACGCAACTGCACTGCTGCTGGAGGTGCGGGGTGAGGGAATGACGCTGTCACTGCTGCCACAATCACACAGCTGGGGCGCGTTGGCAGCAATGCCACGACCCATCAGGCCGGGTCACAGACAGGCTGACCAGAAGCCCAGCGGGAGGTCAGCCCGCTTCCCAGCAGCTGCCAGCCCGGCACAGCCCCCGTTGCAGAGCCGAGCGCTCAACCACAGCCGCTCAATGTCAAACCATCTCAAACCGCTTTGTCGCATCTCACACTTCCCTACGTCTCCCCTTTAAAACCAACCGCGATTTCCTCCCGTTCCTGCTGCGCACACACATCAGTGGAACCGGAACGCGTCCCCACAGGGATGTGCGTGCGGACGGAGTTCGCCGCGCTCCTGACGGCCGCTCTCCAAGGGCGGGAGCATCGGCACCGCGCGCTCAGGACCATCCTGCCTTCAGCAGGTTCGCTTTAAACGCGAAGCGTCGATGTCTCTCCGCCTTAGCACACCGCGGCAAAAGCAGCCTGACAGCATCGGCGTTAACAGCGAGCTGCAAACGCCTTCAGGTGGGCGCACAGCCGGGCAGCGGCCGCTCCGAGCCGTCCCGGCACGGCGGCACGTACGCGCTCACCCGCTGCGCACCGCCAGCCCCGCTCCCGCAGTCCCCGGGCAGCGCGCACCGCACGGACAGCACAGCGGTGGGCTCCACGCACCCCGGCAGACCTCCGTGCACACGTGCCGCGGGGAAGGCGGGAGGAACTCGTCCTCTCCGCCCGCCTCCCCCCGCTGCCGCCGTTCGCCGACATCCCCTTCCCCTCCGTCCCCGCGCTGCCCCGCACCGGCACCGCGCCGCCTTCCCCGCCCCGCGCTCACCTTTGCATACCAATGCGGGGCCGCACCGCCGGCGCCGCTCCCGCCCCGCTCCTCTCAAGCACCTCCGGCATCGCACCGCGACCCCGCGCCGCCGGGACAGTTCCCGATCCGCTCGCGACGCGCTGCCGGGCGGCGGGCACTCACCGGGTCACCCTGGTCTCTGAAGGTCAGGCGCGGGGCGGTGCGGCGGTGCGGCCGCGCTCGGCGGTCGCCTCCTCTCCCTCTCCTCTCCCTCCCGGCCCCGCGGGGGTGATTCCGGCCGCTCCTAAGCGCTGGCCCCGCGCCGCCGCTCAGATCCCGTGGTCGCAATCCACATCGCGGCAGATGTACCAGAGGATCACGTAGAGGATCAGCAGGATGGCGAAGATGAACAGAGCCACCAGGATAGCCTTGGTCACCGGAGAGATGAGGGACTGCATGTCACCCGCGGGCCGCCGCCGCCGCCGCCGAGGACGAGGAGGAGGAGGAGGAGGAAGAGCGGGAGCGGGAGGAGGAGAGAGCGCTCGGGCGCTGCGCGGGGGCAGCGAGCGCGGACGGATCCCGCGGCCCCGCCGCCGCCGGCGACCCGGGCAGGGGCGAGCGGGGGGCCGCCTCCCTCAGCGCCCCCGCGCCGGCGCTCGGGCGGCTCCGCGGCGGGCGGGACGGGGCGGCGCGCGGCCGGCCATGGGCCCGCGGCCCCGCCGCGGCTTCAGGCCCGCCCCGGGGCGGCGGCGGCGGCGGGGGCGAAGTTAGGCGCGGGGGCGGCCCATGGGGGCCGGGCGCGGGGCGGCGGGCAGCCCTCAGGGCCCCCGCCCAGAGCCATCAGCGGGGGCGAAAGTTGCGGGCGGGACGCGGCGGGCTCCGCCGCCTGCCCCGGCCCGGGGGGAGCCGAGCGGGGCCGGGAGCTGTTGGCACGGCCGAGCTGCGGCGCGGGCGGCGGGCGGCGAGTGGGACGCGGCGGGCGCGGAGGTTTCCCCTCCCCTCGCCGCAGCCGCCCCCTCCTCCGCCTCCTCCCCGCCCGCCGCGCGCTGCGGTTGTCCTTGCGGGAGGTGCGAAGAACGGGACCGCCCCGGCGCCCCCCGGACCCCGAGGGGGAAGAACGGCACCGAAATCCCCGATGAAGCCGAACTGCTCTCTTGTATAGGTGCGGGTCGGTGCGGGTCACGCAGCACTGCCGAGAACCTCGGTGCGGCTCGGCGGCCTCCAGTACCCGCACCTATACAAGACACAACTTGTATACCCACACCTATACGGCACAAATGGGGCAGGCAGGTGGCGGGGGGACGGAGCGCCGCTGCCCGAAGCCCTCTCCGCACAGCGGCCCCGGTGCCTCGCAGCCCCGTCCCTGCGGTGCCGGGTGTTCCTATGCACAGGGCCGGGACCCGGCCGTGGTGTGGTGGCTCCCCACAGGATCTCCATTCGGGAAATGGCCGGGTAAAGCCCATTTGTGGGTGAGGTTATGTTGCTACAGAGATTATTTTGAAGAAAATCGTGGAACTGTTTAGGATAGGGCTGAAAGAAACCTTAAGGTGATGTCTTTCTGAGAAGAGCAAGAGCAGCTTTGCCAAGATGGAGAAGGAAGAACTAAAACTTCTGCTCATGGAAACAGGGTAAGCGAAAGACGGTGAAGTTTGAAGTGGAAGGACAGCGCTGTGTAGCTCTTGCAGGTGTGAAGATCCCAGAGAAAAAAAAAACCAATGCTGAACAGAGATTTCAGCAGAGGCACTTCCTAAGTAGACACAAAACGCATTCAGTAAGGAGATGCCAGAGACAGTAAAATGTCCAAAAGCTGTGGGATGACGTCCCAAGAGCATGCACTGCAGAGCCTATTACTCAGCTCCCCAACAGCACTCAGCTCTAGAGCGTCAGCCCCATCTTTCCACGGTTCCTCATCTGCAGTGTGCAGATGGCCGTGTTTCCTTCCCTTCTCTTTTGATATTTTCTCCCTGAACTGTGAGATGTTCACTGAGCATTTTTAGTCTGCTGCAATAACTCGATCATGGCTGGAGCTGCTGTGCTAGCAGGGTGCGAGGAGCTCACAGCACGGTGCACAGACCCTAGACAGCAGCTGTGCTCACTGACATACCCCCAGCACTGCAAAGGATTGCTGATTTCTGGAAGCAAACACCAGATTCTTTCAGACATCAGCAACGCTGCATTTTGTTCATTCCTCTGCCTGGACATCAGCATTCCATCTGTAGAGAGGTGTCATTCTCACCTGCCAGCATCCCTCCACATGTCAGCCTCAGGAGGTGAGGCTTGGTGCCTGAAATGTGTGTGTGTGTAACATGTGAGTGCTGCTAGGAGCAGGTTTTGAACTGTGCTTAGTTAATTTGCATGTACTTATACACAAGGGCATCCCCAAGTAATTAAAAATATATACCTCTCTGTGTCTGACGTTCTGTCAGCGTGGGGCTGGAGCCAACGCAGAAATAACAAGTTGCAGAGCAGATGTAGTGCCAAGGCTGTCCTTAGCTGGGGAAGCTGATTTAAACAGGGAAGTAAACACAAAAACCATCTCAGTTTTCAGATGTCTTATTAGTAAGCAGTAGGGGAGAAGGAAATCGATCATTGCCAAGTGAAGAGAGATAGCAGTGACAGAAAAATCATTTTAATTTCCACCTTGTAAGATGATATTAAATTAAAGAGGAATACCAGTACATGTAGCTTTTTGTTTTCTTCAGTTCTCTTTAAAATTGTGCTGCAGCAGTGGTGCCTCTGCAGTGAAGAATGTGCACAGAGAGTGGGTGCAAAAACCCATGGGCACACAGCATTGCGCACACGGGATGGACCCTGATGAACAGGTTGCTCAGAGAAGGAAAGTGGTAGGAGGAGGCAGCGCCCTGCTGGGTCCACCGTCACCTCTCCCCAGCTGCCCAGGGTTTGTAGTCCCAGTGTCAGCCACGTTCTGTCCTCCCTGAACCCTACTGATGATGAAAAGTCTGCCGAACGCATGCAGCTCCAATGTGCAGAGTCTGACCCAGCATGTTGCTGGGGCTGGGGGAACAACCAGGGCTCTCTGCTAGTGGAGGACACTTGGTGTAATAACAGCCAAGGCTATTTAACAGAGACGATCCTCTTACCATCGCCCGAGAACAGAAACAAAATGAATCCACCCTGTGTCTTTCTGCAGTGAAAACAGGGGCAGCTCAGGCAGAGGTCTAGTGAGTTCATGCTGAAATAAATAACGTTTTTCAATTCCTTTACCAACCAAAACATCTAGCCAGCCTAATCCCTTTCCTTTCTAGGACAGTGGCCTTTGCCTACAACTTCAGGGCATCAGTGAGAGGCTCGTAGTTCATACATCTCAGTGTTAGCTAAAGGATATTCCTGTCAAGAACATCCAACAGAAACTGGTAATTTTTACGTACAATCTTTCACTGCATGCTCAGCTTCCAATGGTTTCACAGGGATTTTAGAAACCAAAAAAGTAAGAATGTATATCCTGCTTTATTAAAATGATTTTGAAACTAGCAGAACAGTTCAGTGGAGGACAGGTACCAGGACCATGCCAAGGATACCCAGTGAATGCTCTTGGCCAATGCTCCTGGATGTCTGCACCAAGGAGTGCCCATGTGTTGGTCATGCTGCAGGCAATTGCCAGTGAGCTAAACTGTGTATGCCAGCTGCCTGGCACTGCTGCATAGGGATCAGTGCATACTAGTTGAGCCTACCTCTGTTTATTGGGTAAATAAGTAGATATATTGGAATTTTTTGCTTCAGAATTTTTATTGTTGATTTCAACAAAACTTGAATTTTGACTGCTTACAAGAAATGTGTGGGGAAATAAAAAAAAAAAAAAAAAAGAGAAGAGTAGTTGGCTGTGAACAGAACAAACTGTAGGGCAGTGCATTGTTCGTGGGACTGACATTGTGTAGTTTCAGAGCCTTCTGTTTCCAGAGCACTTCTGAAACATTCCCAGTGACCAAAAGCTGATAGAGCGATGGCCTACTGGGAAGCAGTGATTTTCTGAGTGGATAAAAACATCAAAGCAAGGGGCACTGACCAGATTGGACAAATCCATAGCTTACATGTCAGGTCTCAAATGCCACTTTTTAGGCCAGAACATGTTGCTGTTGAACAGTGTCTGTTCTGTGAATGAGAAGGGCGTCATCAGTCATCTCATGTTCTGTGGTGATGGGCATAGCTTCAAAGCCTGGGAAGACTTGAAGAGCAATCGAACAAACAACACAGATTTTCCTTTCAGAAGAGAGAGCCAGAAACCAAGTTCTGAGTTTTCAGTGATGTCAGTTAATGGACTTTACCCTAGTTAGCTACTTTGCTGGGACAAAATCATGAGAAAATCCAAAATCTACCTGTATTATTCAGGAGATGAAAAGGTATATTAAAAGCAAGCAATCAAACAAAAGAATGAGAAAGTGCAAATCTTTACATTTTGGAAATCATAAAATCATAGAATAACCCACATTGGAAAGGACCCATAAGAATCATCAAGTCCAAACTTGACGAAAAAGTTCACAGCAAGGAGAAATATCAAATAATGGTAAATTGTAGGGGAACATAAAGCTCGTTAGCCACGTTAAATAACTGATTAATTCAGTCCTCAGCACAACACAGTTCTGAAAGAAAGACTTTCTATGTAGAATATTTGTGAGCACCAATGCAGGAAGCTGATGGGAATTATGTATTGTCGTGCTATATTACGTCAGTGGTACCCTCCTGGGATGCTGGAGTTCCAGTTTTCAGGTCTGAGTGTGTAGGGAAAAAAAAAAAAAAGCAAGAAAAGGTAGCTAAAATGACTCAAGCCTTAAGAATGGATCTTTATGAAACCGAAGGCACAAATCAGGGCTGAAAATCAAGTAGCCACACTTTTCCAGTGAACCTCCTACCTTCTCATGACAAAAAAGGATGATGATCCATTTTGTTTACCTGTAGGGTTATTCAGAATTCCCTCGGGCATCTGGTTTATGATACAGGCAATGACTTCTGGGGCTGCCTTTGTATTGCTGCTGATCCAAACCTGACAGCCCTCCCCAGCAAAGAGTGAAGATGGCTTGTGCTAGCACTGCCCAGCCCTAGGCACTGGGTTCAGTTCTCTTCCCAGGCTGATGATCTTCATCTCATATGGGGATAAGGGCTATGGCAGACTTATTCTTGATATCACTGTATGAGTGAATCATGGCATTGCTAGCAGACTAGGAAAGGAAGTTTTATGGCCCTGTAGTTTAGCAGGGGATTTGTGACTTGGGAAAGACCAATCCCACCTCTGCCTCTATCACTGATCTGCTGCTCACATTTGTGTGGCATTTCTTAATTCTGTCCCAGAGGAGCAGCAAGTGGACATGATTGCATTGCTATTTTGTTGTAAATATAATTTGCTAAATACAACATGTTCTTGAAAATCAGCCCTTTTCAGATTTTAGCCACCTGTTATTTGAGCTCAGGGAGGAAGAACGTGGTTTGACAGATACTCTTCCTTGACACGAGAAGTCAAGCTGTTTGAGAATAAAGGTACTCTTCAAATTGCCACTTGCATGAATCCCAGCTGCATTTTTTCTTCAATTTTATCTATAGGAATTTGAAAACATGGAATAAACTCAGCAAGCAAGTTAGAGAAAAGGAGGGTGAGAGGAGGCATTTCCAACCTAACCTTCCATTAGCGCTTTTGGTGCTTGTCTTTCAGACCAGAGGACAGAAGAGAGCTTATGTTAGGCATATGTCCATCTGCACAGGTACTTATTACGGCTCAGCTATGGTTCCATTTTAAAAGAGCAGTGTTTTCATGACCTCTCCCTCTACCTGCTACAACGGTGAATTCTATAAATCAGGAGCTTTCTCATTGAGTCCGTTCAGATATACTCATCTGTGTTTCCTCCTTAAGTACAACAGAAGAGACTTGATTCAGTTAATTGCAGTGACTTTTGCTTTCCCTTCCCTCCCTTCCTCTCCCTTCCCACCTAATCTAACTCATTCTGCGTGTGGGTTCCCAAGCACTCTACCAATACCCTGCATTATGGATTTTTTTATGTGCAAAGAAGTACAAGCTTTTATTTTATGCCACATATTTGGAAAGAAAAAAATCTTCATTGGGAATCAAAATCAGTGGTGAATTCCGTAGCAGAGCTGGGGGAGGAAGCTTTCTCTTCTTCTATGCACCTTTAGAGAATCAACAAGGAAGCAAACATTTGCATACTGGAGGTGAGAACAGACTCCGCTCAACCTGGCAGCATCCACACAACAAGCCTTCAGAACTAACAGCCCCACTTGGTCATACAACAAGGTAAACAATTTTGTTGTGGTGGAAATTGGCTCCAACAATCAAGCTGTTATTTAAGCAACAGAAAAAATATCCTTTAAAAAAAGATTATAACTGATATATGAGGTGAAAGAGATCAATGGGATCAACAGAAGGCTATGTTGTGTGTATATTTAAAAGATGAAGCAAAATATATTCTGCTGTGAGTGAGCTAAGTTTGTCTTCCGTCTATCTTTTGCTAATGATGAGGAAAGGTTGGATGTGGTAATTGTTACGTGCTGCTATCCTTTAAATGTATTTGGACTTTCTTTCCTAGAATTCTTCATTTTGTAAGAGGCATGTGTTTATCTTTGACTCACTCCTTTCTTTCTGTGCAGTAATAAGTCATAGTGACAAACCAAGAGAAATTAACTCCAGGAATCAGGTAATTACCTGAGGTTTTGTTGACACTGACCATACACTATTTGTCCCACCTTGTGCTGTAGGAGGGTGTTTGTGGTCTTTTCTCAGGGCCCCCATTGCTTTTGGTCATGGCAGAAGCACTTGCTTAAGGGAATGTGTGGCATTGCCAGGTTTTGAGCAGGTCACTCGGCTGAGAACCTCCACTGTCACCACGTGGTGCAGCTATCACCAAGCACCCACCTTCAGGAGCAGCCCGCACCCACTGTTAAAATGAGATGGCTAACAGGAGGAGACTGTTACTAAATGAATGGGAGACTGCAGTTATCCAGAGCAAATAAAAGTGTGACTTTAAGAAGTATAATCAATTCAGCCAACGTTGCATATTCCTACATAATTACCATCAGGAATTTGTAACGTCATATAACCTATTGCAAGAGAGGGAGAAAATGTGGTTTTGATGATTTATAGAAGCACTTCAGATTCGAGTTTGACCAAACTACAGCACGCAGAATGCCTGATCTGTCTTTGAGGATTTTGTTATTATTCCTCTTCATTGCTATAGGCTGCACTGTGCTGCAGTAGGGGTGTGTTTTCTGAAATAGATATTAAAAAAGAAACCATACTGGGATACACAGAACCAGTGCTCAGCGCTTTTCCAAAAGGACAGACAAAGAAGTCAAGAGGAATGTATTTATATTCTCTTCAAAGCACCAGTTCTGAATCATATGAATGAAAGAAAAGGAGTGGTGCAGCACAATCAGGAACAGATCTCGATTGTTGCTGTGTGAACGCTATGATTTTTCTTATCAAGTTCATACCAGTTTCCTTCTGAGCCACAAGCATTTGCGTTGGCCTTCTCTTCAGACTCTCCCTTTTCCAGAAGGCTGCTGAATTCTGGATGCAGGATTAAGGTGTGGAGATGTATCCAGAAATGTGGTGTGCCTGCAGCAGTCTGGGAACTGGGATCCCCTCTTGCATTCCTCTCCAGACAAGAACGGTGCTGCACTGCAAGGGTTGTCACCCACGGTTTGACAAATCTAGTCACAATAGCTTGACACTTTTAATTTAACTTTATGGAAATCTCACTAGTTAAGATTGATTTTCTGTCTTTTAACCACTCTCAGCTTTCCTGAAATATTGAATCATGGATGACAGACTGTTCTTGCTCATTCAGAGGCATGGACACTGGGAAGCTGGAGAGGGAATTAGGGAGGCATGTAGTGGATAACTGAGAATTTTCTGCCAGGAAAAAAAAAAAAGAAAAAAACAAAACTCCAAAGAAAAACTGAAGATCTCAATGCAGTAATTTCACATTTGGAGAGAGTTTTTTTGTTCACTGGGAAAATTAGAATGACGCTTCTGTGATGTTGTGCTTAATGTGCCTTACCAGCTGCCTTGTCTGCCTGCAGGACTTATCATGAGGCATCAAATGCTTCAGCTTCTCACTGTCTTGACCTTCTTCGTGCTTGTCTTTGAAACCTGGGCAAATGGGTAAGGCTACCATAACCTTCACCCTCTTTTTTCTTCTTAAATGAGACCCACACCATCTATTTGTGTAATGCAGCACAGTACATTCAATGGATGGAGCTCTGGGCTGGAATCAGATTCAGTCTCTTGCCCTGCCACAGGTTACCTGGATAGTGCTAAAGAAGTTGCTTAGGCTGAAGCCATGAAACTGGGATGATAGGAACTCCCTCCATTGCAGTCAGGGATCTCGGGGGTCTTAAGTAGAGGCTGTGACAGAGAACAGAGCATATCAGTGACACAGATACACAATATCATCTGAAAGCTGAACAGACCACAGAGGAAAGCTTGAAAGGAAAACTGTCTATACACCCTGCAGACATTAAGGCTGTCCTGAAGGCAGGAGAGGGGAAGTGACGAATTAGAAATGCTCCTGAAGCTCTGGCTTTTTATGTCTGCAGCTGAATTGGTTGGTGGAAGTTACAGCCACTAGAATTGGTATGTGTTTCCCAGTATAACCCAAACATCCTGGCCCATGATACCATGTCAAGAAAGAAAGATTCCCTGTGACACCTTTCTTATGTAAACATCAAGTTTTCAATGAATTGCTTGAGACAAAAATTAAAAGTTTGTCTGTATGGGGAAATGTGTAGAGCCAAAGAACGTGGATGTGAGGGAGAGAGCTCCAGTGCTGGGGAGTGACTCTTCTTACAGCACACCATGGTGTGTCCATAGTGACACCAGTCCTTACTGGGAAGAGAAGTCTTCTTATATCAGGAAAGTGCATCTGGATAAAATCAGTCTGTCAAGTAATGTGGCCAACTGATTTCAACACAGAAATGAATCTGCTGGTTCTCAGGTCTCACTGCCACTGCATGTTATTTATTTTCGCATGAAGTCTAAACGGTGTTTCCTTTGTGTGAAAAAGAGTACAGGTTTTCACAAGTCTGACAATGGAGCAGGCTTTCAGGCTGTTCAAGCATCTGTACTTGTTTTTGTTGCAAAACTGGAACTAGACAGGCTATATTCAAACACACCAACAATTTATTCAGAAGCGCTTTCCAGCATAGTGCTGTAGAGATCATGAAATTACTCCGTTTTTGTATCGAAGATAAATGCAGGAGATGTGCTAAGCTTTACTGAAATAATCCATTACAAAAGTGTCATGTCTGCCTAATAAAAGATAAAACTAGCAGACTTTCATCACATTGAAGTGATTAAATTAAATCAATTGTCTCTCTTAGAAAAGGTGTAGAATTGAGCAGAGACTGGTTTGAGTATTTCCTTCCATACGTATCTGGACAATCTCTGCTAATTTCTGTCAGTTTTGATCTTTGCCTTCCTCTTTTGCATCTTTCCAACTACAGCCACCTTTTTAACAAAAATATTGACATTGCTCACTTATTGCACATAACAAACATCTTTCATGAGAGCCAATACCTTTAAAAATACATGAATTTTTGGCAGGACTCACTCTTCTGTCTTGTGCAGGTTTACCTTTGCTCTCCTTGTGTGGGAGTAAGGAGAGCTACCCCCATACGTTCTAAGAATTTATGTCAGGTACAAAATCAAGAGAAGAGAGCAACTAGAATCTGAAAGTGGCAGAAAGTAACTTAGCAAACGATTTGCCATATCAGTTTGTGCTACATCTTTGTGTTTGTGTGGCTAATTTTTCCACTTTTCCCTGCACCATTGCTGTCAGTGGACTACTACCATTAGCTGAGCTGAGCACTTGCTGGAAATTTCTGGTTCTTGTGTGCCACACCCAATGTTTTTATCTGCTCTGCTTCTTTATTTCCACAACTATTCCTCTGATTTTCTTGTTGTTTATGTCGTCCCAGTGACACAGCATCTCTGAAGTTTTCAGCTCCATCTCAGTGATGTGTTAAGCTAATGAAAACTGGTTGTACAGACAGGTTGCTGCATCACACTAGTTTTAAAAGCATGCAGTAAGGTTTCTAGCAGGACAGAAATGAGCTTTTTTAAAAAGAGAGAGCTCTCGGCATGGAAAAAATACCTGAGTAATACAGTGCTAACAACTCCTAAGGGTGCCTGGTGGGATGTCATTTCTCCTTGTCTGAGAGCTCCACCTAATGGGATCAAAGAAAAGGCATCTGCCTTTCAGATTTTCTGCTAGAGACATCCTTTCATTTCTGTGCTGGTGTCTGTGGGTCGTCAAGATGGAGGGTGAGGAAAGTTGTGCATACTTTGACTTTTGAAGTAAAGAACAGTTAGCAAATGGGAATTCTGTATTATGATATCCTCTTCAGGTAATAATGTGGCATTTGGACATACTGTGATTTCTATGAAGGAAGATTTTGTAATGAATAAAATGAGCTTCTTGCCTGTGCACACTAGTCAACACTGCAGCACTTTTCACAGATATAAAATACAACTTGCAAGATCTGAGTCCAAATCTGGAGGGGGAATATATTAGACCATAGGACTGCTCATATTCACACAAGCTAATAGGAAAATAATGTTATTACCAGTCTGAGGACATCACTGACAAAGCATTCCCAAAGAGGAAACTTTGCACCTGCAAACATTCAGAAATAATGAGTGCGTCCTTCCCTCCCCTCCAAGTGATGTGTAATCACAAAAATCGTGAGCATATCTCTTACGTTACATCAATCCCTGATTTTCATGAGTTTGAGGTTACCAACACAATGTTTTCAAGCTTTGCTTTGTAACAAGGAGGGGTAGAAATTCCCACTTTTTGCTGTGAAAGCTGGAATTCTCACAGTAACTGTGCTCTTTCAGCAAACAAGAACTGAAGAATGCAGTGTGGAACAGCGCTAGAGTTACAGTCTGTAACAAATCAAGAAATCATGTTTAATATTTTAAATAAATTTCATACTCACATTGCTGGTGAAGAATTATTTTGCCTCAGCACAGAGAGTTACATCAAATGGAAGATGTAACGGGGGCAGAAAAGGAAAGCAACAAAAATCCTGGGAAATGCAACATGGATACTATTTGTCAGGGAATCTACGTTCTCTGATAGCTGTCAGGTTAAGAACCATCCACTCTTCAAAGTCTAAAAATAAGCCAAAGGAAGATAGTCTGGAAAGAGAGCTGTGGGCACTGACAGGTATCTAAGAGAGAGACGCAGTGAGCAGCAGGCAGGCAGTTCTTCCTTGTGTGGAGAGAGAGCAGCTGAGTCAGATGCTCTGTGTTCAAGGTTGTGATGCAGGACTGGAGGTCAGCGAACGAGAAATGTATCTGGATACTTCTGTTGTTTTTGTACAATAAAGTTCTTCCAGGACTCACATGGCAGTATTATTGTACTAATATTTTTGCAGACATTGTATTAGAAGCTCTGGCAAACTGCCTCAATTCTAAAAGGAAACAGCACTCCAATAAAATCCCCACACAGCTCGGTGGAAAGGGCAAGAAGGCTACCACAGGAAAATATTGGCATTTAAAAAGTTGAAAGATTGCAATGAAACTGAAGCCTATAAACATGACAGGTGAGGTGAAAGCAGGAAATAGGAAAAGCTTGAATCGGTGTGGAGAGTGGCTTGTATTCAAGCTGCTGATGAGATACCTAAATATAAGCAAGAACAGGAAGCCAGTGAGGGAGGTGATGGGCCAACTTGTTGATTGAGGTGTGGTAAAGGCACTCAGGGATGCTGAGACTGCAGGAGGTAAACTCAAAGAGAAGGTGTTGCTCAGAGCTAGGCCATTGAAGAGGTATTGCTCAAGTTAGGCCATTAATTCTAGCAGGTGCATCAGAAGAGCCATTTTGTTTTGAAGCAAGTGCACAAGCTGTATTAGCACAAGCAGAGAGATGAGGTGATGGTAAGCCAGCAGGTGTGGTGTTACCACAGTGCTGGAAGGAGTTCAGTTGTGTACCTGCAGACCTGAATGATCCTCAGCAGCATCTCCAGAGCCCCAGCACTGCCAGGCCTGCATGGTTCCATGTAAGAAAGGGCCCCAGAGGGGACATGTCTTCCCTTCTGACCAGTTGGCAAAGGCTATAAGGAAGAACAGGATCCTTGAGGATGTGGATTAACACAAAGGTGATTCTATGAAAGAATCAACATGTCTCCAGCAAAAGGGAGTCCTGCACCTTCTGGACTGTTGTGAAGGTGTGGACATATGGATAAGGGATATCTATACCACACATTATACCTAGATCTTCAGAAAGGCTTTGACAAGGTCTCACAACAAAGTTTAACAGAGCTAAGATGAGCAATATCCAAGGAGATGCTCAAGACCAGGTTGGATGGAGCCCTGGGCAGTCTGATCTAGTGGATGGTAACCCTGCCAATGGCAGGGGGTTGTAACTGAATGCTTTCTAAGATATCTTCCAACCCAAGCCATTCTATGATTCTACAGTTCTAGCAGACCAACCCTTATACAGACTGTAATCTGGGCAAAGATCCTCAAACACAGAAGGAACTGTAGGTGACTTGAATGTCACTTTTCAGTATGGAGTCTGCAGAGGAGTCCCCCAGGAGTCAGTAGTGGGACCAGTTCACCACAGCACCTTCATTGGTCAAGAAAGAGGAGAGCACTGCAGAATGTCTCTGTAGGCAAAACTTGGCAAGAAAATGTTAAGTCAGTGGTGAGGTCAAGGAAGACCTCATAAAACTAAGTTAAAGAGTAGCAGATAAGCATCAATATTAAAAAACAGAACATAATATATCTTCGGGAAAAGTAGTCTAAACCGTGCCTGTGTGATGCTTTATTTGATCTGTCAATTGCAGCCCAGGAATAAAATACTGAATTCACAGCTGACTGTGCTCTGAAGTCTCTGGAGGAACCTACAGCAGAAACCATTAATGCAAGCAAAATACTAGGCATTGCCAGGAAAGGTATTGAGAGCAGAAGGCAGGGCATCATTTCACTCCTGTAGAGAACTTTGGCTTGCCTACTTGAATACTATTGACACCACAGGTCTCCATCACAAGATGGACACAGTAGACCTAGAAGAAGACCAGGAAAGTGCACATAAAACAGGCAAGAGAATGGTGCAGCTGTCTGGCAAAGACAAATTAACAAGGCTAGAATTTTTAGGAGGAAGAGTGTAAGGGCGATGCAAGCACTGTTTACAAAATCATGAAAGCATTAATTAGGGTGAATTCAGAATTGTTACCAAGCAAATCCCTTAATACTAATACTAAAGTGTTCATTTGAAAGTAGTATGATGTTGATTTAAAGTAGATAAAAGAAACTAATTCTCTGTGCAGCAGAAAGTAGGCTTATAGAATTTATTGCCACTGCAGGTTGTAATCAAGTTCAAAAAGAAGTTTGTCATATTCCTGGACAACAGGCCTATTTTAAAGGCAATGGGCAAAGAAGTATCTCCCAGCTTCCTGCTGAACTAATTCAATTCTGGGGATGTGTGTGAGGGTATGGACAGCAAAACACTGTAGAATCACATTATTTTCTGAATCTCACATCCCATTGCTGCTATTGAAGTCAGAAGGCCAGGCTGGATGGACCAGTGGTGTGAGCCAATGGGATATTATTCACATCCCTGTCAAACATTCTGTTTTGTACTGGGAAGTGGATAAGTAACGCTTTGATCTTAAGGCATTCCTTATGTGTCTCTATAAATTTGTGCTGCTTTTCTGGGAAACTTAAAAATGACAGATAGAGTCACGCTTGGACTTTAATGTGGTGAAGAGAACAGTGGAGGATGGGAATCGCCCTTCTGCTCATGAGTGGTTATTCTTTGGCACTTGGTCTGGGCTTGTCTGTTTGACTGAGCCCTCCCAGGCAGAAAGATTGTGAGGAAGGACAGGGCTACAAGCACTGCAACCACTACGAGCTTTTTGCTTGCAAGGAGATATGGCCAATCCCAAGAATAGGGCTGACAGCTGCTTGTAAGCTTGTGAGCAGCTGACAGCTGCTTGTATTAATTTGCAACTTTTTAACAGTCCTGCACTTCCCATGCAGCAGAAACCAAACAATGAGCAAGAAAAGGGGTTTTGTCTACAGTTTGCCTGGTAAAAAGCTTGGTGGCTGATCACGCAAGAGCTGTTCTTATTTCAGGCCTGCAACTTTCATCACTGCAGTGTCTCAGTATGGCAGGCATTTCTGAGTGCAAAGATAGCACTGGAAACGAAAACAAAGCTGATTAAAAGTTTGTTAGAGCTGAACTGAGATTTGTTTTTAGGAGATTAAACCAGTAGACATTTAGAGCAAAGATGAAATCTCAGTTCGCAATATAAGCATGGCACATTGGATCTGTAAGGGATGTTTATTGGCCTAAAGGGACTGACAGCATTTCCTGAGGACACTGGTGGTTAAACTGCAAAGTAATTAGATAAAGTGTTTGTAAATTTTAGTGTTCTGTTTTGTCAAATAGATACTTCAGGTGATAATACAAATGCCGTTGATTCACTCAGTGGTGTTTGCTCGGTTATCTGAAAACTGAAACATTCTCTGTGAAATATAATGCTTTTTCTAAATATAACTTTGGTTAGATTTATTTAGCTACAGCACATCTTGCACAAGGACATTATTTTGTACTCACTGAGCAGCAAAGGCTGAGATTCACCTTATTAACCTCAGGCACCTATAGTGTGGTGACCCTGTCCGAAGCACATCTGAACTGCCTCTGCAATTAATGGAGGGCAGTAGGCACTTTTTGGCATGTAATTCATTTCAACTTGAGACAAGTTCCCTGGTACAAGTTCCTGCTTCAGTAAATGATAAATGGAGTCTAGACAGATAGTTCAGATGTCTGCATCTGGTCTGCTGAACCATGTTGCTGATGCCTTCACTGGGCTATGTGCATGTACATAGAAGAACAGCACGACTGACAGGTGGGTGACTTCGACCTGGGTGTAACTGAGGAGGTAAGGGGGAAAGAAGATTCTGCTCCCTGGGGAAAAAGTTATGAGAAGTCTTCAGAGAAGACATGGTGTGTAAAATTGGCTGAGATTTACTTCTCATTCACTCCCTCAATGAGCACTGGAACAGGCTGCCCAGAGAGGCTGTGGAGTCTCCTCTGGAGATATTCAAGACCTGTCTGGATGCCTACCTGTGTGACCTTCTGTCGGGAGCCTGCTTTTCTGAGGATTGGGCTTAATGGTCTCTTGAGGTCCCTTCCAACCCCTGCAATTCTGTGATTCTGCAGATCACTCCAGCAGCAGTGGGTCTGTGAGGGATCGTGGTCAATCCGATCCCTTTCCCTCAGCCCATGCATGCCCCAAGACGCAGAGGAGCTCTTGTCCTGCTCACCCTGAGAGGTGCCTCCTCAGGTGAGAGATGGGGAGAAGTTTTTGTGGGAAAGTCATTGTGCTAGGCTGCATTAAGATGCTGATTTGGTGCCTGGCTACAGTCTGATATGACTTAGAATAGAAGTGTCAGATAATACAAAATTAATTTCATGTGTTTCCTACGATAGCTTTTACTTCACTGTAGCAGATTTTTGCTGTGTCTTAACCATGTTTTTAATGGGCTTTCCCCTTCGAGCCTCTTCCATGCCCAAATTCTATCTCCTCTCTGTGTTTGGGTTTGTTTGTTTGTTTTTTCACTATGCTGTATGTATTGGCTGCCTGGTCTATGCATCTCCAGTGTGATACCAGAGTCTTTTGGGGCAGGGCTGAAACAGAAAAACAGCAGATGAATTTAAAGGTACAGTTTTCCATGCATCTCAAAGAAAAGATGATTTGTGACACACTGATTTTTTTACCTGCTTTTCTTCTACCAAGGGTCTAAGATCAGTGATTGGTGTAATAACTGAGTAAGAAAGGAAATTAATACAAGTGTGAAGTCATAGAATCATAGAACCAAATCAACTGAATTGTGAAGACCAGACTTGTTTTTAATCTTTGTATAAGTTTTTCATCCACAGACAATTAATTGATGTGAAAGTTAGTGTAACTGTACCACTCCACTGCCTTTTCTAGGTTATCTAATCTTGAGAAGGGTGGGTATGTGTGCAACCAATGTTGGCCAGTGCCAGAACTTGAACTCTGCCTGTGAACTGCTGGGGCACTTGTGTGGGGCTAAAACCATGCTAAAAGCCCCCAAAAGGTCTGCTGTTAATGTGAAAGGCTAGATGTGGATTCACTGTCAAGTCCAGTGTAACTGCTACCAAGTACTGCATTTATTATTTGGATATGTGGAAATTTGAAAGCGATTTTTATTGTTAGAGTATTGAGTTGTTATTCAGCTGATGAATTATTATGCCTTCAGCCTTTCAGATGGCTGAACCTTTAACATTAAGTGACACTTCAAGCTGAAGAATAAATTGTCAACAGTTATTTGTAATAATACCTTTTCCTTTTTGCATCGCTGATCATTTTTATAAAACCACCCAATAATGTATTAACATGTATAGGCATTTGTGAACGTCTGCAACAAGCCATGAGCAACTGATAGATAATTCTGCCAATTATTTATGGAAAACTCTAATGCTTCAGCATCTGTTCAGATGAAAATTATGCATTTTTTGCATAAAATTGGAACTGGAGGTAGTTTGTGATTAAACTGATTAAAAGCAATATTGGGGCAACACGTGTTAATTCTGTTAATTAATTTCTTGTTTCTTCTAAACCAATGGATTTGTAAGTTGTTCTTCTCAATTATTTAAGGAGTACTGACTGTGCCGAAAACAATGTTGTGAGAAGTTAATTTTTTTTCCCTGGCTTAAGTCCAAAGGCAGTATTGTAAGTTCATACAGAACTGCTGGTGAGAATTGTGCACTACGCTTCTTCACGTGTGTTGTGAATATCTGTTGGAGAGCTATGGGGTGTTACACAAGATAGCACAGCAGTTCTACATACTGCCCCAGGAGGACTCGAGAGAGGTTGTTGGGCTGCATGCTGTCTCTAATTGCCAAAACAGACTTGCATCTCAGAAGGTCATCTATGAGCTTTGCTGAGCATGGATGAAAGAGTTCAAAGTAGGAAAAAGCAAATGAATCTCTTTGGATCAAATGGAAGATTGTCTTGCTTCCTGGCAAATTAAAAATCAAAAGAATATTGCTGCCTGGTCAAATGAAACAAGTGCTTTCATTTAGGAAGAAAAAAAAGAAAAAAAAAGGGGGGGGGGGGGGGCCTTCAGCAGTTTCTGAGAAATTTCATTTCTGAGAAAAAGGGAGTTTTAGGAAAAGCATAAGAAAAGTTAAAAAGAGCAAAAATGAGATGCTGCACTGAATGCATATTAAGGTTACCTGTAGCACTGACATAGTGTGGATCAGGTGATTTGTCCTCAGGGGAATTATTATAAACACGTAAGGCATGGAGGTCTACATTCCTCCCCTGTTGCTGTGTGGGTTACACTAAAGGTTACTCTGAAATTTTTAAATTTCAGGGCCACCCTCATGCATTTCTTCAGCAGAAGATTCCTTTGATGTGCACCTCCACAATTTTTGAGTCCGACAGTTCTGTTTTTGCTGGTACAGCGTATTATAACACACTGCAGAACGTTTCATTTTACTGCCATTACCTTCAGAAGCACGCTTCCCACCGATTTTACTGATAGCAAAATGAGATGTTGCTACAGAATACACAATTCTCTTATGAAAGCAAGACGTGCTGACTTCAATGGAAAATTTTCCTGCTAATGGAGCATAGGATTAAACCAAATGATTCTAAGAGTGTGTTTTTCATTTTGATGAAATAACTCTTCTTTTGTAAATGGCTTTCCTATTCCTGTACTGCAATGATATTTGCTTTGGGAGTGTAATTCAGAAAGCCAGAAATTGTGAGATTTAAATGTTAGAGCCCCAGAGCCTGATTTACTTGGAGTGCACGACAATCCTTTCAACCTCCTAGGTTCATCAGGACTGCTCCTAATTAGACTTAGTCTTTAAAATAAAAGAAACAAGTCTATTTAGTTTGTTGGGATATAATTTTAGCCGCCAGATGATTATTACATATTATTCATACCATCAATCATATCATTCTTAGCTTGGGGATAAGATTATGGGTTCGTATTCTGTTTTTGTGCTTGATAGTAATACTAATGCTACTATTGTGATTATTAATAGATCAGTAACAGATGCTGCACAGAGCAGCAGTTGTGTGGTGTTCTTAGAAGAGGCTTCTGAATAGAGCCATGTTGCAAACG
The DNA here is from genome assembly GCF_026119805.1 of Tympanuchus pallidicinctus. Classification (NCBI taxonomy): domain Eukaryota; kingdom Metazoa; phylum Chordata; class Aves; order Galliformes; family Phasianidae; genus Tympanuchus; species Tympanuchus pallidicinctus. The sequence continues at coordinate 5,345,770 of NW_026294780.1, read as the reverse complement.
TTGCTTCTTCTTGCCTGAACATTAGAGAGAACAGCAGCATTTGTAAAAAACGATAATAAGAAGAATTTTAAAAGATTGAGTATGAATCAATTGTGAATGGTATGTGTTGCCCTACTACAGAAACCTGTAAGATGAGGATTTATTAGAGAAAGTAATGGTATTTTTCCTGAGTCATGCTCCCCAAACCCACGTGAAGGCACCTGTTGGCACTGGGGAGGGCTGGTGCTGCTGGGGCTGCGCAACGGGGTCACAGCTCTCCAGCTTCAGCCCAGCTGAGCATTCTAGTTTGAATGCAAAAGCACTTAGATTCAATTAGGCCAAACTATCGGAAATCATTAGGAGCTCAAAGATTTCTAATTTAGCTGTAGCTGAAGGGTGAAGCATTCATTTTCAGATAGCAGGAACAGCAGCTGCCAGGGGAGGTCTGGGGGGCCCTTCTAACTCAATGCTACCAACTCCCCACTGACAGGAGGAAAAAACGTTTATCCAACCTGAAGCATTATGTGAGACCAAAAATAAGGTTAGAGTGAAATTACAATTTCCATGTACTAATTGAAGCACGGGCACAGAGGCTGCTGGAGCTAATTAGGAAGGAACTCAGCAACTGTGTACCAGTCCCTCACTCGGAATGGGATTTGCCCCAGTTCAGGTTCTTTGCATCACTTATTTCCACTCAAAGCAGCTATTGGCAACTTGACAGGTGTAGAGCAAACACAATTTCTCATCTTGGCATTTTGACTTAAAATACTTGAGGGAGAGGAAGGCTTTAGCAGCATGCAATATTCTTCCATGATAATCTCTCAGATTAAAACACCACTTTACTGCAATTTTATGTCAGGTGAACAAGAAGCGTCCTGCAGTTGTATATAGATGCCTTAGAGCTCAAAGTTGAATGCTTCCATGAAAAAAGAAACTCAAAGCAAAAAGCTTGCTGGCCAGACAGTGCTTAAAGACTCTTTACAGCAATAGTAGACAATGATTTCTGCTGTGTATGGCACGGAAAATAAGGCTTTCCTTCTTTTTATATATTTTCTGTAGTTGCTAGCTTTGTTGAGTATAATACAGTGTTCTTGGAACAGCAGAAAGGGAAGCAAAACTCATTTTCCAAAGACCGATATGCTTTTATTTCTCTTATGATGTCGATACTGTAAAAGGCAACCCCATGTTACATTACGTGACTCATTCCAATTTGTGTGGTTCTTTAAAAAAGTAGGGAATGGCTGTATTATCACTGCGCTCTTTTGCTGTTTTCACTCTTTCTACATTTGTCAGTTTAGCGCAGGGTACAGCAGAAAATGTTATTTGCCAAATAACAATTCTTCTTGCTACTAAAAGCAGGAAACAGGAGGAAGGAAACCTTGCATTAGAGTACTGGCTTCTGAGGAAAAATAAATCACAGGGCAACTTCGCCCACTATTATTTGGTTTTAAATAAAACTAAGATCTATTACCATCTTTGGACTTCAGTGTTACATATGCTTAGGCATGCACGAAGCTGAAGCATATGATTTATGGCATGGCATGAGATTAAGGCTTATAAAAATCAGTGCATTTTGACACTCACGTGGAAGGAGGTGAAAAAGGGAAGAGTTTTACCCACTGATGCCATTAACAATGAGTTTTCCAATTCCGAAAGGCACAAAGGTTTAGAATGAATGCAAACATTAAATTCTTGTTAATCATTTACTCAATTGCTACCAGCTCATTGCTTCTCAAGTAGCACAGGTCTATCTCAATTTTTGTGTGTGTTTTACCCATAATTATCACTGATTCCCATCCCTCCTTCTATGTTATGCTTACAGAAATAGAATCACCATAGAATCAATCATAGAATGGTCTAGGTTGAAAAGGACCACAATGATCATGTAGTTTCAACCTCCCTGCTATGTACAGGGTTGTCAACCACCAGACCAGGCTGCCCAGAGCCACATCCAGCCTGGCCTTGAATGCCTCCAGGGATGGGGCATCCACAGCCTCCTTGGGCAACCTGTTCCAGTGCGTCACCACCCTCTGAGTGAAAAACTTCCTCCTAATATCTAACCTAAACCTCTCCTGTCTCAATTTAAGACCATTCCCCTTTGTCCTATGACTATCTACTTATAAATAAAGTACTGTGTGTTACTATTGTGTTGAAATTATGTAATTTTATATGAAAATTGCTAGTGAAAGAGGTGCTGAATAACAGAATGATATTGATACTTTTGCCAACACTGATTTTATTTTCACAAGTGCTTGTGTTATTAGATATTTATGAAATATGGTTGCTAATATCCTTACACGTTTGTGGGAATAATAGACTTCAGAGAATAAGAGAAAGTTAATTGACTAATTAGCTTTAATCATCACATGCATGAGTTCAGATTTTAAAGCTCATAGCTTTTCCCATGCTCTTTCAAAAGACACGTTATGAAAAGAGAGCTAGTTGAACATTAAATTGAATCATGAATTCCAGTCATTTTGATGGCACAACAGGACTTGGCTGTAAATAGCAGGTAATTAGCTGTGGTGAGGGAATGAAGATTTTCTGAACCTAGTTTCTGTGTATGCTGCAGTAACCTCTTGCCAACCTCTTGTCCTACAGTTTTAATGCTACCTCAGTCAGTATGCTCAATGTCTCTACGAAGATCGTGGAGCACTGCACAGGTGAAGTATTTTCCATTTCTATTTTCAATGGAACAAAGCTTTCAACCTTCAACGAGTTGTACAGAGTTTCCCCTAGATGGCAGTCTATGAGGATGTAATTAAGACTAAACTCCAGACCATGCAGGAGCAAACCTTCCTGCATGGCTTTATGTGTTTCGCTTATCAGCTACTCCAAAGCGTTGCAAAATGAGAATGAAATGACAATTTCCATTTTTGGCAGCAATAACAGATAAAGGGGAAAAAATAACATTCCCAGCTCTTGGCACACCAGATTGGGTTGGAAAGTTCTGCTTCCAAGATCATGGATAAGCTTTGCTCATCATCACATGATGCCTGATCTCTCCTTTTCTTTTTTTGTTTTGTTTTTCTTTACTTACAGATGAACCTTCTGAATAATATCTTGCCTCTGGCATAATTTTAGCATCTGTTGCTCAGCTACGTTTTTGCTCTTGCTGCTGAACAGGCTGGAAGGAAAGAAGCTCACTAGCAAAAGTTTCCTGCCACTACTGCATGTGTTCTTTCCTTTGGAAATATGATATTAATGGAGAAGGATGCTTCATTTCTTGTTTCTAACACTTCATCAGCCTCAGGAGTTTTCTCTCCCCAGCAGCAAAATTGTTACATTTCAATGACATGAGGCTCCCCCTCATTTTTTTTTTTGCACTGCAGATGCCTAGCTCTCACTCTGCATGTCAGATCCAGCATGCTTCCAGTCTAGAAGATTAAAAGAAAACGCGTATTTTTTTTCTGTTCCACCTGATGTTTGAGCATGACCTCAAGGACTGCATATGTGACTGTAAGTGCATCCTCATCCACGCTTGTCTGGACCTCCTGGCACCTGAGCTTCCCCCTACACCTGGCATCCCTACATAGTTGGCAGATATCTGGGCTCAGGAGGGCTTTAGAGTGAGGTGCAGGCACAGTGTACTCACTACTGTTCCCCAATCCCATGCTCAGAAAAGTGTAGTCTGAGAGATGCCTTCATAGAAGCTCCTTCATTATTAAAGGCATGTATTCAGACACAATGTGTAAGTTGCAAGATCCTCAAAAATATAAACTTTTTAGGATTATTTTCCTTAGCATGTGCTGTAAATACAGAGCTGAGTTGTTGTCTCCAACAGCTGCTCTATCTGCTTTGTAACTTAGGATGCAGCAATTGAGAAGGAAGCAGAAAAAAATGAGCATTTCTTGAATAAAGTTTAAACAAGCACTTACTTGACAGGCTGAAAGAGTTGGGGCTTTTTATCCCGGAGAAGACTCCAGGGAGACCTGATAGTGGTCTTTCATATCTAAGGGAGGCTAGAGGAAAGAAGGGGATGAACTCTTAAACAGGGTCTGTGGTGATAGGAAAAGGGAAAATGATTTCAAACTTAAAGAGAGGAAATTGAGATTGGATATAGGGAAAAAATATTTTACAGTGAGGGTGGTGAAGCATTGGAACAGGTTGCCCAGAGGTGTGGTGGAAGATCTGTCCCTAGTGACTTTCAAGGCCAGGGGTTGGACATGGCTCTGAGCAACCTGAGGTAGCTGTAGGCATCCCTGTTCATTGCAGGGAGTTGGATTAAATGGCCTTTAAAAGTTCCTTCCAACTCTAAGGATTCTATGCTTTCTATAGTTCTATTATTCATTTAGAAATAAGCTCACTTGATGGTATTTAAGGGGCTAGGAAAAACAAGAAGACAACAACAAAGCATTACAGAAAGCAACAACTGTGAAAATTAAGTTTTCCCTAATCTTGAAAAACAAAACAAAACAAAACAAGAAAAGATATCAGGAGAATCCTGTTATAAAAGAGTGAAAGACAGATAAGTACTGATGTTTTTCACATTAATTGCAATTTACATGACGTGTGTTTCAACAAGAACAGAAAAAAAAAGTATCTCAGTCCCTGGGGAAAATCTTGAGGGCTCCAGAGTGCTGATCCACAGGCCTGCAATTGGCCTATTATAGTGAATTGCCTCACTCCTGGCCTGTTGACCAGGAGTCCTCTTTGCCAGAGGACTGCTGCTGGACTGCAGACCACTGTGGGCTCTTCTGGGATGCTTTGTGTTAGCTGTTTGCATCTGTTAAACTCATGTCTGTCTAATTTCTAAAGAAATTGCCAGGTATCTTTTAAATACTTTTCCATTAGCAGCTCCTGACATGGGGAATCACTAGAAATCCTTGCAGGCTTTTGGCAAAACGGGGAACAAGAAGTAAAACAAAAGACAATAAGGTTAGATGTACAGACATTTATATAAGACCCCTGAAATAAAACAAATGGAGTAAATAAGAACCCAAATAATGCTACTGCAACTTTACAATCCCTCCCATGCATGAAGATCCACTCTGAGCTGTTCAAGTCAGAAAACAGACTTTGAAAATCAAGCCACTGCAAGGGAGGAATAGTGCAGCGATATGGGCAACAGATGTGGTTCAATGGCCTTTGACTAGTCTTCAGATTTGCTTCTAAGCAAAGAGGAAGGAATGATCATCAATGTTTTTATTTCTTAGATTTCCAACACATTGAAAAGTCAGTATAAGAAATGCTGCATCAATGTTTGGAAGCATTTTTTCTTTTCTTTTCATTAGCCCCCAGTTCCGTTCCTTTCCTGGCACATGCTGAAAATCCAGGACCAGCCTCCTACTTTAATTCCTAGGTGTCTCCTTGATCTCATCTTATATCTCCAGCATTTCCATGACTCAGCTTCCTTATGTGTAACACCATCGAGATATCTCTAGTTGTAAAATAAGAAAAGATATGGAAGTTGGGAGAGTTGGAAGGACTGTGTTTCTGGAAATTTCATTTCAAAGTGTCATTAAAATACGGAATATGAACTGAGGCCAGGTAGGAAGAGGCATCACTGCATATTTCTAGCTGAAGGCTGGGAAGAGAGGGAGAAAGAAAATAGTGCTAATAGATTTAGCAAACCTTTACCTATGAGAATAATTAGTGTAGGAAGTTATATTGTCTTCAGGGGCCTAGATACATTTTATTCTGCTGGAATTAGATCAAGTTTTAAAAATTCCCCATTGCTTGGAAGCAGGTGTGTTTTGTAAGATCGGGAAAGCTAATTTAGGAAGAAAGAACTGTGACTGGCATCAAGCCAGTTACAGTTTGGAAAGCAGAGTCTGAATAATGGACAAAGTGTTTCTTATGCTGTTACTTTTTTCATTAAATCCCTACTGCATAGAGCCGGATCGGGGCTGCTATCACTTAAAAATGTCTCTGGAGAGGCAAACAGCACTGTAAACACTCCTTTGCATGCTAAAGTCATCTACCCTAATGAGATTCTATTTGCTGCTTCACCACAAAATTTCACTATGGGTCAAATTTTGTCATGGTTCAGAAGAAAATGAGTCAGGAATTAATAAAAAGAATGATTCAGCAGCATGGTAATGGGAAGTTAATACTGCTGCTGTTTCAAAAGCTGGGGTGGGGAGAAGAGGGAGGAAAATATTATCTACAAAAGACATTTGCTGCTCTTTATATCTTCATGGGCCTATTTCTTGGAACTTCAATTCTCCAAAGAGATCATCTGATCACTTATTATTTTATTAACAAGTCTGATTTCTTCAGTGATTTGAGCATTTCCAGTCTAGATACCTAAAGCCTTGTGAGGTTACCGAATACCAAATGCTACCAGGAACTAAGTTATGCTTGTAAAGCTGATGAAAGAATAACACAAAATTCAAAGACTGAACACAAAAGAATGTGTACATCATAGTTGCCTACAGTGACCTGAAAGGAGGTTGTGATGAGGTGGGGGTCTCATTCTCCCCTCTTCTCCCACATAACTAGCAATACGACTCGAGGGAATGGTCTCAAGTTGCACGAGGGGAGGTTACAATTGGGTAGTAGGAAAAACTTCTTCTCCAAAAGAGTGATGAGGCACTGGAACGGGACGCCCAAGGAGGTGGTGGAGTCACCATCTGTGGACATGTTAAGAAACATCTAGATGTTGTACCAAGGGACATAGTTCAGTGGGGAAATATTGGTAGAGGATGAATGGTTAGACTAGTGATCTTGGAGGTCTTTTCCAAACTTGGTGATTCAGTGATTCTGTGATCCATGAGTTGAGTCCATCTGTAACAAGCATTAATAGATTAGATTCCTCAACCAACAGCAGCACTCAGCTAAGGTCAGTCTAGCTACAGCTGTGAGCTTCAGGTGCATAGCATTGATAATGTTCTTAAAAAAGAGGAACTCTTCCCTTGCCAGCATGCATTTATTAGGGTGCTCACACAGAGCTCTGATCATATGCTCTTTCTCTCTTTACTTGTTCTCCAAGGAGCTAGGATTGGTATTAACATGACATCTCAGCTTGTTTGACTTCTCGTGGTGTAGTTCCTTATTATCGGTTCTCTGCCACAGCTGAGACAAGACTTATTAACTGCTAGTTTTGCAATGCATACTAGGAAAGTCATAACTTTTGTATTTATGAGACAAATAACAACATAATTATCTTGTCATAACAAGATTTCTCTCTTTCTCTCATAACAAGATTTTCTTGTACAAAATTGTAACTATTTTCTCCATCCATCACTCTTCCAAAGGCTTGCCTAGCAGGCTGCTGGAGTGCTTGTATAAAGGTCTAACAGCTGCTCCCTTGCTACATAGTTTCCCTTCAGGGCTATGAAGTGTAATAACTTTCTGTAAAAGATAATAAAATTAATCATGATTACTTTTCAATGCATCCTCTGTCCTCATACAAGCCATCATTAATTATTTATCTTCTATCTCTACTATCTTCACTGGTGACAAATGCAAAGACAAGGGAGTCATCATCTAATTTTGAAGCTTTCTTGCTGCCGCTGCTTGAGGTAAAACTACCTGGCTGTCAACAGAGAGGTGTGTTGTTTGTTTTTTTCATTTTACATGAAGAACAGGCAGTTCTATCCAAATGATGGCAAAAGTCTCGAGGGAGGACAGTAGGTGTGACACAAGCATGGGTGGTTTATTCCCATCAATGATATTTTACATTTATGTATATAGTAGTAGGGTCAAGAAGTGATCCTCGTTGCACAGTAGCACATGCATAACCACTGTTTTCCATCACAGCTTGAAATCCTTCATCTCTGCCTATTCAGGTTGGCACACACTGCTCTGTCTGAGATCAGGTGACCTCCGTACCAAAGCTGGTTTCTGTTCCTGTTATCTTCAGCATTCTTTAGGATAACCTTACTGTCTTCTTCACCACAGCATGGGGTTCACCTAAGAGAGAGATCAGTGACTGACTTGTGGGCAAGGTGTCTCTTTGTGGGGTGACTTGGCTTGTGCCATAGTCAGCTGTCTTCTCTTTTCTCAGAGGTCTGGGCCACTTGTGGGTAAACAGCTGCAGTTTGCAGCCCTGGATTTTATCTTTTATAATCAAGATCTGTTACAGTTTCAATGCATGGGTCAATGCATGAGTCGCTGAACTCATCACAACCAATTGCAAATTACTTGGTAGGGGCATGAACACGTCACTAGCCTTCATTTTCACAGGCTCCAGTGTCAGCACCGAGAGCTCTCAAAGTTTCTTGTAGCATCAGAATAGTTTTCAGAATAGTTCTGCTTCATTGTGTTCACCATACATCTTATATACCATTCACTTGCAAGCCAGGAATTCCTGTCCCTCTAATCAGTTAATTGGCCCAGCTTCTCCCAAGCAACAGCGATAAAGGATGAAAGGTTTCTTAAGTGTGATAAGATTAACAGTGCATACAAACAGAACCTCCCGTTTACCATTAGATGCAAACAGATACCATTTGCTCTCTGTCTTACACTCCAGACTCCCAAGGTTTCAGGGTGATAGGGCCTATCAAGGAGTCTGATAAGCTCTTTGCTGACTGGCTCACAGTTACATCTTCCCCCACAGTCCAGATTTCAGTTTCATCATTTTTCTCAAGCCAGATAGAAACCAGGTGAAATTTTGGAGGGATCAAACAATGTTGAGAAGAGAAGCAAGCATGAGCAGTGCCCGCAGGAGAATGATGGGAGATAAACTGGAATGGGAAGAACTTCCCGTTCTACTTTCTATTATCTGCAAAACTTCAAGAACTTTTCTCAAGATTTAGACCTATTGGACTAGTTACTGTCAACAGGAAAAGGCAGGGATGCACTCCAGGAATTAGGTCACACTCTTCACTTTCCTGATAGTAAATAATGGAACTGTATCTGATGGAACATAACAGTCAACAAATAAGTGTGTTTTCTTAAAGTCAGGAAGCCTGAATAGTTGAACTTTTTTGTTTTTTTCTTATACTGCACTTTGTTATTTTAAGTATCTTGAAAGATTCAGAAACATTGTGAAGTTATCTTTCAATTTCACTCAGCAGATCAGAAATTTTATTGTGAAATTGTATTAATAAAATTGAAAGTTTACTTCATTTTTGTTAAAGTTTATTGATTATAACAGAAATATTTATTGATTATAACTTCTGATCTTTCTTCCGTCAAGTTTCATTGAATTCAGAAAAAAGGGCAAATGGGATCCTGGGCTCCATCAGAAGAGGGGTGGCCAGCAGGGACAGGGAGGTGATTGCCCCCCTCTACTCTGCTCTTGTGAGGCCCCATCTGGAGTGCTGTGTCCAAGTGTGGAGCCCCCAGTACAAAAAAGACAAAGAGCTGTTAGAGAGGGTCCAGAGGAGAGCCACAAAGATGATCAGAGGGCTGGAGCACCTCCCCTATGAGGACAGGCTGAGGGAGCTGGGCTTGTTCAGCCTGGAGAAAAGAAGGCTGAGGGGGGACCTCATTGCAGCCTTCTACTGTCTAAAGGGAGCCTACAGAGGGGAGGGGAATCAAATCTTTGAAAGGGTTGATATGTGCAGGATGAGGGAAAATGGTTTCAAGTTGAGGGAGGGGAGATTTAGGTCGGACATTAGGGGGAAATTCTTTACCCAGAGAGTGGTGAGGTGCTGGAACAGGCTGCCCAGTGAGGTTGTGGATGCCCCGTCCTTGGAGGTATTCAAGGCCAGGTTGGATGGGGACCTGGGCAGCCTGGTCTAGCATTAAACGTGGAGGTTGGTGGCCCTGCATGTGGCAGAGGGTTTGGAGATTCATGATGCTTGAGGTCCCTTCCAACCCTGGCCATTCTGTGATTCTGTGAAGAGCCTGAGATAAGAGGTTCTATATCTGCAAATACACAGGAAACAGCATACAATAAATAAAAATGTTCTTACTGAAAATCCTCCTCTAAGAAATCTTGTCAAATTAGACTGAGCTTACTTTAATGAGCCATAAAAAGCCTTTTTTCCCTGTTAGTAGCTTCCAGCAGAATAGGCAGAATACGACCTACTAGGACCCTTCAACAAAGCCTTCTGGCAATTGGTGATAATGCAGAAGAAATACAGTAATGTGGAGGTGAAGTAATTCGTAATTTCCATGGGAACCTTAAAACCATGTCACCCTTTTCAAAGATGACAAGGTAAGATTAAGAAAAGTTAGAAGAACAAACCTCAGAATGAATTATCCCCACTGAACCTTGCAGTTAAAAACAAGATTTTCAGGATGTTTTTGAATTAAAAGCTAACTATACACTCTTGGTGTTCTTGCTGCTTATTTTGTTCCAGCTCCAGGACTGATCCTTTGAGAAACCTTGAGGTATTATGCATGCCACGTTACTCATATGAAAAGAGAAGTCTCCTGTCTGAAAGATCTTGATGGAGTCCTCAAATGATTAAAAATAGATGTTTAGAAAACAAGGAAGAAAGTGCAGGGTGTGGTGCATGTGAACAAGGGGGAATATTTGACAATGAGATGACAAACAGGAATGCTTATGAATCACTGAATGTCATGTGCTGAAAGTGCAGATGGCATAAACAAGAATTTGAAGCATCCAGAAAAGAGAAGCAAAGAATAACTATCGGCATTTTAAGATTTTGGAGCAATTTATCATTCCTGTACTTTGTTTTGAAGCAATCAAGTCATACAGAGAACAAGTAGAGTGACCTTCTTCTCAGAAAAGTCATGATGGTAGCTGAGATCACTTGTGGATTCCTGGTGACACAGCTGCAGGCTTTCATCTCTGATCCGAGCAAAGCTTGAGGAAATTTTTGATTCTTTGATTCATTGTCTTCTCGTTCCAAATCGTTGGCTTATATCTACTGCTCCTCTCCATGGCTGGCTGTTAATTCTAGCCTTCACAACCTTGTGTAGAGTCTGGATTGGATATGATGCACTGTTTGCAGTGACTCAAAAATCCCTCTACATATAGAATCATAGAATCACAGAATCATGGAACACCTTGGTTGAAAAGGACCACAGTGATCATCTAATTTCAGTCCCCCTGCTATGTGCAGGGTTTCCAGTCACTAGACCAGGCTTCCCAGAGCCACATCCAGCCTGGATCGTTGTAATAAATATAGTTGTGATAAACTCCAGCTCTTAGAATTATGTGATTAAAGGAGAATCTTTTGTGGCTTTTTTTTTCTTCATTGTCATGGTTTCAGAGAAACAGTTGAAAGCGGGAACTGTGAATGCTAAGAATACAGTGCAATAAGACAAAATACACTGACTTAAGTATTACAATTCTAAGTCACTACCATAGTTTTCTGTTTACTTTTTCCTTTGTTTGTTTTATAAGACAACAATTATGCAATGGTCAGCAATAGGCTTGTCCTGAGCAACCTGATACTGCTTGAGAAGGGCCGTTGGACTAGGTAATATCATAGATCCCCTCCAGCCTCAACAGTTCTGTGCTTCTGTATTTTCAATCTCAGGCAATTGATTATGATTTTAAAGAGATTCATTTCACGAACAGAAATGGCAGCTATTCCTTTCTGTTGTTACGTGCCAGTCATTCCCCAAGCGCTCCCCCCTCTCAGTGACTGCGCACACACACATTGCTCTTCACGCACAAACTCACACCCAGACGATCCTCGCTCATATCTAGTCTGTGAGTAATGGCTTGGATGTATTAAAAAGAATAACCAGAATTACTTTTAAATACCTGTGTCAGAAAAATAATGTGATCCAACATGAAGATGACATTAAATTAATCATATTAAGTCAGTGACAAATGAGACGAACATGAAAGTGCCGTTCTCAGAATTCTCCCAAAAGCAATTTGTTACAGAACTCTGAATTGTCACATAATTCTGCAAAAAAATGTGGTGATATTTGTGAAATAAGCCTTCGTGTGCAAGCCTACCACTTCCCACTTCCACCACGATCAAGCTTCTGTGGATCTGATGAAGAACAGTATTTCAGAACGCTCTTAAAACACTGGTGTACACTTTAATTCACTACCTTCCTGATCAGCCATGTGTGGACAAGCCTTAAGCAGATCACCTGCAGTGCCTAAGAGCTGTGATTCTGAAACACAGGACAAAATCAGTGGATTCAATTACACAATGCACTGTATGGAAATGATGAAGCATACGTGCTACTAGTTTTATCTTGCCATTTTTCACAATAGCTCCTCCGCTCTGTCTATGGTGAGGCGCTGGCACAGCTGCCCAGAGAAGCTGTGGTGCCCCATCCCTGGAGGCACTCAAGGCCAGGTTGGATGGGGCCCTGGGCAGCTGAGCTGATGGGGGGCAGCCCTGCCCAAGCAGGGAGGTGAGACTGGATGGACTTTGAGATCCCTTCCAATCTAAGCCATTCAGTGATTCTATGAAGTTATTGAAGCCACTGGCATCGGACTTCTAATGAAAATGGAAATAGTGGCCAGCCCTGATTTTAGGGCATTTTCTTTCTGCTCTGAGCACTTTAGTAATAAGAAGAATCACCTACTTGCCTTTTATTGATCAGATTCCATGCAGTTTATCGGAAAGTCTTTTTTTTTTTAATAATAAAATGGAGGATTGTGTTAAATGCAGTCTGAGGCTGTGATATACTTGTGAAGGACAGTAGAAAGGAATTACTGTTCATATAAAAAAATGAAAAGAAGTTTTTTTCCTTTGAAGTTGTTACAGTATGTTCAGTTCACTGACAACATAGCAAAGAAATTCTGCAGCAGACAGAACCGTAGGTTCAGTTACAAAAACATTGGTGTTCAGAGTTTGATAGAAATAACACAAAATGGTAGCAAGATATCATTTTGAAAGAATATACTACATGAGTTGAAGTTGTTTCCATCCTCTTTTTATAGAAATCTTAGCTTATTACAAAACCCATCTGTTAGGTAGGTGCTTTCTATTCCTAAAACAGCTGAGAGTCAAGGCCACACTTATGAAGAATTGCTCTGCCAGAACCACAAGCCTCAGGAATGCATGGCCTGCAGGGACCAGGAACCTGCAGCTAAGAAGCTGTGTAGAAAATTTTGCACTTGCTAATCGTCTTCAATGAATATATTTTACTTCTTTTTCCATTGAAAAGAAGTACTCTGTTTTCAGTTCCCAAGGAAAACTAAATAACAGAAGGAAAGGTCGCAACCTGACATCAAATGTCAGCGTCTGTCAGCATTCTCAATAGCTGTTCTCTTTATATGAAGAGTTACTCAAACAGTTCAACACAGCCGCTTGCGTGATTACTTACTTCCTTGCTGTGTAAACTTACATGCTTACTGAAGTTGTCCCTGCAGAAAATATCTCCACGGCTAAAGCAAATAGTCCTTACTTTATGGACTGAATATATTAACATTGCCCTAATGTGTTACTCTGCACGTTGCCATGCTACTGCACTGAAAGTGTACAAAACCACTTAGCTGGTAACTCAGCAGCACATCTGCAGTTGTAAATGCTGCATTTGTTGAGCTTTCCAATATACTTTTCCTATTTAGCATCTGGAACAGCATCAACTTCAGCTGCTCTTCAATCATGCACAGCAATCAAGCAATGTGAATGCAGAAATCTTTGTGAAAACCATTATCTGTCAGTTGTGATGTTGCCTGGCTTGACACTTTCTGTTCAACATATCCATATGGGAAATCTTACACAGTGACAACTACCTAATTTGCCACTCATCTAGTAACACTGTTCTTGTGTTATTGCTGTAGTGAAAAAATAGTTCCTCTATCTGCAAGAACAACTTCATTGCTCTAAACTTAAACACTGGTGTGTCCTTTTCTTTGGGAAAGCAAAGTAAAATGAATGAACAAGAGCCACAACAATAAACAGAACGATCAACATTAATCTGCTGCCCATTGACATTAATCAAATGTTAACAATGCATCTGTGGTAAATATTTACAGAATGCTTGCTCTTGCGTCCTGGGAACACACCGTAACTCTTACGGAATAGCTAGAAGCCACATGCTTCTCTGAGGTGCACTGCCGTACTACTATGTAGTTCTTCAATGTTTGTATCTATGTAGGAAGGGACATTTGCTACTTGTTAACAAAGAATAATTCACTCACTGTCTCTTGTTTTTATAAACATTTACTTTTCCATTAAAAAAAAAAAAAAAAAAAAAAACAATAAAAAAGAAATCTTCATGGAAAGCTAGTTGTTCCCCCTGTGTTTACAATAGATTTATCTTTCTGGTCTGTTAACCACTTGAATACACAGATCTCTATTGTATTTTAGGCCAGCTTCAAGAAGAGGCATAAAGTCTGTTCCCAAAAGTCGTTCTGCATTTTACCCAGTGACTGCTTCATGCAAAATCCAGACACAGGAAAAAGAGCAGGGACACTTACCTTGACATCTCTTCCAGGCTAAAAGCTCTCAGCTGTCTGACATGTCCCTTATGTTACCCTCTGCTTCTTATACCAATGGCTGTTTTATGGAAAGGTTCATTACGGGGTCTTGAAACATGTTTCTCACCCATCCCACAACCTGATGTTGAAGACTGTGCAAAACAACAGATATGGCATTCTTGCTTCGTACTCCTAAAGGATTTTAGAGGCAGTGCAGAGGGAATACACGCAGGAAAGTGTACAAAAAAAAGAGATTAAATACATATTATTACTCCCCTTTTTTCCTTACCTAGTCAGCAACTGTCATCCGTGTGATTTCCTCCCAGATGAATTTACTGCACAGAAATAAAGATTTAGAACAAAGTTGCCAATTTCCAATTGTGAAAATCGTTTTCTACAGTGCAGGAAGGAAGTGAGACAGTCTCCAGATATCATGTGAGTCATACCACACCAACAAAAGACAATACCACACCAACAAAAGGTGGGCATGCTAATTCACCAAGATTGAATAACATCTCATTTGGTGTAACTATTCTCTTAGCTCTCTCCTTCATTACACTGATATGAGGTGGAAAAAGCAAGAGGTTCTAGGATGTTCAACTTGTGAGATTTGCCATGAACTGCACAACTATGACTGATTCATTGATTTTGTCATCTGGGCAAGATGTGGGTAGGATGGAAACAGAAAGCATCTGCACTGTAGCTCTGTTGGTCTTGCAAGTATCATGCACAGCTCACAGGAGTGCTGCTTCCAACAGGGCAAGGGAAATGAATGCTCAAAGGGTTTTAACAACCATAGATGCTGTAGGTGTTAGGGCTTTGCAGAAATAATGCAGCACAGAAATAGAGTATTTTAATCCTGCAAGATTATGTAGGCTACATTTATTTATAATGCTTATTTTTTTGTCTACAGCTCTATGTCCAGGTAGAGGCTGGTAACAAGTGGTGTCCCCCAGAGCTCTATCTTGGGACTGCTGCTCTTCAACGTCTTATCAGTGACATAGACAGAGAGACTGAGTGTACCTGCAGCAAGTTTGCTGATGACACCAAGCTGAGTAGTGCAGTTGACACCACAGAAGGGAGGAATGCCATCCAATGGGACCTGAGTGTGCTCAAAAAGTGGGCACATGGGAATCTGAAGTTTAACAAAGCCAAATGCAAGGTGTTGCATTTGAGTCAAGGCAATCTCGGGTATGTGTACAGACTGGAGGAAAAACTCATGGAGAACAGTCTTGTGGAGAAGAACTTGAGGGTCTTGATGGACAAAATGCTGGGCATAAGCCAACAGAGTGGGCTTGTAGTCTGGAAGGTGACCTGTATCCTGGGCTGCGTCGAAAGAGGAGTGGCTAGCAGGAAGAGGGAGAGGATTGTCCCTCTCTTCTCTACATTTTGAGACCCCATCTGGATTATTGCATCCAGGGCTGGGGCCCCAGTACAAGAAAGACACAGAGCTCTTGGAACGAATCCAAAGGAAGGCCACTAAGATGATCAGAGGGCTGGAGCACTTCTCCTATGAAGACAGGTTGAGGGAGATGGGCTTGTTTAGCTTGGACAAGAGAAGACTCTGAGGAGAATTCATTGCTGGAGGGAAACCAACCTTTAGATGATCTGATACTGACAAGAGGAAATGTCTTTAAACTAAAAGAGGGAAGATTTAGGTTAGATGTCAGGAAGAAGTTTTTTATTCAGAGGGTGATGAGGCATTGGCACAGCTGGATGTTTGGCAGCTTGGATGGGGTCCCGGGCAGCCTGAGCTGGTGGGGGGCAGCCCTACCCATGGCAGGGAGATGAGACTGGATGGGATTTGAGATCCTTTCCAATCTAAGCCATTCAGTGATTCTATTAAATTGTTGAAGCCACTGGAGAAGGTTAGCAGACGTTCTCACAGTTCTGCAAAGTCAGAATCAAGTCAACCAGTGTAGCTCTCCACGTTTCTTCTAATTAGTAGCCCACAGAGGACTTGGACTGCTATGAAATTAAAGTAATACAGAATCATAGAACTGCCTGAGTTGGAAAAGACCTTAAAGATCATCAAGTCCAACTGCAGTCTAACCATACTACCCTAACACTAACAACCCACCATTAAATCACGTCCCCAAACACCACATCCAAATAGTTTTTAAACTCATCCAGAGATGGTGACTCAACAACATCCAGTGCTTAACAAACCACTCTGTAAAGAAGTTTTTTCTGATGTCCAGCCTAAGCCTCCCCTGGCACAACTTCAGGCCATTTTCCCTCGTCCTGTCACCTGTCACCAGTGAGAAGAGACCAGACCCACAGGTATTTGAAGTGCACAATAAGGTCTCCCCTCAGCCTCCTCTTCCCCAGACTAAACTGTCCCAGTCCCTTTAGTCTCTCCTTGTAGGGCATATTCTCCAAGCCCTTTACCAGCCTTGTTGCCCTTCTTTGGACCTGCTCCAGCACCTCAATGTCCTTTCTGTACTGAGGTGCCCAAAACTGAGTACAGTACTTGAGGTGAGGCCTCACCAATGCTGAGTACAGGAGCAGGATTACTTCCCTTGTCCTGCTCACCACACCATTCCTGATGCAAGCCAGGATCACATTGGCCTTCTTGGGCCAACCTGGGCACACTACTGGCTCATATTCAGCCAACTGTCCATCAGTACACCAAGGTTCCTTTCCATCAGGCAGCTTTCCAACCACTCCTCCCCAAGCCTGTAGGGTTGCCTGGAGTTGTGAGCAAAATGCAGTACCTGTCACTTGGCCTGGTCGAACTCGTACAGTTTAACTTGGCCCATCAATCCAGTCTATCCAGGTCAAATATGGTCACGCAGAAGTGCAAATCTCTTTCTGCAGCATAACACATGCTGCAGAATGTGGCATTGTGTCATTCAGCAGACATTCGTACCAGCTAGGACTCTGGCAATATTCACTCTTCATTAAGGTTTTGAGGCTTTACTCGAAAGTCTTTTCCCAAATGCAGAACAAGCAGAAATCTTGCAAGAAGTGAGGTCCTCTGTGCCTTCATGAGAACACTCCAAGCCTGCTCTATTACTGAGCAAAGCTCTCTGGAGCAAGAGAAGAAAAGGCAACTTTTGTTCAGCCAAAAAGTTCAGGCCCTTCTTACAACCAGAAGAGAGACTGTGCCTGCAGCCCTTCCCAAAAAGCTGCATCTGCTGTAAGCACAGGGCTGGGTTCTGCAGGATGTGCAGTAGGAAGATGACTAACACTCACTGCTCACACCCTTGCATTACTTCCAGTTTGACTTAGACAGGACTGCCCTTTTCTAATACTTGCCATACCTTCACTTACCTCCAGAGGCAATTTTTTTTTTTGATGTCTGGACTTTTCTCATGCAGCATTCAATCTTTTGACAAAACCATTTGGTCTCCAGCAGGCATTTTTAGGACAGCTGAACTGCTGTTCTAGCAATCTCAAATGAGCTGATCACATCTGACAGAAACCACTTTCTGTCATGACTAGTTTCATATCCTCCCTACCAAATATTTCTTATGCAAAATCCACCTTTGTTCCCTTATACACAGAGAATTAAATTTTGTGCCTGCATTTCCTTCTGACCTTTCTGCTGGAACACAAACTTATTCAAAACAAGCAGACAAACTTTGGAGGCAACACAAAGACATCACCAACAGCAGTTGCTCCCAAACCTTCCAGGGCCTTTGCATTAAGCTAGATGATGATCCCTTGCCAATCTTCTTCCCAAGACTTCAGTATCTTCTTCCCATAACCCTCAATCAAAGTTCCTCTTTATTTTCTCTCTTTACCAAGGAATGTTTCCTGCTCAGCTGTAGGACAAACTCTAGTCTGCACACTCCTATCAGCATTTTTACCTTTTTATGTTTTTCTGCTTTTTCTGGCTCTGGTAGGAAAAGAACACCTCTGTCAGGCATGAGTATCTCTACAAACATGCATTATGCACACTGTTCCTGAGTAGCTGCTGCTGAACGATATTTCTCTTCACAAGTGCATCAGGTAGTGCTGCAGACTTTAATTTGGCTTTTGCACCTCCATAGACAAATGCTTGATGATTGTATACAAGTCAAACCTCAGAGGAGGTAAAGCACTGCCCTGTTTATAAGGTTATCGTTCTGTAAGTGAAGCTAACATACACACAGGTACTGCTCTAAGAAGGACATGTTCATTATGAAACACGCTTTAACAATGAATAATTAACCTATTTTAGCAAATACAGTTTGTGACGAAACAAAGCTACAAATTGGAATATAACTTCTGTTGTTGTCAGTAAACCTGGCATGCTTCTCTCTTGACTGATAGAATGCTATGTTTAGAAATAAAGCTCCTGGCTTTGCTTACAGCTCACCATTCACACCTTTCTCTGAATATTTTATGAAAGCAACACAAGGTGCGACAAATGTTGATCTTTATGGCTGCCACTGCAATTACGAAACAGATCTCCTATTATTTTCCCCTTATCTGTATATATGAACTGCTTGTGTAATAGTCATGCCTTCAATTTTTTTGCATCCATGACTATATCTACCCAGAAGGACAGATGTGCTCCTCTGCAGGACCATGGCACAACTTGATTTCAACCTATGCCCATGGAAAAGACTGTGGCTCCCTCTCATGTCTAGATTTGCAGGAGAGATGTGTACCTGGGTTTTCACCTGACTCAGTACCAGGATAGCACTAGGTTGTACATCTGAAATCAAGGGTAGAAATCACTACCAGGATCTTCTGGCAGAAACACAGCCAGAGAGGATGCCAAAACATAGCTTTGGCTTTGCAGATGAGCTGTCAGCTCACCATCTCAAACAAACATGAAGGTTGGCTCCTTCTCCAGTTCCCAAAAAGAGACCAAATCTTCCTCAGAGCCTTCTTCCAGTGTGCACTTCAATTCAAATAAAAGCTGTCAAAGAATTTTTCTTACTGAGCATCTTCATGACAGCAGAGGCCAACTTCACCCAGACAACCCTAGGAACGCCCCCCCCCCCCCAGTCTATCTCCCTCTGAGACGTATGTAAGCAACCAGCCAGCTGCTTTGAACAACTCACAAAGATAAAAGCAAAGCAAATACTTTAAATTTTATGTTAAGCCTACAGAAGTAATTAGAGAAGTATAATCAACATAAAAAATCATGTTGAAGATGACTGTTTGTGTATGTGCTATGGGAAGCAAAATGGAGATTATAGATATTACAGCACAGATTAGATAATAGAGATACAGAAGTAAACCAGCCAGGCAATGCAGGACTGATCTCAGAGCTTAAGAGCTGAACATTAGTTTGTCTTTAAACGACACATTCAGCAACCATCAGTTATTTGGGACTAGCTGTGTTACACCCACAACAATTTAAGAGATAGGTGCAATGGCCTGAGGCTGGAATAGCTTCATTTTTTTCCACAGTCCCTTTTTCATACTGTATTTAGTCAAAAGATTACAAGCCCAATGCAAACAAACAAACAAACAAACAAACAAATAAACAAACAAAAAGTCAAAATTTTCAGCTTCAGTTGTTTGCAGCACAAGCTATACTGACCTTTTCCAAACAATTACATAAAGCAGCACTGATAAGCAGTAGGGATCCCTATTAAAATATAACCCACGGCTTTGGTATGTGTGCATTCCTTTATCTTGGCCCACAGCTATTGACGACACTGCAAAAGGATTTTATGAAGAAAAACACCAGATATGTTAAATTCCAGAAGAAATCATCTTCCAAATATGAATGGCAAGCATAACCACAGCTCAATCCCACATTAACTTAATTCACCAGGGATGGTCTGAAACATCTTTTGTCCTTTATATTCAGCTCAAACTAGACATGCCAGTAAAACCCCATTAATCTGCTTTATGAGTCATAGAAATTTCTTTGTGCTTTGCTGACAGTTTCCTTTATCTGAGGGTGGAGAATGTAGAAAGTTTCAAACTATGTGTAAGATATTTGGGGCACCACTCGTGCCCTAGCCAAGCTGCAGCGTTTTCCTGTATGACATACTGTTACAGCTAAAATTAGCTGAAAATCTTAAGCAGGAAATCTCATATTGCAAATGACAGAGTTGTGATTGGGTAGCCTGTAAAAGTAGGCTGTTGCAGTTGAACTTTAGCAATGAGCATAACTAAATCTAGCATCAGAAGAGGGGTGGTCAGCAAGGAGAGAGAGGTGATTGTCCCGCTCTACTCTGTGTTCATGAGGCCCCATCTGGAGTGCTGCGTCCAGGTCTGGGGCCCCCAGTACGAGAAAGACAGGGAGCTGTTGGAGAGGGTCCGGACGAGAGCCACAGAGATGATCAGGGGACTGGAGCACCTCCCCTATGAAGACAGGCTGAGGGAGCTGGGCTTGTTCAGCCTGCAGAAAAGAAGGCTATGGGGTGACCTCACTTCCAATATCTAAAGGGAGCCTACAAACAGGAGGAGAGTCAGCTCTTTGAAAGGGTAGATAACAGCAGGACAAGGGGAAATGGTTTGAAGTTGAAGGAGGAAAGATTTGTGTTGGATATCAGTGAGAAGTTCTTTACCCAGAGAGTGTTGAGGTGCTGGAACAGGCTGCCCAGAGAGGCTGCGGATGCCCTGTCCCTGGAGGTGTTCAAGGCCAGGTTGGATGTGGCTTCGGGCAGCCTGGTCTAGTATTGAATGTGGAGGTTGGTGGCTCTGCCTCTGGCAGTGGGGTTTGAGCTTTATAATCCCTGAGATCCCTTCCAACCTGAGACATTCTATGATTCTGTGATCTGTCACTTGTTGGATCATCAGTGCAGTGATTGCTGTTTGGAAATACATTGGGTTTTCCTTAGGAGAATGCATCACTGTATGGAAAAGCAATGTGAGCTTCTTCTCCACAGTTTGGAGAAGATTGGGCTTCAGCTCACTGCTGCTCATTTTGATTCTGCCAGCAATAGTAGGGATTAAGAAAAACCCCAAATGGTGTATGAGGATGGCAAAACAAATGATTTACTTTTCTTGAAAACAGGCTTGAAGACACAATTGATAATGCATATGTATTTACACACAAATACATCTGCATCTCCTTGGGAAAACAAACAAACAAACAAAAAAAAAGAAGTAAACTTCTACTTTTCTGGTCCTGCATGGTATTAGCTGAATAAGTCATTTTCATAGAATCACAGAATGGTTTGGACTGTAAGGGAGCTTAAACATCCCCCAGCCCCAACCCACCAGCTCAGGCTGCCCAGGGCCCCATCCAACCTGCCTCCAGGGATGGGGCATCCACAACTGCTCTGGGCAGCCCGTGCCACTGCCTTCTGCTGTCTCAGTGAACAAGATTTTATATACATTGAATTAGTTGTGCATATTTTATACTTGTAAAATCCTTTATATCATTACATAAGTTCCTCACCAAAGAAATGTTGTTACTTGGGGAAAAGATCATTTATATTAAACTATCTATGGTAATTAGGCATGCCTGGAAACTCACTGGAATGAAGAATATGTTGAATGAAGAAAGGATAAGTTACAATGCCATTATTATTATAAAACAATTAATGCTGGAAATCATATGGCTATTCTCAAGAATTGTGTGAAAATTTGGAAGAAAGTTCTGTAGTCAATTATTTGTAAATAAAGATGAAGAAGCATGTGCAAGAACAGCACAAATGAGACATTCAGCAGTTGCCAAGTGAGATGTTTAAGCCTCACAATAAAACAGTAGAACTGATATGCTGAGTTGATGTTTTCTTTAAATCCCATTGTGCAGAGTTTAAAAAGTTCACTGCAAAAGCACTGGGCCAGAACAGAACCTGTCAGTTCTGATGCATGTTTGCCTGCCACTTCCCACTCCTCGTGCATCTGCTCCTACTCAGCATTGCTTCTGAAGCAGAAAATTCATTACCATAAGACAAATAGGTAAGCAAAGCTCTATTTTCCTTCTCATTAGCCTGCTGTAGGATGGTGAGTAGAGTTAAGGCAGAACAGAGAAATACTGTGGATCTGAAGGTGTTACAGAAATTTTTCAGCTGTACTCAAGAAAGCAAGGAAGTGTTTCTTCTTCCTGCTTCTTCTCTGCATCATCAGCAGCAGCACGGAAGAGGAAGGGGGAGTGAGCTAGGAAGCTCTGGTTGACAGCAGTTGATAGAGGGGGGATGATACATGCTGACTCTATTGTATAAGGTTAAACTTCTGGAAATAGATGGATTGTTGGTTCTTATTGTGTTAGAGAAATAGCATGCTGTAAACATCTGATTTTTCAGATGTTGCCTGTTTCATGCAGCCCTATTTCCCTCTTTTCCTGCTGCCTGCTTCTGCTAACTGCACGAGCTGTAGAGGATATTGCAGTAGTGTTTCAGTTCATTTCACAGCTGTGCTAAACTCACCTAATAGGACTGACTGGGTATCTTTCCCAGGTTCTGTATTCAGGAAGACAGAAATTGTTCCACTTTCATATAACCTGTGGTTTTCTCAAGCCATCCACTGCTTTGACAATGACTGCATCCCAGCATCTCATCCTGAACACTTCAGCTTGTTAAAAACAAATTTTTATATATTCAAGGACATCAGTCTACTGTAGAGCTATGGAAAGAAAAAAAAAAAAGGAAAAGAGTCTGTTATTTTCAAAATCACAAATTAGAAATGGAAACTGGAATCTCAGCTACTAAGCTTTCTATATGCAGCACTTAAGAATTTCTACTTTTTCTCAAAGTGCTTTTGAACATTTCCACAAAACAAAAATAATTTCATGGGCTCCGTACTTGAATACAGTAGCAGTGGCACTTTGTAGTACTCAGCTCGTTTAATTATAATAGAAAACAACTCATTCCCCACAGTTACTCTCACGATATTCACAAAAGCTACATAAAGTTCTTTGCTTTTCTCTGACAATTTATTGGAACCACAGGCCACAGCTGTTGCTAATGCTCCACTGCACAGGAGTCTCCTATACAAACCCGTTCTAGGGGGATGCACGTGGAGGGAGGGCTCTGAGATGGCAAATATACATTCATCACTCAAAGCACAGATGCACTGTGTGCAGGCCATTAGTTCATTCTATCGAGAGAAAGCACTTGTAGATTTTTTAATATTTTGAATATGTAGAGAGACATTTATATCAGCTGATGTCAACCAGAACTGGGAACAATCTGTAGTAAAGCACATAATAGTGATAGAAATGTCCTGGATAGTTTTCTGAACTTTGCCTTTTCTCTGAGATTTGATCAGATCACTTCAACATGATTTCAACCACTTTCTTAGCTGGTTTTAAAGCATCTAAGTCTCACTGCACTCAACAAAGCCAAAACTGATGCGTAATCATCTCAATCATTAGGGTTTGGCCAGATTTTGCACAAGAAATGAGATACAGCATAAAAATCAGCACAGCAATATCTCATCAATACATATATTTATGCTTTTGAGCCCTCCTCTACATCTGATAATGCTAGGTAGGTTCTGCTTCTTTTAAGTCTTGACAAGCATAAAGCAGAATACATAGAAGCTTCAACCCAATCTTAAGCTGATTGGTGTGGCTGCTTTTTTACCTCTCAGTGACATCTTGACTTTATTGTGGGTGATCCTGAACCCTGCTCCTTCCCACGGAAACTTAAACACATGCATAGCCTCTTACAGACATAAATACCAGCAAATCTTACCTCCACACGGTCTCTCCTCTGACTCCATAGTGCCAGACGCAGCCAAGGGTGCCTGAAACCAAGGACACAGTAAATTCCTTTGCTGGATCCTGTCTAAAGCCCTCCGTAGACAGAAAGCAGAAGCTTAAATGGCTTTTCCAATTACCCAGATACAACAACAACAAAAAAGGAGATAAGACAATACAGTGGAATAGTGTATGACAAAAAGAAAGTGAAGCACTGATAAGAAAGGCAAGCAGTGATAGTCCTGAAATTTTAGAACCTGGTAATAACAAGCACCTAATGTGGAAATCTCTCTCTGTCAGAACCAGTGAGAAATCACTTCAATGCCTTACTTCTCCTCCACCAAGATTAAAGCGTACAATTTGCATTCATTTGTTTAAGTTCTCTGATACTGTTCTGGGCATTTAGGAAAAGAACAGCATAAAAATAAATGAGTTGGAAAAAATGGATGCGGGAATGACAAATGTATGAGCTATTTTTCCCAAGTGACATTTGCTTTCCACATTTCTTCAATTCTATGGAGAAGTTATTCACAGCTAGTGTTCCCAGGGCAGGTGCAGTTACGCTGGCTTGTTTTATGAACTCAGACTTTATGTGCTCAGATGGAAAATGCTATATTGTTTGACTTAACAACTTTTCCTACACTAACCAGACAGGAAAAGGGGGTGTTTCAGCTGTGGGGTTTGTTTCTCACACACAAATCTTTCCTCCCATTTTTGTCTGTTTTTTTTTTTTCCCAGTAAAAAATTATACAATCGAAATCAAGAACATTATAAGTTTACTTTAGTAAGCTGCAGTTAAGCTCTTTATCTTTTCCTTACACTATAAGAGAAAAAACACTTTAAGAACAGAATGCAACGTTGTGTGTTTTCATGCTCAGAATTACAGTGTGGATCTGCCCCCACAGATCCCAGAATTAGCAACAAATTCATATACAAACAAATAAACACTTACTCATGAGATGTCCTTTAAGGAAATAATAAAACAGAAATTGAATTACTCAGGCTCACTAACTGCCTGTCTGTTATATTTACTTTTTCTTTTTTTTTTTTTTTTTTTTTTGAGGAGGTGGAAAGGCAGAAGCAAAAAGGAAGCAAATAATTAGCAGAGAACTGGAGGAAAATTGTAGAATCCTAGAATCATAGAATGGCCTGGGTTAAAAAGGAACACAGTGGTCATCCAGTTTCAACCCCCTGCCATGTGCAGAGTTGCCAATCACCAGACCAGGCTGCCCAGAGCCACATCCAGCCTGGCCTTGTATGCCTCCAGTTGCCCAACCTCCTTGGGCAATCTTCCATCAGAACAGGGGTGGCCAGCAGGGACAGGAAGGTGACTGTCCCTCTCTATTCTGCCCTTGTGAGGCCCCATCTGGAGTACTGTGTCCAGGTCTGGGGCCCCCAGTACGAGAAAGACAGGGAGCTGTTGGAGAGGGTCCGGACGAGAGCCACAGAGATGATCAGGGGACTGGAGCACCTCCCCTATGAAGACAGGCTGAGGGAGCTGGGCTTGTTCAGCCTGGAGAAAAGAAGGCTGTGGGGTGACCTCACTGCAGCCTTCCAGTATCTGAAGGAAGCCTACAAACAGGAGGGGAATCAACTCTTTGAAAAGATAGGTAACAGCAGGACAAGGGGAAATGGTTTTAAGTTGAGGGAGGGAAGATTTGTATTGGATATCAGCGAGAAGTTCTTTACAGAGAGAGTGGTGAGGTGCTGGAACAGGCTGCCCGGAGAGGCTGCGGATGTCCCTGGAGGTGTTCAAGGCCAGGTTGGAATGGGCCCGTGGCAACCTGGTCTGGTATTAAATGGGGAGGTTGGTGGTCCTGCGTGTAGGAGAGGGGTGATTCAGGAGATTCATGATGCTTGAGGTCCCTTCCAACCCGGGGCCATTCTGTGATTCTGTGAACCTGTTCCAGTGTGTCATCACCCTCTGTGTGAAAAACTTCCTCCTGATTTCTAACTTAAACCTCCCTTGTCTCAGTTTAGGTCCATTCCCCCTTGTCCTATCACTATCCACTCTTGTAAACAACCATTCCCCCTCCTGTTTATGTGCTCCCTTCAAGCAATGGAAGGTCACAATGCGGTCTCCCAAGAGCTTTCTCTTTTCCAAGATAAACAAACCCAGTTCCCTCAACCAAAATCTATTTCCCTACTTAATATGGAAAAAATAAAAATAGAAAAAGAACACCTAAAAAGTTACTCCTGTTGCTTCAACCGACTTTAAATCAACAGTTTTATAAAAAGAAAGTCCAACGGAAAGTTCTTTCGGTTTATTCTCAGCTGGACTACGACATCAATCTTTGCAGCTCTTCACAGTTTTGCTTTTTTCCACCTCAGCTTCTCCAGCATTACACCCACTTCTCCACCAGTGCAGTACTGACAGCTGCAAGGGAAGGACATAAACATTCATCTTTCAGGAACCAAACTCAGGAAGTCTACTTGGTTCACCAGCAAAGTGCACGAGGATAGCCAAGCATTTCTGCGTTATGATCCAATAAATTGGGCTGAGGAGGGAACCTCGTGAGCTAGCTAATAGGCATCATCGAGCACAGAGGCACAGATCATCATATGTTCCTACACAGATGGTGAGACAAACCACAGGAATGATCCTGAAGCAGGAAATACACTCTAGTGCTGGAAATGATCCTTTAAAGAACTGAGCAGTTTTGTAAGGGAAATAAGAACACAGTTTTGCCACACACCTTCTTAAGAGTTGTGAGATACTTGATTAATTGGT
Organism: Tympanuchus pallidicinctus; assembly: GCF_026119805.1. Classification (NCBI taxonomy): domain Eukaryota; kingdom Metazoa; phylum Chordata; class Aves; order Galliformes; family Phasianidae; genus Tympanuchus; species Tympanuchus pallidicinctus. The sequence continues at coordinate 5,319,310 of NW_026294780.1, read as the reverse complement.
TCATTAGTTCCTGAGACTATGGATGACTAGTCATGGTTTCAGTTGTCTTACATGTGAAAGGAAATTCTTTACCTATGTCTGAAGAATAATTCAAAGCATAAATACTCATGCCTGAGAGACAGACACTGAATGCTGTATGAGGACAAGGAAATATAATCCTATGGATCATACTGTGAGTTTGTGGGAAGAGAGGGGGCAAGAGGAGCACAGTGTGTGAATTCAAGGTAAATTAACAAATTATTTTCAAAGCAGCAGCAATCCAGACATTAAAAAAGGACTAGAAGCCTAGATTCTTCTTGGGTTATAGATAGCATTCACTGTTGAAGTATTCTTAGGTTGAGGAGTATTATTTCTCTGTGGCAATGTAAATCAATTATCGGTATTCTCATATTTAAAGCATTGCAAGGTTTCTGCTGCCATGATTTTTTGTCTATATAGCTTTGGCTTTACTAAAGTTGGCAGTTTCTATCACATAGCACAGACACCAAACACTGTCTTTCCATATACAAATGACTCGGAGACTCCAGCTTCTTTGGGTCATTGATTCCTTAGCCAGATATAAGTCCATACCAAAGTGGGAGTCGGCCTCTTCTTCCAGGTGATCAGCAATAGGACATGAGGTAATGGCCTTAAATTACATCAGGGGAAGTTCAGGTTGAATAATAGGAAAAGTTTCTTCTCAGAAAGTGTGCTGGAGAGAAAGTGGCACAGGCTGCCCAGGGAGGTGGTTAAGTCACAGTTCTGAAGGTGTACGAGAACTGTGTGGATGTGATACTGAGGGATGGTTAATGGGCATGGTGGAGATGGGCTGCTGGTTGGATGATCCCAGTGGTCTTTTCCAATCTTAATGATTCTGTGATTCTATACGCAAAGACTGAGGCCACTGTCTGTCAAATTATGCCAGGGTCCGAAGAACTCATTTAAAAGCTTTAAAGATTACTGCAACAACAGCATACTTCATAACACACTCTGGAACAGCTGCATCTTGCAGTCTTCAACACACAACTCAAATAGCTGATGCCTGTCTTAGACTGTAGACTTGTGATAGCATCTTAATGAAGACCTTTTCATACGGAGAAGAGACAAATGAATATATGCTTCTTGCCATATCAATGCAGATTAATTTTTGCCCTCTTGTGAAACATCTAGCACACATACACAAAAATCATTATGAGTAAAATGCCTTCACAAATGGCTGCTAAATTCTCACCACGTCTGTCAAATCTCCTAAACTCTGTAAAGAATACAGCTACACCCTCACCATGTTTATGAAATTGAGGCAGTTATGTAACCTGTGCTATGTAACAGGTGGAGATTTAGAAGAGAAGAATCCACAGGAAAAAAAAAAAATAGCTCTCATTAAACACTGGTATTCTTCCCTGCTAGAAAGCTATTGTTTCTAAGCTGAGCTCTCAGTATAGCACATGAGGTTATCCAGGTTACCTCACTGGATAATGACTGAAATTCTTAAATCATGTTGCCCTTAGAATTCATGCACTTCTGTGGCAAACTAACTGCCTCTTGAGGCAGCTGGTCCAATCTGTATCTCTGGAATACACGGCCTTGCAGCATATGCTGGAAGAGGCATTAGCAGGATGGTTCAGTGCGCATGAGGGAAAGCAAGCTGGATTCACATGGCAGAGAATGGAAGGGAAACACACACACGGATCTGTATGGCTGCTTCTTCCAGGGGGGATATTTTCTGAAAGCTTGATTCCAAAACTCCAGGATGTGAGCACTTGAAAGGAAGACTTTTTAGAAAGAGAATTTTCCACATGTTTTTACTGCCTAGACAATGTCAGTACTGGGAATACAACAGAAATCACAGTGGTTGAAAAAGAAGCCATCCCAACTTTGTTTTATCACTTGGGGATATTACAACTTATAGAAGTGAGTTATTTTTCCTCAGAGGAGAAATATGAACAGCAACAAAAATACTGAAGAAAGTACGTTTTGATAATACAGCAAATGGCAACAGTGCACGAACAAAACATATAATTGCATGTTCCTGTTTTATGGAATAAAACACCTCCAACATATAACAAGAGTGCCTAAATTGCATTCCTTTAGACTCAGAAGGTTGCAGCCTGATTAAGCAGTCTAAACTGAACATGACATTCACCTGTTTAAGAACTGGATTGGTCAGTTTTTCTCCTTCCTTCCACTCCTAAGAGCAGAGACTAATAGGAGTTAGCATCATGGAAAGAAATGTACAAAACCTGAGTTATCATCTTAAGACTGAGTTATTTTGCTGTTTTAAGCAAAATAAATATAGAAATAAAGCACCTCATTACTAAACATGTCACTTTATCAGAAACAGATATTTTAGATTTTCATTCAAGCAAACCAAATATTTACATTAAAATTGAAGAGGCTTAAAATATTCAAAACTAAGTTTCATCTTGAAATGCAGCGATAGGAGAAATAGGTTTCAAAAAATATGTGGTAGACTGTGAAACTTAAGAGATCTATCTACAGCATAACACACTACAACAAGACTACTGTCCTCATTTATTATAAGACTAGATATTTCCAGTCCATACTATTCTGAGGACAAACACAAAAACAGCTCTCTAGACAGAAAAAAATAAGAAAATCCATCCAGCTTGCTGGAATTTAGTAAGGATACCACGGTCTACTGAAGTGGGAACTAAAGAAAACAAATCATAAATCATGAACTGAAGAATACAATATTTTAATAAATAATAGAAATGTTGATATATTGCAGTAACTGAAGAAAATGAAAATCTGTTCCGACAGAAAATAAAAATGCTAAATGGTTACTAAAAAAAAAACACCACACAACCAACAATGTTTGGTACACATAGCCTAAACACTCCACAGTATTAATATCAACAAAAAGGCCTCTTTATAACATGCCTGTTCTGACACTACTAGATCTTACAGAGGAACTATTAAAATATGTACAGAAGGCCGTTGTTTATGCATAAGTACTTCAATATCCAAGATAATGGGTATCTAGCTGTTTAATGTCCGATCCTAATAAAGGTTTACTAGTTTCATTTCTACTGATGTAGGATACTACATAAGAAAAATAAGTTGACCTTAAGGCAAAAAGGTTGTATATGCATGTGTTAAATAAGAGAACTCATACACAATAGAAAAATATAAATAGGAGTTTGCTCAGAAAATCACAGCAAAGTTAGTTCCTCAAGTTTCAGTTATTGAGATAAGATAGCCAGAAAAGAATTATCAGTGAGTACTTGTAGTTATAGGTATTTAGATGGATACACTTGAATAGTGCATTTAACACTACTGCAAACCTGGCTGACAAACCTGAAAGGTATTACCTAGAGAATGAAATAATGCTTTATTTCTAATAAAATGGAATTATGCTAAAAAAAGCCCAACCAACATTTCTTATAAAGCAAATAAGTTCTCTATAATGTTTCTGTGAATGACCTGGGCAGAGGACTTGAATGTATACTAAGTTTGTGGATGACACTAAACTGGGAGATGTTGACTCCCTTGAGGAGAAGTCATGACAAAGTAGAAGGCTGGGGAATTACCAACCACTTGAAGTTTAACAGGAAAAAGCAATGGATTCTGCAGTCCTCTATTTGTGTACAAACTGGGGCCAAGAGGCTGAAACTCTGCAGAAAGGGGTCAAGGGGTTCTAGCTGATGGCAAGCTGAATGTGAGCCAGCAGCGTGGCTTGCAGCCAGAAGAGCCAACCATACGGTATTGGGCTGCATCAAGCCCAGCACTGCCAGCTGGGTGTCTGATGATCTGAAGGGCAAGATGTGTGAGGAGCAGATGAGGTGCCTTGGCTCGATGAGCGCAGAGCAGAGATGAAGGAAGGCCCGATGGCGGCTGCAGCTCCTCACAGGAAGCGGAGGGGCAGCGCTGAGCTCTGCTCTGTGTGACAGCGACAGGGCTGAGGGAACGGCATGGAGCTGTCAGGGGAGGGCAGCTGGGGGTCAGGGAAAGGGGCTGCACCACAGCGCGGTGGGCGGGGAACGGGATGCACAGGGCTGTGGGCACGGCCCCGAGCTGCCGAAATTCGAGGAGCATTTGAACACTGCTCCCAGAGACAGGGTTTGATTTTGATGGTCCTGTACGGAGTCATGAGTTGGACTAGATAGTCCTTGTGAGCCCCTTCCAGCCCAGGATATTCTATGATTCTATGATTAATGAATAAGCTGCATAGTGTATTACGGAACTAAACTCTGTATATTTATGCCATAATATGCGTTTGCTTTTTTAACAAGTCGTCACCTAATGTCTCTTCATATGCACATTAATAGGCAAAAAAAAATATGATCTATAAAATCATATTTGTTTTTATGTACTGTTCGGAAAAGTACAGTAAAATTTGGCCATAGATCTTTGGATAGTCTACAGCATAAGGAAATGTAGTCAGAGTATTTACAGAGGTTAGTGAAAGGGAAAGCTAACAAAAAAAATCTGTTGGAGAGAATCTGAATAGGAAACCATAATCAGTTTATACTTTCAGTAAGAGAAATGTCTGTAGTTGTAGAAATGGGATAAACTTTAAAAGAGATGGTATCCATCCCAGTAGCCCTGATGCCTCATAATTCGAGCTAATGTTTCATGTCACAAAGACAAGTGAAACAATTTCTGCTAGTAGAAGGGAACAAGTGGTACCAAAGGCATTGATAGAAGGAAAAGCAGAATGACTGAGACCAGGTAACAGGTCTTTGCAGATACCGCTGTGGAAATACACATCTTCTGCATAAACTCCTGAAAGGAGTTACTGAACAGGCTGCTTGTTGAGGTTTATTATCTGCATCCTTAGGAAGAAATTCTTATGCTGCAGTGCCTTCAGTCTAATCCTTTTCTGCAAAGTAGAGACCATGAAAACATAGCACACAACAGGAGAGCTAGTGAAGTTTACATGGTAGATTCTGGAGCCTGTTTGGTCTCTGCCTTGTTCTTCTTCAAGACTTTGCCTGTAGCAACTTCCGAGGTTGTGCCTGCCCCCAACCTCCTCCTTCAGCCAGGCTGTTATGCTGAAGGCCTCACTCAGAACTGATAACACTGTCCTGCTAAATACTCTGTCAGCAATCTTACCTCATAAATAGTGAGCAGCCCGAGAGTTCCTTGAGATGTAATCCCCATAACAAGACTGCATGTGACCTCCCCAATTCCTCCTAAATACCGAGAAGCTTGAATGACTACACTCTTGGGGCAGATTATGTGGAATAATTATTGGAAGTTATTTAGTGGGATACTCTTAAAAGAAGAAAAGCATTGAAGAAACCTTCAGGGTAGAATGCAGTGAATATTCAAGGATACTGTTCTATGATAGCTCCCTAAGTTGCATGAGACCTGCAAAGCTTAGATTAGGAGCACCATGGGAGGTTGGTGTGCTGACTCTAGAAGATACAGCATGGAGGGTGGAGCCATGCAGCCAGGCTCTGTTATAACATTGCAGGGAAGGGAATCTGGTGGAACTCTGGAACTGATAAACTTCACAGTAGTCACCCTGAGTGAGCTGTTGTTCATTTTTCTGTCACCTGAGACTAAGAAAACAGTATAAAAATGAATCATAGAATTATAGAATTGCCTGGGTTGAAAAGGACCACAGTGATCACCTAGTTTCAATCCCCCTGCTATGTGCAGGGTCACCAACCAGACCAGGCTGCCCAGAGCCACATCCAGCCTGGCCTTGAGTGCCTCCAGGGATGGGTCATGCACAGCCTCCTTGAGCAACCTGTTCCAGTGCCTCACCACCCTCTGAGTGAAAAATGAACTTGAAAAATGGCTTAAGAAAGGGGGAATAGGAATTCTGAGGGAAGATACCATCTCAGACAAGTCGGGAGGACATTGCTGACTTCTGTAAGAAGTTGATGGGCTGAACTTCTCTTCCCCCCACATAGGGATGCCTGTTGAATGAGATTTACACACCCAGTTATACCAAGTGATTCCCTCACAAAACTTAGAGATCTCTATAGAGATTCATCAGTAATTCAAAAGAATCTGTAATCTGCTACTCCAACAAAGAGCAATGTTCTGTACACTAGTCATAAGAGTTCTTCTCATTGGGCATAGTAAAATTCCCTGAAGGTGGTCATACAAGTCTATTTGAAAGCAAGCAGACCTAGAGCACCAAACTGGTATTTATCCCTTTAACACAATGCAACTAAATCACCATTTCTGTTTATTTCCTTTGCTTCTTTGAATATCCAAGGAATGATGCTGTTTCTGGAAAGGTTGAGAACAGGTAAAATGAGCAAAAAACTGTGTGGAGGCAGGAAAATAACAAGGTTTTAACTTTACAAGAGGAATTAGAATAAATTGAGAGTGCAGTTACCATCACAGCTCATGGACAGCTGCTAAGACAAGTCTTTCATTTAGCTGCTCTCATAAAAGTATATTCAAGCTCGGACAGTGTCATAGAAGTTTAGGTTTACAACTTCCAAACTTGATCATGCTACTTTAATATATTCTTCCTCAGGTCAAGCCACAGAGCATGCATGTCCTTTAAAGATCTCATTCTTTAAGTCTTAAGGAAATATTCAACTTGCTCCTCCTCTTCCTTGGAGATCTCCTTCCTTGATCCAAATCAAGCAAGTGCCTGAGCTGTTAGTAGAGGCTTCCTGGCAGTCTACAGGCAGGAGACAGTGAGGGAGCTGCTGCTAGGACAAGCACTGCAGTATGAGCAGGGCAAATACAAGTGTTACTGAAAAAGGTTGGTGTCAAATTCAGATTTCAGGTTGAATATTTGGAAAAAATACATTCTCAGAAAGAGCAGTGATGCAGTGGCACAGGCTGCCCAGGGAGGGGATGGATTCACCATCCCTGGAAGCGTTCAAGAACCACGTGGATGTGGCACTGAAGGATGTGGTTAGTGGGCATGGTGGGGGTGGGTTGACAATTGGACTAGATGATCTTAATAGTCTTTTCCAACCTTAATGACTCGATGAGATTATGCATATTACTCATGCAGTCAGATAAGCAGCCCTAGTACTCATTTTTTATTTTATTTTACAAATGTATTGGTTTTAAGTGTGAAATAGTAAAGACTGTGAATTAAAGTTACAGGCACAGTAAAGCTGGTAATCTCAAATAACTGAACTTGTTTTCACAAGATGTCAACTAAAAAAATTAGTAAGACTAAAAAAAAAAAAAAAAAAAAAAAAGGCTTGGTATTTATACATCTGGATAATTTATTAGCCATGTAATGACTGGCACTGGAGATCTATATCCATACCTCAAGGGTAGGGCCAACTGAAAACCAGGAGGAACCAGCAGGAGCTCCAGTGTCAAGTGCAAGTACGCTCATCACAGCTATCTCATTACCTCAAATAGGTGATTGCTCCCATCTCATCTGAAGATGGCAACACTAGTAAGGACTAATTTAGATAACGGGAAGTAAAATGGGCCTGATTTGATGTGGTTATTTCAGAGAGGTGAAGTAGGCTTTCTCTGCAAGTTATGCAATTCTTCAGAAAAATAAAGTTTTGGTACAAAAGAGTTAAATAGAGAATTGCGCTGCGCTGTGAGGAGTACTAAAATTCTTATTCTTTTTATCGGGAGAGCAACTTGGAAGGTGATGAGGCGATGATTAGCAACGGTTATAAACAAACACTCTGTTAAAGGACTTCTTTAGAGCACGTTAGTAATTTCCTACGGGTATCCACACAGCACCGCTGAATTACATGCGCATTTGTTCGGTCTTATCCTCTAGACAAGAAGTCCCAAAAAGAAGAAGGTTAAGAGGAACACAGTGCTGATTCCATAGGCATTATGACTAGAAAAGCTACTCTTGCAACTTACATCCTCCAGCCTGCAGTCCTCCAGGGACTCCAGTGCTCCTCCTGCAAAACTCACCTATTTTATAGTAGTTTATCCTTAATTTTAAGACAGTAATTTTATGACTGTAATTAAACTCCTTATTGCCTCAGGTTAAATCTGTCAAGGAGGAAAAATATTCCCATCAGTTCATGACAGTGATTCACTAACAAGCTGATTTTGTACTTTTCCAGCCGGCAGAGTCCCACGAATGCTAGAAGAGGAATACATAGGCTGGTGCAAAATGGATCCGAGTGGGCATGGTGGAGCTAGGTTGATGGTTGGACTGGATGGTCTTAGCAGCCTTTTCCAATCTCCAGGATTCTATGAAAGCCAGCTGCAAGTACGCATGCCTCTCCATGACCACCACCACACGTGCCAGTTATTTAAGCCCTGCAGCTCATTCCACCCACGAAACGGCCTGTTTGGGGGGACGCTTCAGTGGGGATACCGCTCGGAACCGGCAGCTCCCGGTCCCGCGCAGCCCGCCAGGCCGGGTTCTGTCCCGCGGCGGCAGGGAGCGGCGCGGGCACCGCCCTAATCCGAACGGCCCCGGCGGGCCGCGCCGCCCTCCTCTCGATGCTCCCCCCGCGGAGGCACGGCTCCCCGGCCTGATAGGGCGGAGTGGCCGGGGAGCCGCCCTCGAGCCGGTCGGGCGGGGTGGCTGTCGGCGTTCCCGTAGAGGGGGTGAAAGCGGAGTTTAGCGGGCAACAGCCATGCCGCGCAGCGGGCTTCTTCTGGCGGCGCTCCTCGCCCTCTTGGCCCCCGTCAGAGGTGAGGAGGGGCGACGGGAGCGGCCGCCCGGGGTCCCCCCCAATCGGGGGCCGCCTCCCGCCGTGCGTCCCGGGGCGAGGGGTTCCCCCGGCGGCCGCGGCATGGGGGGCGGCGGAGCGGGAGGCGGCGGGACGGAGGGACAGCGGGCGCCTCCTTTTCTTTGTTTTTATAGTTTCGACTAAGTGGAAAAGTGCCCATGAACTTTCCGCGTGGCTCTCCTGCTCGCAGTCCTGCCGTGAGCGCTGCGCGGGGAGCCCGCTGCCTCACCACGGGGCTCTGCCTGTCGGGCCGGGCGGTGCCCGACCGCCCGCTGCGGCGCTCTTCCATTTTAGGAAAGCGAGCGGGGTTACGGGGATTTCGGGCAACGGGGGCTTACTCATCAGAAATCTTCCTTAGGCCACGTTAATAAGCTTATTCGATGTTATGCTTTAGTGTTTTGGGGTATTTTTGGTTTTGTTTTTTTGTTTGTTTGTTTGTTTTTTTCCAAGTTCTTTGTGAACTGTTTGGAGACCTACGTCTCTGCATCTCTTTGCGGTAGGATGTGGGATGGAAGGAAGGATGCCGTCCCCCAGCCTTAGCTGAGAGCTGTAGGCACGGCAGGATGCGAGAAGCGATTTGGCTTTAAGCCTGTTTGAATTGAGTTCTGCTGTTACGGCCACACTGCAGTCTGAACTGCTGGATTAGCAAATCTGGACTGTGGAAAAATAGTACAATTGTATATTAACTGACTCCGTCTTACTACTTGCTTGGAAAATCTGCTCTTCTGCAAACAGTCCTCACAGCCTTGGACTACAAGATCTTTTTGTACGATGCTCTTAAGGTGCAGAAGTATTTGGAGTCACTCAGAAACAGCATTTCTGAATGCACTGCCTAGAAATGTAGTGCAAAAAACACCTTTGGGGATTCGGTTTGGAGTGCTGAAGAAACTGATATTACATTTTTAACGGACTGCTTCTAAAACTCGGGTTAGCTTATCGGAGTATTGGTCTATGCTGATAATATAAACCAAATAATTAGGTAATAATGAATTTGGGAGCTCTTTCTTGAAACAAAATGCCTATGAATGCCTAAGAATCCTGAAGAATGTTAGTTTGGGGAGGGTGGAGCCGCTCAGAAGAATTTCAGATCACTGATGGTGCAATCTTAGATCAAAATAAAGGTGAAGCCTGGATTGTGCCATTTTGAGAATCTGAATTTCACTGTTGGTAGGCTGTTTATAGTCTGAATTCACAGAACTACCATAACAAGTTAAGGAACTTACACTATAAGCAGTTCAGCTCTTGTGCAGCTTTGGACACGAGTTTCCCTTGGACTGTTGGCTTCCAGAACCCAGGCACACAAGCCTATGGCCTTGGGAATGAGAACTTATATTGAGTCATGCATTTTAGGCACATGAAAGGCATCGGGGTTAAAACAATATTCAATCTATCATGAGTATTTGTGTGTGTTATTGAACAGTGGTGAACTCTCAGCTTGTGTAGATGAGCTTGCAGTTTTAACTTCACAGCTTTTTTTTTTTCTTTTCTTTTTTTCTCCAAGCATGAGCTCTGCAAATCCAGCAGAGCTGGAATTTAACTATCATTGAGGCTGAATGCAGAGGAAGGTCGAATAGAAGTTTTTATGTCATCACTTTATATCTTCTTACAAGGGCAGGCTGAGAGAGCTGGGGGCTGTTCAGCCTGCAGAAGAAAACGCTCTGAGGTGACCTGATAGCTGCCTTTCAATATCTAATGGAGAGCTATAATTAAAGAAGGAGAGACTTTAGCAGGGTCTACTGTGACAAGACAAACGGAAGTGGTTTCAAACTAAAGGAGGGGAAATTTAGGTTGGATATAAGGAAGGAGTTTTTTGCAGTAAGGCTAGTGAGACATCAGAACTGGTCGCCCAGAGAAGTGTGGATGCCCCATCCCTGGAAACTTTCAAGGTCAGACTGTATAGGTCTCTGAGCAACCTGATGTACCTGTAGGTGTCCCTATTCATTGCTGGGGGTTTGGACTAGATGGCCTTTAGAGTTCCTTTCCAACTGAAATGATTCTGTGATTATATATGGCCAATCTAACAGTTTGCCTCTGCTGAGAAGTGGGATCCTCCCATTTCTCTCCATCTGCATTTGATCTAGTGCCCATCTGAACAGTACTGAGATGATTCAGCCTGATGAGTCAGCAAAGGGCTAATCCCGTGCTTTGAGCCTGTTCTGCACAGGGTTTGAGAGGAGTTGGAGCCAGCACAAAGGAGTGGCAGGGCTGAGAGTTAAAGAGTGGAAACGAGATGGGAGGAGGGGAGCAGATTAGGAAAGAGACTTCCTGCTTTGGCTGGTTGTGAGTTATGAGGTTGACTCTGCCTTTTTAGCTCTGCAAAACCACCGGATGAGCCTGGCATCTAATTTTAGGTATCTGCTTCTCAAACTGCACTGATGAGAAGTATTAGGTAACAGGTTTTAGTACAATTTATGGAAAGAGCTCAGGAGAATGAAATCCTTGCACGATGAACAGTAGAAAATTGCTATATCTTGCAAACAGGCAGAAGATGTCAGTTTTCCTTCTGTACTGCTGAGGGACCAAAAGATGTTTGCTCAGTGAGGACTCAAGACTCAAAGGTTATAAGCTTGAAGTATGATTACTCACAAGAATTGAGTAGAGCTTATTGACTGAAATACCATTGCTGCCATAAGTGGTTGTGATAGTGAACACTGGGTGGTGAGGAAAATGCTGGGTGCCTTCATATCTCTGTTACAAAATCAGTAGCCTCAGGTGTGTTACAGAGAGATCCCTTCTTCCTAAGGCTGCTGTAATTATAGGGCTATGAGTGCAGGGAAGGAATTGTGTCCTCTAGATTCTTGTTGAGGCAAGTCAGCATTGGGAAACACGGTTAGTTTGATGACAGCGTTAAGTGAGTAATCTTGTGGATAGAGCTTTCATCTGAAGCAGGGGCATGGTGTAGGAACTGCTGAAGACTGATATCTGCTTTGTGGGCTGTACAGCTGTGCGCCTTTTACATCTAAGTAAAGGAATAAATAAACTTTCAGTTAAGCATTATTAGTAGGAGTGTTAGCATGCATACATGGCAGCATGAACATGGAAAGTGCAGAAAATACTGTTCTGTGTTTGTTTCCTCTAATCTGAGATGGCTAAGAGCTTTTAATGTTTATTATTTATATGAAATGGCCACCGCACTGCTACAGCAAAATGACATCACTGCAACAATCCTTAGTCTTTCTGCAGTTACAGTGATTTAACTTGGCCGGAGTTAAATGTGACTCAGCCTGCTGCCATCCAGCCAAGACCAATTCCAATATCTTCTGATGTTACTCTGGTGTGTGTGTAATGAAGTTCACTGCACTTGAAAAAGAAAGAGCTAAAGCAGAACCCTGTCTTGAACCTCTCACTGCTGTGAAGTTGTATTTCATCAAGTGACAGCTGTGTTAGTGAAATACTGTAATAATAGTAATCTTCATCAGTTAATATCAGCTTGACGGGGGCAGGCCTCTTTCTTTTGGTCAAACTGCTTTTCCAAGTTCTGGCACAGGAGCCTACACTTTTGAGTATAGAATAAGTGCCTTGAGAGAATGTCATAACCAGAGCAGTCTTGACTTGCTGTCACTTAACATGAACTGAATCGTGGCTTTGAGTGTTGAAAAAAAGAATCAATCAAAGACTTCAGCAGTTTCTCTTTCTAAGGTTCAGCTTTAAGCATAACACCTCTCCTCCCTGCCTTCCTACTCTAATTTCGTGTTTTTTGATGTCTGTGCTCAGTCCATCCCTGCTCTTTCGATGAGGTGACAGGCAGAGCAGAAAGGCCATATGTCTAATGATTTCTTTCCACAGCTTCTTTCTGGTTTGCCTCTGCTCCTCTGCCTTATTGTGGGTTGCCCACAGTCCCTCAGGCTGTCCCTGCCCTGGTGAGAGGGGCCCATGGCTGCAGATCTTCAGGGACATACCCCCTCTACGTGGTGCTCTTCCTGCCCGCAGCACATCTCCAGTTGCCATCCTTTCAGCAGTCTCTCTGTATGCCTCGTGGAGCCGCTCCTTACATCTAGGAGCAGTTCAGGGCCTTCTCCCACAAAAGGCACCCTGCAGCCTTCTGCTACTGAAACCCTGCCCAGGTTGTGCCCAGAACATTTTTGAGAAACAAGCATTGAAGAACTGTTGGCACGTTCATTTTGTTCTAAATTCTACTTTTAACATCATCACAACCTAAACAGATGTTTGTCACAAACTCTGGCCGGTATTTTGTCATGTGGATGGATGAACTTGGTACATGTGATTTTTATGCAGGGCTGCTATGATAATATCCTGCCCTTATCTTATCTAGCTCTGCAGCTTCCTAGCTTTGCAGTTTTCTTTCCTTGGAGCACAGTTTTAAACAAGCCATTGTATCATTTGCCTCACTGGATGCCAGGGGATTACAGGGAATATGATAAACCCACTCTACTCCACAATCTTTCTCTCCTTTTTGGACCACTGTGTTTTTTCAAATGACTGCTGGTATCTGATTCCAGCCTAGGCTACATTCCGTGGTACCAGCAAGTATGTGTGTTTATTTTTTCTAGCATACTGCCTACATTTTACTTTCTGAGTGGAAAAACCTCAAGCAACTCATTGCTAGCTTTGCTGCGGTGGGAACACAGTACCTGCTGATGTTTGAAATGTAGATGCACACATCCACACCATGTGTTGAAGTAGCTGTTTCTCTGTGTGGCTATTATATTGCTTTCCATTCTGCTGCTGCTGTGGTTTGTTGCTCAATCTCCCAGCCCTGCTGGGAGCAAACAGCCAGCCCTGGAGCCACAAATGAGGGGTACCACGGCCACTGCATCTCCTTCCTGATGTTCCTGGTTCCTGCGCAGTGCTGGCCCGCTTCTTAGCATTCTCCTTCTGGCTGGCAGACGTTTTCATGCCATGGGTCCCCCATGATTCTGCATTTCCCACTGGTTAAAATCTCGTTTGAATCTTCACCATATGGAGTGGGCATTGCACTTCTATTTTAAACACCACCACCATTTCCCAATCTGGGAACTCAGGCTCTGTTTGGAGCTTTGGAGTCCTCACTGTTATCCTCATCCTGCGCTGTGCCAGGTCTAGATGCTGTCAGTGTTCTCCAACAGTTCCTGTGGTAAGCCAATCTCAACTCTGGGAACTTCTGAGTTTATCTTCCTGCTAGTTACTGCAAGCATCTTATCATAAATTTGTATACTAAGAAAGAGAAAACTCCTTCAGGGGTGTGTGACTAGTGTTGGTCATTTGGGTTGGGGACCCTCAGGGACACCCTAGTGTGCCATCAAGTTGCTCCATCCAAGAGCGCGTTCTCAGCACCATTTTCCCCTGCCAGTCTTTCCCCCTGCATCTTTCCAAATCCCTGCTGTTCTTTCTTAAATATGCTCAAGCTGGGCCATAGGTGCTCTTCTGGGACTTGCTGTGACACTTGCAGTTCTATCAGCGCTGTATCAATGTACCATAACCAGCACAGGGCAGGTCGTGGCTTACTGCCATATAGGGCACCCTGTAGCCCCCTGCTACCCAAGCCTTGCTGTTATTTCCCATAGGGAGAAAGAGTGTTTTAACTTATGTATCTTATGGCTTTGGGAGGTCCCTGCGCTTCCTCCCCAAGTCACTTTTTTGCACTTTGGACCAATACTCCAAAAGCTACCATTTAGAAGGCTTCTTGGTGTGATAAGAGCAAATTTTAGTTTGCTTTTCCATTTTAAAAAAAAAAAAAAAAGTCTTTGTTGATACACTTGCAATGTAAACTGTGGTCTGGAAAAGATTTCCCTGCTTGCTGCAAGAAAGCACATTTTCCCTGTGCTGAAAACAAAACTATTGCACTGAGACTATACACAAACTTCTTTCAAACTTGCTTGTTCTCTGCCTTTGATGTGACTGGAGAGCCCAGAAGAGCAAGACTCTAGACTGTTTTCTTTGGAGAATTCCAAAAAGTTATAACACAAATTTTTGTGATAGCCCAAGTGCTTAGTATAGTTCCTACATCTGATTTCTTGATAACATTTTATAGGAATTGTTCCATATCTAGAAAAGTTACAGACAGGACTTATGCCACCAAGAACTAAGACGTTCTAGAGAAAAATAGCAAATGAAGTGCATTTAAACAACAACAACAACAAAATTAAATTTAAGTCAGGTTTCATCACAAAACATCATTGGCTACATAACAAATCCTGTTTATGCTGGTGATTTTTTTTTTTTTGTACAGGTTTCAGTCATCTGTGAAGGGTTCACAAGTTACTAACTTTAAGAAACTGTCTTTAATTGTGTTCATAAAGGAAAGCTATTGACTGAGGCAACTGTTAATTAGCTGCAGATGGTAATTCAGCTCTAATTTCCTCTTAGCTTGAGTCCTGTAGTGTTCACGTTGGACCTCTTGTTTGTTATGAATGTTTTATAAAAAATGGCATTTTAAATTGTTTATTATTCTTTTATATATATATATTTTATATATATATATATATTTGCTTAACCAAAGAAAGTATTGCTTGCATCTTTTGTCTATGAATAAATCCAGTATTTTAAAGGAAAGAATAAGTGAAAAATCTGTTCAACTGATACTTCCATGAGAGCAAATTAAGTGAAGTGAATGTGCACAGAAAGATCATTTTTATGACACCTGATGCAACTATTGGACAAAGCAGACAGCACTGGAGGAGCAAGAAGTTTCAGGGTAAGGGTTCAGGGAAGCCTATGGAGAAAGCTTTGTGATAGAGTTACCTTTTTCTCTATCTTTTAGTCTTGTTTCCTCACTTGCCTCCAGCTGTACGTGCCTGTTTGCATTCTCCTTTTGTGCCAGAAATCTCTTCCTGCCTCTGTGTTTCTTAAAGCATCTTGGAGGCCAAGCGTCGTGGATTTGAATCCTGAATTCAGCAGTCATTTCAGCAATCATTCCCCACCTCTGCCTCTCCAAAATGTTGCAAAGAAGTCTGATACATAGCAGTAACTTCTTCAGATCAGAACTCTTTCTACCCGTTGACTTCTACGTCTGGTTTACAGCACTGCTTCCTGCTCCTCTTTTCACAGCAGCTTGGCCTTTTGAAAAGACTCGGTCTTTGCAAACCGAGTGAAGTCATGGACCTTTTTTTTTCCCTAAAAACTTCAGGCAAGAACTGTGGTTGTGAAACTTGTGGCTATAGTTAGCTGACAACTTTACTGCACCCAAACCTCTCTGACTCTAATCTGTCCTCCCTGCCCATTTTTTGTTCTCCTTTCCCTCTGGTGTTGCCATTTCATCTTTGTTGCTTCCTCTGCTGGCAGCCCTGTGCCCACTGCTCCCTTCAGCATATGGTTCTTACTGCCCTAAGGACAGTTCTTCCATCTGCTCCCACTGTTTTCATATGGTATTCTACAAAAGAGCAAGTGTACAGGGCAGATTAAAGTCTGGCATGCATAATGGCTCCCTGCAAGTGGTAGCTCTATTGTTAGAGGGGGAAATAGAAGCATGAGTGGAGATGGTGAAAGTGTTTCTTGGGTGGGGTATGGAAAATTCTTGATAAATGTTTTTGTCTATATATATAGCAAAATAGATGTGCTTTCAGCAGATGCACTTGAATTAGAAATGCTCAAGATTTATTCTGAATGCATTTCACATATTTTACTGTGTACATGAACATGTCAGACCTACTGTGTCCCAGGAATGTAGCCTTGGTACAGGAGGAAAGGTTTATCTTATTTCTCAAGTAATAGTAGTGAAGGATTGGAAGTAAAAATCTTTTTTTTTGACAGGAAACTGAAAGAAAACCTCATTGTGAAAGCATTCAGCTCAGTGGCAACTAGCAAGCAAGAAGTGTGGCACATGATCAAACTAGTCTGTTTAGTTTATCTACCTGCTTGGCAACGAAACCTAGTCACATTGACCTGTGTGCATGGCTGCCTTTCAGCAATATTTTCTTAAGGAGCAATTTCGTTTACAAGAGACTGTTATTTGAAAAGAAAAGCAAGCCTGCAGCGTTCCTCTTCATTCAGAGAAGCAGGTTGATATCACGTCACGTGTCTTGTGGCTGAAGTTAGTTCTGCATGTTTCCATACCAATGATGGTACTGTGCAAAGAAGTGCAAATCATGAAGGCCTGTCTTACTTAATTGTCATTTATTGCAGCTTTTTCTCAACTCATTGCAAGTAAATATTTACAGGAAGGAAAGTGTCCCTGCTGCTCCTGAAACACTTTCAGCATAACTATATTGCTTTTGTTTTAAATTGCTTGTTTGGTGCCAGAAAGGATTCAGTCTCATAGAAGTGGATTAAAATGTGAATTGAGTCATTGCAAATAATTGCACCAGGTCTGGTTTCCTCTGCCACTACCTTCCCCACAGGAAAACTAGATTGTAAAATGCAGTGTCTCTCTCTTCAGCCCTTCAGCAAAAGCTGTGGGAGCTATTTTTAAGACGTGGAGTTCTTGAAAAATCTGTTTGGTCATAGTTACACATGTCTAATGGAAAAGAGTCTGTGAAAGCAAACTAGTTCTCTGTTCAGTTAATGTTTCTGACTAGATTACAGAGTCTTTTTTTGCTGCTACTGTATAAGCTGTATTGAAATTGTATGAGTTCTTGTGAGAAAGGTAAAAGAGAATCAGGCTGTGAAATGAGTTGTCAGCTTACAAATGCCAATTGACCTAAAACTGTTTCCCTGCTTTACAGAGCCATAGTTTTAATGAAGTGCTGCAAATGGAAGAGTATTCTTGTCTTAGGTCTGTGTACATTGTCAGTGTATATCTCAAATTTTATGTTAAAGGAAGAATTTCTGAATGGAAGGC
This sequence comes from Tympanuchus pallidicinctus, assembly GCF_026119805.1. Lineage (NCBI taxonomy): Eukaryota > Metazoa > Chordata > Aves > Galliformes > Phasianidae > Tympanuchus > Tympanuchus pallidicinctus. The sequence continues at coordinate 5,302,003 of NW_026294780.1, read as the reverse complement.
CAAGTTCTGTTCTGAAGGCTTGTTCACCATAAGTTATAATTTAAATTATTTTTCCTTGATCACAGTAAAGATTATTTTTCACTCTTTAGCTGTTGAGCTTATGGAACTTTTAGTTAATTGGCAGTCAATCCATAAATCTTGGCTCCTTAATTCTTCCCTTTTCTCTGTTCTAAAACATATTCAAGAGACTGCACAGTGCCCTGAACGAGCTTCTCCCATCCTCTGCACGTAACTGGAAGGAGTACCACGTAAAGAGTTCAGTGAAAAGAGAAATTTGAATGTTGATCCGAGTACAAGTATAAATAAACCTCTAGTAATTAAATAGCACTAATTTACTTGATGGACTAGCTGATACCAGAGAACCATTAATTTTATTAAATTACACAATTTGGAAGAGTTAGCAACTTTCCTGGAGAAAGTAGTTTTCTGAAATTTGAGACTGACCATTTGGTTTACTTCCACTGTGGCTTTTCCGTTGCAGTTTGCTTATTTTTTGGTGATAGTTGTAACTCAGTTATCTCTGTGAGGTTTTCACATTCACAAACACAAGTGTCAGCCTGGTGTGTGTGTCCTCCCCAGCCCCACCATCTGCTCCAGTGACTGCTTATTTCCATCAGTATGTATGCTGCTCTGCAGCTTTCTAAGTACAGTTCTGGCTGCTTGCGATGTGCTCTCTGTTCTGAAGTGCACGCTTTAGAGGAGAAGGCTTCAGAGACTTGAGTCCACTATGGTGAGGTTCCTGACAAAAGCTGTTGAAGCTTTAGGTGCAGAAATCCTCAAGAAGTAAGATGATCCCTTAGCTTCAGAAGAGGATGAGGTGCTGGCATGCTGACTTTGACCTTTGGAGAATAAATGTGAGCCTTGTGTAGGAATGCCGCTGGTTATGGAAATGTAGGCTATGTGAGTAGGAGCTGCAAGGCTTGGTGAAAGCTTGAAGACCTGTCAGTTGAGCACATAAACTTTGAAGCTGTAGAATGTGAGCAAAATGTATTATGAGGGTTTTGGTTTCTTTGGCTTAGAAAAAGACTACTATGGATGCTGCTAAGCCAAGACAGAATTCCAAAAGTGGCCAAAGCAGAAGTGGCTGCCCCATGACTGTTTTGCTTGGTTTTGGTGAGATTTGAGTGTAGGGCTTTCCAAGACTGATTCTGAGCTGCCAGTCCCACTGTGGTGTGGGTTTCAAAAGAGGCAGTGATGGAGAGCAGAAGAACCGTAGACACATCCCCGGGCCTCCCTGTGATGGTGACTGTGGCATCATCTACGACCTAGGAGGAGGGACAGTGAGGTGCTCCCTGCCCATCTCAGGGCTGGTGGGACAGGGCTGGATTCTCTAGATGCTGTGTTGAAGCAAGGCTGCAGTGGCCCTAGGGATAAGGATCAGCTTGCTGCTTTGGGAGGAAGCAAATTTGTAGGACTGGCATTGCCTATTAACTCTGATTTTTTTAGCTTGAGGCATTATAATATAGCTCACAGAACCACGATGTTTGGCTCATCCTGCTCTAAACTTGTACTAACTTATCTCTTCAGAAATTAGATTTTGTTACAGCTTATCTTTGGTACATACTGCAGATGCACAAAGTGCAAGCTGCTGAATGGCTACAAAAGTTCTAAACTTGGGTACAAGATCAAGCTTCTTGCTATTAGCAATGCTTCTGTGGTCTAGACTGTTATGAGAGAGAGTACCAAGAACTGAAGAGCAGTTATTAGAAGAAATTGTCACTATGCCTATCACTTGCAGGTACAAGTACCAACATGTAGGTTGTAAATAATGTAAGGCTCTGCAGTATTTGATCAGATGCCTGCAGCTTCTGTCTGCCGGTCACATTTTGCCTTAGTCTCTGAAGTTACATGGGAGGAAACTTAGTATTTGATTTTTATAAAAGTACTCACTGCTTCTAGTATTCTTTTTATGTGCCTGTTTGAGGTCAAGTATTAGATGAAATAGCAATAAGCATAGTACGTGATGTTTGCCATCTTGAAGTGTCATCAGGCTGTCCTGGAACCACAGGTAAGAAATGAACAAAAGTAAAATGAACATCTCTAATATATTTTTATTAGTTGCATTCTGAATTCACCTTATTAAAGCACCACACTTTTTCAATGTTTTCCCACCCTTTTTGATTCAAGAAAATAAGGCTTTCTGCAGTAAGGTTTTTCTCTGTCCCAGTATCCCTAATCTTACCTTGTAATTTCTATATGAAAAGTGCTTTGTTTTTGTCATGCCCAAACGTTCTTCCACCAGTCCTTATTAGTGTTGTTTAGGTCTCTGCTTACTAACTTTGTGCAATGGAACAATACATTTCAATTCTCATCGGTAAAAAGAATTGCAAGGCAACTGAGTGGTTTATTTTTCTTGTCGGAGGTTTGTAGAACAATTCAGTCAAGTAACTACAGCTGACCCACATCACAGAACCGCAAGATGGCTGAGCCTGGAGGGTGCCTCTGGGGATAGTCGCTAAGATGCTGAATATTTGCTTTTGTCTTTACTGCTCAACGGAATGGACTCACAGGCGTCCTCAGACATCGTGTAACCGTTGTGCAGTTCTCTTTCACTCCTTTTCTGGATAAGCTGCTCAGCATTTGGCAGCACTGTTGTCATTGTGTTAATTCTCTAGCTTTGTGGTGTGCCCAGTTCTTCTGCATAATTTCTGCTGATTTACAGCTATTCATTCTGTACGTTTATTCCTACATCAAATCCTTCCTGGGAAACTCTGCTTACAGCTGATGTTCAGAGCACCATTGTATTTTCATTGCTTCCTACTGCTCAAAGGGGCAACAAAAGTAGTACAGTGCACAAGAAGCTTTTACATAGAGAAAATTCCCCAAACTGTGCTTTGAGATGAAGGGTTTTCTTCCCCAGTGAAAGGCTTGTTTTATCACGTTCTGTTGAAGTAACTCAGATGATTACAGTTGTTTAAGCAAATACTGTTAAATCTAAATGTGGTTTTGTAGGCTTTCACTTTGTCTTAACCTAAAGTATTAAATTGTCCTTTAAGGGGGGAAGAAATTACTCAAAAATTTAATACAGCGCAGATTAGTCTAAGAATCTATTTCCCAGCAGCCAGATCAGGAAAAAAAAATTACACTGTGTTACTGTCCAACTTTTTAAATATCGTATTTTCCAGGTTGGTGCAAATAAAGTAACTTTCTCAGGGAAACAGCTTTTGGATGGCTGTTCAAAAATTAAACATGGTATTTATTAGTCTTACACATCTGTTTGCAGCAGAGCCCTAGCTGACTTCATTCCAGGCAGATACGTTGTTGAAAACTCCAGATGTGCAGAAAGAAGACACTCCCTAAATGCAGAAAATTGTCTTTCCTTTTTTTGTCTATTTTACAGTTGTTATCTGTGTTTGGACTGTATTTATTTTAGATAGGAGGGGGCTTTATTGTTCAGAACACAACTTTATGCAAAGCTGTTTTGTTTTCTGTCGCTCTGTGCGTCTGGTAGAAACTAAACATGAAAAGCAGTGTTAACAGGGGATCCTTATAGGAGGAACTGGGTTTGAAAGCCAACCACGTGGGATTTAATTCCACTAGACTTCATGCAGAACTAATTATAAACTGCTGCCTGGCAATGGGAGTAAACGTCCCAGTTGTGTTGCTGTTACAGAGGGACGTTGCTGAGAACCTCTGCCCTGGCTGAGAGCAATGGTGCGGGCGTATGTTCATTCCTCTGCCCACAGCAAGTGGTCTTCATGTTCCAGGCTCTCCATCTCAAATCCTGGAAGGCAGTTCTTGTAATTATATTTGGAGAATAATGTCATTTTTTCTCGCAGGTTTTTGTTTGTTAGTTTTGTGATCCAGTTGCTTATCTCGGTTTTGCTCATTTATGGCATGTTGGAAAGTAAGTGTCAGAATGTGAATTATGGTAGGTAACTAATGCCAGTGGGGCAAAACCTGAATTGGAAACAAGCTTAAGAAGCAATTCTAAGAGTGGTAATGACTTTGCTCTTATTTGAACTGTTTCATAAACAAGGTTCCCTGTGTTGGTCTTCCTGTACTTTCTTCAGCTTCTCTTACGATTAGGTGTTGAATATTTCTACTTCTTTTAAGTCCCCTGAGGAGAATGTGAGACATAGGAGAGTAAAAACCAGCTACCCAGTGGAAGCTGGGGAGGATGTGTTTAGATTGGTTTCCCACGTTTATGCACTTGCGGCTACCAGCCTTCCCCTCATCAGACATACTGTCAAACCACATGAGAAATTAGAGGCCTCACTAATATGAACATTTCTGCAGATTCCATGAAGAGGAGTGGCTAGGGAGAAGGGTAGAGGCTGAATCCAGGCCACTGAAGGAGCAGCAGGCAGCACTCAGAGGTAGGACAGGAACAAGCTCCCTGCTGCCACCCAAGTCTGTGCCAGCCATAGTGTACAGGCTCTGCACTGGGGTGTGAACAGGGCCCTGGGAGAGGGGGGGAGCTTCTGCCTTCCAGGACTGGGGAAGGAGAACACCACTGTTTTTAGAAAAACAACATTCCATCTGTCTGTTGCTCAAGTAAGAAAATTTGCCATGATTCATAGCAGCTTGCTTTTCTTGGTGTGTTGCCATGCACGTGACTCATGGAGGAACTTCTTTGACTCAGAGCTGCTGGCTTCTGCAGTACTGCATAGATGTAAATAATACTCTAACAGTAAATATCTGGGAGCACTAATGAGTTTTTGTGAATGACCCCTGTTTATGTAGCTGCTTGGCTGTCTTGAATACTTTCTGGCTCATCAGCTTTCCAAACGCTTGTGTTGCTCTGAGTACTTTGTCTTGTGCAAAGGTAAAGTATTTCACTTTTCATTTTAAGTGCTGTTTATCAGTCCATCTGACACAAACTCTACCAGTTACTGGGGATGGCCTGATGAAGGGACTGACTGATGAGAATTTGTATCGTGGATATGGAAGGAAAATGGTGTGAATTCTTCTGAGATGTTCTGGAATCTGCTCATGGCCCCAGGAGTTAGAAATACCTGCTGTATGGAGCTAATCAGCTTTATTTGCAGTAATCTTTTTTTAGGCTAAGAAAATGCTCATAAGCTCAGTTGCTCTGGGTGCTGCTTAAACCTTTAAGGAGCACAGCGCATTCATGCTGATTTTGTTTGCTCTTGGATCCTGCAACTACCTTTAATCTAATGCTGTATCTTTATCTGCATTATCTCATGGCTTCTTCCTGGTACGGAAATTCTCCCTTTTCAAGCTGACTATTTGAACTGTTACTTTAGTTGTTCCTACCTATACTAAAAGCTGAGTGGGTATAGTCTTAAAAGCAAGTGATTTAAGAGATGTGAAGGTCTGTCACAAGCAATGGGGAAATGAGACCACAAGCACTTTTGTATACAGATTATTGTAATGAGCTTGGTAAGGAAGATGATGATGATTTTGCTATCATTATTGGGATAAATTATGTTTTTGAAGAGCCTGAAATTTTGCTGGATGCTTGGGAAGTAGAACCGTGGTTACTGAATACTGAATGATTCCAGCCAGTGTTGAATGAGTTCTTCTTTATTAACCCTCAAGTTTCTTAATTGCTGTCTCAAAACATGTCTTATGTCAGATTGGCAGTTAGCAGTATCACTCTAAATTATTTCTTTGTGAACATCATGTGCAAAAAACAGTCTCTTAAAATAGTGATGTCATTGTGTGCACACTCTTTCATATGGTTTCTTCTAGAGAGAAACTGCTGTGACTAAGACCATTTGCAATCCTCAGACTGAGTTTTAAGGTGGTCACAGTGAGACAAACAGTTCCTTTTCCGCTCCAGCTGAAACTTCCACAGCATGAAAGTATAAAGATGAATGTGTATGTTTGTTCAGGCATTCCTCCTTGAAGGACTGGAACTGGAAACATATAGATACTTCAGGAGAAAAATAAGCTAGAATTCAAATTTGAGTAAGAACAATGTAATTGCTTCTTAAAATTTCTTTTATCCTGTGTGTTTTGTCCATTTGTGTTTGTTAATATGGAGATTTCTTGCTGGAGTTTAAATGAAGGGGTGACTCCAGAGGTGACTGAGATTTTGGTCTAGCAGTTTGGGTCTGCTCATTTTACTGAGGTTTTTGAGATTGTACTGCAAGATGATGTACATCTAAGATAGTGACTTGTAAATATATTGCAATCTGTGAATCAGAAAGAGCTTATGGTCTCCATCTGGAGTGATGAAATCCAGCTAAAAAAACTTTTTTGTCTCCTGTCCATGATCTTTGCCTAACAACCTTATCTAGGGGTTTCTAAATTCACTTTGCTCTTGTACCACAACAAAGCCATGAGTTACCTCTGTCAGTTTCTATGAAGGAGCAAGTAAATTCCCAGGCAGGGCTACCTCCCTGCTTAATTGTGAGCAGGGTGATACTCTGTTTGATTGTTAGAGTAAGGCAATCACTGATTATACTTCTTGAAATAGTTCAGTTGTTCAAATTGAATGAAGGGAACTCTAGTTTGCCTTTGAAATCTTTATTCCAGTTGTCATTCCTTTTTTCCTTTTTAAAAGCAAACAAACAAACACAGAAATGTATCTTAGTCATACTTATTCTGTGGAAAGCAAATGGTATTAATAGTGCAATTATTTGAGAAAGAAAAGAAGTTTCAGTTTTGATGTCATTTGGAATGAATGATGTCACCAAATACATGAGCATCCCTCAGTCCTGGTACTAAACTCATGGTTTATCTTTGTCTTAACTTGGTCTGTCCCATAAGCAGAAGAAACATTCAGTTTTATGGTATGATATTTTTTGGTTTCGTTCCCTTCTGCAGATTTTGCAGTAGCCATTTATGTTTCCTTTTCTGTAGCTGTGTTCTTAGAAGAAAAGCCAAGCACACCAGTGCTTTATGTATATATCTTCTGAATTAAATTAGCTATGACTAGAATTAAATGTACACTTCTGGTTCATGTCCAGCTTCTCGTCCCTTAGGATCCTCAAGTCCTTCTCCACAGTGCTGCTGTTAGTGAGTTGTTCTCCTGGTCTGTACACAGATCTGTGCATAACACCCTACACTCGGCCTTGTTGAACCTCATTCTGTTCTTGTAGGCCAACTTTTTGAGCCTGTGCAGATCTCTCTGAATGGTGTCCTTCCCTTCTATGGTGTTAATTGAGCCACTCAGATTAGTGTCACCTGCTAACTTACTGAGTGTGCTTGGTCCATCATCTATTTCATTGATAAAGATATTAAAGACTACTGGTCCAAAGACAGGCCCCTGTGGGATGATACAACTTTAACCAGATCCACCTTGACATAGAGCCATTAACAACAACCCCCTGGTTATGACCATCCCACCAATTATTTATCCAAGTCTAGACTTCATATCTTTCAACTTAGAGATATGGATGCATTGGCAGTGGTCTTGCACAAGTCCATAGAATATCCCAAGTTGTAACTGACGCCCAAGGATCACTGAGTCCAACTCCTGGCTCCACGTGTGATCACCGAAATATCAGACCAGATGGCTGAGAGCATTGTCCAGATACTAATTGAACTGCAGCAGCTCAGTACAGTGATCACTTCCCTGGGGAGCCACTTCTATGCCTGGTGATGAACCTTCTCCTGATAAACAGCTTGACCCTTCCCTGATAAAGCTCCTAGGCATTCCTTCAGGTTCTATCACTGTCACTAGACAGCAGAGATCAGAACCTCCTGCCCAGATCACACTACTTTATGTGTGCTGGGAAGCCACTTTGTATCGTGAATGTATTGAGGTAGTGTGTTGTGGGTGACTGGGTAAATAGCAGTCCTTGGGGCTGATCTTGAGAGGAAAACTTCTTGCTGTGTAGAATTCATCTTGTCCTTTCTGCAGTATAGATAATGGGCTTAAATTCGTCTTTTGTGTATCTTAGAACAGTGTAGGAAATTGTATTTCAACTTCTTTGTTTGTTTGTTCCTCTTTCCCTTGACAGGAGCTACAGTGAAGCCACCATCATCAGATTTTGGTGAGTTCTGATTTCCCTGTAATGCCTTTTACTGTCAAGTGTAATTGTACATACCAGTTTGAGACCTTGCATTTTTCAGTTTAGTGGCCCATGGAGCTGTGATATTTCTATAAAAAACAAAGTAATTCCCCAATGGCAAAAGAATTTCTGCATTTTGGAGTCTTTTGTTTCTTGCCTTTACAAAGTTGCTTCATGATTTCACAATCTTCGAGGTCCTGTGAGAATTCCTTCTGTTGGTTTTCAGTCTGCATGTTCTGAGCTCGCTCATCTTGAGCGTGCTTACATTGAGCTGGCTCATGGGATGTCCCATGATCTCCAAAAGCAGCATGTTGTTTGGCAGATAATGCCTTGTAGCTCTGTGATGCACTTCTGTGGACTTCTGTTGAATGGACATGTCATTATATTCTTGGTGAGAACATTGCTAGGTGTATTTTGTGTAAAAGTAGTTTAAAATTAATTCAGTTTTCACACCACGCTTAAAATGTCCCTTCTTTCTTCATAGATGACTTCAACTTAGAAGATGCTTTTGGGCCTAGTAAGTATCATGATTTTCTGGATACTGCTCAGAGGTATTTGGTGCAGTGTTTATCCATCCTATTTTATCTAAATGTAATAGGGGCACTGAGTTGTTTAAAGTAACAGGCCTCACATTTCTTAGCCAAGTCCTACTTGTTTCATTGCTGTGTGTTCACTAGGTGGCACTAAGTCCATAAATAATTACTTACAGGAAGTAGCATTTAAATATGAAGTAATCCATTCAAACACTCTTTGTCTATAGGTTCCAAGCCAGATCTACCTGCAAAGCCTAAAGACTCTGGTAAGGCTTCTAGCACAGATTCTTGAATCATGATGTGTTTTTACTGTCCCATTTAAACTTCTAATAATTATTCATTTTTAATTGGCTGCGATTCATGTGAGCTGTTGGTTTGGATAAACGCTTTGGAGAAGCGAGGAAAAATTGCCTTGCAAATAAGCTTTGAAACATTCTTGAAATTCTGTAACAAACCTGTTGAGTCAGTTTTCCTTCATACACCTGGTAGAAGAAACATCTAGTTAGGCAGATAATGCCTGGTAGCTCTTTGGGCACTGTCATTAGACCTGTTGCGGTACAGCCAGCTGAGCTAACACCACGTGCACACCTCTAGAAGACTTTTGCTGCTCTGATTGATTTAGCACTGAAGTTTTCTGTCTGTTAAAGCAGTCTGTTTCCAAATGTTGATATTTTGAAAATGGAGGTGGCTAGTTGGGAAACAATTGGGTGAGTGGATCAGATGGTTAAGGTAAATGAAGAGAGAGGATCCTCTGTAGGATCGGAAGCCTAAGTTGGGGTCTTAGAACTGTGCTCTCAATGGGCCAGCCTCTTTATATTGAGTATGCACAGAGCCTGTGGACACCTGATCTGACTTGTCCTAGAGCTAGGAAGAGATTGATCTGGTACTTTTAAAAGAGAAAACAGCAAAATAATTTGTATCTAGTAGAAAAAAAAACCCTGAAATTTGGTGCTTCGAAATCAGATTTAAAAATTGAAATGCTGCATAAGACTTAGTAAACTTTGCTGTGTATGTTCAGGTATAAAAAGGTCTGACATACAGACAAATGTAACAAACACTATTAATTGCATTAACTCAAAGTACAGTGCTAGCTAATGTTAAAAAAAAAAAAACAAACCATAATATGGGGATGATTGATACTATATATAATAATATATGTTGAGTTATAAGACTGCTTTTGATCTTTTAACCTCTCTTCGTTTTTCCTCTGTGTATCTTTTTTTGTGCAGATAACCCCAGGCCAGCTACACCTGTAAAGCCTAGAGAATCTGGTAAGGTTTCTAGCACAAGCACTCAAATTATAATGTGTCTTTACTGTCCCAGTTAAACTTCTAATAATTATTCCTTTCTAATTAGATGCACAGCATGTCAGATTTTGGTTTGGATGACACTGAGAACTTGGGGAAAATTGCCTTGCAAATAAGCTTTGTAGCAGTCTTGGAATTCCATAACAAACTTGTTGAGTCACTTTCCTTCCAACTTTAAAGAAGGGGACAGAGTGTGAGTGTTCGAGACAATGTTTTTGTTAGGTGCATATACTAGTGCACATATATATTGGATTGACTCTCTCTTTACAAACTGAATCCGTGCTAGACTTAAAAAAGCAAGGAGGAACTACATTTGATCTATATTCTTAAAGTATCTAAATTAAAGGTATGCTCAAAAAGTTGTTTTTAAAATATATATTTTTATTTTTTTAGGATTTTGTTAAAGCCCTAACTAAAGCAATACAGTTTTTTTTGTGTGTGTGTGTGTTACAAAGATCGGCAATACACACTCTTCCTATAGTGCTTTAGAGATCTTCTCTGTCTTTGCCCAGCTCCAAATAAAACAGATGAAGGTGGATGCAGCTATCCTGCTGCCTTAATTGAGGCATGTGATGATGAAGAGTTCTTACTTGCAATGTGTACCCTGGTTCATGCTCCTTTTCCTGCCTTGTAGACAATGTATGTTTGAATGCAGGTCACGTGTGCCTCAGTACAGTTCTTTTGCTACCCAAATAAAACCTCCTCTGATCTGATGGCTTTAGCTTTGCTGTTTCAAACAACTTTGCTTTTCATAAAGTAAAGATTCATTTGGCAGCAGAGGGAAGGAGTAGAACTTGTAGAATTTCAGGCTCTATCAGGTGGGGTCTGTTGGAAGTGGAAAAGGATTGGTTCTTCCCATTATCAAGCTAATACAGTAGCCACAGGACTGGCATGGTGAACTCCGGGTTTTTTTGCTTTTTTTTTTTTTTCTTCCCTCTAGCTCATTGTACAGTTTCAAAGGATCAGTTATGACATAGAAACTGAACTCTGAAAAAGCACTCACAGCTGCAACTTTGAACATAAATGTTCGTTTTCTGTCCTTTTTCTGCTTTAACAGAATAGTGAGGCTTGGATCATTCCAGTTAAGTAGCCTACAGAGGTTCTTGCTTGTTTAGCAAGTAATGTTTGGAGTAACACCTGATCTTGGACTGTGGCCTCTCTCATTTGTTCAATGTCTATATCTATATGTATATATATATATAATGTATAGTGCTCAGCTGATGCTAAGCTGAGGTTGGAAGGGCTTTTGGAATGTGAACATGTTGTAACCATGACCCTGAGCCTAGAACCCCCACAGATTCTAATTGAATGAACTACTGAATATTTGCATGTCATTATGTGCCTTTCAGTGAAAAGACACTTCACTTGGAACACATAAGATAATAATATTTAACTTTTTATAGGCAGCTTTGATGATTCAGATCTATTTGATGGTGATTTACCAAGAGAAGGAGGTGGAGGTGGTGGCAGCAGTGGTGGCAATGGTAAGTTAGTAGTTTCTGCTTCCTATTGATCCCAAGGCTACCTGAACTTTTGATAAAAGCTTATTTGCAAGCTGGTTAACATGGTCTAATTTTTAAAAACTTTGGTTCTGGTATCTGAAAACATGACAGAATATCTTTTAGTTCAAAGCCAATGTGTTCTGCATTTGGCAAAAAAAACCCAGATAATTAAGAGGTGAAAACAACTGTCAGGGGATTTTACTGTTATGCTTAGTTCGATAGATTTTAAAACTGAGATGTGAATGTGGCATTTGTTTCAGAATTCATCATGAATATGGTTTTTAAAGGCATCCAGGTATTTGATTGTTTTGTTTGTTTGTTTGTTTTAAGATATTCTGTGAAATACTCTCAATTTATTTTAGTTCTTGTGGTTAAGAAGCCCAAGATTGGGCTACAAGAAGGTCTTTGAGATGTATTCTCAGATTTCACCTGTTCCACAGAATGAATTGATCCTTAGACTTCCAAATAATGCAGGGTATATCTACACTGAATGATATGTAACCATTTTATAGCTTACAAATATTGCTGTAAATAGTTTTCTGAGCCTAATTGTAATGGTGCATCTGAGTATGGAGATGGTCATGGGGAGCAAGTCGCAATATTGATCATCGTTAGTGTGTGGTAGTCAGTCCTGTGTGCATTACTGCCATCTCATTACTTGCTGGTCAGTGTTAGTTTGAATAACTTGATGTGGATCTGACATGTACCAGGTTTCTGACCCATCTTAGTGGGTACTGAGGGTGGTTTTGGGGAAGTTTTCACCTTCCAAGATTCTTTTGGAGCGGTAACTTAAAAATTGACAGGTATAAATAGCATCTGTTGAGACACGTGCAGTGTTTTTATCAGCGTGAGTTTCTGTTTCAGAGTGCCCAAGTTTTATAACTTTTATAATGACAGATCAGGGGAGTGTTTATGGAACTTTAATCTTTTTTGCTAAGAGAGTAGCAAAGCTATTTAGTAAATGAGGCTGAGATTTGAGGAATGGTAATATATTTTAAGGCTAACCTAGAATTATGTGATGTTCCTCTCCACTGAGTATTCTCCTATGGTGGAGGGCAAGTTAATTAAATTGGCCTTCACAGATGTGCTGTGCTCATTTTTGTAGAAGCACTGAGTGCCAAAGCCTGGAGTTAACATTACAGTGACTTGTGCTTTGAAAAAAGAAATTTGGAATACCAGAAAGCTTAATATTACATGGATGTAATTATCTATGCTATATAGATGTATAAGAATTCCTTCATCAGCAAATGGCTTGTCATTTTCCTTGACTAACTGCCAAGAAAATTTGTAATACCACTATTCTTAGGACGTATAAAAACTAAACCTTCCGTTCATTCTTTTAGGAGAAAGGGACTCAATTTCAAACAAGGGTGGAGATGGTGAGGGTAAGTGCAAGAGTTTCTGTACATGGTGTCTGCATGCCTGAAACTTGTTTTCTGGCTTTTCTTTTGTTGCTAATATTCCACTGGAATGCTTATTGGTGTCAGAGGGTTTAGCTTCAAAATGTAGAATCTAGAACTCTTACCTTCAAGCTCTTTTATAAATCTTTAAGATCTCTTTTGGAAATGATTCAAAGTGGTAAGGTCTCAGAGATGCTGGTGCAGAGACTGTATTCATATAACTTAGGTTTGGTCATGAAAGGGGAGCTTTTTTAAAGTAGCAGAACTTAAATCACACGTACTCAAGTGTTTTAATGATAGACACTACTGAGAAATTAATGGCTATTAAATTAAAAGATTTAATTACTCACAAAGATATAAAAAGTTGCTTAATACAGTTTCATGTTATAATTTCATGTTTATTGTGTTTTACAAGTGTTCATAAGCTTAGATAATACAAGTTTGACATCGCTTTCAATACTAAAATAATGTCTATAAAACCTTTTTTTTCAGCTTCTCAGGGAGCAATAGCTGGGATTGTAAGTGCTGTGGCTGCTACTGCGATTGGAGCAGTATCTAGTTTCATTGCTTACCAGAAGAAGAAACTCTGTTTCAAACAAAGCGGTAAGAATTCTAAATTACTTTGTTTTCACCTCTTATAGCGTTGCTTTTTTTGTATTTTATATGGCAGATAGAATTTTTACTTTAGGCATCAAGTAGTTTTAACAACTCAATGGATTCATATCGACTAGAAGTAACCTCTTCTATCCAAGACAGGGATCCTCCAGAAAGCTGTGCCCAAAACTTAGAATTTCAGAAGCAAACAGCTCAAGTTTCTGTTTTCTTGAAATTACCTCGTGCTAAAGAGTGAGCAGGAGAGACTACAAGAAAAAAATATTTTAAGAAAACAGAGAAGGCTGGGGATTAAGACCATCTTCTTGCTGGAAAATACACAATCATTTCTGACTTCATAAATCTTGCGTATGTGTCTTCACAAAATGCTTACCTCTGTATAAGGTTTTTGACATCTACAAGGGCATTTTTCCCCACATGATCTTTGTTCTGTGGTGGTCTGTTCCTTTTCACCTGAATGGTTTGGCACTTGGATCAGAGAACTTGGAGAGCACTTTAGGTGATAGATGGGACAGAAGCTTTGTTTCTGTCTTTCTAGTCTATCTGATCTTTCTAGTACAATGTAGCATTGGTGAAGGCAGGTAATAATACATCAGTCCAAACAGGCACTGGTATTTTCAAATTTGGGAAAGTTCAGTGCTAAGCATCTGTTTATTTCTCAGCAGATGAAGAGAATGTGAATATGGACAGCCATAGAGGAGCGCAATCTGAGCCACCTGGTAAGAGGAGATTCTAGATGGAAATGCAGGTTTTTTGTGGGGATCCTATTTAAATACACTTTATCATCATCTAACATTGTGAAGAAAATCTCTTGTTTGTAACTAATGGTACAACTAACTTAGCGCTAGGTCAAGATTTCAATCCTGATCATGGGGCCCTCCTTCCCTAGTTTTTAGACTTGGACTTCTAAGAATGTAGGCAACAGAGGCTAAGATTATTTCCATCAGATATGCAGCTGCACTCCATCTCATTTCTGCATTGGCAGAACTGCAATCTGTAACTGCATGTTGGGTTATACAAACCACTAGTGTAGAGACCTGTATGGATCTACTAGGATGTGGTTACTTGAGTAAAAATCTGGAATGCAGTATCCCTTGTTAGGCAGGATACTGGCTTCATGGCATCAAGCCTCTGCTTACCTGAGTTTTTCCCACTGTTTCAAATGTCTACTGAAAATACTTGTTGTCCAAATATGCTGTTACTTAACAATATATATATTAGAACATATGTTAGCTTAGTGTACTAATCTTAAGTTGTTTCTCACTTTTTAGTTCAGCGCACACTTCTGGAGAACTAAGAGAAATGATGGTGACGGTTGAAACTGGATAGAGAGCCTGCATTTTGCCTGGGGGGAAAAAAAAAGAAGAAAAAAAAAAAAAGAAAGAAACAAAAAACTACAATGTAAACAGTAGAGACTGAAATTGTGTGAGAAAACAGTCCATGGTGTTTGAAACATTTCTGAGAGTGTGACTTAAACCTGAGTACTTCTATATGGTTAGTCCTATGAAGCAGTGTTGCACACCAATACATGGCCTTAATGACAGGAGATGTTCTTACCTTTACTCCTATAACAAATGGGTGTGCCTCAAGTGCATTCAGTATGTTTAACTTTTTCTTACCTCTTAAAAAAAAAATAAGAAGTTTATGTTTTGTTATGCCATTGCTTTTAGGCAGTTCAGACTTTTTTTTTTTTTTTATATATCCTCTATGGAGTGAATGTACCAACCAAATAACTTGGGATATGATGCAGGCACCTGGAAGTAAAGCAAATGAAATAGCTCACTGTGTTTGTGATAATGGATCTTGATGTGGGTGCTGCTGATACAATCTGTGTAGCTGCCTTGGTCAGCCACCAAAAGATAAAAAATTCAGATGTTTTTGTATTATTTTTCATTATATCTGTCTGGTACAGATTCTGAACAACCAAACTAGTGCACACAGACCCTTGATCCTCTCAGGCTATTCTTGCATAGCAGCTACTAAGCTGGTCAGATGTGGGAAAGTCCGATTTACAAACCAGAACCATGACTGTATTTTGTAAGACTGATAATCTGAATTGTTAATGAAGCACTGGAGAGTGGGAATTAATGTCACCAGGCTCACAGAACCAAAAACGGGAGAGAAAGTAATGTGTTACTTTGAATTCAGAAGGATCATAATACGCCCTTACAAGATGGAAACTGTACTGCAGTTAACAAATACAGACTAACAAGACTGACCAGAGCAACCCTGCCTCACTCCACAAGCATCCACTAAACATACGTGTGAAGAATGCTTTTGGATTTGTGAAGGATTGCAATTGCGATGAAAGGCAATGATTGCATTCTGAGCTGAAAGCACTTGTGGGATTTGCTGTGGCTTTTGGAAGCTACCAGGAGTTTTCAAAGATCCATGGAAGCATAGGAAACTCTGCATTTCATAACAGTTAAAGGACTAAGCCTGGAATAATAAGCAGTTCAGGCTGGAAGGAATAGCCCAACAGTTCTGTTGGCTTTCATTTTAAGTGGTTCTAGTTTTTGTGCAGTTTTACAATATTTGTCTTACTAATGTGCCTCAGCCACCTGACAGAGTTCTACAGGAAGATGGTATTTCGTGGAATATTTTAGAAGTCGTTATGAATTTGGATATTAAACATGTACATCTACGCATTCAAATATGAATGTATGCCAATGATAATTCATTTAAGAATTTATTGTACTTATTTCGTAGCCTGCAACAAAGCTTTACACAGATTTTAGTATTTTGTCATGATGGAATTAATTTGTAAACTTCTTTTTGCCCCACTTGTGCTTTTAACAGAAGAGTGCTAAAACTTCTAAGTATTTTCAAGGGTGGAAGAGCAGTTTATATGTAAACATCTGATCTACGTAAATAAAAGAAATTAAATGTACAGCTTATCTGCATGAAGAAACATATCAGTGCCAAGTGTAGAAGAAACAGAAATAAATTGATGTCTATTAAGAACAGAGTGAAGGGGAAGTTCAAACTTGCTTTTGGTAACTAGACTCTTGAAATCTTTTTCAGCTTTTGCAAGCCATAAAAAATACTTGCTAAACCCTCTTGTCATCATTGTGATTTTTCTTAAAATAAATAATAATTTTAAAAAATTACTTATTTTCATTTTTAGTACGTCCAGAAATGTTGGCAGCATTTTGGTGCGCTACCAAAGAAGCAGAATTCAAAGGGGGGTTGTCTTCCTGCTTGATTGGGAATTCAGATTTATTTCTTATAAAATCAGTTTAGAAGTTGGCCATTAGCAACAAGGCTGTGAGCTGTTTTCACGGGTTTTTGTCAATGCAGAGAAGACAACAACAGAGAGCAGAGAAGATGCCTGTGTGGAGGAAAGGTGCACCTTTTGAACAAGAACACCAAGATCTGGTAATGCAATCTGGAGAAAGCGTGTAGAGAAAGTTTAGTGTGGGAAACCTGTAAGTAAGTTAAGTGTTTCTGATGCAGCTATCATCTCAGCCTTTAGGAGCTGACACCATTGCAGAATTGTTTCAGTTGTGTTCTGTTAGTGAGAGGATCAAAACTAAACGAGATGGCAGTGTGAGGCCAAGTGGCTAATCAGTAAAAAGCTTACTCATATTTTCATTCTAAACAGGCATATGAAATTTGGGCACAACTATACTTCACAAAGCAGGCAAGCCTCGAGTAATGTTTGGGCCATTGTACTGCTGATTTCAGCTGCTCTCATCCTTGGCTTTGTCCACTTATGACTTCACTGTCTGGAGTTTTGAGAGAAGGAAGAAAGACTGGGTGCTGCCATCTAGGGAGAAAAGGCTGAAGGGAAGGCGTGAAAGTTCAGGCAGTTATGTAGCTGGGAGCAAGAAACTGCCAATTTCTGGATTTCTGTTAGTTATTTGTGGATAAAAAGTAGCGTTCCACTTAGTTCTCAACTATCAGGCAATTAATTGATACACTTCTACATGCCTTACTACTCACTGAAGTTTTGGTTTTGTGTTGCTGTAGCTGAACTGCTCTTGCACTGTAACTAAATCATAGAATCATAGAATGGGTGTTTTGGAAGGGACCCCTGAGATCGCCTAGTTCCACTATGCTAATCCATTAGTTCTCACACTCACTGGGTCAAGAAACATGAAGTAACTTTTTTTTTTTCCTCACCATTCTGAGGTGTATTGATGGTCATCTCTTACTGATCAGTTGCTGCCTATCATGACCATGTGAGTTGCTAGTGATCTTCAGATCCTGTTTTGGGAATTCTTGTTCCAGTTTCCATACAGGTCTCAATTTGCCTGTGCAGTGGAATGAAAAAAATTGTTCAGGCCCGAACTGACAGTTTCAGTCCTGCTGAGGTACTGTTCACTATTAAAAAGGGAATGGCAACAGAGTGCTCTATTTTTCCTATTGCTTATCTCTGAGTTCTGTTTTTTCTTCAGTCTGCCTCCTTGGAGGCATCACTCCTAGAGCTGTTAAAGTTATCTACAGTAATAGGAGAAAAAAGTATTAAGTAGCACTATTTTGTTCTAGGACATCACGTTACTTTTCTACAAGGGAATTGAGGTTGTAGGCTAGTACTTCCTAACAGTAAAAGGACTGATAACAAATGTTCTGATACTTTTCATATGTGATATCCATTTCAGTTGCTTCTCCAAACTTATCCAAAAGAATCATCAAATCGTGGAAGTGAAAATAAGCAATTCTTAAAAATGAGATCTGGAAGCCTTTTACTGTAGTTTTTATTCATGCTCATTTCAAAATCTGTGCCAAATTTTGAATGCTAAGGAAAACTCATTAATACACTTAGCCTTCAGTGTACACAGAACTAATTTGCACTCTCAGTTCTGTATTTCCATAGTTTTCTATTTATTTTAGGTCACTATCTAAACTAGATTATCTGTTTTTTCTTCCTTCTTTCTTCTACAGATTTCACTTGTCAAGATTATGAAATACAGCCTAACCTTTATATAGACTGAGATGTTTATCTTCTTTATGTCGTTTCTCTTAGGCAGATATAAAGGACAAAGTTGAAAGAAGATGTAGAGTTGATTAGGATTAGGAAAAGGAATGGAGTAAAAATACAGTTTTTCAAACCCCTGCATTTAGAGTACATAAAAAACCTGAAGGATGAAATAGCAAAATGTATGTTTCTCCACCTTCAATGATAAAACACTGAAATTCTAATTAAGATGTAAAAATTATATTGTTTTGTTGCCAAATTATATCACCGATTCTCTTGTGCATTTGGCTTACATTTAGATGACTGTCTGTGATAAGCAGATGTTTCAAGATTTTAATTAAAATACCTCTATTTTTATTATAAACAATACTGTAGGCTTTCCCTAGTAATTCTAGTTTATAATTCGATTCTTTCACCTCCAAACGACTCACAAAGTAGGTTGCCCATGCCAAACAGAGTAATGTCCAACCTCTCTCCACATGAAGGATGAGGTCAGAACTGGAGAGTTGTGATTGTCTTCTTGTTCTCCTATGGTCTGTCTCATCTAAAAGAGGCCTGATGTGCTAAAAGCAATTAGTGTTAGAGAATAGACAGACACTGGCTCCATTTCTCCACCCATTTGCTGTTTTTTAAATATATGGGGCCTTTTTTTTGTGAAAGAACAAGTCAAAAACAAATTAGGCAACTTGTCAGCTTTGTCAGATGAATATTAGGTAGAACTATTTTCTCTTAAAATAGGAAAAGATTGATAAATGCTTTCTCAAAGTGATAAAACTGCAATCTATGATCAGATAAAAAGCCCTATATTTGTGCTTAATATGCAATACTTGCCACCTTTGGCAAGCTTTTGCACATCTATTTGGCAGAGAGAGCTGAATTTAGTAAGTCCTACAGGGCTTGAAGAACATAACTTGAATAAATATTTGGGGTCTCCTGACTCCAGTGGTAGGTCTACTCCTTTAGTATATCCTTGGGCCTTTTCGATATTGCTTTTATTTAGCTTGATGAAGTAGTAGCTGGTTTTGGAAGAACTAGACAAGAGACACATCATCTTCAAACTAAATTTAATAATCTCAATATCCAAAGTAAGTATCTGGAAGAACTAGCTTCAGCAAACAGGTGACATAAGGTATTTTGGGAAGATACACTGTCAAGAACAGCTTTGAAGTAAAGCTACTGAAGTTTATGAGGTGCTTGGACTTGCCTGGGACAGGTATACAGCCTTGCTATCTTTTCTGTTCCTTCAGGCAAATTCATCACTGATAGGAAGATTAGTACACATGCCTGCTTTTTTTGTGTTCTGGAAAAAAACAATCCTGTGGAAATGCTAGTGTCATGCTAGCAAATTTTACGTTATATCTTCTGCTTTATTGTAGGTGACATAAAAGCATAAGTTCAGGACATAGAACTACTAGCATCCAAAGGAGAGCTATGAAGATGGTGAAGGGCCCGGAGGTCAAGACGTATGAGGACAGGCTGAGCTCCCTTGCTTTGAACAGAACTGAGGGGAGGCCTGATGGCGGCTGCAGCTCCTCGCAGGGTGCGGAGGGGAAGCGCTGAGCTCTGCTCTGTGTGACAGCGACAGGGCTGAGGGAACGGCATGGAGCTGTCAGGGGAGGGCAGCTGGGGGTCAGGGAAAGGGGCTGCACCACAGGGCGCTGGGCGGGGAACGGGATGCACAGGGCTGTGGGCACGGCCTCGAGCTGCTAGAATTCAAGGAGACTCTGGGCAACACTCTCAGACAGCATTTGGATTTTGGGTGGTCCTGTATGGAGCTGGGATTTGGGCTCGATGGTCCTTGTGGTTCCCTTCCATGTCGGGATATGTTTTTGGTTCTACAATTCCATACTTAACTCGGTAGAAATGCACTTAGGGCCAGCCAGCCTTTGCTCCTCACCAGAAGGGAACATCCAGCAACGCCAAGAGTGTACAGATATGCTATTAATAGTAGCAAAGTCCTGAGTGCATTTGCTGCCATAGTTGAAATATTGCTGACAAAAATGTCTGCAGCCTACATCCCAATGAAAAGGAGAGCTCACCAGTGTCCATGTTGCTTCTGTGTGCCAGTAAGATGATGGCAATAGAGTTCAGCAGGCAAATGAACTGGCATACATTTACCACAGAGGGATTATGGCAAGCTGCATTTTAATGTATGTAATTAACTGTGATTTTAATATAAGCTCATGCACGTATACATGATTTCTGTTCTTCCAAAGCTTTTTTCCCCCTCTTGTTTGGATTTTGGCATGGCACTAATTGCAGGATATGCATGGATATTTTTATTTAGAAAGTACATTTAGATTAGTGGAGAAAAGCGAGACAGACATATTTACCTCGTGACTAAGAGCATCCACCTGGGACCTGGCCATGCTCCAGGTCAGCAGTCTGACATTCCATGTTAAGTTCACAGTCTTAATTTTTTGTTATGCCTCTGTAGACTATCCCCAATCCTTGCAAAGCAGACTGTTGGCCTCTCACTTCCCTAACTATGGCCTTCATTTGGACTCCAAGAGGACTTCTTTTAGCGGCAGTGAGGTGTCAGCTGAGAACTGAACAGGGAAGGAGTGCTCTGTGCGCAGAGTACGTTTGAGAGATTGTTCAGGCATGCTTTGGAGAAAACCTACCTCCTCTCCCAGGTCATTTCAGCTCCTGTGGCACCACACCCTACTTTGGAGAAGACGTCAAACAGGTTGGCTTTCCTTCAGGGGAAGAGGTGGAGTAAAAGCACGCTGGTTCCCATCTCATTGGGTGCTGCAGGCAGCTCCCCTGCTCTCCGCCTTCGCCTCCTGGGTGATAAATGCATTTGTTAGAGGGCAGGTGTCACCTACGGGTGCTGCACGTGGCTTTGCCAAAGGGCTGCCTGTGTATATCACCTTCTCCATACCAGGTGAGGCATTTAGGGGCTTCTCCCTGGTCCTCAGTACATGAGTGTGATGGTGAAAGACCTCTTTGGACGTAGCCTCTGATTAAAAGTGTCTCCCTCAGACCTTGGCACTACCAACACCTACCCATCATTGCCTGGGAATAACAATCGGCGCAACCAAAGCTCTGCATAGAAGACCATGGGGAAATTCAGAAGCATCTTTCTTGTTTTCCTTGGCTATCTTCTAGTCCATGTAAGAGGTAAGTGAAATTGGCTTATTTCTAGGGTGCGGTTACTAAAAATGAAAAACAACAACAAAAGCAAAGCCTCAGCCCCTCAACAAATACACTTGTTTAGAAATACTTGCTATTTTTGTTGTGACTATTTCATGAGAAACATTCAAGAGCGTTTAGGTAAGTACTTTGGCAGTTTCTAAAGAGATACATAGCTTTTGGATCTTCACCGATAATAATTGTGCTAATTAGAGTTTGCTTATTATCATTTTGTAGTTTCCCTTTGGTGTTACTTTCCTAAAATTATTCACAAGCTTGAACTTGAATATATACTTGTATTAATGGAAGCTGTAAAATCAGTGTCCAGGAGAACTTAAAAATTCCAGAAAGATCCTTAGTCAAATGTTTTTCTCATAGTTTTAAAGTTTTTCTTGGTTATTGATGTTTAGAAATATGTTGTGTATTTTATAAAAATAAATGTTGCTGCAGTTTTAAAATGATCATGTTATAATATTGATATCAATTGATTAACTTTAGCCAACATATTCCTGAATATATAAAATCCAGACACAGGCATATGTATTTCTTTATATGGATCAATGCAGATCTGAAGATGTTTTGTGAATGGATTTTGAAAAATGAATGTAGGTGGAGAAAATGTAATCCCTTTGCATTGAGTTTTCATTGTAAACTCTGAAGTCATTTTCTTTTAGCAAAGCATTCTGTAAAATTTCATTTGCCATCAAACCAAATAGGATCATCCTCATGTGCATCTGACATGTAGCATTCTGGTGATCTTTTTATTTTGTTGTGTGTTACTGCAAATACTTTTAGAGCTATGTTTGACCGCAGGAAGAAGCTGATCATTAACCACTAGTTCTAAAATAGCTGCTGCTGCTCTTCCTCCTACCAGCCTGGATTTAAATGGAGTCCCAGGGAGATCTTGCAGGGATGAGCAGTGAAAAAACTCACCTTTAATTAGAAAGGGTTCTTGTAAATATCCCCTAAAATGCAGTAAAAACTTTGATGATAAAATTCAGTGTTTGTTACCATATACTTACAATAATTTCTTTAAAAATGAGGAACTACTTGGAAGTCTTCTACAAGTAATGTGTCACTGAAACGGCAGAGCGGCAGGTCAGTGATGGCCTGCCCTGTAGCATGTTGTGAACAGGGATGATTCACACTCTCTCATTACTGGCATGTAGTCTTTCTTGTTCTGGAGATCTCTCTTATGCTGAGTATTTCTATTTGAATTATCTGAGCATGGGCAAGCTGATTTCCATACACTGTGACACTGTAATTACTAGGGCAGCCAGGCTAACCGTTCCTGCTGCACACATGTAATTAAGAGGCAGTTCAGGCCCTGCTTCAGGGAAAAAGTCATTGCTGGAAGCTGCTGAGGACTTCTGGCACAGTCTTATGACTGTGGAAACTATTTAATCCACTTTTGAGAAACAAAATGAATTATTTTAATTCTGTTGCAACAGCCATTTAATTTTATCATCAAAGTATTTACTTGCTTCAGCAGACTTCTATAGGAACCATGTTTCAGCCCTAGTCAAGACACAGTTAGGAAAGGCTTGGGTATGCTATGGAAAAACTGGTCTAAGTCTTCAGGATATGAATGTCTATAGCATGATTCAGCCTTTTATATGCAGCCTTAATTTTTACCTAGGCTTTAACCATCTGTGATAGCTCCTAGAAACTGCCAGGTCACTGTGGCCAGGCCAGATGCTATGACTCCCCTTATGATCTAGAGCTTCCTTTGTATGAAGGCACCTTCAGCTAGTTGGCTGGACTCTTCTCAAGAGAGACACAGCACAACTAAGGACCACATTGCTCAAAAAAAGTGAGATCTGACACTGTTTAGAAACTTGCATGCTTACTGTGATTTTCTGTGCTTTTTCAGCTTCTGTAATTTTCAAGCTTGGGCAGGTTACACAAGTTCTCCTATACAAGTTGAGATGTAGCAGCTAATTGCCTGGGTGGCTTTTAGGCCAAATCCAAATGAAAGAAGCCTCTTAGAAACTTCTTTTGCCAAAGTTCATGCTAATTTCACAGGTCAGATACTGTGGCTCAGCTGACCTGTGGTAATCCAACTTCAGCTGTGCCTATACATCTTGCGTAGGGCGTGCAAAGACACAGTTAGGACCTCACCCCCAGTAACTGAGATTTTCACCTTTTAAAAACATATTGAAGGCTTCAATTGGGCAATACACCTCAGTTTTCATCCTATGTGTACATGTCAGAGATGAGGTGGTACAATCTGAGGTGTTCTCTCCTGTATGAAACTGGAAAACAGTTGAGACCCTTGCTCAGACCTGAATGATCAGAAATACTCCTTGGGTACCCAGTATAGATACAAACTAGCTATCCATGTTTTTTAAGACCAGATGGTAGGTTACATAGTTATTCAGTAACATCGACTATACAGAAGTTGATGATTCAGACAAGTTAATTTTACTCCATTGCATACTGAGTGCTATACAGGTAAAGGGAACAGCATTGCTAGCAAGTAAACTATATATCACTGTCAAACCAAGGCTTACTAAGATTTTGACTCAAAACTAGTTGTGTTCTCAGGTAATTGTCTGGGCATTTTGCAGGGAGAAAATTACAGACCTGTTTGGATTTTAGACGCCGTGTCTTAGTTATTATGAATAATGTAGTTTCCACTGGAGTTAAAAGACAGAATGGGAGAGGTGCAAACCCAGTCGCATTTATCTCACACAACTCCATCAAACTCCTGTCCTGCCCATCAGTGCGTGTGGTCCCTGCATACCTGCTGAAGTACTCATGGTATCAGAGGGGATGTATTAAACAACAAATTCCCTTGTTGCTGAGTACCAAAGCTGTTCCACTCCCAGCAGCAGAGTTGCTATCCTCTGTAGGCAAGTCGGTACTGCCATCCAAGGGTGTGACTGCAGTGCGATAGGTAGCATACCTGAACTGTTTGAAACACTGCTATCAGCTGAGCTGTTGCAATGCCAGAGCTCAGGAAGAGCCAACAACAGTTGTGTTTGCTCAGCTTCTCTAGTCGCTTCTCAAACACTGCTGCCACTTTGCAAGCAGCGCCCAAACTGCCGGTTTTCAGTCTGCATTTTTCCTCATTTGCATCAGAAATTGTCAATCTCTTTCCATCCTGTTGAGGACAACAAATAAACAACTGAATGCCAAAAGTCTTTCAAGAGCAGAAATCAACAAAAGTATGCATTTCTATGGCATTTTGTTTTCTGGCTCTGAGGAGATAATTCCATATTGTTTTAATCTTCTCTTTTAACATTAATCTTCCTTCATTTCCACATGGAATCTAAAATCCATGTCTGCTAACGAAAAATATATCTAAAATACTGATTGTAAGACAGCATCTCAGGAAGCCAAGTAGGCCATCCCAATTAAAAGAAACCACTTGGATGGGCTATGAAAATATGATCCAACTTCTGCTGTGTATGCTTTTTCTGACAGCCATACATTTGAATTTCTGAGTAATTTATTAACAAAGCTACATCACAGCAATATGTTTTCAGGAGTCAGCAATCCTCCAGATTAAATAAAAACAATGGCCAGGGTAGGCACTAAGATTAGCAGACAAAATAAAGCAAAGTCCTTCCTTTTTCCCAAAGCCTCACAGTAGCTGTGGTGGAGGAACCAGGCATGCACAGCACACAGAGAACAGGCCTGAACAGCCACAACCAATGGATCACAGTTTCACTTGTTGTTTTTTTTTTATTTAATCTAAATAAGACTGGGGTGGCACTTGAGACTTAGAGACTTTGTTGCTATACAGACCTAAGTGCTGACCTCTAATGCCTTCCAGCCTTATTGTCTGAAAGAAAACACATTGCCAATGGGGCAAAGCAGAGCAGTTGTAGGCCTTGCTTCTTTGTTACTTTTCTAGAGAGCACAAGTGAAGAATGCATATCAAACACACTGGCAAAACCCATTTTATGACATAGCTGTGTTATTAATCCCCTTGGAACCTTGGTAGTTATGCCCATGAAGTACTGTGACTTCAGGTGCACAGGCTTTGTTACACATGGAATTTCTGGAACAAATTTATCTTGTTGGTTACGGAACAGCACTGCTGAGGTCTGTGCTGCCCATCCTGCCTGCTGAAGAGCCAAAGGTAGTTCTCTGTCTCTGTTCTGATGGTGGAGAGGGGATGAGGTACATGAGAAGATACTCTGAGAAACCAAGGCTAGTATTTCTCTGCTGCTTTATTAGAGGTCCCAGCTCCTTTATTCTGCATGTAATTTTAGGAGACACATCAGCTTCTTCTGCACTCATTCTGGAGAAAAATTCAGAAAATTGTATCTATTTGATGTTATGTATGCAAGGGTGCATCACATCATAAGCAGCAGTAGCTACCTTTGAATAGCTGTTGTTTGTCTGCAGCAAAGCAAACACCATAAAAATAGAAGACCTTTAATGTTTGATGAGGCCATGCTGCCCAGACACAAAGCAGCGCTACACTCACGCTTTATTAATACATCTTATTGGCTGGTAATTATTTAAATGTGCTTTTGTATGAATAAGTGAGAAAGACTTTTTCATTTCCTTTGAGTTCAAAACATAAACAGAAGTGGCCTGGCAAAACACATGAACCCAATAATCAGGTCCATACGCTGTGGTCTGTAGACTGGATCTTAGATCTTAATTACAGATTTTAAAGCACACTCAGTTTCCACCATGCCACCGAGGGGCTGAAATGGCAAACATTGTTTATGAAAGGACCGTGGTGGAGAAAGAAATGATCTAATGTAACTTCATCAGGAAACGTGGATCATTAGAGTTTTACATCAAAGAAATATACCCGCTCACTGAGGTTTTGTCCATAGTGTCCACTGGGGGCATAAACCTTTATGTTCTCACACAACGTTTCTTATGTGAGTAATTTCCTTTAAACAAACATAGATGTTTTGTGAACAAAGCACGACCAGTAAATGGGTATGCTCTGAACCAAAGACTTGGGAGAATACGTACTATTTTCTCATAACAGAGGAAGTGCGTACAATGATTATATAATATCTTACCATTTCTGCTAAAAAGTACAGAAGTCCCACAGGTGACTTATGTATCATGTTCATTTCAGATACCTAATACTTTCAGAAAATTTGTTCTCATCTGTATGTCATTCTTTTCTTCCTCAGAATCTGCCAACTTCATCATCTTTTAAGCTCACTGTATTCAAAAAACAATTCTTCTCTAATCATGCTGAAGAAACCTTTTTTGTTGTTTTTAAACAATGCTAAATCAACTTATTTTCCCTTTTGAGATACTTAATATTTAGTTGTTACTTTATATATATAATATATATATCTTTATATATATATAAATAAATATATATAATATAAATATATAAATAGATATAAATATATAAATACATATATAAATATATAAATATAAATAAATATAATATAAATATATATTTAAATATATATAAATATATATTTAGTTTAGGTTTTTTTATTATTTTTTTTTTTTTTACTTTTTTTGCTTTCTGATTTACTTGTAACACAGTCAATATTATCTCAGTCGTATGACTGCTATCAGCGCACTCAAAGCCCATTAATTTAATCATCTAATTGACAGAAGGACAGAATTCGTCTAACACACACATACATTAAAGTTGTATGGCCATACAGATGTACATATACATACAAGCATATTTTCTCATGTATCTAAGCTTCACCTTGAACAACAGACTGCATGTACTGAACGCCTGAGAAATTAATTTCCTTTGCTCTATTACCTGACTCTCATTTAACAATGTTTATGCTGTCTTGTTTAAATGTCTGTCTTTTTTATGGCCACAAACTTTGTTCATACAGATGCAGTGCAGGACTTACTGAGGTTCAAAGTCACATGGTGATGCTATGGTAGCCTTTTGTGAGAAAAATTCTGTCCTCGGTCATGTCTGGAACAGGCTGAGAGATTTGGGGCTGTTCAGCCTGGAGAACAGAAGGCTCTGGGAAGACCTAGGAGCAGACTTTCAGTATCTATAGGAGGGCTATAAGAAAGAAGGGGACAGACTCTTTAGCAGGGTCTGTGGTGACAGGAAAAGGGGAAATGGTTTCATACTTAAAGAGGAGAGATTTAGTTTGGACATAAGGAAACAGACGTATACAGTGAGGGTGGTGAGACACTGGCACAGGTTGCCCAGAGATGCAGTGGATGCTCCATCCCTGGAGACATCTAAGGTCAGGTTAGACTGGGCTCTGAGCAAACTGATGTAGATGTAGGTGTCCCTGTTCACTGCAGGGGAGTTGGACTAGATGACTTTTAAAGGTTCCTTCTAACTCAAAGGGTTCTATGATTCTATAGTGAATAGGTGGCATCCACCTGCAGAATCTGCTCTTTCTCCTTGTAAACTCTCAAAAACTGTGGGAGATCTGAAAGAGCTCTGAAGTGTGATGAATCCGTTTAACATTTAGGCTTCATGTTCAACTACAGGCACAAGATGCTGCCATCTGTATTTTAATTACTTGGGCCACATTTTCAAATAACAAATATGGGCAAATGCTAGTGCGTATTAAATGTGTATCTGACTTTGCAAAGGAGTGATCACCTTGGTGGAATAAGTTGGCCTGGCTAATAGCAAATATGAGCACTAGTGAAAGAAAATATCCTGTCTGAAAGAATGATGCCTGTAAAAATAAATGCAATAACTCTATAATTTGAACTACTGTGTTTGGCTTCATGGAGTCCGTTCTCTCGTGTGGCTGTCACAGAGAAATCTAGTGGTAGCAATTGAAGCCAGGCCTATTCTTCAAAGTTCTGCTGGCACAACTACATATGTTTTGTGGAGAGGAAGGAATTACATCCCCAATAATCCTGGAAGTGCCAGAAAAAGTCCTGCTGTTAGTACTGTTCATTGTGTTTGAGCATATTGTACAAACATCATTGAAACAGCTTCTTTCCCAGTGCAAACAGCATATCCATCTGGAAGGCTTGCTTTCTTAGCTTAGCATTTTCTTGTTTGCCAGTAAGGACTGTACTGTGGTGTCAGACAGGAGCATATAAGCATCTTCAAAGAACAGTTTAAGAACAATTGTGGGCCACACAACAAAAAGCACTAGTGCAGTCATTTCATTTCTATGTGCAAACAGGGATATTCCCAGAAGAAAGGCTAGAACTAATGCCAAGAGATAGCACACCAACCCAAAGCAGTAATAACAGAGGTAATTCTGAGCTAGCACAATCTGCATAACTAAATCTTTTCATAACTTCATGCATGTTATATATATATACACGAAAGGAATTTTTATTTTTTTTTCCAATTGAAATTCCTCCCTTCTTCCTTCCCTCCCTCCCTCCCTCCTTCTTCTTCTCTCTCTCTCTCTTTCTCTTTTTCTTTTTTTCCCCGTATCTCTCTTTCTTTCTCATTCTCATGAGTATACTTCCTGCAGAGATGCAGTTGTTTCTATTATGGAAGCAGTTTAAAAAAGGTCATTTATTTAGGTGAAAAACACAATTAAGTCTGTTTGTTCTATGATGATGCTTGTCCAATTTATTCTTCATGCCATTTATCTTAAGAGATCCCTGAAGGGACTGTAGTTCCTATTGAGGAAAATATTCTCCGAGTCTCTGATTTGGTTTTCTTTTTATACCCACCGTTTTGTGGATGAAATTTGGGCTTTTCAGCTAGTTAACCATCTGTTATCCTCTCAAATTAGTTTCTTAAAATGTCTAGGTACAGTCCCAGAAATGGGAATGATCATTTAAAATTCTGTTCCACAAAATCTTACTTCTTGGCAACAATTTGATGTTATTATTGAAGGAAGTTGGGATAGAAGTCCAAGCAATCTTTTCAGTTTATTGGAATATCATTTACAGTGCTACA
The DNA here is from genome assembly GCF_026119805.1 of Tympanuchus pallidicinctus. Classification (NCBI taxonomy): domain Eukaryota; kingdom Metazoa; phylum Chordata; class Aves; order Galliformes; family Phasianidae; genus Tympanuchus; species Tympanuchus pallidicinctus. The sequence continues at coordinate 5,272,858 of NW_026294780.1, read as the reverse complement.
CAGATGTCCACATACTGCCCATCTGTCAAGGCTTACATTTACATAACCAGAGAAACTTCAGTGTAGGTTCCTTTCTTACTCTCTATCAGTCATTCTGTGTTGGTGCCATGATGTCTGTTTCTTTTTATTATCTGTTTGATCATCAGAAATAATAAAAATCCAATCTGAATATTTTCTGCAGGGGATCCTCAGGCTTCTTTTTTATTCTCCTTAACATTTTGCTAGTCTTGCATTTCTCCCTTGCTGTCTCAAAACAGCACCTCTTTTCTTTATTTACCATTTTTGGCCATAGAGCAGACATACAGCAGAAGAGGGAATCCAGATGATGTATTTCAGGAGAAGGACAAATGTCAGCTACTGCTTCCCTTTCTCATGCAATTGGAGTCATCTGCATGATCTTGTCTGAATGCCACCTACTTTTGGATTAGAGAACTCTGTTATTTTTTTTCTTTTCCTCACTTGAAAGATATGCTATACTTGGAAGTTTCCCATAGGTTTCACTTAGAAACCAATTTTATCAAGTTCTCTAAGACCTCCATAGCTCCTTTCCCCACCATTAGTTGCTGCATACCAGGACTTGTAAACCAGGACCAGATTTGGCCAACAGCTTTTTGGTCTTTCAGAATTATTTCGATGACTCTCCCCATGGCAAAGTGTGAGCCCTTCTGGGATTAACCTGAAGTAGGGCTCAGATTAGACAGCCATCAGCTCTCGGGATGCCATTTGAGAATGATGATTTATACCGAGGACAAAATTGAAGGACACCCAAACTGAACTTGCTGGTATTTCTGTCACTAAAATATACTTCAGAGAAACATAATTTGAGCATATACGATCTCTGAGGTACCTTCCAACCCTAGCAATCCTATGTTTCCCTGTGCCTGATCCAGTAAGTGGCAACCCTGCCCACAGCAGGAGGGCTGGAACTAGTTGATCTTTAAGGTCCCTTCCAACCTAGCCTGTTCTATGGTTCTGTTGTTTGTGATTTAAGTGTTAGGAGCAGGATGCACCCAGGCTGGCAGGGCTGGGTGACGAGGCTGGCCAGTGGGTAGAATCTACCCTTGGCCTGCACGTTCATAGCCAGGCATGGCACAGCTGTGACACAGATCCAGGGGAAGGGCTTGGAGCCAGCGAAGGAGTACTGGCTGAGGAAACCCACTGTCAATTTCATGTCTTGTTTCATTTAATGGATTTATACAAAATTAAGAACAGGCATTAGGATATTATTGATGTAAGGGACTAGCTGAAAGGTTTGTGGACCCAGCTGGGCTGGTCAAGCAGCCAGGATAAGACTAGAGGACATTCCATGAGCAGCTCAAATAATGAGATAAAATGTTTGTATGATAGCATTAGCGGGACAGTGTTATGCTGTTACCTGCTTTTCCCTTCCAAACATAAGTTTGCCACATTATTGTGTAGGGACAGTTTTCCTTCCGAGACCACTCACTGTTCAGCATTCTGGCCTGGATTTATCTTTCCTGTCAGACACCAGCTATAATTAAGTTCACAGACTTGGGTGAGAATTTTCACAGGATTCAAAAAGGTTTCACTTTATACTTTTGTGCTGCTTTCTATTCGAGGATCATGCAGTGTTCTACCACTGATTAACTGATCTTCCCATGGAGTTCTCTGACACAGACAAGGGCCATTATTGAAGCAGCAATTAACAGGGGGAGTGACATGAAGTTTGCCAGCACCCGTGGAGCCAAGACTGACACCAGTGCTGAGTTGAGGGGCTTCTCCAACAGCTCACATCTACTTCCCAGCTTCCCCACTCCAGTAATAAGACTTTTCTTGCTGTGAAGACTTTGATCCCTTCCAAGAAAAACTTTAGCCTAGAGCTAGGTACTAAGCCTTTTATGCAGACTGATAAGCAGGTGCAGAGTAGGAAACCTGTGTGGTAGACACAATGTTTTCCTTCTTGGAAAAGCCAAGACATGGGGTTTCTTTCAGTGGATCTGTATGTGCTGACCTTTTATTTGGCATGCAGACAGGAAAAATGGGGTTTTGATCTGGATGAGAACTACTGGATACCTGATCTGTAAAGAGGTGAATCACAAAGGCTATGTATTAAAAAGACATGGTGGATCACAGAGAGAGGAATGTATGTAGATCACTGCAAAAGTAATGCTTCCTATTTATTTCCTTAGAAACTACAACAGATACAAAGAGTACAATAATATTATTCGATAGAGCAAATTCTCAGCTACAGAATCCTGTTTTTCAACATAATCACCACCATTATCTACACTTTTTTACCAGTGATGAATAAGAAAAAGCCTGCATGCCACACTTGTAAAAATCTGCACTAGCAGAGGAGATCAACTGTTGCTGTCACCAACAGCTGAAAAGCACCACCCACCTCTTCACTGTGCTCGTATCCACTGTTTGGTCTTCATCAATGTTCAGCATCAGTCAGTGTCAGAGGGTATCATTCCTTTATGCATGGAGGAATTCATTGAGACACCCTGGCTTCATCCACACTTCCATGTCAGATGCCATATGGACAGACTGCCCCTCTGCTACTATCTGTCACACAGCAACAACATGTAATAGAATATTGGTGAGAATGTTCAACCTCTACTGCCATACCATGAACATCCACCTCTGACATTGTGGGCCAACACTGTAAAATAGGAGGCACTACAATCAGAGCAGCCCTTGTAAATCTCAGATGAATACCTGTGTTCACTCAATTCAGACTTCAGTTTACATATATTTAATATTTTCCTTTTTTATTCTTTTTTTTTTCCACCTGCTAACTTCAAAGATCAGGATGCTCATTTCCCTGCTGTGACATTTAATGATGTCATTGTCACCTAAGACAGAACACAAAAGGTTCTTTTCTCTCTTTTCCTATTTTTTTAAGGTTCAGTGAAACTAAATTAGGTAAACACTTCTGTCTATCTGTTAGTGCTCACATATGTTACAGAAAGACTTGAAAAAACAAGCTGATTGAGGTGGCAAGAGACCTCAGGGCGGGCATGCCAGGAAAGCTGATGGCTGTGGTCATTCAAGCCTATGTGGGGCAGGGACAAGGGCTGACAGCTTGCTCTGGGCAAGCTCCTGTTTGGGTGGGTTTCCATTCTGCCTATTGTAAGCAGGGTTCTGGTTTTATCCAGAGCCTTCAGAGGTCACAGATATCTGCTTCTAATGGTCTCTGCTTCCTTCTAGGTCAACGTGACTTCGATTTAGCTGATGCTCTCGATCACCCAGGTAGGTGTCCTTATTTTCCTATGGTATTTAGATCTAGTAATAAATTTTAAGTGCTTTCTATTTTTCTTGAGATCTGGGAAATGAAGAGGGTTGTACTGTAATTAAAAGCGTGGAGGGCAGGGAAATGCCAGATTTTTAATTTGCATACAACTGAAAACTGCTGCTTTTTCTGTTTTGTTTTGTTTTTAAAACATAACTTTTTTGACATAAAATTATCTTTTCTCTTTAAAACAAATAAACAAAAAAAATAATTAAAAAAAGGGTTTTGGAAACATCTCAACATATCCTTTTTAGTTTAGTTTCTCTTTAGTTTATGATGCATAAAGATTTACTAAATACAGCTCTCTTAATTTGCAGATACTTTCTGTTGATAAGTTGAACAATGTTAAGAGTTAAATTGTGTTTTTTTTATATATATCATTGGGTCACACAGATGATATAATTACCAGGAAGCCCACAGTGATCAGAAGACCAACAAGACCTCTGATGAGTGAGTAATACAGACAACAATCATGACTTGATATCCATTATATATATAAATATGTATAATAGATATTATACATTACAGTCTTGTGTGAGATTCTTGCTTGTGTTTGTTAATGTGCCATTCCTAAGACAAGTTGTGTGAATTTGTGTCCTCTGTATGTAAAGTAAGTATTTTTTGGACAACTACCAATTGCATGTCTTTATTATTCTCCGTAAGTCTTTAGTGCATGGCTGGCCACAGATGGCATTTTATTTCCAGATGGTCCTCTTAATACTTTTGTAACATGTATTGACATCCCTGGGGTCTATAAAAGGGGTAAATGTAGCTAAAGATTGGTAACTGTGCTTCTTCTTTCTTTCTTTTTTTTTTTTTTTTTCCCTAATCTCTTCTTTTAGCTTCTTTTAGCATAAGTGTTCGTGATGCTTGGTAACAGACTTGAATATTATCTAGTTTTGATTGCTACAATGACCTAAGTCAGAAAGGAAAAAAACTGAGAAGAGCAGAGAGGACTGAAAGGTTTCAGCTGTATTTTTGAGTATTAGCAATGATAACTTTTCAATGAATGGCTGTTACTGTTGGACAAAAACAAACTCCAAACAACAACAAAACCACATGCATATTTATGACAACATTTTATAACAACACAGATATTTTTCACCTAAATTACACTGAAGGAAACTGTGAATCAGGAAATGCTGGATAACATTAGCCACAGAACAACTTTATACCTTTTCCTAATAAATATTACAGTAAGATTTTTAGGGTTACGTGTTCCACGTGATGCTGGTTCACTCTGTACAAGCAGGGCAGTGTTTTGTGAACATGGTAGCCATTAGATCCTGTGCACTCTTTCTTCCCTCTTGCTTTTGCAAAGAGAATCTGTGTTTGACCTAGATTAGAAGCACCTATTGCAAAGTACAGTGAAGCCACTGCTCTCTACTTCCTTTAAAATCAGTGGGGAGTAATCAGCAAGTCTAACAACAGTTCAGGTAATCCTAAATGTGGATCAGTTCTCATCCTAATATAGACATTCAAAGTAGGTTACTTGAATCATGCCCTCAGAGACTCTGTCCTTAGTCATGCTAGGAGGCCAAGTCAGAAATCAATAGTTACAGTGACACTACCTCAGTACAGTGAGAGGAATTGAGTTTTTGGGACTTCTGTTAGACATGTGACAGTGGGAGGGCTGCCCTACCTGAATCAACTTTGCTAATTCTTGGGAATGAAGAACTCAATGTCTTCCAGAGTGTTTTTGGAATCTCTCCCGGCACTACTAAGGATTGCAGGCAGTTTAAAATTGATTAGAACAGATTTTTAGAAAGTTCTGAAATATGTTGCTGGGTTTGGAAATGTTCAGAGACACAATATAAAAGGGTATCTTAACATGTACCTGATGTTTCATACTAACCTCGATGTTTCTTCTCATTTAGCCAGTGTCACTGAGAAACATGTCTCGTTGAGATGATGATGTTGATAGAGTAGGTCCAATTACTGTATGGGAATCACTGGCATCGCTTCCTACACAAGAATCCCTGTCTGAGTTGAAATTGCCCTGCAGGTATCTTTCAATGGAAGGGAAAGATTAAATTTATTTTTGAAATCTCTAAATAAGTAGGTTTTAGCCATTCATAGCAATCCTACATTCTTATCTGTAAATTGGAGAGAGATGGATTTGAGGGCTGGACTATTGGTTTTTTACTGAGAGAGTGATGAGTCACTGGCACAGCCGCCCTGAGAACTGTGGTGCCCCATCCCTGGAGGTGGTCAAGGCCAGGTTGGACGGAGCCCTGGGCAGCGTGAGCTGGTCTGGGGCAGCCCTGCCCACGGCAGGGGGTTGGAACTGGAGGATCTTTAAGGTCCCTTCTAACCTAAGCTGTTCTGTGATTCCACGATTTAGTTGTCGTACACTCAAACCCACACACTCAGGTGCTCTGAGATTTTTGTGTTCAAGTTGTCTGGTGAGCATCATGTGCAACCCAGGATAAGGTATATCAGCTGCTAGCCCCTGTCATGCCTCTGTGGTTCTTCTTGATAAGAGATGACAAGTTAGCTTTTGAACGGATTCATACCTTCATAGCTTTCACAAGTCATCAGCTATAATGGTAAGGTGCTCATAAACTTGCTTACTGAAGTCTCTCTGGACCTTAGGCCAGCATGCTGCCCACTGTCTGTTTTTACTTGTTTGGGGTACATACACTATGCTTTTAGTCTGTTTTATGGATCAACTAGCAGGAAAATAATGGTATAGGTGATATGCTGCAACGTTTGTGTTTAGAGTGCCCTTCTGCTTTTCTTCTGCTGACCTTTACTGCTGCCTTATCAGAGTGCAGGCTTGCTGTTTTTGACAGAAACAGCACATTCCTCAATTTTACAGCTGGGAATGGTGACCTTTACCATCTGTTCTTTTAACCCTTTGTTCAGCTGTTTCTTCTTGTGCTTACAGACACGTTTCTATTCATATTTAATTCATATTGACCTCAGCATCTCTGTAGCAAATCTCTGCATGAAGCCTCCAGGGCAGAACCCTGCATTTTACTTGAATTCTTAGTTTTGATAATAGATAATTGCTTCTTAAAGTACTAGCCTTTGACATGGAGAGGTATTTTTGCAATGCAGCCCTGTTCTAGCTAGACAGGATTAACACCTAGTTTGACAAAACACATCTACTCACGCAGTATGAATATGATTATGTTCCTGTCAGATTTCCTGGGGACTTCAAAGCATTTCTGAGTATTCCTATTTACATAGGATGAGAATAGATACTGTGCAAAAAAATAGCTTCCTTTGGATGGAAGGAAAGCATGAAAGCAGATAAGCACTGTGATGCCTTACAAAGAAAAATAGCATATGTTTGAATGTCTATCTAATTTTCTTTGGCAATTAGGATTATTATTATCTAGGTAGATTTTGCTTTTTCTTCAGATTCATGCAGATTTCCATATTTATTAGAAGCAAGAAAGTGATCTCTGGACTTAATAGCATCTCTCTAATATACTTCTGCATATGAATCAGTGACCTTTGAGAACTCACTGTTGTTCCACACACCCTGAAATATCACCTACGTACTCTTTCCACACCTGAAAGGCTTGCATCTTATGCAGCTCATTGGCAAATTGTTTATTTAATGGAAAGTTCCATTTCAGCTACTGCAAGGCACATGCACAGTCTTAGGAATGGTAACAGCCTGCTGATTCACTACATAATGTGCCTGTGCAGAATTTGAAGCACATTTTAATACTTTTATGGCTCTGCCAAAGATAAACAGATCATCACTCAACCTTAGAGAGGCACATATGATTACTTGAAGCACAATTTTTTTCTATCACCATGACCCTTACACAAATTAGTTAATTCAATTCTGTCTCCCTAAGTAGGTTTATTACTTTCCAAGATTTTTTTCTAGAAATAGGTGCAACAAATTATACCTGAGACAAGTATACACATAACGGTTTGACCTACAGACATAGAAGTTAATAAGTATGAACAAATCAAACAAATCAATAGATGCACCTTAATGTTCTAACATAACTAATTTCACTTACATAACCTGCACATATATGAAAGATGTACAGGCTTTGCTTCTAATATAAAATTTAATCTGAAGGAATGCAACTTTTGTAATCGGAGTGGAAAGTATGATATAAATTGTTAATTCTTTTGTGGGCACATATTAAATTTTACAAGGTTTTTTTTTTTTTTTTTTTTTTTTTGAGAAAAGTGGAATATCTTACTTGGATTTGTGGGTATTATCTGAAAAAAAAACGTTGCTTGTCAACCATTGTTTTACATTTTCTGCTAATAACTGATGTTTCACTTCCCTCAAGAGGTCTGCCCTGCTTTCTTATCTAAGCCTTCTTCCTTTTCGTTTCTTAGACAATGATCTGCATTTAGGAGACGCGCTTGGTGGGGGTGAGTACTTTCTTCTTCTCTCAGATATGTTGTGATTAAGTGAGTTTGGGGGGTTTTTTAGTACTTTTTTTTTTTTTAAGCCTTTCTTGGGCAAAAAGATTTCATGACTGCAACATAAGCTGTATTAAAGGAGGCCATACTCATGTCCCAGAGGGCACCATGCAGAGTAGAGCACCAGGATGGGCTGTGTCTGGCTGCCAGCTACAGAGATTTGTGTGGTGGCCTATTTATACTGAGGTCTGCTGTGGTTAACACTGCTACATTGGAGTACCATGGCCACGGATGGAAACTGCACACATTGCCCAGCCAGCCATCATGGTTCACAGAGACAGCCTCTAGCAGAAGGCTGAAGACAACAGATAACACCAGCAGTTCATTCAGCTATCATAAATTAATCTGCCAAAGATTAGGAATCAGAGGTGACAGTGAACAGAGATGAGTGTTTTAGCTCTGCTGGCCACAAATCAGAACTGTGGGAAAGAATGGTTCAGAGGTGAGCACTGATAGATATGATGCAGTTTAGGTTTCAGGCAGTCAAGATATTGTAACCTGCTATAACTTCCATTAATTTCTATAACATGCAAACCTCATCTAGGATGTATTTACAGCATGTGCTGAGGTATATAAATGCATGACATCCAAGATGCTGCAAAATTTTGCACCTCATTTTACCTATTGTGTTTGGAGGTATACCTGTGAAGTACTCTAGAAAGGTTCTTGCATGCTGTAATAATCTACAGCCTGAGTAGCATTGAATCAAGACATAAAATTCTGCTTGAATCAAGGTTACAGAAAATAAAAGCCAAACTAAATTAAAAAAAAAAAAGAAGAAAAAGAAATGTAAGTCCTATTGCAATGGTCTAGTTTATTCATGTTTCAGATGCAGAGAATCATACTGCTTATATTGTTCAGGTTCTCCTCTAACATCTCATACCTGTGCTGAATGACATTCATCCACACTTCAAAAGCTGGATATAGATTTGTTGATAAGCCCCACATTTCTGCTGTCATTTCTTCCTGCTCATACTGATTGTTCCATTCTTCAAAGTTTTTACTGAATATGCTGATGAGATGATGGTTATAACATGTTGATTAAATTACTAAAAAATTACTTAAGTATCTTCTGTAAAAAAACATCTCATTGGTTAGCACATGATGTTTCTTTTGACTTTTATTTCTTTGGTCAATTTTCAGTTCATGTTTTTAATTGAAATTCATACATTATAATGGAATTAATGATATACTTCAATATCAGTAGCTGTGAAGACATTATCTTCTCAGCATCTATGATGCACATATACATCTTGTTGTGTTTAAAGAACACAATTGCAGCATGGCAATGGGGATGAACAGTGACACTGGTAGTTTTCCACTTCTGTGTGGAGTCTTAGTTTGGAACACATGGTTCTGGAACAGAGCAAGTCTCTTTTCCTATTAAATAGAATGAATTGGGCAAAGTCTGATTCAGCAAAGATTTAAGAGTGTATCTAAAGTCCATTGAATGCAGTAGGATAAATTCATGCTTAAAGCTGAGCATATCTCTAAATAATTTGCTGAATCAGCACTTTAAAACAGCTTACAAATAGAAGTGTTATGTTTAGCATGTAGGCAAGAAGAGGCCATAATGAAAGAGCATCTGACATGAGTTGGAGGTAAAAGAAAGATTTAAGGAGAGGGAGGGAAGATGCCATTTATTTCAGTAGCCTGACTTTGATTTTTCAGAGCTAAATTTGCTGCCTGACTATGTGAGCAGTTAAATATGCTACTGACCTGGTTGGGGGCAGCATGAGGAGGTCTGCACTATGAAGTAAGAACAGCCATAGCCGGTTTTCCTCAGTCAGTCCATTACTCCAACGCTGTGTATGCAATTTGGAAACTGCTACTTGTGATCACATATCTTTCTCTATCCAGTTCCTCTCTTCCCAGTACTTTTGTGGAAATTAGATAAAATGCCAGCTCAAAAGGAAAAATGCTAAAATCTGAGTACATTTTGCACTGTTTAAAAGTATAAAATTCATCATGCATGAGATGAAATCAGTATGTGTTCAGTGAAACTACTGTCTGGTTCATATCAATACCTGCTGAGGGCACAGAGACAGCCTTGTGCCTCCTGACCAGCCCAGAACACTTTCAGGTCTGTGTCACTGCACCACTGACACCTGCAGTAGCATACTGTTCATTCCAGCTGTCAGAATAAAGTAATATGAGCATGTGCCAGAATTACCAGAAACGTTTCCCTTGGACATTTTTTGAGCTCTTCTCTCATTTCAGTTTTGAAAAATTTCCATTTTCTAACTATCTTCAGTACCCTATCATTTATTGACATACTGCTTGAAACTTTTTAACCTACTGACAAGGTTATTTTCTGAATTCAACAGGAACAGATGAGCAATATGCATACATTTTCAAGTTATCATACTCTTTATTTACAGCTGTTTCTCCAACCATCTAACTATTTATTGTCAATAGGCGACATCCCAAGACAACCATTATATCCACCTCTTCCACCACGACCAGGAAGCCACAGTAATACTGGTAAGAATATTTTCTCCATAGAAAATCTAGCACTAGGAACAGTTCAGAGAAGATATGTTGAACTCTTTACTCTCTAATTTCTTTATAATTTTTATTATTTTTATCTTCCTTCCTTCCTTCCTTCCTTCCTTCCTTCCTTCCTTCCTTCCTTCCTTCCTTCCTTCCTTCCTTCCTTCCTTCCTTCCTTCCTTCCTTCCTTCCTTCCTTCCTTCCTTCCTTCCTTCCTTCCTTCCTTCCTTCCTTCCTTCCTTCCTTCCTTCCTTTTGTTCTGGCACCATAAAGCTTTTCTGCCTCCCCAAAAGAGAGGACATTGACTTCTAAGCAGCATGAAACTAATATTTATCTTGTTTCTCCTTTCATTTTGGGTATGTATACATGGAACCACGCTAAGGTTCAAATTTGACATCTACCTCTATGAAATGGATACGGCTACATACAAATCCATACTGAGATGGCTCTAGGGCATACAACAGGTGGGACAGGAGAGATGGATTTAAGATTGCTTTTGATTGTTGTCCCAGACACCCACTTAAATACAGTGGAGGTGATACATCTATCCTAGCTACTGTCACGTATATCACTGACGGCATGACTGTAGTGATGCTCTGTGGATATGCCCTGCTCAAGTCTTTCCTAGAAGGGACCTACTGACTTCCCACTGCAAGAGCTGCTGGGATTTGAGATGTCCTTACCATATTAGGATACATTCTACTGAGGCCCAGGTTCACTCATCCCTCTAGTGTCTACTTTTGTGAATAGAGCTGGGCCAGTTAATGAGCAGGGCTTTTGCATATTGTGTTTAGTAGCTTAAAGCGGCTCTGAGATTTGGACTCCTAAATACAGAACAAATTTAACATATTTTCAAACATACGTGTCTTCACGCTCAGGATGGGTAGACAGCAACAGTTTCAGTACTTTAGCTTCTGGTGAATGTAAATGGGTGACTGCTCCTGTAAGACAGCTGCTGTATGGAAACTGGGATTTCAAAAGTCCCTCACCTTTCCCCAGAACTGTTACAAAAAAGCCAGAGAAGGGAACTGAAGATGTTACCACTGTTCAGATAATTTTGCAACAGAAATCCTAATTTTTATCTTGCAGGAGGATTTAATGATTTCGATCTCGTTGATGGGAAGCCTTTACCACCACACATTGCAGGTAGTATTTGACAATTTTCATTGCATTTTCTCTCTTATATTTATAAATCAGAGCTCACTGGTTTTGCTTAACACAAATGTTTATTACTGAAGGTGTAGGACAAGACTGCTGTTTTTATTTAGACTAGTCATCTTTCTCCATGGCTTTTAGCACCAAGCTTTAGCTCCTTTGAAACATATCTCTAAATGCCTTGCAAGGATAAGCCAGAGCCTTGCAGGATTCATTCCTTCAAATTCTGTTTGGACAGTCCCAAAGAGGCTTCTACTGAGAACTGAAAGTAGACACTCCAAGTCTATGACCTTGACATAAATCATCTTATTGTCCAGAAGTAGAGGATAACAAGAGTAGAGTTGGCCTCCTATTTCCTTTAAATCAGTCTGACATAGACAGCTAAGGATTCTTTTTGTTTATATTCTTCAGACAGTATTCTTCTACAAACATGAAGTGGCAGGAGGAAGGAACTCTATTCCTCCTACTGAAACTGATGCCAGTCAGGATTAGAATCAGAGCTTCTCTGTCACAGAATCCCACTCTAGCTGCCCCATTTCACATTGTAGAAAATGCAGAATACTTTGTTCTCAAAATATGAAAGACAATTTTTGATGAAACTTTATCCTCTATTCCAGGAGAAGAAGGGCATAATTTCAATCATGGTGGAAGCTCGGGTATAGTAAATATTTTATTCTATAATTTGTTTCAGATCACCATAAACAGTGAGAAAATGTTAGCCTTATAAAAGTAGTACATATATTAAATGATGCTGTATGACACTGTTTTCATATCAGCCGAGTGTACCATAATTGCCAGTCTCCTGTTTAATTACTTAATTACTTAATGGATTTCCAATGTTTCACCATATGATTTTCAAAGTTTTGCAAAAAACACGTACTTGTAGGTAATATGCCTTAGTCATACTATTTCACTGCATCTGAAAAAAATCTCTCTTGTTTTCTACAGATTCAGGATTAATAGCTGGAGTAACATCTCCTATAATTTCTGCTTTTGTGATATTAGTTGTTGGATCTATTGCAGCCTACACAGCTTACAAGAACAACAAGCTTTGTTTCAAGCCACGTGGTAAGACACAATTAGTCAATTTCTGTGTTGAAGAAGATGGGAATTTTACTAAAATAAATAAATAAATAAATAAATTCTGTGGGGATAGAAATAAGCTAATTATGGCCAAACATTCTCTAGCCTGTATGTGATCTTGGGAATTCTCAGTCAAGTATAGGAAGCCACGATCTACCCAAAGGACAGATATACACCACTTCCTGAAAGGAATTGAGTAATGTGAAGTCTTTGCACCCATGGAGATGACTGACTGTTATGGCCTTGAGCCCACAGATCTGCTTGAATCACCTGCATCAGCCTCTCATAGGGCTTCTCCATATGCCCTCTGTTCCGGGTTCCAATTTCAGCTCATTTCTTCCTTTCCTGGCCTTGTCTGCATCTCTAGTGCTCCTGCCCAGCCATGGTTCTGGATGGCTTTTTGTATTTCTTGACTTGGTCTTAGGCCTGGCTGGTTGTCTTGCATTTACCTGAAGGTCAGTGGGTTGCCACAGGACCCTTTTGCCATCACCACCTTGCTCTGGCTTGCCCACTCCTAGTGTGGTGGGGTGGCACTGTGCTGGCTAGACTCTGGTCCAGGCTGCCCTGTGAACATCCTTGGGAGCAGCCCCAGTCTTGCAACTCCCTGGTGCTTAGCTGTCAGAAAGGAATTTAAACTTCTGATTTTTGTTATCTATTCTATTATAGGACTAACAACCAATATATTTATCATGTATTAAAACATTCACTGGATTGTAAAGACACAAATGAAGTGCAGAACATGTATGGAAAATTCTTCTCCGTGCACATGGAGAAGTTTGCTAGGCAGAGTGCTGCTGGTGATGCCACGGAACTCCAGAGGGGCCAGGTTTTCTCTGAACAGTACTACACAGGAGATACCCACCTCATCCAAGGGGGGGTGTTTTCAGGCCTGGGGATGAACTGTGGGAGGTTATTTGTGTCCCAAGGGATCTGACAGTCACTTTTTTTCCGTGTCTATAGCTAAGGTGTAACAAAAGCATCATGTCAGATGATGCAGTCTGTGACCCCCCTGCCCTCTGAAAAGAGGAAGGAGATAGAGGAAAGGGAAAAGCTGCCCATAGTTCTGTAGTGGTAAGAGGTTCCCACCTCATGCCTCAAGGGGACCTGGAGAGGAATGAGCACAGGAAGCAGCTGATGTAGAAGCACTGACAAAGGATATCCATAGCAGAAATGATTCATGTTAACCTTCCTTCTTTTAGGTGGGGCCACAGTGTAAACTGCTGAAATGAAAACTGTCCTCTGATGACACACTCCTTTGATTGGCGATGTTCTGCCCACAGATCTGACATTTTTTTCAGCTTCATAAGTCTGAGCAAAAAATCTTCCTCTAATGAATGTTTTGCGGAGGCACTGCAATTCCATTTTCTTTTACATGACGTTACTCTTAAACCTGGAGATTTATATCATCAAAGATGTACTTAAAATGTGCAGGATAAGTATTGCACTGTATTCATAAATGTTGGATAAGTATTTTAATTCAGGAGCTATTTTAAATGCAGAATTCCAGCTTAATATGAGCTAAAAAATAAAATATTTTGGTTTATGAGTGTTTTTTTTTTTTTTTTCTTTTGTCAGCTTTTTTGGTTTATGAGTGAAGAATTTTTTTTTCTTGTTTTCTAAATTGCCCCAAATAATTAATCATTCTGACAGGACAGAAATAAGAGAAATGCCATTTCCATTCACACATTTTGCATATTTCTGTATTGTCTGTGGTACTTAAGAAAAAACTGAAGTAAATGATTGAGCATTTTAATGCCTTTACTTCGTATCTTATGTCTGAACTCTTGCAAAGCAGAAAGAGCTATAGATGGAAAATACATTCTTAATTTTCAAATACAACATGAAAAGAACACGTGCACCAATGAATCACTGATTAAAATTAATAAAATGAGGAGAGCACAAGTTAATTGTATTTATTTATTTATTACTGAAATGGCATTTGGCTCTTCTCAGGGAACTGGAATCTGTTGTAAATTATGTTTTCCTTCTTGAAAAATTAGAAGCCTCCACAGGCAACCTGATACATTTTTTTTCTTTCTTTCTTTTTATTTTAAGAAATGTGTTCTTCATAATTTCTTCAAAAGAAAACCAGATGCAGAGGTTTTGGAATCAGTTAGAACCAATCTGTGACATTTTGTCCTATGAATCTATGCTATCAACTTTTAAATGTTGTACATATCTTTTAGCAGAGGTATAGCTGATACTTTGAGTTTTGCTAGTGAGGCTGCTTCATCTTCTTCTCTTGCTCCTCATCAACCTTGCTGTGTTAACAATGTTTGTAGGCAGACAAAAATTATCATCAAAACCTTTTCCAGTCTCTCTATCTTCAGGGAATGAAATGCAGGTGAGAAGCTGGCAAAACTAGTGGTTTAGTGACATAATTCTATCATATGGTTATTTTAGCTAACTTATAAGCATAGAGGAAATACATGAAGAATGTATTTTCTTACAAATTTGCATGCAGATGGACGTAGGTGTTTGTCGTGTTTGTTGAATTGTTGAGAGAAAGACATCGTCTGGACAGGTGCACTTCATAAAATAAAGTATTATTCTATCTCCGTGATATTTGACATGGATATTTCATATCTTTATTTTGATCCTGAATGTAAGAAGTTATCACGTACATCAGTTCAAACATGGAAACACTTTGACAACATGCAAAGATAACGAGCAGCTTTGTGGCTACCGCTTTCAACTTATCATCAATAATATATTTTAATAGTTTTCCAGGACACGTGCTTTTTCTTTAAAGATACAAACTTCTCATGTTAATATTTATGAAAGTTACTGTATGTTTTGTCAGGTAGATTTTAAAGCTTTTTGTGGTTACCACCTCCATTGCTTGTTTAACAATAAAAATATCCATGCTCGTTCTTTCTCTTGAAAATATTCAATAAACACATACCCTGTTTTACCTAAAATGAAATGAAGTTTGCTCGTTTTGTGAGTTATTTTATGGAATGTATGCTGGCTGGCTGGTACCTTGAATGTCTAAGCTACTATTAGAGGAAAGAAAAAAAAGAAAAAGGAAGCATCTTATGCATCTCTTGTTCAGGATCAGTGTTCAAGAAGGATTTATGTGCAGTTTTAAGAGCATAAAGATTTTTTTCTTTTAAAATGCTACTACAAATTATTTAAATTTGTTCTCAGTTTTTCCTAAACAATTTCTTATTCAGTTGAAATCGTTTCTGTTATTATTATTGTAAGTGAAGAGACAGATTTATTTTTTTTTTTAATGGAGAATTTGAACTTGAATTAGTTGGAACTCCCACCAAGTGTTTAACTTTCTCAAGTTCTCCATCTAATGACATCAACACAGCAGTGTGCAGGCACTGCTTTCAGTGCTAATTTTGCTTCTAACTAGCATAACTGGGTGTTTATACAGGGAATATGTTTAAGTCTGAAGGGGAAGGAAGGAAAACAAAGTAGCTGTTAGAGCTCCGGACCACAGAATCACAGAGTTGTAGGGGTTGGAAGGGATCTCTGGGGATCATCGAGTTGCACAGGTAGGCATCCAGGTGGGTCCTGAATACCTCCAGTGAAGGAGAATCCACAACCTCTCTGGGCAGCCCGTTCCAGTGCTCTGTCACCCTAATAGTGGAGAAGTTCTTTTAGTACAGAACTTCTTATGTTCAAGCTTTAGGACGCTGCTCCTTGTCCTATCGCTAGAAACCACCGAGAAGAGCCTGGCCTCTAACTGTCCCCGGTCTCCCTTCAGCTTTCTGGCTCACGGCCAACCTGCTGTCCACTACGACAGCCACCGGCCCGGCCGAGGTGAGAGGAGGGCCAGGCTACGGGGCAACGACGAGAGAGCACTGCGTCACATTGCATCGCGCCGCGCCATCAGGCGGCGCCATAGCGCTTCTGCCACGCGTGGGGGGCAGCGGGCGGCCCAGGTGGGCGGCAGGTGCGGGGCTCCGCGCTCCTCGGGGCCGAGAAGGGAGCGACTCCCCCGCGTGAAAACTGGGGAGGGTCGCGTCGTGCCAACCCTGCCGCTAATGCTGGTTTTCCGCCCCTGCGCACAGGAGTCCGCGCGGTCGTAATTCACCTCCCACTGTTTTCAGCGGGAACGAGGCTAATCCCATTTGGTGATTTACCAGCCCGGGGAAGCAGGCGAGGCGGGCGGCAGAGCTCGGTCCCCGCCCCGCTCGGCAGTGGCTCCGCGGCCGCACGATGTCCGGTGAGTATCGGTGAAGCCCTCGCTGCGCCCGCTCGCCCCCGGCTCCCCGCTGCACCGCACGGCGCTCCGGGCTCGGCGGGCTCCTCGTACGGCTCGCCCCGACGGCGGAGCGCGCTGCCAGCGGCAGGCCGCGCTGAGATTAGCGGCTCCGGATTAGGGTTGGAGCCATCTGGCTGGTGGGTGGAAAGGGCCCGAGGGGTGGGCGCCTGCTGCCGGCCCGCGTGCTGCTCGGCCGGGCTCGGCCCGCCTGGGGCTTCCCGAGGGCAGGGGCACACAGAAGGGGACTCTGTTGCAAGATTGTTTTAAAAGTTGTTTTGCGAGGAGTGAGGAAACTGAAGGTGTCTAACGGCACGAGCTACGAAGTCCTCTGCCTTGTCCTGCCGACTGCTGTGTTCCTAGTTCAGTATTCTTTTTTTTCCTCAAAACGAGGTGTTACTCTTTTTATGTTACTCATCTGCGTATCATAATATTGTTGTGTTTGGTTTTTCACGGAGATTGCTTGGTGTCTCCTGAGTAACAGGATTGCAGGGTATTGACGCAGGATGTAACTGTTCCTAACTGGATGATACTTAATAATGTCTGCACAAAATGAGAGAGAAGTCCTCGCTGTCACCTGTCCCCATGAGTCCTAATCCTGCCTGGTGACATTCAGTGCTGCTTTAGTAATGGGTGGTAGAGAACCTGTGTTTGGATCAGGCAGAACTTCATTAGACCATGAGAAACACTGCATGATGTCAGATGTTGATTTGTATTCTCTGTGGAGGTGTTGGCAGTGCCAGCATAAAACTCATTGTCAGTGTAAATGTTTCCTCTCTTGGACCCAGACCAGGGAAGCATGGGAATTAATACTGCCAGCTCTTTTGATTACTATAGGGAGAACTGCCTATTTGCTGAAAATCTGCGTAACAATTTCTGATGGTGGTTTATGTAGCTGTTTTCATCTTTACTTGTTCTACTTCTTGTAACAAAATTCATCCTGACTGCTTCTGTAGTCCTGGGTGCTGCTGGAGCAGAGCGTCCTGTTCCACATCCCTCTAGTGATTAATGCTAAGTCAGAGGTCAGGAAACTTGTGACCAACAAGAACGTGACCAGCAGGTCGAGGGAGGTGATTCTCCACATCTACCTGGCCCTGGTGAGACTGCATCTGCAGTGCTGTGCCCAGTTCTGGGCTGCTCAGTTCAAGAAAGACAGGGCACTTCTAGAGAGTCTGGTGGAGGGTTGCAAAGATTACTATGGGCCTGGAGTTTCTGCATGAGCAATGGGGCTTTTCAGCCTGGAGAAGAGATTGGCTGAGGAGTGTTCCTGTCAACACCGATAAATATAAATACTTGTATAAATATAAGAGCAGAGTCAAATGGATGGGGCCAAGCTTCAGTGGCACATGCAGTAATAAAACAAGGGGCAGTGGGCACAAACTGGAACATAGGAAGTTTCCCACAAACATGAAGAAAACTTATTTACAGTGAAGGTGACAGTACCCTGGAACAGGCTGCCCAGAGGGGTTGTGGAATCTCCTCTGCAGAGATGTGAGATCTACCTGAACACTTTCCCATGCAGCCTACTGTAAGGAATCTGCTTTAGCAGGTGCTTAGACTTGATCTCTTGGAGACCCTTCCACTCCATATGGTTCTGTGATTCTGTGACTTACTTTATCATTACTGCGGTCTAATGCACCTTCACAAAAAAGGCCTGGCCCAGGCTGTAGTGTGCCTGCCCTACACAGATGGCAGCTGCAACAGAAGGGGAAAGTAAGATGAGAACAGCAGATAGTATCAGCGAGGAATGTGGGAAAACATTGAGCCAGTGTTAGTTTGCCAGGCAGAACACTCGGAAAACATAATCAGCCTATTGGGGATGTTTAGCTATTTTATGTACCCTTCTTAAGATAGCATCGTGTTATTTAGAGTAGTTTAGTAGGAAAGCTGTAGTATATGAGTCTCTGGCTCCCATTGCAGTTATTGCAGTTGCAGAGTGGGCAACTTGGCAAACTGAAGTTGTTACTCTAGGAGCAACTGCTAGGGCACATCTGACATTTCTCTATCAGGAGACAGAAATATGTTTACAAAGCTGTGTCAATTGGATTATGAAACTTGGTTTGAAGCTGGTAGGTGTACGTGTTTCATTTAGTGCTTATTACTGAGTCACTCCTACATCTCATTGGTATTTGATCATTCTCTGTCTCCCTTTTACCCTGACCATCAAAGGGAGCACTGCTCAATCTGCATGCTGGTGTGGATTCCAAGGTTTTTATGCAGCCCTAGAACTGGTTTTCAGGTCTGTTTAAGAATATTGCCTCTGGCAGGTCTGTCTGAAGTACTGCTGTGAGTAAGTAGCATAAGAAGTTGGTGCTGTCACCTAAAAAGCTGTAACAAGTTTCACACAAAATCACCCAGCCTATTGCGGTTCATATAACTTTGGTGATTGATTTTTACAGGCCACTCTGCAGCTTTGATAGCAGCACAGAGAAGATGGGAAAAGTAATTTGCTTGAAAGTCTGACCTGTTCTGAGAAACTATTGCAGTGCCAACAGCGATTTCTAAATTTGCATCTCCAGGTTGCTGCGTGGTAATCTAGGCAAGAGAAGTGAGCAGACTGATACATTCATACAACATAGTTATAATGTGCTTCTGATCGTACACAGACTTTTCTTGTAATTCACAGAGTCGCCGTAGGGCTCCACAGCTTGAAAACAATTTGCTTGAAAACATAATGCTGTTCACACTAGGTATTTCCTGTGAGAAAGCCTGGTGTAATCCAGCACAAAGAGCTGAAAGCAAAGTTGCACTTGGCAGTGAAAAAAAACATATATATGCATATGTATAGTCACAATGAATTTTAAATACCCACGCCCCTGGCCTCCAAACTTGATAGGTCAAATATTGCTGCTTTTGCAACTTGAAATCAGTGGTGAGTCTCTCAGTACATTAAATTTTATGCAACGTTGCCCTTGATTTAATTTAAATGGAGATTTCAGGTGAAGAGTTTGCTTACACAGCTTGGTATGAAAATCTGATCTGTAGTTTTGACTTTCTAGAAATAAAATTTTTCCAGGGGCAGTTTCAAGGAATATTCTAAACAAGGAAATTCAAGTAACGCTTCTGTCCCTTGAAAGCATGGTATGAGATGAAAAAAGACGTAATGATAGAATCTTTTGATTTTAACTGATACTTCTGCATGATTTCAAAACAGCAAGCATATGCTTCTTGTTGCATCAGTAATGTTTTAATGTTGCTTTGTTTCAGTCGGTAGTTTGACTGCCTGTTTAATTAACTTTATAATGGTTTCCTGTATTAAGAGGACCATAGTATGTGTCCTACAGCAGATTCTCAGAAGAGGCGATTGGTTTCTTTTCCTTGGTAAGTACTAGCCAGAGCTCTTAGAAGCTGTTTGCTTCCTTGTAGTTCTGACCACAGCTTTGCTCCAAGAAGGACTGAGCAGGAAAGCATGTGTAACTTGCCATGCCAACCTGCTGAACTGTTCCTTGAGTAGCTTGTGTAGTTCTGGATGGGCTATTTATGCAAATATTTGGTTTCTGTAGCGAAAAGAATTTGCAGAGGCAATAAGGAGTTTGTGCTCGGTTTTATGGTTGTTATTTAAAATAGTGTCTGAAGATTTAAACACCTACTGGTTTCACAGTTTGCTTTCTGTACTAGCCTACCCCCCGCCTTCCTCTCAGTAGTTGTTTTATTACCTTTTTATTTATTTATGTATTTTTGGCTGGAGATGCTTGTTGCCCAACACAAAAGCATCTTTCTTTGCTGAGTCTCGGTGCCTTTTGAGAATAATTTTATTGCTCGGGTGACCTTTGGGTTTTATGTATTTGTGTATGTGTGTGGCTTTTCCCCCTTCTTTGGGGGGTGTGTGGGAGCAGTATTTATTTTTAATGCATGCTTGTATTTGATTAATCTCTTGGAAAACTGCTGTAGGAACAACTAATGTGAACAACTGTCCTTACAAACCACTCCCTGTGAGCACCTCCTGTTCATTTTCTGAACTTCCACAACTTGCTCGAGCTGTTGTGCTAACGGGAGATGCAGATGTTTCCACAGCGAAGGCTCCTTTTTACTTTACTTGCATCTTCTCAGAATTGTGATTAAAACGGTTATTGGAATTCGTTTAGCTGAAAGATCTGCAAACTTTTCTGTTTTAATGAATGGTTGAGTGTTCAGACTAGGTTTCCCACTTTTGAAAAGAGAATGGCCAGCTGGATGAGGGAGCTGATCCTCCCTCTCTACTCTGCCCTGGTGAGGCCACAGCTGGAGTTCTGTGTCCAGTTCTGAGCTCCTTGGTTCAAGAACGACAGGAACTTGAGAGTCTGGCAGAGCGCTATAAAGATAATTAGGGGCCTGGGGCATCTCCTTTATGTGGAAAGGCTGAGAGACCTGGGGCTGTTCAGTCTGGAGAACAGAAGGCTGAGGGATGATCTTATGAATGCTTGTAAATATCTAAAGTGCAGGAGGCAAATGGATGGGACCAGGCTCTTTTCAGCAGTGCCCAGTAACAGAACAACAGGCAATTAACACAAACTGGAACATAGGAATTTCTGTACGAACATAAGGAAGACCTTTACTGCGAGGGTGACAGAGCAGTGGAACAGGCTGCCCGAGAGGCTGTGGAGTCTTTCTCTGGAGGTATTCATGACCCACCTGGACGCTTTCCTTTGCAACCTGCTATTCATAACCTGCTTTAGCTAGGAGTTGGACCAGATAATCTCCAGAGGTCTCTTCAGACTCCTATGATTCTGTGTTACTGAGATTGTCCCGAGTCACAGGGACATGTGGTAGTATAAAACTGTAGTGCCGAGTTCAGGGTCTGGCTGGAGATGAGTGAGTGGCAGAAAAGAAGCAGAGGGAGAGGTCAGCATGCCAGCAGGTCTGTGTTTCCTTCTGGATATGGATGATGTGGAAAATGGAAATGCTTAGTATCCAAGGGTTTATCACAGGCACCAAGCATACTTAATTGCATACCTTAATGTTATGTTATATTATGTTAGAGGTTTCAACTCTCTTATTTTGGCAGCCTGTTTCTGAGGCAGTCATGAGGTCATTCACTGGGCTCTCTGCCACTGGTTCTGTGAGATTCTTTCACAGCGTCTCTCATAGAGCCTGGAAACTGAGTGACATGGTGTTTTGGTGTTGTTATATAATAATTTAGTATCACTGTGTGTCCCTTGAAGTGGTGGTGGTTTTCTATAAGTAACTCAACACAAACACGGAAGCTCTGTTGAACTCACTGGAATTCCCCTCATCCTGTGTGACCCCATTGCTTAGTTCTGGTTAATTTTGCAGCTGAGCTATTCCTTCATCTCTGAGAGATGCCGTTCACCTCACAACGTTTGAGTTGTGAGTTGAGTAGCTCACCTCAGAAATA
Source organism: Tympanuchus pallidicinctus (assembly GCF_026119805.1). Lineage (NCBI taxonomy): Eukaryota > Metazoa > Chordata > Aves > Galliformes > Phasianidae > Tympanuchus > Tympanuchus pallidicinctus. The sequence goes on along the minus strand of NW_026294780.1, from coordinate 5,250,913 downwards.
CAGTAAGGGTGGCTCTGTTGGAGGACAGAACTGAAGAGCAGAAGGTAGTGGTACTGCCAGATGCCTGGTATCCCTACAGAACACACTGTATCTGATGTCGTGCTACAGTGTAGTTTTCCTTCTTTATTTAGAGTGACTCTTTTCTTCCAAACGTTTACTGATTCCGAAGAACTTTTTTTTTTTTACTTTTTTTTTTTTTTTCTTTTTTAAGTTACTTAAGCTAAGGATCCTTAGCCTTTGGTAACGGATGCCAATCCTAACATCACTTTCTCCATGCATGTTGGTAGATACCAGTTGTTCAGCCAGGTACTCCATTACAAATTGGACAAAGCAAAAATGTTCCTAAATGTTTATTCAGTGAGGTCATGGAAAGAAGGATATTTCTGCTCACTACTTTACATCCTGTGTTTTTTTCCCTTAGCTTTTGGCACTGTATAAACAGAAAGGAAAAAATAATCAGTTGTGTTACATATTATGTGAAATAAATGTACAGTCTAAACACTTATAGATCAGCTCTTTCAAATTGCCAGTAAGTTTAGGCAGATGTGACTTAGGGAGTTACTTGTTTAAAGCTACTCTGAAAACTTCATGATATTATGCGAATGACACAAAAAATAACAACATCCAGAGGCATAGATTCTGCAATCATATTTACTGGATTTTTCTATTCAGTTTTGTCCTTTGGGGGAGTTTGGAAAAGAGAGAGGCTTATCACAGGAGCTGCAGGTTGTTATAAGCTGTAGCCTAATGGCTAGCTGGAGGAGGGAGATAGTAGGAACCTGCCAAAAGAGCTTACGTTAAATCTGTAAAGTGACTCTTCTAAATTTTTATTCACAGTAACGGATCAGGCCTTTGTGACTCTTGCTACTGATGATGTGTATTGCCAAGGAGCTCTGGTTCTTGGACAGTCATTGAGGAACCATACAACATCTAGAAAACTAGCAGTACTGATCACACCAGAGGTCTCCAGTGGAATGAGGTAAGAATTTGTGTCCTTTTGAAAGCTCACAATGTGGGAAAATAAACAATAACATAAAAGATTTAAATGGGTTTCCTTAGGATTTCACAACGTTATGAGTAGAAATTCCCTAATGGCTAATGGTTTCTGAGGGGAGTCCCAAATCACATCCAGGGTAAGGCTGTGTGCCTAATAAGTATTTACTTGCAAAAGTAGAGCTTGTGGATGGAAGCTGATACTTGAGCCCATAATTGGGAGCACCAACTGAAAATTTATAAAAAACTAGAGTTTTACTGTCTTGCTTTTTTTTTTTTCTTCTTTTTCCTTCTCTAATTGCTTCTCATTTAGAAAGAGCAAGATATCTACCAGCCACGACATTAGAACTCTCCAAGACATCAGTGGCTCAACTTCAGATGTCTTCCGCGTGATGATGAGAAATACCCTTCTCCCTCTTTTTAAAAATCATTGTAATTCTACAAGCATGGCAGAATTGTGTGTACAGAAATCTCAATTAGATCAGTTGAACTTTAGCCCTGATATTTGGAGAACTGAGTTTTTTTAATTAAAAAGAAGATGACATGCTGTAATTGCTTGTGCTCTTAGTTCTGCTGTGGATTAGGAAGTGTGCAAGCTCCCAGCTTCTATATGCTGTGCAAAATTGTTAACAATACATCTGTCTCAAGAAACATATTTTCCTTTTTTTTTTTTTTTTTTTTTGTTTTTCTTGAAGTATGAGCTTTGTCAGAATGATGTAGTCTTCCTAATAGAAGTCTATTTTCTTTTTCTCTTCTTTTTTTTTTCCCTCTTTCCTCTTTTTATGGGGGGGAAAAGCTTTTTTTTTTTTTTTTTTTAGGCAAGGTTAGCACTTGAAAACGTTTGTCTCTGAACTAACCTTCTGTATCTATATTTAATACTTTCACAGTTAACTTCTGCCCCTCATATATCAGTCAAGCAAAATGTAGTGACTTTGAAATCTAGATAATAAGCACAGGCTTTTCTTCTTCTGTGTTTGAGTGACAGCTAGGAGTTTGTATTTGATAGTGTAATATAAATAAACTGTGTTTAAAAGCTTTTTCTTCTTGTACCTTGTGGGAATATTATCTCCTTTGATATCCTCTATTAAATTTGTGTGGAAGAGATGCTCACTACTACAAATAATCTCAAATTAGACTTCAAGGGACTGGAGCACCTCCCCTGTGAAGACAGGCTGAGGGAGCTGGGCTTGTTCAGCCTGGAGAAAAGAAGGCTGTGGGGTGACCTCATTGCAGCCTTTCAATACCTAAAGGGAGCCTACAAACAGGAGGGGAATCAGCTCTTTGAAAGGGTAGATAACTGCAGGACAAGGGGAAATGGTTTTAAGTTGAGGGAGGGAAGATTTAGGTTGGGTGTCAGGGAGAAATTCTTTACAGAGAGAGTGGTGAGGTGCTGGAACAGGCTGCCCAGAGAGGCTGTGGATGCCCCATCCCTGGAGGTGTTCAAGGCCAGGTTGGATGGGGCTCTGAACAACCTGGTCTAGTATTAAATGGGGATGTTTGTGGCCCTGCATGTGGCAGGGGGGTTGGAGATTCATGATCCTTGAGGTTCCTTCCAACCCTGGCCATTCTGTGATTCTAAGAAGACTTCTTTTCTCTGTGCAAGTATGTGCTGTCTATTTTAAAGGCCGTTTTTGCTCTGGCACAACAGGTGCAAAGAGACAGTACCTGCCACGTCCTGTACGATGTAGAGATGGTACGGTATGTATGGTATGGTGCTGTCACAATTGTGAAGAAATGAAAGCTCCTTTAATTTCTGTCAGTGTTTCTATAGGAGACTAAGTAATTAAGGTGTGGGTTGATTTCTCCTCTGTACAGTACCTTTAAGTTTTGAGATGGGTTGGCCCCTTACTGAAAGAAGCAGTGGCTTACAGCCCGGTGTTATTCTAAGCATCAGTCTAACCTTTGTTACTGTCACAATAAAAGCTGTGTCAGTGTTTTTATGAAAAAAGTGGTGAACCTCAATAAGTTCCCTTCTTTCTCTCCACTGTTTGCTCTGGTAGGTCTGTCCTGCGCAGCGTGTTTGATGAAGTCACTGAGGTGGATGCACTTGACAGTGCTGACTCGGTCCGTTTGGCTCTGTTGCAGAGGCCAGAACTGGGTGTAACCTTCACTAAACTTCACTGCTGGACTCTTACTCATTATAGCAAATGTGTCTTCATGGATGCAGATACCTTGGTGAGTAGTGCTCCCCAGAGCTGTGCTGTGGTTTGTGTCTGTCTTAGACATGCTTTGAGTGTGTGCTTCCTCATCTGGCAGCCCAATGGCCTAGCAAGTGACTGTATTTGCTGGGGGTCAGAAGGCTGCAGAGGCTCCAGCTGGATATTTTGACTGACAGCTTGGCTGCCTGCAGAGAAGTGGATCCTGTTTCAAGAGTAGCTTCCAGACTGTCCTCGAAAGATACCATGAACACATTGTATGCAAATTGGCTTCTGACAGATGTTGAAAATAGTTCTCTGTCAAATTCTGCTTGGAATTACTCTGGTCAGGAAGGCTGGCAAGTTATAAAAAGGAGAGGAAAACAAAACATTATCTGATGTATGGAGATTAAAAAAAAAACAAGCTGTAATTTTGACAAGGACAGTCATGTCAACCTTTCTCTGCAGCAGTTAAGAGTTTCATTCTGAGAGAGTGGGATGCGTTTTGATTTAATAGGATTATATTTATATTAGAAACCAAATTATTCCTCTCAGAGAGCGAGGGGAAGAGTTTATGATTTAAAATTGAAAAAGGCAAGTACTTGGTTGTGGTGTTTGTTTGTTTGTTTGTCCTGGTTTTTTTGTTTTCTTTAAGTCAATGAGATGATCTTTCTTCTAAGATTTACCCTCCTATTTTTTAGCGTCTCCATTTATAGTCATTATGAGTGGGGTACAGACTTCTAGTGGCTGCACAGTCATCTTTCCACTGATTTTATAAGTGATCTGGCTCAATCTGATTGATTTTTCCTGTTTCATTGTGAAGCTCTAAAACCAACCCAAAGCAAGACTCTGAGCTTAACTTACTTTAGAAAAACAGTTACAAGAGACAGTTGTTCTGTTTTAGTCTTTAGCCAGTCTGCTGCTAAATCAAATTACTTGGATTCTTGGCTTTGTTGTGGATACTGAGAATAATGGACTTTGAGAAAGTGAGCTTAGAAATAAGGAAGCTTTCACGATAGGATATTTAAGGGAACCTTTTGACCTTTTGAAGGATCTCTGACACTCATGAAATAATTTCATGGGATTTGCACTTCTGTCAGAGAATTCAAGGAGAACCACAGTTAAAGTTACTTAATTACATTAAAAAAAGTTATGAACCTTGGCATGTTTGCCTGCTTTCATGTTCTGCAAGCTTGGTGAAACTAAGAATTGAATTTGGTAGTAATGATGTAGCTACTCATGTTCCAGAAAAACACCTTTTGTAACAATTTACCTTTTCTCCTACATTCTCCAAGGTGCTTTGCAATGTTGATGAATTGTTTGATCGAGAAGAGTTTTCAGCAGCTCCTGATTCTGGCTGGCCTGACTGCTTTAATAGTGGTGTATTTGTCTTCCGACCTTCTTTAAAAACTTACAACTTGCTGCTCCAGTTTGCTGCTGAACATGGCAGCTTTGATGGTAAGAGATGAAATGCAAGAAACGAGATTCAGTTTTTTTGAGCCATTTCCTCCATAACTTCCATGCAGTCTGACAGAACAGAGGAAGGCAGGAGTTCTCTGGGCTTTAAGTAATTGAGCCCCTACAAAAATTTATAGTGCAGATCTTTTCGTCTTACACAGTATTTAAGACTCATTGAATTATTGCAGGCTGCACTTCCCAGAAAAGTACAACGAAGAGAGTCTGCTCAGTAAGTTTTAATTTTGCTGTCTTTTAGGATAAAGAAATACAGCTGATCTGCTCTGAGGGAGACAAAAACCCCTTCTTACTTCTTCATAAGTTATAGTAGGACTCCACTTAAACTGAAATTGCATTGAAGTGGATCAGGTATTACTTGCACCTGCTCATCTGGCCATACTGTGAAGTCCAAGTTGCACTCCCATGAATGCCCCAGTGTAATTTGCATCCTTGTACATGACATTTTGACATAAATTCAAATATAATTATACATTATGGTAATACTATTTTATATATTCTGTAGGGGGTGATCAAGGCTTGTTGAATAGCTTCTTCAGCAACTGGGCAACAGCAGATATTGGCAAACACTTACCATTCATCTATAACTTAAGCAGTAGTGCAGTATACACCTACGTTCCTGCTTTCCATCAGTAAGTAGTGACACTTTTGACTGATTGTAAATCTTTGTAGCTTGCTAATAATAAATCATCTACTGTAAAAGAGAGAGAATGAATAATTATGGCGTATTCCATTGATCTGAATCTCAGTAATAAGAAATAGTACATTGTATAAAAATCATGGGTTTAAAAACTTAAAAACAATATGAAAATTTATTGCATCTGGACAGATAGAAAGTCCCAAAGTGAGCTACTATGTCTCATATTCTGCTTCAGAGAAACTTTTCTCTAATTTGAAAGTATGAAGATTACTTTAACATCAGGTTCCAATAACTTGGAAAGTTATTCTCCCCCACCCCCTTTTTTTTTTTTTTTTTCCTTTCCACTCAGTTCTGTGGGAAATTGTTGGGGTTTTTCACTCTATTTATTCGGAGAACCTTTTATTATGTTCTTCCTTGGAACAAAATTTGTGCTGGTAATTATATTACATCAGTTAGTTTGGTTAGAGAAACTTTTCTGGCAAAAAGTGAGTGGTTTTTGAGATTTAGTGTGTGCCATGAATTACTTTTACAGTTGCACAAAACATGCAGTGGGGGGTGAGGTGAGGGGGATGTACTTTTTAGTCATTTTCAAAATGGCATCAGTACTAACCAATTCTGTTGATTTGGTGTTTGAAGTGGTTTTCATTCAGTTGTGAGCAAAGCGTGCGACAAAACTGGAATCAGGACAACATTCAGTTTCCTTCAGGAACTTTTCCACTAGAATTAGTAGCTAGAAGTAATGGCAATGTTAGCCTTTTCTTTTACTGCGTACCACATGAGATACCATATTTTAGATTAAATGTATTTTTGTTGCAAAGTACTCTCACCACACCGGTGAGAGTAAGTGTATTACTTTAGCTAAAAAATCATCTTTAATGTATGGTTTTGTATGTTTAATTCCTACAGTTTTGGTAGAGATACCAAAGTTGTTCACTTCTTGGGAGCAACAAAGCCCTGGAACTACAAATACAACCTTCAAACAAAGAGAGTTATGCAAGATGGCACCACTTCTGGATCCTTCCATCAGCTGTCATTTCTTGCCCTCTGGTGGAACATATACAGTGCCAGTATATTGCCGTTGTTAGAAAAATTTCAAAAGATGGAAGAATCAGAATCTGAGGAATGGAAGGTAACTATCAAGGAGTTTGTGGGCATATACTGGAATCACAGCAAAAGTTCTGAAAATCATGTTTGCCAGAGGAAATAATTATGTGGGAAAACATGCGTGTGAATTGGTAATAGGTTCCTCTAAAAGCCATCTCTGCTAAACTAACAGTTTAAGAAAGATGTCTGGCACTTGTAGCTTTACTAATTTTTTTCCACTCCCTTTCTTAACTGATGAGGAGTTTATATGGAAGTATACATATATGCATTCTGCAAATTAAACACAAAATACAGTGCAAGGTAGGCAGAAAAGGTAATCATCTGACTGTGAAACAGACTTCTGACTTTCTGAAGCTAACATGGTTTATACCTCAAACTAGGCCTTGAACTAGAGTAAAACTTACATTTTCAGACCTATGTTATCTTTTACTTTATAAGCATCGTAACAAACTGGATTTGAAAAGTCACTGTTAAATTTCATTTAGGGTATTATATGAGTTGCATGTCATCAAGCATTTACTGTTCTCTTTACATTCCGTTAGTTCAGCTACATTAGTAGGTCAGATAGATCTTTCATTAGATATTTTTTCTTGCTCCCTCTCTCTCTCACACACACATACATACACATACAAGTCAGTACCTACTACACAGTCTCTATATTATGGCAGCCTTCTGAACGTTTCTCAGCTCACAACAGCAATTGCCATGGAAATGTTGTGACAATCCCCTCGAGGCAAATGAGTGGTCTACACAACAGCATTTCTGAGCTCAAGAGGTCCCTTTTCAAGGTTATATTGTATTGAGTAAGTTACACCATTACACCATTTTCATCAAAGGAAGTGCAACAATGTATGGTTTTCATGAATTGAATAAAAAGCTGTTGATAAATACTTTCTTGGAAACCTACATTATAAACTAGTAAGTAGAAGCAGGATGCAATTCTTAATTTGGTATCAGATGAGACAATTTAGGTCACTTTTATGCATATATAAATATCTTCTTTGTGTTTGTTGAATATTAACTACATTGAACAAATTGCACAGTCCCATAAAATTAGTTGGACAATTACCATCAAAGCTCTGGAAAGGAATTTGGTTTATAAACCTGATGAGAGATTGGAAGGCAGAGGAATGAGTGGGTGGGTTTTGATCTTGTATTTAATGTGCTCCATTATTTTATTATTTTTTTTAATTGGGCAGTGAATAAATATTTCAGCTAGGGTAGCATGAAGATAGAAATATCTGCTGGATTTACCCCCCTGATGATGGCAGCGTAATCTTCAGTTAATAAATCTAAATTGAAATATGCTCTGAATCTGTGACCACAATTTTTTTTAAATGTATTAACTTCAAAGTTGAAAACCACACAAGGAAATGAATCTGTTCTAAGTCAGATAGTGATTTCCTGCAGAATTTTATTTCACTGATGGGTTGCTCTTGTTTTTGCTAGCATACTTTCAGTGGAGTTGAAATTACACTGAAAAAAGTTGATCCTTCTGTGGCCAATTCTCTGCAAATGCCTGTATTTCCAGAGCAGGCATATGAAGCAGATCCCACGGCATGTTCCTCTGAGGAACTCGGTTTCAAAGCTGTAAGTATGCTGTTTATTCCTGTATTAAGTAACAAAGTAAAATGATATACTGAAGTAAGTTGGGTTTTTTGTGTGTGTGTGTTAGAATTTTCTTGCTATCATCAGAAATAGTCTGAAGAACATTTATTTGCTTTAGGTTTTAGTCATGTCTGCTGGTCATATCCAGAGGTTGAGTTTGCACTGAATCTTACCAAGAAGCTCCATATTGAAAATGGGTCGGTACTTAATAAAACTTACTAAAAAGAAATTCCATTAACCAGTCAATCTTTTGAATATTCACAGTCCTGTAAATGAATATATCTAAAGCTAGAATATTCCCCCCCCCCCCCCCCCCTTTTTTTTTTTTTTTCTTCCTCAGAAGCATTGACTCTGAAAAGTGTTCCCCAGATTTCTCTGATTTGGGCAGCAAGGAATATCTTTGAAGGAAATCCCTAATGATCACTGCACTGGTTCTTGTTCTTTTGTCACTCTTCATGTATTTGGGTATTTCTGTTGCAATGATGCTCCTTATTTTGTGCAGGAATTTAATTGGAGATAACAGAACAATATTTCTGAGGTGTAAGTTGTTTGTATGATGAGCCACGACATAGCAAGGTAAAACTGAGAGGGAAAAAAAAAAAAAAATCAGTGGCATCATGTCATCTGCTGCTTTGATTTGTGGGCCATTCTCTAGAAAGATAAATGTTTTATTATATCCAGCGTTTCTGCACTTCAGATTGTAGTTACTCCATAACTCCATGCTCTGCTCCCTTCTTTTCCAGCCTGAGTGAAAAGAGGCTGAAGGAAAACTATAAACGTTCCAGCCCTACAGTTCAAATATCATTTGCTAATAATTTTAATCTTGTGTGCCTGATGCATCTGTCTGTTGGAAGTACTCAAGTCAAATAAGGAAACGTTTTTAAGATGCTACTTGGGGTAAAAATAAATACATGTTCATTTAAAGTACTGTCATGCACATTTAAACATACTGCACTGTAATTAAAAAAGTAAAGCAGGATTGGTTTATCAGAAGATTGTATTAATTTGAAATGAATAGAAAGATTCTGCTCTGAGGAACACCATCATCTGACTGTTGCATAGCTTCAGTAGTCTTGTGTAGACTGTTTTGCTTCTGACTGAAAAGACTTCAGAATGGGGGCTGTCTACTTGTTTATTTTGACATCTAGCAAAGGCAAATATTTGGGGTAGTATTTTTTGGGCAGCCCATTTTGATTTTGTTACAGAGCACAACGTACTGTTCTTGTTTTATGCTTACAAAGCTCAAGTTACAGAGCAATCTAGAATCCTGAAATTGGTTGTTTTTTTTTTTTGTTGTTGTTTGTTTTTTTTCTATTTAAATTTGGCCTTGTGAATGGTAGGCATCTACTGTGAGCTAGTTTTCCAAGCTGTTCCTGTAATCCCTGAAGAATGCCAGACAGTCTTGCAACTATTTTAAAGATGAGATGAGCTGCTCTCTGGAGATACTTATCCTAGACTGATTATAGTAGAAGCTTAGATTCAGTGCCATTTTGATAGCTAAAGCTACGTGAGATGAATTTTGTCCTTGGTCACATTGTACTCCTGCCCTCTGCTTTCTCAAATTCCAAGACTGAGGTCATTTTGTCTTGTGTGCTTTCTCATTATAAGGAAACTGGAGAGGGGAAAAAAGTTTTCCTAATAAAAACTCATTGGTTGTATTCTAGCAACCTGTATATGAAACTCAACAGCATGGTTCCAGCATTCATCTCTCTGAACCTGACAGACCTTCCAAGCAACTTGCTTCTCATCCTGCATTTCAGGAAACCTCCGAGCTGGTACATGTAGCTTTCTGGATTATACTTCTATTGCTAATTGCATGCATGTTGCTGTTGCCAGCATCATTCTAGGAAACAGTGACTAACTGATACAGCATACCAATAAATTCTTAAATCTTTGAGCAACATAATTAATTTATTAACCTCTTCTTCTTATACTGGCGTACATTCCATTCAGCTCATTTTACTTCTGGGTTTTAAATGTATAAAAATGTGTGCTATTAATTTTAGCTGTGCAGTAACGTAACAGCAATGTTTAACAAGCAGATTGTTTTGTTTGTTTTATTTTATGGTGTGTGGGTGGTTTTTTGTTTCTTTTTCTGGGGGGGGGGGGAGATGATGTATTGTGAGTCAGACATGGAGCCTAAGCTGCTTGGCTGTGCTTTGTGATCATGCACTGTGTTTTTTTGGGCAGTATGTCATACTTGGGCAGTATGAAACCACTTAATGCCAAACTTGGCATTAATGGGGTCACAGGGTGTCCAGGAACTGAATCTTTTAAGGTGCACAACATATTTTGCTACTGAGGAAAATATTAAGTGCTATGGTGAAAGTCTTAAAAGCTAAGAAACAACTTGACAGGTGAAAGGGTAGCTCTTCTATGGTCAGGGGTGTTTAGGCCCTAGCTAAAATTAATTTATGAAAATGTGATGATTACTGTTCTGTTAATAGCATCCAAGGCTGTTGATAATCCTTGCTACAGGTCGAAAAGAAAAAAAAAAAAAAGAAAAAAAAGGTATCTTACTGCATTTTTGCAGTTATGTATTTACATACCCTAAGAACTAATAATGTGTATATAGATACATGCACACACATTCACACATATACAGTAGAAACATGCTCTTCAGAGTGTTTATCCATCTTTCAAGTCATGTACAGACTGGATCCCAAGCAAGGATACATAGGAAGGATGTGATTGTCTAAATTCTTAGCATCATGTTTAGAGAGCAAAATATGTTTAGTTTTTGAGTACCAGCCTTATGCAAGGCCTGCACCCCAAATTGGCACAGGCCTTGCATATAATGGATATTGCTGGGCATTTAGGCAGTTTAAGCTTCATAATTGATCAGTTCTGGACATAGTTTTCATTTGGTTGAAATAATTACTAATATATTATGCATTTGTGCACCTATCATCTTGAACCATGGTACAGAATTTTGGAGTGTCATTCAACATTTATTAGTTACCATTCTAACAAATAATGTCAATCTTAGAATTAATTAATTTACTTGAGCTAATGTGGCTCATGTGATAAATAGTACAACCTCACTGGAGTTCAACTAAAATACACGATCAAAAAATACGGGAACTTACACTCCAATGGAAGTCTGTTGAAGACAATGCTCAATTCTCATTGTATTGTTGCTGAGTGCCAGGCTTTGACTTCAGATAGGTAAGATAAATACTTTGTATGTTCAAAGATGCTAAAGCGATTAGTTAGAAGCATAGAAGAATTGGGAAAATGAGATCACTGGTTTGGTGGTTTTTTTTTTGTTTTTGCTTGCTTGCTTCTTTTAACTGGCACTTTATAAAGCAGAAATTTTGATTTTTAAGGTTTAATTTCACAGCACTGAAGTGAAAACAATCAAGTGACTGCTTTCCTACTGTTCTTCCCACAGAATGAGATTGCATCTTCTGTTTCAGAGCTCTCTATTCACCTCAAACGTGAAGAACCAAATCCAGAAGATGAACGGAGAAAATGGGAGGAAGGGCGTATGGACTATATGGGAAAAGATGCTTTTGAACATATCAAAAAGAAGTTGGACACATTTTTACTCTAAGATGAACTGTAATGACTATTATGATGTTTCTTCTGTAAATAGAACCTTGAATATTTGGATATCTTCATAGTTCATTTGACACCAAAGCTGATGGAAGACTAACAGAGATAGACTCTTGTTTTGTTGTTTCTTTTTTTTTTTTTAATGGTTATGTGTGCCTCAACTTTATTGTTCTCTCATAGTGCCTTCTGACATACAATGAATGATATTTTCTGAGTATGAAACTCTCATATTTATCACTTTTCCCCACTGTTCTGCATAAGTACTGCACGGGAACAGTTGTAAGTGAAGTGTATTGAGAGTTGAGTTTATTTTACATACTCTTACCTCTTAACGAGAGACTGCAAAAACTTCTTAAATTAAAACTTCTTGAAACAAAGTTAATGATTCCAAGGGCAACCATGGTGTAGACATCAATGTGAGAGAAAAGTAAGATGAAATTCTGGCCTCATATAAGTCTGTGACAAAACCTTTTCATTTAAGTATAATTAGGTAAAGAGTAAATCAGGACTTTGAGGTCGCTACTGGATACTCTTACTGTTTTATATGGAAACTGCTCAAGCAGCAATGTGATGAAAAGATGTCTTAAGGTAGTCTTAAGACAGACTGAAAATGTGTACTAATCTTTTATATTGTTGCTAAAGGATGCCCTTCGTGTGTGTTTGTTTTTTTTTTAAAATATATGTTAGTTTTTACTTCCGTATTCAGTGTTGCATAGAGAAAGAAATGCTGACTGACACTGTGGTGTAAACTTTTCTGGTGCTTTATACTGTTTACAGTACTCTGACTGCAGTTGACAAAGGCATTCTTCTCATTCAATATGGTTGCTCCAGTTTGAGTGCAACTGACATAGTTAGTCCTTGTTTTAGTAAACAGGCTCTGAAGATCTTTTAAACAATAGCTGTGTGTGGAAACTAAAAAATCAGAGTGTAGTTTCAGATAAATCTATTGATGAGACTCCCTTATATTTAAGTGTACTTAGCAGGATTGCTTTATGAATTTTGAGTCTTCAAATACGAGTGGTCTTGGCAGGTTTTTTTTAACGAACAACAAGAAAGAAACACTTTGAAAGAAAGAAGCTTGATAGACATGCTAATGTGGTAACAGATTTGATACAGTTATGCATAATGCTGCTAAGTCTTCAAATGAGAATTCTGCAGTGCTGATCTAGGATCTGAAGTGTATTCCAGCCTTGATTTGTCACCAATCTTGGTATGGATAATCAAATGAAATAACTTGGGAATTCTGTTCAACAGCCAGTCGTGTAATGTTAAGCATCACAGAATCACAGAATGGCCTGGGTTGAAAAGGACCACAATGATCACCTAGTTTCAGCCCCCCTGCTATGTGCAGGGTCGCCAACCACCAGACCAGGCTGCCCAGAGCCACATCCAGCCTGGCCTTCAATGTCTCCAGGGGTGGGACATCCACAGCATCCTTGACCTGTTCCAGTGTGTCACCACCCTCTGAGTGAAAAAATTAATCCGAATATCTATTGCTGTAAATGTTAATGAAGAAAAAGATGGGGTAGGAGAGAGAATTTTTTTCTTTCTCCATCGAAAAAAAGTTGAAAAGAAGAGAAATAACTTGCACAAATTAGGAAAGGAGCAAAAGAGTCAGAAGGTCACTCGAAGGCAGAATAGTGATCTGAGTTTTTTAGAGTTATATACCACTGTTAAAAATAGTGTCATCACTTTTACTTCTGGGGCTATTTCTCATTTGTCAAATTCTTTATTTCTCATTTATTCTGAGTACTCCTAAGGTGGGAACTGTGGGTCTCTCTCTTTGGTTGGTCTCTTGAAGTTGGTCTTCTAGTTGAAGTTAGGTGTTTAAAGTCACTGAAGTTGAAGAGAAAGATGTCCAGAAGATGATTCATATAAATTTCTCCATTAATCATAAGAGGACCTATGATAAATTGCTTTCTGTTGGCAGGCAACCTTTATGTGAAAGTATAAAGGCAGGCACTTTCTGCATTTTGTTTTGAGTGTCCCAGTGCAGCACTACATGGAGATTATACTAGCTGCAGTGTAGTGGCATTTGATCTGTTAATTATTTCTTATTGCAGTAACTTGTGCACTTCTGAGGAAGTCTTCCATTTTCTAAGAATTATTGCTAGTACAATTCAAACAGTTCCTGAAAACTGTATACAACAGTAGGTGACCATGTGAACTCATGTTTCATGCAGCTGTAATTCTGCAATAACTACTAGATCTTACTGCATACATTAATATAGATTATGGGAAAAAATTACTAACGTAAAATCTATAATTGAAAAGTTTTAAAGTAGACATATGACTGTAGTAAAAGGAGCTGTTATGGAACGCAGTGGAAAGTGTTAAGATGTAGAATGGTACCGTGTGTGGATTATGCAATGTTTTGCAAAGAAATGTAGCAGAATAATGTCATGGAAATAAAGTAGAAGTGGAAATGGAAAGGTCGTATGAAGTTGTGCTCATCGAATGATGCATGGTTACAGATTATATTGTGCCAGGGCGTGCTATTTGTGACTGATTGGTTACCTTAATGGTTTGGATTTTTTTTTCATTTTATTGAATTGCTTGTCAGACATTTGTACCACCATCTGAGGAGAAATAGGAGATGCAGATTACAATTCTACAGACATATGTAACAGAAGCATTACAATCTTTCTTGAGTAAGTACCAAAGTAGTTGAGTTGCAGTTTCCCAGAAAAATATAACTGTGCTTAAAAATTTTGCCCAAGCTTTTGTGCATTTCTTCATTCAAGAAATCATTTACAAATAATGTTGTATCTTAGTGGATTCTTGCACTGTAATGCCTCCAGAGAGTGAGAAAGGACAAACTTTTAAGTTTATCCAGAATTTGCATGTGCTGTACTTTGAGCAGCTTCCTTTGATCTTTGTGGACATCATTTTACAACTGTGGGGCCACAAGCAGGTTTGGAGAGTGTTACAGGCAGCACATTACAAACTCTGTGGATCATGGCAGTCAAAACATGACTTGGAAATCACGTTCAAAGTAAACCTCACCCAAAATTTCTTACACATTAAATTGTGGGTAGCCTCAGGTATTTCTAGGTAAAGTAATTTAAGAAAAACAAACTTTCTGGCACTGCCACTGGTTCCTAAAGAAGAATTTTTCCAGGCCCTGATGACCCAAGAAGTAGCAGTAAGGGCTTTGAAAGGCCAAACTCTGATGTGGTATAGCGTGGAAGACTTAAAGTAAACAGGTTGAGTTAAAATCGAAATATGCTTATTCTCTCTTCTTCTGTCCTGGTCTTAATTATTTACAGAAAGACTTAAAAGGTAGTTTTATTTGCAAAATTATTGAGTGCTCTTTGTATAATAAACAGGAGATAGTGTGGGTGAGCCACAAGGAGAATTCTTGAAAATCTTAGACGAGTGGGTTGATGCACTTTCGTAGCCTACTGGAAAAGGAGGTGGTTATTCTTGTAATGTCCCTGCTTACTTCAAAGTGTCTAGTGAGGACATTTCTACTTGGTTGTTCTTTTGGAAAAGAGGAGATTTCTTTGTCTCTCTGGCTCAGTCAGCTCGCATGAGTTACATCTTGTAAGGCTGATATTTGGAGAAAAAAACCCACACATTTATTTCTCTGCAGTGATTTTTTCTGCCCATGAATATTAGACTAGGCTACTAGCATGTGGCTTTATACATCTGCATGCTCCTGAAAATCTCCACAAGTCTGTCTATTTATTCCTTAATAAATTTTGTTGTTTTGCTGAGCTAAACTGTTCTGATTCATATGATTTTAAAAATAATGTGAGATGGGCCTGTTGCCTTAATTTATACCTCTAATGATATTATCATTGCGTGAGAGTATTTAGCACAGTCTATAATAAATGTTTTATGCACTTGTTAGCTTTTTTCCCCATAGTTTTAATCACTGTAGAGTTCTGTTTCTGTGATTTCATGATTTTTAAATCGGCCCTGAAATAAGAATTGACTGCTTGGCATTTTAGTTAGCCTATAGAAATAAATGTCAGTTAATACTTGTCATTGAAATACCTTGCATTTTCAGTGTATGGCTAACAAAGTGCTTCAGTTGAAATTCTGTTCATCCAGAGCTGGCTGGCTAGCTGATAAATAAGTTTTTTTGGTACCAAAAGTTAGAAGGGACAACACCTAAGCAGTGTCTTACCTCCTGGTATAAACTTCCCACTTGTAAGAGCTATAGCAAAGGTAATTAAAAAGAAAACAGTTTAATTACAGTGATATATAATACTATGAATACAGTGGGGGGGGGGGTGAGCAGAGTTGCAAGTCTTATCCTTACCTTTGCTTTGGGTGTTATCAGGACTGTCAGAAAACAGGGAAAAGAATGTAATTCCAAGAGAGTCAGATTTTGATTTGTGGTTGTTTTAAAATTTTTATTTATTTTCCCCCCCGGGAATGACAGAACATGAACTGCTTGGTGATGTGTTTGTTCCTTTTTATGGGACTATACACGCTTCTGAGCCATGATACATGTAGATGGTTCTCCTTAGATATATATCAGAAACAGGTGATTATTTATTTTAGGCTTAAAGACCTATGATTTTTCAAAGCCTACTCATATTATTAAATATCTGGAACAAAAGAGATTGCTTGTGGTGGGTGGGTGTCTGTATTTCATTTTATAACTTCCTTGAATTGTTTCAGTAGCTTTTGGCTTATAGACACATGGCAGAACAGGTCTTTCAGCCAAGGTCATTCAGAATCACAAGCACAAGTATTTTTATTCCACTTCTTCCTTTCCCTCACTTTTGTAAATGAGTCCCCCCACAAAATTCAAGCTGGATAAAGTTTGAGCTGAAATTGCTCTTCTTAGCTTATCTGTTACACAATTATTTTGCACTCTCTCAGATGATGGGATCTGTTGATTTTTGCACTGGCATTCCTCTGGGTTGCACCAGAGAGCAAATGGGCATGTTTGAGGTATTTGAATTTGAAGTGAGTTACTTTAGAAGCTTATTGTCTCACTGTTGTGAGACTCAACAATTACTTTGTTGAGTCAGACTAGCGTAGAGATTCCAAATGTCATTTAATAATGATCAAACTATTTAGATAGAAGTCAGCTTCATACAGCAGGAATGTCAAACGTTTGTAAAGTTCAGCCACAGCTCTTTCAATAGGAACACTTATAATGTTGCTCCCCTCTGCTCAGAGTCTGTAGTTAACTATATGTAGGTGCATTCGCCTGAGGTTAACATAGCCTTGGTGATTTGCCACTTGTCTCATCTCTGCCTATTAGGTGAGTTTATGTAGCACTTCTTCCTTCTACAAAGGGAGAAGCCATGACAAAACAAGGGAGACACCATGATGTTTATTTATGTTCAGAAGGTCATTATAGATTGTTTTTAAATAAAACCTAGGTAACTGAGTATTTTTCAGTGTTACTCAGATGCAAGTGTGCTTTGTAACGTCTGCGGCTAGGATCTGCAGGGAACAGAATAATTGACCTGTTTCTAATTCTGGTAATAATTTACCATACCTCTACTGTGAAACAAAGAGCAGGCTTGAGTGATGGATGTCCTCCTATATAAGCCAATGCAAATCTCCCCTTCTCGTGTTCTAGCCTGCCTTTATCCTGGGGTCAGAAATGTTCATGCTGTGCTTGGAGATGTGCACAGGAGTTTTGTGGATGCACTGGGCTTCCCAGTCTGTCCACAGCACTGTGTCCCTATGCTTGTATGACATGTTGCTACTTGAACACCTCCTGCCATTAGTCCTGGCCCAGCCTGTGACTGGGCACGTTCCTGTGTATAACCAGATAGGCAGGGTAAGGAGGGTGCTGGGGTGAGCTGAGAACAAGCTTATGCTTAACTGGCAACGTAGATGTTATTGACAGGCTGGCTTGATTCTGGAAAACAGCTTTTGGCTCTGTTCCTCACTTAGCAGCAAGATTTCTCCTCCATCCCAGAATCGGCCAGACTAGCTTTAAAATGCCTGGTCTTTTATGCTATGTATTTTCTCTTGTTATGAATCCAGTGAAGTACAGCTGCACTGGTTTCAACCCCTGTCAGACACAGAAAAATGTCAAGTCTTTTGACAGGTTCTCAGCAAAGCTGATGTAGATCTAAATGCTATCAAGCTGTAAGAACAAATGTATTTTTAGATACTTCTGTCAAACCTGCCATTGAACTGTCCTAGCAGTTCACTGTCAGATTAGCCTTTTGATTTTTGCAGAGTAATGTCTGCATAGCTTCCTTGGTGTCCTTTTAGAGGAAAGATACCAACAGGAAATAACATGAAGAAATGCTTGTTTGGAGACTGTTTGGTACTGCATCATGGTCACAACCTGTGCTGTTTGGAACAAAAGAACATTGTGACTTAGCACACAGGTGACATCCATGCAGGGGATATAAGTCAGGAGCTTGCTTGAAAGCACTGCAGAAAGCATCTCATCCCAGGCACACGCATGCTGTTTTGTCCTGAGGCTGGTGAAAGGGCTGGGACCTGCTGCGACAGCTCAAGACCTGTGAGAGCTGCACGCTATTCTGGGTTTATCAGCCTGTCAGTTCTGTGCTGCCTTGGCCGCCTTATCTCCTTTTTCTACAAGATAAAAAAAAAAAAATGACTTGAGTGACCTCAGTATTGAACAGAGTGGCACTGGTCTGGTTCTGCAGTGCCGCTAGATTTAAGGAAACGTTATCTGAAGCTGGGCTGTTCTTACCTTTCTGTGCTGCCTTTGAAATCTTGCTGACATTCAGCTAAGCAGTAGGAATGAAGACGCAGTGTTCAGGAAGGTTTAGAGGTTTGAATCTGAGTCTCCGCCACACAATTTACTTCTTTTTTTGAGCTGGAGAATGCAGCAACCTCTGCCTAAAAACTGGATTTGACACAAAACCCCTGCAAGAACCTGGTCAGGATTATATATTGAGAGATGAATGCAGTTAGCCAGAGGGCAGTAAGAGAGGATTAGATATTTTAATTCCCTACCTTTCCCTAATGACTGTACAGAGTGCTGACACTTGCTCGGCTCATAGAATGTGACCTGTACACTGAAGTGATTAGTGTGTGCAGGGGATTTTTTAACACCTACTGAAACCAAAGTACTGTCTTCCAAAACAAAGCAAATTTTTAATGGGGGCATTTCAACACTCCCATAAAATCAGGAGCATTCATGCCGAAGTGGGACATGCAGCTTACAGATAGATTGGTCTCGGGGATTGTGAAATTTGGGACTATCTTGTCCAGGCAGCTGGATGATGATTTTCAATGCTCCTACAGGGGAGCTGATTTAACATGGAAGCTGTGTGTCAGTTGGAATTGCAGTGGTTTAGCATTTCAGAATAGCTAGATGCTTAAATGCTGGATTTGGAATTGTAACTTTAGCTACCTAATTTTTAAAACACATTTATCAGTGTTGGTTTGTTGGGTTTTTTTCCCCTCTTCTCCAGAAACTCTTACATGGCAGATAAGTAAATGTAAAGATGAGGCAAAATACTGCTATAAACTAGAATGTTTTTATTTCTTAGAGGCCACTGTGTTTTGGTGTGTTTCCAAATTAAATGCACAACTGTGCTGTAAAGCACATAACAGCCTTTTCATTAAAAAGATAAGACTTTGAAGAGAGATCCTTTTGGGCACAGACCTGTTGCCTTAACAATCATATTACCTGCAACACAGCAGCAATTCAAGTTTAATCTCTTGTAATTCATAATTTTGTTAAGTTGAAAATCAGTAGGGGAAGACACTTTGGTTCAGTTATCTGTGTATCTGATCCAGAACTATCCATTAGAGGCATAGAATTTACAGTTCACATCAGCAGAGCGTGTTTGGAGCATTTCTTAAAAAAAAAAAATCCAGCTTAAAACTACAGGCTTAGATTGAACAAAAAGCATCACAAATGTCCCTTTCAATTACTCTAGTGTAATTTGTCCCCCATCTCTATATGACTGTAGTCATGTGGATGTGAAAATTGCTACTTTTTTTGTTTGTTTTTTTTTTTTAAACTAACTCGATTTTGGTATTAAAGTGTGTCATTGGCTTTCTCGCTTTCTTTGTCACACCAACAGAATGGAAATGTGCCACAGCATGGCTGCAACCATGGCTTCCACATATTACTGTAAGGAGACAGCTGCTGTGGGACTGGGGTCAGGGTCTTACGGTGCTCTTCTACAGCTTTCCCTATTCTCTTCATTACAGAATCAAAGAAAGGCTCGGTGTCCATGGCTAGGGGATTTTCCTCTGACGGATCCTGTGACAGATTGAACAGCAGTGGAGGGTCATGATGGGTTACACCATCTCCAAAACATGGGCAAATTCCTCTTTCAAAGCAAGCTCCAGAGTCTTCTGGTTGGAACAGTGGAGTAGCATAATGAGCTTTCCATATGGTACCTCCTGTTGCAACAGAAGCACATTGAACAGCTTAATGGCAGTAGGCACCGGAGAGATCCCTGAGAAGTTGGTTCAAGTTCTGTGTTATTTGTGAGTGTGTATTGTGGTTGTCACAGACAGAAAAAAAAGACATGCTGGGAGCTGGCAGGGATTCAGAATGACTCATGGGCACACCTGGGCTGTCGGTACTTGCAAGGCTATTTACACTTCATGGATGGTTAGGTCTAACATTTTGAGTGTAGACTCTCTGCCCCTTTCCTGTGTTCCTTTAAAGCTGTGTACGCCTCTTTGTTGGGCAAAATGGAAAATGTGTTTCTGGATGTAGGTACGAGTAGCTGGTTCTTCTGTTAGCTCTCTGTATCCAAGCCAAGAAAGCATCTGGACACAACCTGATGCACCACATGCCTGTGCCTACTTTCAAGCATGTTTTCAAATATGGCATTAATGGCTGGCCATGAGAACAAAATCTTGAAAATAGTTTTCAAGTGAATGTGAGCAATCAGTTTGCAACTTGTATTTTAAGTGCAGATCTTTAACTGTTAATGAAAAAATGACAGAGGAAATACAGTTCAAGGGGATATTTTCTCTCATCTCCCCTCTTTTCCCTTTATTCCTCTCACTGTCTTGAGGAAGCACTATACTGAACTCACTCCAAGATGAAGCAGAACTGTGCCCAGCAAAAAGACAGCAATTAGATCCTGCCTCTGAAAATGGGCAGAGAATAAAAGAGGGACTTTAATATTTGGAGCCACTGAGCACAGCTAGCTGACATCTGCATTGTGCCTACACGGCATTTCTGTTTTGGTTCAGCCTGTCTGTCTGTTGTCCCTGTGCTGAGCTCTGTGACCAGGATTCTGTAGTTTCATTCTTCTGACTCTGCCGTATCACTACAGCTGGGACATGTTTGTTCAATCAAATTAAAAAAAAAAAAAAAAAAAAGCAATGTAAAAGATAATGAGGAGCAAATAACAGACATTAAATCTCGGATTATTTTTTAACTGAACGTCTTCTGTTGCTCATTGGCTACGTATTTCTACTGCACGCTTTCCAGGTCCTTCTAAGCTACTCTACTGCATTTTTGAGAGGGATGATATCTCAGTGCCTGTGTTTTTACATAGTACATTTAGAAATGATAGATTTTAGTTATATTTTGCTGAAATTGAGAGCAGGGATGCAAAGGTTGATTTTATAAAGGAAACTGGCTCACTGTTGCTGATGCTTAATGAGGACATGTATTCCTTAGCTCCTTAGCTTTTGGTGCACGCTTTGCTGTTCTAAGGCTACCTAATTTTCCCTATCTTGTGAATAAAAGTACATTTTTGTCTTGTGACAAAAATGCAAGCATTCTCAGTCATATCAGGGTTTCCTAAGTATGGGTTTTGGGTCTTCTATCTGTTGGCTGGGTAGCACAGATACTTACAGAAGGAATTAAGCAAGTAACCTTTAAGCCAAGCGCATTTCCCAGATTAGCTGTACTCCTGTAATATAGCTAAAATCACTGTTTAATAGATAAATACGAGATGGACAAGTATGAATTCTTACAGTAAAGAAGTTTGTGACTATTGTTCAGGAAAAAAAAAAAACAGTCACTGTTTTTCTTTAGTAATTGAGATGAATTCATCGTAACACGTTGCACAGTAATTCAGAGACAGGAGTGTAGTGTCTGAGGAGAATTGTTCACATTCTGCACATTTTTATCATCCATTTTTTCCCCAGCTGCAAAGAATTACTGAAGTTGCAGAGTGGGAGAGAGCCAGGTCCTTGTTAGGTCATTGGGAAGGATACAATCAGGCTGATTGTAATTAACCTGTATTGGTGAGCTGAGTAGACACCTGAGTTATGGAGAGTCATAAAAAATAAAATAAAAGGTGGTGGAAATCAGCACCACTGAAACTAGCAGGGGGGTATGGCCCTTCCTAAGAAGCAAAGGGAAATGCAATTTGCTACTGAAGTAGCTCTGACAGAATTTGAAGAATGTGTGTGAATTTTAGGGCAACGTGTTAATAGAATATATCCAAGGGAAAGAAAACCTGCTTCTTCAATCCAAACATCTCTCAAGCCCATCTGGTAACAATCAATCAACTTAATGAGCAGAAAGAAATGGACTATCGCTAATAAGCCTCTTCTAGCTTAACACTTCCAGCTCTAGTGGAGTGCTTAATTTATGATTGTGGTGATAAGACACAATGGCTTCATATTCAGCCTGTCCAGTAAATAAAAGGGAATGGACATTAAATTTTCTCAGTTGCGCTCATTTAAAGGTATATCACCTTCATATTGTGCATTAAATCAGATTATTTTAAATTAGAAGCTCATCAGCACAGAGCAAAGGAACAGAATTCCTGTCCCAGATGAAAGTTGAGCCAAACAGTAGTATTTAATTTCATATGCAGAATGCCTGATTGTTTCCAGTGACCTAGCCAGCAGCAGTTGTGTTTCAGTGGTATAAATGACATAAAGGCATGAATGACAGCTGTAGCAGCACTTTAGTGTCTCGTGGGAACATAAAATACACCTTACGTCTGGATGTGGTTTCCATATCTACGTTACAAGTAGTGTGACCTATTAAAAACTGATCTGTACAGCAAAAGCAGTATTAATGACTTGACTTCCGCACTGTACTTGTTTGGGGGTGCTTCTCTGGGGGTTTACTCTCTGGTCCTGTCTGCTCAACATCTGCTTGTGGTACAAGTGTATGGAGTATGAGTCTGTTTCACACTTTGGCTTCCTCTACAACTAAAGTTACAGTCTTAAGACCATTCTGTGATGCAAATAAAAACATGGTGAGTGGGTATGCTCAGAATGGGTTGCTTCAAAAGCATACTTCTGGTCTGAACTAAAATTCTGGTGTAGATCAACCTTATTACGTCCAAGGAGGACAAGATGTGAGAAGGAGCTCAACACGTGAGAAGGAGGGGAGGAGAGCAGTACTTGAACCCAAAAAGCAGTTCTTCAAACTTTGTGGTGCATGCATTCAGATTTCACTAGAAAAGTGTAGTGTGACTCCTCCAGCAGAGGTTTTCGAGGAGTCTGCAGCCAGACGAGGCTTCCTCAGTATGGAATATACGTGTACTAAAAAGAGATCTCGATGAATTGTGATGGATTCGGAGGCACAGGAGATCTGAGCTCCTAGCTCCTGCACAGTTTTAGGCACTGCTAACAAGTTTATGGGCTAACAAATTAGATGGGTTGAAGCCTGGAGCTATGAGCTGAGCTTGAAGCTCAAACTGCGGTTTCAGTGAGTGCAAGAACCAACGTTTTGGCAGTGAAGCTATCGCAGTTGGAAGGACAACCATCGTCTCTGCGCCGTGGCTGTTCTCGATGTCTCCTCCTGCTTTATAGCCCTACTCGGGTTCCTGGGGCAGCTCCACGCCTAAGCCTGCGGGGGGCCACGCTCGCTCGGCAGGCTCTGCCAAACTTGAAAACGAAAAGCGAGGCCGGCAACATCGCTGCAGGGCTATTGAACTGTTGTTAAATTTCAATTCTCTCCCCGTTTAAGCTGTTTATTTGACGCCTGACTCTCACGGCGCTGCTGCGGCGGTGACGGCGGATGGCGGTGCCGCGCTGCCCCCTGGCGGCGCCTTCCCGCTCCTGCTCCCCTCAGCGGCGACCCGAAGCAGTTGCGCCAAGTCTATAACGGAGCCCCTTGGCGCTGCCCCCTCAGCTGCTGAGGCCGGGGTCACCGAGCTGTGACCGCGTCCAACTGCTCAGTTGCAGCGGCCAGAGAAGGATTTGGCCGCTGGGACTGCAAGGCTGAGCAGGTCGCAGCGCTCAGCGACGCAGCAGAAGACAGGCAGCTGCAGAACCTCTCCCTTCCCCGTCTCGTCCTTTTATTTGTTGTTCTTGTTAAGAATTATTCTCTTTTCTCCAGACAGAAAATTTTCCTAACAGTTTTGTCTAATAACTGGGAAAGAGATAGTAAGAATTCCCAAGAAGGGATGGGGGACAACAAACAAAAACGAAGCCCTTTCCTAGAATAATGTAAGACACTCCACTTCATGGAAGAAGTGGATTTAAGGAATTCTGTTGTATTTACTGTTTTCTATCTTTTCTATATTTTCTCCAACTCTGATGAACAGAGGACAGGCCTCAACAGGCTGGAGAAGACTGGGGTACTTTGCCTCAGGCTTCACTGGCAGTCAGGCTTCCCTGCCTCGCACATTCCTGAACCTCTGGATGGGAGTTGGAGGAGCAAAATCCTTCCCACTGTAAGAACAGATGGAGTCAGAGACTGCTTCATGAGGCTGAATCTGCACAAATCTATGGGGATGGATATCATGGACCCTAGGGCCCTGAAGGAACTGGCTGATGTGGTTGCCAAGCCATTCTCCGTCATATCTGAAAAGTCACGGCTGTCAGGTGAAGTCGCTGGTTACTGGAAAAGGGAAACATCACTCCTATTTTTAAGAAAGAAAGACCCAGGGAACTACAGGCCTGTGAGCCTCACCTTTGTGCCTGGGAAGACCACAGAACACATTCTGCTGGAAGGCACATGGGAGACAAGGAGGTGATCCCATACAGCCAGCACAGCACGTCATGCCTGCCCAAACTGGTGGCCTACGATGGAGTGATAGTATCAGTGGAAAAAGGAAGGGCAACTGATATCATCTTCTTGAGTTCTACAAGGGTCTTTTTCACTGATGTGTTCCCACACCATATTCTTATCTCTGTATTGGAGAGATATGGCTTTGAAGGGTGAAGTAGTCAGTGGAAAAAGAATTGGTTGGTCACAGCCAGAGGGTTGTGGTCAACAGCTGCATGAAGGCCACTGACTAGGGGGGCCCTGCAGGGGTCCATCGTGGGCCAGTGTTCTTCAACATCTTCATTAAAGACATAGACAGTGGGATCAAATGTACTCTCAGCAAGTTTGCTGATGACGCTGAGCTGAGTGGTATAGCTGATATAATAAAAGGCAGAGATACAATCTCAAGGAATCTGTACAGACTTGAGGAGTGGGCCCATGAGAACATAATGAGATTCAACAAGTGCAAGGTGACGCACTTGGATCAGGGCAATCCCACATGTGTGTACAGTCTTGGAGAAGTACCCATTGAGGGCATACCTGTGGAAAAGGACTTGAAAGTGGACAAAAAGCTGAACATGAGCCAGTAGTACGTGCTTGTAGCCTGGAAGGCCAACTGCATCCTTTGCTGCATCAACAACAGGGGTGGCCAGCATGGAAAGGAAGGCGATTGTCCCTGTGCTCTTCCCTTGAGAGGTCCCACTGTGCCTACTATGTCCAGGCCTTACACACATCAAAAGCAATAGAAATACTGCAACAACATCAATATTCTTAAAGTTATGCTACTCAGGGAGCAAAACGCTTCACCTTAGGCAAGGCAGGATAGCCAACAGTGCTCATTCTGCACGTTGCAAAAGAACTGTGCTTGAATCAATAAACTTACTCAAAATGTGTATAAATGTTGTCACCTGTTATTCTGTTGGAAATGAGAGGTCATTGAATTATCTCCCACAGGCTGCAGGGGGAACGTTTATACTCACTGTCTTTCTGGTGCCACCGTACTGCATGCAAAACCACACCACAGTAGTGAAACATGAACTCATGCTCGGAGTGCTGCAATGTTCCCTGCAGTAACGGCAGCAAGGTGCGCCCGTCGATTACCCTGGTGAAGAGGACTGAGGTCATCAGACTGTTCAGGAATTGCACCCTGCCTGCAGTGTGATCAGTACTCACCCTCCATAGATAAAGCACTAGGATTTCAAATGTCATTTCTAAAATAAACTACAGTTCAGCTTATTACGTCTGACAGTTTTAATTGTCTGGATGGGTGGTGGCCAGTGATTAGTAGTTACTAGCAGTTTGTACAATTGCAGCTACTTCACACATCCTGGGGAAATAAGCTATCATCACTGTAATTTTCCTGGGGCTAAGTGATTACTGTAGAGAAGGGAAGTTCACTGGTTCTGGTTCCCTGAAATTGAGATCAGTGATAGGCGTTGTCAAAATGGTGACAATTAATTGACTAACAGTTGGTTTAGTTGTGCAACACTTTTATGCTTTTATGCTCCTTCTCAGAATGGCTTAGTCACCCAGCCTTTCACTTGTTCTTAGTGAAGACTAACATAGGCTCTATGTTTTTTTTACAGTCCAGGAACATACTTCTCTGTTACTGGCATCCAGGTGCAGGGCATTTGTTCCATATTCCCTGCTCACAAAGAACCAGGCTTGGAGAGGGCCCATCTTAAGTAAAATTAAGTCTAAAGCAGTTGTGGGTTTTTATGTTTGTTTGTTTTTTAAAGTCCTCTGAATTATCCCAGTTAACTAAGTGTCTTTTCAATGATTAGAATACTGAGTTAGCTAGCATCCTTGATAACATATATTGTCTTTCTCTTTTTTTTTCCATATAATCACATAAGATGCAGAAAGCTAAATAGAAAGATTGATGGAGAACTCTCTTTTTTAGCAACTAACAGAATTTAACCTGTGAGTGTTAAGATGTGTGACACTTAGTCAGCTTCTATCTAAAACAAGAAAGGAGAGCAAACATGGTTTAGGAAGCTTCTTTTGTACCTGTCCTGAGGCACTATCCCTCCAGCCAAGTGAACCACTGTTGGAAAAATGTCCATAATACTTGTTGGTTCGCTGATAACTATGCCTGCAGGCAACACTCCTGGCCATCTAACTATTCCTGGAACACGGATCCCTCCTTCCCAGCCTCCCATTCCTTTTCCACCTATAATAGGAGGGAAAAATACATATATTTATGTATACATTAGACATTTCTTATGCGTGCATAACAAGAAATTTTACAACTTTCTTATTCAAATACTTTTAATGCAAACACACTAAATTCCAAAGAATGGTAGAATGGCTACAGTGCAAGATCCATTCTTCAAAAATAAATTCATTACTTATTACTCTCTATTTTACACTTTAATGTGTGGCATCTTATGTTGGGATGTAAATGGTGGGAACAGTCTTCAGGCTGTTATACAATTAGTGCCAAGCTGCCCAAGTTATCACAATGGCTTTTCAGGGTATAGAAGTCTAGAGAATTAATTCATGACTTAGACAACTACAGAAATTCCAGAGGATCTCAGTCTGGATTAAGGTATCTCATCAGGTCTGTTGACATAAAAAAAAATATTGGTTTCATCTCCAGTCTTTGCTGCATTGATGTACACTCTCATATGAAGTAGCACTCTATTACTTCACAGTATTCAGTGAGGAACAGAGAAAGAACAATAGAGTTCATCTAAAAGAAGTGGAAGAAAGAGATAAATACTAATCAGCAGTGGGCTTTAGAAATGGATTTATTAGTTTTGTTTTAATTTTTTCCATTGTGTTCACTGAGGGGAAAACAAACAAACAAACAAACAAACTTATTTCTTACTGTGTGCCATAAAAAGTGGAAAAAGCAACCAGAAGGGAATATTTATGCATTTAATACTAAAGAAAGAATCAGTGGAGAATGATCATGTGGGAGGTGGGTTGGGAGAGAATGACCATAAAAAATTTAAAACCTCAAGGATAGAAAGAAGAACAAACTAAAAATCTCCAGAAAGGCAGGCTTTAATAAACCTATAAGACTGATAAAGAAGGATGTCTAGGAGAAACTTTGTGGCAATAATATCAAGAATTGGTACGTCTTTAAAGAAGCAATATTAAAGGACACAAGTTTATGTTTTCACATTTCAGAGGAAAATTAGGAAGTATACACATTTGGACAATCTGTGAGGTTTTGTTTTTGGACTTCAAGTCTGAGAAGGAAATATCTTTTTAAACATATCTGGACATACTTTATTCTATTGCTTTCTTTTCAATAGGCAGTCTTATGCATGCATGTGCCACTAAGATTTTACCTTTATAGATACCATTCCATCCACCCAATCTGGCATTTCCTCTGTGAGCCTCTACAGATCCTCCATGATCAGATGCAAAATAAATAAATGTGGTGTTCTTCAAGCCTTCTTTGTCAATTACATCCAGAAGCCTACCTATAAACAAAGCAAAACAACATAACAATATCCTGAGATATAGTCAGATTTTTCACTGACTTAAAATTCAGTGCAGCCAGTCATTGTGTTGACCTCAGTGAATTCTGTTATGAGCAACCACAAGCAATGCATAATCCTGAATTATGGAAGTAAGAAGAGCCCAACAGAAAGCTGCTGAATGTGTCCAAAATTTGTTTGTAGTGTCAACAAAACAAACAAAAATCTGTCTCACCAGGATCTACACGAGTGTTCTGAAATCGGGCTTCACACAATCAGCCAAAATGTTCTCAGGATGTTAGTGGTAAAAACTCTGCACAGTGCAATTCAAATCTAACTTCATAAGGAATGTTTTCAGTACTGGTAGCATGAAGCATTTACACAGAGTGTATAATTTACCCCTGATTGCTCTTTCTCATCACTCACTACATCAAAATATAATCACTGCAAACAGCTTCCATAGCTACAGAAGCAGCAGAAACAGCTGCTGTGTGCAAGGTAAAAACAAGAGCCAATGGTCAGCTCATTTTATTATTGATCTTCCCTGCAAATAGACACCTAACCAAAGAAGACTCAAGGCCTCTCTGGTCTGAATTAGACCCAAATCCTTTAGCATGTTTGTCCTCAATAGCAGCATCCCATTCAGTCAATGCAATACATGTTCTTTGTACCTTTGTACTTCTGCTGTTCTGTTCTGCTTGAGTAGCTTGTGCCTGAATTTGATTGTTGCCAAGTGACAGTAAGAAGATTGCACCAGAGTTCTCTGGTGCAACGAGATCTAGCAGAGGTGCTCAACCTGCCAATCACAGGCAGTCAGACTCTTCTCAAACTACAACTTTTTAAGCATGGTTTTTGGAGGTAGAAAAGGTTCAGAGAATCATGGACAGGAGATGAATACTTTGTCAGCAGGGTCTTTGCTTTTGAATAAATGCAAATAGGAGCTATCTTCCTCCTCCTGAAGTAAAAATGAACTACTAATTAAGGTTTAGGTCTAAATTTGGGCTCCAAGTGTATACTATGTTTTTAAATGTAATTAAATTGTTAAGTGAAACACCGTGTCCTTTTAATTTGGCCTTTTGGCTAGGAGAGAGTTCTGGTTTCTGTTCTAAGGATTAATTTTTTTAAAAAAGAACAAACCCACCACATATAATGTAGTATTCAGCAGCAGAACAAGTTTCATCTTTTGAGGGTATTCAACTGCAAAAACGTATATTCCAATTAATAATGTGATTGAAAAACTAAAGAAGGGTAATTGTTGTAAGCAACTCCCTTCTGAGAGGAATGGAAGACCCTGTATTTCAGCCAGTCCCTACCCACAGGGGACAATACTAGAAAACCTCCTAGTATGGTTCATCCCTCTGGTTACTATCCCCTGCTGATATTTCACTGATACTGATAGCCTGAGGTCTATCAAAAGGGTCTTGAGGGCATTGAGGCAGTTAGTTGATGGATTAGGAGTCTAGATGGTGTTTTCCTATAACCTTTCAGTGGCAACAAGGGATAGTGAGAGGACCAAGAAAATCCATCTCATAAATGCATGGCTAAGAGGCTGGTGCAATCACAGGGATTATTTATTATTATTATTATTATTATTACTATTATTATTATTATTATTATTATTATTATTATTATTTTTAATCATGGGGGAGTTTACTTAGTGCCTGGCCTGATGGCTGCAGATGTGTCTCACCTGTCTCAAAGGGAGAAACAGATCCTAGCCTAGGAATTGGCAGGGCTTATTGAGAGGGTTTTAAACTAGGTATAAAGGTGGAAGCTGTTAAAACAAGGCTTGCTTGAGCCGGGGGGAACGATGATGGGGTTGGGAGTGAGGCAAATGGCGCAGATTAAGTATATCTGATTGCTAGCCCTTGTTCTCAAGAGGGAATTCAGATTTCCTGAAATATACTAGAAATATAATATGGCACAGAGGAAGCAATCTAGGAGGTTTCTAGAGCGTGTGGAAGTTAACTTGATACAGCTGGTAAGAGATTCTACAAGGGAAGGTGCCCTGCTAGACCTGCCAATTCACAAACAGAATGACTGGTGAGAGATGTGGAGGATGGGAGCTGTCTTGGGCAGAGCAACCACAAAATGGTCGAGTTCTTTATTCTTGGTCAAGTTAGAAAGAACGTCAGCAATACTGCTACCTTAGACTTCCAGGTGGCACACTGATCTATTCAGAGCACTGGCAGGGAGGGTGCCTTGGGATTCAGTCCTGAAGAGTAAAGGTGTCCAGGAAGACTGGATGTTTCTGAAGAAGGAGATCTTAGAGGTGCAGGAGCAGGCTGTCCTCCTGTGCCATAAGATGAGGGAAGGGCCATAAAAGGCAGGGAAGAAGACTAGCATGGATGAATAGGGAACTTTTTCTGAGGAGAAAAAGAGAGTCTGCCTCCTGGGGAAGAAGGGATGGGTAACACAGGGAGAGCACAAATAATTTGTTGGATGTGTAGAGAGAAAATCAGAAAGGCATAAGACAAGCTTGAATTCAACCTGCTCACTAGGGTAAAAGAGAACAAAAACCTTTTTTTTTTTTAATATATTAACAGTAAGAGAAGAGCTAGGGAGAATCTCCATCCTTTACTGGATGTGGGGGACAATGTGACCACTGAAGATAAGAAAAAGGCTGAGGTTCTCAATGCCTTCTTTATGTCTATCTTTAAAAGTCAGACCAATTATACTTGGGGTACTCTACCATGTGACATGGAAGTCTCGGATGGGGAGCAGAATAAACTCCCCATAATTCTGGAGTAAACAGAGACCTGTTACTCTGCCTGGGCTGGGGACAGATGGAATCTGCCCAAGATTGCTGATTTTGCTGACGGTGGTGATTACCAAACTGCTTTCCATTGCCTGTCAGCATTCCTGGTCAACCGGAGAGCCCACAAGGGATTAGAAGCTTGCCAGCGTGACTCTACAGAAAGGGTTATAAGGAGAATCCAGGGAACTACAGGCCTGTCAGCCTGACCTCAGTGCCAGATAAGGTAATAAAGCAGATCATCTTGAGTGAGATTACTAGGCATGTGTGGGACAACCAAGGGATCAGGCCCAGACAGCATGAAAGGCAGGTCCTGCTTGACCAACCTGATCTCCTTCTATGATTAAGTGACCTGCATAGTGGATAAGGGAAAGGCTATTGACATACTTTACCTAAACTTCAGCCACGTCTTTGATATTGTGTCTCACAGTATTCTCCTGAAGAAGCTGGCAGCCTGTGACTTGGACAGGTACACTCTTTGCTGGGTAAAGAACTGGATGGTTGGCTCGGCCCAGAGCATGGTAGTGAATGGAGTTAAATCTAGCTGGTAACCAGTCATGAGGTGTTTCCCAGGGGTCAATATTGGGCCTGTCCTGTTCAGTATCTTGGTTGATGACTTGTGGGGATTGAATGCATCCTCAATAAGTCTGCAGATGACACTAAGCTGAGGGAAAGTGTTGATCTGCTTTAGGATAGGAAAGGCCTTCAGAGGGATCTGGACAGGTTGGATTGCAAGCTGAGGCCAGTGAGATGAAGTTCAACAAGACCAAGTGCTAGGTCCTGCACTTTGGCCACAGCAACCCCAGGCAATGCTACAGGCTTGGGACAATGTGGCTGAAAGAAATGGACCTGGTGGTGCTGGTTGACATTTGGCTGAATGTGAGCCAGCACTGCGCCCAGGTAGCCAAGAAGGCCAATGGCATCCTGGCTTGTATAAGAAATAGTGTTGCCAGCAGGATCAGAGAAGTGATCGTCCCCTTGTACTTAACTCTGCTGAGGTCATACTTTGAATACCGTACACAGTTTTGGCTCCCTCACTACAGGAAAGATATTGAGGCTCAGGATCATGTTCAGAGAAGGGCAGCGAAGCTGGTGAGGGGTCTGGAGCACAACTTTTATGAGAAGTACCTGAAGGAGCTGGGATTGCTTGGTCTAGGGAAAACGAGGCTCAAGGGAGACTTTATAGCTCTTTTACAACAATCTGAAAAGAGGTTGTGATGAGGTGGGGGTTGGCTTCTTCTCCCACATAACTAGCAATAGGATGAGAAGGAATGGTCTCAAGTTGCTCCAGGAGAGGTTCAGATTGAATATTAAGAAAAATTTCTTCTCTGAAAGAGTAGTCAGGCACTGGAAAAGGCTGCCTGGAGAGGTGGTAGAGTCACTGTCCCTGGAAGAGTTCAAGAAAAATTTAGATATTGTACTAAGTGACTTGGTTTAGTGAGGTTATTCTGATGGTAGGTGGACGGTTGGACTGGATGATCTTGGAGGTCTTTTCCAACCTTGGTGATTCTGTGATTCTGTAATATTTGATTATCTGACTTTATCCAGAGAAACCTAGATGGGCTTCAGCAGTGGGCCCAGGATAACTTCATGAGGTTCAACAAATCTAAGTGCAGGGTCTTGCATCTGGATCACAGTAACCCTCCGCATGAGTGCAAGCTGGGGATTGTAAGGATAGGGCACAGCTCTGCCAAAAAGGACTTGGAGATACTGGTGGATGGCAAGCTGGACGTGAGTCAGCAGTATATCCTCACAGCTCAGAAAGCCAACTGTATCCTGGACTGTATCAAAAGAAGCATGGCCAGTAGGTTGAGGAACGTGGCCCTGCCCCTCCACTCTGCACTGGTGAGACTTTACATGAAATACTGTATTCAGATGTGTAGTCCTCAGTACAGTAGAGACATAGACCTGTTTGGAGTGTGTCCAGATGAGGGCTACAAAAATGATCCAACGGATGGACCATCTCTGTTGTGAGGACAGGTTGAGAGCTGGGGCTGTTCAGCCTGGAGAAGAGATGGCTCTGGGAAGACCTAATCCAAGTGACATTTCCATATCTAAACAGGGGCTGTAAGAAAGAAGGAGACAAACTCCTTAGGAGAGTCTGTTGTGACAGAAAAAGGGGAAATGATTGCCAAAAGATTTGGTGGATATCCTGTCCCTGGAGAAATTCAAGGTCAGGCTGAACCTGGCTCTGAGCACCCTGATCTAGATTTAGATGTTCCTGTTCATTGCAGGGCAATTGGACTAGATGACCTTTAAAGGTTGTTTCCAACTTAAATGATTTTATGATTCTATGATTTTGCACTGCAACACTGAAGTGTGTTAATTAAAAATAGGAAAAGTTTCCACATTCACACTAAGAATAAGAAAAGAGGATTTGTAATGAAATGGCTACCTTTGGAGCTAACTATATATGCAAGGCAAGATTTTTCGTCATGTATAAATAGTGACTTCTGTCATCTTCCATATTTAAATAAATTATTTTCTTCGAGATCACCACTTACCCACCATCCAGTCCATTTCCTCTACATTATCTCCATACAGGCCATGCCTGCTTCTTCCCAGAAACTCCTTTGTGGTAATGAGTGGGGTGTGAACATGTAAGAAGGAAAAAAAGAGAAGAAACGGTCTGCGTTTGTTTCTGAAATAAGAGAAAACAAGAGTAGTCATCTCTCTGCAAACTACCACTCTAAACAAAATATAATAGCAGCATGGTAGTGACTATCTAGAAAAAAAAAATCAGATTTTGATATCTTGCATTTTTGAGGCTTTGAGAGACGGAGGGGATTAAAATACCCTTCAAAGATTTTGGTTCTGTAGAAAGACTAAAATAGTAATGGTTTTTTTTTTTTTTTCTGGTTCCAAATTAGATACATGTAAAGCATGAAATCAACCCAGACCATTTTATGATTCTATAATTCTAAATAACACGTTCAGTGGCAAGGAGAATAGGACTCACTTGCTTAAACTTAAATATTGGTGTCACTGAGTATCTGAGATATACATGTGAAACCAGCAGGTATGATACTGCACCCAGAAGGGAACTGCATCCCTTTAATACTGGCAGCTAGAGATAAAGCAGGATATTTGAGAAACCTAAGCTTGTCTGTGTTCAGAGTTAGGCACAAGAGATTTCTCTCACTTCATTTCCCCTTAAAAACAACAACAAAATCTTCAAGCAAGCCCTCAGGGAAATAATACAATCTTATTCAGGGATATGTCCAAACTTGCCACATGAATACTGCTAAGAACTTAGCAGTCAGTTTAACTCTAGCTGGTAGCATTTTAAATGAAAGACACTTTGGTAAAACAAAACAAATCTCGGTATCAGTCTCCTGCTTGCAAAACATTAACTTATGGAACTTCACATGGGAGTTCATTCATCAGGCTAAGATCATTTTTTCTGTCCCTACTGCTTGCAGGCCCAGTCCTTGGCTAGGACTCCATTGTGAACAAATCAAAAACGCAACAAAATCATCTTCCTTTTCCTTAGAAGCTAACAAGCTATGCAAAAGATGAAGGACAGCAGTTGGGTGCTGACCTTACATGGATGCCAGAAAACAGCAAATTGCTGATGGCCAACAGTAGGAGCAGATACTTCAGTGTGCCAGCTGTGTAACCCAGTAGTGCATGACAGAGCAATTGTATTATTTAAAAAATCCTTAAGAAGTGATACTGTTTTTGTTGGTTACCTTTCAATGAATGAAACTGCCTCCTTCAGCATATTAGAAGTAGTTTTTTCTAGATTCATTGGTTGCTCTGTGATTTCATGGTTTCTCATCAGAATACAGTTCCAGTACTTGGTGAATCCATAGCTGGAGAACCAGGAAAGGAAATACAGGAGACCAAAGATGGTAACACATACTATTATTTTCCATTTTACTGAGAATAAGCAGGTAAGTTTTCCAAACAAAAGCGTAAACACTGCTAGGAAGATTATCTGTGTATAAAGCAAATATGTATCTTGCAAAGACTTGGCCAGTTCAGGATCATCTGTGCCTTGACACTCATTCAGAAGAGTAAAAGGCATGCCGTAAAAATATTCAAAGCCATGATTTAAAGGGTGGTGGCAGTGATCACGGTGGGATTTGCAGTTCACACCCAAATGCCACTTCCCTGGAAATACAAAACAGAAGTATTAAAACTAACATCATTTCTCTCATGTATGTTTGCCTTTGTTTCTAAAAGGTTGGCTGCACTCCTCATTTAAAGCGCAACCAAGGGAGGAGCTAGTTGGAATAAGACAGGCTCTCCTGGCACTGTATCTGAGAGAACAGCTCTTTTTCTTCACTTAACTAACATAATTCCACATAGATAACAGTCTAGCTCAGGCACCTCTCTAAGTACTGATATGGTTGCAATATTTCAGGCTGATTGTATGATAAAGTAGACTTCAATTAAGTATATGGCCTGGTGGGGAGAATCCCTTGTGCCAAAAGAAACAACTAAGTGCAAAAAATATGAACTAATTTACACATAATTTCAACCTGACCTTCAAATTCAAAAATAAAGTTCAGGAATAAGTTGTACAAACTAGCGCTTCTAAAATGAGCAGCAAAATAGGCCACTCTAATTATCCACTACAATTGGACATATCAGAATATGTCACGCACTGATAATGAAACTTAATGAAGTCATTTTACAGAGCAGTGTAATTATTGTGATATTGAAGGACACAGCCTATAACCATGGGCTTTGGGCCTATTAACCAGACAAATAACATCAGAGATCTACTAATAAGCTCAGTGCTCCTGTACATGAATGTGTTTTATAGAATAAATAATACCAGACTGCAACGAGCTAGGGATAGATCTTCCATTTGAACAAGCTTGTGTGAAGCCCTGAGACTCTCATCACTGAGACTCATTTCAGTTTAGGAAATGAAGGACACTTCATTGTGCTGAATCCAAGTAGAGGCATAAAAATCATAGTTATTACAGTTAAGCACACAGCACCTGTGACTACCTAGAAGAGTATAAAATTGAGAGGTGCTTGAAGGACACATCATATAATCACTGTTCAGGAAAAAATAGCAAACAATTAAAAGGATTTTCTTTCTTGAACACAGATTCTGATCCCAACCCCCCTGGAGGCAATAGAACTCTTCCAGCTATTTTGTCTCAGCAGAAGGAAATTAAGTCATTTTTATTCTGTATGATAAGAAGGATGAGTAAGTAACAGAAAATCTAGCCATCAGATAGAATTAAGACCACTGTAGAGTTGGGTACCAACTGTCAAACAACATATTTTTGCTCTGTCTGAATGTTGGTTCTTCTAAAGCAAACTGTACTAGGCAAGAAAGATATTCTCCTCCTCTGCAGTTATTTTTCCTTGCTGTGTTCATCTATGTATTCCATACATACATTCCGTTTTTGAATTATCACCTATGTTGTATTGACAGCACTGGGGGTTGGGTTGTGAGTGGAATTTGAAAAACCCTGTTGATTTTTAAAGTTTTCCATACAAAAAAAAACTTCGGTTTATCTGATCCTGGATATATTTTGGCAAAGAAAAACATTTACAGAAACAATCTCATTTGAATAACATTAGATATCAAGTTTCTGTGTCTCATACCCACAAGTGCTGTAGAATAACCTTGCTCGTGCAGTACTCTGGCAAAAGTAGTTTCATTTGGCGGCAGTCCACCAGAACAC
This sequence comes from Tympanuchus pallidicinctus, assembly GCF_026119805.1. NCBI lineage: Eukaryota > Metazoa > Chordata > Aves > Galliformes > Phasianidae > Tympanuchus > Tympanuchus pallidicinctus. The sequence continues at coordinate 5,214,721 of NW_026294780.1, read as the reverse complement.
CCATTCCAAAAAAGAATGCGCCGTTCTGTGCTGGATGCCATGCCTGGAGAGGAGATGCAATTTTTAAAATAAAGAAAAAGCAAAGCTAACAAACAAACAAAGTAACAAAACAACCAAAAACCAAAAAAGAACCCAAAACATTTATCCACGAAGCTCAAAGCTACAGCTCCTTTAGCAAGTTAGAGTGAGATCAGACAAGCTATCCTCATGAGATAACATGGATGGTTTTCTGTCTTCACTTTAAAAGGCTGAATTAAACGTGTTGTATCATTGAGAACTATTCCACACACTGACAGATTTCATTATTAAAATGTTCATTAGGGTAATCAAAATACTTTGCTTAATATAAATTTTAATACTACATTCAACATTCAACAACTACTTTGTTTATACCTTTGGTGCTTGTTTTGATTTTCATCCATTCCTGTGTTGTCATTTAACCACATGAAATGTGCTTTATGTGGGGATTTTCCCATGGAAATCAATCAGTAAATCTAGTCATCTTTATTTGTGCCTATCTCACTGAGGTCCCAAAGCCTTAGATTAACCAGTCTTTATAATGGTTTGTTTAAAGGGATTTTTAATAGCAACAATGGCTAGACAAACTGCAGTGAACTATGAGAGGTCCAACCTGATCTGATGGGGTATCTGCCAGTCAGGAAGGCTGCTCTGCTGGGAGTACAGACAGCAGCTGCAGCAATGTGCTGAGTAAGTCTCACTCCTTCCTTTGCCAGACCATCAATATGAGGTGTCCTAAAAAGAAAAATCATATCAATATGATTTTTATTCATGTGTAAAGAAAAGCTATTTCAGTTCTACTTCATATCACAAGCTCATGAAGCACAGTGAAAAAAATTACACTACTAGACATGGGCGCTCAAGTTGCAAGACTGTAACAGATGAGAAAAGACACGGGATAAATACACACAATCATTCTATCAATCAAGATCTATCCAGACTGAAAGCTGCAGTAGGAATAAATAGAGTGCTTTATAGATTGAGGTGTCACCCTGTAACAAGCCAACAAGAGTAATTAGCTGGTATGATATCCTGATCTCAGTCCTTAATGTTTCAGCACCTGAGTTGTGGATACACACAAACAGAGTTGTGGATACATACAAACTATACACATATCTGAAAAATATGAGGCATGTGCGCATTTACAAATTTCTGACTATACATACTGAAAATTAAAAGTCCATGAGAGTCACTCAAGCATGCTTGTGCAATTTTTATTCCTAGAGGAATTACTGTAGAACATTTACTTTAAACATGCTTTGGAAAGAAGTGTATCTAGATAAACTGGTCTGTTAATAAGAAATTTTCTAATACTGCCACCACTGCAGGGTTTTTTTCCCACTGAAATTTACCAGGATGGTGTAATTTATTTTGTAGAATTCTTACCTGATAGTATCATTGCCATAACAACCCACATCTCCAATGCCAAGATCATCAGCCAGTATCAGTAAAAAATTGGGTTTTGGAGGACTTGATATACAGGTTCTTAGAGACAAGCACAAAATGAGCCAAATACTTTGGCAGTTCCTGAAGTTAAAATCAAAATGGAAAGAAAAAAAAATGTTTGCAAGCTTTATAATGTACTTTTAATTATTAGAGTATTAAGATTGACCAGATGCAAGGAGCTACCAAATACTTCCTGCAGATGGAGCTCGTGAATATTTTCTGAAACCAGTACTTTTTCATTTCATTTGAGCAGAAATTTTGCCATGCAACTGGTTAAAATGGCAATAGCTTGAGTACTGTATCCATTGGGCACAGTGCTAAAAACAGCACCACATTTATGTACCATCTGCAGAAGCAAAGTTGCAGCAGTGGGCTTAACCTTGGGTATCTTCCTAGAAGTCTATCTCAGCACATATCTTAGTTGCTCAATGCGTTTGTGAGAAGTAGTTCACCTGAAATAAAGCACATGTACTAGAAAACATCTACTGACTACTAGTTCATTAAGAGATAGCACAATGTGATAAATCTATATTTAATGTAATATAGTACTTACGCTCCTAAACCTCTGCCTTTTATAAACAAACAAACAAAAAAAAAACAAAAACAGGCTTAAAGGCCTCAAAAGGGGAATGGTTTTAAACTAAGGGAAGGGAGATTTGGGTTAGATGTCAGGGGGATTTTTTTTTATAGAGAGATGGTGAGGTGCTGGAACTGCTACCCGGAGAGTTTGTGGATGCCCCATCCCTAGAGATGTTCAAAGCCAGGCTGGATGAAGCCCTGGACAGCCTAGTCTAGCACTTGATCGTGGCTGGCAGCCCTGCCTGTTGGCAGGGGCATTGGAACTTGATGAGCCTTGATTGTTGACATCCCTTCCAACCCAAGCCATTCTATGATTCTATGAGAAGATCTAGTTCTAAATCCATGTTAACTGCTCTTTGATTCTCAACAATTTTTATTTTTTAGAGATCTGTTTACATTTTAATACGCACAACATTTAAAAATACAAGAAAGATTCCCCAGTGCATACATTTTCTTACCGCTGTCTTCCCTGGTAAACTTCATGGCTTCCCCTTGTATGAAAAAGGCACATCATTTGTCATATGATTCTGGTTAAAGGAAAAAAAAAAAATAAATAAAAAAAGGAAAAATATATGTAAAATTAAAAAATATTTAAAGTAAAAAAAAAATGAGAGCCCAGCAACTCTGGTGACCTTGTCTGAGAAGCTGCTTATTAACTACCCTGTATTATCACAACCACATTGCCAGTGCTGTGGCTGACAACAAGAATGCAGTGCACTAGGGCTTGCCAGTGCAGCCTCCAACTTTCTGAACGTCTATTTGCAGAGCCTTCTTGAGCAGACCCTGCAATGTAGGAGAAAGCACTTTTGAGGGCACTGCTCAGCATGCAGCATTACAGGATCCAGCCTGCTTTCAGTTGCCATTAACTTCAGACTCATGTTTGGCAAGTGGACTAAATACTTTAAACTGGTGTTAAAGATGTTGGTTACTAAATAGAGGCACAAAACTGCTGGTCTTCACTGAAATGAGGGTTTCTATTAAGTGAAACAGGAGGCAGTGATATGTAAATCTAGTGTCTCACTCTTTATGTAACATCAAAGTGTATTTTAACTTCAGGAAAATAAACTAATCCTTACTGAGCTTAGAAATTATAAAATATGCCTCAAATAAAAGCCAGCCTGGGAACTAGTAATTACTGTGCAAATCTTAGGGAATGAATGTGACACTCTTAGATTTGGATGCCATCTATTGCCTTTAGGGAGGTGCTTCTACCTGAACGTTACTAAAAATTCTCCAGAAACATAAATATCATTATGATAAAGAACTTCCAAATTTAATGCCATTTATAAGTTTAACAGCCCCATTTTTCTACCTGCCAACTCTGTGAATTCACCTTGGACTTTAAAGCCTAAAAATAACCTTTCTGTTTCTAAATATACTGTTTTTTTCTTTTCAAGGCACACTTCATAAGTGGAAGCAATTTCCTATGCTTGCTGAAATAAAAGGTAGAGCTAGTTGCTTTGGACAAAAAATGGCTTGGGGAATGCACTCTTTTTGCTTGTGAATAGATGCAGAGCAAGAAATCTGCAGAAAATGTTGCACAGGAACTGTGTAAACAATCATCCAGACGCACAGGATAAATTGGTTGCTCTGGTACTGGCAAACTTCATCTCTCTGCTGTACACTGAATTAAATTAAAAATATTAATTTATTCACTGTGAAAGGTGATTAAAATATGAAATATCCAGACCATAAGAAATCCTTGTTTTGCTACCCTTCTTTCTCTTTCATTCCTATGGGTATTGAGAAGTTTTTCAAGCTGGTGCAGCACCTCTGCTGCCTTCCACTGCATCCCCAGAGTTTCATGTGCTACAGTTGACTGCTGACAGCAGTTACAGCCATGTTTAGACTGAGACTTGGTACAATCTTAACAACACTGCAATGTCAACTGAGGAGCTGAGTAGCACTGCAAGACATTTCAATCTTAATACCACTGGCTGTGGCACAATAAAAAGTGGTGCTCCTTGATTTATTGCAGGCCATTTTACAAACAGTGTCCCTATTGAAGGGCTAGAAGAAATACCTTTTTTTTAAAAAAAAAAAAAAAATAAATCAATTTAAATAGTATGTATATTCAGCTTTTTCTGTTAGAGATTGGTTCCTTCTGAAAGTTGTGCTCCCGTGATGCTCACACATCACCGTGAGTGCAACAAAGACTGTACTGGGGCCTAAGGCTTGTTGAGTTTCCTTAGCTGTTAAACTAAAAGAACAAATCTGTAATCCATAACTCCAAAAAGCACCATCCTCTAGGAATCAGCGCAGCAACTTACTGTTGAACCTTGTTGTACTGCGGAACTTAAAGAAATCCAAGAAAACGGCAGATAGCAATTTCCAGTAAGCCACAATAAACACCAAGTCCTGCAAAAACAAGCCAGCTCCTTTTAACAACATGGAGAACAAATTCTTCTTCCTGCTCTGGAATTCCTTCTTGTTCTCTGGTTCGCTAAACAGCCTGATCCCCTGAGATGTGTGTGGGAGGAAGTGGGAGTGGATTTACTGTGTTTGCTTTCCATCTCCCTTCCCCCAGTTCTGGATGCAGAAGCCATTGGGATGTCTGCCAGGAGCAGTGAGCGGGACCGCCTCTGAGTTTTCACACAAATTCCAGATAGAGTACAAAGTCTTTATTCTTTAAACAGTGACACAACATAACCACTGCCTTCTCTGGGCTGCCTATTCAGTTAATTCTGTGCAGATCCATGTAAAGCCTGGCACTGCTCAATTGCAGTGCCTCCAAAATCCTTCAAAGGATTACAAAATCAAACTTGGAGTCCTGTGGTCTTATTTCTTCTACCCTGCTTTCTGACCTCTCAAGCAGGATAAGAGGACTGGCTTGTCCTCCCCTTCTTCTTTCATGTTGTCTTTTCTTTCTCTTTGCATTTTCAGGTGAGCTAAACCTACCTGCACTGAAGATATTAAATGAGATGTCTTTCCCAGGAACTGAAGGTAAAGTATTCCCCTTCCCCACATCCACTTCTTTCAGAAGTCAGATCTGTTGTGATGCACTTTATCCTTTCAAAGATCTTGAGCAATGAGAGAAACACGTTTCTATTCACTTGCTGACATTCCAGCTCCTCTGGTCCCTTGAGCACTGTGAGTGCCAAAGTTAACATTGTACTCGAGATATATTAGCAGGGGTCAAGTGAAGCAGTTTAAACAAGCAGGTTAATATAATACATTGGAAGGGATAGCTTTGGCTGGAGAAAGATTTTTGTTCATCTCCTCGAACACATGGCTATGTTTGGTTATCCTTGTAAGACGTAAGTTGTCACATTTGTCTGCTTTTGCAAAAACCTATTTGAAGATAATACTTGTTTAGTGCAGTTACGTAACAGCTTGCAATATTTCTGGTGCAAAGCTTTCCCTTGAAAAATTGTCTGTCTTGAAAATTACCCCATACTTTGAGAAAGGTGTTTCTTTAAAAGTTCCCAATGATTTAAGTATTAATTTACATCTGTTTGGTCCAAATGATGACTAAACTTTTCTCTCAGCTTTTCTAGGCTGCTTCCATTGTCCTTACCATGAGATGACTACCAAAGATGTGCCCATGCTGCTGCTGGCTTGTCTGTAAATATAAAAAAAAAAGAAAAAACAAGCTTTGAATTTTCTTCTCATTACAAATCTATTTCTGGAAATGGAAGGGCATTCTGCTTGTATAGCCCTTACATCCTATTACTCACTAGTATGTTAGTGCCCCACTGCAAAGGTAACAGCTGTGATTAAGTATTGTCTTGAGCACAACTAAGCTTTGAACCAAGACCTTTTATAAGAAAGAAAAAAAAAACTTTATAGCAATGAAGCAGAAAGGACATTACATTTCCATACATTTTGAGCCCTGCACTATTTCCTCCTTTTCAGTTTTTGGAATTTTTTCACTGCACCAAAGCACAGGGAGATATTTTTTCCTCACTACTGCAAATTCTCTGCCAGCAAAAGCTTAATTTTGAGTCACTGGGTGCTTTATACTGGCACTCTATTTTTTCTCATGTCTGGGTACTAAAAGGAAGTGCAGGCGTTCATACATCCCCTTATAACCTTGACAAATTTTCTGTAGTAGTAAGGAAACAACAGATTGAAATGACACTACCGAAATTTGCATCATCTCTAAGAAATGCTAATGAAAAAACACTGAGATAAGAAAAATGAAGCAAATAGACTGGCTGAGCAAGTAAAATGTTTGCAGGGGCAGCTGTAAGGGGAGAAAAAAAAATATCTGCAAAATCTGTAAACAATCACTTTCTGTTAACTCACTTCAAAACCTAATTTCTGTACAGAGTTTTAGCAGTATGCTTATAATAAAACCTGACTTCATATACATCCTGTGAGGAACAGTCAATAGTACAGCTTAAAGCATTAAAGTCTCTGCAATTTCACTGCAATCTTCAGTACAGTCATGTGCCTCCATAGAAAGCCTAGCTAGGGTCATACCACTAGGTTTTTGCTTGCTTGCTTGCTTGGTTCTTGTTTTCTTTTAAACTAGAACTGGCTTGATCCCTTCTTAGGAGCTATGGTTTGTAAATATAGGCATATGACTGCCAAATATTTTAAACATTAACTCTTATGAGCTTCAAAAGGACCACATTTTGCTGACTATGAAACAGTGCATGGTATTTATCCAAAACATCTTTATTGGCAACTTTTATACAATAAAACTACTGTATGCCAACATAATCTGCATCAGGACCTCCTACTGAAGAGCAAATTGCTTCCCTCTTCTTTGTCACTATTGCAGAGTTATACTGGTCTTCAACATTTCCAACTTCATATGTTTTTGTGATATGTGTTATTGTCAATCAAGTAAAGTTGCATGAGAACTATCCATGACAAAATCACAATCACTCAACATCTCAATAATACTTCTGCAAAGATGATAGAAAAATGCAGAAACCAATAACAACAAACTGCTATGTTGGATAGAGAATGCCCATGAATCATAGACCACAGAAGCACAACTGCAATCATACAGAGATTTATCTAAGTCAGCATGACATACTAGGGTTTCTTCGGAGTTCTCCAAATTGTCCTGCTTGGGCAGGCATAAACTAGACAGAATTTAGGCATATCCCTCTACAGCTGTCTCTTAGATCTAAATCTGTAAAAAACTGTCTCCACTCCAGTCCTTTACCACACCGGACAGGATTTCCTTAAACCTTTGTTTAGTGGTAAAGAATAAAAGAGTAAATCTCAACTCAAAATTACTTTATTTTCATTCACTTGGCTTGCAAGACAAAGGACATGATTATTTTCTGAACGCTTGGTCAGCAAAGGACTCAGCGCCAAAGGACATGTTAGCAGTATCCATCTCACAAACTCTGTGTGTTTTCACCTTCTTTATCACACCAACAGAATGGGAACATCCCACAACAGGGCTGCAGCCATGGCTTCCAGATGATGTTGTACCTGGAGAGCTGCTGTGGGACTGCAGTCAGTGTCCTGCGGTGCTCTTCAGTGGCTCTCCCAATCCGCTCGATTACAGTGTCAAAGAGGGGCTCAGTGTCAGCTGACAGAGGCTGGGACTCAGAAGGGTCTCGTGAGAGGTCAAAGAGCAGTGGAGGGTCATGATGGGTCACGCCTTCCCCAAAACATGGGCAAATTCTTTTTCCATAACAAGCCCCAGCCCCGAGTGGATGAAAGACTGGGGTCACATAATGAGCCTTCCAGACAGCTCCACCTGTCAGAAAAGAAATCTTATGGCACAACTACAAGACAGTAGAGGAAAAGATGAATTGTCTTCAAGCAGTGGTTGCTTACTAAGGAGACATCTTGTCACAAACCCTGGCTTTCACATCACCACAGATAACATTCTCTGCACCAAGTACTGAGTTTAAAGATAGAAAACAGTGAAGAAGATGTATCAGGCTTCAAGTGTAGTAGGCAGCCAGCTTCTATTTCCATCCCACTTCCTATAATGCATTTCCTTTATTACTTACAAGTATTTTTTAGCTGTAAGACAGCTCCAGCTAGCGAGAATTACTGGTATATAATGCATAACAATTTCAAAAATCTCAGAGATCAATACAGATAAATGTCATCATGCAAGAAATCCGTCATACATCAAGAAAGATATCAAGAGAAGAAATCTCATACCATGGTTAACAGGAAACGTTTACACTTACTGTCCTTTTGGTGCCATCGCACTGCATGCAAGTAGGATCCGCAATAGTGAAAGAGAAACTTATGCTCTGACTTTTGAGTTCTTCCTTGGAGTAAAGGCATCAAGTTTCGTCCGTCGATTACCCTAATGTAATGAATATTCAGGAAGGGACAAACCTGACAGAGTTAACTGTATATTGTCACAGCCAGCAGATTGTCAGGCCAACATTTTAAATCCTTTAGACTTTTTTAATTTATTGAGTTAATTCGCTATTTTCAAAATATATGGAGAAACTTATTCCAGTTAGTAATACATACACAGTATTTAGGGTTTGGTCTACTGAAATAATATTCTTTATTCAGACAAATTGATACTGATCTCATAATTGTTTATATATAGCAAATTCAAAGGAGTTTGTAGAAACCTTTTGAACAAGTATGGGCTTCATGTTGTTAGGAGGAGTCTGTATGTGTCCATAGCTTTGGTAATTTGATACCAAAACAACTTCAGCCATCAATTCTTTCCTGAGCAATGCTGAATTTTGTTTAGAAATGAACAAGACCTGTGGCCACATGCATACCTGTGGGCATATCCAGGTGTGTATGGAGAAGGGAGGGAGGGTTGCTTTTGAGTTTAAAATCTTAGACTGGGTTTGAGACTACAGTATAGATGGGAGATCTCCTTGGATTATTAAAAAAAAAAAAAACCCAAAACACTGAAATTATTTAGTTGATAACTCTCCTTTCAATTTCTCCTACTGAAAATATCTCCATACCTGTCCTGTGGCAATATTCCTCCAGCCAGATGAACAACCGTGGGAAAAATATCCATCAGACTCGTAGGTTCATTGATAACAATGCCTGCAGGTAACACTCCTGGCCACCTGAATATTCCTGGCACACGGATCCCTCCTTCCCAACCTCCCATGCCTTTTCCACCTGCAGTAAAATTAAACAATATACAGTTCAGAGGCAAACTCACAAGGAAGTATTCACAGAGGCAGCAGACACAAGAGTGAAGAAATACTCGATACTCTGTTTAAATTTACACAAAACTTAAGAATTACAATATTACCTTAACAAACAGCTCTAAAAAATATTTATTCTCTTTGTAGCCATGGATTCCCTTCAGAATCATAGAATCATAGAATGGCCTGGGTAGGAAAGGACCTCAAAGATCCTACCTGCTATGTGCAGACTCACCAACCAGCAGACCAGGCTGCCCAGAGCCACATCCAGCCTGGCCTTGAATGCCTCCAGGGATGGGGCATCCACAGCCTCCTTAGGCGACCTGTTCCAGTGTGTCACCAACCTCTGAGTGAAAAACTTCCTCCTAATATCTAACCTAAACCTCCCCTGCTTAGTTTAAAACCATTTCCCCTTGTCCTATCACTATCCACTCTCATGAACAGACACACCCCCTCCTGTTTATATGATCCCTTCAAGTGTTGGAAAAAAATACATGCTTTTAATACAGAAATATTTCCAAATGCCTTAAACATCTTTTGTATTTTTCAAATTGAGATTTGGATCTGACTTTCCTAATGCAGTATCTCTAAACTCAGAAGCAAAAAATCTGAACTATGAAATCAAATCATATACACGTTACTTAAAATGACAGCAAAACACCTTTTCCCAGCTTGCTACTAACGTAAACTAACACAATACAGCATCTTGATACCAGAGATGAAATAAGGAAAGAGATGGAGAACAAGCATACTATAAATAAGACCTTCTCTAAGAGCCAGCAACCATTGCTTGGCATCAAAACATTCACCATGTGGGAGCCAAAGTTCCATGCCTTAGACCTCTGCTGTGCCCTGCAGAAAAGCTCAAGAAGGTTTGTAATTGGAAAAAACCTGTTTTAGGAAAGTAAAAACAAGAGAAGTTTGGGCAAGAAGTGGATGGTTCACTGGTGGTAAGAGAGCCTAAACCCTGAGTCCTGTCCAAGCACATGCTCATGGCAGAACACAGGAGGAAGTGATTTAGTGATTCAGTGTTGCTGGGGCAGATGGGAGAAAGTGCAATGAATGCATATCTTGTGGCTTTAAAATTCTACTGCACTGCTCAGGAAGCTGTAAGTTGCTGTAAGTCATAGCACAATGTGTCCTTACCCTATTTCATATCAAATAGGCAATGATTTCTGGAAATAATGAGAAGAAAAAAAAAAAAGTAAATCAGGAACAAACATATTTGTGGCCTAGCAGGGGAAAAAGAGGACCGTTAAAGGGATCTATCACATTTTATTCAGGGCTTTTTGCTTGAGAACACCGAGTAGTTTACAGGTATCAAACTGTATAGTACTGTTATCAAAGAGATGTGTAAAAATGCTTACATTTTACTGAAAGAAAAAGTAAGATTAAAGCACCTATGTTTGTTGCCTGTATTTCAAGCCAGAAAACAACGTAACCCACTCTAGCCTTAACAACGTCACCTAGGTTACATCATTGTGTTTGTATTTTTAATCAACATGTAAAGCTGTATTTCATTTCTTACCTTTATAAATGCCATTCCAGCCACCCATCTGGGTAGAACCATTCTGAGCTTCCAAGTGTCCTCCATGATCAGAGGTAAAGTATGTAAATGTATGATTTTTCAGACCTTCCTTGTCAAGCAAATCTAAAATTTTGCCTTAAATTTAAGAAGAGAGACATCAGGGTTCCAATTAAGCAGTTAGAAAGATCAATCCACACGTATAACATTTTGATGATCTTTTGCAATGTGTTTTGAGAAGGTTTTAACAGCATAGATTGCTGTGGATACCTGGCTTTATTGCTTCTCTTGCTTTAAAACACACAGATATACATATCTGAAACAAATCCCTCATCAAGGATACTTACCCACCATCCAGTCCATTTCTTCTACATTGTCTCCATACAAACCGTGATGGCTTTTCCCAAGAAATTTCACTGTGGTGTAGAGAGGTGTGTGAACATGAAGAAAGGAAACAAAGAGAAGGAATGGTCCATGTCTGTTTCTTAAAAACAAAGAAGCATAATTTTTGCTGTGCATTTTAAATATTTTGGAAGATTTCATATTCATCAATGCACAGACACAAACAATCGGTCTATACTGTGTCCACATACATTGCAACCCCATTGATCTTAGTTTATTGTTGCTTTCTTGCATGAAATGTAGACAAGACAGATAGGTTTTTAGTCAGATTCCCATGCGTAAACAGGCATGGCACTCGTGCAGTGCTTTTAAGAATCAGCTGCATGTCTCTGATTCTTTTTTTAATTAAAAGCAATTGGAAATAGTTTTATATTTACCTAGATTGACATGGCTTTTCTAAGATGGCCATTAAAGTTTTTCAGTATATATGTTTAAATATACTTTTAAGAAAAGGACAGTTACTCTCCCTGTTTTACAGAAAGACATCCGGCACACAGAAATATTTATCAAGGGCTGTATAGGCCAAAGAGGAACTTGAAGCTAGTAGTAAATTAATGCTGTTAGTCAGCTTCCTTCTCAAGTGTTCGAATGACATGAAAATGGAGCCAAATGTTTTGAGATTTTCACATGGAATAATTTTGTGCATCATTCCCCTTTTATCTCATGTTTTATTAAGATTATGAGAAAAAGTACAAATGGGGCTTGCAGAGTGACATGTAAGAATTAGCTGGTCAATAATGGAAGAAATTTATTATTTACAGATTACAGTGTATAGTGAGGTGTTTATGTATAATTTGGTGAAATCTTATTCGTTGTCTTTTTCTACGTGGGTAACTAAAATTTAAATTTCTAAATAAAAAACTTGGCTATGACTTTTAAGAAGTTATATTTTTAAAAGCTATATGGCTATAGCTAGAGTGGAAAAAAATACCCTATTCCAAGAGCCCAGAGCCTCCTATCACTTTTAAAGAAAACTACAGACAATCATTTTACCTTTTGATAAATGACATTGCCTCCTTCAGCATGAGGGAAGCAGTCCTCTCTAATCTCATTGGCTGCTCAGTGATATCATGGTTCCTCATTAGGATGCAGTTCCAACGCTGCACAAAGCCATAACTGGAGTACCAAGAAATGAAGAAAAGGCAGCCTGCCAACGTGAAACAGGCAATTATCTTCCAGCGGATGGAAACCAAACCAGTCAGTCTTCCAGCAGCAAGAGTAAGCACAGCAAGGGCAATTATCTGACTGTAAAGCCAAAGCTTGTCTTGAAGGGCTACATCCATATCTGGAGGCTTGTTTTCTTGACAGTTGCTTATAAGTGTAAAAGGCATGCCATAAAAGTAGTCAAACCCATGATTTAATGGATGGTGACAATGATCATTGAAGGATTCACAGTTTACACCTTGATGCCACTTTCCTGAAAGTTTTAAAGCATGAAAAAAATCAGAACATTTAACTGGACAACTTGAACAGATGCTCAAGTAGCATTGCAAGTACTTCCTTGGGAATTTGGTGAATCAAAGCAACAAAGTGCACAAGCAGGCAGGATGAAACCAGTGCTTGATGGGTAAATGTTGTGTCCTAATGTGCGAACCCCAAACGGTCACACAATAAAAAGAGAAATCTGCAAAATGGCCAGGTCAGGTACTGGAGTGATGAAGGTTGAGGATGGGATTTCAATTGCTTTTCAATGAGGATCAGGGGATCATAGTCTCTAAATCACCAGCTGCTTTCTTTAATATACCTCCTCCCTAACTTTCAGTTGCTTTACTTGCAACTTCTTTTAATACGTTATAAATTTACTAGAATATCCAAGAAACTCTTGGCCAGTGTTGACAAACACTCTGATCACCAGACTCAGAAAAATGATTTCCTAGGCATTGTCCTTATTCAATATGAAGAGGAGGAAAAGGTGTAAAACAACCTTTCACTCTATCCCTGCCTAGTCTCCCAAACAGAGCATGCAGACAAAAGCTTAGAAAATGTGCTGGATCAAAGAACCCTGAGGTTTGCTGGTCTATATGATTGCCAGGTAATTATAGACTCAGCCAGGAAGACTTTACCTCATTATCTTTCAATTCAATGCAGCCACATTTATTTTCAGAACTTGGAGATGACAATGTTTTTGGCACAGCTGAACTCCTTGGCTTTAAGGGATATACCTATAAATTTATACTAAACGATCCATTGCAGAAGTATCTTTCACTTGAGCAAGTAATAAAAGCAGGACAGAAGGGAGAAGAAATACTTCGCCAGTCCATTTTAGAGTATTTAGAAAAAGAATGATGAAAATTGAAACTGTAGAGGTCTGATCAATGTCACAGACAGGAAGGCACGTGCTCCAGGACAGTGTTTCTCTACTGTCCTTCTATTTTCCTCAGCTTCATTTGAGGGAACTGCCACAGTACTGTGCCTCTTTGAGGCCTCACAGCATCACCTGTGAGGCACTTGTGCTTCATCACCTGTTTTGTGGGTACAGACTTCATTCCTTTCTTTCCCTATCCTCTTTTGTTTCCTTGCCTTTTGCCTCAAATGCTTTTGAAATGCTCAAAGACTGTTTTATTTGGAACAAATAACAAAGTTAACAAAACTCTCTCACTGGGCAAAACATTCAAAAGCCTTAAGCCAAGTAAAATAAATGCTCACCCGTAATAATAATGGGTTAGGTTTTAATCCTTCCTGCTTCACATGCCCTGTGCAAATATCTGTATTGTCTTAAAACTCTTTAGATCACAGTGTTTTCAGTCTTGTAATTACAAGGTGTTGTTTTCTGCTTTCAATCTTCTGGAAAGGAATCATGTTCATCAACCATTTGGGACAAGGGCAGTGCCTAAATTCATGTCATTAAATCATTTTTCAAACTTATACTAAAACATTTTCACTTACCTATCAACCCAGTGGTATAGCCTTGTTGCTGTAGAAGTCTGGCAAAAGTTGTTTCATTTTCAGGGAGCCCTCCTGACCCAGCATTCCACTGCAGTGCTCGGTATTGATTGCTGGAAGCCATCCCTGATAGAAATAGTTCAGATCACCCCTGATGGTCTCATGCTCTGCTTGCAGAGGCTGGGATGCTCCTGTCAGCCCCCCAGGTCAGGTGCTTAACCTACAGCCAGCAGAGTTCCTCACTAAATGTAAATTTAGGCATATCTCAAAGGTAGGTGCATCCCATTAGAAATAGCACATCTAAATTCAAGTGTTATTTTTCAAAACAAATGCTGCCTAGTGCTAGATTTACCATCAAGCCGAAAATTAATTGGTGGGGAGAGTTTATAGAGTATACAGTAGATTCTCTTTTCCGCTTTTCTGAGTATATGTTATCATTTGGCCTCTCTGCTCCTCATCTAAAATGAGAGATAATTGCATTTCCCTATCTCAGGGGGATGTTGTGTAATGTTAGGTGAGATATAGCTCTCTCAACGCATTGATTTTCCACTTAGCTCTCCTAATGTAAGCACCTCATTCTCCTATGTAACTCCTACTGGGAGATATCTATTAAGTCTTCCAAAATGTGTCTCAAGTAGGTGGTTAATGGATCCAGTATCCCATTGTCACTTCAGTTTTGTGACTTTCTGCACTATCTTGGCTATGAACTTCCACACTTCCCTCTTGGGAGCCTCGTTTCAACCTTATCTCTAACCATCACCATCAAAATGAATTCCAACAGTTCAGCCCTGGCTGTGGTGTACTAAAGAAATGACAAATGGTACTCTTGGCATTTCCCTATAGCCATCTATTTTCATCATAAAGATTTTCTGAATCCTATAAAGTAAGCTGATGTCAGCTGGTGAGGCAGTGGTTTCTGACTGTAAATTACTTACAGAAAGTTACAGACACTGGCTATGCACTTTCTAACTCAGAGTGAGGAATTAACTGAATTCTCCTCCATTCCTTCTTATTAGCTATTATCGTCCCTCAGCTCTGTACATTAGAAATCTGCTGTTCAAAATGGGCCCAACCTGATCTGATGGGGTATCTGCCAGTGAGAAAAGCTGCTCTGCTTGGAGTGCAGAGCGGAGCTGCAGCAATGTGCTGAGTAAGCTTCACTCCTTCTCTTGCCAGGCGGTCAATGTTTGGGGTCCTAAAATAAAATTTCAATTTTTAAAAGAAGTGTCCTGAACTTTATTTTTACAATTTTTGTAATTTTAGTTTAAAAACAAAACTAAAATGGAAACACATTTATATAAGGAGGGTAATTTTTTTTATGCCAAAACTCCTGCTGTTCTTTTTTTTTTTTCAACCCAGTTAGATCCTTAATTTCAGAGTTTATTCAGTCAGTCTCCCAGAGCACATAGAGCTACTGGAACCAAGACTTTCTGCATCATGCTTTTAAACGCAGTGCTTATTTCATAATAGAGTGATGTAACATTACATAAAACTTATATTTTAAGATTTTGCATAAAACTTTAAATAGTTAAATTTTATGAGCCTAGCTCTCCCAGGTAAATGGACTACAGCAGCAGAAAGAGTTGAAATGGATACTGGAAAAGCACAGGGAAGTATGTATGAAATGGAATTAATAATTTCATGAATGAGAATGAGAGAAAATTTTATTACTAAAATATGTAATTGGAGAGTTAGCAAATGGGGGGGGGGGAGGGGGAGGAAATAGTAGAAAAAAATAAAAAACAAAATGAAAATATGATGCTTTTTCCCTTTCACTGTGCATTGTTTATTTAGGCTCTATTCCCATGTGCATAGAAACAACAGGTACTTTAATGTACCAATTACTGAACTACCTTGAACTACCTGAAGTGCCTTGAATTAAGAATTGCTCTTATTTTCTTGTTAGGTTTAATTACTCAGGATAGATATTCTGTAGTGTAAAATATATTTTTCTGAGACATTTTTTTACCTTATGGTATTGTTCCCATAACATCCTACATCTCCAATGCCGAGATCATCAGCCAGAAACAAAAGTATGTTGGGTTTAGAGCCCACAGCTGTGCTAAAGCCAAATGTATTCCAGAATAAACATGAAATCAGCACCATTAGGAAGCGTCTCCTGAAACACAACAAAGTAACTGTTTAAATCTGGGACTCTGAGAGTGGTTGTGAGCCCTCAGGCACCAGATGGGTAGTATTAAAAACAAATCAGTGGGAAAACTCAGTTTCCCAGTCTCACTTTAAGTGGAAAGCAGAAGGCCAGAGTTTTAATGATTTCATTTCTTGCATTTCTACCAGCCACATCACTGTAGTCAGACAGGTTGCAGTAGCCTTTCTGCTGACATTCCAACATGCTAACACCCACATACTGCTCAACTGCATTTAGTATCTGGTAAAAGGAGAATTTACATTTTTACACATAAGCACCAGACTTTTTCAATAAATACACTTAGTGCATTTGAAGCTAAGCATTTTGATGGACAGAGGGCAGCTCAGTCTCTCGCACAGGCTGAGAATTCTGCAAACCATGCCAGGACTTGCAGTTGTATTGTAAGATCTTATATAGAAAAACATATTTTTGAATGAACAAGCAACCGCCACCTCTAACAGGCAAATACAACATACAGGATTTTCTGTAAATAGAAGAGAACTCCCAGTTGTAAATTAGTAACTACAGTTACTATGGGAATTTAATCACCCAAGAGCAAAGTTCTAGCTTTTTGATTTGTTTTGTTTCTTGTACATTGTACTTCTCAGTTAAAACAGTGATTTACAGAGTTGTGATAAGGTCTTGCTTGTAGGAACAGCACAGGTATTTGTGATCTCTATACTTGGATTAATCATTTTAAATAAAGGAGAATTTCCTATTTGCCAGTGTAACATCTTGCAAAAGTTACAGAACTGGCATGATGAATCTTTCAGAGTGATAATGCATTCAGTTAGAGGATCAGGGGAAAGATCTCTAAAGAATGCTAGAAACAAGCAGCCCCCAAATGCAGTCCACTTGGGCATTCTTTCCCTGCTGAGGACAAGAGTACTTCTTCCCATGAATGAAATGAAATGAAAACGAAATAAATGATGAAATCTGTTTTACTTATGTCTGCAGCCCCATCCTAGCATTTTGTTTTTCTGGGTATTTGTTTTCATGGGTATTTGCTGACCCCATGGTGGGACCCAGCACTGTGGATTTATATAAGGTCAAGAATAAATTCCATCTCAGGTAACCTACTGCTTATAGTTTCATGTCCATATTCTAATGTAATGTAGTATTACAGTACGTTATAAAAACAAACAGCAACAACAACAACCTAAAATGATGCTTAGGGCTAAAAGCGTCACCTTTCAACAATATTTGGAGGAAGAGTGAAAGAATGTTTCACTACAAAACACTGATAAAGCTTTAAAGCAATAACGGTGAAAGAATACAAAACATGTATGTACATATACATAAACTTTTTCTACCTATAAAACTGCAGATTCTAGAAATGATGACATAGCCAGAGGATCCAATTTGGGCAGATATGTTGTTTAAAAACATGAGTACATCAAATAAGTCAAGATGGTTCTAAAATCATTTGGCAGCTAGTATTAATAGGTGATTTTACATCATCTGTCTAATGAATCAGAAAAGTGTGAAACATTGCAAAAATACAGTCTACTAAGTACATACTTTTTATTTACAAGTTGTAATACAGAGTTACACCCTAGATGAGCACCCATAGCTTTAGTGACAAACAATGATCTTCCAAGCACAGGTTAGAAACCACTGGCACAGGTACTCAGATACTGAAAAGTCTACTGAGCTCTTAATGTTTTGCTCCTGTCCTTGCCTTAGAACTATTCCATAAGGTGATACTCCAATGTTTGGTGGACACCTCAAGAAGTACAGCACCATGATATTATAGCAGACAGGTCCTCCAACAAAGTTTTACAAGGAAATTATATCTATATGGGAGCCTGGCACCTCAGAATACTGGTACAAGGGGCTGCACAAAGGGAGAGACCATTTTATAACAGTGTAGAATTCACATTCAAGAAGGAACAACAACAAAAAAAAAAGTGAGGAAGAACAACAACAATATGATTTCTCATGAAGTTACATTTCCTACATGAGGGTAAGGAAGGGAAAAAATACAGAGCAAACAAAGCATTGGGAAAAATGTTTCACTTGAACCCTGGACTGCTTGGAAGAAAGGGTGGGCCAAGTCAAACAACGTATGCTTAATTCTGCCAAGTACAAATGAATACATGAAGGGAAGAGCCAGAAATTTGTTCACCTGAATAGAATGGCAGCAATGGCTGTGCAAGGTAGGACTGCAATCATCTCCTGGTAGGCAGTGATCCTGAAAATAATAAATTGAGTATAGTCACTAGCATGATGTTATAGTAAAAATATAACTCAGCCAATTATTTTATCTCTGTACAAGAGAGAGACCAGTGAGGTGATTTTACATCAAAGACAGGAATGGATAGGAATTGTACTGTTTTTCTGACCAAAAGGTGACAATTTTCAACATGAAGTTTAAAAACTGGAGAGAGGGCAGAAAAAAAAGCCAACACCATAATTCAAGAGTCAGAAAAGATATTTTATACTGAAAGAGCACTAGAGCTTATTCAAGACAAAGACAGCAGGAGATTAATTAGTGCATAAACCCTTGCGGAGAAAATAAAGGTTCTAGCTGATGAGTTTTGCTGAGACTGAGACAGAATTTGGAAGCTGGAGCATGCAAATACATATGCATGATGTCTGTAGTCAAGGTGATTTATGCTATAATGCTTCCAAGGAAAGAGCAATATGATTGACAATGAATGCCTAAAATGGAAGAAAATAAAGTATTGTAAAGAAACCAGTTATGGGGCTCCACAGAAAGACAGTCAGATGAAATTTAAAATTTTATCAGAACAACAAACACATCTGTGTGCCCGTGAACCAGCAATCAGTTGTTGGCATTACAGATAAAGTTCACTGCATTTTCCCAAGCAGATACAAGACACCTTTTTAAAAGCTACCTGACAGAGCTCCAGTAAAGCCAGTTTGAACACTCTCACTTAAAGTGTTCAAATAACCTGAGGATAACGGCTCTATACTTCAGGAAGCTTCTTTTCATCAAATCTTCCCTGTCTTTATGTCAAGACTGCTCTTAGTGTTCATCCCAATACACCTCCTCAGTACAGAAATTCTTCTGATCCATATAATACCAAAATAATCTTAAAATACTAATTTTATAGAGTGCCTCATCTTTGCATGGACAAAGGGAAATCTGATGATACTAAATTATTTTCAGTAGAATTCTTCCAGGCAAAGAATGACTACAAGTCACAATGCAGTCCCCAAAGTTTAACTGAACCAATAAATTATGAGGCTATTTACTAATTGGCTTGAAAATAGTCATTGATGTTACCACTTAATTTCAGCTGAAAAGTTCTGAAATGTCATTATTTACTAAAAACTTAATTAAAAAATGTCATTATTTACTAAAAACATTTACAATCGGAAGTATATTCCCATCAGTTTTTCAGCCTAGTACCTCCCACACAGAAGGTCATAGGACACTACAGAAATTCAGTCTAAACACTTCTGCTAAACGAAGCCAAATCCTACCGAGCCATAAGCAGTAGCAATAGGCCAGCCCAACTCTGTGTGGACGAATTTCACTCCATTAAACATTTTTAATTGTCTGTAAGCATTATCCAGAACTTGCCTTCTTCTGAAAGAGCACATTTCATGTGCATATTACACGACTGCCATAACACTTTTTTTTCTCCAAATTTATCAACCATTAACAGTAGTTTAATTGACTTAGAATGCAATTCATTCAACTTGAAATCTTGGTTTATCAAGTGGTTGGATTTGTAACAATTCCAATTCCAAACAGGCTTATATACCTTTTTCTAGGCACCTTGTCACACTCCACTTTTCTTTAGCTTTGACTACAGCAAGCTGAAAGCCCAGAACTGTGAGAAAATCAGTCCTTCCTCCCTCACTGCATCTTGGCTCCAGGCAGTTCCTCCAGCCTCTGAATATTTCACATGTTGAATATATTCCTAGATTGAAGTCTATCCTTCATAAAATACAATAGAGAAGAAAAAGGACAAACTGCCACTTCAAAAATATCTGCCCATGACCACAAACACTCACTGATCAAAGTAAATTATATCTCATATACCTTCGCCATCTCCAGACTGGAGGGGCCGCTACCACACACCCTTGCAGCTCAAGAGAGCTGAAAGAAACACCTCCTCCTTAAAGATGTTAGAGGGATAATACTGCTTAACCGTCAGGTGAGAATAACTGCTTGCTTTCTGCCTTCTGTAATGACATATTACACAACAGGTTCATCAAGTCCAATCACAACCTAACCAAACTACACTAACTCTAACAACCTTCTGCTAAATCATGTCCCTGAGTACCACATCCAAACGGTTTTCAAACACATCCAGGGACGGTGACCCAACAACCTCCCTGGGGAGCCTATTCCAATGCTTAACAACCCTTTCTATAAAGGATTGTTTCCTGATATCCAACCTAAACCTCCCCTGGCACAACTCGAGGCCAACATGTAATGGGATGTTGGTGGGCAAGTTCAGCCATAGCAGCCATGATGTCAAGGGCCAACGTCATAAAAGAGGGGGAATCACTTATGCTTTACAGTTGACAGTGCTTCAGAGTACCTCCTGGCTTTGGGCTGCCCCCTGTAGCACACACACACTGTATTTGCAGCTGAGAGAACATCAACACAGGAAGGCAGAGGACCGGAGGCAGGAAGGAAGGATGCAAACAAACTACAGGGAGCAGCAAAAGGAGTCCCACAGCTGGAGCAGCGTGCATCACACAGAAGCAATCAGGAGGCAAACTGCACTTGTTTTGCCACTGCAAAACCATGGCACCTCTTGAAAGAGCAATAAAGAAAGCAGATAGCCTGCCCCTCAGCCCCAAATCCTCAAAAGCCTAGGAGGCACGAAGGAGGGAAGGAAACAATTGTTGCTGACCGCTGCACGCTTCTCCAGCCCCACCCACGCTCTTTTTGCCCGTCCAAGCAGTAGCGGATAGCGAATGAAGTCCTTTTGTCCTGTGAGGCCTGGCTGCTCGAGATGTACTGGCCTGCTGGGAAAAGAGTATTGGAGCCTGCCAGGGAAGGGGGGAAAAGTCCATCCCAAGGATAAAATGGAAAACGGAGGCTTTTTTTTTTTTTTTTTTTTAAATATCAGCTCAGCTTTTACTCACTTTGTGCTCACTGCACTGTAAGGAATTAGTGCAATCTTTTCTCAATTTTTCAAAATGTTGTGTATAGATTGAATATGGATTTTTAAAAATACTTGCTATTTTGACAAGTTAGTTTTTGAGACTATTATCGTAGATATTTTTTTGTTGAATTAACCGGTGTTAGGTAATGTACATTACACATCTGTTTGTTTTTCACCCACAGAAGTGGAGACAGCATTAGTATGCATTTTTGTGCTTTGCTTTTATCTGCAGTGTAAGTCACTGTGTCTTTATAGGCTGTTTTGGCATTTTTGTGACTTTAAATCCCAAGCTAAAGGCATTACAGTAAGGCTGCTTTATTGCTAGTCTTTCAAACCAACCAATTTGGCAGGCTGAGTCACAGCAAAGCCTGCAATACCAAGAAAGAGCATTTTGTGATGGGACTTGAGTGCCCCAAAAGAGCTAGTGTTTATGGAAACCTTAGGGTTCCCTTAGCTTTTGGAATGAAGACTTATCACCAGTGGAGCCAGTCTCACTTTTGAAATCTAGGCTTAAAACAATTTCCTTCATTCAAACAGAGAAACAAAGTGCCCCAGAAAAACAACAGTATATTTGCAGAGAAATAAACTTCAACTTTCAGTATATGATGCTGCTTCCCTTGAGATGTGAAATGAAGTCCTTTCCATCATTACTGGTTGTGCTGAAATTTCACGAGCTCTCATCATAACCCTGTTCATGTGTTTTACAAATCAGGACTGAGCAATAGGTGGCAAAGAACAAGACAAGAAAACCCGCAAGACAGGTGATTGCTTTCCAGATGATTGATATCCAGCCCGTGAGTTGTCCTGAGGCAGTAGTGAATATAGTGAAGCCAATCATCTGATTATAAAGCCAGAGCTTCACTCTGAAAGCTTTCATCAATCACAGAGGTTATCTGACAGCTTTTCACTAAGCTGAAAAGCATTCCATAAAATAACCAAACCCATCATTTGAAAGGTGATGACTGCGGTCACTGTGGATTTCACAGTAAATAAACACCTTAATGGTGGCTTTCTGAAAGTATGCATATTTTTAAATGTTAAGAAACAAAATATAAACTTGAGCTTTTCCACCTAGAGTCTGTTAGCCCTTAGCATTTGTTTATTTTTCCTCGATAAAATTCTACAGAAATTGAAGGCCACTCTGTAGCATAGGTCACCCACTAGAAAGAGGTATAAACCACAGTCTTGTACTTGAAGAGCCCATGTTACCAATACAATACAGAATAGCTCATGCATGCCTTTTTTGAATTACGAGAGCTTTGAGAAATAGAAAAGACACCCTGTAATAAGCAAAGGCTGACATACCATTAACGATCTTAATCACTGTCTAGAAAGAGATTAGTGATTTCATAGAATTAAGTATCATAAGTAACTAGTTTATAAATAGTTTATCTTAGCAGTGATAAATAAGAAATAAATACCTAATGGATGTGTTGGCTATCTTTCAAATATTTCCTGAGCTTGTAAGAAAGTAAACTCTGCAGCTACGTCAGATGTTTGAGGTTTCTAAGTATTCCAGTCTTCTGCTGAGAGCAGTAGAAGAGAAAAAAAATAATCCTGTGAACACTGAAGAATACAGATAAGAGAAAAACTCCGAAGCAGTGATAGAATTATTTGTTCTTTATGATAGTAGCAGTTTTCTTAGGGATTACTTTTTTTTTTTTTTGTCAGTACATATAAAAATGCATAATCGATTACAAACTCTTATGTTGTGACACCGAATGGGAATTATGAGGCAATGCTGTGACCTTTCCAGTGTTGCGGTACAGGCAGATGTTGTGTGATTTTTTTCTTATAATCTTATTTTTGATGTTTCCAAATACTATCCTTTATTTCTGATATTTTGCTTTGCTCTCAAAATGCCATTTGTCAGAAGCTTGAGATTGTGCTCAAGTCCAGACATCACAGATGTTAATCCATGGGGTCAGGCAGATTCTGAAAAAGTTGCCTCGTTTTCTCCACGTAAAAGCACATTCTTGAAATACTGAAAATTGTATGTGATCTTCAATTGTATGTGCTGAATTCAAGCTGTAGCACTTGAGAAGTGTGTCCTCAGGTCTTCTTCTTTAAGCTTGAAAGATAGCTTTTTCAATGTAACACATGAACGTTGTACAAAAAGGTTTGATTGAACAGAGATCATTAGACCTCCAGTAACTTAAACTGCACATGCAAATGTTGCTTGTTACTACTGTGCTGAAAGTCTTTTGAGCATCGACATTCAGATTTTAGAGTGTTTGTAGGATGTTCTTCAAATCCAGTCCTTAATACTATTTATATAATCTCAAGCTATGACCAGCAGAAATCCAACTAAGTGAATACTGCTGTGGCTAAATAATAAAAATTGATTTTCACAAATCGTTTGAAATAGTTGTGTGTCAATTTGGAGAGGAAAGAAATATGGACAAACTGACTACTATTTTACAATCTGTCTGTTTCCAATCCTACTGTTGTATGATATGGTGTTCTACAACCATAGTGAGGTGTTTCTCTTCCTGAAGGAGTGAATCTATAAATGGTGCTATTTGATAGTTTTGTAGATTTAATTTGTATTGTCTGAACCAAAGATAGCTTTCCAAAACTCAACTTACACATGTGTGTTTCTACAAAAAATATAGTTGAGTTATAGATGAGTCAATTTATTAGTACAATACTCTTGAGAGCATATGAATATATTTAAATCTTGGGTAAGTAATTATGGCTAGTTCTGATACACATCTTTTGGAAGGAGTTTTAGGAAGGATGACCTATTCTCAATGACTTTCTCTCTGATAGGATTCTTTTTGATTCATTGCTGCTGCTCAGACAAAATTCATTCAATCTCATCACTACTGAGTATCTCTGTACCTCTCATAAGCATGAAACAATCTTGTTCCTTTAGAATTATGGCAGAAGTACATTCAAGACAGTGAGATATTAGCAAATAAGGTATTTCAGAGAGCATGCAACAGGACTGCTCTCAAAAAACACTGGCCAGCTGCCTGGCTCCCACTGGCACCCTCAGCATGAGAATGGAGGAAGCACTCCATTTCACTCCTCCAAAAACTTTTAGATCAAAATCATTCTAGTGCCAGGCTTCATAGAGCTTCTAATAGAGACATATATAGTTAGTTGTTTTTCAGAGCTTTCTAAAGATGCCTGTTTGACAGAATAGATTTTCTTGAAAGAAGGAATTTCAGAAAATGATAGAGTTGTCAAACTGATGGCTATTTCACAGGATGAGCAAAATTTGATACACATCTAACAAAAATCCACTACAATCCATCCATTCTGCCCAGAATTCTGCTGGAGGGAATGAATGGCAAGTCTGCTTGGATTTACTCTCTTACCTCAAGGGATAACTGATTAAATATTTCAGAATAGGAATAATCTATTACAGAAAAATGATTTCCACATCTATTCACATTTCGGTTTTTTTTCATTTTTCTTCCCTGTTTTTTTTTTTTTTTTTTTTTTTTTTAAAGGGTGCATATTGGCAGAGGCTGCCACTGACTTCAGCATGTAGGCTTCGCTTGAGTTAGCAAGACAGGAGTTTATCCTCTCTCCCTTCATGACTCACCACTGAGCGTCCTGCAGAAGGAGAGCAGGAGCCCATCATAAGGGATGCTGAGAGATTCCTAGAGGCAGAACATGAGCAAGAGATTCAGTGACTTCGCTGTGATTTCTCAAAAAACTAATCAGATGGAGGGCCTAGCCCAATTCACAAGCAATTTCAGAGTGAAATAAATGAGGAAGCAACACAGACCAGGTTGAGGTATACAGTATATCTCTATGTGCAGATTTGTCCCAGTGGTGGAAAAGTTTCTGTCTTGATAGCTGTGAGGCTCCCAGAGAAATGCATCTGTCAAGGCCTAACCATGCAATAGTTTGTAGGGCTTTCACTGACCTAATGTTATTTGGTTGAAGAAAGCATGAGCTGTTTATCCAAGCCATCTTAAATACGCTAAAACTATGAGTTATGCAGTCTAAAGGGCTACAGTAACCATCACAACACAGCACAAAATCTTGCTTAGAGGCATTCCTTATCCTTGGAGGCTATTTAGTCAACCTTTTACTGATTCAAATGTGTTTTGCCTAGAATATAAATCATGTTATTTTTTTCCCTTTCATGTCACTATTTCACTCTAGCAACAGTTTTGTTGACACACTTTGCGCAGCTTCAAAGGATCTTTGTTCCTAGGCCCAGTATCCCAGGGCTGCTAACCACAAGCCTAGTGTCAGTAAATGAAACCCTGAGTGATGTAGAAACTGGGAGTAGCAGTATTCACTGGAGCAGTTTCAATCTAATAATAATGTACTGGTTTATAAAAGATATACAATGCCCGCCTTTGCCTTGTTGTATCATGATGTATGGTTTGACTAAGGAAGGCCAAATGCTGTGAACATGAGGACCCAAACCTCAAGGTTCCTGAGCATAGCAGAAATGACTTATTTTACATACAGAAAGAGTTTATAAAACTTACCTTGTGAAGAAGTAAAGCAAACATATTTTTTTTTCTCTCTCAAATTGGCTCCAACAATTACTACCTGGTTTTATTTTCTACTGCAGGGTTGTTGTACTACAAACTCACAGAGGTCTTCCACTGATTGCTTGTTTTAAACCATGTGTAAATAATTTCCATGTACTCTTAATGATTCAAACCTGTGATTAACTGCTACTTGGCCAAGAAAAGAAGTTAACTGACGACTGAAAATAGAGGTAAAAATTACACATTCTAGGATATTAATCGCAAGTACAGAAAAATATCTATATATATCATTTCCGTTTACCATCTTCATATGTTTAGGCCAGCATCTTAGTCCAAATGTCACCCGTATTCATACTTACTTTTCTATTTGAATAACAAAATGTATCACCTGCAGCACTGTTGCCTCTGTTCTTCCTTATGACTGTTCCTGTCTCAAGAGGAGATTGCCCCTGAAGAAGGATGCAGTCATTTGCAGTGAGCATGGATGTGCCTAGATTTAGCCCAGACAGTGTGTTCAGCTCAAAGAGGCACCTGAAGTCCTGTAGAAGGCACTTCATGGCTAGTAAAGTGTACTTTTCACAATAATAAATACTAAAATTCCACCCAGTTCTCTTTCAGGTGCTGAAATGACCTCTGGGGAGCTCACCATTACTACTTTGGATATACATACATTATCAGGGTATCTACTGTCTTTGGCTTGAACTTTCGTGTTCAAAATGTGCCTCCAGATGAGTTAATCCCTTCTTCAGCCTGAGAATGATGCTTGTCTCATGCCATTCCTTCTGGTGGGACACTGGCAGACAACAGCTGTCTGCTTTCATTAGACAAAAATAACAAACCTTATTTTTTGGAAGACAAAAATTATACTTGCACCAGTAGCATGCATGTAAGGAAGACTGGAATTTGAAAATATATTTAATACCCTAGGGCAGCTGAGATAACTTCTCAAATTAACAAATTAGCAAATCTCATCCCTTACAAAGGTGTATCATAACATAGAAGTCTATGTCTGAATTACATGTCTAAGCTCTCACTTTAGATGATAGTCCACAGCAATGCAGCTTACCAAATGCAAATCCTTGCCTTCATTGAAGCGTACAGCTCAATAACTTGAATTTATAAACAAGAAGGCAGAATGTGTTGAACTAGAAGGTCCCCAGGGTTGAAAATTTCTTATTTAACTCCTGTAACATTTTTAGGCTCAAACAGGTCTGTGTTAAACATATGCACCTTGTACTCTACATTATGATACATTATCACAGCAAAGCAATTCCAAGTTCATCACAACTCCACATCTGCCTTCATTCCATATACCTTTCCAAATAAATGTTAAATTACCACAGAGTGTGCTTTCCAACATCATACATGCATGAATGTTAGTAAGGAATGGCTGTAGAAAACATATGAAGCATCAAATGACCCTCAAGAAAACAGGCAGTTTTCTGCAGCACTGTGTAGCCTTCTCTGTAAACAGGAAGAAAAGGATGGAAGATCTGTTTGTTTTAAGAATGCCTGTATTGACCATCCTCTGCCTTCAGGCTTCTCTCATAACTGGGTTAGAATTGCCTCTATGGACATAGATAAAATCATAACAGCTACATTTTGTACACATTCTGTGCACTCTAAGTATGTTAGAGCCATAAACTACTGTAATGTAATTTAAAGACTGCCATCTCTGAAATTTCTTCTCCTGCTGCTGCCATTTTTTTTATAGTGTTGTAAATAGCATTTTTGCAGAATTTACAATACTGCCAATGAATGAGAAACCTCTTAAAAAGCTGACAGTTTTAGATCACTTCACAGCTATTCGTTTAAAAAATAACTACTTAATGACCTTATTCCCAGAATTACGTATGTAAATAGGTTTCTGTCAACTCACAAGTGGCCAGAGAACAAAGCGCTTGTTAAGGAACAATGTGATACTAGAAGAGATTAATGAGCTTCTGCGTATGGATCCTTTAAACCCCCTGCTTTGCAAGTAAGAGATACTTACAGTACTTTAAAAAATCCATGTATTTTTTTCTCAGTGTTCTGTGGATTTGCATGAAAATCAGTTTGGTTGAGCTACTGAGGAATTAACAGGACTGACAAAACAGTTGCGATAAAATTATCCTAATAAACTCATTGACTGCCTGCTCGGATGGGGTCATTGGAGGATCGTCGATGACTAGGAAAACCCTGTTACACCTGCTGCTTCACCCTGTGGGGGTGATATTGATTGTAATTAATTTGCATTTGGTTGCGCCTGTGTGCTGTCGTGCTCATTAAAGAGACCTCTGCCTGATGTTGTTGGTAGTGCAGGTTAAACAACATTGAGTACCCAAGAGGTAACACCCAGTACTGTTAACAGAAAGACTGTCCCAAAGTCCGTAGTCCCAGAACAGGTTAAGCCAATGTACACAGGGCCTCTTTGGTGTGTTTCCTACATTCTTTATGATCTGCAGGATCCCTAATGATCGGCGGCCATGAAGTAAGAACAACTTAGAAAGTTTGAATTGTAGATTGAGTTATTGGGTGGTTCAGAATCTCCCCAGATAGTTTGCTCTTCACTGAAAAGGTAAGTGAACAGATCTCGATGAGTACTGCTATTAATAACCTTTCTGGAATCATATTTTTATAAATGATTGTGTTCTAAATGAGTTTAATGTTGCTTGTGCCACATTAGCTCGGTTTAATTACTCATGAGCAACAGAACAGTACAAACAAGACCTGAATATGATGAGTCCTGTGATGGTCTGTGAGTCAAAAAGAAAAGCATAGCAGGCACAGCAGAAGAGCCATGCCTGAAACTGCTGGGAAGTACAGCATGACTTGTCATGGACTGATTGGCAACATGTGCCAATATGTGCTTATAAAACTCCTAGTAAAGGAGAGTGGGGGCTGGAATGACATTGTTAGGTGGCTGTTTGACAGCATATGAAAGAAGAGGACTGGAGGGGTGATAGTGCTACACGAGATGCCCAGAGGCTGACCTTGAGACTACAGGGAACAAAGCTTTCATTCACCTTGATACCTGTACTTTCATGGGCAAACACCAGTGACCAGTGCCAATTCTAGCTCTTGTACCCTCTAGCCCCAAACAGGCACCCTACAGTGCTATTAAGTGCTCCTATCAAAGAAAAAAAAAGGGTTTAGTTATATACACAGGTCTTAGACTCACATATTTTTAAAGGTATTAAAAAACCAAGGGTGTAAAATCCTTGGCTTGAGAATGGAAGTGAGTCTCAGATCTTGGAAAAAAAAAATTAAAAAACAAGAAATGTCCTGCCATAAATTCTTGTAAAGAAAATGTTGGATATTGAATATGAACTTTAAATCTAGCCAAGAAAGAAGAAGTGAAATCAAATAAATTCAAATATGAAATAAAGTGCATATTCTTAACCATGGAGTAATTAAGCAAGAATCTGGTATACATGAAATGATGGATTCACTTCATCCCTTGAAGTTTTCACAGTAGGACTGAGCGTTTTTCTCAATGAAGTGAGCAGTGAAGGGGCGTCTGGGTGCTCATCTGGGAGCAACAGTCTATGAAATGCATGAGATCACAGCATGCAATACATCATTGCTTTTAAGCTGTAGGACTTTTTATTTGCCTGTAGGTTTCTCAATGGATGAACTGAGAGAAACAAGGAGGCAAATAAAAGCAAAATAAGCTAAATATTTACCAAAGGAGATAAATGAGTCCTAGCCATTTTTAGGGCACCCACATAACTTATGTGACCTGTGCTCAAATGACTTTGTACTTGTGTGACCATCAATATCACTATGCACTTGCTAGTGCTGCTAATGCTGCTAGTGCTGCTGAGGAAGTTGGTTGCAATAGGGCTTTGGAAAACAATTTTTTTTTCCTTTTTGTATTCTCCATAAAAAGAAACTGACTGCAAGCAGAAGACACCTTTCCTCAGAAAGCAGTGGCAGATCCAGCTTATATGTATCCAAACTTCATGCCTCAACTAAGTAGTGACTTCTGATGAAGAAGCCCCAGGCTAACCAGCTGCCATCATCACTGCTGTTGGAGGGACTAGCTACAAGGAAGGAAGCTACTTTTAGAGGAGATTCTATGAGGAAATATTCTGGAGGTAGGAGGAAAAGTTGTCTGCAAAAATATATTACAGGGATATCTAGCATTGCCATTAACTGTAAAAAAGAAAGGAAACCTTAATTCCTGAATGACTTACAAATTCCGAAGCAAAAAAAATGAACCAACCACAACTTCTAAATATACATTCGTAAACAACAAAAGATAAGTTGTATAATTACTGGTAAAAGTCTAATGTTATTACATTTCAGTGTAATTGAATTATTCATTCAGTTGTTAGCGTATGCAAGTTAAAACACGCTCTTCAGATCATACTGTTCTCCCTCCCTGAGAATGTCCAGTCTAAAGACACCTTCACCAAATACTGTGCAACTTACTGGAACTATTCTCAAATAAAATCTCCATTAACAACAAAAACAAAAAACCTAAACAAACAATCCATTAATAAACACCCCCCAAAGAAAATATTCATGATCTAAAACCTTGGGTAACTTCAGTTATTTCCTTTATAGGTCAGCAAGTTTATCATCACTTTCTTTATCACACCAACAGAACGGGAACATCCCACAACAGGGCTGCAGCCACGGCTTCCAGATGATGTTATACACAGACAGCTGCTGTGGGACTGCAGTCAGTGTCCTGCGGTGCTCTTCAATGGCTCTCCCAATCCGCTTGATTACAGTGTCAAAGAGGAGCTCGGTGTCAGCTGACAGAGGCTGGGACTCAGAAGGGTCTCGTGAGAGGTCAAACAGCAGTGGAGGGTCATGATGGGTCACGCCTTCCCCAAAACATGGGCAAAATCCTCTGTCGTAACAAGCCCCAGCCCCGAGTGGACGGAAGTTTGGGGTTACATAATGAGCCTTCCAGACAGCTCCACCTGCCAGGAAAGAAAAAAGGCTCAGAATGATATTGATGGTTATTATCACCAAGCATCAGAGGACTGAATGTTTTCCTAGAGTTTATTTTTGTGAGATGGGTTTGCACATTGGGTCTACATTAACTACTCGATAGAGTTTTGTAATTTCATTTAAATTGAATGACACAAAATATAAACTAATACTGTAAAATGATTTCTGATTTTTCTAAATTTCGTCAAAATTTTCAGCAAATATCACTTATGCCTATTTTTGTTATTTTACATAGACAAGAAGAAAAGATTTGGGGTTTTCATGGCTTGTTCCTTGTTAGGGTAGAAGGACAGACAAAGGACTGAGACAAAGACTTCTGCCTGAGCCAAGGAAGGCATGGATTCTCCAGACCTTGCATTCAAATAGATGGATGGACAAGACCCATCCTGAACTCCAGTGTTCTGCTTGGTACAACAGCTTACTACTGCTTGTGTCGCATACTTAGAAGCCATGAGCAAATACTTTGTCACAAAAGTACAGGCAATGTTCTTTATCATCTTACACATGGAGCTATTTGGAAAGTTTGAATTCCTTCCGAAAATGGGTAAACAAATCTGTCCTACTGTAGACTAAATTGAGGTCTTGGGCAATAATAATTGTACTCACTGTCCTTCTGGTGCCATCGCACAGCATGTAAATGAGTGCCACAGTAATGAAACAGGAACTTGTGCTCTGAGTGCTCAACTGTTCCTTGTAGTAAAGGCATCAAATCCCGGCCATCAATTACTCTAACAGAAAAAATGGAGATCATCAGATTGGGGACAGCTGTTCAGTTCTATATTCCCTCTGGACACCTCTGGTTGGAATTGACAGCTCTGAACAAAGAAGATGCTTGTAGACTATAAGCAGATGTTGAATCTCAAATGCAGAGAAGAGGTGACTGAGCTAGAATGACTTATGTGCCTAGAAAAGGAGCAGGAGTGGAAAAGAAAATGTCAGACCCTTAGAATATATTTCAGAAATAGGTTTTCTATTATATTGAGAGAAAAGGAGGAATAAGGACACTTGTTTGTACCTGTCCTGAGGTACTACTCCTCCAGCCAAATGAACTACTGTGGGATAAATGTCCATAAGGCTGGTAGGTTCACTGATCACTTTGCCTGCAGGTAACACTCCTGGCCATCTAAATATTCCTGGGACGCGGATTCCTCCTTCCCAGCCTCCCATAGCTTTTCCACCTTTCCTTAGAAAAAAAAAAAAAAAAAAAAGCCCCCACATTTTCATTAAAATAAATGCTTAATTTAAAATAAAAAGAAATTTTAGATGAATGCTCTGTATTAGCATAAACTCTCTATCTTATCTTCTTGAGTCTTCCTCTTAGAGTTTACCACTAAGCTCCTTCTCATTAGCACCACTGATAAAGTATTGACTCAATCACTCCTTAAGTTACCTTCTACTCTCACTCCTTTTTGTTGTTTTATAAGCATGTTGCAACATTAGAACTCAATGTGGATAAAATTTTTAGGTATAAAGTGATTTCCCAACACTGTTCTCCTCCTTTGCAACCATATGAAATACTTGCTGCAGTTAAAGCAAAGTTTCAGATATTATCATATTTATGGATGTTAAGCATGCGTAATAACGATTAATTTGTGATCAGTTGCCCCTTAAGGAAGTGCCAGTTTGAAAATCATGGAACTATTTGCACATACTAGTTTTTGCACATTTTTCTATGCATAATTATCAACTCCCAGTGATAAAAACCTGTTAATTCTGAAACATGCAGTCTTACCTAAGCTTTAGTGGTACCCTGAATACTGTAGTAGTTGTTGCTGGGTTGTCACCATCTTACCTCTGTATATTCCATTCCAACCACCCAGCTGCCTTTTGCCTTCTTGTCTCTCCAGCCATCCACCATGATCAGAGGCAAAGTAAACTAGTGTATTTTTTTTCAAACCTTCCCTGTCAATAGCATCTAGAACCTGCCCTGCAAACACAAGAATGCATATATATTTAAAAATTAAAAATATAGTTCACACAATATACCTTTTAGCCTCTGACTTGCAAACATTTATCTATGTATGTATGGTCAATGTTTAAAAGAAAAGTTTTGCAGGACGGAGATTTACATTTGTTATTTCACTGTCTACAAAAGCAAAAAATGGTGATATGCTGTAAATGTTTTTATAATTAGCATTTTAGAAAAGGAGTGCAAGAATGACAGTTACAGACCAGGAGCCTCTACTGTAAAGGAGAGAATTATGTAAGTAAAACGTTATTCAAGGCCTCAAAAACTTAGATTCTGCATTTGCAGAATGGAAAGGCTCACTTGATCAAAGACTCTAGAAAATAAAAAGCTAACAGTGTAAACCAACAGTGACAGATATTAGGACTTTTTTTCTCCCCGCTGTTAATTCTGTTCCTTGTTCTACTCACAGCTGCATTTTTATTATAAAATGCGTTATTACACTTCATTGTGCACAGCTAGACATTAAGTAGCTGGAGCCACTTTTATCTGCTGGTGACTTACCCACCATCCAGTCCATCTCCTCTACATTGTCTCCATATAAGCCATGGCTACTCTTCCCAAGAAACTTCTCTGATGTGAGTAGAGGGGTGTGAGAGTGTAAAAATGAAAGAAAGAGGAGGAATGGCTTGTGCTTATTTCTAAAAAACAGAAATCAACACTTGGTTACTAAGAGCAAGGGTCTCAGTACTTACAGAGCTCAGTCATAATGGAAAATGGTATTATGATTTACATACATATTCCAATAGTAAACTCAGAAACGTCTTACAACGATTTGGATCTGTCTGCAAAATACTGGGGTTTTTTTGTTTTTTTGTTTTTTTGTTTTTTTTTTCCCCATTGAGTCACGCATAGAAAAGTTTCATACTGAGGTTCCACTTTCTGCTATTGCAAACTATCACAGTGGTACTGAAATGAAGCGGTTTGTCACCTGCCAGTGACTTCCCACACAAGTCTGCATGATATAGCTAATTCATTGCTTTTCTTTCCCTTGCTGGCAAACACATTTCTCCTATCATCTGCCATTAAAGAGAACTGGCCCTAACATGGAGCACAGTTGAACCTTACTACTGACTGGCTGCCAGCCTGTTTTGACCCCATTTAGTAGAACTGGCCCCTCAGACAGTTGTTTACCCATCACATTATGTTTTTGTCTAGCTGCATGTGTGACATTTTGTCCTGAAGGATACCGAGAGAAACAGATACTGTGAGAAACAGCTCTACTGAAATCCAGAAAGATTACATTAACTGGCTTCCCTTTGACAACTAAATGGGTAGCTTTGTCAAAAGAAAAGAGATTAAGTTGATTAAAAAGGACTTTCCCCTCATGAACCCATGTTGGCTGTAGCCAATTACTGCACTGTCTTTTGTTTTAGTACTATAGAATCATTATTAGCATATATTACTATTTGTTATTCTATCTTCTGTTAAAGAATATACAGAGACTTCACAGAGGAAAATGCTGTTTAAAAGTTTAAAGACATGCAGAAAACCAGAATAAGTGTTTGTAACAGAAATTCACATTACCTTTCAATAAATGAAATGGCCTCTCTCAAAATAAAAGATGTAGTCCTTTCTGTCACCATTGGCTGCTCAGTGACTTCATGGTTTCTCATTATAATGCAGTTCCAATATCTTACAAATCCATAACTTGAGAACCAGGACACAAAAAAAAGGAGACTAAACAGAGCAAGGCAGGTCACCGTTTTCCAGTGAACAGAAAACAAGCCGGTGAGTTTCCCTAGGGCAGTGGTGAGCGTAGCGAGGGCAATCATCTGAGTATAAAGCCAAACTTTCCTTCTGAAGGCTCTATCCATCTCTGGTTCTTCTGTTGTTTGGCAGTCACTTATTAGTGTAAAAGGCATCCCATAGAAATAATCAAACCCATGGTTCAAAGGGTGATGACAATGGTCATTTCGGTGTTCACAGTTAACACCTAGATGCCACTTCCCTGAAAATACATATTATTAAAAGGTAAAGACATAATATGTAAAAATGAGCTTTTCTTCATTAAAACATTTCTCAAAAAAATGTTTTGTTTTTTTTTTTCTTGCTTCTGGCAACTTCTTCATCCCACAGATACATACTTAAGTATGCATGGATAAAATGGGGTGTATCTTATAACTGATGAACGTTAACCACTGTAAATTATAAATTTCCACCAGAGTTATTGGTTCTCTGTATACATATTCATGTCTTGATCAAGTAGCTATGATCAAATACAAATAAGTCTGGACTATGAAAAGAACTAGATATATGGAAACAATCAGTTTTTCATAATTCTACAAAATGTATGGCCTTCTTGAAGATGAAATGGTATGAAATGGGAGAAGGGGGACCATTGGAAAGCACATGGAAAAATAACACTGTTCTATTGTCTTTTTACTTTCAAGATGCTATGAAGACTCGCTTTCATAAAGTTTTTAATAACTTAATGGAAGGATTTCAGCAAGACTCAGTGATGCATGGTGTGCATCAAATAGCATACATCTCAACAGTGGTTTTGTCAGGTAAACCACAGGATCCAGGGCTTACGCTCAAGAGGTCAAGATTCATCATGAACCTGTATATGTTTAAGTCAGTTTGTTGATAATATTATCTCCATATCCTGAATGAGAATATATATACATATATTTTGCTGTATATTTGTATTTAATCATAAACAGTCAAAGTGTTTTTCTTTTAACGTCTTCAAACATCAAAAGGAAGACCTCATGGCATTTTACAATACCATATGTTCTTTTTTTTTATGATCAGATGTTCACTATTATGATGAATGACACATCAAAATTATCTTTTCCTTCCTTTTTAAGTTTATGCAATCAGACTGGTTAGGTACTTACACAGAAACACAACAAGTCAGCTCCTTTGGCTCAAACACTGAGGCTCAAGAACATCTGAATGAAATGACAGGAGTCTTGTGCAGGAGGTGCAGCTTAATTACTTCTTACAACCTCTAATGCAATGGAGTCCTT
This sequence comes from Tympanuchus pallidicinctus, assembly GCF_026119805.1. Taxonomy (NCBI): domain Eukaryota; kingdom Metazoa; phylum Chordata; class Aves; order Galliformes; family Phasianidae; genus Tympanuchus; species Tympanuchus pallidicinctus. The sequence goes on along the minus strand of NW_026294780.1, from coordinate 5,179,211 downwards.
GGATGTCAAATTTATAGATCAAAATGAACCCTCAGAATTTTACTGAAAAAACTAATTAAAAAAAAAACTAAAGAACTATGCACTTACTGAAATACATCATCCTAAACAAAGAAAGAAAGTTACTTTTTTTGGATGTTAATATAAAGAAAGGGGAAAGCTATATTCTAGGTGCATGAATTATTTACAGCCAAAATCTATATTCAGTTTACCTCTTAACATATTTAGAACCAGCTGTAAAATGAAACAGGTTTGTAATAAATATGTAGATGTATTGGTCATAAATACGGGTGCAGCTAAAGTATCCTTGGACTTCAGATGTACTTTGACACCTTAATCTCTAGTTGAGTTTGATAAAGGTTTCTGACATGCTCCAAAAAGCTCAAAACTACAGAAGTTAAATTGTCTAATAAGGATAAATTATTCCCTGAGGGTGTATGTTATACAGCAGTGGCTTTATGACTTACAAGGACTCTACAAAGCATTTCCTGACATCAAACCACAGTTTATCAGTAGGATTTAACTATGCAATTAAACTGATTGTGCTCAGAACAAAGCAATGACAAACCACTCAGCTGCAGCAATTAAGTGGCCATTCAATTGTAATGATATGGACAGATGTTATTTAAGATTTCTTGTTTCATGACTTGAATGTTATTTATTCTTATGGTTTCTTCTGGTAGTTTTTTATTTTGCTTTTATGTCACTATACCACCTAAAAAGTTCATATAATCAGAATCTGTGAATCTAGATAAACTACATGACTAAAAGACACTCTCAGGGAGGTGAATCAACAGGAGGGGAATCAAATCTTTGAAAGGATAGGTAACAGCAGGATAAGGGGAAATGGTTTTAAGTTGGAGGAGGGAAGACTGAGGTTAGATGTCAGGGGGAAGTTCTTTACATAGAGAGTGGTGAGGTGCTGGAACAGGCTGCCCAGAGAGGCTGTGGATGCCCCGTCCCTGGAGGTGTTCAAGGCCAGGTTGGATGGGGTCCTGGGCAGCCTGGTTTAGTATTAAATGTGGAGGTTGGTGGCCCTGCATGTGGCAGGGGGTTGGAGATTCATGATCCTTGAGGTCCCTTCCAACCCTGGCCATTCTGTGATTCTGTGATAGCTGAAATGCCAGGGAAAATGGTGGCCCATTTTGCTAGATACCTCCCAGGTGGGATGCAGCAGTCTCCCCACAGGGCAATTCTTTTTCAAAGTGGGGACAAATCTGATTATTTCATTAGTGATTAAACGCTGATGCCAAGCTGAAGAACTTGGCTAATGGGCACAGGCTGTTTTACGATATTGCTACAAATCCAACAGAAAGATTTGTTAATATAGAACTTAAAATGTTTAGAAGGCTTTACTTTGTTTGCTGTTGTTCTTTATTTCTCCAATTTATTCTGCTGGATGAATATAAATCCATTGCTGCAAACATTTTTTCGCAGTAAATTCAGTTTACTTGCACAACTGTTGTTTTTTTTTGTGTCAGTCATAGATTTTTGCTATGGGCATTTAGAGGCTTGGATGAAGTAGGGCAAATCATTGAATATTAATCTCCAGAACTTTTGTGTTTCCTCAGTTCTGCAGTGCCATGTGACATATCTAAGATGTGATTTATCTAAGATAAATAATCATAATCATTTGAAACTGCATCGTGAGGAAAAGTTACAACTATATTAAAAAAGCCTGTAAAATATAAAGTAAAATGGGATTTCTATTAATGCTGAAGGATGTAATGTTTTGTGGGTTTTGCTTAAATACTGGTGAACTACAAAGGCATGATGTACTTAAAAAGAAGTAATTGCTTTGTTTCTGTTTTTGAAAGACCAAATCCCATGACATTTTGAACTGATTCCGCTGTTTTAAGCAGCAGCTGTTCCCTTCTGTGCAAGTTGCGAGTCTGCTGTTTTCCAAACAAACCATAAATATGCATATTTACATGAAACTCATGCATTTGCTTTCTTGTTAAATAGCACTGGAATATCCTGTAGAATGGCATTCAGTTAATATATTTAACAACATATTTTCCAATATATTTTTTGATGACCTAATGTCAACATGCTTGAAAGCAGGCCAAGAGTAGAGGTCATTCTTTTTGTCAGACATTTCTTCTTTTATGAGATTCTTTTTGGTCAGAACATGCTATGCTAGGATCAGGAAATACAAATATTACTGCTGAGGTATAGGCATTTGCTAAAGAAACCAATGGGTTTGAGTGAGATTTATGAGTGAAACACAGTGTAAGCCATTATGTATTAGGAGGAAATTTCTTTCTCAGACAGTGATGAGGCATTGGCATAATTTGCCCAGAGAAGCTGTGGTGCCCCATCCCTGGAGGTGCTCAAGGGCAGGTTGGATGGGGCCCTGGGCAGCCTAAGCTGGAGGATGGCAGCCCTGACCATGGCAGGGGTTGTGGCTGGGTGGGCTTTGAGGTCCATTCCCACCTAAGCCATTCTGTAATTCTATGACTGATCCAGTGATTCACAAACGTTTCCATACCGATTAGTCCTGTGCTGTAGCCTTGTTGCTGCAGTATTTTGGCAAAAGTGGTCTCATTTGGAGGGAGCCCTCCTGAGCCACCATTCCAAAAAATAACACGGTAATTGTTTATAGCATCCATTCCTGCAAAATAATAGTAAAAAAAAAAACTCAATAAGTATAACTGGTAGTTTTATTAAATGGACTTCCTTGTTTCCTGGTTTCATTGGTATTACAGGGTTAAATATTTATCCTAATGCTGTTAGCTTGGGGACATGAATCTAGGACACTGAACAAGGACAAGAAAGAGTTAAATCTCTCCACTGCATAATACCTATCCTCTGCAGCTCACACTGCACCATTTTAATCTGCACTGGCACAGTTACACAGATGTATTTATATGTTGCAGTAACATCCAGGCTGCAAGCAGTGCACTGGCCTAGTGTGGTGGTGAGGACAGGGAGCACAGGAGGGAGATTTTGGACCTCTGTCACCCTCAAACTCCATCTTGCATATGGCTGCCTGGGAACTCAAAATGCTCTGCAGAGTGGCAGAGCTACTACTGTATGGCTGCTGAAACCCACAGAGAAGCTACATGGCACTATGGTCTTCTCCACATCTACAGGTTTATACCCTGTTACTCAACTTTATATACTGACATAACCCTGTCATATGTAATGTAAAGTATGAAATGCCATGGAAGCACTGCATGTCTTGGCCTTGCTGTTACAGTGGGAGACAAGGTCTATACAAGTGCATGTGCATTTTCCAGTCTCAGTGCAAGTTATCAGTACAAAAATAGGATTACATATTGGCTTCAAAATGCCTCAGGAATGAAGACAGTGAGGATCATTTGCAATAGGAACCAGTAATACAGTCACTGCCAGAAACATACAGAGCTACTTGTTTATCATACTTCTTCAGTTCAAGAAAGCATTTTGATAGAATAGTAGTTTTAAATCAAAAACAGAACTGAGAAAAATAATACAGCTGTCAAACTGTAATTATGTAGGACAGATGCATTCTGATCCACAGATAACAAATCTGTTCTGCAAACAACTTGCTCTGCACCCAGACTAGAGGGAACAAACAGAAATCTACAGAGATCTCTGCAGATCTTTGTAATGACTTACCTGAAGGTAATAAGCAGTACCAATTCCATTCTAGCTGCGCTAGAGCACCAAAAGGCAAACAGAGTTACTAGGTGATGGGGAGCAATCTACTCTGCAGAGCTGACTTTCCCCCTGCCCCCTCAAGGCTGGTTCATTGTACCCCATAAATACAGATGCAACATCAAAGGTATTAGACCTAGCTGCCTTCATGTCCACAGCACTCTCATTTCTTTTGTGGTGATCATATAGCACTGTTCCATTCAGCAATAAAGTAATGTTTAAAGGCCACTTGGCTGTGCAAAGCAAACCTGATCGAATGGGATATCTGCCAGTGAGAAACGCTGCTCTGCTGGGGGTGCAAAGTGGAGCTGCAGAGATGTGTTGGGTCAGCTTCACTCCTTCCCTTGCCAGGCGATCAATGTTTGGAGTCCTAAAAGCACAACCAGCATTGTCAGATATCAATTGTAGAGCCTTCAAAGGAATGGGAATGAGGAATAATACACTTACCTCTGTTTTAGGAATCTTTTTTGTACTTGAATTATTTTATCTTTTTTATTTTATTCAAGATTAGATTTTTTCTCCCCTTCATTAAAAAGAAAAAAAAGCTGTCTGGATACATTTCAAGACAATTATTCCTTCTTATTTCTTACCATTTCATATGCTACTGAGGTTGTTCGTGAATGGCACCCCACTACTATTGAAGAAAAGAACTCAAGCCTTGAGGATATCTTACGCTAGAGGCCAAGCCATGCAGAGATGACTGTCAGAAACTTGCTGGTTGGTGTTGATCAGGGTGAGATTCTGATAACTTTTCTGGCTTAGCAGGGTAATCACACAAAGTTTGGTGACAAGCTGGTAGAAGGCCAAAAGGCATTAATGTGGCATGATTTCCAAAGAAAAGGCAAACTCTATGTCCTCAAATTTGTAAACAGAAGTATTTCCTATTAACATAATTCACATCAGTGATTCGCTTGATGAATGACAAAGCACTTGAAAGAGGAGACAGTATTTCTATCTTCAGATACATGCAAGTGCTTAGCGTTTCTCAGTTTACATATTCCCAGATAAGAACAGCTCTGCATAGCAGAGCTGGCCCTGGGAATGCCCTCTAGGGTGTAAGATACTCCAGGTAGTGTTATTTACATTTACATAGTGACTCCCATAGGAAATCTCCCCATTTCTGCAGTAAATGAATTTGAAGACTGCTGTAATGGCTGGTGATGGGCAGAAGACTGAAGGCTTGCATCAAATATCAGCTCTGTTCTTAATATGCTGTTTCCTTACCTGATAGTATCATTCCCGTAGCAACCTACATCCCCTATACCAAGATCATCAGCCAACAACAGGACAAAGTTTGGCTGAGTGATAATGGAAGGCTGTGTCATTAGTGGCTGCAGAAGCAGACTGAAAAGCAGGGCTTTGAGCAGGCATGTCCTGAAACACAGGAGAAGGAAGGAAGCCAATGATCTGACCATTCATCCCTCTAATATTACAGTGGTAAAAGCAAGAACCAACCAATCAAACAAACAGAAAATCAGATTGTGAGTATGCTTTACAGAAAGCCCATTCTTTTATAATACAGTGTTCTGTCATTATTAAAGTTAGATGGCTTCAGATTTAATAATAATATTAAAATATTTCATGAACTTTTTCGTACCAATGTGACATTTGTTGCCAAATCATTTCTGCAATTGTAGCGTTCAGATCCTGTAAAACCAAGAGAAAGAGCCTGGTTAAATCTGCATCTTTCTAGTTGTCACTGCCATAAAAATAGATTAAAAAAAACTTAATCAAAGCCCATCAGCATCCATTTACTTGCTTTAGTTTGACTTTGATCAGCTTGTAAATGAAGAAGAGCAAAAGCATTAGTATTATTTTTATTGATAGGATGTCTTCATTTCTTAGAGGAATTTTGCTCTTTTGTGAAGTTGTTACACTTAAAATAGCAAAATAATTCTCCTTTATTACACAGCTCAGCTTTTTAAAAAATAGTATTTAGTCAAAAGGAAGTCACAATCTTTTTGAAATCCCATCTTTTCTATCATTTATTTTTTCTGTAATCACTATGATAGTAACAACCTTCTGCTTCTTCACATAACGTGCCAAGTTTCCTTTCAGGCTCATGAGATAAATCTTCAGCCATATAATCTCTAGTCATACTCTTTCAATGAAGAACAGAAGACACTACATTCATGTCCTCTTATTGTATGACTTCAAACTCCAAGCTGAGCTTTTTTCACCTTTGTATGTATCAGATTTTGGGGTTCTGTGCTATTTCTCCCCTCTGTCTACAGCCTTCTGCAAAGGTTCCTATGGGGATTTTTCTTCGACTATGAGGGCAAGACAAACTGTTTTAAAGTTAGAAAAATGATCCTCTATCCCAGGCTTTTCAATAGAATCCTTTCAATTTTATCTCGTGTCTTGTGGAACCACCCCATGTCCCACTTTTCAAAATTGTGCTGGTTTAACATTTTGTTTCCCAGAAACGATAATATTTAGCATTTTAGTTAGTAATCATGGTTAATACATTTTATTCCTCAGTGTTATAAGCTTCAATGGGAAAATTTACTCCTCTATACTTAGAAAATCATTATTCGGCCATTTACAATACCTCAGTACTGATACAACATTGCTATCTACACACTCAGACTTCTGCACCACGGCTTTTGTCTTTGCTGCAAGACAGATATTGGGGTACACTGCAGTTTTATATATGCATACTATATGCCTCCAAAAGTCAAAATTAATGGGATGTGGAAATACTCAAATTTAGGTGTAATTTCTTATCTCAACCTGCCTGTGCTTCATAGTTGGATTATCTTGCTTCAAAGCATGGGGTGGAACTCCAGGCTGGACTTCTTAGAAGCTGGCTGTGAATAGCAGGCAACATACAGAAAACAGCTTGCTGCACTGCCTGACAGTTACTCCTGCCTGGCCACTGCCTCACTGACGGCAGTGGGAATGCTGCCACAGAAACCTTGGTAGCTCCTGGGGGGTATGAGGGCTTGTCGGAGAAGTTCTCCTAGTTCATTAGCTTTTCAAGAAGTCAGCAGGGGCCCTGTTGTGGGCAGCCAGCTTCTCTCAGGCCTGGCTTTGAGTGCTTTGGAGAACCAACACATTGAGGGGCCTCCATGGCCAAGCTGCCACAAGCAGCTGCTCTGCACCTGAACTGAACCCAGCTGGAAGCAAAGTTCTCCTCCTGTCTCATTAGTTAGCACCTCCAGGAGTAGTATCTCTTTCTTCATCCATTTTAATAATCCTGAGGAGAAACAGCTTGCAAATCTTCTATAGTTTATTGTTTTCCTTTACTGACTGAACTTGTAAAATCTCTTTACTTCTCTATCAAAATTCTCACAAGATAAACATTTACATTTTCAGCTACACCGAGATTCACATTTCCCAACAGCAGCAGCCAGTTGTGACATCAGCTTGGCAGCGCTCCTCGAAAGCTCTCACAAGTTATATTCCATTCAGTTTGGTCCTTCTCAGTCTGTGAAAATTTCTTCTAAAATTTCCTAATTTATAGACTTCATTTAGGTAAAACCAAACAAAACAAAGACAAAACCAAAAAACAACAAAACAGGCACATTCAGGATAAATATTCTGCAGCTAACCACTCTCACTTTGAACACAGACATGAATGAGAACAATGCTGTTGTTAAGGGAAATGCCTTCTGAACACTTCCTTGAGATATTTTTATCTACAGCAGCAAGAAACTTTTCCAAATGCCCATTAAAATGTTCCTGTGCATTTCCAGAGACAGCAAGGGAATATGAATACGGTACCTGGCAGTATCAGGTTAGGCTCAATGCAGGCAGCTGAGGCACTGGACTGTGATCTTTCAGCCGACTTAAAACCATTCCAAACTTTTCAGCATGACCACTGCTACAGCAGTGCAGCTTCCCGCATCTGTTCTGAAGGCAGTCCTTAAATCTGCCCTGGCTGCTCATGCGCACTTCCCCCCAAGAAAAGCCGTGCTCTACCACACTTGGATGGGCTGACTTGTGCTGGGGTCCCTCAAGCTGTGTGTTCCTGCTGCCATCTGCACAATGGCAACATTCATGCAGGCAACAGGGTTGGGCTGGCATGCCAGAGGTGCAGCTGAATGGCTGCTTGCCCAGCCACTGGTTTCTCACGGGAAGCATACAATCTCCTTCAGGTCTGACATGCTCCAATAAAGATGCAGTAACAGCTCCTAATAAACCTCTCCTCACTTCCACTCAGAAAAAAAACAAAACAAAGCAAAACAAAACAGAAAAGTGCTGTACTTACAAAGCAGTATTTCTTTGCCTGTGGAAATTGAGCACAAATCTTCACTTTATAGCAGCCCTGAGTGCCTGCAGCAATGACAGTGTCACCCTGCATTTGCAGTAGGATGCAGACTTAGGGTGTGGTGAGGAGGTGGAAGGAAGAGACCTGAATTTGCTTATCCAGAAAATGAGTCATTTGGCTGGACATGTGAATGCTGCCTGGTTTCTTGTCAGTGCTCAAAGGAATGGTTTAGCTACATACAAGCTAGTGCATTCTTTCTTGATTTTCTTGTTTGAGCCCTGTCAGACCAAGTGTTTTGGAAAAGATACTATCAAACAGCTCTCTTGCAGTGCCGGCAGAGATTTTCCTGTGCTTTCATATGTTAAAAGAGAAGGGACATTGTTAGATTAGGATTTGGAGATGCACCAATGGCAGTGCTCAGGTTGGTTTATTCATGGAGCACCTGCATGGCTGGTGTTAGCAATGTCAGCAGTGTATATTATTCCTCTCCCATTTTCTCCTGAACCCAAACTTCTGTGCTGGGATGGTTACAGTTGGCACACACACAGGTGATGTGATGTGCTTGGTATCCCTTTTCTTCTGTTCTCAGTGCCTGCTCCTTATCCCCAACCTTCACTATAGTCACCCAATCTGTACATCTCTATTTCCTATTCCCATTCATGTTAGTATTTCAAGATTCATTAACATGCAAAGGATTCCTTGTTGTCGGATGCCCTCTGCTGCTGCATGTTGTCTGAAAAAATGCACGTTTGGAGGTACTGTGTCTTTCTGTTCAGGATGCCATCAGTCCCAGTGCTGACTGGAGCAGGCTCTCATGCTTCTTATTATTTTACTGCTTCTTTTATTGCTTCTTATGTTTTTTTCCATGACTTCTTACAAATTATATAGTATTTGTAATGGAGAACCACACTCTGTAACTGCTATGTTATTTACTAAATTTACAGTGTAGCAGAAAATCGAGTTCATGTCTGCAGTGACATGGCAGGACTGTACCTCCTGTCTCCTTGTTTGATCTAGGGCCTTCAAACCCAGAAAAAGCTGAATCAGAATACTACAGGAGGAAGCACTGCTTGAAATCTGCCTACTGGAAACTGACTCCTGGGCACAGCCATAGTGTGAGGAAGATGTAGAAAGAAGAGCAGACCTTGTGGTTTAAGCACACCCCTCTTATAACAGCAACTTGTATTTATTTTGGTGTATGATCTTGGAAGGGGAGAAAGATGAAAGCCACATACAGAGGGCTTCTCCCCAAGGCCTAGGGCTTTATGGTAAGCTAATGCTGTTTCCAAACACTGTGCTACCTAGCTCTGCCTATTTTCTGTGGAGAAATCTTCAGAAAGTCTGTATTTATTCTGAACTAGGAATGAATGTGGAAGTCTTGCACACTCTTGTCTTTTACCCCCATTTCCTTTAGAATGGGTGCTGGAGGAAGTAGCACTTACTGGCCTTTGAAGTACTTAAAACATCTGAGAATCAGAAACCCCAGACTGGTAGCAGTTTTGTATAGTACGATGATTAAGAAGCTCCCTCTAGTGACTAAATATTTTTGAAAACTTGTTGCATTTCAAACAATATTCGATTCATTCTCTGCCTTTGTGGAAGTTACTGCTGCTTTTATTTTCTATTCAGCTAAAAATATATATATATATATATTTTTTATGAATTTTGTTCCCATTATTATTTCTTTTTCTGTTAGAAACAGTAGGTGTAAAAAGAGCACTTAAAACAGAATGCAGTGGTACAAACTGAAACTAAGAAACTCTGTCTAAACGTCACGAAGCACTTTGCCACTGTGCAGGTGATGGAGCAGCGGCACGGGCTGCACAGAGGCTGTGGGCAGTCCTCCTTGGGCATCTCCAAAAGCTGCCTGGATGTGGCCCTGGGCACCCTGCTCTGTGGGAAGGCCCTGCTTGTGCCTTCCAGACTCAGCCATTCTGTGGTCCTGTGAACCGTGACTGACTGGATTTCCCTTGTGTGAATCCCAGCTTCTGTAAGAAAAGTAGAAGTTGGATCTCTTCAGGTAAGGGAAATCTTCAGTCAGTGATCCTCAGCGGGAAATAAATTTTCTCATGCTGCCTGCACATAATTCAGACTAGTAAGGCCATTGTGCTGCCCTTGGTCATGCCTATATTTTGTCCCAGGTTTTCACATGCTTTCTTTCTATTGCCTGCTTCTCACTTAGGTCTGTACAGCCCTGTGCTATCCACATCCACTGGTGTCTTTAATGCTCCAGGGGTTACTTGTCTCTTCTAAACCCATTATTGCTCCCACTGCTGGCCCCTCTAGACTATGCAGACTGTTTACAGATCCATAATGTCTGCATGGATGCTGCTATTTAGCAACTGTCGCATGTAAGTTAAATGATTAACAAGAGGTAGGTGGGCTCCCATCTTCCCTTCCACTGCAGTAAAGGTAGTCATAGCCAAATCTGTGTGAATATATATACATACCAGAATTTACAGAGCTTATTTCAAATAAATAAGCTCATTTTTTTCTTCCATGAGGAAGAGAGTCGAAGATTTCAGGCAGTTGAGATGGCTAGACTAAAATTTACACTGAACATACTAGAGAAACTACAGCAAAATAAGAATGTGCTGATCTTTCTGCTTGGGATATAGTGATGAGATCCAATAAACATGAGCTATAAAATACAAAAGATAGATTTTTCTTTTGAAAGTCTGTGGAAGCAAAACATGTATCTAACACGTTCTTAAAAACTCTGCCCTTTAGAACTGCTTTAACCTGTCAGAGGCTGGAATAAAGCATGTGCTTGAGAATCTGAAGGTATTACTGTCTTGTGTTTTATGAAGTTTCCAGCACTGCAACTGTTCTTGCAGATACCGAGAGCAATACTGTTAATGAAGACCTAGTAGATCTATGGAGGGATGGTTAGAAGTATGAACTATTTCATTTCAGACTGTTTTCTTATGCTGAATCTAAATATACTCACATGGGTGGAAACGATCAAGAAAACTATGAGAATTTTACAAAATTATTCTAGAAACATGTTAATTTATAAGATAGTGAAAAACCACATGCAGCTATTGACGCTGAAAGAACTTGATAAATGTCACAGATTTTTAATATTTCCTAAACTTGAGTATAAAGTCTAAATGCATCTGCACTAATACACTTCTTCAAAAATTTTCAAGAAGTAGAGGTAGTTTTAGTTTCCATTGTTTATTCATGAGCAATTAATAATAATGGATATTAATAACTGGGAATCATACAAAATTCTAGTAAAATAAGCAGCCTACAAACTTTGAGTATTCCATATTCAAGTCAATTTTTTTGTCTGTTGTAAAGTGATCCCACGAAAAACAACATGAGTAAATCCACAACAGAGGAAATCTGTTACACAGCATCCACAAAGGTATGGAATTTGAGAATGCAAAAGGTCTTGAGACTCCTTAAAAGCTGGGAGCAATATCACAGAGCATGTGTTCCGTGCAGATTACACATGGCTTGCAGGGTGCAGAACAACACTTGTGTGTCTGAAAACAGCTCAAATAGCGAAGTCAAAAAGGGAGCCTGGAGTATGTTTTGGTAATAACTTCTGTTCTAAAGTTACAGAAATGCTGCTCCTTGTTACTGCAGTTCACAGGCCATCTTAAAACTGTGGTATTTTCCTGGCAATTGAGAAAAACTGTAGTTTCTGAGTTTAGCATTTCAACAGCCATGACACGATTTGTTTTCAAGCCTACTAGTTGTAGTCCTTACCACTGAGAAAATAATGAAGAGATAAGAGGGTAATACTGAGCTGTACATACGAACAGTTTCTGTTAAATCACAGTCCTTTGAAACTGTATTTTTGTATTACAAAGCATGAGGAGGAGCACTTGTCATTCAGAATTGAGAATCCATTTCATAAAACAGGACGTCTTGCTTGTTTCAGATCACAGATTTCATGAGTTATCTGCTGGAACAACTGAACACATGAACTAATGGCCCAGCACTGCAGAAAGGGGACACATGCATTCATAACAGGGATGTTTGCACTCCGGGAACACAGTTTTTGCTCCAGAAATCAGTGGTGGGAAAATTCCTAATAAAGCCACATTGAAACAGATTTGCTGTGATGGTCTACATGGAACAAAAACATGGATTAGTAGCTGTGAAATGTTTTTATATCAATGGCATTTTTAAGCCAAGGCTGTACTACAGTCTTCTGCATAGCTTAGTTGGTCAAGGTTGTGACCAACCAGTTCACTGTAGGAAATCAATGACTAAAAGGAACCAAAATGCCAGAAATCAGGACATTTTTGGTACAAAATGTGTATTCAGCAGGAGTGACTAGCCAGTGCCATGCCATCCAAATGCTCCTATAAAGAACGTGGTCTCACTTTTTTCCACTCATGAGTGTACTGTATTTTCTTTTAACATCTCACTTCTGTAGTCTTTTGCAGGGAGGTAAGTGGACAAGCATACTGAAATATCCCTGAAGTTGTTGATTGCACCTTAAGTGCTGAGATCTGGAATTCAAATACTGTAGCATCAGTAGCCTTATAAAAAGCTGAGAACTCTCTGTTTTTTCTTTTTTAAATTTAAATTGCCATTTATGTGCTGTCTCCAATTACCTATCCATTTATGAAGTTATAGATTGAATTCTTTTTCCCCCATGTGTACCCTATATTTTAATATGTCTGATTTTTCTGCCCATTCCCTCCCTCTTGGCTTTTTGTGGTTTGTAATTAAACACTATGGGTCCCTCCTTTAAGGGTTAGTGAACCAAATTCTACATGGGTAGCTTGGGGAAGGTCACCACTAACAAGATATACCCACAGAGAGAAAGTTTATCTTTTTCACTTTTTATTTATATCTATGGAGGCATTAGGAAGTGTCTTAGAACTTGACATCTGTCATTTATTTTGTTGTTAGAAAAGTTTAAGTAGTGACTTCACAGTTGATATTATATTAAGCAGATTTTCATACAAAGAACTGAAATTCCCTTCTTTCGTTTTTAAACCGAACAAGACTAATGTTTGGCAAAATAGCAAAATAATTCTTCAGGAAACAAAATTTCCTCATGCTTCAAGTGCTATGTAGTTATTAACCTTCGCAGGCATTTAAAAGATTCCTTATTTTTAGGTTTTTTTTCCTGGAATTTACCGGCTTGGATTTACCAATGACGCAGATCAGATTTCCCAGAAACTGCAGGCTTCCTTCCTTCCTATATTGCATTACAGACACTGGCCAGTTCCAATATATTAAACAAACCAAGAATTTCCCCTATAGTTTTATAGCTTAACTGGTCTGCAACCATAAGTGTTCGGCAATACCAAGCACTTTATTTCTGCTCTGCTGCCAAAGTCAACCTTTGTCTGTAGGGCCTTCTCCACCCTTTGATCACCACCTTTCATCTATGCCCAGATTTATCAAAGACCCACAGAGTCTCCAGACCTCAGATTTCTTTCCCTTGCAAACCCTTCCTTCTCCAGCTCCAATGCACATAGCACATCCTGGCCTAAGCCTCCTTGTTCCAATCTTCACCGATGCTCAGCACTCCACTGCAGAAGGCCTGGAGATTCAAGTGCTCCCTGCGCAAATCCTTGTCAGTTCTCCAGCTCTGGAGAACCTTTGATGCTTTGGAGAGCCTTGGTCTGTCTGTTTGACAGCTGCTTTGTGTCTGCTAACATACCTGGGGCCTGATCCTGCTGTGTCTTGGGACAGGAGCTAGTGCCTCTGCCAGCACCAGGGTTGTGCTATGTCTGCTCTCAATTTGCCTTCATCTGCCCTGTTCTTATCTGGCTATGAAGGAAAGGAGCTGTGCTTCAGGTTTGAAGCTCAAATTCTTTCAGGCAGACATAACAACAGGGATTAACAAAATACTGGAAATGTCTTTCTGACTTCAGAAGACTCAGCTCTCATGTCTGCTGTTCCCCTGCTCATTTCTGAAAGCTGTCCAGAAGGCTGTCTTTGTTGTTTAGAGCAGAGATAGGACTTTTAATAGCACAAATACTCACATCTGTGCTTTACAGACTCTGCACTCTAATTCATTTGTATTTCTTATGCACTTATGAGACTAGACTGCTTTTCTCATGTATTTCAGTACGATATATATGTATATGTGCAGTATTTATATGTATATATGCACACAATTAAACTAAAATCAGAATATTAGCAATGAACACAGATTCAAATGCAGCACTTACAATGCTTTTTATGCTGTAGAGTTAGTGGGTTTGTGAGTATGTATGGAAAATGTCAGAAGAAATGTTAATTACCTTAGCTAAACAAATCCTTGTGATGAAAAGAAGATTATATGAACAGAGTTTGATGTTACTTTTATGCACAAGTTTCAGGCATTCTTTGATTTGATAACTGTTATCTATAGTTCACAGACAGTTTCCATACCTTCAAATTGATAAGGATGTTATTATTCATCATGTAGGCTCTGGTATTAACCATTGATTAAACTTTACTGTACTTACTGCAACATTTATAAGATCAAAGGCAGAAATTATCCAAAAGCCTATCGACAAGAAGAAGAAAAAAGAAAACTGGTTAAAAAAAATCCTATTTGTGGGCCCCTACAAATTTCAAGTATGTAGATCGCTCCTCAAGTAATGCCTCCTATTTATTTCCTTAGAAACTAGAACATAGAGAACAATAACGTTATTTGATAGAGCAAGTTATCAGCTACAAAATGCTCTTTTTCAAAATAGTCACCCACATTAGCTATGCATTTTTGCCTGCAATGAACCAGAGCTGCATGCTGCGCTCATCAAAAACTGCACCAGTGGAGATGACCCACATATATAATAACACAGGAGGCATTATCTTTGGAGCAGCCATTGTATTCTAATGCATTTCCAATGTACAGCATGCACATGACAGTTATTTCAGTTTTCCCAGCTTCTTGTGTTAATTTAGCCAGAAGGTCAAGTAGAAATTTAAATTATGTAAAACATACAATAACTCCAACTAGAATATTCGTTGTAACCTTCAGTCTTATGACTGGACAGAAGCCTTGCACATACTCTCCAGAAAAAAACAAGCTTTTTAATATAAGAAGTTGAGTTTGCCTTTTTCCTTTCGTAGGAATGAACTATAACATATGCTTGGATTATCTGTTAAAAGTCACACTCCTTGAATAAATCTTTTGCTGCCTTTGTTAACAGCATGTTGCAAATTCATTGCACTTTCAACCTGAGGTTCATAGTTAAAATACTCTAAGAAATAAGTAACAAGCAGTTGTATGAGTCATTCTCCATTTTCTAATAATGTCAGCATTTTTTACTAGTATGCATTGCAGCACTGACTCTTTAGAAGCTGGCTTTTGTTAACGCACTGTAGTGTCCTGTAACACTGTAGTGCCTTAAATGCTTTGGTATCCTATTATAATGTAAAAAGTAATCTTAACTCTCATTAAAATCCTCAAACAATTGAAAATCTAGGTAATGTTTTTAAAACTTGACTGATTAAAATTTTTTCCCAAAGGTGGAATTTTCACCACTAGAGGGTAGAAAAACACAGCATTGGACAGCTAGTAAAAAAAGTCCTCATCTATAAAATTGCTCTTCTATCTTTTTCTCCAACAGGATTGTTCAGCTGGAGTTAAGTTAACAGAATGCAGCGCTCAGACAAAAGGTGAATGGAATCCATGTAACTACCTCGATTTGGCTACAAACCAACTCTTTTTCGCCAGGGTATCAGAACATCAGGGCTCACGTCAAACTGAATGTTATGTTTGCAGCACTGTGCCCGAGTACTTTCTAAAGTTGGAAAGCTAAAGTCTAGCTATATGTTAAAAAACCCAAACTACTTATTAAAATACAAAGTATTTAGGTACTCCAATAAGCCCATTTTCATAACTCTAGTCAGAATTTTTGATGAGCTCTTGTCCTTTGCTTTGCAGTCCAAAACTTTGGGATTATGATATTCATTTTTAAAATGTGTTTTGAAATCCTTTAAGAATTTATTTGCATGGAAGAATGCAGCATCTGGGAACAGGCAGATGTTTAAAATACAATTAGACTATTTCTAACCATCTGGTGATAAAATCAAAATATGGTTTGTAGAGGAGTACATCACTGCAACTTCTCAAGGTTAAATTGGCTGGAGGTTTATGCGCTATAATTAAAGCATCTGTAAGTTACAAAATGGTCAGTTACATTCCAGGACAATGGTGTTTTAATGTACATAGCAGACAGAAAACACACTGAAGGACAGTTACGTATATCATTTTCCTCTCAGAACATTTTTATGAAATGAAATTTGTCTGCTATTGAAAACATTGAAAAGTCAACAAATTCTGTTGCTGGCAGCTCAGCCACTATCTAATGCAATCCTTAATTCTCTCATCAAAGAGAGAGCTTGAATGGCACACAGGGCTTTAAGTGGCAACTCAGGAGTAAGAGTTTGTTTGATATGAGTGTCTTCTAATTTCAGCACACACAGGTGCCTGTTCATTCATCAAACTGAAGCACATTAGTTCTGCTATGCTAGGTATTCTATTTAGAGTAATTGTACATTTTGCATAATTAAAACCCTCACCTTACTTTCTGTGAAATGAATTCACTTTCCTAATGGAGTTTGGAATGTGATACTACTACTACTGCTACTACTACTACAAGTTTCAGAAGGCTTTGTTTTACACTTCCCAGTGACACTTGTAATGGATTGCTGCTAAGATACTTATCATTATCAATAGAGCTTTGCAGCAGGGTGCTCTTCTTCAACAGAATTTAGAGTAGGATTCCCTGGTAGTGCACTGCAGGGGTTTTAAGCATTCCTAGTGAGCTCAATCTATCTCAGATATGAGAGTCTACTGTTGATGTAGAATGGTTACTACTGATGAACCTTTTCAGATAATTTTATTAGATCTCAATGAGATACAATAACTGGAGAGATTTTACAGTTCTCTTTTCTCTCATATTTTTTTTTTTTTTTTCAGTCTCTGGAATAAAAAACTTCAAAACCCAGCATTTTTTTTCCTCCAACAATTCACTCATTGTCACCAGACTCCTGAGGTAAGAAATATTAGGAGGCAGTGTTTTAGAAGCATGCATGTAATTAAAAGTGAGAAAAAAGACCCTCCAAAATCATATGTAAAAAAAAAAATAAAAAAAATCAGAAGTTGAATACATCTTTTTGTGAAGCTGGATTCTTATATATTCAGAACAGATTTTTACTTCCTTAGAGTGTGCTAAAAGCATTAGATGAAAAAAAACCCTCTCCATTTTATTTAAAAAACATCTGCTGTAAAGAATTCCTCCTTGAAGCAGTCACCTTTCATTGCCTCCTGCCATACACATCAACAGCTTCGCTTCAGCTCAGGCTGAGGCAAAGAAAAACAAAGCAAGAACAGAGGCAGCCCCAGTGTGAATGAAGGGCCGGATCACCATTGATCCCTCACCTTTTGGCACAGGGCATGATGGAAAAGGAGGAGGGGAAGGCCAACAACCTACATCTCTGCTCCAAGCAGCACCTGTAGCCCTTGCACACCTTCTCCTAGCTTTAGATGCTCTGGAGTAGAACAGGTATGTTTAACCTACTGCAGCCACGAGGAAAGGTATATTCCCACTGCTGAGCCTCTGGACAGCCTCACTCCATGATGACTGTGTTAGTGCTACTGGATGCCAAGCAAGGCAGTGCGACACAGAGAGATAAGAGTGTTTTTAGCTTCATAGAATCATCAAATCATTAAGGTTAGGAAAGATCACTAAGATCATCTAGTCCAACCATCAGCCTATCCCAACCATGCCCACCAACGAGTCCCTCAGTGCCATATCCACACATTTCTTGAACGCCTCTACAGTCTGTGACTTCACCACCTCCTTGTTCCAATTTTTCTTCACTCTTTCAAAGAATAAATTTTTCCTAATACACAACCTGAACCTCCCCAGCACAACTTAAGGCCATTACCATCTTTCTCAGCCTGCAAGTCTGCAAGTAATCAGATGAGTCCAGGAACAAGTGAGAAACGGTTCTTCACTGTGCTTGTCAAGGGTGTGTTTGCTCTGCTGACACTGTTTGAGAGACATGCAACTCAGAAAGTCCATCTTAGTCTTTGCTTCAATTACTGTTTCCTCACTAGTGACGTGTTCTTGGCTCCTTACCTCTCATGGGATTAGGCCTGTAGAAGGTGCTTCCTCTGGTCACCCCAGTGAACTGACCCCTGTGAACTGAGGGGTGTTGCTGGAGGGGGATGTATCTGTTGCTGAGTACAATCTAAAACAGTGGTAGATGCTGGAGGAGAAATGGCTCTCATGCTGCCTCATTGATAACCTCTTTACAAAGCAGACAGCTTAGTTATAACCCAAATTGGATGAGACAATTGTGCAGACATCATACCTTCTGTCTGTCTTGAAGTGAATGCTGCATTTACTTCATACTTAACTAGGTGTCAAAGGAAATCTTTGGCCTATTGCCATGCTTTAAAATAAATACTGATAATACCAGGGAAGTTTCAGAAATGTAGGAGAGAGGTAATGTGTTGCCAAAGTTTATAATGCACAGGAAGATTGACCTGAGCAAGCCTGGGCTAGCTACATTAGCATTAGCTGTCAAAGAAACCTGTTATTTTTGATTTGTGATTACTGGCCTGGGAGATGATAATTGCAGAATTGTGATCTACACAGCTACACATCTTTGAAAGGCTTTGTATAATGTGAAATGAATTCTGATTTACAAAGTGAATAGCCTACAATATCAGCCAAGCATATATAAAATGGGTTGAGAATAGACTAACTGGAGAATAATAGCAAAGGCAGTTGTTACTGAGGAAATGTGATCCTAAGAATTGTGTGTTTAAATATCTACCTTTGGTATAGTGGAATTGGCTTTGTTGATGTGATTTGGAGAAAAAAAAATCCTGCTGAAAACCTTTATTCCTAGGATTGAAGAATCCTAATTAATGATCAAGACAAAACTTTTCTACGCTGGAATCTGGATTACTCAATAAGCTGTGTCCTTTCAACAAGGTAGGTTTTAACACATAGGTCATTCACCCATGGGATCACAAAAGGAAAGCTCGGTCAAACAGAGAGCATACTGAAAAGGGGCTGGTCATTACAGTGTATTTTAAACCTGATATGAATGACTAGAATGCTACTATAGTGAGAAGAGTACACGATCATGCACACAACAAAGGAGGAGCAGAGTGCTGGAGTGCTGTACTTCTGCTGTCTACTTTCTTAAAAGAATTTTTAAAATAACAAAGAAGAAAAATAATTTTAGGATCACAGAACACAATCTACAGGGGAAAGTTTAAAAATACTTGATTAAAGAATGCACTGGGAGATGATTTCTCAAGAGCATGCAGCCTTCTCTGAGAGGGAACATAATGAATGTTGGAGTCACTGATATAATAATAATAAACAGCTTAATAAATATGAGTATCTATCTGCAGAGTGTGGACATCTGAAGGCAGTAAAGAAGCCACCATTTCTGATGAAATTTTTCAACACTCCAAACTATTGGAGTAGGCAGTTCTCTTTTAATGAGTTCAGCTCAAGGTTGGATGACTTTCTGGATGAAAAGCTTCAACCAAATAGATTATTGGGCTTAATACAGAAATAACTGGATAAAATATAAGGTCTTACGATATCTCACAGCTCAGATTAGATGATGTAATAGTCCCTGTTGATGTACAACACTATGAGTCCTGAAAAGGCTGTTACCCAACGTGGTCTAGCAGTTAAGCGTAGACAGGACAGTCTAGACTGAAGCACACACCAGGAACCAGTGCTTTTAAGCACTTTTGCAGGATTTCTTTTCATTATAAAGTAAAACCCACTGGTTCAGTACAGGAGAAATGCCAAACTGGCCTTAAAGAAGGAATGACCTTCCTGGACCATTTGTCCTTGGCAGCCCTATAATAATGCCAAAATAACAAGTAAGATGTCGTCTAGTCAGGGAGCGATTGAAAGCTACTGCTGTTCTACTGAAAGTTTTCATTTTGTTGTTCCAACTTACTGTACTTTTTCAGTCAAGTCAATTCTGGTTTGTTCATGAGCATATGAGAAAACAATTATGTCATATTTCTCATGCCAATACAAAATGTTCAGTATTAAAACTGTGTGTATTTTGTACTCCATTCATAAAAGCTATCCCTCCCCCATGATTGATTCTGCAGATTAATAAAAAATATTTGCAGTTTTTGTTTCAAACAGACATGGACTTGTGTTGTTTCTTTCTTGTTTTTTAATATTAATATAAGATTTTAAATAACCTAGATAGAAAAATCCACAATGAATCTTTTTTTTTTTTTTTTTTTTCCAGATAATTGTCTATCCATGCCTCTGTGTAAACTATAAGTACTGTTAAATTATTTATCTTTTAAAAATTATTCTGGACAAAGCTTTGAGGGCTATTCAAGAACAGCACACTGACTTTATAGAAAACAATTCAGCCTTGATTTTTACAAGATACAGTAAGCACAGTTGAATACCTAAATTCTGAGGGCCTTAGATTTTCCATAGATCCATATATAGAACGCAAATTTTTCAGGACTTACAAATCTAAATCCTCCATTTATTTTACATATAAGTACTAGACTTGTATGCATAAATAGAGAAATTGACATGACCTTTCTGCCTCTTAACCATGCGCAGATAAAAAGCATAAGCACAATTACAGCTTTATGCATTGTGCTGGTGTAAAAACATTATACAAAGACTTCATATTTCTTATGCTAATCCTGTTCTTATACTAATCTATACTTGCCTACAGTTTGAGACTTTGCTTAGGAATCTAACTTTCTGTGGATAAAAAAATTCCCTGGCTTTCCTCCAAACTCAGACTTCTCTAAGCAGAGTTTTATTCTGCCATTCCAAGTAGCGTTTTCTTTGGGCAAATCTGAATGCACAAACACAGAAACTTAGACTGATTTTGGTGAGCCACTGCAGCCTGACTAGCATGGCTGAGCCATTTCACATGACTGCAAGCAACTGATGAGTTTTTATTAGAGATGCCAAACAATCCTTGAATTTAAATGCTACAGATTTTAATGTTTGATTCTTTTTAGGCACCTGAAACAGTTCTGTTTCAGAGGTCTGAAGCTTTTGCACACCTAGTTGGTCCTAATGTGGCAAAACAATCTTTGTGTAGTTTCCAAACAAGTTTTTAATTCTTTTGCCATGCTATTTAAAATAACAGTTCTTACGTATGTTGGCTCCTCCCCTCATGGAAGTAGAAATGCGTCTCACAGCAATGATGCTATGAAGCAAAATTACACATAAACCTCCTCCAGTGATCTAGGCAGCTGGGAAATCGTGCAAATTTGATTGATTTAAACGTTGTCCTGAAATAACATGGAGAGAAAAGTAATCAAAATAATGCTCTGTGCCATGCACCAGGTTTCACCATTGTAGCCAATGTTTTGCTTAGTTTTTTGATATTTATTAACAGTATTAAACTGATCATTGGTATTTCTTGTTCTGTTTTGTGTTTGCTGTGGGGTTTTTTGTTGTTGTTGTTTTTGTTTTTCCCCAAGGAAAATTTCAGAGATGATTTTAGAAGCAAAGAGAATATATCAAATCACAAGCAGCTTCTTGCCATTTTAGTGCTTATACTACATTAGCAGTATTCTTGCTGGAAGCAAGCATGGAGAAAGCTATCCTGTAGTTTGGAAACAAGTACTCTGAATATGACAGTTTCAGTATTTCTTTGCCACCTGACAAGCAAGTAGATACCTACTGCAGAGATTCTTGAGGGAAGGTAGTAGGTAAAAGGCGGAAGGAGGAGACCAGCCAAGCTAATAACAAATAATATTATGAGGCTCCTTGACACTTACTAGAGTAACATTGCTTTCTATGCACTGTCTTTTCCTAGTCTGTTTTCAAGAAACATAGACTTGGAATGGCTTCCACTCCATGTTCTATAGCTTTAGGTGTCTATATTAAGCTCCTGTTTTTAAGCATGAGGAAAACAATGTGTCTTCTTGTGTTCCTCCTGTATGCTGGTAAAGTATGCCCTGTTTTGAAATTGTGAGCCTCATTTCTCTATTAGCTGTAATTATTGAAAAACAAAACAAAACATAACAAGAAACAACAAAGATAAGTGAGAGTCAAGAGAGAAAACGGAGTAATTGAGTAATATTTCTTTTTCATGCCTCAGTCCCAAGATGGATGTGTTTTTCTTCTCTATTAGCCATATTTTACTTCTCTATATATACTAGAATTTATGTTTCCCTATTAAGAAAAATACATATATGACTTAAGGTTATACATGGCAGCTAGTCAGAAATAATTTAGTCATGAGGTCGTATCTCAAGAGAAGTACACTGCCACTGGATAATGTTCTGGAGGTGTTATGAAAGTGCTGATACATTTGCAATAATCATTTGTATTAAAAGAAGCATTATTGTGATAATACACAGCAGCAAACATGTTGGTGTGACAAATAACCACAATTAGAAAGTGACATGTTAGCAACAGCTGATGATGAAGTCATAACTCAGATTAAGACTAAGAATGACTTGACAGCATATTTCGTTTACATGAGTGCTAAATTAATCACCACCCTTAGCTAATGCACTTACCAGACTTTGTGACAACATGGATGAAACTTAGATTCCTTTGTGTTCAATTCTTCCTTGCATTTACATGGAAAAATGTATTATGTCACCCTACACTCTGAACTCAGCTAGTTTGCTGTGCCAAAGACTTCAGAAAGAATTCATCACACCTCTTTCAGGAAGTTTGTACTCTTAATTATTGGTGAAAACAGTATTATTGCCACGTGGTAGTTTCTTGCTTGTGATTCTAGAAATAGTATGAGGAATACCAAAATAGATAAAAGATAAATGCAGAAAGGGACCTAAAAATGGGAAATAAGACATTATGAACTGCATTCTTGAAAACGGTCATACAAGATGGCAAGGTGGCAGAATATAGCATGCTGTGAGGCCATTTTACAAGAAGAAATAGTGTACAGTATGCAATATCCTGTGTTTTCCTTGCGGAAATATGAATTCTAAGCATATCATGTTAAACCTTTCTCTATGAAAAGTATGTTTTCACCAATGAAGGATGAAATTTGGTGAAAAAAGAAACTATAAGGTGATATAGCCTCTGTTTACATAGCAAGGACCAGGGGCCAACACATGGAACTAAAGGGTGAGGCAGTTGGTACCGTAGTCTCATCATGCACTATGGGTTTTTGACATACTTCAGTCTGACCCAAGAGGCTAAAAGTCCAGGAGCTGCTGCAGTACACTAGGTCCTGCTGTGTGTCTACCAACAGCTTAATTTTCCCTGAAAGAAATCCAGCTGATGCATGCCAGTTCATCAAACTAATGCAGACCAGCACACCACGTATGTGAATGGATGGGAGAGCTGTTTCAGAAAAGTAGATGCATCCATTGAAAGAAAAAGCCCAACTTGATCCATAGATGACTACAATACAGGGGAATGTTGTTCTTGCACGTAGTGAGGCCCTACATGCTTTAATGTTCAGGAGGCATTTCTACATGGATGCCAATCACTACGATTTCAGAGCTACTATATATTTACACCTTTTGATGTGTTCACTTAGTGGCTTGGGGCTATGTGGAAAAAAGATTTGTTATGAATTGCAGCTTTATGCTGCCAGTTCTCTCAGTAACAGAAATGCTGATTAAAACAACAAGCCACAGTAAAATACGCTTGTCTCAAATATATTAGCTCAGAAGTATCTAAAGTCAGCTAACTGTAGAGCTTTCCAACCTCAGGCCATAACTTATGGCAAATACATTTAGGCAGGGCTTGACACATTCCATCTCACTCTGCTTGTGTTTCACACTGCTGCACGCTCATTGAGTGGCAGATGGCTTCCTGAGCATGGTGCTGTGCTCTGACAGGCTGTGCTCCTCCAACACAAGGACTCCAGTCAGCTAGCAAACTACACTGAAATCTATGCCCATAGGGTCAAAACTGGTTCCTGTTCATCGGCTCTGGGATACAGGCATGGAATACCTGGGTTCATCTGCACCTGTGTGGGTGGGCATGCCTTAAGCACAGACATGCCCAACAAGCTGGTTGGGATTTCCAAAACTACTAATGAAAACTTGGCTTGCAAAGACATAATTATTACTAGTTTAGATGGTTTTAGTTGTATACAAAGGCTGTGCTGTTGCTGTTATGTGCCCTGGGTCTCCCACAGCTGCCCAGGGCCAGACCCACAGCAACCAACTGCTGCCCATGCGAGGTCACAACAGGGCAGGGCTCCAGTCCCCAAAACCTTGCCCTGACTAGACATGGCTGTGCTCAGTTGGGCACACACCATGCTCAGCCTTGGTCTGTCCCAGCCCCCAGGGATCTGCCCAGGTCATGGGCTGTCCCAGTGACCCCAGCTTTCTCCTGCCAGAGCAGTGGGACTGGATTTGCTGCCGTGGCCTTCCCTGAGACAAGTAGTCTTGTGGCCCTCAGTGAGACCATGGCCCTGTCATTGATGATAAAACAAACTGCAGTTCTGGGTAATCTTCTGCAAATTAAATATACTAGACCTAAATTAGGTCTGTACCACACTAAATTAAATGTAGTTCTCAAGATCTATGCTTTGTGCATTTCAGATGTTGTACCCAGTGACGAAACAATGGTCTAAAGAGATGGCCATCCCTTCACTGAGGGAGAATATCTTTGCTAAATGGTCACCTCTTCACCAAGGGAAAATGTCTTTGCTAATGTGGCAGTGGAGTTGCTTGGAGAAACTCCTCCTGAAGAGAGGTACTGTCCAGCCAGTATTGTCCTTGGCTTTGTCATTGTGGACTTAATTCTGAACAGAGGTCAGGAAAGGATTACTTATGTGAAGCATCTAAATATGATGCTGTCAGTGTGCTGACAGCACACTGGACTCTTGCACAAGCTTATGCAGAAGTTACAAAGCACAGAAATATGGGCAGTTGTATGCCAGTAACTTTTGGCAATAATTATGCATGATACTATTTCTTACTATTCTTAAAATGTTTATTTAACAAACAAGCTGTATGTTATTCTCTTTTTGTCTCATAAATGATAAATGTAAGCTTTCCTGCAGTCTTTAAAATAGAATACAGTTCACTAGCCAGTGAAACCTAAGCACGGGACACTGAGGGCAATATGTTTTTGCATTTCACTAGCACTCTGCAGTTTCTATGTGCACTATGATACCATGATGGTTTCTGGAAGGAAATTCATGTTAGTCCTGGTAATACTGACAGCATTCCTTTCATTCTCTCCCAGTTCTTCCCCTAACAGCCGTATTGTTTTCCTGCAAACCTTTAATTCTTTTAGAATGCTCCAACCCTCTCTCAGTCCTAGAAGATGATGCACTGATGTTGAAGTATTTCATGCAAAAGGATCCTTTTGTAGGAAGGATCCTTTATAGGATCCCCAAGCTGTTTACTTTGGGATCCAAGCAAATAGCTTGGGGATCCTACGAAGTTAAAAAACAAAAAGGATATTTGAACTCCAGCTATTTTAATTTGCATCTTAAAAGGAAATCCATTGTCCTAATTGTGCAATGTTGTACAAAAAAATATTTCATGAAAAAAAGATTGATGACCTAAGGGAAATTAAAACAATCTGTTGTTAAGAAACTAGACAAAAAATTCCCATTCATTAATTGAATTTATGGATAGTATCTCTATGCAATACTCTCGTTCTTCTTTGTTTGCTTGTTTGTTTGCTATTCTTCTTATATCTAAATTCTTACAATTTACAATTTCTACCCCAATAGCTGATATTTTCAATTAGCACTTAAAAAATATGACAATTATCTCTAGAGTCAAAACATCAAGCAAGTCAAGTTTACAATAAGCTACTTCATACAACAGTTAGAGATAAGTATGATAACAGTTTTAAATGAAAATATTTTGTTAAACTTTGTCAGTGTAATGCGTGGTATTTCGTAACACTACCAGCACTTTGTGTTTCCCTTGTCCAGAAGAGGCAATTTCTCTTCACATCTACAAAATGGCAGAAAATTGATTGTTAAGAGATGTGGACTCATTACTAGGTCAGCTGAAATTCTAGAACTTACAGTAAAAATAGTGAAACACACAGTGGCAGTATTGATAATCCTGTCTACATGTATTTTGGGTAAGTAAATGGAGGAAAAATAATTTCTGATGTAAGGACAGTGATATCTCCAGGATCAATGAGTACAACTTGGCTTCTGAAAAAAAATTTGCCGCAAGAATGAGACCAACAGGTACTTTAAACATACATCTAGATAATTTGCTTCCCTTTTTGAAAGAATTGTGTGAAATCTCTGCCTGTAAATCTTAAAGAATAAGACTCCAGGACCCAGAAAATTCTTTCAGTTCTTATGTGATAAGTTAACTAATAAAGTTGACTAATATATTACTATTATACACTTTCAAATTGTTCACAGAAGAGTTAAAAAAGAGAGCAAAAAAAAAATAAAAATCAGTAATCAATCAAGAATACTGCCTATAATGAAAAAAAATATATGTGAATTTCTTTTTGTCTGAATACATGCCACTGAAGGAATGAGAAATACTGAAAACTAAATGGAGAAGATTTATCTATATGACATTGTTTCAGGAGCATGAAATAACAGAAATGAACTCTTTTGCATTGAGACCAACTAACTTAGGAGGGATCCCAGGTCCCTAAAGGAGCTATTTGTCATTCTTTTTTGATGGTCATGTGCAAAAATATTTATGAGATTTATGCTTTCAATGGACAGAAACAAAATATTTCCCTACACTTATAAAAATGCACTTGCAATTACAGATTCATATATATTCTCATGGGTTTAAAACCAGCTTAGCAATTCTACATGTGCTTTTTGGCACAGAGTTTTAGCACAATTTTTCCTCTTTTCTTAAGTCTCCAAAGCAAAGTATAAAAAGGGACCCATATTCTGGAAGCATCTGGAGAATGATCAAAGGATTTCAGAAACCCTCTCTCTTTCTCTCTTTCCCCACTGTCTGCTTTTTTTTTTCTGTTTGGAACATGGTATTGCTTTTGGAAAAGAGTTTCTGCAGGGGAACAGTGAGCCCTGAAAGTCTGCCTTGGCCAGGAAGAATGACTGTCAGCCTCAACCCAGAGAAGAGGAAGCTCCCCTGCGGGCAAAGGGGCTATTGCTGAAGCACATTACGTGCTACCTAAAGAAGGCCACAATTGCTCATAGCAGTATTGGAACAAATTAGTAACCTCATGTGGCTGAGGAAAAATAATGCTCGGAACAGAAATGTTCTAATTTTTAGAACTGATACATTTACAGTTTGTCTTTCCCTGCTGTTTTATGTACTTTAGAACTGTCTGATGCCAGCTAAATAAGAGCATGAGGCCAGGGAGGAGAATCATTATTCTATTTTAAGGATACCCAGTGAATGCTGTACCCATGATGATCAGTAAAGTACCTACAACTTTGTTAAAAAGAAATAAAATGCAGACATATGATGTGATACCTTCATTTATTTCATTACAATATTTGGGAAGATTTTTCAGTATTTTTAAGAATTTATTTTGAAGACTTTTGTATAGAAGGTGAGTCCATGAAAAGTAAGAGGCTCTTTTACACAACAGTATGGTGAAAATTAGACTAGGTACTACAAAGAAGCAACAGAAATTATTCACTTTATTGAGAGCTATGGATACAAGTAGTGACATTTGCTGTATTTACATTATAGTAATATTAACTATTAATAATATAAATATTCATGTCTTCTTTCTACTGATTAATACAGTGGAGATTAATAAAAATGTATTAGTAGACAAAAAGGCGAATGCCCATGCTCACTGCTATTCAGTGTCTCAGTGGCTGCACAGCTAATGTGGGAACTGATGGAGAAGTGGCATTTGTCATGCATTTGTACAGGAACAGTATTACAGTGAAAAAGTAGAGAGTGAATCATAAAAATGTTGTGCAAGTTGCAAGATTTTGCATGAAGGGGTGGCACAAAGTCTCTGCCTTCCAAAGCAATGTTCAATCTAGAAACTGAAAGATTCTTTTGAGAACAAAGAGGATGTTGTCTTGTGAGCTATTTCTTGCTGAGACATATCTCAAATATCCTAAGTAAAAGGTCAAAAAAGGAAATTTATAAACAAAATTTAGATCTTTTAAAGAGAATTTTTTTTTTTTCTTAAAACCTTTCCAACTTTATAATTGGAGCTTAACTTTGCGTTTTCCAGAGCATGCAGTATCATTCTTTATGCTTGCATTTATAAAATAGAATTGAGGTCGGGAAAAACAGTAGAATCAGGTTATATTCTATATTTGGTGGGATAAGATCTTATGTGTTGCACCACATTTGCAGGCTGACCTTGTGGATCTCATGTGTTGAAACATGCGAATGCCAGGGGGCTCATTTCCTGCCAAGCCTGAGGAGCCTGGGTGCTGGTTTTTGCTGGGTCCTAGAAATGCGTCTTTCAGGTTCAAATCAAGACTCCTCCTGTAAGACCCAGGTGGCAGAGAAATGGTTCAGTTTGGGCAGGCTCCTCACTTGCTGTTATTTCTGGACTTTATGCTGCCTATAGGCCCACCAAATTAAAACATTTTGCCTGTATTCCAAGGCGAATAAAGACTCTATTGGAGCTGTATGCCAATGCATATTATACGGTGGAAGACATTAATTTTTTTCTCTTCCTCTGAACTAGAAACCTATTTTATCACTGCTAATTTAAGATAAAATTACTTCAAACTGTATCCCTTTTAGACAGCCTTTAATGGCCACATATTTAAAAATGACTCTGAGGATAAATAGCCACGTTCAGAAATGCTACTAACAGGTTTGTTGGTCACCAGCTTTGACTTTCAACTTTGGGAAGCTCAATTTTGGATAAAAAGTAAGTGATTTTTACTTCCTTTGTTTCCTGTGTATTTCTGTGGACATAAAAATAACAACAAGTTCAAAAAACTAGCTGTTTAAAGAAAAGAAACACAATTTCTGTGTCTGGAAAAAGCTGGTTCTTATTATCTCATGACCCACAGCATTGCTTTAAAGAACAATAAGCTCTTCACTGTAATATATTGTAGACAGTTGGTTGCTACTTAAATTCCCCAAGCTGCATTAGACTCTGTCTTTGGTTAGGCTTTTGGTCGATCACATTGCCATCACACTGGCAATGAAACAGTTACTTTCGCATTTCCTTTTGCAGTTTTGCATTACAATCTATGTGAAATCCAGATGTAGTTGTTTTCTTCCAAAGAGTTACCTTGGGATACAAAATCATGGCTAATGAATATGAATGTGTTGGATCAGATCCCAGTCCTGCTCCCTGGGAAACCAAGATTCCATTACCTCAAAAAGTGAGCCTCAAATACATTAAAAACACATTATATGCCAAATAAGCATGGCTATTGATCGTACTGAAATCTATTGCTTTTTGCTCGATAGAAGGTTGGGAAAGTGGAACAATAAACTGTGTAGTTAATTTTTAAACTCACTTTTTGAGTCCCTACATTTAAGAAAGAGGTAGGAAAAATAGACTCTCCTATACTGCAGATTTTAAAGTAAAATTTTATCCTTTCATGCACCAGAAAGATTTTTCTCCTGAACAAGTTCTAGTTCAGGCTACTGAAAACAGATAAAATGGAAAATTGGACAACATCCCAGCTGTGTTAAGGCACTGGCAATGTAGTGTCATATTGAAATTAAGGGGTTTTGTTTGTTTGTTTTTGTTTTCAATTCAAACAGAGGTGCAGGAAGTAAAGCTAGTGGGAATTCACTTAACACTTTCTAGCTGAATTATACAGAGGTGATAGCAAACTTATTTCCCCTTTCTCTTCCACCAGCACGGAGGATCTGCTGGTGATCCTCATGTGAGCTGTACTGAAAATCTGCTTATGCCTTCTATGACCACTAGTGACATTTTTCCTGTTACTGTTCTGACTACAATCAACAGCTCCATTGATGGTGTTTCTGTATTAAAGATCCCTTTCAAAGAAGGAACTGCTGAAGAGTCAGCTGCTTGCATTTAGCAGAGGCATAACTTCAAGGCATGTTTAAACTTTAGCACATACTCAGCACACAGGGCTGATTCTTGTATTTTCAATTGTCTAGACTTTTTTTTTCTTTTCTTTTTCTTTTTCTTTTTTTTTTTTTTTAAGCAATATTTTCCAGTGCAGAAACAACAAGTAAATGGAAAAGTCTTACTGTGACTCTTCACCATTTCAGGGGTGTAAACAACCATCAGATTCCAAGAAAATTTAGCAATCCCAAGGCCTATTCTATAGACAAGAGCTAAAAAGAGGATTTCATACAAGCAAACTTCTTTATAAATTTTATTTTCAGAAAAAAATTGCAAAGCTTCTTATGGGAAACCCACTGTAACTAAATTAATCTTTTTTTTCCCAGTTCTAAATTTTACAAACTAAAGCAGAAATGTGTGAATATTCCAAAAAGAGTTTACTGTATTCCATGCGAGACCAGAAGCCAAAAGACAGTAATTCAGAGAAACAGGTTTAATTTGACCAGATGACTTTCAAAGAACTCTCCAATACTACAGTATGAATTTTTTGACTCGGAAAAGCAAAATCAACCACAGAGACATCAATTTCCAGAAAATCCATCTCAGAAGAACAAGGCTTTGAATTTCAATCACACTATGACTTCTTGAGATAATACTTGTGTAGTGGAAATGGAACCAGTGATTGAGCACCTGGTGGGAAGGCAGGGCCAACCCAGGGGAGCTCAGGTGCATGCAGTGCCTGAGTGACCCAAAGGGGTGGTGCCAGGATCTACCCCTTCCCAGACCTCATTTAAGAGCTGGCAGTGGTTGTAAGGGTATCTTGCTGGAGGTCTTTGTGTACCTTAAGTTTTTTGAGGATTATCAGCTTCTTTCCTTTATTTCTACCTGCTGCTGTTGTATTTGAGCAGTTCTTCACTTGCTGTGGTCCTGGACCTTGCTGCTCTGCTGTTATTGTGTTGCAAGTTGATTATTGGGAAGGTGACTAATATGGAAGAAAATGGCGAAAAGTAGGAGAGAGTCCCTATCTGAATATCTTTAAAGGATTTCTTTCATCTCCTGTGTTGAATAATAAAGATCTTTTTCAAGATCACTCGCATTGGTTATGATATATTATACTATGTTTAAATTTACCGTGTATTATATTGAAGTTAAGTTACCTTTTATTCAAACTTCTGTCCTTCACACTGGAATTATTCACATAACAAGGTAAACATCCAAGATGAGGAATGTTATCTGATAATGAAGAAAACTATTTATTTCTGACTCATTCACCCTGATTCCTTTAGATTGTTTCTGTTTTCTTTCACAGAATGCTTCTTGAAAGGCCTTAAAAATCTCCAGACTTTGAAAGACGTGGGCATGCTGGGAATGTAAGGCCACCAAGATGAATGAAGGACTGGAGTAACTCTACTATGAAGAAAGGCTGAGAGATCTGGCTCTCTTCAACCTGGAGGAAAAAAGATTTGGGAGGGATTTCATCAGTGTCTATAAATACCTGAAGAGAGGGTGCAGTGAAGTTGAAGCTGGACTCTTCTCAGTGGTGCCCAGTGCCAGGACAAGAGACGGTAGGTGCAAACTAAAACAGAAGGATCCCTCTGAACACCAGGCAGCACTGGCACAGTTTACCCAGTGAGGCAGTGGAGTCTTCCCCTTGGAGATCTTTAACAGTTGTCTGGACATGGTCCTGGGCAGTCTACTTTGGGTGACTCTGTTTGCACAGGAATGGGTCTAAACAAGCTCTGTATGTCCCCTCCAACCTCAACCATGCTGTTATTCTGAGATTTCAAGCCCATGCTCTTCAGTTCTGGGTGAGACATATCTGAAGAATGGGATTGTTGCATAACTCTTGGAAGCTAGCAGTAACAGCAGTAGGAAAATCCTTTTAGTTGAAGTTTTGAGATTAAAAAAAAAAAAAAAAAAAAAAAAAGTTCATTGAACTTTTGAACTCATTATGAACTTCAAAGAATAAATTGTAGAACTTTGTTAACCAAGAGCATCAATCCTGGAGAATCTTATAACAAATCCTGTTTGATTCACAAGTGTAAATACTGCTTTACTGAGCCTTAATGTAGTTATTTATTTATCACTGGCAATCCAGGGAAATATGTAACTTATTGCTTCAGTAAAGAGCTATTCATTAAACTCACTGTGGGAGTTCTCATTGGACACAATCAAATTCTTTTAGGGGTGACTGTGTGAGCCCATTCAAATGTGACTAAACCTGTCGTGTCGAATTGGATGTTTATTCCCTTAATGTAACACCAGAAGCATTTTTAGTACAGGCACAGCTCTTGAAATGATGGTTTTCATGTACAATGGTTTCAGTAACATTCCAGTTTTATAGCTAATGAAGAACAGTCTTAAGGCAGAATTAAAATATAATAGAAAACATAAAGCAACCTTATAGTTGGAAAGGACATTTAAAGGCCATCTAGTCCAACTCCCTTGTAATCAACAGGAACATCCACAGCAAGATCAGATTGCTCAAAGCCTGGTCCAACCTGGCTTTGAAAGTCTCTGGGGATGGAGCTTCTATCACATCTCTGGGTATCCTGTTCCAGTGCCTCACCACCCTTACTGTAAAATAATTTTTCCTTTTTATCCAATGCAAATCCCCCTTCTGTAAGTTTGAAACCATTTCCCCTTGTCTTATTGCCACAGGCCCTGCTAAAGAGTCTGTCCACTTCTTTTCTGTAGCTCCCCTTTAGATACTGAAAGGATGCTATCAGGTCACCTTGGAGCCTTCTCTTGGGCTGAAAAGCCCCAGCTCTCTCAGCCTGTCCTCATTGTGAAGTGTTCCATCCCTTGGATCATTTTTGTCATCTGGTTGTGCTCAAACAGATCTATGTTTCTCCTGTATTGAGGATTCCACATCTGGATGCAATTCTCCAGGTGAAGCCTCACCACTGCAGAGTAGAGGGGCGAGAACACCTTTCTTCACCTCCTATTTATACTTCTTTTCATGCAATCCAGGATGCAGTTGGATTTCTGGGCTGTGAGGGCACATTGCTGGCTCATGTCCAGCTTCCCATCTATCAGTACCTCCAAGCCATTTTTGGCAGGGCTGTGCTCAATCCTTTCATCCCCTAGCTTATATTGGGAGCAGAGGATGCTTAGACCCAGATGCAAGACTTTGGCTTTGCTGAACCTCATGAGGCTCACCTTGATCCACTGCTCAAGCCTCTCTAGGTCCCTCTGGATGGCATCCTGTCCCTCTAGTCTGTCAACTACAGCTTACTGAGGGTGTGCTCAACTCTGTTGATATAGTTGATTAAGATATTGAAGAGTATTCATTCCAACAGTAACCCCTGGGGGACACACACTTATCTGATTTCCAGCCCCATGTTGTTATATAATCATTGTTAGTAGTCTTTAGGGCCGAGCCAGTACTGAGTTGTCCATTACATGAATTCACTTTGAGTGTCTGGGGGGTAGTTATAAATACTGGAATTCTGGAATTAAGATTTTCCAGCTATTTTCATGCTCACAGCTGTGAGAACTTTCACTCGAA
Source organism: Tympanuchus pallidicinctus (assembly GCF_026119805.1). NCBI lineage: Eukaryota > Metazoa > Chordata > Aves > Galliformes > Phasianidae > Tympanuchus > Tympanuchus pallidicinctus. The sequence goes on along the minus strand of NW_026294780.1, from coordinate 5,146,003 downwards.
AGCTTAGTGTGAGTGACAGAAAAGACATTTATTTCCATTTTGGAAAAAAGTCTTCCAGGATCCCGTTTGGATCTTGATACTGTTGGCATTAATTTGGCTTATAATTAATCTAGGTCTTCATCAGGACTGCAGTGAAGGAGGTGAAACTATTGGACAACTTAGGACTCATTTTAAAATGCATGAGGCCTAGTACTGTGAGGTTTTGAAATCAGTGACAGTGGGGTTCAGCAGTAACAAAGCAATTTTTTCTGTTATTTTTTGTGTAAAGCATTAATTTTCACTGCAGTCCATTTCTGAGGAAACTAATCACAACATGGGATTATGCTAAGAGGTATCCAAATTGTGTTGGCTTTGCCTTTAACTGCTTTTTGATTTCTCAATACTATGAATAGAAGAATGCATTTTTGCCCCCAAAACTCTTTTTAAAAGGAAAAATAATTCCTTTGCTAAATTTTATGATTTTAAGCAGTTGGTCTGAAGTTTCAGATATTTTTTTGGAAAACAAACCCTCCACCCCATCAATCTTCATTAGCTTCTAACTTTCCAACTTAAATAAATGTGATCACTGTTTGCGTGCTTTTGTATTCAAACAAAGCACTCCCAGGAAAAAAAAAAAAAACATTATAGAGAGTTTTATTTACATGGAAAACAGATCTAGCTGACAACATGGCTTAGTGACTGGCAAGGCGCCCTTGTAAGATTTGTCTCCTACAAATCCAAGATGCACTGTTTTCCAGGGGAAAAAAAAAAAAAAAGAAAAAAAAATATTTTCCTCCTCAAGTGACCTGCTGTTCCTACAAATTAATATCAAGAATGGATTTCAGTGCAGCGATGACAGATTTGGAGCACAGTGCAGTTTACATGTCAAATAAAATTATGTGGATATTCTTCACTTCTACAGTAATTGTTCGCAAAACTCAGGGCTATCAATAGATTTACAGCCTGCGGAGTGAAAAGGTTTTGATGAACAGTGTCACACCAGGTCACTCATCCTCAGTGATACTATTTTGTGTTTTTGCCGCAACAAAAGCAACTCGAGGCAAAATGAAATGTTACATTGGCCACTGCTGGCTTTCCATGTAGAAGGGTAAAGAGAAGCCATCAGACTCTGTACCCCACAGCTTCATTTATAAAGTAGTAAATATAGATTAAATTTTGTTAAAGTTTCCCCAGAAGAATGGAACATGCCTAAAAACCTTGGTGCTCCTGCAGTGAAGACAATTTGTCATCCTGACAAGCCATTGTAATAAATTAAATGTGGAGGACAGCAGATTTTCTGTCTCATAGTATACCTATTAAAAGAAACAAGAGGCTTGATCATTGAATAGTGACCTTTTATTAGATGTACACATGTGCTGCTAACTCTTTTGTCCCTTAGCCTCTAAACAAATGTGTATTTTAGGTTAAAACACTTTGCGGCCTTAGATGGGTGTTGTGGTTTAACCCTGCAGGTGGCTGAGCACTGCACAATCCAACATATATATAAAACGAGTGATGTACAAGCAATTGCTCACTAGCCCTCAAGTGATGCCCAGCTAGCACCCCAAGCAGCAGAAGAATGAGCTCCCACTCCCTTCAGAACTCCTTCCTCATGATGTCATATGGTATGGAATATCCTTTCGGCCAGTTTAAGTCAGCTGTCCTGATTCTGTTCCCTCCCATCTCCTTGGGCCCTTCTCTGAGAACAGCGTTGGCTCTGTACAACATTGCTTAGCAGCAACTATGAACATCGGTGTGTTATCAACATTTTTTTTCTCCTAGAAACAAAACATAGTATCATACCAGACACTGTGAAGAAAATAATTCTGTCCGAGTTGAAACTAAGGCAATGGGTCTTACTGCTGAGGCATTTTCCTCCTGCTCATCCTCACATGCATTCCCTTTTCCTCCTGTCTCCAGGTTCTGAGTCTGGGTCATGCCTTGGACCCTCTAGCAGTCACTTAGCCATACTGCTGGCTGAGCTCCCACTTAGCAACAGCTACTTTAACCCAGTGGAGTTAGTAGCAGCTTGGCTAGGAACTTGTGGTGCAGGAGCCTATTTTCAGTGGTGCTTTTTCTTTTTCTTAAAGACCATCTCCACCTCCTTTGAGTAGGGAAGCAAAAAGCCTAATATTTTATCTTCTTATTTTAATGGTAAGAGGACAGAGTTAATTACAAAGTAATTGCTGCTGTTTCATGAGATAGCAGCATGAGATGCTACCCTAAATTGTGTTATTTGTGGGAACTGGAGAGATTCTTGATGAAACTTTCCTTCCTTTCTTTCTGCACTGGAACTGGTCATTCCAGTTCCCCAAGCAGGTCAATATGGAAATCTTTGAAATATGCTTTCATTTTTTTTTCTTTTTAGAATACTGTGAAATGACTCCTCAACCAACAGCTAACTATTTAAAATGTGTAAAATCATCATATTTCGCTCAAAAAATTACTTTTTCCTCAATATATCTCTTCAATTCTTCAAAAGCTCAGAGGTAGACTTCCTGAATTATGGAGGACCACAGTTCTACAGGGTCTTACCAAAACCATTTTCCTAAGGGAAAGTATGAGACGTCATGGCTGGTTCTTGCTGCTTGCTATGAAGAATTGCAGATAGATTGAGAGTATGAAAAAAATGATGTAATTACAGTACACTAATGCATGAGATCACATTAGTATGAAGGTCTGTTAGATGTTAACTCATTGGAGCTGATACTCCAGTGTGCATTTGTAAGCAATTCTTACTTGTTTAACATGTCAGCATCTTCTGCAAACAACTAGGAGGACAGCTTTGGTCTGGAGCTTGGGGTTCACAGCCTTCATTACCTAAGGACTGTGTGGTGTTATTTTGGTGAAATCAGCCATCTTGCTTCACTGCCTGGTTCAGAAATATCAGAGAGGTATATTTTTCTGCAAATTGTTGGTACAGATAGCAGACCTAATGACACCTATTACACAGTCCCACTTTTGAGGTTGATATAATAAAGTGTGTGTTGATTTCCAAATCATAGCAGTTTTTTAAAAATTTTCAAATATCAGTGAAAATCATGTTTTATTATGATTAATCAAGAGATTTCAGGATGTGTGATGTTACATATATAATTTTTTTTCAAGGAGCTCGTTATACTTCTTTATATCTTCAACAATTCTTAAATGTCACTTAATCTTCAACTCTTAATTTGTAGGTGGAAGAGTAGTAAGCCAATCATACTGTGTTGTTACCTCATAAAACAATTTTATCAGCATGAGACTGCTCTTAGGTCACTGCTAGACAAATACGAGGAAGACCAGATGAAAGAGCAACCCCTATAAGAGGTGAGTTATGCAAAAGTCTTATTCACTGCCAACAAAATCTATATTTTTGTGTGCATGTAAAAAGAAAGCAATGATGGAAGGGCCAAGAATTGTATGTAAGGAATTTTATACATGAATGAAAGATTGATTTCTATGTCTAGAAATAAATGGTTTTATTTTAAAAGAAAAATACTTTATCTTACACATCTGGTGAGCCAGTGTGTACCTAGAATTAAATATCTGTGTCAGTGGCTTTTATGAGCAAGCACACACTGACAGCCTTCTCTTCTGCTATGCTAGATTTTTCAGACACAATAGTCCTTGTAGATCCTAAACCCTGCCCTAAATAGGGCTGAAATACAAGCACTTCCAATTCATGCAGGACTGAAAATGTATACCATTTAGTTGAAATATCACACATAGATTACTTGACTTCATACAATTCCTCTCAGACCATGTGTTACTCCAAGGTAAACAGACTCCAAAAAGATACAGCAGTCATAATAGTTATGGATTAGCATGTCATGTCAAGAGGAATGCATCTGACAGTCTAATTGCCTCACTCCATTTTGAAACCTCTAAGCTGTACACATCACACTGGCTAGAAATTTCTCTAGAAGCCTAGGAGGATTAGCTTTTCCATAGTTTAGTTTATTTTGGAGGGGGAGGAGAATAAGTAGGACTATAAATCTGTCCCTTCCCACCTACCTCATATTGTTTGTTCATGGCCCCATCTGTGCCCCATTAGTTGCAGAGCACCAGGGCTGCAGTCAGCAAAGCATAAGGCATGGTGGAACTCCTTACTGCTTAGCCTCATAACAAATGCTATCAGGGGAAATTAGGTCATAAAATAATTTCCTGAACCTGCACTGTATAAGGAACTGGAAGCAAGCATGTATTTCAAAACAGAGCTTTGTTAACTCTGTTGTGATGAGTTTCATTTCTTTATTTTCCTCCTTCTCTTTGATAAATTAGTTTTGAATTCACTGTATTTTAAATCTAGTAATGATATCAGGACAATATTATAGCAGTGTCTGTAATTGGGTTTGAAGTGTCTTGTATTTTCTACAGTCATAAAAATGATCTAATCAGATGTTGGTGTCTTCACCCATATGTGCACTGTATATTTGATTTTGTAAGCCAATGTATTAGCCAGCAGCGCAAAACTTTTATTCAAATTTAGTAGTTGAGTAGAATACTAAAAACCAAATAAACTCCCCGAAACCAGAATAACATAAATGCATATTTAAAATTTTAACTCTACTGTAGACCATATTATTGTTCTGATTTGAATCTAATCAACTAAACTGCATGTTAAAAGCCTGGGGTCAGGTTTTTAAGGAAGGATGTTCTCTGAAATCACAGTCACTGTAAGTTGCATCTACATGAAAATCAGTGTCAGCTGTTGTGTAATATCAGATCTTTCACGTGTGCCTGCAGTTCTTTTGAGATGCATTTGGGCAAGAGCAGCTCATCTTGCTGAAATCATTGAATCATAAGGTCAGTTGGAAGGAACCATTGGATGTCACCATGAAGGAACCATTAGATCACCATGAGGTTAGCTATGGCTTTGTCTAATTAAATCTAGAAAATCAACAGTGTTTCTAGATTTCCTAGAAACCTAGCAAGGTTTAACCTCTTTGGATATTCTCTTCTGAAAATGTACATTTCATTCAAAGGAATGAAAATTGTTATCCTAATATTTGATTTGGACCACCCAAGTGTCCTAAATCCCTTCTCGCAGACAGGGTTCAGAAGCAAGACCTGAAACAGAAATCAAGTCTTCTGATTTTCTGGGTACAGGGACTATGCTGGCATTGTCCACTGAAGTCCATTGGAGAAGGACTTGGGGGTCCTAGTAGACGAGAAGCTGGACATGATCCAACAGTGCTTGCTTGCAGCCTGAAAGGCCAACTGTGTTTTGGGCTGCATTAAAAAAGGGGTGGTCAGCAGGGAGAGGAAGGTGATTGTCCTCCTCTACTCAGCTCTTGTGAGGTGACATCTGGAGTGCTGCGTCCAGGCCTGAGGTCCCCAGTACAAGAAGGACATGGAGCCCTTGGAGTGGGTCCAGAGGAGAGCCACTAAGATGATCCGAGGGCTGGAGCACCTCTCCTATGAGGAAAGGTTGAGGGAACTGTGCTTGTTTAGCTTGGAGAAGAGAAGGCTCCAGGGAGACCTCATTGTGACCTTACAGTACTTGAAGGGAGCGTATAAACAGGAGGGGGAACAGCTGTTTACGAGGGTGGATAGTGATAGGACAAGGGGGAATGGTTTTAAACAGACAGGGGAGGTTTAGGTTAGATATTAGGAGAATGTTTTTCACACAGAGGGTGGTGACACACTGGAACAGGTTGCCCAAGGAGGTTGTGTATGCCCCATCCCTGGCAATGATTCATTGCCTCCAACTCAGATGAGGTGCTTATGTGAACTTAATCAGAACTTGCATCTGATTGACTGGATAAGTACCCAGTAAAACAACTCTTCTCTCAGTATAATATATCAGGAATATGTCAAGTCTTCATGACAGAAACCATATCAGAGCAAGTATTCCCACCCACTCCCTCCCCGTCCCCCCCCCCCCAAAAAAAAAGATAAAAGATTTATCTGTTTTTTTATTTTTATTTATTTATTTTTTTTGTTTTGTTTTTGATGTTCAGTTTTTCAATAAATGTGGACTGTTTACCAACAAAGGTGGAAGCACTTCAGTCACTATGTTAATCCAAACCCTTTTTCCAATTAGGGGAAAAAAGCCAACAACAGTATAAAGAAAATACATAAATCCAACACCTTGAACAACACTGTATGTTTTACTACAGTATCATAGGAGATCATACAAGCAGTAATATGGCATTCTTTAATGATGACAAAAATTTATTTCTTCATGTTTTTGCTGATATGCATAATGAGCACTGAAGAATATGAAAAGTTGTGGAATGAATGAAACATTGTCCTAGAGAGCCAACAGCATCCTGGCCTGCATTAAAATAGTGTGGCTAGCAGGAGCAGGGAGGTGATCATTCCCCTGTACTCAGCACTGGTGAGGCCGCACCTCGAGTATTGTGTTCAATTTTGGGCCCCTCACTACAGGAAAGACATTGAGGCCCTGGAGCGTATCAAGAGAAGGGCAACAAAACTGGTGAGGGGTCTGGAGCACAAGTCTTATGAGGAGCGTCTGAGGGAGCTGGGATTCTTCAATCTGGAGAGGAGGAGGCTCAGGGGAGACCTCATTGCGCTCCACAACGTCCTGAAGGGAGGTTGGGGTGAAGAGGGATTTGGCCTCTTCTCCCAGGCAATAGGACCCAGGGAAATGGCCACAAGTTGTATCAGAGGAGGTTTAGGTTATACATAAGGAAGAACTTTTTCTCTCAGAGAGTGGTCAGGCACTGGAATGGCTGCCCAGGGAGGTGGTGGAGTCGCCATTCCTGGCAGTGTTCAAGAGGCATCTGGATGAGGATCTGTGTGATATGGTTTAGTGCTTGTGGTGGCAATGGTAATGGGAAGACGGTTGGACTAGATGGTCTTATAGGTCATTTCCAACCTTGTGATTCTATGATTCTATGATTTTCACCTTGTATTGTAATAACCTATTCTGAAATGTAATTTATTATTCAACTGACGTTTTTCATAGGTTGGTGTTTAACCGTCAGGAAAAAAAGATGAGATAAACATATTTTGAACAAAATGTTGGAAGTAAATAGTATGATCTGTAAATATTCATGCTAGGCATGTGTTGCTAGCTAAAATTGTAGGAGTTTTAAAAACTTCTCCAGTTACTGCATTTTCAGCAAAGGGATTATAAACTCTTCCCCATGCTTTTGAATGTAAATCTAGTAATTAAAAATATATTTCTTCTATGGAAGTGCTTTCTGCTCATTTACTTGTGCATCCATATGGTCATCATCATTTTATGGGGAAACAATGGCAGTTGTCACATCAGTAGTGGAATATCCATAACTATGATGGATATCCTGTCCATAAAATCTCTCATTTCTGAATATTATGTGAAATAGCTGCAGGACAGAACCAGACTGAACTAGTGTGCTGTTGTTAATACATCCATTTCCAACGGTCAGGAAGATCTGACCTGAATGTTGTTAAAATGGAATGGAAAAATGAAGTACATTAGTATCTATTCATGGCAGTGGAAAAGACTGAAAGCAAGACAAGGTCATTTTGTCCAGAAAAAGAGGAATGTGAGGAAATAGAAATCAAACACAAGGCAGAAGACTCTGAACAGTCTGCGGAGCTGGCATCTGCTAATGGCTCATAGAATTGTAAATCAAAAATGTGAAAAGCATTCTACAGTGCTGGCTTAAAAGGAGAGACCAAATCCTTTGTTACAGTGAGGTTTTGATCTCATGCAAATTCAGTCTTTGAGTGTTTGAGGATAATTCTTTCATATAAAATGAGATATAAGAAGGGACAGTGATAATCAGTTTCTCCATAGGAAAGTATATTGATTAACACTTATGAATATTTTCTTTTGATTACCTGCAAGAACTATATTTCATTCAATATGGTTCTGCAGTCTTCTTTCTCTTAAACTCAAACTTTGCACATTCAAATATGATTTTCGAGAAAGGCATTGTAAAGGACAGTTTGTCTTGGCCAAGTTTCGTTTGCAAGTGGCATCCGGTTCTTGCATTAATTTCTCATGCTTGCCTTGTTTAGCTATCTGTATTTGGGCATGGGTATGCTGCTTTCCAAAAAGTAATGGAGCAGAAGTAATAATGAGCAGTCGTGCATTTTAGAAAAAGGATAGCATACAAATCACGTGCTTGAAGTAATAAGTTCATGCGTGGTCCCCATCCACTGACAGAAGAAATCTGAGAGAAAAAGCGAGCGCTGGTGTCCAGTGAAAGGGGTGCTGTAGGGAGTTTGGGAGCAATGGCCCTGCAAGGGCATGCAGTGAGAACAAGGAACTTGACACAGGATGGCAGGGAGGAATGAAAGAGTAGGAGTACAATGTTGAAATTATACACACATCAGTTGGTCAAATTAAAACCAGATGTATGCAGTGATCAATAAATACTTAAATTTTGTTCTCTGTTTCCTTTTTTTTCTTTTCCACAGTTCAAGCCAAGAAAAATGGACTATCTCCTGAGTCTGATGGCCAAACTGCATGTACAATATAATGAAGGGATAATGGTACTCATATCTAAAAGGTCATTTTCATTTAATTCAAATTCCCCATGGTTTTGTTGCAGCAGCACAAGCCCTTCTACTGTAAAGTGTTATTTATCCTCTTGTCTTCTAAGGGCTTTAATCTGCATGGTCACTCTATTTTGAAATGGGCCTGCATCTGTAACCTGTTTTTGCTTTTAGGAAACTCTTCTATGTATTAGCTGTTGTATGATGAGCAAAGACCAAGTTAATCAATGGAGCCATGTGCTGTGGCAAAAATAGCATCAGGAGCAATGATTTCACTGAGACTTGAAGCAGCCATAGTCTGCCTGGGCATGATGATGAGATGATGATCCTCCTGCCTTTTCCTCATGCTGGCAGCAGCATGGTTCATTTTAACATGGATTGGGATCTCTGAGCACTCTGCTTTTTATACATCCAGCTTGTCTCTTATCCCAAGCACTACACTGCTGATTAACAAAATAAATATGATCCTAAGAACTTTTAGCTGTCTTGCAATAGTCGTAAAACACTGCTGAGTTATTTTGCTTTTCTGAGTACTTTAGTTAGATTGTATATGGTTGATTCTCCTGCATCTTGTGAAGGTCTTTCGCTAGTCTTGGGGCATCCACCTCAGGTGGAGAGGAGCTGCAGTAACATTTCTTGTCCCTCTCCCAGAAGTGAGCAGAACAGGGCAGTTCATGGGTAGCGAGAAAGGACTGATGGTGCTGGGCTCTGGCTCTGAGTGATCAATGCTTTGAGGCACAGCTTGGTGTGGCTGCAGTAGCCAGCAAACCACTGCCAGCTCCCTGATGTCTTCCTCCCTTCTCTACTTTGGTGTCAGGTTCTTCCATTCGCATGGGAGTACACGACATCAGTTGTCATTCTCTTTCTGTTGTGAGTTTCTGCTTAAAAAATCAGCTAGGTGTGTATGCACTTGCTTGAAGAGAGAACAAAAGTCCTTCAGGGAAAGGCTTATTCAAGGTCTCCCTCCAGACAGGTGCTACATCTCCCCAGAGTGGACTCACACTACTACAAAACCTGCTCAAACCATGCAGAACACCTATAGGCTTGCCTTCATTAATTTCTTATGATTTTACAAGGCCAAATTTTCCAAGTCCTGGGAGCACTTTTTGTTTTAACTCATCTTCCTTATGTCTTTAATTGAGTATAGGGTTTAAAATGCCTATTGTGGAAAATACATTAACGCTAAATTCTACACACGGGGAAAAAAAAAATAAAGCAAAACCTCAGCAAATAACATTAGGAAAGATGCACCTGCATAGCCGTCTTCCAGCTGGGCAGAATTAGACAATTTTATTTGCAAGTAATACTTAGAAGTTGAAGAGTTCAACTTGGTTGGAGATTTTCCTTCGGGGTACTTGTGATAGTTCCAGTGCTGCTTTCTTGTTGTTATAGCTGACCTCAAATTGCTAAAGAAAGCAAAGTTCATTTCAGAAAGTTAATTTTACTGCAGGAATTTCCTTATAGTTTATTTAGCGTTAGCTTAGGAATGGTATTGGATTTTTGGCTACTTTTCACTACTTTCTTGCAGAATTGTTAAGCTAGCTTTAATACTTGTCATGAAAGCTGCCTTGAGCACAGCCACAAAGCACTGACATCTGCTGTCAGCTGTAGTATCACACACCCTGTGTGAAGCCCTTGCGTGTGAGTGGCCCAACAGTAGAAATATATCAGCATAGTAAGAGTTCAAAATCTGATAGAGAGCTCATAGCCCTGAAAAATTCAGGGAAAGGTGTCAATACTTCAAGCTGCAAGCTGTGCATGCAAGAAGTAAAAAGCACTTCCCAAGTGTTTAATCTCAGCAAAGGATCGAGCTGTGAGCCACCTCTCCCGTGTGTGTCCTACTGTGTCGTCTGAAGTGTGCATTTAGGACAGGGATGCTGCCACTCCAGTGGGTCATGTATCTACTTGTATGTCTAAAGTTCTTCAAATTAAAAAAAAAAAAAAAAAAAGCAACTTAGGGTATTAGATGTGAAGCTTTATTCTAGATGCATGTTTGGAGAACCGTAGGCTTGTTACAACTATAATCTTAATGAGGCTAATGGAAAATTTTCCATACACATTGGCTTTTAGAATAATATGATTTGCAATGGAGATATTACCATAGCAGTATTATTTTGCAGCTGACTGGTAATTTTCTGATTCAACATTATAGGTTATTATATAACATAATGTTTGCAATACCATTACCAGTAAATATTTATGTGGAAAGAAAATAGAAAATGTTCCTATTTCTGTACATGTACCACCAATGATTTTTGGCAATATCCTCAGTGCACATTATATGTCAACATACTGGGGGGAATATTATGAACCTGGAGTAAATAATTTCACCACTTAGTTCCTGTTTTTCAAATGTAGCATAAGCAGCTGGAGTTCAGTGTCCAGATGGATTTAGGCACTAGAACAAATACCACAAAAGCAAACTTTTTGTTTCATCAGAGAACCAAAGACCTCCAGTAAAATGCTTAGGCACTCTACGGAAGAGATAGGAAAATGGATAATAAAAAGAACTCACTAAGTTTGTCAGTGAGTAAAACAGTTAGGCTGTCTTCAACACTTTTCTTCTCTGACATTGTGGTTGGAAGACCACAGCTAGCAGCTTAGTTTCTAAGTTGCTTTCAGGATGGGGAAGTGATTTAGAAGGGAAAAAGCAAGAAAAACTCATCAAGATAAAGACTACTTAATAAGAGAAGAAAGAAAAAGCAAGCCAACAAACCAAATCAATCAAGCAAAAGCCCATAAGTGATTTAACAGCTGTCCATCCCTCCCTCCAACCAGCTGAACAACAGCTACCTTGGAAGGACTCTTTCCTACCGCACTCAGTTTTATTGCTGATTGTAATGCTGTACGATATGAAATATCTCTTAAGCCAATTTGGGCCAGCTGTCTTGGCTGTGTCCCCTCCCAACCTCTTATTCACCCCTAGCTGTGGGGACAGAAGGGGAAACAGATAAGAAACAGATAGAACTGTGCAAGCTCTCCTCAGTAATAGATAAAACACTGCTGTGTTACCAAAACTGTTTATTCAGAAATCCAAAACAGAACCATTCAGGTTGCTATGAAGAAAGTTAACTCCATCCCAGCCAGAGTCAGTGCAGTGCACATTTCCTGTGCTCTTTACTTTCTGCACAGACATCAATCTGTTCCTGGAGTCCCATGCCATTTCCAAACTAGATCAGAAGTAATTCCTTTAGAGCATCCTATGCCAAGAAGCATCACTGTGTTTTGTCTTGTAGCTAATAATCGCAGCCTTACTCTTAAGATATTGAACATTTGGGTGTAGGCCCCTCCTGTCTAATATCATTGAAATCCACTTCTTCCCTGTGCACGGCTAGTGTCATCACCCACCAGAGTGCACTTAATTACTTTATCCTGGAAGAGAAACCTGAGGATGCTTTAACTCTCCCATCCTGCAGTTCTCGTGCGCTGCATAAAGGAAGAAAATATTCATAAAGCCAAGGAGGTGAAGGAAGCATAACTCTCTTGGTTAGTGACTGGAAGAGTTATCAATGTCCAGTTGTTGCTGACACTGTATTTAAGGGGATGATGATCATGGCTGCATATTTTTACTGAGCCTGGCTATGTTCAGGCTGTCTACCCACAAGCTGGTACTTCTTGCATTGTAATATAATGGGGTGAAGCTGAAGAATTTTTGTCTAAAAGCTGTGACAGTTCTAGGGAAACAGAGAATGAGTTATTACCCCTGAACAGAATGGCACAGTGCGATCGCAGAGAAACCAACAAGAAAACCAACCCAACTTGCAACCACAGTCAAGAGGCACGGTGCACAGGAGAAAGAAAATACTTATTGGATTTGCATCTAAATCCAAAGACTGCTCAGGCAAGTAAGACGATGAAGCAAGAAAGTCAGTGCGGGTGTTAAGCGTTATGTTTAGTTTGTTCTTTGCATTACCTAAAGCAAAAGTGAGTAGATTTGGAAACCTTAAGAGTCCACAGGTCTGTTTTCTGCAATACCTTTAGCTGTATAGATGAATCATAAAACCCAAGATGTCCCAGTAGAGCCCTGGAAAAGGCTTATTTAAGCTATTGGTAGTTAAGCCAGTTAAGCTCACTCGTGTGAGGTGGGCAGGTTATTTTGCATGAAAAATGTGAGACTTGACGAGCAAGAAAGTCACTTTTTGATGCAACTTTGGACAAGTTTTTACTTCGTAAGACATCTTTGAATGTCATATAGAAGCAGAAGTTTGGTTGAGTTTCAGCAATAATTCAAAATTTAACCTGAGCTAAGTAGGGAGATTGAGAGGGTGTCAGCATCAGGGGCTTGATGGGCTCTGCAGCACTTCAAAATACAATGAAATGCTTCTGGATTTAACCCATTACTCTGAGCAGCTTTTGGCTTCATAGAGAAATCTGATATATACGCACATTTTAGTTACTCTAACTCTGTTTAGGAGAAACATCTGTGTTTATCACTTGGAAGCAAACTCTGCTATCAGCTGTAGACCACAGCAGAACTTTAACTGATCTTCCAAAGAGAAGGGAAAGAATAATTAGTTAGTTCTCTCCGACTATGTCGCATCTTCCACAGACTAGTATACCATCTACATCTAATTGAGGAGATCTTCGATTTGTATATATATGTATTTAGTGTTGGTATATTGTAATGCAGTATATGGTGAGAAGGAATAATGAACTTCATTTAACTTTCACTGGAAGAAAATATGATACCTGATCTCCTCTTTGGTCAGTGAAGAGAGAAATGCTCCTTTGCATTATAAATCATCCCCTCTGCATTTGATGCAGATCCTCATAGAGAAGAAATCTGACTTCTGGAGCTCAGTTTATAGCATAGTTAAAAATGCTAATGTTAGTTGAGGCCCACTATAAACGCACAGATGTAATTTGCTTCTTCTTAATATGCCTTCCATAGAACTATTCTCTTTTCGTGACTTGAATGTACCCATCTTTTTGCATTTACCTAAAGAAAAAGGACCAATGAAGAATGTAATTTATTTTACATTGAGGGTTCTAAATTAGAGTGGTGTGAAGACATTAAGAGAAATTAGAGAACTAACTTCTATTTTGGCTTTCTAATTCATCAAAACATGCTACTAAAATCTCCTAAGCTTTAATGCATGAGAGTTTGTTTAATATAGTTAAATTACAACTGAATTTTTAAAGTTTTGAATGCTAATTACCTTTGAAAACTCTATGGATTCTGCAGAACATGAATTTAATGACATGTGGGTTTTGTACATTAAGATATATATGCTCGCATTCCTAACCTATTAAATTAACCTTTACTGTGCTTTGATTTAAGTACATTTGTTAAGGTGTATTTTGAAATAAGACTTGGATGACCACATCATCATTTACTGGATTATGCTGGATTAGAAATGATTGATTGCTTGGCTTTAGTCAACACTCCTTTTTTGCCAGATGACTGTGACATAAAACTAGAGTTGACATTGGAAAGATAAGGAAGGAATTTAATATAAACTGTAATCACAGGATGTGGTGAGAAATATGGCTGCCCCAAAATGAAGTTCACATCTGTTCAGGTAATAGAGACTGTGGGAGAGGGAGGGAGAAGAATTCAAGAATCCTTCCCTAGCTACTTTAACTGGAAACTCTGGATCTGTTTTTGTTGTTAATTCAGGAAGTGCCAATATACAAGGAGTTGTGATAGAACTTTAAACAAGAGGGAACAGACTTTGAATTTTGTAGTGACATTTGAATGTTCACTGCAGCAAGAAAGAAACTTTTTAAACACCTTGGGAGCAGAATAATGTAGAATTTCATCTGATTAAATGCTACGTAGGACATCTAGGAATGATGCAAATGTAGTATTTTTGTATTCCAAATAGTGAAGAATAAAAGATCTTACCCAAAGCAAGAAATAGTGCTTGTTTTGGAATTTGCAGATTGTATTCTGCTGTACGTTTGCACTGTATCTCCGGTAGTGACATCCAGGGATTCTTTCTTCATTAATATTATTGATCAGTCCTGTCCTTCTCTGAAATCTCTAAGACTGCTATTTGTTTTCATATCAGCACTGCTGCATCAAAAACATGTGATATTGAGTATTACACTCTCTGAAGGTTCCTTGTGTGGTTTTCATTGGATTGGAATTTTACGATTTACTGACATGACTGAAATAGTTTTAAGAATTGCTATTACTTACTTCGCAATATAGATATAAACATATAAACATTCACAGTGGATCAGACTAAAGATGTTTTGATTTTTCCTATTTATACAAGTGATAGGAACAGCTGTATAGGAAAGAGTGTACAAATAGGGAATGTAGAGCAGCACACTTTTCACCTCCATCAGGGATTTCCTGAATTTTGTAGTTATGGGCTCTGACCAGGTTCTTCTTCCATGAATTTGTTTAATCTGTTCTTCAATTCTTGTAAACTATTAGCAACTCCAACAAATTATTTGTATTAATCATAAGTGTTGGTATGACTTTAACTGCTAGCACAACTCTATTGACTTGTTCTTATCTGGAAAAAAGCATCCCAGATGACATAGGGAATTTGGTCTCAGGAGCACATGTTAAACAGAAACACATTCAATGTTAATACTGCAATAATATACTTGGTCTTCCAGAGAACTCAATGATATCATAGACATCTGTGCTCGATCAAGTCAGACGTCTGAGCTGTGAACTGCTCGTGTACAAAGATTGAAAGGCCTCAGAGTTATGACACCAATGCATGGAATTTCATGGATGACTTGTTTATATATATTTTCCTACTCTGAGTGACAGTAAAACAAATAAAGAAAAAGGATGCAGATTGCAGAAAAGATTTGCTTGGAAACAAAACTGTAGCCTCTTTATTAAAAAGATGAGGCAGTCTTAGGGCTGATTTAAGACCCATAGTAAAGTGTGTTGCAAAAGGAATTAAGTGAAGATCTACAATACTGCACTTGACTTTATGAGCATATAAATCTCAAAGATGAAAATGTCATTTCAAAACAGCTATTTACCAGACAGAATATATGTCTACTCTGCACACAGACTTTGATCTGACTTTGTGGTTTCTCAGGACTCAAATTCAAGTGATAATGTTTTTCTGACCATTAGCAGTGAAATGTGAAAGGTTTTGAAGACTCAAATGTTTATTACTGCTGAAAAACAGACCAAACTTCTTTAGTAATGATATATTCAAGAAAAAAAGTAATGGTCTAAGATCCAGGCAAAATAAACTAGATGAGATTTTTCTTGCTATAGTAAGAATACAATACAAAATACATCTTTTGTATTAGCATTTTTGCTGCAGGTTGGCTAATTACCTAGTGACCTTCAATATCAAATACTGAAATATTTCTCTTATAATATGCCATTTAAAACTCATTAGATCCTCAAATTTCTGTTTTAGAACATTTGAAATACAAAAAAAAAAAAAAAAAAAAAAAAAGTATAGTTTTGTCTGGAAATTAAATAATAAAAAACAGTTTGGGAAATTGTTCTGGATCCTTACTTTTCAAACCAGCTTTTTTTGCTACTGAAGTTCTAGTCAGGGCAGTGTGTGTAGCAGCCCTGTGGTATCAGAGGCAGATGAGAGTTTCCATTGAGTCAGGAGCTCTGCAGCCTAACAATCCTGGGAGCCGTGGCTTAAACAGAGATGCTCTGGGGGTAATCCCTGAAGAAGTACAGCACTGCGAAGTTTCACTGGAAGATGATCCCTTCTGTCACTTTTTCATCATTTCCTTGTCTACATGGTGTATAGATTGGATGCATGGTGGAGGATGGTTTGAAGTTGGTGTTATTTAGATATGATATAGGCACACATCTGCAAATGCACACATTGAAGGAGATTTTCAGAGTATTTATCAGCTAAACAGATGCAAATCTTCACATAGGAGAGGTTTTCTGAAATGTTTTGGTTTGAAATCAATTTTACTCAAATGTGTTTGAAAGCCTCGCTGGAGACAGCACCACAGCTTTAATAACTGGAATGACCCTGGAAATGTCACCTCTACTCCTGGGAAAGGCCAAAAAGGAAAATAACAGTCTCAGGTCTGGGACCAGCATAACAGGAAGAGGTTTGGCGTGGTCAGGCCACAGAGAGTTGAAATTCATGTCAGCTATGGAGGGTCCTGAGCATGTTCCTTGTTGACGTAATTTCCTCTGAATCTAAACTGTGAAAGGCGCAGTGGCTGCAGTGCCCTTCGAGGTCTCTTATGAACACACAAACATGTCTCCTCCATTAAGTACCAACTCTTTGGTACTTTCAGATTTTCATACATCTTCCCTCACTGGTGAAGTACTGAACCATGGATTACATATTAAACTATCAAATAGGATGGAACATACCGAGTCTTTGTAGATTAATCAATTTCTTTTCCAGGCTTACATTATGACAAACCAAAATCAATGAACCCTTTTCCTCCAGAAAACTATCCCTTTGATGAAATTACTTAAGTTGCTGGGACATTTGATGAGTGTGATATATATTTATGAGGATTAATAACTATGTCTAAGCATCCAGTCTATGTAAGTGGGTCAGTAAGTCTCATGGCAGCTTGAACAAATATATTAATTCATCCAATAGTGTGCGCTATTACGGACCTTAAATGGGAGATTAATGGACAAATCATACTGTATTACTTCCTTCTTGTTTTTTCTTTTTTCCTTTTTTTTAACATAAAGATAATTCAGTTATCTTGTTTCATTGTTTCAACATATTTGTATTTCCTTTTTATGCAGTTATTTGGAGATAAAACTAGCCTTTTACAGAACATCTCAAACATCTCATTTTCAACTTTCAGATGTAGAAGCCAGGAATCCCATGCATCTCTTAGAATGGTTTCTGTTATAAATCATTACAGAAAATTGTTTGAATTACAGCTTCCAATTCTGAAAACTACTGGAATTTACAGTTACTAACTATGGACTTTTGATCCCACGTCTTACAGGAAAACAGTAAATATGTCGTATAGCTGTCTCCCTTTCCCTGAAAATTCTTTATTCCATCAACTTTGCAGCTTCAAGGATTCAGCTGTGTTTAAGAAGCTCATCTAATGTCTAATACCAAGATATAACCACTATTTTCTCTGTAAAATTCCCCCAGTCTTCTCTCATCTAGTGCAGTGAAGATAGGGAAACAAGCATGGACTGGCTTAAGACCGGCATGAGATAGATACTCTAAATGTATCCATAAAAGGGGATCTGGTCACTGATTTCTCTTTTCTTAAGTGGTAGCTTTATTTGATATTTGAGTGTTTACTTCTGAAATTAAATGAGCTAAAATTCAAATACATTTCCCCATGTCTCAGTCAATGCAATCTGTTTTAATCTTAACTTTGAGAAATAGAAAGATTACTTTCTTGAAATGGTAGAAGACTGCAGAATGTCCTTAAGAGTTTTGCCAGGCATCTGATTTTTGGTTTGGAAACTCCTGTAGCCTTTAATTGGCAGGAGTAATAAGTCTCAAAAAGCCTGCCAAAAATTACTGCAATTTTTTATATGTATATATTTAAAAGGTAGTATTTGGACAGAAGTGTGCAGTGCTGCTAGGTGAGGCAGTTATTTCTATAAGCTTGTGGGCTAGAAAGCTGCTGGGGAGTGTGTTACTCATGTCTGAGCTGGTTCTACTTACGGGAATAAAGTGCATAGAAATTTTGGGCATAACAGCATCTGGAGCTCCCAGAAATGCTGCTGGGGTTTGGCCAACTCAGAAGGAAAAAGAACAGATTTTCCTTAATAGTACATAAAAGCTTTCAAGTCATCTCTGCCTGAAAACTTGTGCAACCTGATGAAGAGGTTCAACTTGTATTTGATATTTCCTTAAAAGACGCTGATATTGTCACAACTACTTATGCACTTGGAAATTACATCTGATATTCAGTCTCCTTTATGTTGTGAACATTCCCAATGAAAATGTTGAGACTTAACTGAAGAATAAGGCAAGAGCCAGCTTGAGGAAGCTTATTACAGTACAGGCCCAAACTTCAAGTATGGAGGTACAGTTTGTGTTTGAAACATGGAAACTGGAGAAACATCCTTAAAAATATTGCTGAGACTCAGGAAATGAGTTAGTGTAGAGTATTGATCAAATGTTTTACAAGTATTGTAGTTATCTAAAAATGTTCACTTTTTTTTTTTTTTTTTTTTTTTTTTTTAACTTGTAGCACATGGTTTTAAACACTTTTGTTCTATGCTTCTGCTTTTCAAGATCAGCCTTACAGCCTTATTTGCTACAGACAGAACACATCCAGACTCAGTTCTTTGGTGCTGATCTTGTCAATTGATGTTGCACCTGTACAAGAGAAGAAAACATGATAGGAGAATTTGTTTTCTATACTGCTTGTGTGTAGCAGTATTAACTAGAGTATCATTTACTACTTTTCTGTTTTTTGGGGATGACCTATTCTGGGAAAAGTATTGTTCAATTCAGGAAACATGTCTCTCAATCCCTACTACTGGCCTTACTGCTCTGGCCAAAATGTGCCAATCCTGACAAGAACTTGTGTCTCCATTGCCTCATACTGTGGGTTGTCATTAACAGCAAAACCATTTTTTCCAATTGGGCCAATGCTTTGTGAGCACATCTCAATTTCATCATCTGCTGTAGATAAATCTACAAGGCACAGAACAGTAAGCAGTCCATTGTTTATTCAGCGGAGATGTGATGTATTATCATCCCTATCACACATACCAGTGTGGTATCAGAGGATAGCAGTTTCCACTCTTGGGCCAGAGGAAAGTAAAACTGAAATCATATTTTAAGTACAAGTCAGATAAAACCTTTTTTCCCTTCTCCTTTGTTTCCCCGATTAAGGGTTGAGGGTATGAACATAGGAAAAATTCTGATTTAAATCCCAGCTCCCCAAATTTGAACATGATTGCAGTTTACTGACACTAAAGTTTTGTTCATCATATGCTTTGCACTCGTAGGTCATCCAGTGGTGCTATGGCCATCAACAAAAATCATACTTATGCCTATGCATCGGTGAATGTGTGGACTCCATATAGTTTTCTATAGCTGAGCACAGATTCTGAAGTTGGAATATAGGTAAAAAGATAGCATGGTCTGAGAATAAGGCTCGCTTATTACTGCTGCTAATTTCAAGCAGTTATTCAGTGCTTCGATTCAAGCATACTGAAAATATTAGATGAAAAAATTAATTTTTGTAACTGTATTGAAAGGACTAACATCTTTCTTCAGGAATATTTTTAAAAGCTGTTTCTAATCCAATTATTAGGTCTCATTCCTGATGTAGCAAATGTCTTCCAGTGGCTTACCATAGAACAGCTCTCCTTCAGTTATTTTCAAAAAAAAGAAAAAAAGGTTGTTGTTTTTTTTTTTTTTGTATTTATTAAAAAAAAAAAAAAAAAGGATTCAGTCCTTCAGTTAAAATAATACCATACAGGGCTCATTGAGTTGTAAGAGAAGAAAAGAAACAACAAACAAACAAAAAAGTAAGAAAGAAATAGGCAATAATTTTCACATAATTTATTGGAGTAGTATTACCAACTGTTGAGATTGTTAAAATATAATGCTACTAATACACAGGGATACAAGCATTGTAAACCAGTGAATTGACTGCAGGTTACAGGAATGCTGTGCTAGGCACTCATTAGCTTTCTCACGATGGTTTAAAAAAAAAAAAATCATTGAATCAGTTTTGAGCCTGCAAGTTCCATTTATAATGAGAAACATCTGCTCCAGAGCTGTTCAAATGCTACTCAAAGCGAATTATCTGGAGAAAAAAAAATGTATGTAATAGTTAAGAAAGGTTTTCAAAAGATAAGCTAATATGAATTTGAAGGAACTGCACTACAAAAGGAAGAAAATATCTGAATTATGTTCCACTTATTTTATTTTTTAATTTTTAATTTTTATTCTCACTTATTTGGCTGTGCTACCACACCACAATGCCAATATCTAGATTTCCTCACCTGTAATTAATACTGAAATTCCTTTTTACCTGTAAAACTAGTATTTTCCTATATGTTTTGTTGAGAATTTTGAAGTAGTGAATCCCTATGGCATATTATATTAAATGGTAGATGAACTGGGAAATTGAACAACGCAATTTTAAATGTATTTGGTCATGTGTATACCTTGACACAGCTGTTAATAAAAACCAAAATGTCCAGTCAAACAGGAAAAACAGTTGTTAGCCTCCCTCTGCAATAAACTAACAAATCTTGTATCTTCGAATATCAAAAAATTATGGACCAGTTGGACATGTTACAACATTGATTATAGTATTGTTTAGTCATGAGAAGAGGAGGCTCAGGGGAGACCTTATAGTTCTCTATGACCTGGGGGAGGGAGGTTATGGCAATGTGGGAACCGGCTTCTTTGACTGTGGAACTAGCGATTGGACTAGAGGAGATGGCCTCGACTTGTACCAGGGAAGGTTTAGGTTTGACATTAGGTAAAATTTATTCTCTAAAAGCATGGTCAGGCACTGGAATGGTTGCCCAAGGATGTGGTTGAGTCACCATCCCTTGAGGTATTCGAGAATCATTTAGATATTGGTCTAAGGGACATGAGTTAGTGGGGAAATATTGGTGGTAGGTGGCCAGTTGGACTGGATGATCTTGGAGGACTTTTCCAATCTTGGTGATTCAATGATTCTGTGATTTTTTGCTATTTTTTTTTTTATCTTATTGGATAAATTTATTTGGATACATACTGAAAAAAGCCACTTTAGAAAAATAAAATTGAAATTATTTAGGTATTTGTATTGTAATCCTTGCATAGTGATTTTGTCAGTATTATAGCCTAGTAACTGAAATGTGTGCATCTTTTGCAATGTCAGATCTGAGGTACTTTTACAGAACATCATTGATGTGCAAAAGCTCTGTACAAGAAAGCCCAAATTAGCAAAGTCCAGACATGAGATTTAAATCTATCACCAGAAGTAATGTGTTTTTGCTAGTCTTAAACGCTTCTAGAGAAATACTAATAGATTGAGGAAGCAAAAAAAAAAAAAAAAAAAAAAAAAAAAAATCATAATTTCATGTTTGTTTGGCATAACTGACAGTCATGAAACTCCCACATTTCAAACAAGGAACTCAGAAAATATCTAAGAGTTATGAATCATTAGAATTGTTTTACTGTTGTAAATTTTGAGCCCATACTCCATCATTCTGAGTATATTGTGCTTAACCAATACCACTTGTTCAGAAAGGTTGCATTTTCCAAGGAAATGTTCTTAATTTCCTGAGTAGATGTAATTTTGCACCTCATTGTCCCTTGCAAGATATCCCAGACTGCTTTTCTTTCAAGGACACATTGTGGTGATTTAGCTGAAACTAAACTTAAACAACTTAAGCAACCTATTTCCGTGGTACATTTCTGTCTAAGGAAAGGTTGATTTAGATTTTATGCTGGCCTTCACAGACTTGGCTTGGAATTTGATTTGTTTCAGTAATGTCAACACAAAGTCACATCTGGGAGCTGTAAAGGAGCCTTTACAAAGCTTAGCTACATGGGAGTTGCATGTATCAGTCAAGTGGTGAAGCATGTCACTGTAGGGAAATTCCAGAATAATGTTTATATTCTGCTGTTTTCTCTGTGTCAGTGTAGCATCCTCATTCTCTCTACCTTTTCCAGAAATAAAAAAAAGAAAAAAAAAGAAAAAAGAAAACTTATCACGGACTCATCTAGGTTGGAAAAGATCTTTAAGATTACCAAGTCTCATTATCAACCTGACCTACCTCTCTGATCAGTAAACCATGTCCCTTAGTACCACATCCATACATCTCTTAAATACCTCCAGGGATGTAGACTCCACCACTTCCCTTGTCAGTGCTTTTTTATTCATCCAGAAATGAAGACAACTAGATGTGATGGAAGGATTCTTTACTTTGGTGCATCTTCTTAGGAGACAGCATTAGCATGTGTAGGAATTTCTGTTTTTCCAGAAAGCTCTCATTAATTTCTCACAGTAAGAGATTTTTTTTGTGTTTTTTTTTTTTGTTTAGAAATAATCCATCGGGGTATTTGATTTGTATTTCTGGTTTCTCATGACCTTTAGTCCTTCTGTGGGTGTGACAGCATTTCACTTGCTGTGTGGTGCTATCATTGATCATTAGTATGTAGGTCTGAAAGTACTTACTGAGTCCAGGAAAATACTTTTTTAATCCAGAAATCTGCCATTGCAATGGAAATGCTGTAAGCTCACGTTCACAACCACAAACATATCAAGCATCTCTTAAACCTCACTAGAGTGCTTTCAGGTCTCCAAATGGAAAGTTATTCAGGAACTCCACGTTCCTCTCATTTCAAGCCTCATGGTTTATGATCCTTCTGGTGAAGCACTGTTATGCACCGTGGGACAATACGGCCAAGCTGCATCACAGAAGATAAAGAAGCATCAGAAACAAGGGTTCAGCAGATAAATTATCAGGTTTTTAGTTCTCAGTCTAAAAACTAAACTTCTTGGTTTCCAAAGCATTTGATTTTTCAGTAAAGGCAAGAAACTTAATTTCACTTTTTCAGTTATCTCATTCACCTTTTGACTCCGGTCCTTCCCAAACTCTGTGATGCCCCCTTGCTGTGCCATCCCAACACTTGTCCTTCTCACCTTGAATTCAGACATGTCCTTCCCCATTCCCTACCATTTTTTCAAGTTCTCCTGAATTGCTTCTCTTTAGTAAGAAAAGTGTTCCTCTGACTTGTCGTAACTTTCTTTGATGACACTATACATACTTTCCTAATTCAACACCTTCCTGTTTCCTGAAACGTGCAAAGTTGAAGAACCATTCTCCCCAAGAAGAAATGTCTGGACTTTCTTCACTAGCCAGGTGGGAAACGTACCTAACAGCACTTGTAGCTGGTAGAGTTAGACCTGAAACTGTGTCATTTCCCAGGAGATGCAGGGGAATTACAGGGGGTCAGGCTTTAGTCAGAATCCTCAGAAAAGGGAACAGGAGAACTAGTAGTGCAGGTCATTTAGTAGTTTGTTCAATATGTATATTTCCATACACTCCCAAATGTGACCTAACTTTATGTTCCTAAGAAAATCATTACAAATCATTCTGTTATGTGAGGTAATTAGCAAGCACAAAGGAAGAGAAACCAAAGATATTTGTGCATTACCTCTGTTATAGCTTTCAGCAACAGGCAGGGGTTGCCACTTCTGCAAGGAGCCCGGGATTCCTGCAAGGGGTCCTCACCACACCTGCTCACAGCTCATTCATCAATATCTGCGAGGTTCACATCATGCAGTGCAAACATGTTCCTGATATTCCCTTTCTCTTTGAAGTGGGTCAAACAGCACAGTATGTGCAATATTTTGACACTTTCCAGTGGATTCTTCATGGAGTTAGTGAAGGCTCCAAATCAAAAGTTCTCCGACTCTACAGTAGGCTGTGCGTATTGTTGATTGATTTAGAAATACAAACATAAAAAAGATTCAACAGCTTGTGGTATAAAAACAGCTTATAATTAATGCATACTATTTGATTAATTCAAACCGCAGAATGTGTTAGTGTCACTGGCGAATCAGCACATCAGACTGGAATAACAAGAGGAAAGAATAATAAACACCTAGAAATATGCAAACCAAACAAGCAAAAGCAACTAAAAGCAAAAAGTATTATATACAGATTTCTGGCAGCTCTTGAGAGTTGAGTGCAACCCCAGGCAATGCTACAGGCTTGGGGCAGAGTGGCTGGAAGACTGTGTAAAGGAAATGGACCTGGGGTATTGATTGATGCTCGGCTGCACATAAGCCAGCAGTGTGCCCGGGTGGCCAAGAAGGCCAATGGCATCCTGGCTTGCATCAGGAACGGTGTTGCCAGCAGGAGCAGGGCAGTGATTGTCCCCCTGTACTCAGCTCTGGTGAGGCAGCACCTCGAGTGCTGTGTGCAGTTTTGGCCCCTTGCTGCAGGAAAGACATTGAGGCTCTGGAGCGGGTTCAAAGAAGGGCAACAAAGCTGGTGAGGGGTCTGGAGCACAGGGCTTATGGGGAGCGGCTGAGGGAGCTGGGAATGTTCAGCCTGGAGAAGAGGAGGCTCAGGGCAGACCTCACTACTTCTATAACTACCTGAAGGGAGGCTGTAGTGAGCTGGGGGTCAGCCTCTTCTCTTGTGTAACTGGTGATAGAACTACAGGGAATGGCTTCAAGCTGCGCCAGGGGAGATTCAGGCTGGACGTTAGGAAATACTGCTTTTCTGAAAGAGTGGTCAAGCACTGGAATGGGCTGCCAGGGAGGTGGTGGAGTCACCAACCCTGGAGGTGTTCAAGGAATGTTTGGATTTTGTGCTGAGGGACATGGTTTAGTGAGAACTATTGGTGATAGGAGGGTGGTTGGACTAGGAGATCTTGAAGGTCCTTGGTGATTCTGTGATTCTGTGATTGCCCTACTCTTACAACATATTAAGATTTTCATTTATATGTTGTTGCAACTATATGAAATTAATTCTTTATAAATGCATGCTGCCTCCAGATGTTTTTTTGTATTTATTTATCACTTTTATGGATATTTATTTTATTACTAGTAAATGAGATTTATGAGATACTGATATCTGGGCTGAATATTTTCTCTGATAATTTCTACTTTTTTTTTTTTTTTTTAACTGTCACACATCCCTTTTTACTGATTATTTCAATGTAAAATTCAATAATTCAGATATTTTTTATTTATTTCAAGGAGTGATATATAATACAGTTAGGTAATTATTTGGCTTGCAGTTTTCCATCTCCACTGATGGATTCTATGTTTTGCATATAGGTTGCTCACTTTTTAGTTCATCTATTTCATAGATCTCACTGTAGTGTTATTATTTTGTGTAGTAGCTGTTCAACTCCCTCTCATTTCTCTGTAATACTGAAGTCCTGGAGTGTATCCACAGAAGAGCAATGAAGCTGTGAGGGGTCTAGAGCACAAATACTGTGAGGAATGGCTTAGGGAACTGGGATTGTTCAGTCCAGAGCAGAGAAGGCTCAGGGGAGATCTTATTGGTCTCTACAACCACCTGAAAGGAGGTTTTGATGAGGCTGGTGTTAGTTTCTTCTCCCAGGTAACTGAGACGGGATGAGAGGAAATGGCCTCAAGTTGCACCAGAGGAGATTCAGGTTAGATGTTAGGAAGAACTTCTTCTCCAAAAGAGTGATCAGATGCTGGCACAGGCTGCCCAGGAAAGTGGTAAATTCACTGGACATGTTCAAGAAATGTGTGGATGTGGCACTGAGTGGCATGGTTAGTGGGCATGGTGGAGATGGGTTGATGATTGGGCTAAATGATCTTAGAGGCTTTTTCCAGAATTAATGATTCTATTAAGCAGCATTTCTATTCTATATTAATATAAAATTGACTTATGGAATCTTGTACATCATTTCTCTCTTTCAATTTATGTCTCATTGTCAAAGAATATAGTAGGAATAGAGTTAGGAATAATGTAAGTTTTCTAATATCTTTTTTATATCTACACAGCACTGTTTGTTTTTTAGATTTTGAATTTTTTTTGATTACAAAATATCACAGCTTTTAAATAAGAACGTCCTGCAGATGCTGCAGAGGAAATTGTTACTGTGCCATTGGCGTGCTATGATTTTCCACCACCCACTACACTGCAAAAAGCCAGCCAAAAAATAAAAAATACAGCAGAACTCCAATATTTCTATTCTCTCAACAAGAACTTACGTTTATTATTGTCCTGAACAGCACACATTGCAATCTCCCTAAAAATATCAGTATATGCATTAGGAATGCAGCAGACTGCAGGCCTGATCTCACTTTGTTCCACTGTTTATGTATTTGAACTTTGAAGGAATTTCATTTTGAATAAACACTGAAAAACTGCAGACACCTTAGGCTGCTTGAATACACTCACCTGTGAGAGAAATGTATGAGTATTCTTCCAAAAACATGCATGCACTCTATTGCACAGGCTGCTCAGATTTGGGTCTGGGTCTCACTTTCAGCATGTGGGATTTAGCGGTCTGAAGTGGCAAAATAAGTGAATTTATCCAGGCACACTCCCAGTGTAATGACTTTTGAAAGATGTTCCTTGGAATGAGAGTTTAGCTCTGCTAAAATGCATAACTGGCACCATAAAATGCTATGTGGAACTGGATTTTGTGTTTCACTGCATCCATCTAAAAGTCAAAGCTCTGCTGAACTCACTCATAGTTTTCTTTTCACAGAACTGATTAATCTTGGTTAAAAATATTGAACAGTGATAAGTTCATTGTATTCTTACCATATCTAAGAATGAGAATTTTTGAACTCAAGCCATGTAGCTTTCTCTGAGAAGAACCACAGAATTTGGGAAGTTCAGATATATTGTAGAAGATAAAGAGAGCATGCATTACAACATCTCTATGATGATGGTAGTCATGATGGTGTTGCAAAGAGCAGAAAGATACAGCTGTTGGATCCTGTGTTTCTGAAGAGAAAGAGTTTATTTCTTCAAAGTAAAGATTTTGATCCAAGAAGCAATCATACAATTATATTATAAACCAAATTAACTAATTTGTACGTTATCTATCTCTATTATTGAGATTGCAGTGATAATGGCTGTAAAAGTAGAACCGCTAAAATAATCCAGGTTCCCATTATTTTAATTTTTCTCTGGCAGTTTTCATCAGAAAGTACTCAATTTGTGATGAAATCAAGTTGGCCAGTGAATAATTGAATGCTTGTTTAAGGGTTAGGTTGATGTGCATGTTGGCTGCAGTCTCCAGTGTGGAGATTTTCAGAGTTCAAGAATTGAAAAAGAAGTCAGCTTCTATTTTAAAACAAAATAAGAAATGTATCTAAAAACCAAGCAAACAAAAAAACTTTCCATCATGATTTCACAGTAAAATGTAATTTCAATAAATTAAAATGTGCTGCAATTTAGAACTCATGAAAAGTTTGTTTTTCCAGTCTGCTTTTAAGTATAGATTAAAGTAAAATAAAATCTATAAGCTGTCAAGACCAATTTTCCTCTAAGAATGAGTGAAGGAAATTAAGTATCTGAATCTATTACAGATTGTTAGGTGTATTTTTAATAGTTGCTGAGTACTGTTTTCCAGATGATTTAGTGGTCTGATTGATTTCAAGCATCAGCACTCAAGAATATGGACTTTAATATTCTAAGGAACTGTGTCTTAGGTTTTGAGTTTGAGGAAGATGTGTTTATTTTTTCTGGGTACATACATGCACATACTTAACATGCATGCAGAAGAATAATAAATGACATAATAAAAATAAATTCTTGGTATATATCTGGGACTTAAAATAAGTAGTAAAAATGTAATTACATTGCTGTTAAGCATAAGGGTGTCAATTGGCCTCTCAGGAGATGGATGTTTTCCTCCAGGCCTAGATTATAATTAGAAAAGACTGCAGCTTGTCACACAGTAATCACAGTAATCGTTAAATAATAACCATGATTGATATTGTTGCACCTCGTGTATTTAATCTTGGTTTGCTTTGTATTTTATACACACAATTTAGATAAATTGAAACCAATTATCTTTCCTGCAATAACTTTTAACGTACATTAATCCTCAGTAAATGTTTTTTTTGTATGGATTAGTTGACAGCAATGGAACTGCTGCATTTATTAGGATAGACATTACAGGCTTTAAAACTTGCTTAATATTCGCATTTCAACAAAGGGTGGCTGTTTTGTTCAGAAGCACCTCCTCCATTCCATGCTGTGTGGAGGGAGTTGCTGGCAGGGGCTGTCACAGGAGACCTCCTGCGCTCAGCTTTGACTTTCACTTCTCAATGCATTTACTCAGAAAACCACAATCATTGCCACAAGACTTATGCATTGCTGTGTCTGTCAGGCAAAGGTGAGAGAGCTTTGTTCAAAAATAAGAAGTTAAAGCAGGAGGCAGGCTTGTGGAGAGAGCCCCTCTCCCTCTGTGAAAGGTAGCCTCTAGGAAAGGCAAGGCACAAGTAGCACAGGAAGCTTGACACTAATCTGACGTTAGCTATGGTTTTCCTCTGGCAGCGTTATTTTATTGAACTAACAGACTTTTCCCTATTTTGTTTATCCTTTAAATCACATGCAGAAGTTGTAGTTTTCATTTTGCCAAAGAATATGTCCTTGGAAAAAAAATATAAAATTTGAAGAAATATGATATAATTTAAACATTATTTTTGTAAAGGGAAAAGTGCTACAAGATAATTAACAGCAGAACGCCTTCAGAATTGTACAATCGATTTCAAATTTTGTTTGCTTGCTTTTCAGAGCTGGCAAAGCTCATGGAATAGTGAAGTGGTGACACACTTTATTCAAGATTAATCAAAAGTTGAGAAAGCTGAGGACCCTCTGAAAGCTGTGAGAGTGTGAAAGCTGAGAAATAAACTGACTCACAGCAACTTTTGCTTAGTGCCAGATGTTGGGCAACAGAGCAGACAAACCTGTTAACAAAGAAAATGAGATTGTGAAATGGGAGAGATTACAGTTCCACTGTATAAATAAGACTTTCCTATCTGAGATAATATTCTCATTTCTAGTCAGGATATTTCGTATAATACACACGTAGATAAAATGATGCAAAGACACATGGCACTGCTGTAAAAGTCTAAAGTGGTTTCTGTGCAAGGAAATATCAAAGACATTGGATCATCTCCTGCTAGAGTAGATACACAGGGTGATACTGAAGAAAAATACATGAAATACTGAGAGAAGTTCCTAAGATATTTATTTTCCCTAATGTTACAGTAGTAAGAGGTTTCCAACGTATCTGAAAACAAATGAACCAAAAATTATTTCAGAACATATAATCAAACCACATTCTTAGGGGCCACAGTGGAGTTTTGAAAGCATAAAATGCTCTAGCTTTAAGATACTAGTGGCTTAAGATAAGGAAGAGCTCTCAATGGACTTATGCACTTCTAATTGTCCACTGTGTTTTCATCAGATGCACCCATGCCTGGCTGCCTTATAGAGATGAGCTACAGTATCACTGGTCTGATCAGGAATGGCAAAATCTGCACTCCGCTGTTTTCTTAAGAGGAAGAAAGAGTCCATTAATACACAGGAATCTGCTTTCACATCACTCTTTGCCGGAATGAATTGTGAAGCCCTCCAATAGCTATTCCAAAGTTCTTTATTTAATGTGAAACAGATCTCAAAAAATGCAGCCAGATAAAGCAAAGAAAGAGAATAATCATTGGGATGAGCTGAACAGATAGTGGGATACATTTATCTTATTGCTTTCAGTAAGCAGTGTTGGGATAAGCTAGGTATACAATGGAAATTCAGGTCTCAAAATACATGTGAGATCTAATGTGTTTTCAAGTGTTTGAAATTGCTAATTTCATGGACTTTTAGAAAGGGACAATGTGTGACTAGAATTGAGGTTCTAAGAATACAATACTGTGTGTTTAAAACTTCACAGTGTTTATTGCCTCAGAAGGCATGTGATTTCTTCTTGTTTCTAGCACTGCTTGTTGTGAATGCTTTGTTTTTCTAATTTTTAAGATTTTTCAGATTGGCAATGTAGTTATTTATAAATCAACACTAAGAAAAGAATTATTCCTCCACAGTCTACAGCATGGAAATGAGAGCGAGCTTGGCCTTGCTATTTTTTCTCTCTTTTGAATAAGATGTTTGGCTTGCAGTTCATCCTTTCCTACTTAGAATAAACATCTAACATTTCACAAGAATTGCTTTAGAGTCTGATCCCTAAACCAACAGAAGCCAAAGCAAAGAACTGCATTGACATCAGTAAGCTTTGGATTAGCTGCACAATACACTATCAATCACTTTTTCATTTGCACAGGCCTGCAACCACTTTGCTACCATGTGGAAGATATTGACGTGGAAATATTTTGGAAAATTAGCAGAGAATGTAGAATTTCTTGCTGTAGTACGCTGCTAAAAAAGATCATACTGGACAGGTTATTACAGCAGCTGCTTTCTGTATGGTTACATTTAGAGTCTGAACATCTAACACAGCCTAACAGAAAGGAGTACAGATTTGCTTCCAAGTTTATCCTCTAATAGTTACATTTAAAATTTGGGAAATAATGTGCTTTTGAGAAGATACATTTATTATGTTTGGCAAATACCTCACATGAACACTGCACATTAACATTACTTCTTTGTCATTGCCATGACATTTTTCAGGAGATAAAATAAGGCTAAAAAAGAAATATGAGGAAAAGACAGATCAAAATGCAGTGCAATCTTCCTCCGATTTTGGCAAATATTCCAGCACAACACCCAAGGGATTGATCCCAGCCAGAAGAACACTTTGGCAAACAGAGGTCTTAAATAGTAGGCACATATGCTGGGAAAAATTGGCTTTTGATAAGCCAGAGAGACCTGGTTAAAGACCAAGCAGTTTTAATGTCTGCTGACAAGCCTTTTCTGAGTTGGTTTGGGATTTTAGGTATTTCACTGTCAAACTGATGATCTAATAGTAAGGGTGTGCAAAAGATGGAGATTTCCAGCATTACTGTAACTTACTGTATAATTATTAATAAAAAAAAGCACCACGATGACTTGTAAGGAATGTGGTCTCAGTTACCACAACACCCTGAGGTCACTTAAAAAACAGTTTTATTCAATATTCATGCAGAAAAAAAAAATCTGTAATACTACAGTTGCTTATTTTGCAACAGCTACATTTGGTACATAGTTTCTCTGCAATGCTTATTTTAGTTGGGAGGGGAATTCTGTATATTATTTAATACTTTTCTAGTAAGCTGCACCTTAAAAAGCAAGCACATGCCAAACTTCATGAGCAATTCTCCCTTGCCTCAAAATACATTCTAGAATGTAGGTACTATCTCTATCTCTTCTATGTGCTATCTCTAGTTTTGATGTGAGAGAAATTGAAATATTCATGATTAACCACAAGAACATAATTGTTATCATGAATTTAGTCTGTTTGGTGCATGAGTTATCTTTTTGTTGAGTGTGTTAGTAGCGTACAAATAATGATAGCTAGTCAAGAACCCTGTAACAGGAACAGAAATATAGCCCTTAGATTTTTCAGAATCCAGTGTTTCCTTGGACAAGGTGACACATTTCATCTTACTGTTCAAGCCTGCTTAATTGCTAAGTATAAAAGTAAGATTATTTCCTGGAAAGAATCTAAAGGGATAGACAATAGGAGATATTGCAGGAGATGCATGCACATCAGCTGATTTTCTGCATCAGCTTTTAGCCATAAACTGATGTGCTTCCTCCCTGCAGGAGGGTTTCAAAAACCTGTTGCTCATGTGCTATTTGGAAACAGCTCAGTACAGCAAAGAGTTGTGAGTCAAAGGATATCTCTTCTGATCACGCTTATGAGCTCTGCTGTTCTACTTACAGAATGCATAAAGCTGGGATGTGCAGGGCCTTTGCAGTTGGATAGACTTGTAAAAAGATACAGTTCACCTGGGTTTCATTAGCAGAGTGACAAGGGAGCTTATCCAGCTCCCCCGCTAGGAAAGGCAGAGCTAGTGCAGAAGGCCACCCTGCAGCTCCTGCCCAGAATTACTTGGCCAGCTTTTTCAGTAAACACTCATTTTTGGACTAGTTTCATTGCTCAGTAGGCTTCTGTCACTAATGAGGGAGCCTTAATAGGCGTGACACCTAGAAAAAGATGTAAACTATTTCTTCCAGCATTCAGTGGAGGGACCTCTCAATATGAGAATGAAGGATCTGCTTTTGTCTGATTTTGTTTATTGTTCCAGGACCTTTTTTGTTTCTAGAGGATTTTTTTCTGCAGATATTTGAAGGAAATCACTTTTCGAATGCTTAGAAAAGCCTTGCTCTTGACCACGTACAGGTGTATTAAAAAGTAAATAGCTTACCAGAACATAAATATAAGCTTTTAAAAATTAAATTGGACTTCAAGTAGTGTTATCCTGTTGTCAGGGAAAGGGAGGCCTGAAGGGAAGTGACCAAATGGATTGAGTGTTTTCGGCAAACACAGTTTATTCCTGTATGATTATGTACTTAAATTGGAGAAATTGGAAACTTTATTTCCTGGAGAAACAAATTACTGGCAGGTATTTAGCCAACTTGTGGTCAACTCCACATTTTTTTCTCTTGCTACATAGATGACCCTTATGAAATATTTTTTTCTCACTCTCAGGTACTGATGCTTTGTCCTGTAGTATCAGTTAGACAAATGATAACCCAACCACAATAAATTTGCAGAAATGCTGGGACATCACAGAGTCTAGTTTCTATTGCCTCCACAACTGAAATAGCTGTAATAGGCTCTCTGTGATTCTGTACGTGCTGTATACATCAAAGTTTCTAACAATATATTTAAAATAGAGACTTCAAAGTAGACATCTTTGCTTTGTGGAAACTATAAACTATAAACATTCTCTGGAAAAATAAAAACCCGTATCTGGCTACTATTTCTGACTTTCCTCCAAAGAGGAGGAAAAGATAAAACTACAAGACTTTACGGTCTTGTGCTCACACAAGCAAGTTGTTGAAGACAAAAGCTACATAAGCACTTGATCCCCTGTTATCATATAAGTTGCCCTGGTCTACCACGTAGCCTTCTGACTAATTAGAGCTGACACATCTGATATTTATTGCAGCTAACTCGGATTTCACAGATAGTGCTATGTACCATTTTTTGGCTGCCCAGATCTTCTAAAATGTTTTCAAGGACAAGAGTTTCTTTATGGAAGAGCTGTCCCAAAGTTTTTTTCATGGATTTGGAGTTGTTCTACAATGTCTTGCACACTATTAATTAAAACATAAGTATCTTTTACTCAATTCACATTAATGGAGCAAGAAGAATGGAATATGTGTTCAGATGCCTCATAGCTGTTTGTTGAACCACTTGTCATTGCTTTTTTCCAAAGGAGTTTTCCAAAGGACAATGGCTGAAAAGCTTCTGGAGCTGCTTCAGCTCAACCTGAAGCAGCTGAAATGGGGAGCTCCAGAGAAACAGTCACAGTTCCCTGCTAAGATTATTAGATGTGGTATTTCAGCGTTAATGAAGTCATGCCTGAACAGTGCCTCTAGGCTACTTCATCAACATGACATTGTTCACCTGACTGAAATGGAGCAGACATCCTTAATAAGGATCTTCATGAGGTACTGGACCTGTGCCTGTCAGGAGGATTAAGTACCCAATTTATTATTATTATTTTTTTTTAATTTTTTTTTTTTTTGACCTGTGCTTTGGCAGAAGCTCATTACAAATTAAAAGCATAAAGAAAAGACCCAGCATCCCTTTCAATCTCTGGAAAAAAGAACCACAAACAGAAAACAGTTGCATTTTGCTTGGCCCTCAGCTGCTTAGAGGAGGCCATTCGGTGAAAGATGTAGGAGAATATGTTCATTCTGTCTGAAGGGACAAAAATCACAACTTTTCATACAGGGAAAGCTGGAGCTTTAATTTTAACTTGCTGAGAATAACAAAGGAATCTAGCAATTATTCTGGCCAGGTTTATGTTTGAGGGACATCGTCAAGTACTTTATAAAACAGATTATAAATCACTTCAGCACTTTCTCTTAAATGCATGAAAATAATTCTCCACTACAATTCACCATTTGGCAGCAATCTGTTCCTCCTCCTCACTTTAATTTGTATTTTAAAAAATGCCATTACTCATATGTTATACATTGAATCTGTTCTTCAGTGGCTGTAAGTTCACCTCTGCATATCTGCTCCACAGAGGATCAAACTTCATCATGAAGCCTTTCCAATTAAATGCAAAAAAAGAGTAGTAAAGAGAAAATAAATTGAAATTTTGATATTTGTTTGAATAATCTTTTGGCCATGGCCATCATTACAAAAGCTGATGTGGTGCAGGAAATGTTATTGCTCAAATTATGTACTTTACCCCTGTGAAAGACAGATTATCAGAATCACATTTAACAAACAATAACCTCAGCTATAGGAGCTAATAGAAGGGAGAAGGTTGATGACAGGGTCACAGTGTAAATTGGTGAGAGTTTGTCTTCCGAGGATGTGTTCTATGCCAACCTGTGTGTGTGGAGAGGTAGAGAAGTTGAAAAGGAGGGACACCACACCTTTAGCCTTTTCTAGTAAATCTGTCACCAATAAGCATATTGAAAATGAACTTCTGGTAAAAGAGCAGCTCCAGAAAAGGGAGAGTTGTATCTATTTCCTCAAAGCCTTACACTCCCTTTTCATCCTGGCATATTGTATGAAGTTTTTCAATATCAAAGGGACCAATTCCTTACTCCTTTCATTACTGTGAACTCAATAACTCTTTCCAACCCTACCGTTGCACTGAGATGTATGCACTGGGTCCCCTTCTGCAGAAATAACATCCTTAGAGGCATTGAGTCTCAAGCCTTTATCTCTCCCAGCATAAAACAGCATTCTTTTCTACACTTCCCCTATGAGGACAGGCTCAGAGAGCTGGCGTTATTCAGCCTGGAGAAGAGATGGCTCCAAGGTAACCTGATAGCAGCCTTTCAGTATCTGAAGGGGAGCTACAGGAAGGAAGGGGACAGACTCTTTAGCATGGTCTGTGGTTAGAGGATAAGGGGAAATTGTTTCAAACTTAAAGGCAGATTTAGATTAGATATAAAGTCTTTTGCAGTGAGGGCAGAGAGACACTGAAACAGGTTGCCCAGAGATGTGGTGGATGCTCCATCCCTGGAAACACTGAGTGCTGGATGGCACTCTGAGCAACCTGATCTACCTGCGGATGTTCTTGTTCATTGCAGGGGAGCTGGACTAGGTGACCTCTAATTGTCCCTACCAACTCTGAGAATTCTGATTCAGTGATTAAATAGCAGAATCAACCTTGAATAATTTCTGTTACACTTCTGGGTCTGTACAGCATTTACTGGGTTTCTCTTTGGAGCTGATGGCAGAGTCCCTTAAGTGAGGTATTTGCTAGGAAGGGCTATCTGTACAAATGCAAGTCAGGGAAGAGCTGGCTGAACAACAGCTCTCTAACAACAATACAAAGGGTCTGTGCTTATTGTGGAACACAAGCTAAATGTGAGCCAGAAGTATTGTGAAAATTGCACTCCAGGAGACATATTGTCTGCACAACACATTAAGTGGTCCTTCAAGTCTTCTTGAAGCTCTTGAAGCCTCAGATGGAGTGCTAAATATTGTGTAGAGTATTTTAATTAAGAAAGGATGTGAACCATTTGGACAGACACCAGAGATGAACACTGAGAATAATCAGAATTTGAAAAAAAAAAAAGGCTTCAGGAAGAGGAAAATGATACATCTTCAATGTGCATGAGAGGAAAGAAGCTTTTTTTACCAGCTACTTACAAGAAAAATAGGATCTGTATTTCAGAAAACGGAGTTAATAGAGAAAAAGCAAAAACATTGTCAATAGCCATAGGACTGTGGAATAATTTGCTCAATAGTTTTGTAAAGCCTTACTCAATAAAGGTATGTATAAACAAACATGTTAAGCAGAGGCTGATGAAAATTACTTTATCTACAGATAACCCTTCTGTCAGAGCAGGGATGGAATAAATGTCTAAAATTTCCTCCTATTCCTGTTTCCTACGTGTCTTCAATTTTTTTCCCATCTTAAAAATAAGAATAAAGCCCAATAAAATGTAAGGCATTTCAAAAGTCCATATATATGCATTTCACATTAATATCTGCCCATGCTGTCTTGGACAGGAAAGTAAACCCCACATTCTTCAGACCGTCCCAGCATGCATCACCATACAACAATCTTCATTCTCTCCAAGTCCTCATGTTTTTAAGAGAGCTCGGTCAGCTCAGAGAAAAGTCAGCTTAAAGTACGTCTCTTCCAGGATTTTGAAGTAACCTTCAAGTTTTTCCTGCTAGTTGTCTGTTCCTCATCTTATGATGAAGTGTGAGGTCTGCCAGAAAACATACAGAAAGGAAAACGATGACCCTTCTTTCCTGTATTTTTCTAAACAACTTATTAACTACAATATAAATTGTAACAGAACTTTCCAACTCACCAAAACAACACACTTAGCATATGAATCACCAAACATAAACACATCTGTCCCTAAAATTTTGGATATTACAAGAGTCCACGTAATCTTACACCCAACAGAGAAACTGCAGACTAAGCAATTAGGTTTTGCCTTACTTTCTAAATGTATCCTGTTGAATTTCATAGAATCATAGAATCACAGAATGGCCTGGATTGAAAGGGACCACAATGATCATCCAGTTTCAACCCCCCCTGCTATGTGCAGGGTTGCCAACCAGCAGACCAAACTGCGCAGAGCCACATCCAGCCTGGCTTTGAATGCCTCCAGGGATGGGGCATCCACAACCTCCTTGGGCAACCTGTTCCAGTGTGTCAGCACCCTCTGAGTGAAAAACTTCCTCCTAATATCCAAACTAAACCTCCCCTGTCTGTTTAAAACCATTCACTTATGTCTGAAACTATTTTCCCTAAATTGGTCTATCTAGAGATGGACAGATGTCATCCAGATCCCACAGAGTTAGTCAAGATACCAAGGTATGTCCAGGCTTGCCTATCATACATTGATGTGACAAATCTCTTCCCAAATGTGTCCATTTTTCCTCCATTTTCCACAGAAAGTAGGCTTCTCATCCTGACATAGTTCTCTCTCGAATGTCCAAGAGTCAGGTGAGAAGACCTGTTATAAGTACTTCAAATTAGTACCAACCAGTCTGATTCTGAGGATTTAACTTTTATGTGAAAAATATTAGAAATGCCTGTTTTTGTTTTTACTAGGAAAACTCAGTGCCTCATCAGCTTCTTTCCATTGGTGCCCACAGAATGAGAGGTAATAAGTGCAAATTGAAACACAGGATGTTTCCCTGGGTGAGAAGAAAATGTTTCACTGTGTGGGTGGTGGAACACTGGCACAGTTGTCCAGAAAGGTTGTAGTTTCCTCCTTGAACATTTATAAAAGCCACCTGGTCATGGTCCTGGGGAACCTGCTCAGAGTGGCCCTGCTGAGGCAGGGGTAGGACCAGAGGGCATCCAGAGATCCCTTTCAGCTTCAACCACTCTCTGTGTTTCTATGCTTTAATTATGCATAACTCATTGGTAAAGTAGGGGATATTTATCATGAGTTATTTTAATAACATTTTGAAAATCTACAAAACAGATTTGACTATGATGTTTACGCTTGGGGATTTTAGAGTTTTCCATAGCACCATAAGAAAGTGAAGCATTTATTTTGCACAGATCAGTTGGGCCGCATTAAAGCAGTTGAGGAACTGAAATATATTTTTGACATTAGCAAAGGTTTATGATAAATTTTAAATTTCCTAGAAGTTATTAGGAATAAAGGTGTCATAAATACTTCCTTTGTAATAAAGTTGAACTGTCCAAAGAGATTTATTTGCTCTTCCCAGCCTATAGGTGTCTTAACCTAATGTTACGTTTGTACAGCTACTTAGATAGGGGAAATCTAAATGAGAAACTGTCCTCTCTGTTTTTTAATATTTTGTTAATATTTCTAAAATTATTTTCCATGGAAGATGTATTCATTTACTGAAGTCCCCTGGTATTTAATTCTACCTTAAAATTGTACTTCAAAGCAAACTAAGTGTGGTCAAAAGTTCAAACTGAAGATTATATTTGATATATACATGTCAGAATCTTCTTACAGTATTTACACTCTGTCCAGTACAGATATCTAAGATAAATGTTCATATTGCAGAAACAACCTACTACCCTCCAGCTACCTTGATATAGAAGAAACAATAAATGTTTTGTCAAAATCAGCTAATAAGAGGCTATTGAAAGTTCATGTTGATTCATTTTTTCTATATATATAAAAAAAAAGATTATTAAACTTGTTATATACCACAGCAAACTGAAATTACATGGAAGAACTCCAAAGTGTCACATAAATTATAGATTGACTCTATGATGACTTTTTCACATTGCCATCACAATATTTTGTGGAGCACTGTAGAGGTAAAGAAAACTTTTTTTTTTTCTTCTTACAGGAGAGACTCAAAGATATTAGAAAATACAGTTTCTTAGAACAGATGTAATTCACAGTCTGCAGTCACACATGAAATTAATGTGGTGATTCTGTAAACCACTGTAAACATCAACAAACTTTGGCTTAAGATGATGCAAAATAGCTATCTGGAAGGAATAGTTGCAACAAGGATGTAAATTATGGCCCTTAATTTCACTTATATGAATTTATTACTCTATTATTCAATAAAACAACTCACGTACATGAAGTTTGTGGGACAGTAACTGGAGGGTGTGCATTCCCTAAAGACAATCTGGCAAGACTGTTTTGTCCTTGATTTCCTGATCTAAACTAAAAGAGTTCTTGCTGCATTTGATTTATCACCTTCCAAACCCACAGCATGTTTCAGTCACAAAAATAAGTGTGTTATCCAGTCATTTATTTAAAAATGAAGTTTAAGGGAAACATGTAATAAACAATTAGTTGTACTTCTCTGTAAAATTTTGCCATGGAAGAGTGATCTACTTAACTGCCCTGTTTTGGTCTAGAAAGTTTTAAAAAAATTCTGCTATATTCTTCCGTGTTTAATTCTGTGATTATATTTGACAAATAACAGTTGCATGGTATTCAGTTCTGTAAATCTTTAAAAGATTTATGCAAGTCCTTTAAATAAATATTAAATTAATGATGTCAAGAAAGGTTGTCTGGATCTTCTTGGATGTAGATGCATCAGTAATGTTTATTTCCATCTTTTTGTAACCTTACATATAAACATATATTTATAAAGGTACTGTTGATGAACTAGGGATAGCCTTAATTTTCAAACATGCTTAGGAGTCTAAGCTCTCTTTTTGCCACCTGTGTAATCTTAAAAAACACATCTGAGAGACTTAGGAAGAAACTTAGATTTTCCTTGTCTGGCAGAGAACAAGTGTGCTAATTCAATTAGAAGACTGGGACAAGCCCTGCTACTGGTGACTTCCTCTGACTGCTTTCAAGGAATTAACATTTTTTCTATACTGTGCTACTCAGAGCTGCACGCAATACTCAATGTGAGGCTACACCAGCAGTAAATATAATAGGAGAATCACCTCTTTGGACTAGCTGGCCATTCTGTGTTTAATGCACCCCACAGTGCAGTTTGGCCTCTTGGCTGCCACAGCATGCTGCTGCTCATGCTGAGATGCTGTTACCAGCACACCTAGATCACTTCTTCCGGAGCTGATCTCCAGCCCCTGGTCTCCCAGTTTGTGCCTTTATGTGGTATTGTTCCATCCCCAATGCGGTACCCAATATTTTCATTTGTTGAACTTCATGTCGTTGCTGATTGTCCAGGGCTCCAAGGTATCTAGATCCTTTCACAAGGCCTCTGGTTCCTCCAGACAGTCAGCAGTTTAGTTTAGCATCATCAGCAAATTCGTTAAAGATGCACTCCGCTCCTGTGTACAGGCCTTTAATAAAAATGTTGAACAGTACTGGTGCTAGAACTGAGCCATGGGGAATACCGCCAGTGACTGGACACCAACCACATGTATTCCCACTCACAATGATTCTTTGTGCTCTGCCATTCAGCCAGATCATCACCCAGCAAAGAACAAAACTACGCAACTCACAGGCTGAACCATGACATTTGCTATTGATGTACTTAAAAAATACTTCTTTTATTGACATCACACTAAGTAAGGTCAACAAAGGTTGAACTTTGGCTTTTCTTGTTTTCTACCTGCAGCCAATAGTAATGCTTCCCAGCACTTCAGCAGAAGACAGGACTCATTCCACTAAGTTTTATTAATACTGATAGTATTATAGCTCTGGAAAAGGACCAAAGTTTTAGCTTGCCCTTCATCATAGTGCTTGTGTTGGCATTTTGGATGTGCTCCCTGGATTTATATAGATGCTTCCATTAGCCTTGCTACCCTTAGACAGTGCTGTATCATCCCTTGGCTTAACTTCAGTGTTCTTAATGATATCCCCCTCCCCCATTGTTCCTAGTTTAAAGCCCTCTCAGTCAGTCTCACCAGGCTACGATT
Organism: Tympanuchus pallidicinctus; assembly: GCF_026119805.1. NCBI lineage: Eukaryota > Metazoa > Chordata > Aves > Galliformes > Phasianidae > Tympanuchus > Tympanuchus pallidicinctus. The sequence continues at coordinate 5,105,806 of NW_026294780.1, read as the reverse complement.
CAAGAATTGTTTCCCTCCCTGAGACAGGTGGATCCTGTCAGGCCTCAGCAGACCTCTCATCTTGTAGGCACTTTCATAATTATAAAACCTAAAATTCTGCCAGAGGCACTAATTTTCTAGCCAGGAGACCTGGACTCTCTGTATAAGGCATAGTTTAGATCAGGAAATAAAATATTTTCATTCCTGGCATAGTGTGACTGCATCAGTTATTCATCAGTTATGCCTTTTTGTACTTTTCTAATTTTGTTAATGATAGAAACCCACGTTTATGGTTATAGATTTGTAGCTTTAGGTCATCTCAGTGGTCATCAATGGGGAAGAAAGTTTTGTGGTATACTTTTCACATGCAAGGGGATAATATGATGGTGTTATCAATCATAAATTCATTAGTAGTATCAGTTCAAATCATATATTAAGCAAACAACACAATTTAGTCAGCATAATTCATGCTGAAAAGAATGAAGAGATCTCCCAGTTACTTACACTGCACATGTGTTTTAAATTTATATACATAACTGAAAGGAAATGAAGAGGCACTCCAGAGCACAAAGTAAAATATTTCTCCAGCTATAGTGATGTACTTCATATTTTATTCACAGGTAAAATAGAATTGAATCATCTAAGAAAAATCAGACATATGGTCTCTGTTCTGATGTTTGTGTAGCAAAACAGGAGGAAGTAAATCTTGAATTCATTTGTTTTTTTGGAAGTGAGAGTGTTAGGAGAGCAGTGTTGGCTGGTTAGATCTCATTATCCAGATGCTATCACACTCATATTGCTTGATTGTCACAAAGCATTTAGAGAAAGTGAGTTCTGATGTCTAGGGAAGCTCCTTGTCAAGAAATAAATTGTGTCTAGTGCTATTTCTCCACTTGTAAAATATCTTTTTTCCAGCTGAATCCTGTGGCAGAGACCATCTGAAAAGAAAAACTGTCCTGTGCTATTTCCAAAGCAGGATATACTATAGATTATAAAAAATGGAATGAGTGTGGAAATAGTAAGATGAGTCTGACTGCTCACTCTGAACATGGCATGTACACAGTTACTTTTCACAGGGTAAAAGTCCAGGACTCTTACTAGAATTTTAAACTGATACTCAGGTGTTGCATGATATGGTGACTGAAGAGATAGAATCATAGAATCCTTAGAGTTGGAAGGGACCTCTGAAGTCCATCTAGTCCTACTCCCCTGCAATGAACAGGGACATCCACAGCTAGATCCAGTTGCCCAGAGCCTTATCCAGTTTCGCCATGAAAGTCCTTTAATAGATGACGGACACCCTTCATACTTGATGTTTTGGGTTATTTTCTTATTCAGAAAGTGTTTTTCTAGAAAAAGAAGACTATAGCTTTTTAAATTTATTATTATTATTATTATTATTATTATTATTATTGCTACTGAAAAGAGATAAAATCTTAAACAAAACCCTTCTGTTTAGCAATAAGCATAACTGATTTATTTAATCCCTTGGCAGTATCACTGCATCTCATCCTGTATATTTGTTGCTGTAAATGTGCCAGAAGTAATATCCCTGTTTTTGTGTCAAACTGATACTGACCAATGCTTTAAAAAAAACCCACTAGAATGCCACCAAATAAAATAGGTTTCTGAGACTAAGCTGGTGTGAAGTCATAAACGTCTTTTAAACAGTTTGCACACTGGACTTTTTTAGGCATTGAAATGCTTAGAAGGAGATGACAGGAGTAGCTCCTCCCAGTAAACTGTAATGCAGTCAGACCGCAGTCTCTGGCTGAATCAAACAGTAGTAGTAATGTAAATAGTCACCATTTTGGTAGGTCACCTGTTTCTAGTGCTCTGATTTACTTATGAAATGACAGTGCACTCTGTTTTCAAGAAATTGATTCCTTCTAGTTCAGTTAAGCACTTCAGTTAAGTGCTGGTAAAGACCAAGCAGAAAGGAGAGCTGAATCTTAGCTGCCTAGGTGTATGTGGTCACAACCAGTCCTCTTGTATGTCTGGGAAATAAATGCTCCCCTTTCTGCTTTTGAGCAGTCATTCTAGTCGGTGTGAATTTGGTTCATACAGTGCTGCAAAAAATGATTCTGATGCTCCTTCATTTTTTATGAAAAACTCTTTAATTTTTTTTGTGTGTGTGTGTGTGTGTGTAAATGTACACACGTTTCTGTCCAGCAACTCTCATGAAAGCTATTAATACCACTGCACCAGTCAGCTAGAGTAGAAGTATTTATTCACAATGGAAGAAATTTATTGAGATGTCAACAGGGATTCAACAAAATGGAGAAAATGATGGAATTGTGGATGAAATCCAGTCTGTGGAAAACTAATTACATATGAAACCATTACATAAGGCAGATGTTTCTTTTCATTTCCTTTGTGTACCAAGTCAGTTTGACTTGAGTATAATATTATGAGAAGGCTTTTATCATATATGGTACAGCTCACTGTAGGGCTGAGATTAGAAAGTGATCTTGTAACAGTCCAGTGAAAGAAATTTGTTATTCCTCATTGGAGAATGCTGCCTTTATAAGAAAAATGTTAAGTCCAGAGGTTACAGTTCCAGCAGAGTGGAAAAAAAACAGTCTTAGCCTGGTCCTTATTGCACACATCCAAAACACTATTGTACACATCTAAAAATACTTGTAGACCACCCTTCTTTTGTCATTTGTACAAGCATTCATGTCTGTACTTGCTGTTTGGAAGGAACAGATGTGCAGAATAATTAATACAAGCCTGAAACAGTAGGAAACATCCCTTGATCTTGCTTGGAAACACCAAGTGTAGCAGAATGAGAATATACCAAAGTGGCTTGTAGAGTAAGAATGATGTCTTCATCTGCCTTTTCCAGCAAATGTTTCCTGCCTCTAATTTTCTTTCAAGAATGAACTTGTATCTAGTAAAAGCCTCTTGACCAGATGGATGCTCCTGTAAGGCAAAAGAAATAACAAAATGGAGTTAAAGTTCAGAACATTGAATTTGCGGAATATTGACTTTCATCAAGACATTCCATCTATTACAAGAACACAATAAAAACTTTCAATTAAAAGTGAATGTTAATGATGAAAAAGTAATGGCATTAGGTCAAATAATTCATTTTCCAGACCAAAGCCAGTTTCAGTTCTAATTCATTTCTTCCAAAACACCTAATAGAATAATGCACTGATTTTATGCAGTCAAACTATTTAAAGGACCGACAGAGGGACAAAAGTTGTGTGGATGTATATGTTTACATTTGTGTTTTTATATCTGCTTATATTTATATCTGCTTAAATTTAATTTTTGCATGAGAGTCAGATGCACAGGCAGAATCTGTGTCTAATCATGGGGTACTGGTTTCAAGATATGAAAACTTAAAAGCCTAATCATTAATTATTATATTATCTATACAAAATGGATTATTAAATGTAGATAGCTTTTAGTTTTGCAGGTTCCGTGGGTTCTTCCCTGTTCATCAGCTTGGTAATTAATGATCTATTTTAACACTTCATAATCTTTTTTGAAAGCAGTTCACAATCTTGTTTTGCATTTTCCACGATTAACTTACTCATTAACAATTCTCTTTACTTTTACAAGGCCTCCTCACTTTGCATATTCATTTTAATATACAGAAACAATTCCCCAAATCTTAGAGAAACAGAAAAAAAGTCAGTCTGCCATAATTAATTTACAGTTGTAATCCTATAGTGACCAATTGTATGTCTTTCATCCCAATAGTATCAGAGTTAAAGAGCTTGGGGCGAAAAAGAGACATACCTGAGAGCTTTTAAAGTGACTGTTTTTCAGTTATGGCAGTGGCCTGGCCAGATTCAGTAATGAATGAAGACTCCAGCCTATCTGTGCTCCCATGATAATTATCACTGTTACCACACTCACAGTTTTCCTTTCTGTTTTTGTAAACACAGACATTGATAAGAAACAGAATTAGACACTAGATGTAGGTCCAGAGGAGGACAACGAAGTTGACCAGAAGGCTGGAGTACCTCCCATACGAGGACAGGCTGAGAGAGTTGGGGCACTTCAGTCTGGAGGAGACTCCAGGGGGACCTTATAGTGGCCTTCCAGTACCTGAAGGTGGCCTGCAGAAAAGGGACTTGGGGAGGGACCTTTTACAAGGGCATGTAGTGAGAGTGTGGGGGAAAATGGCTTTAAACTGGTAGAGGGTAGATTTAGACTAGATATTAGGAAGAAATTCTTTACTCTGACAGCAGTGAGACACCAAAGCAGATTGCCCAGGGAGGTTGCGATTGCCCCCTTCCTGAAGGCCTTGAAGGACAGGCTGGATGGGGCTTTGATCAACCTGGTCCAGAGGGAGGTATCCCTGCCTATAGCAGAGGGATCAAACTAGATGATCTTAAATGTCCTTTCCAACCCGAACCATGCTATGATTCTATGATTCTATGATAATCTGATCACTCATTGACTGGCAAGACCATGGGGCTGGAAAGTAATCACCTTGGTCCCCAAACACCACTGATTAACAGCCTTAGAGGTCAATGGTTTCCAGGACTCTGCCAATGGTATCCCAGGCTCCATCAGAAAAGGGGCGGCCACCCAGGACAGGGAGGTGATTGTCCCTTTCTACCCTGCTCTCATGAGGCCCCATCTAGTGTACAGCATCCAGGTCTGGGGCCCCCAATACAGGAAAGATGTGGAGGTGTTGGAGAAGATCCAGAGGAGACTGCAAAGATGATCAGGAGGCTGGAGCACTTCCCTTAGGAAGGCTGACTAAAGGAGATGGGCTTGTTCAGCCTGGAGAATAGAAGGCTGCGAGGAGACCTCAGTGCAGCCTTCCAGTATTGAAAAGAGGATTATGAACAGGAAGGGAATCAACTTTTTACAAGTGTAGACAGTGATAGGACAAGGGGGAATGATTTTGTGCTCAAGGAGGGAAGGTTAATTTGGTTGTCAGAAGGAAGGTCTTTACAGAGTGATGAGGTGCTGAAACAGGCTGCCTGGAGAGGCTGTGGATGCTCTGCCCCTGGAGGTGTTCAAGACAAGGTTGGATGGGCCTCTGGGCAACCTTGTCTAGTACCAGATCTGGAGGCTGGTGGCCCTGCTTGTGGCAGGGGGTTGGAACTTGATGATCCTTGAGGTCTCTTCCAACCCAAGCCTTTCTATGATTCTATGATTCTACAACTGAGTGATTCAGTGATTGTATGATTCTATGAACAGGGAAGGGGCTGAATGTGTGCCATATTTTGGAGGGAAGGAACAGTTTCTGTACAGCCTTTTCAACTGTTAAGTCGTGCAAAAATATGCCCTTTTTATGCAATTAGGTGTCAATTAGATTAAACATTTATGGTGATTTTTTATGTGGTAAAGAAATCTAATATTCTAAAAAATTGCACAGAAGTGAGACTTTGTATTGCTAATGGTAAATTTACTACTGGGCTCTTTTATTGCACTCTTTTTCAGTCAAGCTGAATTAAAAAGAGTAATCAGCAGCAACCGAAGTATACATTTTCTATAAAGAGTCTGGAACACTCGTTTAAAAGAAATGTCTACAGCTGATTATTATTATCATTATTTATGTCACTTATGTCATCCATGCCAATTAGTCATTTGTTTTCTGTCTTGTTGATGCTTGAGTAATCTATGTTTAACCAGATTGTTTGGAATACAGTGTTCATTTGAACCAATTGGAACAATTAAAGATGGTCTGGTACATTTTTTTCCAAACTGGAAATATTTCTGAGGGGAAAAGGAATTTTTATGGCAAATACAGCTCTCTTACACAGTTGGGATCACGTGAAGAACTAGGAGAAACACTTTCAAACTGTTATGATATAGAATTTATGAGGGATGTACAGTTGCATAAGCATTAACATTTGACTACTACATACATTGTTTTAGATTAAAATTTAATTTTGCATTACCATTGAAGTGAGCCTTACTACGAAATTCATTTAATAGTTAATTTAACATGGACTAAAAGTTTAGATAGAAAAAGGGAATAAATGCAAATAAGCAATTATTGAAAAACATTCCATTCGGATGTGAAAATGTTACCCTACAGTTTTAGCTGGAAATGAATAATTTGTTCCAACACTGAAGAAAGCCCAGTGTTTCATTAACTACTTATTTGTGGTGATCTAATTTGGGAATTGTATTTTCTAATCCAGATGTTTCCATTATTACACATCTTTACTTTTTTACAGACTGGTAAGAGCAGATGGGAAGGTGTCTTGCTGTCTCCAACACATGTTCAGGATTTTTGTCTCCCTTGGTTTTCCACTGCTTACTTTTATAAAGTCTTTAGATCTATTCAATGTCCTGCTACATTTCCTCTCCTACTCTTTTTCTCTCATTTTCTCACCAAAAGCAAAACCAACCAACTAAAATCCCTTAAACTCAGACACGCCTATGTATAATGACAGTAAAGACAATTGTTAAAACATAAATACTGACTAAGAGTATTTTTCATTGAAAAAGTAGGCCCTGGAGCATTTTCACAGAAGGGCAATAAAGTTGGTGAGGGGTCTGGAGCACAGGACTTATGAGGAGCAGCTGAGGGAGCAGGGATTGTTCAGTCTGGAGAAGAGGAGGCTCAGGGGAGACCTCGTTGCTCTCTCCATCTACCTGAAGGGAGGTTGTAGTGAGATGGGGGTTGGACTCTTCTCTCATGTAACTGGTGATAGAATTAGAGGGAATGGCTTCAAACTGCACCAGGGGAGATTCAGGCTGGACATTAGGAAATACTGCTTTTCTGAAAGAGTGGTCAGGCACTGGAATGGGCTGCCAGGGAGGTGGTGGAGTCACCAACCCTGGAGGTGTTCAAGGAACGTTTGGATTTTGTGCTGAGGGACATGGTTTAGTGAGAACTATTGGTGATAGGGGGATGGTTGGACTGGGAGATCTTGAAGGTCTTTTCCAATCTTGGTAATTCTGTGATTCTGTGAAAATGATTGAATAAAACAGAAAAAGGAAAAGAAGATAAATAAGAATTGCAGAAATGCTGCTGAAGACAGTAAACCAGGTTTTTTGTTCTTACGAATCTACTAGCCACAGACTTGTGCTAGATTAGTACCTCCACCATTTTATTCACTTAGGTCTGGGTTCATCTCATCCAAGTGTAAGTACCAGAGATACAGTACCTAACCATCCTATGCTGTCTCCCTTACAAGGAGGGAATGAGCAAGAATAATTTGGCCCAATCAAGAGCCATTGGGAAGAAAGTCCTGTAATGAATGAAAACAAACTGTGGTGTTTAGCTGGTTGAATCTGATTAGATAATCTCTTTCAGAAAAGTTTTTAAAACACAGGATAGCTAAAAGCACCTCCCTCTTTTTTGTCCTAATTATGGTTGTGAATCAGTAAATAAATAGGAGTATGTTCATCATCATTTCGCAGTAGATCATGGGAGGTAATAAGATGCAGATGTTTAGATATGAGTATTTATTCTGGTCAGTATATACAAATGCAAAGCCATATTTGAGAAAGAATGTAAAAGGCTAGGATTTTGTGCATTCATTTTAAAGAAGAAAAGTCCAGCCTCTTGAATTCTAAAACAAAATTAACCAGTTGCAGAGTAGGACAGAGCAGAGTGAATGATCAGAAGTCAAATAATCCTTAACAGCTTTAAAAACACAAGAGAATTAATTTAAAAATTAGTTTATTGATACTGGTTTCAAAATATTGATAGTTTCATTTCAGTATTACAACAAACATTTGAAATTTTTCTTCTCATACCTGACTTCCAGTGGATTAAAATGTCTGGTAGAAAGAGAGAGAGAGAGATGGAGTTCTTTTTCTGCTCAAAAACATAAAGTTGTGAGAAGGAGATTTAAATTTCACCTTTCAAAAGTTTCAGCAATTTTCTTTTTTCATATGGATACATATAATCTTTCAGCTGCTTTTCATAATGAAAAAAAGCTTATGGAATGTTATGTTTCCCTGTTTTTGAAGCCAAATACATCACAGTAATAGGCTTAGTCTGGGAGCACTGTGTAGGATGGAGAGGTATTGTGAAGCTGTGCTTTAACCTAAATCCTCAGTGACATTCCACCCTGCTACTGACCATATTCCCTACTAAATCACCTTATACACTTCTGAAGACCCCACAGATAGGTTCTTTAGAATCCTTCATGTATCAAATGTGGCAGAACAAAATTGTAAAGAGTAGAGTAAAAGGAAATGTTGGAGTGTATTTTTTCATATCCACACTCTTTGTTTCACATGCGACAGTTACAGCTTTTTTACTCTGAATTTATGTCTTTCCTGACAAATTCAAAAAGAAAGGAAAAACATACTTTCAACTGTTAAAAACAAGATAGCATTTATTCCAATAAGATACATTTTAAGTCTGATGTGATTAAGACAATTCAGATCTCAAACTTCTATTTTGTTTTTCCATATCTCTAGACTGCTGGCTTACAACAAGACAACAATGTGAAGATGGACAAAATGACTTTTCAGGTAGACATTTTACCTACTTAACCATCTCTTTGAATTCTGGCAAGGTAGCCATTTTTAAGGCTGTACATATCTGTCTTTGAGTATTTTTTCCAACAAGGATACTGAAGAAAAACTTGGATAAGTTTTTCTGCTTCATGGACTAACTGTTATGTTCTGACCAGAAAAATGCAGTTTATGGATCAGGGTTAGGTACTCTGGATCTAATTCTTTCAAGATTTGGGTGGTTCATAGGGTCTGTGGATACCATTATGGTACTAGGATAGTAGTGGCACTGAAGAAAGTCATGGCCTCAGTCCTGGGGCTATTTGCTGATACTGCAGAGAGTGTAAGAACATATTCTGTTTTGTGGGGAAAAAAAAAAAGTTGTCATCTTGTTGGGATTCTCATCTCCAGATTTGTCTGGATGTTTGTATACTGGCTCAGTCCTTCCTCTGACACTGACAAGAATGCAGGTGGCGATCCTGCCATGTATTTTATTCCACACCTTGGAAGTAAGAATGAGGGAGATACAGATGTTTATCTTCTTTTCTGTCTGGAAATATCCAGGCATCGTAAATAGTGTATGAGTAATGATTGTTACTTTACCCATTTTCTATTTAATCTTTTCTCATAAGCATAGGCCCCTCGCTGACCTCTGAAAGAGAGGAGGAGCGAGTGGATGAGCCTGTTACAAGTAATGTCACCTAAGAAAGGCACAGCAATGTTTTTGTCCCTTCTGCCCTGAACAGAGCCATGACTAACTTAGGCTTATTTTCATTCACTGTGCTTTATCTAATCATCCTTGCCAAATCTGTATTCCTACCTAAAGAAGGTTGTGAAATAAGTAATTTGTGAATCTTAGTAGAGTTTAGACCTATTTATTCCACATCTATGGTCATGTCCAGAATCATCTGTCAAATGCCTTTAATAGGTGATTACAGCACAGCAGCCCATATGTTTTAATCATCCCCCAGGATGGAGGGTAATTGCAGGGGAATTTGTACATCTATATTTTTTACTTGAAACCCAATGTGGTGACTGAACCTCTTGGCTTCCTCTAGTTCAATTGGCAGAGCTGATCCTACACTGTACGTGTCTACAAAATTACACTAGCCGTGTGCTGCTGTGATACTTCTTGTTTTTTTTTTTAGCTTATTTTAAAAGCATTCCATTTAACTAAGTCACTTGCTCTCTCAAACACTGAATAATTATTAACCTGATATTTTCACTGTAAGCCAGTGGAATCATTACTTACATAGAGATTTCTCACCATCTCTACAGGCAGTTCTGTCAGTCATGATATTAACAGGCAAGGATACCTTCTTTTCATCAAATTGGGGATCATTTCTCTTCTCCCCTTTCTCTTCTAATACAAAGAGGAATTTATTTGCAACCCTACATTGACATATTTCACATCTGTCATCAATTATTATAGGCATAGAGAGTAAAGATTGATATGTACTGTATAGTACTATAGATTACTTTAAAGGAATTCTGCTTCCACTGGAGCAGCAATTTGGTTGTACTTTTAGCATTTAATCCTTCTCTTGTAATTACAGCCTTTCCGTGCTTTAGAGTTAAAAAAATGTTTTATAACTATCTACAGAGACCACTTCAGGAGAGCAAATTAATCCACTGTAGCTAAAGATCCAGATTCACTGAAAACAATGAATTTGATAGACCCACTCAATGATCCACTTGCCACATATCAACTGCTGTTGTCCTCACTTTGTGCACAATAGGTCCACTGAGGGGAAAATGAATCACTGGTGTTCTGAGAGTGGATAATCAGGCCCTGGAAGTTTGTGAATAAGCTATTACAATAATACTATTTCCTAAAAAGAATGTACATAAATAGGCATGTGAATATAATACATATGAGTGTCTCTGCTTTATGTATGTGGTTTGTGTGTGCTGTGATTAACTCCTCCATCTTGGAGTACATTACTTATTTTTAAATGAATCTGAGGAGTACTTTAGGTTTCTGACTTACTATATATCTTAGAACCACATAGTTACATATGTAATTCATCACAAAGTTTAAAAACTTTGTCTTTTTTTTTTTTTTTCATAGAGATCTGGTTAGTATTTGTGAATTGATACAGCAGAACATTTGCTTTGAAAGTTTTCTGGAAAAAAAAAAATAAAAAAAGATTGTGCCTTAAGTCTACCAGGTAGCATATTGGGTCAAAATCGTACTGATGGGCCTGATCAGGAATCTACTGTAGGATTTACTCTACTATTGGCTTTACATGTCTTTGGAACATATCCATGCCTTGATTGCGAATATATATACACAAAGAATAAATCTGGCTCAAGTCACATAAACTGTTTAGAACAAACTGTTGGTTTAGAATTTTTCTATTATTACTACTGGTATTGCTTTCAGGATTTCTACTTATTTCAAAAAGCACAGTTTACACTTCCTGAATTTTCGTATATTCATTTATCCTTCACATTGCTTGTGTAGGACAATTACTTTCCTGTTTATCTTTCATTTAAAAATAAATAAATAAACAAATAAACTGAACATTCATCTTTAACCAAAAGGTTGATTAATAATTTGCTTTTTACTCAAAATATATTTACATGAATGCTAAGTAATATGATTAAGTCTATGTTTGTACATCATGCACTTAGTCTTCAAGCTGAGCTGGTTTTCATTTTCATAATCTTCTGATACATTCTTTCTGTTTGAACACAGAAACAGAAACACAAGACAATTATAATATTTCTGGCAGTATTTCCAGACCAACTGGGATATGAATGCCCAGACGCTATTTCCCTCAAGCCCACCGTTTGAGAAAACTCTAAAATGCACTTACAAATGCTTTATCAAAAGCAATAGCAATGAATCCGTATTTTTCCAGTATCAATGTTTTTGTTCTGTGGAAAAGTACTCAGTGAATCTTGCCCTTTCTTTTAAACTAGTACTGGTTTCTTTTGTGATTGAAAATCTTCAACAGAACTGTCCACCAATTTAAAATGACATTGGCGCTATGGAGAAAGCTGCTTTAATAAGTTAGAACAAACTCAATAATACTTTTATTCTCCTGCATGAACAGTTTATACACTGTCACACAATTTAGCTTTAACATACTGGAAAGTATGTGTTAAACTTCAAATACAAGCTTCCTTATTCCACAGTCTGTCTTCTCGGTCACAGCAGTTCTGTGGTTCTCCCACTTTTTGTTTTGGGATAGTGACATTACAGTGCAGGCAAGTTATGCAAGTGACTTCCAGGTCTCAGGACATTGCTGGGAAGTCTGATGTCCATGTGATCACTGATGAATCTATTTCCATTTCTTCATTTTGGCAGAGTTATTTAGGTTCTTGAGATGAACAGCCACTACATCTGGTTTGCAATACATCTTTCTAACCCACATATTCCCCTAAGAGAAGAGAAACTGGTAATGATGGAAGATTAGCATCTGTGAACAAAAAGTGTCATGCCCAGTACTATGGACATCACATCTGAGCTTCCATGCAGCTCTAATCACTTGATACTTGTTGAACAGTCTTATATTTGTTGCATATAAAAGACATCCAGGCAAGGACTTTGTTACAGCAGAGGTTGTAAATAATATATGACTGTTTCAAATACGCCCCTGAGGATCTTCTGTTTAGCATCTGGCCTTCATCCACCCTTAGATGCTCAGCCAACCAGAACCAAATACAGAATTCATCTCCTTATTATCAGCTTTCTCAAGTGTTGGAACTCAAATGATCATACACAGGGCAAAGGTGCATAAGAAGAGTATTTTTTTTGCACATTGCAAAGTGGATTAACTAAAGCATACTGTTGAACACAGAAGAAAACCTTAGTTGTTGAAATTAGAAGAGTTTAATAGAAGTAAGAAAGTGATCTTTTTCAAACTCAACTCATTTTCTTGAAAATAACTATAAGGCTAAAGTTATGAATCATACTTTATGCCATGGGAAAATTCTGACCACACTCAGATCTTTTTGTGTCACATTTTAGAAGATGATAATCTGAAAAGAAGATGAACAAAAAAGATTATGAGTTGGATGAAATCTTGAAGAGAAAAAGGCTATTTCTTTGTTAGACATATTTGCATTGTTCATTTAAGACTTGAAAAGTATGTGCCTTTAGTAATTTTTGTATTCTTTATAAAAGAAATGTAAAATTAAAAAACTGAAACATGAAATTTAGAATATATTTTAAAGAGAAGTTTTAAATCTACAATATGACTGATCAAGAAATACTGAGGCTAACTTTCTAAGTACTATGAATATTAAACTTTTTTTAAAAGAAATTCCTCACTTTCTGATGTCATCCAGGTGTTGAATAAATAATCTCCTAAATCTTGTGGTTGCTGTAATTTTTAATTAAATTTATTTTCATTTAAATTATTATCAATGATAGCGTAGGCATAACTTATTCTTCATAGTAGTGAACTGCTGCTAGTATGAATTGAAGGAAACTTAGAAACTTTTGTTATGACTTCCAGAATGAAAATTGTCTGATAAAATATGGAATAAAGGTAAGACACTACCTAGAGAAGATATGTCATTCCTTTCCAGGCCTATGAATTTATAAGCCTAAGGACCACATCTCTTCTGCTTATCCTGCTTATATTTGTTTTGGCCATGAAAAATGCTCTATTTTTACATATCATCTTGGCAGAAATGAAAAATAGTACCCAAAATGGATCCAAGGGAGAAACCATAGGATGAACCATTCTAATAGAACACATGGATTAAAGAAATACATCCAAAAGGAAGAGAAAGCATTGTTGTATTAGAAGTGGTAAAGCAGTATAAAAAAAAAGATATAAAAAAATTACAAAATATTTAGATGCTGGGTGTGGCTTCAGACTGTGTTCAGTTTTACTGTTCAGTAACATTTGTGAATAATCTGAGATTTTGTGTTCCAGTGAATGTTTTCAGACAAGCAGACTTGAAATTTGTAAGGCGTGATTCTGTCTGAAAATGCGTTCCAGCAAACAGAACTAAAATATGTTACGGGTGGAGAAACTGTAGAGCTTTGTTCTTCCAATTGAGGAACAGAATCAAAATCCTGTGGTGTGGCACTTAGAAGGTAGATACCAAGAACATCACTCAGAGGATGGCTATGTACAAATAATTGAGTCTTAAGTTCAAATACACAAACAAGAAGAGCAATGGCTCAGTAACTTTGATTGTCTAACTTCTTTGTAATAACAATTTCTGGTTATTAATAACTTAATGCTAAATGCACATCATGTGAATTTTCTTATCTCTTAGTACCCCGTCACTACAACCCTGCAAAAAGCATAATGCTTTCATTGGCTAAACTATTTCCTATATATAAAAATAATTGTCAGCTCTTAGAAGCATGTCTGTTATAATTCACTTCAGAAACTTTAGAGAAGATTATGCCAATGTAGTTAATAAAAACTAGAAAACTTTTAAAAAAAAAGTTAGTGTATATATGTAGACATAAATGGGTAAAACATCTCAATTATATAGAGATAAATCTAAATTGAGGAATTTACATACATGGCTTGTAATTCTTAATACATTTTTTAAAAATCTCTGAAAACTAATGAATACCAGTATCTTTAAATGGAAGCATCACAGGGGATAACTAGCATTATGTCAGAATAATATCATTAATGTTAAAAGCAAAGAAAGGACATCATGAAGCAAAACTAACTTGCTTTATTTGGCACTTAAACTTGCAGGTGATTTAATAAATAATGATTTTTAATCTTTCTTTCATTCTAGAGCATAGAATTTTGATTCTTTTTGAGACCTAGTGAGGGATGAAATGCTTGCCATAGCGCTGGTCCCTGCAGATTGGGAATCAGGGCCAAAACTGGGATTGCCTAAGGAAAGTAAATTTGAGGATGTCTGTTTTAGAAATGTTCTATTAAAAACAGGATTTTTCAATTCAGTCCAGTCAGCTGGCATGGGGAGGAGGGTTTTCTGTTCACACTTCCTTTTGAAGTATTTTCTGTCCCAATATATATTTTGTTTCTTGCTTTTGATGTCTAGAATCATGGCTCGTTCCATTCCTGAGGAAATAGACAATATTTTTACCCCTGCTGGAGAATTCATTCAGGTCCAGGATTTCACTAGTCTGGATAGGAAATAAGTCTACTTCTAATCTGTGTTTCTGTGATTGACTATGTTTCTCGCATGCCTGAAAAAATCTACATTTTTAGAGAAAAAAATTGTGAAGGTAAGATTTCAGTAATAGGTAATATCATATCTATTAGAGAAAATGTTGCAAAGTCTCTTGTTTATGTGTTGGCATTTGTGGCCCACCAGCACTCTTTCTATGAGAAGTTAACTCCTTGAACAAGACCTGATAAAAGATCAAAATGTTTGTTTACAGGAAAAGAGGAAGAATCTGTAAGTGTGATTTACAAATATTTTGCATTCTAAGTAGACAGCGATATGGTTCTTGAACTGTTTCATAGTAAAAAGAAAGTGGGAGTAAAACCATAGAAAAACCAGTCTCATGATAACTGTCAAAAGATGTAAATCTACTAGGTGACCTAACAAAACCAGCTAAGATTCTGTTCATTGTTTCCATAGGCATTCAATTCTATCAATCGTGAGATGTCAGAAAGATTTCCTCTCTTGGCACAGCTTCTTTTAATCATTATGCAAGTATACCCATGGATCTGTGTTTCTAGATACATCTGGAAATTCAACATTCTGAAAAAGGACAAATGGAGATGTATTCATGGTTATGCTGTTTGATGATATTTAGGACAACAGAATTTTAGGGAAAAGGGTGAAATATACATGTAAATCTAAATGTGCAAACAGTAATAGGTAATTTGGTGTCATAATATTGATGTTACAAGTGACTGTTAGTAACAGAATTCAACATTTGAACAGGTGAATGAAAATATCTAAATTTAGATAGTGGGGTACATTGTAAGTTTCTTAATAAATGGAGTCAGTTGTCAAAGCAAATGAGAATAGCTTATTCTGATCTCTTTACATTACTTTTTACATCTTTGCCATTGGTCGTACTGTAAAAAATAAAGCTCACATTTTAAAACTCTAAATCACTGCCTAAATTGCTTCTTCAAGAAAGTAGAAGCAATAAATGTTTCACAGAAGCAGTGGAAGGTAAACATGGTGATGACGTAATGTTTCAGTGTTTACTTCTGTAGAGATTCTATTTGCCAAAACAGTCTGTGGTGGCTTTTTTTCAGATGATGTTATTAAATCCTTAAAATACGGGTGGAAATGCAGAACAGCTGGAAACAGAGCATATTTATAAATGGAGGAAGATACAAAAATGGAATATGTGTAAGTATATTTAAAAAAAACATTGGAAAACACATGGTTTTCACTGTTGCAGATAAGAAGCAGTAGTTGGTTTCTGGCAAGTGCCCAAAAAGTAGATGCTGTAGTTAGAGTGGTGTACACCTTAAGATTGTTTAAGGTGGAAGGGCTACCTTCCAATTTGAATACATGATCATGACAGTGCCCATTGGGTCTTTTGAGAGGGAAACTTCCAAACACTATTTTCTGTTGATGCTTATTCTTGGTATCCAATTTTTTTTTTAATCTGAATCTTGCCATCAGTACGGTTTCTTTGAAAGACCTCTGCATTTCCTGTTAGACCTGGTTACTGTTAGAACAGCCTCTTCTACAGTGTTTAATTGTCTCCTCCTTTCATGCTTTGGTCCACCTGTCAAAAATGATGAAATTAAATAAGCATTCCTCAGACATCATTGTACTGACTCTGACTGGTTATGCTATAGTTGATATTTTTTCCTTTAGGAATGCCTGAATATAGTCTCAGCTTGTTTGGAATGAGACAAAGGTTTTCTTAATGATAAGGCATGGATTTATAGAAATTCCCTTTTTTTCTTACAAAAAAAGTTGTAACAAGCCAAAGAAAACATTAACAGGTCTCAAGCATAGCATAAGTGTTCTTTAACATGGTACAGGTTCATGGATAGCCTATGTACATATTTCTACTTTCTCTCTCTCTCTCTCTCTCTCTCTCTCTCTCTCTCCCCCTCTCTCCCTCCACATACAGAGACACTTGATAGACAACAGAAAAATTGTTCATATGAGATTAACTGATCTCATTTGATTAATAAAGTCGAACTCTTTGCAAAGAGAAGGAATGTAATATATAGCTGTGAATGTTTTGTGGTTAGGCTAGTTTAACTGAGATTTCTGAGTTTCCTGTCTAATAGGAGCAGGGAGGCACAGCTGGAGTCTTGTCTTGGGTTGGATCCAACCTAATTCTCACAGGAAGCCTGGATAATGGTTTTGATCTACTGCCTCAGACCAGAGCTTCACTTCAGAATTCATTGCAGCTCGCAAAAGGGCAAGGTTAGCTGAGCTAACTTTACTGGCATGCTACATGCTCAAGGTTTTCACCATGTCAGTTCAATTAAATGTTCATTTTCATATAAAATAAAAACTCTAAGAAAAGGTCTCACATTATTTCAGAACCATAATATTTAAGTGCTTTTTGCAATCTGCCTTTAGAACTAGCCTGTATTATCTGACTTACAGAAACAAAATAAGGTAATATTTCTGCGTATCAAGATGTGTATAACTGTGTTCAGAATTTGACTTTCATCATACAAAGCTTTTGAAATCTTTAGCAGGTCATGGATATAAATAAAATAGTCAACTGTAAGTCCACAATTGTTTTGGAGAAAGGAGTGGATAAAATTGGTGAAAATTCATACAGAATTTCAAATGTACTTCCACATAAAAGAAATGAAACTCTTCAACCCACACGTTAATTTAAATTTTAGTGGATTTTGCTTGACTGTTCTGCCTCTCTCATTCTCTTTATCTCGCCTGCAAATGACAAAGTGTTGTCTACTAATCTTTGCTGGGGGCTAAAGAGAGGACATCTATCTTACATTTGCATAAAATCTTCTCCTGCAATGAGTGGTTCTTCTGTGCCTAAAACAATACTAGCTGAAATCCTTCAACCAGTTGTCCTATGAAACTGGTGGTAAACAGACTGGCCCTTTGAAGAAGGCCAGCATATTTGATGACTTCATTGGCTCTTGTGAAAGAAGCAGGGAATTGCTTGATATACTGCACATACCAAATCTCTAACAAGTCAAATGAAATCATCTAATCACTGTATGATTTTAAAGGCATTCTATCAAATTGGGCAACGTGAAGTACTAATTAAATACACCTAGTAGAAAAGACACATATGCAGTAAGATACTTGGTCCAGTGTATACTAAAAACTGAGATCTTTAAATTATAAAAGACAGAGAGAACTTTTCTCAATGTCACAAAGCAAAACACAAATTACAGGGCAATAAAACCTGCAAAGCAATGCTGAGGGAAAAAAGTTTTATTTCCATCATAATCCTGCAATGATTTCTGATGACTACTAATTAATTGAGTTAAATATTTCCGAGGTGTGTGAAAATGTGCTGAAAATTCCATTTTTATTTGTACTACTTAGGACACATAGGCCTTTGTGCACAAATGTACTCATCCTCAACAGCAGACTTAAATTTATGTATGTTGTTAATAGGAACACAGTGTGATACAGAAATCTAAAGAGCTACCAAAGCTAGGAAGATAATTTTTCACAAAACCCTACAAATGTCTATGAAGACAGTTGGGCTTTTTGAGTCTAACTCTTAATGTGAAACTTGTTTTTTTTACCTCTGTACTGCTCCACCTTGGACTTCATCTTGGCCTATCATTTGTGGTTAGAGAATTAAAAACTCTCATTTTACAAAAAGAAGGTGCAAAATATTTGGTCCATTTCTGTCTTGTTGTATCTGTATCCTTGTTCTGAAAATGCACAATGACCCTGAAATACATGAGGGGCAACAACAAAGGCGTGGGGGCCAAAGACAGGAATGGTAGCTTTTGAATGACATTCAGCAGAGACAACAGCTGGTAGATCACTGGGAGATGTTTGTGAGAGCCAAATGTTTCCAGCTGCTGACTGCTGCTGTCTTGATTCCTGGGACACAGTATTTTCTGGTTTCCACAAGCACGGAAAGAGAAAAAATGTAATGTTCCAAACAACTCTGAGAAGATAGTTGAATTGTGCTAATACATTTGTGGGTTAGGGAGAAAATTCTGCTTTCCTCCTGTTGAAACAGCTTCTCTTTGCATGAATAGACTTGAGCTTCCCAGTCCGTGCCTCCACTGCATCTCCCAGTCTGTGCCTCCACTGCATCATTCATACACAAAAATGTGATCCAGATCAAGCCATAAGCACATACCGACATTTCTGTCCTGTTAAATCAACTAAAGTGCATGATATGGAGCTTCAGGCTGGCTGTGTGCTTTCGTCCTAGCTCCTTGCTGAGTACATGACCAGATGATCCCCAATACAGCTTAAATCCTCTGAGTGCTAAGTTAGCCTGAACGAATCCAGACCTCCTGGAATGCTCTCCATGCTCTGTAACCATGCAGTGTGTGACCTAAATGTACTCATTTAAACAAAGACAAATAAGATATTTGTTAGGTCCCGGAAAAAGTACGTTCATAAATGATGTTAGTATAGAAGTTAGGATATTTACTTCAGAGGCAGGGAAGGCAAGGGAAGATGGAAACACACTGACCCAGTCCAGTACTAATCTGTAAAATATTTGTAGAAGCAAAATCCATTGGTCTTTTGTTCCCACAAACAGGGATGAGAAAACAGTAAAGTTTTATTTAGTATCTACTTTTAAAATGCAAAAATATAGTGGTTTTTTTTTTGTTGTTGTTGTTATTCTGGTGATAAATTAATTGCCTATATGTATATGTATGTTTAATGATACACTCTAAAAGGCATACGTGTTTATTAGTATGCACTATGTTTGGAGCGGGTCCAGAAGAGGGCCATGAAGATAACCAAAGGGCTGGAGTATCTCCCATATAAGGAAAGGCTGAGAGTTGACTTCCAGTTTTTGTACAATGTCTAAATTACTTGACAACAAATCTTAAATAGCTTGATTTCTTCCTGGTGGTGTAGTTTGTGAAGATATTTCATATTTCCATCACAATCATTCTAGCACTATTGTTATTCATTAGTTCTTCTGTCAAATTTTTGTTTTCCATGATTGTATAATTCTCCACAGCACTTCTTAAAGAGCTGACATTCATACTGACATCAGCTCCAAGGAGGTAAAGCAAATTCTCAGATCTAGCTCTTTTCTTACAGAGTTTTGAATGAGTTAGTTCCATTTTTCATGCTGTCATTTAATATTCCTGTTTGAGACTGTGATGACAGAAATCTATCTTTTTGTGCTTTTTATCTTTTCTAAGTAGATCTTGTGACTTGTGTTCATAAAAATTGAGTTAATTTTGTAGTTTTTAGTAGTAGTAGTTTCTATACTGAAGAAGTATCTAAAGCATTATCTATGCTTCTCTAAATATTCCTTCATCAAAATCACAAAATTTACTTAAAAATGAGTTCATTCACATAGTATGAATAATATTTCTTGATTTTGATATAAATTTCTCATTCTTTCTCTCCATTTCTTCCTTCTATAGGTAAAATCATAGAATGGTTTAGGTTGGAAGGGACCTTTAAGATCATCTAGTTCCAAACCCCTGCCCCCCCCAGCTATAAGCAGGGACACCTCCCTCTAGACCAGGTTGTTCACAGCCCCATCCAGCCTGGCCTTCAACACATTCATGGTGGGGGCATTCACAACCTTTCTGGTCAGCCTGCTCCAGCATCTCACCTGGCAGTAAACAATTTCTACTTAATATGTTGTCATTTCAAATGAGGCACTAGAAAGCTGACCAAGTTTAAATAAAAAATAAAAATAAAAATAAAAATAAAAATAAAAATAAAAATAAAAATAAAAATAAAAATAAAAATAAAAATAAAACATAATAAAAATAAAAATAAAAATAAAACATAATAATAATAATAATAATAAAAACAGAAATAAATGAACTAACAGAAAACCCCAAAGATTCAAAAGAAAAGTTACCATGAGAAACATGATGTTAAACAAAGAAGTTTCTAAACAGCAAATTTTTACTAAAGATGTGGCATCTCATAGTAACGTGCTTGACTTCCTAGAAACAAACCAAAATGCTGTAGACAAGTTTCTTTCAAAACACCTGGTTCTGTCACATCTTACTAGATAAGATAGTATGCACCTCTTATTAAGTAGATTTGAATTTACTAAAATTAATGTCAAAAAAGATGCTGTGATCAGAATTTTCTGAGATAAAGTCTGTGATTAGTCTTGTTTAACATTCTTATAGCAAATTTTGGTAGAGAATAATTGTACTACCACAAAAGAGAAAAAAAGATAACTAGCAGTTTGGTTTTTGAAAAAAACAAAAACAAAAAAACCAAACAAACCAAAAAACCACAACAGAAGTGAAGGAAATACTACAAATCGAAGTGTGTTGGACTAGATGGTCTTGCAGGTCGTTTCCAACTTTGTGATTCTATGTTTTGCCTATTTCTCTACAAAACAACCAAAGTAAATGTGAGAAAGTTTACCAGTATGACCAGGGGAATGAAAACATACTGTATAGAAAGAACTTAAGGTACACCTTGTTTGTTCTGATGTGTTCAGCCTGGTGGGTGAAAAGCAGTACGTTTGGGAATAAAGTAAGATTTCTGGTTTGGAATACTATTCATCCAGACGTGTAATTTTTTCTGTTGACTTCCATCTCAGCTAAACATTTCTGAAACTTTCTGTGAATTGTAAGTTATAAGAAGTTGTGCTCAAGGAACACTATATAGAAAGTGCTTCAGAATAAAATAGCTCCCCAGATCCTACAGCTGCTTTGTGTTACTGACATTTGTGACAGCTTCCTGAATGCCAGGAGCACCCAAGAGCAGAATCTCTGTAGTCCTGAGCTCTTGCTGACTTTTGTGAGCTGAACTCTTGTGACTTTTGGTTGCTTGGGGCAGCAACAGGAACAACAAAAGAAGCAAAGCACCAGCTGAAACTCAAATCCAATGCTTTGCTGGCACAGATAAACTCAGCTAATCACAGAACTCCACAGCTGGGAACCTGTTTTTTGTCTGTTTGTGGTCATTATCTCTATGAGAGTAGACCTGAAAATCTACAGAACCTGGTACATAGATAGATAAAATTCTAAGGTCTGTCAGAAGAAAGATTTAGAGATAAACAAATTTGTATTTTTTAATTATTCCTATCAATGTTATGCTGAAGGATGTGTTGGGGTACATGTTAACAGCCATCTAACCATCAGAGAAAATAAATGATGAAAGAACCTTTCCATAAGCAAAAAGAATTAATATCAAGTTGAAAATAGAAAGTGGTACAGCTTAATTGTACGAGGACTGCTCCAAATTTGATGTCTCCTATTTTATGATGTTGGCTGTATGGAAACAGGGATTTAACCTTCCCACCAATATCACATTACATTTTGTTTCTGTACAACAAATGGCAGCAGAGGGGCAGTCTGACAGAATGGTGTCAGACATGGAAGTGTGGGTGAAGTAAATGTGTGGAACTTAATACCTCCATGCAGAAAAAAATGGCACTCGTTGGCATTCATCAGTCCTTCCTGAACATTGATGGAGACCAAACAGTGGACTTCAGTACAGGCTTAGGGTGGTGCTTTTCAACAGTGGTGACAGCAACAGTGGGTAACCTCTGCAGAATGTTATGAGTGCACCATGCAGGCTTTTGTTTATTGGGATAATGCATAGCTAATGATGTCTTTTGAAAAAGTGGTTTGTAGCTAAGAATTTGTTCCATCAAAAACTGTTTTTGTGCTCTTTGTAGCTGTTCTAGTTTCCATGAAAATAAACAGGAGGCATTACTTTTGGAGCAACCTACATCTATCACTTTAGGACCTTTTCTATCTGTCATTTCATAAATATTTAGTTTTCATAATTTGGAGTAGAGTAGCTGTAAGAGAGATACAGAAAGTAACTTTTCCCTGGGAGACACAAGTCCTAATATTCGGTAAGGTACAATTTCAATTCACTTTAGGAAGAGTATAACTGAACTAAGGAGAGAGAAGTCCCTAGATGATTAGCTGGGGAGGAAAGAGGGCTGTAAAACTACTGTGTTTATTAGTGTTTTTCTTAAACTCAGTGTAAATGTTTATGAACATTTATTCTCAGAACAGAAACTATAGGGCATGTTTTAGAGTTAGAACTGAGACAAACAGCATCGCCCAGGTTCAAATTTCCCTGGGCAGAATTTCAGTTGACTAGGAGAAATCAGTTTCTCAAACATAAATCAGATATGAATGTTAGTATCAAGCTTTTCATCTTTCCAGCTGAAGCATCACACTAAAGTCATGTAAAATATGAATCAGAACTTTATACAAAATCCTTTAATATATACAGTTTGCAGTTTTGAGATGTTTGCCTTTATACATAACATATATTGGTTCATTAAGATTTTGCCTGGGTTCATTTTACTCTTCCAAACAAAAACGTCTGATTTGCTTCACCAAATCTGAATTTTACTTTGGAGCAATACAAACCAAAGATCAAAGATGTACTGCAGACTTTTAAAAACTATTGGACTGATTGGTAAAATGGTAAGAAAATCTGATACAAACCAAGAAAAAGTTCTGTGGAGTGCATTATTTTTTTGGTAAGAGCTCCACAGTGCTAAGAACCAAAATGTTTGAGTGTCTGCCAAGAAAAGTTGGAAGGGGAGGGAAATTTTCCAAGTCAGGAAGGATAGCTCAGGCTAGGAAGGCTATCACATCACTCTGGAGTAAGCAGATAACGTGTGAGGCCTCAGTCCAGCAAAGCACTTAAGCGTGTGGGTACACTTTTTGACAATGGCTGGCTAGTTACCTTCTTGATATACAAGTTAACTATTTGAACACTTTTTCCCCAAGACAATAACCTACAATTTTTTGCCTCAAGTAGACTGAAGGCAGAAATCACAGACAGCTGCAGAATAAGACTTCCTTGTTGCTGTGGCTGAACAACACTCATAGTTATCTTTATGTTAGCATTTAAAAGATTTAAAAGTCTAATACTATATTATCTGTTCTTGTTCATACTGCAAAAAAAGCATAGAAATGGCTATACTCATTGTAAAAAATGTTATACTATGAAATGAGATGGAAGTTTTGTAAAAATAAAAGAAGACAATCCCCTTGACTCATAATGTAGGGAAATTTTTATAGCAATAAATAAAAACAGTGTCTACCAAATGTGACGCCAGTTTCAGCAGATACAGTAAGAGAAATCAAAACAAGCTTAAATGAAGTCTCTAAGGACTCTTTCAACTGAAAATAAATGGATGATGAGCACAGAGGAATCCACAGTGTATAAAACAACAAATACTTCAAAACTGCTGACAGCAGGGCTGGACTGCTAAGGTGAAGAATGCTCAGGAAACTATACAGCATAAACAAAAGGATGGTTTAAGTAATCAAGTGATCCTACACATTGAGGACAACGCCATGTCATTTCAGCTTATGTCAGATAACCAGCCTGTGTTTAGTGTCATCTCAGAGGTGGTAAATCCTCTGAGCACTTTCAAGCCTAAAGTCACAAAGGCCACAAAGGAAAAAATAATTGACCTGCATTAATACCCTGGGCAACAAAAAATGAACTGATGGGAATGCATGCACAAGTTCAGTAATTACTTTCCCCATTCGGAAGAAAATTGTTATTGTTTGGCTAAGATTTCAAACTGAAGATCACATTAGAAATATGTCATAAGGAATGCAAGCAGCAGAGTGATTTGACTGATTGAACAGACAGGAAACACAAAATCCTAGAAAAGATTGAAGACTGTAAAAGACAAAGTTAGAAAGAGTTTTACAAGTCTTAGGTTAACACATTTTAGAAATACTTGTAACTCTAGAACCACTACTTAAATTAGTATTAGGAGGCATTGTAAATAAAGCCCAAAGTGGAAACTGTGTTAGACAAAGACACATGTGCACACCCAGAAGTATCTGTACAAGGTGAATGCTTAGCAGATCCATAGTTTGAAGGCTTTTTTGTTTAAAAGAGAGGTAGTAAAATGCCATCTTAGCTGTAATCTGTAGGTAAAAGCCTGTCAGCCAAGCAAGCCACATCTTAGATCAAGAAAGAAAAAAAAAAAAAAAAAAAGCCTGGAAAGATTCTAAAGCAACAATATTTTTTTTCTGAGTACTTTTGACAATGAACATTTTTATTTATATTACTGAGCTCAGGAAAACATTCAAATTCCCACGTCTGGGTGCATGACCTGTTAGTACCACGTATTCAAAAGAAGGCAGGATATTGAAATGCCAGTCATCTTTCTGCTGCATGTTTGGGTGTTTTCTTTCTCCTTTTTTTTTTTCCTTTAAAAAAAAAAAAAGTATAAAGGACACCTGGGTATACGAGCTTGCAGGAATCTCTGACATGCTCTGACAGATGTCTGAACTGAAAGACTAAGAGACCAAGACTCTGCTTTTCACTGCAGCGAATCCCAGCAGGTAAGTCTAGACAACATATTCTTTTTTCAACTGTGCATTTTATTGCAACACAGGAGGAATTTGATCATTCTAGCAGTTCTACTTTATGTCCATGACTGTCCTGCTGGAAATCCAAGTAGAGGTTAAGGGCAAAAGGGGGCAAGGAGAAAGACTCATTTGCCATATATTTGGTTGCACTTTCCCAGAAGGAAAGTCATCTGAAGGAGCTCTTCTAGCAGGTCTATTATTTCTCACATATGTCTGAAAATAAGCTCTCTAGACTCACACAGAAATTTAAAACATGGTAATATGAGTTCACAATCAATTAGAATACTTTCTGGGAACCTGAAGCTATTTCAACTTCTTTCTACCCCAGGTTCAGGCTCTCAGAAAAGTTGTAGGTAAAATTATTAACTCGCATGTATCTTCATTCCTGCATTAATGTGGGACACTTTTTCATGAAGGTTATGGTCTTCTGATGCTTGCCTTTTTGTTTTACTTAGATTTTCATTTGAATTTTTATATGGTGATTTCTTATCCAGCAGTGTGCTAGATGTTGATTTGAATATAAGTATATTCATAAAAGTCAAGTAATTTAAGAAGTACATTCCTGTGGCATCATGAGTTCATCTTGATTTCCCATGTGGAATTTTTTTTTTTCCTTTCTGTGTAATACAGTTCAGCATTTTCAAAGTTTGCAATACTTCACAAGCAGGTCGAATCATTATTAAATTTAACTTGAGGTTTATTTGGGCACACTGAAGAGTCCTAGCCTATTCTGAAAGATGCTGAACATCTGTGCATGTGGCAACTTAATTTTAGGTTCTTTTCCAAGCTGGAATCTGGAATCCTAACAGGATGTGGGGGCACCACTGAGAATTTAGTTCAGAACATTTTCTTGCAGAGAGTCATATTAACCAGTGTGTTGTTTCTGCTCCCCTTATTCACATCATTTAGGGTGAGAGTCAGCCAAATGAGATTAAGGTGTAAAACAGAACACACACAGATCTCTGAGGAGTTGGATTTAATGATCCTTGTGGGTCCCTTCCAACTTGAGCTGTTCTGTGAGTCTTTGATCCTAGAGTTATGTTCTTCCAAACATTATAGTCTTCACCAAATGCTTCAATGAAATACTTGGAAATTGTTTGTAATATTGGCAGATATTTTTTCCTTTACTTCACTTTTGAAGCAACTGAGCCATTTTCAGTATAACCTTTTATGAACTACAAAGAAACAAAATAAAAACATGAGTCCTGAATCAGAAGCAAAGGGCAAGCTGGAAAGTTTCAGCCAAAATAATTAGTAATAAATTACTTTTAGCCCAAAGTAATAAAAACCTACAAATTGAGGCTTTTATTGAAAAGTGTTAAGTAATCTTGTTTCAGACACTACTGGTTGATATGACTATAGAATAATACACTCCACCATTACTGGATTAATTACTTGATGACTGCATACATAAATTTCTTCAGACTCTTTGTGCAGCTAATGTAGAAATAAGATTCCATGTCTGAAAAGTGTTCTAAACTGATAACAATTTATGAATAAATAATCAGCTACTATACTAGCAAGTATAGGCCAGTTAGGTAGCTCATTTTTGAATTAGTGTGCAAACAAATCTTGAAAGTTAGCTCACTGTGATTTTAACAACCCAGTGGATTCTAGTGCTGTTCATATTAACTTTGTTCTTTAGACTTTTTATTGTAATTCTTTCCAACATTTTCAGTGGTTGGTTCTAACCTACTGTTCTTATACAAAGATCTGTCCTGTGATTTGAAAATGAATGTCAAACATAATTACTTCTGCATGTTTCCTAAACTAAAAACAAGGAGGATAATATGGACGTGATAGTAATATGATAATTATAATTATTTTTGAGGAAGCCTCAAAAAATATGTGCTACCTTCTATCTCAAAGCTCTTAAGTTTCAAAATCATCTTATCTTTACTGAAGAGTTATGGTCAAGGTGTGAGTATACCTGCTTAAGCATCAGCTGCAATGACTGGTCAAAATTTTTCCTTATTATTGACAATTTAATCTCACCAAATTCAATAAGATTATACCAAGTAAAAACAAATAAGTATTCACTCACTTCTTACAACAGCAATATATCTTCTGATGACTTCTGCATGTGTTGTCTGTTACAGCATGTAGCCTTCCTTGTTATCTTTCTCAGCATGTCTTGCAGATCAGTACAAAAACAAAGGGAAAGGTTAAATAGGAAGTGCTGTATAAATATCCACAAGCAGGCAAGGATTCTTGTGTTCAGCAGATAGTATTTCCCCCTTAGTGTGCTAGATAGAGATTTTGGCTGTCTTGAAAACTCCTTTTGAGGAGCTTTGCATTTTTAGGATAAATATAGTGAGATCAAGAACATGATTAACTAGGAACTGTATCAAGTGCAAAGTCTTGCACTGGGGGAGGAGCAATTCCAATCGCAAATACAGGTTGGGCGGGGAATGACTTAAGAGCATCCCTGAGGAGAAGGATTTGGATGTGTCAGTTGATGAAAGACTCAACACAAGCCAGCAGTGTGCACTTGCAGCCCAGAAGATGAACTGTATCCTGAGTTGCATCAAGAGAAGCATGACCAGCAGGTCAGGGAGGTGATTCTGTCCCTCTACTCTGCTCTTGTGAGAACCATGTGTAGTACTGTGTCGAGTTCTGGAGCCCCCAACACAAGAAGGACATGGAGCTGTTGGAGCAAATCAGAAAGATTATCAGAAGGCTGGAGCACCTTCCCTATGGAGTCAGGCTGAGAGAGCTGAGGTTCTTCAGCCTAGAGAAGAGAAGGCTCCAGGGAGACGTTATAGTGGCCTTCCAGTACCTGAAGGGGGCCTACAGGAATGCTGGAGAGGGACTTGTTACATCAACAGGTAGCAACAGGATGAGTGTAAATGGCTTAAGCTGGAAGAGGGTAGATTTAGACTACATATTAAGAAGAAATTGTTTACTGTCAGGATGGTGAGACAATGGAACAGGCTGCTCAGAGACGTACTCAAGGCCAGGCTGGATGGGGGGCTTTGAGCAACCTGGTCTAGAGGGAGGTGTCTCTGCCTACAGTGGGGTTGGGCTACGATTTCACGGGTCCTTTCCAATGCAAACCATTCTATGATTCAGTGATTCTATAATATTGATAGCATTTTAAAATACGTATTTTTAAATTTGCAAAAGCTTTGAAGTGTGCTTCTCAGCAGATCATTTGTGCTACTTCTAGCATCTTCTCTGAATCTTGCTGGCAGAACATAAGAGTCTTCCAGAGCTGAGAGTTTTCCTGAGATGATGATTAAAGCATTGCAATATTCGCTGTTTTCACTGCAGCATCTGCAACTCGACCATAGCTTTCAAAAATGCCAGAGTAGCTGAAAGGAATGAAGAGAGGCTATTCAAAGTTATACTGGAAGATAATCTTTTTCTATGAAAGGCAGTAACTGAGCCTTTGAAGGGGAGTGCATGAAAGAAATATATATGTACATGTCTATGCATATGTATACACAGAGAGAAGGCACATATACAAACATGAACATTACATACACATACCTAAATTAAAAGAGTATGCCATACAAATGCACAGGATATGCGCTTTTAAAGAAATGGAATATAAGTATAGAATATTGCCCCATATTTACAATTGACTTGATATAACTGCTTAATTCTGAGGTATCTATGTGGACATTTGTTCTGGATGAAGACAGAAAACAGAATATTATACTGTTAGCCGTGGTGAACAGTATGAAATCAGATTACTTTTAGAATAAATCACTAATGACCGAAGCTGTTATAAACTGGACATAAGCAACCACATCTCACAGAATGGCCGTGACAGTGGGAATGGCACGGTCCACTTGCCTCTTGTTGAATGGGAGGCAGTGTTTAGTCATTTTGTTTTTCCTTTACTCTGGACCAGATCTTCACATTTCAATCTCTATTTAGTGAAATCTTGCAGTATATTTAGATTTATCAACTTCAATTTAATTACTTTTAATGAAAGAACATAGTCACAGTGTCTAAACCCAAGAAATTGTCAGTGTGACACAGTATGAGAAATTACTCTGAGATGTATTTTGCTCTAAGGGATGGTCTGACATCTGTAATTAGTGTTAATTTTTGCTTTCTTCACTTTGGAGAAAATCCATGTAGTGCCAGAAAGCTCGATTCTAATCTTCAGTAATTGAATTTAGCTGATGGGATATGTCAACAAATATGAAGAAATCTTCATCCAGGAAGGGCTCAAACAAATCTTTGTTCAGCAAGTCTCCTATGATAGAGTTATTTTGTTTCCTATATTTTGTATTTAGGTAGTATATGTGTTGCTTTGTTTTACATGAAGTTAATCAGAGAGATTAAAAAATATATCTTTGGGTCTCTTAGCTAACAAACCCTAAGCCTCTTGGTGTTTCTGTGCCTGATTATGTAAAAAAGCCTGTTTTTTATTATTTTTTTTTTAATGAGCTGGGAATCTCTCTCAGCTTCACTGGCATTCTGTATGAATCACTTGGACTATTTTTATTCTAATAATAATTCTTTTTTAAAAGCTGAACTGGATAAACTGAAAACTCTTAAATGTTGCCTAATAGTTTAAGAATGGAACTGGAAGCTGTTAGAGGAAACTGTAACAGGATACATTTTGTTTTAAAGGCTTGGCTCCACATAGCTCAAATACGCACAAAATGAAGATTCAAATACCAAAAAAAGGTTCACAACAAAGAAAATTCATTAGTCTCCAAAATCTTTTATTTCACGACACATATTTAGACTCTCACCTCATGTCTCCTCTCTATTTAACTCTTTGAAACCCTTTAACCCTCTCTCTCAACATAAGAACAGATAATTTATGAGTCAAAACACAATAATTAATGGAGCAGCATGACATACAGCATGACATCCCAGGACTGGGAAGACCTTTGTTATAAGTGTGTGTCTTACAGTGCTTCCCAGGGTACTCAAAATACCCACTAATAAGGGGAACACTGTTCTCATTATTGTTAGTTGCATTGCTATTAAATGCAGTTGTGTGTACAGTGTATTGAGATTACAAGGATATAGAACAATTTTTTTTGGTGCAAGTTTGAGAAAGATAGGGATACAGCCTAATTGAGGGCAAATCTTCAAGTCATCCACAACACAAGGTAAAATCTACATAAATTTCTCTGGCCTTTGAAAGCTGCTACTAATTCAGCTCAAATAGTTCCTTGTTTATAGTCTAGAGAATCTGAAATTAAGCTGTGTTTTGTGGAAAACAATGAGAACTTTTGTGAAAGATAACTTGTCTGAATAATATCTTTGGCTTTTATAATTATTACATTTCTTCACTAGAATGATCATTAGGTGGTGCAGCTTTCATGCTATCAAGAGCATTGAACAAATGGTGCTTTGCACTGGGAGGTACTCGTTCATTATCATCCCAGTGAGGCAGACACTCTGCCAAGTATTGCTTAAAATGGCATGTGCTAAAACTAACACTATTTAAGATAGGTAACCTTATCTCCCTTCTGATGCTGGAAACTCTGAGTTGTTCAGTGCTAATTTTGTCTCTAATTAAGGTGCAGCATGCTGTGTAGGTTGTGTCCTAGGAAGGGTTACCCCATTTTGGCCATTCTAGTTATGTTTTAGAATTAAACAACTCTATTCAATATTTTTTTTACAGTCAAATGAAAGGATGTTCATACAAGAACCACTTAATACTCTGTTACATAAAGGTAAGGCTGTGACAGTAGTAGACCAGAACAAATTTTGAACTGCTTGTGGGCTCCTCTGTTTCAGTTAATCAACTGCAGCCAAGGAATTTGCACAGCATAACACAGGCCAGAAAGACAACACTGTACATACAGCATGGTGTAGCATAGCACAGAATGGGATGCCTGATCCTGCTTAGGTTAACCATGATGTGGACCACCAACTTCTACACATAGAATGGTTTCCTGCTCAGGATCATTACATATGGTTATATATATACATATGTATGCTCCATGAAAGCATTCATAAGACTATATAGAAGGATGTACATCGAACAGCTTTGATATAATACAAAAATCTCATTATATTCTGGGAGTTTTTTTTTTTTTTTTCCCCCCAGTTACTCACAGGACAAAGTCTGATGGAATGTTAAGGTAATCTTAACTTATCACTACCGTTGGAAGAGGTGCTTCTGATTACATTCCAGATTGCTTTGTACTTTCTTTTTTGCTCATAGACTTTTTAATAGTTACCATTCCTAGATGAGCCAGTTCAGCTCTGCTTATCAGGCAGAAAGTTACACAATTACAGATCTTGCCCTTCCCTCCCTTTCTCCCTCCCTCCCTTCCTACATTAAACAAAATAGATGCTGTAAGCAATCTAGTGGAAAATTTCTGTCGGAACAGAGAAAATACAACAGTGCATTATTTGGTAGTTGCAACCCATTAAATCAGGCCACCCGACCTTGCCTGGCTGCCTTGTAAGTAATCTTCTTGCCCACACAAACAACATGTTGCGTGACAGACAGGAGATCCAAAAATGATATATATGAATTATTTTAATGACACGGGTTAATGTTACAGAATGTCAACATGCCTCTTACAGTTTTCTAGTGCTCAATCCATTGAGCATTTATGATAAAACCAAGAAAAACACCTACTTTTAAGCCAGAGCTTTAATGATTTATAACAATGGAAGTAAAGTTGACTGTGAGCCTGTGTTGTTACTTCAAGAGCTATTCAATATACATGTGATGCCAGGTGCTCTTTTGATACAAAGCCCCATAGGAGGCAACTGCATCTGACAGCACCACTTATTCTCTGAATTTTATAATCTGACTATCCATCTCATGTCATTCCACCCCTACACCTCTGAAAACTCATACTGTTTCATCCCATCTCCAGCCACCAGAAGTTCCCACTTGGTGATCTGGCCCATTAGACACCAAAAATGCATAAATACTTTGATATTGTGGCCAGCTGTGCTTAACAAATGGAGTCATGGAGGAGAAAGAAGTCATCGTTCAGTACTGCTGCCAACAGATATATTTCCTTTTATGGAGGCCCATTCAAACAAGTGCTTAGTAGGTGGTACACAGCTGTAGTCCAATGTCATAGCATCTTCTTCATCACATTACCCTAGGTGTTGGATGCATCACTCTCACCATTTCAAGAGTGACAGTGGATCTTGCCTGTGGGAAGAGAAGCATGAGAGGAATGTCCTCAATTATGATCCCCTCCCTCTATTGCATTCCATGTTTCTCTCTATTGCATCACCTCTGAAACCCAACATGATGTCAGTGAAAAAGTGCTCACAGAGAAGGTTAATATTTTGGGTTGCTCTTCATCCCTTCTAAGAATATTCTATTCTAGCAAAGTTATTAACATTTTTTCTATTGTTCGGTGTTAGTGTTAATGGAATGAACAAGCAGTAAAAGGTTTTCAGAGAAAAAATAGTAGATTTTGTTAGAAAATGAGAGTAGCTGAAAAATCACATGACCCTTTATAACACAGACATCAATCTTCAGCTTTATGCATCAATATAATGACATCTAACAACCCACTATTTCGACCATAAGATGATAATTCTCAATGTTTCCTTCATGTGTTTCCTCACTGTTTGCAATGGATTCTGTCTTACTGTTTATCTTTTCAAGGGAGCATTTTCTTCTGGGGATGATTAATGGACTGTTAATTGCTTTCTGAAAGACTTTAAACTGTATTTCATCACTTGCAATGCACTATGGTCAAGTGGCAAACAAGAGAGAGGGAATACTCTCTGTTACATCACATGACTAACAATGAAGGTACAAGCCAGATGCGCATAGGTTTGGGGAAATTTTATATTGAGATAAGGTGAATGCTCATTTGAAAATTCATTTTCTGTTTATTGATAAATAAAATACAAGTTGGGCAAAATAAAAACCTAAAGGCCTGGCAGTTGTTTATGCTCTGTGCAGCTCTGTGAGTTGCCTGATGCTAGAATGCTTTATTAACTAAACTATTTGAAGAACAGAGGGATACTGCCTCTACACTACATGACTTATCCTTATACGTTGACTTACCTAAAACACTTTCTTGGATTCCATTCAATTTTTTTTTTTTTTTTAATTATTATTATTTTTTTTTATATTTGAGCCTGGCTGAAAAGGGAATAATTACCTCCATTATCTCTGTTGTGTTCTTTCACAAAACCTTCCTTTCGATGTGATGTTTTGTTTGAAACAGTATCATCATTTGGACCACTCCTGTGTCTTCCTCACTGATTGTTTGCTATTTGTTTATTCAATTTTGGTCTACTGAATAAAATTATTGAATTTGTAATTTTTGAATTAAATTAATCAATTTCCAGTCATTTCACTTATCTAAAGTATCATTCTGAATCATAATCCTGTTTTCTGTGCTATAAATTCTTCAAGTTTTATGTTACCTGCCTATTTTCAGAATGTATTCTCTATACCTGAGATTTTTAAATGAAAATTTGGAACTCTACTGGTCCAGAAAAAAACAACCTAGTCTGGACTCAGTTGACATGTTCTCATAACTCACAACCCATTATTCATGACTCCTCTTTAAATGTTTTGAAAATATCTGTTCTCTCACTTAATAACAGATAAATCATATTTCCTTAGTTTAGAGATGAGAGCATCCTGTCTGACTGTCAAAAATTTTGTTTAATATTTCAATCTTCTCTTCCCATTCTCTCAGATAATTACTTTTATGAAAAGGTAACTAGTTTGCTTTGACATAAGTTGTGGTGGAAACTTGCAGAACAGCTGCTTCCTATCACGGAGTTATTCTACAGATGCTCTTAGATTGTTCAGTAATGAATTAAACAAAATACTTCTCCTGATACCAGAGTTCAGCTGTTTTATGTTTTCTCAACTACGGCATTAGTATTTTTTTCAGTTCTCTTGTGCCTCACTTGGCCTTCATGAGCTTTTGAAGATAATCACTAAAATATGTAAGTGAACTGGCTAGTGTTTTAGGGATCTTATCAGATCTTGATGGTATGAACACTCTATTTAATTCCTTTTTTTTTTTTTTTTTTTTTTTTTTTTTTTTTTTTTTTTTTCTGCTTTTCTGGCCTATGTTCCCACCTTGGCTTATATTGCTTGTAAGTAGTACTAGGGATGTGGTCAAAATAAACCTCTTTTTGTGATGGTCAAAGCAACAAATTGTATATAAAACTCCAATTACAATTTATAATCAACACAGCTGTAATGAAACATCTTGTTACTCTGTTTCTCCAAAGAAGATGTCAAGTAAATCTTTTTTTAATCCATTTTCAAATAAAAAAAAGGATTTTTTTTATTCCCCACCCCCTTCCCCCAAGGAAACTATGCAGGACTTACTTTGATTAATGAAGTAAAAATTGTGAAAACCTTCTCAAATCAAGAGCAATTTCCCATCACCTCTCAAAACGGAAAAGAAATTATCTTCACTGGGCTTGAATGCATGGCTCCTGCTTGTTCTGAAAGATGACTGAGGGATTCTGAATAAAAAATTAGTGAAGCCTAATGTCCTCAAAGTGATGTGAATTTTTCATTGATTTATTTAATGTCTTCATATAATTATGGAAATATCGGAAGAAATTATGATTTATATTCATAGTCTTATGACTACCTTCATTTAATGAATATTTTAACATATGGAGTGACATCCAGACTTAGGCCTAAGAGCAGCAGAATATACAGACATACACTGCCTGTGTGTGAATGTGAAACATATTCATCTGATATTTGTTAAGCTGTAGTGATATTTCTTTTGGAACAGAATTGTTTTGTAGGCCTCTCACTGGTAATATGCTTTCATGAAAGGTTAAAGGTAAACATAATGGAAATCATAACACATTAAAAAATATGACATCCAATTCTGAGGGAATTTTGCAAGCATGCAGGTCTTGACCTGAAAAAAGAATTCTAAAGCCAAATCTTTCAATTTTTTTATGCCTGCAAAGCTTCTACTGGCAGCAAACTCTGGATTCGTGAATCACACATTATCAGATGCTTCATTTCATCCCAACTGATGAAACATTTGATTTTAGGGTGGTTTTTTTTTTTTTGTTTGTTTGTTTGTTTTTTATAATAGAATAACCTAGAAGTCATCCAGCATCCAAGAATACTTCTGAATTCATTTAAACATTAAATTAAGATTAGAGAGAGAAATAAATGCAAGTGCCTGATTTTGATCAAATGTTACCATGAAAACTTCAATGCCTTTCAAAGATATATTATTATCAAAAATTATATTGCCATTTTACAAGAACTACTATAAAATAAAGTTTTAAAATTCAGTAACTAAAGGCACACCTAATCTGTGACACGTTCAATGAAATTGGCAAGATTAGAAAAGACCATGTCAATGATCTTGCTGAAGTTGTTGAACATTTGTCCGTTTCTTCATTAGCTCCACTGTGCAGCAACTTCCCTGCCAATTTTTTAGACGTATTCCTCAACTTAAGTTGTGATTTGCTAATTTAGTGACCAAGCATTTAAATCATAGAAAAAAAAAAAGATATAATTAAGTGCTATTTATTTGACTAACATAGGTGCAACCTCAGTACATCATCCTATAAAACCCATTTTACCCTGCACCAACTTAAAAGTAAATTCTAACTAATATTTTCTTATGTTATGTGATAATCATTAAGTTTACATTTTTACAAAATTTACATTACTACCATCATGTTGTAATCAACAGAACAAGAAAGCTTTTTTTCCCCTCAACATTGCTTTAAAATATGAGCAAAAATCTTACGATCAATCAGAAGTTTAAGACTTCAGGAATACCTCAGAGAATCCATATGTTTTAAACTTATTCAAAATTCTGAGTGGAAACAAGGGCATATTCAGCTACTGGTAGCAATTATTTCAACAGCAAAATAGATGAATCTTATTAAAATTATGTAATTACCCAAATAACCATCCTTGATTGAAAGAAAAGTATTTAAGTACTTATATGTAAATGCATTCTGAATTATATATAACAGAAGTTTTGCATTTTTATAAGGACATCATGTTTACAAAGAAGAAGACTATGTATAACAATGTATGAATTCTGTTTTTCTGATTTAATTTCATATTCTCACTGTCTGGAGATCACTATTTCCTCAAAAAATAAACAAACAAAAACCAACAAATACAATTTTTGGAAAATATTTTTTATTATAAAATGTACAGTATATTGACCTAAACATTATAAAACACTGTAATGTATCAGAGTCTTGTAAAGACCAATAATTTATAAAATGAGACCAAATTCATTGTTACTCTTTCTAGTCTCATAGTCTGATTTAAAAATATATATAAAATATATATATGGATGATTTGACTGGAGCATCCGTAGTAGCTGGAAAAGGTTTGTTTGTACGTTATGGTAATTAATGTCTGCATGTAATTTTATTAAAATAGATCACTCTTATTTACTAAATTAGTTTTTGATTTTGAAGAGCTGATAGGAGAACGAACAGAAAAGTTAGTAATCATATTCTATAAGACTAGATTATGTAAAAGCGCTGCAGGGGAAAAGAAAAGTATGTTTTTCCAAAATACTAAAGCACTTCTATCACTGCAGCTCACTTATTAGCAGTTAATACTTCTTTGGTGCTTTTAAGGTGCTTGTTAAAACACGGAATAGCTTTGGACTATTGACAAAAACAGAATAGTTCAGGTCTCAAATGCTACTGGGTAGCATGAAAAAACACATCACATTGTCTTAACAATTTAAAGACCTTTTCCAATGTGTTAATTTAGATACATCTACTGCCTTCTTCTATTGCAGGGAAGTACTATTATGTTGAGTACAAAAGCAATGCACTTTGCATGAAAACAGATATTTTTTTTTTTTTTTTCTGCCATCAGCCTTTCTGGCTTTGTTGCAAACAGTACTTTCCTTGC
Source organism: Tympanuchus pallidicinctus (assembly GCF_026119805.1). Taxonomy (NCBI): domain Eukaryota; kingdom Metazoa; phylum Chordata; class Aves; order Galliformes; family Phasianidae; genus Tympanuchus; species Tympanuchus pallidicinctus. Next base: position 5,069,245 of record NW_026294780.1, on the reverse strand, counting down.
TGGCAGTGACTGGAACTCTAGCACTGAGCCAAAGGCATTTGTTTTAGTGTTAGAATATGTGTATGTAAGTTGTTTTCGAATCACTGCCTAGTATATTTTTAGCAGTGCATTTATAGAAGCCTGCATCCCTTTGAGAAGACTGCTGGATGACTAATGACCCCTGAGGGTGGAGGAATTTGTTTCCATACAAACGGGATTGAGCTCCTGTTGTCAGATGAGATTTGTCTGGAAGCTCCCATGTTATTTCTGCTTTAGGAATCCCAATGGCCATACAGTTCAGTTTTACTGAATTTCCAGGCCTGGCATAGATCACAGGTGCTGGCTCACTAGTAATCCGAGGGGGATAGGCTATCACAATGACAGGCACGTTCATAATAGAAGTGCCGTAGTCACTGGACACCTTGCACAGGTAAGTGCCCCTGTCAAAAACAGAAGCTTCACGCACTGTCAGTGAGCCATTCTCCAGGAGGGAGAAGCGACCCACAGCCTGGGGAGCATCCAGGACCATCCCATTGGGCAGTGTCCAGGAGATCTGCGCCCTCTGGTTTGGCTGGGTGATGCAATGGAGCTGTAGAGTTTCTCCATTGATGATGCTCACCAGGTTGTTATACTGATTGCTGATTTCTGGCCTGAGTCCCACCTTCAGGAAGACTATCCGTTCCACGTAACCACCTGGGTTTCTAGCTGTACAGCGGTAGGTCCCAGCATCCCCTGTGGAAAGACCACTGATGTGTAAGATTCCATCCCGCTTATGGTAAAATCTGTGCAGGCGGTTGCCACTCAGCACTTCCGTGCCATTGGGAAGGATCCAGCTTGTGGTGGGCTCAGGGTACCCCTGGACTGAGCAGTTCAGATTGATGCTGTGCCCAGCAATGGCAGTGATCCTTTCATTGACAGGGTCCCTGAAGGAAGGTTTCTCCAAATGGTCTGTGATGACGAGCTGCACAATCAGTCTCGCTTCACCTCCTTCATTCCGTCCAATGCATACAAGCTGCACTGCATCTGTCTGCCTCACCCCTCTGATGTCCAAAGTACCATTGCGATGCACAGTGATCCTGTTTCCATAGTAGGGGGCTGGCAGGATTACTCCTTCTGGAAAAGCCCACAGGACACGTGGAGCTGGAATGCCTTCAGCTTTGCAGTCAATAAGCTTCCTGCTGTCCCTGATGGCTGTCTCCCTTACAGATGTTATTGCATTGAGATGCCCGTTGATTCTGGGAGGTTGAACATTGACATGGATCCAGACTACTTTCCGATCTTCTCCAGCACTGTTCCGCACTACACAAGTGTAGTTACCACTATCAGATCTTTGCGCCTTTTGGATGAGAAGAGTGCCATCCCTATATACCTGGTATTTTTCAGATAGAGTAGGAATGGGCCTGTTGGTTGGGGAAAGCCAAGTTACTTTGGGTGTAGGTTCTCCTTTGGCTTCACATGCTACTGTGACCACATCACCATAGGGTACATTAATAATGACATAGGTTTTGTTCCGGATAGTTGCAGGTTCAGCCACTACTTTGACCCTTACTTTCATCTCATCCTTCCCAATTTGGTTCTCAGCATAGCAGGTGTAGTCCCCTTCCTCTCTCAGTCCAACATCATTGAAATACAGGGTTCCATTATTGAAGACCACATATCGCTTTGTCCGGCTGCCACTGTCATCTGACTGCATGAAGGTATTGATCATGCTGCCATCTGGCAGACCCCAGGAGATCTCAGGATTTGGTAGACCAGTAGCTACACAATCAACTTTTAGGTCACCTCCATACTTGACCTTGTGGTTATTCTCATTCTTGTGCTCTATTTTTGCAGGTTTCATCATCACATTCACTTTGAGGACCACATAGTCATCCCCAATCTTATTGCGAGCCACACACAAATAATCTCCTGCATCTTTATCTGTAACTGAATGGACAACCAAAGTCCCATTGCTGAATACTTTGATTCTAGTCTCCAAGTTACTGTAAGGAAAGAAGAGAGGACATGAGTTGCAAAATCACATTTTAGTAATTACTGAGTGTAACCTGGGGAAAAACCACAATCCAACAATATGGAAACACAGGAGCAAAGCTGTCGTTAAGACAAATAGGTGATCTGAAATATCCAAGACAGTCACATGAAAAAGAAAATGGAAAAAAATAATTCCACTGACTCATAACCAAACAATTCTACCCTGCTTTGTGTAGTGACTTTAATATTATTCCTTTATTTTGAACCCTCTGACTACATACGCTGAATTCTCTAATACGTTGTGTCTGAATGATACACTCCATCCAAACCTATATGGAATGTAACTATGGAGTCTGATACTTCAGTACTCAGTTAAAAACAAATCAAGATGAGCTACTTCCTCTGGCCTTTGGTTCAACATTTTTAACCCTCAGAAAATCTCAGATAGGCAAAATGTTCAGACTCAATAATACAGAGTAGGTAGCTTCTACAGTGTTAATTTTGTTAATGATCTAAATGTCAAAACATGGCAAAAAAAATTACATGTGCTAAAAGGCTATTATTACTTTCCAGCGCACTATGGAATTGGTGCATTGTGTCCAGAAATAATTTCCTCAGTGGATTCACACTTTTCTCCCCAATGTAAAGATGTGCTATATAAACTGAAGGTCATAGAAGAGAAAAGAAACCAATAATTCTGGATTTTGTACTATCTGTAGATTACTCAAATACTGTTTGCCCAATGAAAATATGCTGACTACATTCCACTATTAAGAAAGCTATCGGTAACTGTGTATTTAAATTTCAATATATTTCTTGTATACAGTGCTCAAAGAGAATTTATAGAGTAGAAACTGTGTTTTCAGCGAAATCTGAGGACAGTTTTGTTGTTTTGGAGAATCAATATTTTACTTGATATAATGAATGTTAGAGAAGGTATTATTTTAAGCATGGTAACATCTAAGTAAGGTAACATTAATTTATCTAATGTTAAAATGTTCATGATTACTTAATTTATTTGTCCCATTTTTATAGTGTATAATGATAAATACAAGTAGAAGGGAAAAATAGTAATCCCAGTTCTTCTAGGGGAAGTATGGATCTATGCAAACTCTAAATATACTATCATACTCACTGAAACAAGACTTTTTGGCACTGGACTTCTTGCTACATTTACAGACACAAATAGTGGCAAATTATTCTCAACACTTGAAGCCTTCTTTTCCAGAGTACTGCTGTTTTCAGGAAAGTTATGCTATTACATTACAACTTGACCATCTTTTGATATAATTTCAAATTCTTCCTTAATGGTTTTAGCTCTAATTCAAAACTCACAGAAGGCAAGAGTGAAGCTTCAGCAGATATGAGTTCTCTTAATGTTTGTTCAATTCTAATTTAGTTTCAACACCTGAAATAGTAATTTACCTGTGTAGGGAATCAATCATCCTTTTGGAAGGTAACCTCCATAGTATCCGAGGCCACGGGTCACCAGAAGCACTGCAGTCCAAATGCAGGATACTGCCATACGTTACATCTGTCCTCTGAGGAGAACTCCCAGTGATCTTAGCATTAGATGCTTGTTTCTTCACATGAAGTTGTATTATTCTCCTGGCAGCTCCCACCATGTTGGCGGCAATACACTCGTAGACCCCACTGTCCTTGGGGGAGACATTGCGAATATAAAGAGTTCCATTGGGAAAAACAAATAAATTCCCATTGACAAACTGGGAAGGTCGAATTTGTGTGCCATCAAAGAGCACCCAACGGATGCTGGGCGAAGGTGCTGCTTTGGCAGTGCAGTGGATATTAATACTGCTACCAAGGGGCAAAGAAATGTTCTCTTGCTTATCCTGTTGAATGATGGGGGGTAAGGCTGCAATGTGGAGCCTCACTGCTATGCTGTCAGCTCCTGCAGCATTGCTAGCTATGCATTTGTACACTCCCCGGTCTGAAAATGTTGCTTGCTTGATAGATAAGGTTCGATTTTCATGAAGCATTATCCTGCTTTCTGTAGTAGTGACTGTCTGCAAAATCTTCCTGTCTGGGAAAATCCATGAAATGTGTGGACTTGGAGTCCCACTAGCCTGACATTCCATTGCTATGGTATCTCCAAAATAGACAGTGACATCTTGGTAGCGGGAAAGTAAAATTTTGGGCTGATGGGCTACAACTGTGAGCACAGAAATCATTTTATCTACGCCGTGCAGGTTCTGAGCTGTGCACAAATACTGTCCACGATCCTGAAGCTGAGCATTTCGGATAAGGAAGGTACCATTTTTCAAGACTTCAAACCTTTGTAACCTGGTGTTGGCTGTCATTAGAGCTCCTAAGAAATTAAGAGGAAAGAAATAGAAAGGCAAAGGGTTGGTTTTTCAGACATGCTTTCCCGCACTAAAGAAGCCTTATGGAAGACAACAGATCTACTTAATGCCAACTACAAGTTCATATGGATCACATGACATCTTCTGATACTGTCCACAGTCTGTTTCTAGTTCAAATCTAACCATACTAGCTTGCAAGTACATGCAATATGGAAACCTTTACATGCTCTGTGCTTTACTTTAGAACTTCAGAAAATTTCTCTTTTGCTTATGGATATAATACATACAACATTATTTAAGGTGGCAAAGCTAACAGTTATTCACAAGCTTTCTAGTAAGTTCGACTGCTGTGAATAATCTTTTGGTTGCTATTCCTCCTTCAAAAAATAAATTAATTAAATGCTAGAGCTTTTATTTTACTACAAGAGGTACTGCTAACTTATTTTTATCTGTAACTATTGCTTGCAATTAATCACATTTTATCAGTACTGATACAGACAAAATATTCAGTGTTTGTTCTTTGTTTTGGACTATCCCTGTAATTACGTTGCATTTCTATGTAAAATCCCAAGTATTAGTACTGTTAAAACTGTGTAGAAGAAAACTTTTTCATCTGTCTCACCTGTAGAGACTTTTGTCCAAGTAATAAAAGGCTTTGGTTCCCCCACTGCATCACAAGGGATAAGAGCATCTGTTTCAGCAAGGACAGATATGCTCTGAGATCCTTTCGTGATAATTTTAGGTCTTTCTCCAGGTGTCCTGAAATTGCTTGAAGATTGAATTATAGATAAATTGTGTGATGTAATGCCTCCCACATAAGGCACAGATGGAACTTTTTGGTGATAGTGGGCATTTTTAAGAGGCTGAAGAGGCTGAACTGTAGTGGATATCTGGGGTCTTCTGCTCTGAGAGAAAAAGGATGGAGGGGTTATCTTCAAAATCACTGCTGGTGGTGGTGTGGTGGTTGTGGTATATGAAGGCACTGGAACAGCTGTAACTTTCTGCACTGTAATCCGAGGAGGGGAGACCTGGGCAACCTTCTTCTCATTTGTGTCTTTTGGGACTGGTTGACCAGGGACCACAGGTTTAGGATGTATACCCAAGTGAGGTAAAATCCTTGTTCTGTTGAACAGGAACGGCACTCTGGAACTGGGATAGTAGGGTATCTCTTGATTTGGTAGTCGCCCTGCTGTGCCTCTGTTATCTGGAACATAGTTGCTACCAAAAAATCTTGAATTAATATTGTATCTATTCTGACCATGATTACTAAACTTGCTTGTAGGGAATATATTTGTTCTGTGAAATGGAGTAGCTTGTGTTGGGGTAGTTGTCTCTCTCTCAGAGGCAAAAGATTTTTTGTCCTGCATGGTGTTTGCTGCATATGCCGTTATCTCTGGTTTGTTTGTGTAGTGAAGAGGCTGATGTGTCATAAAATAACGAAATGAACCTTGTGTTACAACATATGGAGGCTTCACTGTGCCTCTTACTGGAACATGTCTTGGAGGCACAACTGGCAGTCTCTGATTTAGGCTTGGTATCATTCCAGGGGGTGGATGGGGAAGGTTTGGATTTAGCAATATACTGTTATTTGACCTGCTACTGTACATCTCTTTGAACTGCTCCTCTTTAGACTGTATGCTAATCCTGTTTTGACTAGAGAAGGGAGTAGGGCGTACATTCAGTCTTGAGCTCACCACCGTTCTTTCACTTTCTGCTTCAACTTGTTTTACTGCTGGCAACCTTTCCTGATTGAAGGCATTACTGGCTTTCGAAGTATAATGAAGAGAATGACGTAAAGTGCTTGAGATGGGGGGAGGAAGAGTAGGAGGTTTTGTAAACGGAATAAGGACATAGTGTGTAGTCTGAGGTTTTTCAGATGTCTGCAAAGTGGGATCATGATGAAATACATTTGATACTGTTTCCTCCTTATCCATGGAAGATGATTTTGCCCCAGCATGAGACACAATAGACATTTCTGTTTCTGTATGTGGAAAAGTTTGAGTTTGCACTGTGCTGAAGGAGGAGGATATCATTTCTTGTTGCTGGGGTGTCTCCGTTATTGCTGGTGTTTTTAAAACTACTGTGGGCTTCCATAACTCCTCTGAATCTGAGATATCTTCAAGAACTTCCAATGTGTCAGAAGGAATACTTAAATCTGTCACAGTAGGATACATTGGCTGGAATGTTCCAGCAGTAGCTTCATTAGCCACAACATCTGAGTGAAAAGCGATGGTCTCTTCCTGAGATTCTGGGTAACTGGATTTCGTAGATGATACCAAGCTGCTCCTATACTCAGAGGTAGTTGTACTTGATGGTTCTGCCTCACTATCTGGAGCTTCAGGATCTGCTTTAAGGCTCCTCTCTTCAGATACATTCTCTAATGAGTCAAATGTTGGCACTTTATTTTGCTCTGGTTTCTGAGGTGCACTTGACTCTTTTGTGGGAACTGTGTTATGTGCAACATATGATGACAAAATTGTGATGGGTTCAGTCACTGGGAGTACCAAGGTTTCAGGAGTAGAGTGTGTCACGTATTTTCTTTCAGGTTGAGAAGTAGTAGGCCTAAAGAAAGAAGCTGTGACCACCTCTTTAGTTTCGGTCATTTTCCCTAATAAATCAGGATCAGTTACTAGTGAAGGAGTGATTTCCCTATGCTCCTCTTCCTTAGCCTGTATTTTGACACTGCCTTTAAGATCAGGACTTTCAAGTACTGTAGAGGAAGCCTGGGTCACAGCTTCAACTTTAGACGTTCTTGGAATATTAGGCATTGCCTCTGTAGTTAAAACAACACGGGGGAAATGTTTTGTTCTTTGGCGGATTCTATTTGGTCTCAGCCTCCTTCTCCCATAAGGCCTTTTCCTAGCATGCTGAGTAACTAGTGAAGGTGTTGTTTTCCTATAGGGTGTTGATGTTGTGGCAGCAGTCAATTTGCTGATGGAAGCAGCAGTTATCTCCTCTGTTTTTTTGTAAGAAACATTCTTGGTGCTTGGTGAAACAAATGTGGGATCTGTTTTTGGAGTAGATAGGTTTCTCTGTTCTCTTCCCTGAATACTTTCTGTGTAAATGCTGGACATGCTTTCTTGAGTCACTGTACTTCTGTGGGTCTCTGATTCTTCCTTGCTCTGGACTTTGATGGATATAACAGCTGGAGAAGTTGTACTTAAATCTGCTATTTTTGTCTGACCAGTGGATCCATCTCTGTGTACATGTATGAAGTCATTGCTTTTTACTGTAACAGATGAAGAAATGACAGTGGAACTTACAGAATCTGCAGGGATGTCATACAGCTGAGAAGGTGCTAAACTTATACTGCCAACACTCCTTTGATCCACTTCATTTAATCTCTCATTTCTCTCCAAGACATTATAAAGATCTACAGTCTGAGATTCAGCTAGGACAGAAGCATCAAGTGGTAGCTCAGCAAAAGCAGAATTTTCCTCTGACTTAGAAGATACAGTTGCATCTACACGTTCCACTGTGAATGAATTACTCTGAATATTAAGATAGTTGGTCACTGTTTCTTTGGTCAAAGATTCTTCAGTGACAGCATGAGTATTTTCTGTGACTACAACTGAAGAATCAGCCCTGCCATCCTGATGCTGCTGGCCTTGAGGTTGCACTGTTGCAAGGACAGGACTCGATACAGGGATTTCAACAGAGTGTACACTTGCAGGTGTTTTTAAAATTCTTTGGTCATAGAAGTGCTCAGTTTCTAGCCCTATTATTGTGGACCAAGTTGAAAATGTTTTACTGCTGTGGGAAACAGTGACTGAGAACGGCTCATTTTCTCCCAGTGGTGATGCATCAGCAGAAGAATCAATTACGTCAGCTGTTGTCTCTGAAGGCAGAGGGATGGCTACTGGACGAGGGACAGGAGTAGTTTTCTGCACATCTGATGGCAGTGCAGTTGTTAACAAAATGGCTGTAGCTGTTGTAGTTCTAGGAAGGTTCTTCCCACGGACCTTTGCCAAAATGTCAGCCCAGTGCTGTGGATTAATCTGTTTGCTTGCCATGTTAATTCTCCTTCGAGATTCAAATGCCCTTCGGCCTTCCGCAACATTGCTGTCTTGGGTTCTATCAGTACCTTTCCAAATTTTCATTTTCCTTCTGCCTTTCTTCCCCTTTTTAATTTGAGCCTCTAGCATCTGGTCACTTTTTTGTTTAAAGGATATCTCCCTGTCCTTCAGGTGGTTCTTTCTTCGTGGGAATTCATCAACCCCTCCTGTGCCTGATCCTTCTCCGTCATCTATGACCCGCCCTCTTGTTTTCGATGAGCTTTTCGAGCCTGTGCGTTTTTTCAGTTTTATCCTTTTAAATGACCTGTCAGACACCATTTTATTTACTGTCACTCTTACAGTAAACTGATCTGATCCCTGCTGATTGACAGCCACACATCTGTAATGGCCACTGTCACTGACGTGGCTTTTTGGAATAAGCAAAGTACCATTGTCCATCACATATCCTTTTGAAGAGTTTGACAAAACATTAAGTACCTGGCTGTTTGGAAGAATCCAGCTCAATTGTGCCTCTGGGCTGGCAATTGCACTACAAGGCAATACTATGGGATCTCCAACATTTTTTTCAACTCTCACTATATCTGAGTCAGCTACTTGAATAGCAGGAGGCTGCACTAGAAGCCTGTAAGCCATAATATCCACATCATCTCTCACTTGGGCAATGCAGTGATACAAGCCAGCATCAGTGTAACTCACTGGTTTGATTACTAGTTGACCACTAGTGAGAATGGAAAATCTGCTGTCCTTTTGATTAAACGGTGCCTGCAGTTTTGTCCCATCTGGAAAGAGCCACTGAATGAAAGGACGCTCAGAGGCTTTCACGTTGCAGTTCAGCTGACATTCTGACCCTTCTACCACACTCTGTGCTTTCCTCATGCTTTGATTTTGTTCTATCATTACCCAGCTTCTCTGCTGCCTCATGTCTTTGGTATGAATTGCCTGAGAAAACACAGTAAAAAAAGATAGCACCACTTTTTTCCCTGTACTCTGGCGCCTGTTTAATTGGATATTTATAAGAGGTTGCATCACCCAGGAAGGCTCAGCCAGTATTTGAGCTTTTACACCTGTGTAATAAAGAGCATCATAGTCTGAGCCTTGCTTGTACCGATAGCTTATTTTAGGCTCCTTGCTGAGCATAAGTTCCCTTTCTAATTTGACAGGCACTTCACTATAATAAGCAATCAGCTTCCACAGTTTTTCATAGTTCTCTCGATTCATTGGGCATTCAAAATCCAATGATATTGTAGCATTTATATCAATCTCCTGAGTCTGGATTTGATTCCACTGAATCTTGGTAGAGCCTGTTGGTTTCTTGATTTCACAGTTCAAATGGACTACATTGCCATGCTCATCAGTCATATTCAGTGTAATGTTCCATGGAGAAGACTGAAACACTTCCGGAGGGAGTTCATAATTCTCACCATCTTCTTCGTCTTGAGTGCTGCTATTGTGCCTCAGTGAGGACTGAATGATAGGTTTCCTACAGGAAATATCTTTCAAGTTTTGGATATCTTCTTTTTGCAGCTGTTTTGGGCTGTTGCACCTAGGACAGAGCTGTCCCCCTTCATAGGCTTTGTCCTTTTTGCATTTTAGAACACCTGTAAGCAAAGAAAAAACTAAAAAAGTAAAAGAAAACACGGGTAAGCTGTAGAATTGTGTCCCAGAGTTAAAGAATTTCCAAGATCGTAAGATGTCATGGGAAGCATGGTATGACACATGGACATGTGGCATATAGAAGCCAGTGTTTTTTTTTTAAATGCTACCTCTTTGTTTTCACAGCTGAATGAGCCTGATTCTCCTACCAACCACAAATTCTTCTGACTGTAATGACAGGTTACTCTGTTGTTCTGGAAATTAGATTTGTTCCTTCTGAATCAAGTAACTAGAAATTGATGTGTCCAGAGCAACATTTTAGAAGCCTGCAAATATTTACGTTGTGTAAAAAAGCCTGCATGTATACAACAACAACCTGTTTATCTATCTTTTGGACGTCTGAAGACTAGGTCATCCCACCTTTCAAAAATGCACCATTTGCCTGAGAAATGCCAGATTTTTTTCATTTAAAAAAAAAAAATAGAAGTTTTTAACCTTTAGTAGCTACAGCAGAACTATACAGTACTATACTGGCAACACAAAAAAAAATAAAAATAATAATTAAAAAATTCCCCTATAGCTATTAAATTTACTATACTGCTTAGTTCCTGCACTTGCAATCTTTTGACAGCAGAAAAAAATGAAAATGTCACCTATTCCCTGATCTCTGAAATAACTGCAAACAAAGAACAAAACTGTAATGAAAAAATGAAGATTAAACAGAGTATTAGAACAGGAAATGATAGCCTTGAGTCCTTCTATCAGTGCCAATAAGACTCTTGTCTGGAAAACAACAGTCGTGTATTTATGTTTAACTTTACTATAGCTTCAAATGTTGCCTTACATAACTGATTTGGACACATGCTGTATTCCAGTTTTTCTAGGAATAAGTGTCACGTTGAATACTTTTGAGGAACAAAGGATGAATGAATGAGTTACAACATAAAATTCTGGAAGGTGAAAAGAATATCAAAACTGTCATTACCTATTTTTTAACAGAAAAACATATACTTTGCTAGTCTGAAAGATAAGATTTATTGAGAAATTCTTACAAATGTAATAATTAAATGAAGCTGTCTATTACTTGCACATTCATATATGTTTCAAAGATGAAGTAAGCATACTTCATGACAGGGCTAGCACACAGTCACCTTATTAGCAGTTGCTACACTGATTTGAAATACTTAAAGTGAGCACTGAAACAGCACTGCTGTTTTCCTGTCAGAATTCCCACAGAAGTTAGTGCTACAGTTGTACAAAAATACAAGAATTGTCACACATGAAAATGGCATGGAATAATTATCTTCTCTTTCCTAAAATCGGTTTATTGTAGAAAAATAATCAACTTGAATAAAAATGGTAGCAAGTCATCACTGTGTAGGGAATAGAAGATCATCTAATATTTCATCATTACTACTTGGAGTGCATCTCAAGTACACTTAATATACTCACTTATTTGATAAGGGAGAATATATAAGAACAGTATTACAGTTACATGCACTAACAGTCAGACACCTCAATTATGGCTCCATCAGTGACTTTTACACTATGTATTAAAGTATCATACACTTCTAAAAGTAAAGCTAAGTACTGCTAATACTACTAATTTTCCTAATAGTACAGCTAAGTGCAAAATTGCAATGAACATATTCTAAGATGACAAGATCCATCATCATCAAATGCTTTAAAAGGTTATATAAATCACTCCAGAACTCTTCTGAAACTTCTCCAGTTGCAATTAAATGATGATTCCCTCTTTAACAGCTGTGGTGTAACACTAGTCACTCTGGCCTACTACACAGTAAGCACTTAGTAACCTGAGATGGGGCACTCAGATACCTGAACTGAAAAACAAGCATTCAAAGAAGCCGACATTTAATGGGTTGCTGACCTACAGGTATTATGCACTGTTTTGTTTTTGCTTTTGCTATTTTGCTTCTGCATATGTCTGTAACTGTTCTAGCCTGGTACTTCTCTCACATCTAAGCCTAAATGACATTCCTCTGAAAAAGCAGCAGGATTGTAGGTGTAAACTGCCTCCCTCAGAGAAGTAAGTTGTGGGCTATGGAGAAATGCCAATGAATAACAGCATTAAAGTTAATAGCTGAAAGTTAAAGGACTCACAGAGGAATCTGGAAACTTGATTCCCACATTCCTTCCTTTGCCCAACAACATAGTGCACATAGGCATCATGTAAGAAATGCCACCCAAGAAATAACAAAGCTATTCATATGCAAAACTTTTTAAATATTATGACTTGAAAATGCATTTCTAATCTTGTTCTTACCTCCAGAATTTTCATTCCAATCAAGGAGCCACTGTAAGCTGCAGTCACAGGCCCATGGATTCCCATGAAGGTAAAGATTCTCCAGCAGTGGCATACCTTGAAACATCCCTGCAGGCAACATGCTAATAGCATTTTCAGATAGGTAGAGATGTCTTACTGTTGACAGTTTAAAATAATTAAGAACCATAAATGTTGAAAAGGTGTGTGGATGAAGCTGCTGGAGTAAATTTCCTTCCAAGTGGACCAGTCTCAGAGAAGTTAATCCATTAAAAGCATTTGGATGAATAAACTCGATTCTGTTGTGGTCCACATGCAGCCTCATTAAACTTGAAAGTCCATGGAGAGTTTGTCCAGTAATAACTTTCAATTTATTGTAACTAATTTTGAAGACCTTAAAAAAAGAAAAAAAAAAGAAAAAAAAAAAAAAAGAAAAAAAAAAGAAAAAATAGATTAGTTTTGTTTTTGTATCTAAATCCAAACAAGCATTCCAAAGTTTTCCTCACATACTCAAATATCCTTTGCACCACTAAAAAATGATTTGCTGGACAAAAGCTGGAAAATAAACTGAATATTATTTGGCATTAATAAGCATGACATTGGCAAAGTTAACAGGAGTCCAATATTTTAGGGCAGGGGGAATGTTACCTTTATTCTAAGAAAGATATTTTAAAGAAAAAGCTTATTTTTGTCCTCAGTTATTCATATAAGTCAGAATTTAGGAAATCTAGGAAGACCTGAGCATTACCTGCAGGGACATGAGATCTTTCAGAGCACCATTAGGTATATTCTGAATATCATTTCCATGAATCATAAGCAATTCCAGTTTAGTGAGTCCTGCAAAGGAGTTTTCATATATAGACTGTATACTGTTAAACCTGGAAAAAAAACCACAATGCAATTACATTTTACACAGATGACCTTTTAAGATCCCTTCCAACTGGAATGATTCAATGATCATGGACTGCAAATGTAAAATTAGTATAACCTAACTTTCAGCAAAAATTGGATGGATCTTAGCACACTGTCAAAGAGCCAGAAGTAACTGAAACATTTTTATAAGGCCAAGTATACTTAGCTCATGTTTACATTAAGATTTCTTTCAAATCAATTCATGGCACTTTAGTCTTAATTTAAAACTGGGAGTAACAAATAGGCGTTTAAGTTCTAATAGTTGTCAGTATGTTTTTCCATGCAGTTCAGTTTATGGAATGGTAATAAATTAATGGCTTGTATCCAATCCATGATGCTATGGAGCTTGGCAAACTGGGCTGCAGTGTTGCCAAAACAGCATCTAATAATCAATGAATAAAGACTTGGACAGGGGACATTAAAAATGGATATCTCCCGAACAACAAGAGAAGCAGGAAGTCACATCGTGCTTAACTGCTGCAACAATTAACTGGCTGCATCAATTAATTACATAAGATCTAGGAACTGAGTTTCCAATCATATAATTTGAGCCCAGGAACCTTTTTGTAAGAAGTAACACTGAAAATCTACCTTTTGAAAACTATTTGATTTCACTTTGCGCTAACAAGTCAGATTTTATTTGCCAGTGCCTAAGTCTTAAGTTTGGCTGCCTAGTTATGCATTTGAGTTTTCCAAATGTAGACACAAAAATCAGACATACAAGCTAATCTGGGCATGAAAGCTCCAAATTAAGCATCCAATTTTAAAGATTTTTTCCTATTTTTAAAAGTTTCTTTCTAGGCATGAAGGGAAGAGACACAGAGAAATGTAAATATTTTGATGAGGGAATACTTCTAGATTCTCATCATCTTACCTATCTGAAGATTCTGAATTTACAAAAAATTCAGACTAATATTTCAGTATTTTTAGTCCTACCACAGACCACTTAAATTTATACTGCAGCCATTGTACTAAAACTCCATTATCTTAAATCAGTCCTTCTGGGGGGAAAAAAAAAAAAAAAGAAAAAAAAAGAAAGAAAAGAAAGAAAAAAGAAAAAAAAGCCCACTAAAAACCAACTGTCTTTAAATATTACAAATTAAATTTTCCTAAATTATTTCTAGTTAGGAAACGAATCATTTTTACATTCCAAATACATAACACCTTAAAATGGAAATATTCTACAATGTCCTCTCAAAAATGAAAGAAATGCAACAGGTAGGGAAGACTGTTTCAGAAAACGTGATCTGCAGCAATGAAAATACAAAAAATGGAAAAGGACTTTAACCGTAGCAGCATCAAATGATGTACTTTTGTTAAAAGACAAAACAAACAAACCAAACAGAATAAAACTTCCAAAATGCCTACATAATTTAGAAGCTTAGAAAAATATTTTTAAGATTTTCTGAACCAATTCAGGAAAAGAATTTGCTGTAGAATGTTAATGTATAGAGAAGAGGTGACTGAAGATGTATAGTTTTCAATGTGGGACAAGAAAGGGGAGGGCAACTTGATGCACAGGATTTTTGAAGTAATGTAACATTAGGTAGGCTTCAAAGAAGAGTAATGAGCCAGGGAAACAAGGACATGGATTACTCATCAGGCTCCAAAATACTTTCATTGCACAGTCAAAGAGGCATATAAGGCCGCTTGGAGACATGTTCTGGTGTACAGAATTTGGCCAGTCTGCACTACAGCTTCTTTGGCAAGCACCCTTTAATGAATCTGCTTCAATGACTCTCGTTGGAATCATGCGTTAAGTTCATCAAGTCAAGACAAAATTAGTAGTCACTGTGTACGAAATTTTATTTTCTCAGAAGGGATCATGAACAAATAGGCTGAGACATGCTAAAAAACAAACAAACAAACAAACAAACCCCACATCCTTCACATCACAAAATGTTTTAAGATTTACCCAATTGGACATTCATTCAATTCAATTTGTAATTGCAGAAATTTGTCAGTTGTGATTAACTCCAATACTAATTCCACTAATTTGACTCTGGGATGACTGAAAAATTGAATGAAAATTAAAAAAAAAATGATTTCTGCAATACAGATTTACGAGTACCTGGGAATATGAGAATAAAATCAGACTTTAGATGGATAAATTACTGGAGGACAGACAATCTAATTACAGAGGACAAAATAAATCAAGATCCCTACTATCGCTCAGCATCATCAGACACAGGTTACAGGCCTTGGAATGGTGGAAGGAGTTCATGCCAACCAGTGACGTAATTCTGATATCAAGAAGAGGACTACAACTTCTTACCATGCTATGTCATGCAATGGCCCTAAACAGCACTTTTGGGATACACAGCCTGTCAGCAGTCACAGAATCATAGAATGGCTTGGGCTGGAAGGGACCTTCAAGATTATCTGGTTCCAATCTCCTGCCATAGGCAGGGTTGCCATGCACCAGATCAGCCTGCCCAGAGACCCATACAACCTGGTCTTGAGCACCTCCAGGTACGTAACATTCAGAACTCTTCTGGGAAATGAGTTTCACTACCTCGCCACTCTGTGAGTAAAGAATTTCCTAAATCTCCCCTCTTTTAGTTTAAAGCCATTCCCCTTTGTCCTAACACTGTTAAACTTTTTACAAAGTCAGTCTCCTCCTGTTAATAAGCTCCCTTCAAGCACTGGAAGGCTGCAATGAGGTCTTTTCTGAGCCTTCTCCCAGGTTGAACAAGCCCAGCTCCCTCAGCTTTTCTTCACAGGAAAGGTGCTCCTGCCCTTTGATAAATCCTTGTGGTTCTCCTTCAGAACCATTCAAACACCTCCACATTTTTCTTGTGTTGGGAGTACCAGGCCTGGCTGGACACAGCACTTCAGATGGGACCTCACAAGGGCAGAGGTAAGGGAACAATCACCTCCCTCTCCCTGCTGGCACTCTCTCTTGATGCATCCCAGGACACTGGGCTTTCAGCCTTTGCACACTGCTGGCTCATGCATCTTTTCGACTCTGCCTTCTTATCTCATAGTCTGATAGATAGATGTGAATTGGCAGTACTCAGAGAAAGGTGACTTGGAGCCTGAATTCTCTCCCCCCATAGCAGTGATGTCTGCTTCTACCACAGTTAATTTCCTTGGGAAAAACAAACAAACAACTCCAAATCCTATGGAGTAACTTCTCTTTACTGTACTGCTTTAGGATACGCTATCTCATTGTGGTCCAAAATGCTACCTAGTTAGAGAATTTTACTTCTACTACCTTTTTGTGTATCAGGTATAACAATCAACATTTAGTAAATATGCCATAGTAGATTTAATCAATACAGTTTTCAAACACTGTAAGATGCATGTACTATTTGTCAATAACAAGTGACAGCATAAAAACTGACAGCACCATAAAAATACTTATTTTTTAAAAAAAAGGAACTTTTTTTTGAAACATGGAACTTACACTAAAATTCCCTTCATGCCAGTAGTTGCAATGTTTGAAATATAGTGTCTGGAAGTAACAGCAATCTGCAATTCTACTTGAAAAGTGCACACAAAGATCCTGGAATGCCGCACGTGTTCAAAGCATTCCAGGATTCCGCACCAAGGACGTAAAAATGTTTGCTATAAACTGCAATACAAACCCAAAATTGATTCTTTCCACATGTTTAGAAATCCTTGCCGGCACAGCTGCTAAGGATCGAAACGTGCAGTGGACTTCGGTGGGGACGTAGCAGGCGCAAGGGTGGGGGCAGGCCAGGGCTCCTAGTGGGAGCCCCAGCGCCAGGATCAGCACCACGGAGAGTGCCCCCACCGCGGCCCTCTCCCGCATCGTGTCGGCTCGCCTCGCCTCGCTGCTCCTGGGTTGCCCAAGGGAACAAAAAAAAAAACAACAAAAGGGGGAACGGGGAAGGGGGGCAGAGAGAAGAAACGATGATTTTTCAATCCCTTGAAAACGCTTTATGTACTTTCTGATGCTCTGCAACCTTGCAGAAGTTCTGTAGGCAATTAAGGCAAAGTTCAACTGGAAGGAGTTTTTATTTCATCGAGGTCTCTTGCTACTTCAAAGTCAACTTTTTTTCTTGTAACACATTTCAGTACCTATTCTACTAAAGTTATTCTGTCTCCTTAAGGTAATACATTTCGTAGGCTTGCTCTACACACCAAGGCTAGTGCTCATTCATCTAAAAATCAGAATTTCAAAGGAAGCATCTAGTTCAAGCAAGTTGCCATGGCTCCCTCTACAGTCGATGAAAGAAAGTCATTTTCATCACAAGGTAATACTAGATATTTATCCCATTAGAAAACTGCCTAAAATGGTACAAATCAACCTCCTGAAGTCCCTAGGCTGCTAACTAGATTTAGATTTAGAAATACAAGCACAGCCCTCAGAGGAAGCACAAGTGCAAGATTAGAAGTATCCATAACTGCGCCGTGTCCATCAGCACTGAGGTTCAAATTCTCAGAGCAGCGCAGGTGAAGACCAATGGCTGGGCTCATGGAGAGGCGTTTGAAGAGGCACACTATGCCAGATCCGGCAAATAAATGCAACTGATGATGAGCAACTTGAGCACCGGCCACGTCTGAGTATCAAATAATTTGTACAGATGTATCATTACAGATGAAGCTGCCTAGCTTTGAAGAAAGTTTGCCTCCCTGTTCTTATCTCCATCATCAAAAGACTTTGAGCTGTTCAGATTAAAGCCATACAAGGAGGCAAACTATTAGCCTCAGAAATTTAGCATTCCTCCTCTGGTATAACAGTGTGACAAAGAGGGAAAGACAGTTCTGCTGGAGATTATTAGTTCCATTAGTCACTACTCTTAGTATAAATGTAAGCTTTTCTCAGATCTGCCAGCTAGTGAGAGATTTTTTTCATCATTTTTTGCATCATGTGCAAACCATTAAGTTCAAAGGAGAGGCTCATCGAGATGAAGACGTTTTTCAAATATCTGTGGTTAAGTTAATGAGACACTTACCATTCTTTGAAAAAAAAAAAAGGAAAAAAAGAAAAAAAAAAAAAAACCGACAAAAACCAACCCAAAAACCAGCTTATAATTTGCTCTGAGACTATTCAGGTGCCGTTTTCCTTAACTCTGTCTTGAGCGGAAACTCCTTTCCAACAGCATTCCACCCACTTCTGGGAGGGGGCACCTCATAGAACTGCCGGAGCCGCATTGCGCGGAGACCCAACGCCGCGCGTCAGCCTTCAGCAGAATCCCGCGGGTCCGGGCGCGGCCGCACCGCCTCTTTTCGCCGCCGGAGGGCGCCCCGTGCGTCTCCATCGACGCCTACACCTCGGGCCCGTCACCGCGGGCAGATGCTTCCCATTAGGGAAGAATTTCCCCGCAGGGCTCCGCCCGCAGGGCGCCCCGCCGCCGCCCCCTGCTCGCCGCAGCCCGAGCTCCTTACCTGCGGGCCAGCGCGGCGCTCTCAGCGGGCGCCGCCCGCCGCTCCCATGCCCCCGGGGCGCTGCGGGCGGGCGGCGGCGCGGAGCGAAGCGGCGGGCCGGCACCTAGCGGGCTGCCCGCGGGCCCTCCGGCAGCGGCTCGCCGGGGCACATCGCAGCCCGCGGCGGCACGTCTCGACGCCGCCTTAGGGCTCGTCATCGCCCGTCATTTTGCAGAACCCGCCGCCGATCCTGGAGTCCCCCGATGAGCATAAGCTGGGCGAGGCGGCGCTGGGGAATAGTGCCGCTGCTCCCTCCTTTGCCTTGCCGCAAGTCGCCCGTCCCCGCGAGGCGCGTGGTCCTCAGCGCCGGCGGGAGCCGAGTCCGTTCCTCCGGGGGCGGGTGACGGCGGCTCCCCACCGCTGTCCTGGCGGTCCGGGCGAGCAGTTCCCGCGGCGGCAACCTCCCTCCGCCCGCGGCCGCATGGGGACGAGGGGCGTGGGGTGCCCGGCGCCGCGCTCCGTCACTCCGGCCGCCTCCTTGCGCCGGGCGCTGTGCAGGGCAGGGCGCGGCGGAGCGGCTCTTCTTGCGGGGTGGGCGGCCCCTCGGCGGGGGAGCGCGGGCGGGACCGCGCCAGGGGGCGGGGGGCGGAGGGGCAGCCGGAGCTGCGGGGGGGGCGCGGGAGCTGCGGAGAAGGGGGAGCGCCTCGGCCGGGGTGGGAGCTGGAGCTCGAGGAAGGTTGCGGTGTGGAGCGGGAGAGGTCCAGCGCGCTCGAAGCGCCCGTACACACAAGCACACACGTTGACTAAGTTTGCCAAGCTCCCTGTCCCGTATGTGATTCTGAAACAGGACGTGCCAGACTGGACTTCTTGTTCCTCTCGTAGTGGTATACAAGCAGCTCCCACCGTCGTTCTCTGGATGCTCTGTCACAACGCTGTCGCCGGAACCTGCAGCCGGTCTGTATGGGAGAGTTTAATCTCCTGCGTCAGGCTTGAGGAAAGACACAGTTACATGCGGGCAAACAGATAAATCCCAAAACTGGAATAGGGAGGCAATGAGAGTAGCTGAGGAAAAGGCAGCACCGCTAGTAAGATGAATCAAATGAACAAAATGAATGTAGATTCAGCTGTGAAGTGCTTTTTACCTATAAAATCCACCTGAGAAGTGGACTTTGGTTTTGCCAGGGAAAAACTGCAATCACTAAATCACGGACTTCTATTTTCATGAACTCCATTGGCAACCCTGCTCATGGCAGAGGGCTGAAGCTCAATGAGCTTTAAGATCCATTCCAACCTAAGCCATGCCATGATTCTATGGTTCTAAGATTCTGTGATTTTTATTTCATAAGATCATAGAATTATTAAAGTTGGAAAAGATCAACAAGATCACCTTGTCCAATTATCAGCCCAACCCCACCATGCCCACTAATTGTGTCTCTCAGTGACACATCCACATATTTCTTCAACACCTCCAGGGACGGTGACTCCACCACTTCCCTGGGCAGCCTGTGCCATTGCATCACCGCTCTTTCCAAGAAGAATTTTTTCCTGATATTCAACCTGATTGATATCCTCAATTTTCATACTGTATCAGCATTTTCTTTTGTACATAGAAGTTTATTGCTGGTCCAGCAAAATAGGCATCACCCAGGTATACCACAAAGGACTGTTTTGATTATCACCATCTGTCTTGTTACACTGCATGTTTTTTAGCTAAACTCAATTTTCCATGCTCTAAATACCCAGTGTACCAATTACCCCCACCTGTACTTGAACAATAAACAATTCTGTCTTCCAGGGGTTGACTCAGCACAGATCTCTCATAAGCTCTGAGTTTTGGTGTGGAGCTTTTGAATTTGAATTTCTGGGTTGCATTAAAAAGAATATGGCCAGCAGGTCAAGGGAAGTGATGCTGCCCCTCTACTCTGCCCTGATGAGGCCACATTTAGAATACTGTGCCCATATCTGGTCTCCCCACTTCAAAAAAGAAGACTGCTTCTCATAGAAGCAGTCCAGCAGAGGGCCACAAGATGATAAAGAGCCTGGAGCATCTCCCCTATGAGAAAATGGCTGAGCAAACTGGGTCTGTTTGGCCCGGGGAAAAAACTGAAGGGGATCTGATAATTGTCTATAAATATCTAAAGGGAAGTGGGAGATAAATGGAAGAGGCCAGGCTCTTCTCAGTGATGCGTAGTGATAGGTGTATGGGAACTACTGAGTCACGGCCTGGACCTCTGATTGATCACCTGAGGCGAGCCATGAGTCAGCCAGAGGAGCACAGCTGAAGGCAATTCACCTGTGCTGCCAGAAGGGGCCGAGCCAGGCTCCACCCCTCCTATACCTATTGAAGAGCTGGCTACCAGTGGGGAAGGATCTCTTCTGGAGATTGCCTCTATTGGTGTTTTGTGGTGAGCCCAGCTGAAGGGTAAGCCTTCCATTTTATTCTCTTTTGTTATCATTGTCCACTTTGCCTAGCTCTCTTGATTATATTGTAATTGTAACATCTTGATATCCATTGATTATACATTAGGACAAGGAGAAATGGCCTAAAATTTGAACATAAGAAGTTCCATTTAAACATGAAGAAGAACTTCAATACAGTAAGGCTGATGGAGCATTGGAACAGGCCGCCCAGAGAAGTTGCAGAGTCTTCTATAGAGATATTCAAGACCTGTCTGGATTCCTACCTGTGTGATCTAGGAGTAAAAATATTTTCGATTGGACAAAGACTGGAACTGTTTTGAAAAACGACCCCAAGGAGTAAAATGCTTTGAGTTCTTTGCACCGCAGAGAGTGTTTCCACTGTATATCTATACTCAACTTGCAACATTTTGTCTCCACCAGTAAATCATCGAATCCCCCTCACTTATCCCAGTCAAATTACAGTGTGGAGAGCCAGTTTGAAAGCAGCCAAGAGAAAGCTGAGTTCACTAAGCTCTGACTGAAGACAACAGTGGTCAGAGGTCTTATGCTCATGTCTGTTTGAAGGCAACCACACAACCCACGCATAATCTGATAACCCATAATGTTAGTGGAAAGGAATTATTTTGCCTTAATATGTCATTTTTTGAACTAATGTCACAGCAAATCTAGAAAAGCTTTGTGAGATGGTCTGTTACAACACTACAAATGTTGGAAAACGGGGAAAACATACTATTTGTTTCATTCAATCTAACGAGTCTTCAATCAGATATATTATCAAGCCAGAAGTAGTGTATGGAGTTATATTATTACCAATTGCTGTTGCTACTACTTTTAGTGTGACTGATGAAATTATTTAAACAGCCCCTGAAGTGTTACTTTCCAGACTTTATGTTTAAAATAATGGCATTATTATTACTTCTATTTTGACCCTTCTACCTTTGGGTAGACACCTTCTTGCTCTAGTCTCTCCTTCTTACAGCTTATAGCTCAAAGCTACTATTATGCACACAGTTTCTGTTTCTGGAAGGGGAGCTATTCAGATACTCCAGTCATACATAGAGGAAGTTGCAGTTGACTTAGCTGTGATAGCCTTTTACACCTAATATTCATTCAATAGCATGTTCATTCTGAAAATGAGTGAAATTAAAATAAATCATGTTGTAGGTCCAAGCAGATGTAGAAATCTGTGCAGCTAAAGCTGGAAAAAAACATGGTACAGAAATCCAGATTGCCAGGATTGTGTAGCAAATACTTTGTTACTTTGAGTTTGAAATTTGAGAGGAATTTCATTCAAAAAATTGTGTTAAGCTTTAAGGGTATTTTTTAATAAATAAGTAAGTAAATAATTCAAATATTAGAGTGACATTAATCAATAACAGCATTTAAATCACTGATGAGATGCTCACTGTCTTTAACACAAATGATTTTTCAGACAAGCCAATGTCAGTATCAACCCATAGCTTGTATCATGCAACAGTACAGTAACAGTAAATCACATCAACAGTCCATGAGCTAAAACACAACTTTTTTGACAAAATAAAAAGAACATCCAGCTCTATTATATATTTATCTTATTTCAAGATTTTTCATTTCTTATGGAATCCAGCTGAATCCAGTTAGAAAATTACAGGAAATTATTAAGGACAGATTTATTTTATTTTTATGTAGCAGATACAATTAGGGAGTTATCAGCAAAGGATTATCCATGGTAGGTAAGTAGTCATAGGTAAGGTGTTGCACAGGCCTGGGCAGCACTGTGTTCTCATTATTATTTTTTGTAGGTTGAAGTTTCGGGGATATTTCAACAGGAGACATGTAGTAGTATCTAGACTGGCAAACAGTATATGTCAGTTGTTAGTCAAAGTGATGTCAGGGTGTCAGGTAGCTGTTGCAATAAATATACCTTCAGTTACACTGGTTAAAGATTTTACACAGTGCAAAAGGATTTGTGAAGCAAATAAATAGAGATAAATGTCTATGTCACTGTGATGCACTATTTCAGCTGTGGCACCTGCTGCTTACCATACACTTAACAAGGAAAATGCTAGTAGTAGCAAGGGAAACAGAGCAGAACTATGGAGCAACTCTCTCTTTGAATTCCTCAGAAAACTATTTCTGAAAGATAGCCTGAAGATAAAAGGCTATTCGCATGAACGAGAACTTGTGTTGTAGGAGAGTGATGACAGCAAGCTAATGTCATTCTTTTGTACAAGACTGAAGGCAGTGAAGTGAAAAACATGCATAACAGCTTGAGAAAGGGTATTAATAGAGCTATCATTCTTATTTTCACTGCCTTTTTCCCACTAACTCTGAAATGTTTTGGCTTTGGCAAGCTATCATAGCACTGCTGCCCCATCAGGAATAAAGTTTTGGTTTTTCTAGGATTGTCACCAGTTTTCCTACCCAAGTATTTTTGACAAGTTTGATCAAGGAAACCAAATCAAGGACTGTAAAAAAGTTTATCAAGTTTAGAACCTAAACAATAGTAATTTGTAGGAAGTACTTCTATGCCATGGGGCAATGGTGGTATGCAGACATCAAGGCTGAGTGCCTTGTGGTGATGAAAGTGGAGTGAGAGTATCAGAGAGGAGATGGTCTCCTAGATCTTTTGTGCTTATGCTTACACAGGAAAGTTTGTATCTCTTTCACTGGACAGATCACTTTGTTCTCTTAACCTTCTAGGACAGGGATTGCTACAGCTGTGTACTTGTGGCTGCAGTGCCAGTACCTCACTGCTCGGTGAGATCCTCCTACGCCCTCCCTCAGACATCTCCTCCTTGCCTTCAGGTCTTCCTGTTTGGGGTTGTTTTGCTATCACACTGCTGCTTTTTCTTGCCCAAGCTTCTACTTGGTGTACTGCCCTGTGCCCACATGGCATGCGGCTTCTTCCTCTGCTGGTAGCATTCAGTGCTGTCACTCCCAGAGGGATGAGCAAGGTTTCTGCCTCAGCTTCCTTCCTTACGTGGCCTCATGGAAGAAGGAAGGAAAGAGAAATCACTGAGCAACATTTATTGAACAGGATAGATTTTCTGAAGCTGAAGACTTTCATTTGCTGCTGATCAGAAAAGAGAGGAGCTGGCCATCACAATCTCACTGATGGATATACCTGATGGACAATTTGGCTTTCCCAGCTGTCTCCTGAAGAACAGCATTATGGAGCCCAGAAGACTAAAATCCAGTCATGGTACATATGTGGAAAAGCAGCTGTTTTAAAATACCTTAAGTTGGAGCTGGTAGTGGATTAACTCTTGCTTTTACTACTTGGCAGAAAATTGGGAACAAATTTCTCTGGATGAATTAGGACCTTGTTTAACTTCCAGCAGAAAAATGAGGAGTTCTAGAAAAGTTGATGGAGTGCTTTCAATTTTATAATGCAGAAAAACAAGCTGTTAACCTACAGAAATAATAACCATGTGCTGTTGTGACTTGTTCTCTGCTTGTCTTCAGGCCCTGCATGTTTGTATTGGGAGAACATGCTAACCTTATTGCTGGTGCCAGGGCTTCCTTTATTTGCTTTTGACATTTCACATGTTTGTACTGTGGTGCCTGGCAACTTATATCACAAACTAATTGGAGTAAGTGATGATTAATAAAATAAAGAAAAATGAGGGTCAGCAGTATGGGAGGCCGGGCAATAATACGGGCCGTGACTCACTGAGGTATGCAAAAAGCACAGGCAGCGAAAGGAAGGGAGTTAATAACAGATCACATTACTGGCCCACCTCAGCCTTGGTGGGCAGTCAGCTGGCACAGGCAAACTAGAGCCATTTCTTTAGCCAGTGCAAACAAAGATGTCACATGACTGTCCGTGCTTCCCGAGCCTTTGGGTACGTCTGGCGGGTGGCTGCCGCCTGACTGGAGCCCATGGGCTGTGGATGCAGACCAGCTCCAGACATGAGTTGTGTCGTTGGGAGAGCTTGATCCCATGTCTGCCTTTCTGCAGAGCTTGTTTGCTTGAGCACAGTGCTGCGCTAACACTGTGGCATATCATGCACCTCTGGGCTGACGCGCATCCGGCAGCCTCTGAGCGCAGGCCAGACAAGCATTCATCCACCCTCTCACAGTTGCACTGAGCTCTCTGGCTTTTCCCAAACCAGAACTTTACTATTTGGCTTATCTGAAAGGTGATCCAGATGAAAACCTGAAGAGCAAGTCCATTCCTCTTGTTACCTCCAGAGACAAAGCACTGCTTTGCCTTTATTCTCTAAGAAACAAAAAAAGGGGCAGTGAAAGATGTGCCCCTGAAAGTGCTAACGAGTGGAGGTACTGGAAGACACACTGTGACAGGATGATGAATGAACGTATCTTCTGCAATCTATACTGAGAGATACATTTGAGGTACTAGATTTAGTGTCCTCTTACTGAATGTGGTTTACTCTGTTCCTCTCCTTCCATTCCTTTTCTCACAGTGGAATGGTGAGAAGAGGAAACTTCTTTTAACAGCAAAGAATGCTTCTGTCAGACTGTTAACTCCACGAGAGTAATAACATGGAAACTGTTGTCTGGCATTTTCTATGTTGCTTCCGCACTTATAAAACAAAGTATAACAGTGCTACAATTCCTTCTTTATGTTGCCAGCTAAAGAACTGATGAATGAAAAATAAATAATTCCCTCTTTTCAAAATAAAGGCTGAAATAAAAGAGGTGATGAGAAATTTACATCCTTTGCTTTCCTTCCTTAGCCAAGAATTCAAGTTCATTAGGGCATCTAAGGAAAAAAATGCAGGAAGGCCCTGTTGCAGTGTGCTGTAAACATTCCCCACGTGATTTTCCTTCTCTTTACTGAGGTGACCATAAGCTGCACTCTTATTATTTGCTATTGCAAATTGTGAAAAATCTATCCACTTCCTTAATTTTAACCTTCTCAGCCCCTGATGTTCATTTTATATTGAAGAATAACATTTTGAATTGAAGAACAAAATCTTATTTTGTCATTCTGCTGCCAATCCTCTACTCAGCTGCGCACGATTTCTCTGCCAATGAAACACAGACCCAAATACTCACCTCTCAGCAGTAGGCTTCCCTTCAAGATGCGCCCTGCTGACACCCTTTCTGATGTATGCTTGAAACACACTGCAGTCTGCAGTCATGTCACATTACCTCACTAATCAGCACATATGACTGTTATGCCAGTGACCTTAGCCTCCTATTAACACGGACTATCCTGATGCATAGCCTTTTTCTTAAATTTAATAGTGTCGTTTGGAAAACTACTCAGAGTTCTACTGCCTCTTGCTTTCACTGAACACCTTTAGCATACCCTGTTACTTTTAACTTGCACTTTTTGCTTCCAGTTTTCCCTACTTTTCTAAATTTTTTATTTGAGCAAGAGCCTATCCTACCCCTTTTGGTATTCTCACACATGACTCTCTGCATCTAAGGTTAGCAAAGAATCACTTTACAGTCATTGCATTTTTACATTCCTGAAGGCAAGTCTAAAACCTCGAATGGGAAGGCTCAAAGCAAGGTACTGAGTTCATTTGTTGTAGCATTAAGGGTAGCTGTACTGAGTAGTTTTTGAATAGTTTGTGCCAGGTCATAAATAAAACTGTTGATCACTAACCCTGGAAGACTGATTCTGAGAAATCATGAAGTGTGTTTGTTTAAAGATGACTGTTGGATACCATCCTTGTAATGCCCTCTCTGAGAACTGAGAAGAAGGCAAAAAGCATGTTTAGTTTTAGAGGTTAGAGGATTTTAGCAATGATTAGCTTTTTTCATTTACTTATATGTAGTCTTACAGAATGAACAGTTGTAATCATTTCGGTTGTGAGCTGTGTAAATAGTGCAACAGAATGTGAACAAAGAGAAAAGACTGTTATTTTTCCTCAAGCTCAGGATGTCAGGGCAGATACAGGCAGCTTTAGATTATGTTTTGATGTACTGTAAGAAGTTTAAAGAAGTTTATAGTAGTCCAGCATTGGACAAATCTGCATGGTATGAATGACTAAATGAAATCCAGTGTACCAGAACATTGGAGTTTCTATACTGTATGTGATTTTTGTATTTTTTTTAGTACACATCAGAAACACATATTCAGCAGTACCAAACTGAAAGCAACTTATTTCTGTGAGCATGGGACAAAGGGCAAGTAAGTGGCCAGTTTTCTACCTGACTTCATTTTACTTATCCATGTCTAGCTGTAAGGTGCTGCAGTCCTAAGAGCAGTCTGAGTTCAAGTAACCTGCAGATCCCATTGCATAGTAATCCCATGCAGTACGCTACTTCAGGATCCTTCTAGGAGAGTGACCGCATTTGATTCATCTTCCTGGTGGGACTAGAGAAGAAAATATGTGGCTGTTCTAATATGCAGATATAGCAAAACTCCTGTCTTTCTCCTATGATGTATACCAAACAGTGTTTACAGATTGTATATAGAAGAGGACTTAAATCTATCAGCACAGATATGGAGTTCAGTAGCAAGTACTACATCAATGTATTTAGAAACAGTACTTTGAAAAATAAAAGATAGTAAGATAGATATATCATGAAAATATTTCTTGTTTATTGCTACATCCTCACTGTTTTCTTCATGAGAAAAAGATTGTATACTTCTGTAGATGTTTACATCACTGTAGGTTTTACCATTTATTCATATAGACTCAGATGTAGAACGTGCCTTACGGCACTCCCATTGAATCCAGATGCAGGGATTTGGCTTTGCCTTTGTAACTGTTTGTTACAAACCCCTATTTCAGAGTTCAGATTTTGGTTATAAAAAAATGCTTCCAGATATAATTTAGCATCTAAGAGATCTGTCAGGGAACCTTTATTGCTAGTTTGACTTCATTGTGGCTTTTTGAAGTTACAGATGTGTTTAAAGAGTATTATCCATGCTTTCAGATTTTTGAAGATTTAAAGTAATGTTAAATTGCAAATAGAAGTCACCACACTATAATGTGGAATGAAAGCATTGTCTTTAGATAAAAATACCATAAAACCCCTAAATGCTTACTTGAGTTTTTTACTAAATAATGACTGTAGTTACTTCATAACAGACTTGCACAAAGGGTAAATTACATCCTCGCCATGCTCAAAGGAATATGCTTTTCACTAAGAAAGGTAAAAGGATCTAGCTTCCTCTAACATACTGACTATGCTTCAAACAGTTAATCAGATTTGAACTGCCCATTCTAGATATATGGGTTTCTGCCACCTTGGACTCACCACAGATAAACTGAGCCAATCCCCAAAGTCTTTACTTGTGTTAGTTTGAAGTCTGCATGGAAGAGCAACTTCCTTGGCATCTAAGGAACGTGACAATTTTGTCAAAAACTCTGACTGAAATCTTTTATCTATTGTAGAGCTTAAGCATCCCAGAGGCATTGCATGACAAGGGTCTAGAATTAGCCATGCACACAATGAAGGCACATCTGCTTAATCAGTCACTCCTATTTATGGGAGTACTTCAGTAAGTTGGGTCAGGCAGGTGGTGAAGCCCCCTTGACATGCTGAATTACTTCTTCCTGGCATATATTAAGTTGCACCTGGAGCAAAGAATGAATTGTCTGATGTTGTTGCATTTCATCACCTACAGCAACTGACATAATAATAATAAAAAATGCTTTTAAATAATCTTCCTGAGGCCTAAGGTTTCAAAGGTTTTCTGGGATTTGAATTTGCCTTTAGCCTGGTCACAACTATTAGGTGAAACAGTTGAGAGTGTCATTCAATAAGAAGCATCATTCTTAATGTTAGAATAGCTCAACATTCACCCAAAAAGACAGTACAGCTACGGGCGATGCCTGGGAAGATGCATAAGGGAGTTCAAGTTTATCCATGTGGAAAAAGCATCAACAAAGAAGAATAAACTCAAACTTCTGTGATTACATCAGAAAATACACACTTTGTAATAGCAGTAAAAGATAAAAGGTTTAAATTCTTTTTATTCTGCAGAAAAAAAATGTTCTGGTTGGTACTGAAAGGATTTTGGACATTGGAGTAACATAAATGTCACACAGAACCACACTAATGACTTTGCAGTATCTTTATTTACAAAAAGGCAGTGCAAATGACTGTGTCTTCAATTTTTTAGGTTCCCTATGTTCCCCAAATCACCAAATCCAGACTAATTGCAACAAATGTGCATGTTTGTTCAGCATTCATTGCCCTATTTCATTTTTGTTTGAAAACTTCTACTTCCCATTGTGATCTATGGCAGAAAGCAGCCATCTCCATGGTTTGCCTGTTGGCAAAGTGAGTTCTGGCTGTGAAGTAGCCTGATTTCATGTACTATGGTTATCAGATATAGCAGTCAATTATAAAAGTCCTTGTTGCTAAGCAAGCTCCTGTTATCTAAAGAACCACTTCTTCATAATTAATGTCATATTTAAAGAAGAATTGATAAAGAATTGACTTGATAACAAAGTTTCTTGCTTGGGATGAGGTGGAGACAGTTAGCACTGCCGTCCAATTTGTGTGGCTTAAATGGCCTGTCAAGATTTGAAAATGTTGTTTTATTTTTTAAGTAATTTTATCAAATTTTAGGCACCGGAATATTTTTTATTCTAACAGGAATGCAGTTTCTAAGATGTGGATATTAAACTATCTTCTCTAAGTTTGTAAACTATTTGAGATTTTCTGAATGAAACAGACCATGAACTAATTAACATGTTATTGTTCCTTCTCCTTTTAAGAGTTTTTAAACCACTCCTCTTTTGAATTCTTCAGTGCTTTTATGGAGGTTCTGCCACCAGCAATAGATTTATTATTTGTAAATAGCTTTCATTTGAGTAAATTAGATATCTCCTTATTATTAATGAAGAATGGGATGAAAATTAATACTGCAGTTATTACAAAAAAAAAAAAAACAAAAAAAAAAAAAACAAAAAAAAAACACAAAAAAACTTTTCATCCATAAATATGGATTATAAACTAATTTTCATCATAAATATTAACACTCTTTATAAAGTCCCTGGTATTTCCATTTTACAGATGCCCAATGTTCAAGGTGTGTAATAAGTAATACAATTAAAAGCTCTTGAATTCTGTCTTAGTTTGACATTCATTAGACTACTTAATACAGCAGATACTTTAATAACATACAGCGAGTATAAAGTAAATCCAGAAAGGAAGTAGTGTACTACAGATGCTCAAACTGATGACATTACCAAACCTGACCAAAATTCCAAGTTTAAAGAACTTATTTAGACAAACACTGAATTAGAGGGATCATTAAAGGAAATATTGTAGAATTAAAAACACAGAATAAATAGAATATAAGATCTGAGTATGTTTTGTTATGTATTGAAACTCAGCATTGTAAAAAGAGCATAGGAGGGCAGGAAAAATAAGTGTAGGGATGCAGGATAGTGAGTGTCCATATCCTTCTGTTTTCTATTAGGTAGGCAGCATTCAAATGACTTCAGACTTCTACATGGAATATTGCTTTACTAGAAAATGCTGATTTGCTTAAACTATATGCAGGAATCTAGACATATATAATGGACAAAAATGTCCTTCCCTGGCTACTAAGCAGAACCCCTCTCTGAGCTTCAGGATTGTCAACAGACCACCTGGGGGGATAAGACTTAGCCAAGAACACGGAAGCTTTGAGAGGCATGATCTCCCCATTTTTCTTGGCTTCTTGCAGATCACTTGATAATGTGCCAAGCTTTTTGATTCTGGAGCTTCTCAGAGCAATTAGAGCCCCAGGGATCCCCAGGTCTATGGCAGCCCAGCTGGATAATAAAGCTTTTGGCTACTATAAGTGGGAACTGAAAAGGAAAAAACCTCAGTATTTTTCTTCAGCTTAGAATTCCATTTCCCTGGTGCATCAAGTACCTTTTTTTTTCGTTTGTTTGTTTGTTTGTTTTGGAGTGGGGTTGTTTGCTTGTTTTGTTTGTTTGCTTTGTTTTATTTTGTTTAACATATATAGTTGAACTGTTGCAAAACCAATGATTTCAGGTTACAGCAGCATAAAGTTCAACTTCTCATATCAAGTCCCTTTTGGTTGGCTAATATAATAATATATATAATATTTCTTAAATAGGACAAGAATTTTCAGATTAAGAGAACAAGTTTAATGCTGGCAAATGAATAAAAAAAATCTAAAAATTAAAAAAATTTAAGAATGAATTTTAAAAAAAATCTAAAGAACTAAAAAGTCATGCTTTATCACATTTTAAAAACCCAGAATAATAGAGAAGATCACTTTTTCATTTCAAGGTCCTCACCCTGTGAGAGAGATGTCTGCACCTACTGTTACTGCTGCTGAACTGTCTTGAAGGAAAAGCCCAGATAAAACCACAGCACAAGCAATTAAGAGCATCATAAAAGCTTTTTTCTATTCTAACAGACTCTGCATTTTAGAAAGACAAAGCTAATAAGCATCACAGCTTACTCTTATTTACTATTCAGAGTATAAGAAGCTTGATTTTCCTTTTATTTGTTTGATTGTTTATTTATGAACCTCTAAAGATTTCTGACTATTTGCTGGTGAAATCTTGTCCCTATTAAAGTAAAAATAAATAAATAAATAAAATAATTAGAACTTCACTACATTCAGGTTCTCCTTGTCTTCAGTTGGAGTTTGTGGCTTTTATGACAGAATAGTTTCCAGCTTGTGATTTTGTTACGTTTTCTTCTTTCAAAACAGTGACATGGTTCAGATCTAATTGGAAAGGTAAAGCTTGTCAACAGCACCATCTTTGTGATATGTCAGTTCAATGATCTCCCTACGGTTCTTTCCTATTTTTTTAATGTTCTCATATATGTAACGTATTCAGTGATTAAATTCAGCATTTAATACTGATCCATAATATATGATTGACCAGATGGATCCAGTCCTGCCAGCTTCTTTTAACTTTTCTCTCTTAGTTGGGGTCATATTCATATTTTTAGGAACTATATGTTATTTGAGAGGAAATTGGGTGATGGGGAAGCATAGGGGAGGAAGCTGCTTTCAAACACATATGCAGGAAAAAGACGACATAATGTGCAGCTGTGAGTTTTTAAACATTTTATGCCTTTTGTTAAAGGAGTGGCAGCACAGGAATACATTTAGTAAAGTCGAGTATCCTGAATCATGGAGTTTAAGGATGTCACTGTATATTTGTTTATTTATTCAATGGAATAACTGGATTAGATTTTGGCGTGTATAAAGGAGTTGCTTTGTGACAGTTTCCTGCTAGATGATATGACACTGGAATTTTCTGTTTTTACTTCCATGGCTTCCACTTCTGTCAGCACTTGGATAATGCTTGGAAATGCCTTTTCCAATCTAGACTTACCTTCCCTGTGAGTTTTACACACTAGAACATGTTCACTCTCCTGCTGCAGTGCACAGTGCACTACTGACGAGAGGTAGAGATAGGAAAGAGGTAGCCTACTGTCTACTTGGCACCCCAAGTACTGGATCGATCTTTTATTCTCATGTCCCAAGTACACCAGATTTGGGAAAGATAAGCCATACAATTCCCTTCCCTTCCCTTCCCTTCCCTTCCCTTCCCTTCCCTTCCCTTCCCTTCCCTTCCCTTCCCTTCCCTTCCCTTCCCTTCCCTTCCCTTCCCTTCCCTTCCCTTCCCTTCCCTTCCCTTCCCTTCCCTTCCCTTCCCTTCCCTTCCCTTCCCTTCCCTTCCCTTCCCTTCCCTTCCCTTCCCTTCCCTTCCCTTCCCTTCCCTTCCCTTCCCTTCCCTTCCCTTCCCTTCCCTTCCCTTCCCTTCCCTTCCCTTCCCTTTTTTCATTTGTAGACTTTGAAGTTTACTTTTCAGTTTAGCCAGTAGCATGTCTTTACTAGTTAACATATAGAAACACAGAGCACCGCAAAACAGTGATAGCAATTTTCTGCAAAGTTAGGCACTGCCAAAAGCAAGACGAGAAAACAGAATTAAAAACAGAAAGAACTCATTTCTTCTCACTCAGTTATATTAAGCATACAGTGATGAATTTTGCCAAATTTATTTCTATAAGGGGGAATGAAACTGAGATGAAAGACTGGAATGGGTGCATCCAGACGAAACATTAAACTCTATCTAGTCCAGAATTTTTTTTGGAAAAGTAGGAAAGATGGATATGTTTTGAAAATATTAATCTATTTGGCTAAGAATGGTAGAAGCAGGCAGCATGCAATATTGTGTAGTTTTAATGAGAAGCATGTTTCAGTGGCATCACTTTTCTGGAGTTTGTGTCTGTGGCAACACTGGCTCCCTTACAGCTTCTGTACTTAATCTGGTATTCAAATTTATATTGGCCAGACTTATGGCCTGGCTAGGTAGATATTTTGAAACAGGGGTCTGTTAATCTTAACTAATTGTCTACAGTCATGCTGCAAAAAGTATGGTTCCATTCTTTCTGTCCTTTTCACTCAAATGCATTTGTTCACATACGGAATACGTACATGATCAGTTGGAGGAAGTTTTTATCTGCTTTATCCATGCCTTAGGACAGCCAAATGCAAACAGCACAGATATAAAAGATAGTGTACATGTTAGCTCATGCCTGTGACTATGCAAACACAGCTACAGTTTCCAGTTTTTTGCAATCACATTAAAGAAAGGGCAGTTTGGGCACATAATTCTGAGGATGGCCTGGGTGATATAAATCACCATTTATGCTGTGGGGATTTCCTCGAGCAAGATTACTTTGCCTTGGAGAGGTACATCAACCTTCACTATGATCTAAGTCAGAGCCAGGCTCTTGTCAGCGGTGCCCAGTGCCAGGACAGGAGGCCATGGGAACAAACCGGCACACAGCAGCTTCCTCTGAATGTCAGGCAACATTCCTGTGTATACGGGTGATGGAGCAGCAGCACAGGCTGCCCAGAGGCTGTGGGGTGTCCTCCTTCGGGAGCTCCAGCAGCCGCCTGGATGTGTCCCTGGGCACCCTGCTCTGGGTGGCCCTGCTGGAGCAGGAGCTGGGCCTGAGGGACTCAGAGGGTCCTGCCTGCCTCAGCCATCCTGTGATTTTGTGATTCCATGGTTCTCTGAGCGCAGCAGAGGTCTAAGAGTGCTATTTTCCCCTTTCCTTCCTCAGACTTCTATCTAAGCTGTGACCACAATTCCCTCTGGGGTAGTTTTCATCAGGCAAGAGGATACATTGCCGGGAAAGCTTATAGCTTTTTTACTCAGCTAAAAGGAAAGGGACCGTGGGCCCCACACAGAACAGAAGTCTGAGATTCTTTGGCATGATGATTGTACAAATATTATGACTTAATTAAATGAAGTTAATGTTCATGTCCTGTAAAAGATTTTGTGACATTTT
The DNA here is from genome assembly GCF_026119805.1 of Tympanuchus pallidicinctus. NCBI lineage: Eukaryota > Metazoa > Chordata > Aves > Galliformes > Phasianidae > Tympanuchus > Tympanuchus pallidicinctus. Next base: position 5,035,211 of record NW_026294780.1, on the reverse strand, counting down.
AAATGATGCAAATGCGTGCAAACTTGGAAGTCACTGTACTAAATTTTTTTGATTCTTTATTTACACTATTGTAAAATAATCATAAACTTGCCCTGAAAATTATTGTACTTTGGAAAGGAAATAACCGAAGAGTAATTTGTAAACAGAATTTTAACTGCAAGATAAATATACTATAAGGTCCCCAAAGTAGGGCCTCTAAAATGAAAAATATAACACAAAATTTTTGTCTATTCATAATTCACAGAAGATCCTTTCGGACTATCCAGAACTGGCATAAATGAAATGAACCTAGTAAAAGAATATTAGACTGGTGCTGTATACTGTTCACGTACAAATGTACTGCATCTGCCATGCTGAAAGGGACCTTTATTGGTCCAGCTCCTGAAAAATGCTGGATGATTCAGTTTGAAATTTATATTAAAAAAAAATCATTTTAAATTAGAGACTGAAAAGAAACATTAAAATTTGAATATCGAGTAAAAGAATTCTGTCTCTCAGATCACCACAGTATCATATGTCACTTGCAGTTCCATCATGTTACATACATATACATGGCTAAATTCATCCACTGAAGTGTTTCTAAAGTGGTAAAATTCTATAAAAAGTAATTTCTGGATTTCCTCCTTAATGATTTATTGATTCATTAACAGAGAATTTATCTCAGTATATCACTGGTGAGGAAGAAACCACTATTATATGCAAATCAGTAATACTCTGTGTTAAAATCTTAACTACTGTGTATCTACTTCCATTAATTTAGAGCAGTAACTGAAAATGAAGGGAAATGGCTTTCATGGAGAAACGGCAAAGTGATAGTGAGTAAAATAAATATATGCACTTGAAAATCATCAAATCATGTAAAATGGGTTCTTTAAGATGAGCATTAAAAATGGCATAGAAGTCAAGTGGAATCTTCCACCCACGTGTAATCTGAACTATTTTTATATATGATGGTTTATACTAGCTGCTCGAATTTCCTATGGTTCTGTCTGGTTCACAAAAAACAGACAGTTAAGGTATTAATAATTGAAAGATGATATTGCTTAGAGTATAAAATCTTTCTACAGTTTCCATTGCACAAGTCAGAAAAGATTATTATCTTTGCTTTAGTAACACACATTCTCTCTTGTTCTTCCTTTCTCTCTCTGTACACATTTATGTCTGTATATATATTTGTAAAAATCCATTTATAAGTTTTTATACAAAACTTTACGTTTCAAACATTGTGTCAAATCTGTGAATGCATTAAGAATATACCATGTGAAACAAGGCTGCAAAACAGGCAATGCAAACATTTTCACAAAGACAGAGTGAGTATGAGCGTAGGGCAATATCTCTCATATATTTTCCCTAAGGTGAGTATAACTAACAAGCCTTTTTTTTCTTTAAAATGTCTTTCACAACATAGCAATATTTACTTAGATTAGGTAACTTGCCAAATAAATCACCCCAGAACTCTGATCTGTATCTCAAAGTGCTTCCCGGCATTCACAGTTGCAACCTGATTATCATTCTGCTCTCCTGATCTAATTAAGATTACATTTCTTTATGTGTTTGTGAACTACACAGTTGTAGATAGATAATTTAGGCGTGAAAATTCCCACAGTGATAACACTTCTCAGAATTTGAAGCACTTTACAGATATGTTCCTGAAATTACTTCTTTACCTCCTTCTGCCCTTTTATCTGCTATATTGTGCTTTTAACTGAAGCAAAATATCTGTCATCTGTCTGACTATCTTGGTTCTGTTTTTATTTTTTGTCTAGTAGAAGAATTGAAGAGTTAAATATCCTAAATGAGAAGACAACGAAGAAGATACAGTTCCTATCCTCTGAATAAAATAAAATATATAGCAGGATAAATTGCTTCAGGACATGGAATGAGATACCTCAAAAAGATGGAATGAGATCATCAAAAGACTTTGAGACATCTTCATCAAATCTATTTTTTAAACAATAATTTAAGTGTGTTAGACTTAGATTTGGAATGTAGATTGAATGAAATGCCTCCCCAAAATCCTTTCCTTTCTTCTGAAAGACTATTCCTTCTGTTTCATCTAAGAAAAGCTGGAAGAGCTGGGTGCTATCATCTCAGAAGCCATACCTATGCATTAGATTCTTATGCACAATGTCCACATTGCTTTGCCAAGCTAAAGTGAAATTGTTTGAATAAACCAACAATTATGACCACTAATTATATTGAAAAAGAGTAGCTTATTCATTTCTGAATCTGGTTATCTCCGTACAGAAAGAAAGAAAATGATGTTCCTCTTACATGAAATGGTTGGCCCTTATAGCATACCCTACCCACTAAGCTAAGGGGGAGTCCAATCAGACAAAAGTGGAAATTAAAGATAAGAAGGATTATTTATAATCTGTAATTAATTCTTGGAAATAAACATGATCAAGTCAAGCTCATTAAAGAAATAAAACTAAAATATCCTCCAATGCCTATGTAAGTAGCAGAATTAAGGATATCTGGTTCTCTTTGGGACTATCGTCGCCTCTCACTAGCACTCTCCCCTGCTTCTAAAGCTTGAAACACAATGCACAGCTGCTTCACTTGATCCCAGCAGCCATCCCAGAAATACTTTCAGTTCATACTGTAACCCCTAAACAACTTCTTCCATCTCTCTTGTTGAGGAAGAGGCAGCATGCTAAGTCAGTACTTCAGAAAAACATGTTGCGACTGGTCTGTCAGCAAACATCATTTCATAGTAGGCCAAAGGCAAGATCTCTTCTTTTACCTAATAGGGCCCATGGATAGTGATCTCTAAACTTCCCACCAGTTTATTCTCATGTAACATATAAGTATATAGCATATTTTGGGTTTTGCACCCCTCTCTAGGAAACTGCTTAAGGATTTCATAGGTTATGGGATAAGGGTAGAGGGGGAAAGACAAGGTACAATCATGGACATGCAGATGGGGATTATTTAAGTCTTACTTTCTTAGAAAATTAGGTTAAAGAAGCCAGTTACAATCATTTAAATTTGGAGTTGGATAATAAAAAAAAGCTAGAAATAATTTATCCTATTTCAAGAATTTTCTCTACTTATGGAAAGATCATCTGTCCCATTTTGCAATTGGAAAATAAAACATTCAGAGTATGTTTTCTGGTCTCTTAATTTACTGTTTCAGTTCAAAGGTTTCCTTGGTGTGTAAAATTTGTGATCCTTTGTAACAAGGCCAAATATGAATACAAAGGGAGAGAAAGTTCATGGGTATTTAATCAAGCTTAGGCATAACAGAGAAAAACTCTCCAAGGGCTTTGGTTTATTATCACAATTTTGTCAATAAAAATAATCCAAACCAGAAAAGTATCTGAATGCATTTTTTTCATGCAAAGTAACACATAGTGTTACCAAACAAATAAGTTAAAAAAACAACAACAAAAAAAAAACCAACACAGCAACCCACAAATAAAGCAACAGGCCAGCCTAGCTCTCCCTCCAATTTAAAGAAGTTCTTATTGCTCAAGCTTCACTAGGCTCAGATGAACCTGATGGCATCAGTTCTGGTGGCACAACATGTGTATGAACTCTAAGAATCCTCTTCACATTGAAGAGATGTATCAACCTTTTGGTTCAAAAGTTCATCTCTCTGTTCCATTGCTAAAATGGAATGCATTATAGAGGTAGGTTCTCTGTCATGTGGAACAGTAGATTGTGCTTGGCTTCATACTGTATTAAATATTAGTAAAGTGACCTGGTAATCTTAAGAAATCACAACAACTATGTTCTCTTTCAAATAAGGAATATTTAAGATCAAAAATATCATTCTGTGTATTGAGAGCATTGGTTTTAGTTTTTTGTTTCTTTTGTTTTGTTTGTTTGTTTGTTAGCATCCAGTGCTTATACAATTTGCTATGACTTTGACAAACTTTTCTAAATAGCAAATTAAATTCGTTGCATGGTCAACCGTTCTTTGCCCCCTTGTCCACTGTGTTCCCTTCAGCCATATTTTCTTTCTGAATTGATTTTGCTACTATTACCTTATACTTCAACTGAAATTCTGCTGAAATTGAAATTACTGTTGCTGAGGCACCATTAATGTTGGTATAGAATTTTGAGAATCGTAAGTTTTAAATACAGCTTTGCTTCCCTCAGTGAAAGATGCTGTCAATCAATTCACATCTGACATTCCTGAAAACAGCACAACAGATGACAGAAAGACTATAAAGACAAAAAAGCTGTTATATATGTCAAAATAATTTTCCCTATGATTAGCTGTTCAGTATTGTATGTATTTTCCAGCAGTTCTGGCTACTGTTGATTCCACTATCCATGCTTTTATGTTCGCTTTTAATGAGCTGTAGTAGACAGAAACCACCACACATTACCAAGCGGTTCATAAGTATAATTGGAATAGAGATGAAAAGCTTTTGACCAAAACAGAAAAAAAAGGTAAAAGAAAAAGGAAAAAAAAAAAAAAAAAAGAAAAAAAAAAAAGCATTCATAATTTGGATGCCTATAATGTCTCAGCAAACAATTTGAGACTATTTGAGCACCTGAGTACATTTCTGACCAGTAGAGGGTACTAGTGCATATATGCAGAAGTCAGCAAATAGCTACAAAGATGGCTACATGAGATTCATAGAATCACAGAATCATTAAGGTTGGAGCAGACCACTAAGAGATTGGAAAATACATCATCTAGTCCAACCATCAGTTCAAATCACCACAATGCCCACTAAACCATGTCACAAAGAGCAGCATCCACCTTTTTCTTCACACCCCCAGGGACGGTGACTCCCACACCTCCCTGAGCAGCTTGTTCCAATACCTAGCCACTCTTTCTGAGAAGAAATTTTTCCTAATATTCTACCTGAACCTCCCTTGGGTCACTTTTGTTTCATGCTAGAAGTTTGGGTTAAAATTATTGAGGAAGTACTTAATACTAGTGTTGTTAATGTAATAAGAATTAATATCTTTAGCCAGTCTGCATTGTATTCTCTTACACGGAAAAGATCTTGATGAACAAAATGAATTCTAATTTTCCTGGGAGGTTGTGACATGTAGTTTAGAGTAGCAGCATTGACACTGGATGTTGGTTGCATTCGGATATACCAATATTTTTTAGATGGATTTTCAGAAAACAAGGGAGCCTTGGAAACATATGATCACAATACCACTAACATTTGTACAACAGCATTTTTCCTTTATAAAATGAAGGCTGTATCTATAGGAAGTGTCATGCAGTCAAAATTATTATCATCAGGAGTCAACAGTACAGGCGAGATATGGGATTAACACAACTCTAATACCTTTTCCACAGCTATACAGTTTAATTTGAGTCCTAATTCATATCTAGATACCTAAATAAAGCTTTACTGATATTTAAAAATCTTGAGAAAGCATCCTTTATTGATACTGATTCAGTGATGTTATCTAAATATTTGTTTGTAATTCCCCTTTGACGTTGTACTCAAATTCTTACCCAATACTCCCATGCACTGGAGCTTATTACACCTTCTCGAGCACTTTTGAGCAGCTGCTATTCATTAAAAGAAAAAAAAAAACAACCAACACAACAGAACCTACAACCTCAGTCTGAGAGGGATATCTTTCCTTCTTTTCTCTACAAATGAATGATTTCCCTAAAATATATATGTTAGGCCCAGGCCCAGGCCTAGTAATAAGTTTTCTATGCACAGAGATAATATGGCCTTGAGATCCAATATCCTTTGCCCTATCGGGTGAGAAAAGGAAGCTTTATCCTATTTGTTCAGTGGTATATGCAGAATTCAAACAGTTTCTTAGAGGGACTGGAATGGAGTTTAAATGTTTCCATGCAATATTGTACTTATTAAAAACTTCCTGTACATCATTTTGTGAAGTCTCTTGCATAGACCATCTTTGGAGATCTAAACTGTAGATTCTAGCACATCAATCCAGATGTTATTTATGCAAGGTTAACATAAGTTTAACTAGTTTGACTACCATTATAACAAGAGAATTTTACTCTTCAGGAGCTCAGAAATTGATCTTTCCTGGAGGAATATGGGGAAAAAAAAGGATACAGATTAGACTTATAAAAATCTCAACCAGCCAACCACTACGTTCCTGCAAAATTATATTATATATTAAAAACATGGGAGTTGGAGGTAAGATTTTATTATAACTTGGTTTTTTATAGGTAGTTATGGTGACTTTGTAAATGGATGGTAAAACACCAGAGTCTGATTAAATGACTAGATTTCAAAACTCAGTGGAGATCTGTTATCAGGGCTCAGTTCAGTTACCTAAACAGAAATGTATTCTGTCAGCTGTGATTCCTTAGGATACCAGAGATACTAAAAGGGCCTGGCAGATATAATATAGGAGCCAGAAGAGGCTTGTGCCTTTTGTGGAAATACTTCTGGAGGATAGGAGAGATCCTTTATAATATCTGGAATGGCTCTAGACTTCCCGGTGAAGACATGTGGATAGATCATTCTAAGAAAAATAAAAATAGAACATTTAGCAAAACTTTTCTAAGTCTGCTATCTCAAAATTTGGGATTGCAAAAAATGAATCTAATTTTGAAGACTAATGCTAGAGAGCTGATTCTTAATGATCTGACACTGACAGTATCTATAACACAGTTCAGGGTGCTTACGTCCTTTGAATCAAAGGGCTAAACCCTGCCGTTTTTGTGTCAGCATGAGCTGCACTAATGTGACAGAACTCTGAACTAGGTCCAAGCTCATAGTATTTTAATGACATATTAAACTCTGGAAAATATTTCTGGGATAACAGTTCTTTAGAAGAAATATATTTATTTTTTTTTACTGGAGATAAGAATAAATAGATAAATAAAGAAGGTAGTTGAAAATTAAAGTAATGAGATGTATTTGAAATTGATTATGACTAATGGCAAGTAGCCATTCATTGGCTTCTTTTACATCTTGGAAGAAGCATAGAAAAGACAAGCCAGTTCCTAGCCTTTTTTTTTATTTTAGCTCTGCCAGAGAGCATATTTTCCATGCCTTGCAAGTTTTCCCTTTTCTATTCCCAACTGTGCACCATCTGGGTATTTGTGGTTGTGAACAGTTAAAACTTAATATTTAAAATTAGACATATATTTCACTTGAAATTAAGATTTTTGGTAAAGTGACTGGTCCACTTTTGGGTGGAATGTGGTGAGATGAATATGCGCAATGTGTTGGCTCTGGAAAGTTGGCTCTGCACTTTGAGAAACATGTTTTTTTTTGTCAGGTTCAAAAGCTTTGCTTTTATGCACACTGATTAAATTAAAATTAATATAATGGGAAAATAAAGAAGATCCTTTAACATTGCTGTGACTTCTTTCTTCTTTTATTAATTTGAAATTCATGATTTTACAGCATGCATCATTGGATAAATTGCATAGCACTGAATATGTTTCCTCTACAGCTGCTCGTTATCACATAACAATATTTATATAGCAGAGGCACAATTGAAATTTCTATAATGAGTTGGCAGCATAAGCAAACTACTATGATACTAAGCTTTATTCTTATGTAGTGACTTTAACTATTAGATCCCAGTTTAATAGTTTTTAAAAAGACTGGAGCTAAACTTGCAATTAGAGTTGGATAATTAATAAATATCTGTGGAAAGCTTGCAGTACACTCTGGTTGCTGTCATGTCTGATTTTCAGACAGATTTTAAATCATCCTTTCATATACAGACTGTTTTTAGTGATTTCTATCATGGAGAAGTAGTTTCAGAAGACTACCTTCTGTTTGTGTACATCTTCATTTCTATCCCAGTACCTCAGTTAAAGCAGATCTCTGTCCTGGTAGATTTAGTGAAAACAGTGAAAGACTGAGCAAGGAAATGAACCTACCTTCAGGTCACTGGCCTGGAATAATGCTCAGGCAGCTTCTGAGTACTCTCCAGAATTTAAATCCTCTGTCTTCTGCTCCTTGTTCTTTCCTTCACTAATTTCACTGTCAAGATGTTTTGGGGATTTTTTTTTTTTTTTTTTTTTTCTCTACTTTGGCATGACTTTAGGTCTTCCTGTCCATCTCTGCCCTTACACTGCCTGTTTCACTAATCTTCATTGCTGGCTCTTCTTCAAACAGTTTCTCTCTCTGCTTCTATTCTTGTGTTGCTGCACACCTTTGAAAAAAAATCTCATGATCACTGTAGAATTAGAGAAATCTAACCATTCTCTTTATTGTACCATTCTTTGGTCAAGCATTGTTCCTTGGCAGAAGGGCATCTAGGGACATTTACACTCCATTGTTTTAGACTCCCTTATAGAAAGTACTCTGGATATATCTTTTCTGTTTCTGCAAATAACATACATTACTCTTTCAAAGAATCTGTCCAGATCCAAAGGAACCTCTCCACTTTTCTTGCTGTCACTGTTCTACTGTTGTGGTTTAATCTGTCAGACGGCTCAGCACCATACAGATGTTCCTTCCCTCCCTCCCTCAGCTGGATGAGGAACTGGAAAGAAAATAGAACTCATGGATTGAGATAAAAACTATTTACTAAGACAGAAAAGGAAATTGGAAATAAAAATGAGATGATGACTATATATATATATATATATATATATATATCCACAATGCAATTACTTGCCACCCACAGATCAATGTCCTGCTAACAGTACAACTGCTTTCCAGATAGTGCCCCAACTGCAACACAGTGTTTCATCACCCACCAACCAACTCCCAGACAATCAATCCCTGAGCAGCAGCCCACAGCCCTGGCCCACTGTCCACAGCGTTATGGCCTTCCACATGATATCACATGGCATGGGATAGCCCCTTGTCTAATTCAGGTGTCTGTCCTGGCTCTGCCCTGCCCCCTGCTGCAATGCCATACTGGTGATGAGTAACACCAGTTAGCAGCTGAGCAACCCAGCCTGGCCCCAGGCCTACTCCCATCACTCAGCAACAGTCAAAACATACTTGTGCTAATACTGTCTCTTGAAACCAGTGCATCTACTTTCCTTGTTAATCACACTAAATTGCTGGGTTTTTTGTTTTGTTTTGTTTTTTTGTTTGTTTGTTTGCTTGTTTTTGTTTTTTCCCCTTCTCAATGTTTATTTAGTTTTAGCAATCTGTTCTTGCCTTTTTCTGTCCAGCTTTCTCTGATCATTAATTTTTTTCCTCTGTAACAAAAAAAAAAAAAGCAAAAAAAAAAAAAAAGCAAACTCCAAGTCCCACCACTTTATAATTTCCACTGTTTTTACAAATAAAAAGGTAAAAATTGCATCTTGCCCTCTAACTACAGAATTCCATCCTGTCCACTGATTATATGTCTATCACCAGCCGTTAAGGTTTTTCACTCCCTTTTACACAGAATGTCTCAGAATCACAGAATCCTAGATTTGGAAGGAACCTCTGAACATCATTGAGTCCAGTGCCCCCCTGCTAGGCATGTTCCCCTCATAGGTTACACAAGAATTCATCCAGTAGTTTTGACTGTCTCCAGAGAAGGAGACTCCAGAACCTCTCCAAGCAGACTTTTCCAATGCTCTGTCACCCTTAAAAGTAAAGAAATTCTTTCTCATGTTGCCCGTTACAGATCTGCCCCTTACATATTTGTAGGAATTGCTAAGATCCCCTCTTGGTCTTCTCTTTTCCAGGCTGAACAGTCCCAAATCTCTCAGCCTTTCTTCATAAGGGAGATTCTCCAAACCACTCATCATCTTTGTGGTCCTTCACTGGACTCTCTCTAGTAGTTTCCTGTATTTCTTGAACTGGGAAGCCCAGAACTGGACACAGTACTTCCAGGGCAGAGTAGAGAGAGAGGATTTCCTTCCTCAACCTGCTGGCCACAGCCTTTCTAATGCAGTCCAGGATACTATTGGCATTCTTGGCCACAAGGGCACAGTGTTGGCTCATGGCCAACCTGTTGTCCACCAGGACACCCAGGCCTTCTGCACAGAGCTCCTTTCTATCAGGTCATCTCCTAACCTACATCTGTAGCCTTTCTCCCACTTAGAAGTAACTTGGGGATATTTTCACACTCCTTAAATTTTGGTTGTAATGGAGTTTAGTCATTAAAGTGTCAGGAATTGAGTAATATTGCTCACTTTAAAGCACAGTCCAAGCTACGAGACAGGGCATCAGCTGGCTTAGATTCCTGTTCCAGGTTCTCTATTTGCATTTTATCTTGTGATTGTAGAAAGTTAAACACAGTACTGGGTTCATCTTTGATGCCTTCTTGTCACTCTCTTTATATTTTCTATTCTTCTCCTGGATCTCTGTTCCTTGAATGGAGTTACATGGCGACCAAGACCAAGTGGGATTTTTGGAGAGTAGTTAACAGTACTTCCTTGAAAACAAAAACAAATAGGCAAACAAAACTGAAGCAAGCAAACAACAACAACAAAAATAAAAACCTCCAACCCAGTCCAATATAAAACAACAGCATAGTGCTCAAGTACTCTGAGGTCAGCAAAGGCCTAGGACATCTGTATGATGGACAAATAGTCACAGGATCAGAAAAATTTTGGGTGGAAGAGACCAGTGGTGGCCATCAGGTACAATCTCTCATGCAGAGCAAGGCAGTTGGCAACAATGGATTGTCAGCCATAACTTCATCTTGATAGCTCTTTACCAGATCCTATCCACTTTCTTCACAACTCTCTTAAAGTACGAGGGGGGCAGAGGGGAAGCAGAGGACTGCTACGTGGTGGGAGTGACACAAAATTGAATATATGCCAAGCACTGTAAAGGATAAGTATAAATTCTCATGGTCTGACCATGATATTCTAATGCTGTGCAGTTTGTCTTATTGGTCTCAAAGGTACGCTTTTGGACCAGTTTCAATTTACATTCATTAAAAGTATGCCCCAGCAGGGCTGCTCCCCAGCTGAACTGATTGATGTATGGGATTTTTCTGCCTAAGGTGCAGAACGTGATGCTCCTTATTTTTGAACTTTATGAAGTTTCAGTTTGCTTGGCTTCAAGTTTGTCAAGGTACATGGACTTCAAATCTTCTGGTAGGCAGGTTAGTTACTCCTTCTTATGTAGCACCATCCACAGGTATACTGAAGGTGCACTGAGCTAGCTGCAGAGTCAAGAAGCATCTTCCTATACCCCTTTCCTCTCATGCTGTCAGGCACCTAACCTGAAAAGAGGGATTAGCTGTTTGAAATCCCAGCAGCGGGGGACTGTTCTGATGCTTACTCAAACTACTCTTCACCTTGAATAGCTCTATCTCCCCACTACCTATGTAGAACCACTTAGCTCAGGCTTAGAAAATGAAGTATTTCCTTACAGCTAAGAGAAAAAGGTTTCTAGAAGGCCAAGTAATCACTTATCATAGCATCACTTATCAACTGCTTTATTTGTGCCCTGTTTCTCTGTTATTTTTCCTAGTATTTATAGCAATTGTTTAGCTTATAAAATAATAATAAACACCGAGGTAGAATTGCAACAGAAATAGAGAATACAGATGTTTGGTACAAGCGCAATAGTAGAGCTGATAACCCAATATATATCTGCTACCTTCTTCTTTTCTTTTAGGTCCTTATCTTGTTATCATTATTTTCCACCATCTAAACAACATCTAAAAATGAACTGTGACCTAGAAGTGTCCAGGCAATAGCTTAATTTGTAGCAGTCCTGAGACTCAGATCTATAACTGAGAAATATCTGGCTCCCTTGGTCTGCTGGGAGACGTATGCCTGTCAGCAGGGATTGCATTCAGTAGAAAAATTTGTCTGACCCAATTTTCCACCCCCACACACCTGTTGCAATAGAAATATTATTTTAGATTAAGGATTTCTGAAGAAACTCTCTGCCAGCATCCTGCTTTCTCTATCCCACAACAAATTATTCACTTGTTGAACTTGCTCTTTATTCTCTTTGCCAAAAATATACCAAGAGCTATTTTTTCTACTGTTAAAATAAGTCTGCTTTGATATAATCCAAAACTGTTGTGGGTTTTTGGATCCAAGGTTATGATTTAACAAATTAAAAAGATGGAAACTATTCATGAAATTTGGATATAGGTATTAATTTAAATTCTGAACAACCTCAAATTTAAATTACCACTGGCAGGACAGTGACTTTCTTTTAATCAGCTTGAAATTAACGTGAGCAGAGAGCAGGGCTGAGAAGAAAATAAGCATGCACTGTCAATCTTTAGCCAGCAGCTGAAAGTATCCAGGCTCAACCCACTGTCAGATGAAAATTAGCCTAAGTACTTATGGAAATATGAAGATATTATAATAAGAGATAAACCCAGCATTTATTCTGATTTCTTGGGTGAGAAACTAGAAAATCCTAGAGTTCAGTTGACATTGCCAGGGAGAAACAACAAAAATATCCACGAGCTTGGATACTCCAGCGTTCAACAGAGATACCTGTGTGTATCCAGTTTGTGAGACTGCAAAGCAGAATGCTAGTAACTTTTTGTGAGTACAGAAAGCTTCTCTAAAAATAACAGATCCTCACATTGCAGAGCTGCCCTTAAATTTTTTCCTGTACATGAAACATGTTGATACCAGTGATGTGAGGTGGGGAGGAAAAATGCCAGTGAGAAAAAGAAGAATGGAAACGAGGTGTGTTGCATATGTTTTCTTGTTCCTAAGCCAGAACATCCTCCAGGTTGCCTCTACGTTGTGAGTGGGTTGGTTTGGCTGCTGAACAACTTCAAGTTAGGTGAAGAAAGGCAAAGGACTGCTGTTTGTGCTGTAACAGCTGCTAGATCACCCCTAGACAGGAGTCAGTACCATGTGCTCAGCAACCTCAGAAGAGGATATTGCAGTGTTCCATTCTCTTCTCACTTCTTTTGCCCACTTCAGTTCTGAAAGCATTTCAAGCTTACACACACTCATCAAGAAATTTCCTACTCAGAAGATTACTGTTAGCTGTAATGACTGCTTTCTTTGTATTTGCACTCGCCAGATGTGAAACATGTTTTGATCTGTTTTCCCATTATGAAAACACTTTCATTTATGATGCTCAGCAGGGAGACAGCTGATTAACTTCAAGTTTGTAGGTGGAAATATTTTTTCTTTTTAAAAGCAAAACAAAAAAGGAGATCTGCCTATAATTCTTTCAAGAATCTGTTTTCATATATTGTAGGTCACATTTGCAAATATGCCTTGAACCAGTTCCTGCCTTTAAATACATAAGAGCTCCTTTTTGACAGCTTTTAGTGACAGCCATTTGTATATGCTTGATGCTTGAAAAAGAGTTTTTCCAGAATGACTGCCAGTTATAATATGGAAATATTTTTTTCCCCTTTGATATTTGATTATTCCTTAAAACTTTGTACTGTAAGCTTTTTCAAGCTTATGTTTGAGGACTAGGATACACAGGTCTACTTGTCATATATTCCTCAGAAAAGAATGTATTGAAACTCCACTTTACTAGAATAACATAGCAAAACATAATTTATTGAGGTTAGGCACCATAAGCCAGATACTTTTCTAAATATCAAGCATTTTGAATTTGATCCTGGGTAGAGTTCGACACAAATGTCCAGCCCATTATTTCTGAAATTTCTTCAGTTTTTGTTCTTTGTCAATAAACCTAAAAGACTTTTGATTTAAAAGGCTGAAGTACTCAAAAAGACTCCAACATTTATGGAAAGTGTGGAAAGTTAAAAATAAATGATAATTTACCTTTTGAATTCAAATAAGTCAGCAACCCCCAGGAAGATTAAATCATTTTATATTTTTCCTGCTATAATTACTATTCTTCTCTTTCATTACTTCCCATGGGCTGACAATTCAAAACCAAAACAAGGACTGGTTTTGTACTTGCAACTTTCTGCTAGACTTGAAATGCTTCATCATAAACAAAACAAAGCAGAAGACAAAAACCAAAACACAACAGATTAACATGAAAATGAAATAAAAATAAGAATAAATCCCCAAATCACCGATCAGTATATCAGAAAGCCAACACATAGACAATATGCTACTTTTCTATAGGATTATTATTTTTGATGCATGCTACAGATTGCAAGATTTTAAATAACTTCTACAGTTTTCCACATAATTAACACACGGTTAAGCTGAAATTTAAATCATTACAACAGCCATGAGCTGAGCCAATTATAAGTAAAAAATACACCAAAAACTTCCGCAATCATCAAAGCCTTCTATTTACTTCTAACATTACCAAGAAAGCAAGCAGAGGTAGCAGATGCAATGAGTGCACCATAGTCCTATTGGACTCCCAGTCTCATCTTATGTTCTACTAAATATTCTGCATTTTTGTTCATGTTACTATGTTTGTTTCCATTCAACAGTATTGAGAAATCTGGAATACTTTAATTATATAAGAGTAAAAAGTGTTTTTCATATTACGTAAATATAAACAAAAATTCTCTGTTGATTCAAAGGATTGCTAGCACTGAAAACAAATAGATCAAGCAGAATGGCAGTTTGCATACCTTAAACCATTTCAACCTACCCTTCCAATAACTAAAAAGATCAGAAATAATTGTTTAATTTATTACTTCGAACTGTGGGTAGTTTCCATCTTTTTGGATACTTCGATATGGTTATATGGTCCCATAGGATAATTTATTTAGCATTCAATCCCCAAAGCAAAATTCTCTTGGCAACAACATTATTCTTTTACTACTCTATTATTGCAGAGTAGTTTGTTCCTGTTTAATAAATGTAATAATATAATTTGTGATTAATGTAAATTACCTGACAAACAAATTTTCCATGAGGTTTCAGCACTGAGAGACAGAAACACAAAAGCAGAGAACTTTTAAGGCTCAACCAGTATTTAGGATTAGTCTTTTTAAAAGTGCATAGTAGAGGGAGAATACCACCAGGAAACATGAATAAGAGAGAGGGTGGATGGGGAGAGGGTGGATGTTTTTAGTTTGATTTTAGTTCTCACTACTCTAGTCTGTTCCTAGTTGGCACTACATTTCATTAATCTCCCAGCACAGAGACTGGTTTGCCTGTGATGGTAATTGGTGAGTGATCTTCCTGTCCTTGTCTTACTCCATAAACCTATTTTCTCCTCCATTTTTAATTGAGGGGGAGTGAGAGAGCAGCGTGGTTGCAGCCATGGCAACCAGCCAGGTTTAACTCAGCACAGGGAGAGATGTGTTGGTGGATTAGAGTGGGAAATAGAAAAGAAGTTGTACTTAGTGCTTTCACAGGCACAGACCTATTAAGATGATATATTGGTTATATCTTTGGTTAGAGATGATGATTAAATGCATGCAATTGCAGCTATATCTTCATATTTATTTGATGTTCACTCAGCACTGCCCCTTCTCTTTCATCTTCTATATGACAGAGCAACACGGAACTGTTCAGATGAAAAAAAAAATCAGCAGTAAATTCTGTTTGAAATTAGGTGGGTAGGAGAGACTTTGGTAGCCACTGCTAATTGAACACTATGCAGTTTTTTTACAGAAGTGAGTTAGAATTCCAAAGACTATTTACTTGCATCTTTGGGATTACAAATAACTTTTCTCAATCCAATGTATATATACAGGATGACTCACTTAGTTGTAAAATTAATTCTTTGATTTTCAATATAATTTTCCCTTTGATGCATGCCCAGATAAAAATCTTACTGGTTTCAATATTATACTAGCTCAGGTTATTTTTTTCCATTTTGTTGGTTATATTGATGAGATACTCCATCTCATTAATGTCATCAATTCACTACCTATAAAGAAAATAGACTTTAATAACTAGTTTCAGGGGAAAAGCTCTAATTAATTAAATAAAAATTTGTTGCTTTGGAGCCCATCTGTATTGTCTGGCTTCCAAACTACCCAAGTGCATCAGTGGTTTTACAGCATCTCTGGAATTCACACTCTCTTTCATGCTGTTGCCACATGTTCATTTCTACAAAGCATGACAGAAAACACCCAGAGGGGCTGAGCTAGCTCCTTGTAGCTCACATAGACTGCCAGAGATATTATATCCCTATATAATGCATATTGCATCTTACCTGTGCTATAGAGAGAATGAGAGATACCCTTTGTTTTAAATTAATATCTTTGTTCACACTCTTCATGCGGTTCAGCAATACTGTATGTTTTCTTCTGCTTCACAGAGCAATACTTTGGATACATTTTTAGTTCCCCATTGCTTCCAGAATTCAAATATTAGAATGCATTTTCTGTGAATGACAAAAGTCTTGGGCTGAAAGTTAGGTGCAATACTGAAGTCACATCTGTGGAGAACATTCCAGGCAATATGAACAGTGTCCCACATGTTGAGATACAAAGAGTGGAAAACCTGAACATGATTATGAATAGTTCAATAACAGTTTGAAAAACATTTGTTAGAGTCATTGCCTGATCATAAGTGTTGAAAAAACATCTGCTCAAGATAATTTATACAATGCAGATTTAGGTTTTCTTAATAATTTTTACCACTTTTCAACAGATGAAGCAGGATAATGTGAAGTTGAGCAGAATTAAAACCCAAACTGAACAGTTGAAACAAGAAGTTATGAGTCTCAAAATACATCAGAATCTTCCATGTAAGGGACTCCTCACACTATCTGCAAATATTAAAAACATTCCTTGCAAATCCTTCAAATGATAAGTGCTTTTTCTTCACAGTGAATTTTACCAGTAAGGAAATGCAATGAATTTCCTTTCCATATTTGTACAAGAAAAAGATGTCACAAACAGATGACTGTTCTGGCTTCTCTTGAAATTTCTAAGACCCATTTGATCTCAAAACTTTCTTTATAAAATCCAGACTTCTCTTTTACTTCCACTTAACTTGGAGATTCAATCAAAATGTTAGAATAAGTTTCATTTTGAATCCTATCCAGTGCTATAATCTGTAGTATTCGCTATTGCCACTAAGATTAACAGAAACTTTTTTAAAGGAAAAACTTTCATCCAGTGAGTAAAATATTCTCTTTGTCTCACAAAGTTCTCTTCTGCACAATCTGGAGATCCCTTGTCACCTTCTATGAGCATATGTCACAGAATTATTTAGAAAAGAGCTGTTCCAATCTTACTGCATAGTGCTACAGGCCTGTTGAAACTCAACTTGCAAAGGGGAGTGGGGAAAAAGATTCAAATGCTCTTAATATTCCACCATAGTAAACTTGACTCTTTCTTGTCTTCTGTTTGAAAGAAAGATATGTTTGTATTATAAGTAATGTCATTCCAAATCAGGCATCTACTGACCAATGTGAAAACATATAAGCCAAAGTACCATCCTGTTTTAATGATTATTTTTCCCAGGGGCTTCAGAATGGTAACAATTTCACAGAAAAAAAAAATCCAGTAAATTTTATTTTAGAATGAGCTCCTTTTTTCTGCCTTTTTGTGTGCTTTTCATATGAACTTGTAATGCACAGACACAGGATTGTCTTGCCTTTGGAACTGACCCTGAATGTAGGCAAATTCTGATGCTGATGCTCATATGCTTTTACTACTTTTTATGATTCTATGGAAAACACTCACATGTGGAAAACACTCACAAAGATGTCTTAACTCGTTAGTTAAATTGAGTGGCTTTAAGGCAGGTTTGCTTTACCGATGTTGGTTGAAGAATGGGCTTGAAATAGTGAATTTGGCCCATAGAAATGTAAATTAGAATTTTTAAATTTTAAAATGTAAATTTTATTTACATATAGCTTTTAAATTACATATTTTAATTTCTTTATTAATTTATTATTATTATTATTATTACACATTTATTTGTGTAGTTTTAAATTACATATAACTACTGTAAATAAAATTCAGCATATACTTAATGAATTAGTACAATGTATACTGAAGAACAATCTGTGCAACACAGTGCAAATTTATCTTCATTTTTTGGCAAAAGCAATTCTGATGGTCTCTTTACTGGAAATAGATGTTGCGTCAAGACAAATTGGACTCCTGGTGAGTATGAATTAAGTCACTGCTAGCCAGTTAAACAAGATGAAATTTTTCCAGTCTGATACTTTTCAGTGATTCAGAAAATGGTTTTCAGGCATAGCCTGGATATGATATGCTCTTATGATCTGACATTTCTTGGAGGAACAATAATATTCATTATGTCCTGCCATTCATCCAGATAGGTGGCAGAGTACTTCATAAGCAAAGTGTGTCGTTGATAAGCAGAGGAAGGAATTTTGGTAAACATATTTCTAGGATTATATTAATTATTTGTGAGGAATATTATTTTTTTCTCCACACATAGAATTTACTGCAGTGAAACAAGATTCTTCTCTGTGCCTCCGTTCCTCCATTTCACTGTCTCAGGGAATTTGCTGGGGCTTACTGTCACAAGCCAGCACACCTACAGAAGCTGGTCTGATGAGACATTGCTACTACAGATTCTTGTCATTTGTTGGTTCTTCATGAAAAAAAAAAAAAAAAAAAAAAAAAAAAAAAGCAGTACATATCATTGAAAATTATTTACTCATATGCAGTTCTGCTGTAGGGTTAGAAGGACAACAAAAGCAGGATAATCCAGTATCCTAATTCCTCTGTCTTTCGTCAGCCCGCTTTATGATGTTTCTCTGTTACTATTATTAATTTTGATTTATTACAATAAGCCTAGTTTTCGTATACTGAGATGAAGTTTTGTTTCCAAAATTCTCTGTCATCCGAATTTGTCTTAAAAGAATGATCTTTTTGGATAGTTGCCATATCTACTTTGTAGAAAGTGCTGTGCTCAGATTTAGTAGTTTCATAAATGATTTCATAGACAGAAAATTTACGTGGATGTGATTTAATTCCCACTGACTAGGAAGAGCTATTTTTTGACAAAATGTATTGAGAAATTACAGAACAACTCTTATTAAACTTTATTTCAGCATGCCGTTTTCAGTCTCACCAAACACCAATATCTTTTTGCTGAAAATATATCAGAGTACTGTGAAAGGATACAGTTCAATGATGTGTTTGCAATTGCTTAAACATTCCATGTCAAAAATAGCCATAAGAACATTTAGAAGAGTCACAATTTTAAAATCTGAAATTTCAGTCCAGTAGTTACGTGTTAACTGGTAGTAACCAGTTATCAGAAGTTTCAATTTAGGCATCTGGAAATGTATAGCATTCCAGTGTTTCCAGAGGAGGCAAGCTGGTTGCAATAAAACCAAAACAAAGCAACAAGACATGAAAACTTTCACTGGCTGGAGAATACTGGCCATTTGAAACATATTTTTAAAATGACTCAAATCATTTTCCTAATGACACATAGCAGTGTATGCTTTTAAAGATGTTTTTTCTTTATGGCAACAGTGATGTGAAGTAAGAAAAACATGAAGTATGTGGAAAAAGAAACAAATTGCTTTTTTATCCAAGGCTTATTTTCCACCTGAAACTATTTTCTGTACTTGGAACAGTGACTATGTCCCTGGAAGTTGCTTTGAGTGTTTTGGTTTTAGGAAGAGTTCTTCACATAGAAATAGCTTTAATGTGTATGTTTTAGGTGGCCAAATACTGTAGCCAAATGCCACTGAGCATCTATCAGCAGAGAGAAGCTGACTGTAAATGGAAAGCAGTTGAAGGAGGAAGTTGCTCAAATAGGACAAACGTTGTCACCGTCACAGGAATGCTGTTGAGCACGTGTTGATATAAGAACACTGTTGAGCTTTATCCAGCCACAGTTTAATGAGCATACATTTCCTGGCTCTGAACTGAGCTAGTAGCAGCAGAGAAAGACGTACTGAAGAGCCATTTAAAGACCACACGGGTTAGTTAGCATGACGCTCTGGATTAGAAAATGAATAAACGAACAATGCCACAAAGAGCAGGGCAGTATTTGCTAGCTGTCAGGCCTTTCTGCCTGAGAAGCTGTTTTTCTAAAAATTCTTACATCTGAGTAACTCTAAAACAACAACAGAAGAGAAAAAGATGCTTTGTAAGTTTGGCAGTAAACACTCCTAACTACTATGTAAGTGCAGTTACAATCTTCTGGTTAATAAATGATGAGACCAAAGAAAAAATTTGCTTTATTTCTTATACAAGGCTATTTCTCATGTACTGCTTCCATAACTACACATACACAAACATACAAACACCGCTTATGTCTGAGTCATAGTGTGAGCCCTTATCTGATGACCAGTAAATGGTCCTTTTTCTTAAATTCCTTCTCCCTCCCCCTGAATAAGTGAAAAACCTGAGGTTACATGTCCATGTACACAGAAATTGCTGTGCCTCCACCTGGAGCTCGACTGTTAGTCAGTGCCCTTTGGTTAAACCAGGCCTGTGAGCTTCTCTTTGTTCTGCTTCAGTGCAGCAGAAAACAAGCTAATTTAAACCACAGGTGGCTGGCTACTGCCAGTAACCTGAAAGGCAATGGAGGAAAGGCTCAAGCAGTGGTTTCAGAGGTGAGGCTGTTGAACAAACCCGGATATTATTCAATTTTTCTTGGCACTGGAAAAAAGGAGGCGGTCTCACACAGCCCACCAGAAATTGTAGCTGAAAACCAGACACTTTGGAGAAAAACTTGTTCCCACAGCACCTTACATTGGTCGTGTCAGCAAAGAGACTGAGACTCCAAGAGTGATTGAAAATATGCAGCACAGGCTTAGGTGCCTGTATTTGATTGAGACAGCTTGCAATAAACAAAAGAAACAGTAAAACCAAACATGTTGAGGCAAATAAATATTTCTAATGAGTACATTTGCTCTTATAAAGGGAGATCGCTTCTTGGGGAGTATGAAAGCTAGGGTCAGGCTTTGGCAAATTAGATCTCAACGTATCTAAATCTGTTCATACCAGCAGGTAGTATGGCCCTGCAGAAACAAGGTGCTAAAACTAGAGGTGACATGGATTAAGTTACATTCATAGAATTAGGCTTTTTAAGTAAGTTGTGTTTTGTTTGTTTGTTTATTTGATTGATTGTTTGTTTGTTTTTCCTAATGGCAATATAGAAAGTCCTACCACTCATTTATCTTGTCACTATGGACTTATTCAATCAA